>NC_067247.2:351504710-352848876 GCF_019359855.2 Lolium perenne | reverse complement strand
GCTATTATATGTAGCTAGCTGCAGCTCTACCTCCAATATGCAGACTTGCACGATTATAGCTGGATATGTTTGTTTGTTCATATCTATTCTTTTATATATTCCTAAAAGGTGTTTGAAATAAAACTTACAAGGGAAAATTAATCTATGTCTTATCTTTTGTATGTATACTCAGTAATTTCCTGCTTTTCTGGAATTTTGCCCCAATTAACAATAGCAGCTCAAGTTGTTAGTCTAATGGTTGCAATTGGTTCAGGATTGTGGATCCTCATGTGTGATGCAGTCACTTTTTGATAACTTGCAGAAGCCTATTGAGAACCTAAGAAATATTAATTGAGAAAGCTACACAAGAGGTGCGGTTTTTGGTCAAAGGTATGTCCATTTCATCCATGAAACAGTCTAGACCATGTGGCCTTCAATTTTTTTTTGATAGCATGTTAAGTATGTTAGGTCTTCTCTCAGGTAGTACAAGGATACTTTATTTGGTACCATCATGTGTTTTTCCCTTATGCATATCATTCTTTGTTCCACTACCAATGCATATTCTTCTTTCAGTCATCTCTAACATTCTTCCTTTTTCACAATTGATTTGGTTTTTCACATTCTTTGCTGCTATTTCCCATAGCTACAGATGCAGGTGTCTACCTCATTTTTATCTGTGCTCCCTTCTAAGAAGTCACCGTTGAAAACAAATGAAGGAATAAAAAAGGTAGACAGCAACAGAATTTATCCGCAACTATCATCTCTCTAAACAGACGTGGCCCAGCCTAATGATTTTTTTGGTAACCGTACCTCTTTTTGTCTAGATGCACAAGGATGGCGTCGATGGCGACGAAGTGGATCTGAACGTGATGAAGATGGTGGCGCTACCACCACAATTGTTGCCTCTCCGCCTCTTTTCAACTTTGTTTTTGTTGTGAATCTGCAATGCAAATTAAATTTCAATATGTTTTTTATCAGGCAATAGATTAAGAACACGTTGATCTTGAAATATCTAAGTACGGAAATTTGGGAGTGACTTATTTGGTCGTGATACATCCTCATATTTCCCCATATGGTCTTTTTACATCTTGAATTTTGATACGGTCTTCTTTTAGTTCTTATTAACAGGAATTCTAGCTAGAGCATGCATAACTGAAAAGCTTGTGCAAATAATTGTATGCCTTTTGGTGCGATCTGCATGCACTGGGCCTCTTACTTCATGTTTGCAATATTTCATATATAGGTGGCAATATCAGAAGATTGGTTACTTGAATATGAGTGCATCTACCACTACATGGTGCTTCCATTCGACCACCTGGGACACCTTTTATGACATGTTACTATGTTGAAGGTGCAATCAGTTTATAACCATGGACTGTTGAAGCATGTGCCTTATAATCAGTACTTTCCTCATTTGTATCCAATGGTTATGTTTTACCAGAACCACGTACGTTTATTCGCATTTCAGGCTATGGTCTTGCGGAACCATGAAAATAAGGTCCTGCATGAGTTGTATCTCTCCGTTTCCCTGTAAGTACTCTCAGTTATTTATACATATACTCTAATGGAGACAACAGAAGGGCTAGATGATTTTATTTCTTGCTGCACCTAAAAAGTAAGAAGTTTATAACAAATTAGGTCCCAAATATGGATCTATTTGGATAGACTGATACTAGTGGTTTTACAGATAGGTAATTGACAGGCCGGTATGTGTGTCATGCATCTACTTAGTTTTTTTTCCAAAGTGGCACATTACAGTTTCCTGTAGCAATTGTGTGATTCCACTTTTGCATAGGTTATTTATAGGACGCTGCCTCTGCTCTCAGTAGCTGTGCCCTACTCCAACTGCAACCTACATTTATTTCTTCTAAAACCAGATAAATGCAGCCTTTGAGCATGGATTTCCGGATTAATGCATTCAGTTGTGTTCATCATTTTTATTTGGGTACTATCACATACAGAGGTGGCCCATTACCTCATGTGATAGTCCACTATAGCTTCTTGAGCTTCTTGATACAATTCTCAGTTTTTGTTATTTTTGTAGGTCCGTGTGATTGAATAGTTGACTGGCTTCGACAGGGTGTGATTGATTATTGCTGCCTCTTTATCTTTTGAAAGACGCTATTTCTTTGGTCTCGAAAAGTACGTGTGTGTGCATTCCAGAATTTTTAATGCACTCTTGGTTTTTGTTATGGAGAATTGGGAACTCTTATGCCTATAATGCCTTATGCTTGGTTTATTTTTTAGGTTAAGCTAATTTCACTTTTTCGTGCATTCTTTTTGTTCAAAGATGTGTGAACTTGGGACTGAACACTAGCAACTGGACTGGGCATAGATCAAGAAACATACAGTAGTTTTCATATCCATATTTGTGGTTGTTGAATGTGAATTCGAACTAAACCTTCAAATGAGTTAGAACTACAATGTTATAATAGGTATCACTATTATGATTCCACCTTTTAATTTCTTCGATCGGGACTAGATGTGAATTGACCACAGTGATTTAAACTTCAGGACAGAAACACAGTTCAGTTAACTATTGAATGTTGCAGTCTGACAACTTCAGAGATCAATGGATTTTAAGGTAGAACACCTTTTTCTCTAAATTTCAATCCATCACGTGGGATATTCATGATAATCTAAGTCCTAGATTTAAGAGATGGGTACTATGCTGCATGTACACAACAGGAAGCAATGGAGAAAAATCAGTAGTCTTTGATATCCATTCTACTCAGCAAATTCATTTTCTGAACTTTAGCTAAAATATGTGAATTTCTTTTGCTTTTATAACTTCCAGTCACCTGAACTCGCCTATCCAGATTTTGGACTTGCCCATTATTCAAGATTACGTCTCTTTTCACACAGGTTGTTTCAGGATGCAATAGTTTATTCGGAACTTACCAATGTGTCTCCAGGTGTGTCAATTGGCAAAAGGTATATAGTACCAAATTAGGCTCTTATGTAGCCTAAAATCTCAAGATTGATTTAATAATATATGTGAGCCTATTTTAGGCATGATTGGTAATATGAGTATCTATGCACAGATTCACAAACGACTGGAATACCAGCAAAATGTTGCTAATATTACTTGGGGAGCTCAATTTGCATATTATATTCACTGCCTCACCGTTTTGAGATTTGAAATATCTGTTAGCATACATCTTGCAAAATAAGAACGCTGAGATATATGTATCAACTGGGTTCACTACTTTGGTTTTATTTGTATAATTGAATGTTTACCAGTGAACTCATAGATTAACCAATCGGCTTCTTACAAAACCATTATCAAATGTATTTCTCCATCTTTCCTCACCTTTCATGCTTCCCCTCAATTTTTCTTCTCTTTCCCTTTGCTTATTTTATTTGTCCTTTCAGTTTTGCCAGGCTAGGACATCACTGGTCGTGTCAGGAAATCAGTTTGGAAATCCTCTTGGAAGGTGACCGATGCGCGAGCGTTGCTGCAGAGTAGGTAGTCAAGAAGCATGTTGCGGCCATCGCTGCTGTCACCAGCACGCAACGCTGGAACCAAAACGGACGTGTGGAGCATCATGTGGAGGTCATCGATCAAGCGTGGGGATGTCGGCTTTCCTTAGGCTTGGTCATCAAAGCATGTCTATCGAGCGAGCAGTCATTTAATTGTGCAACAGGTTGGTGAAGGACAACCTTGCCGGCCACTCATTTTCATGCATGAATCATTCATATAGCAGGCATTGCTCAATTTATTGATAAGTTTCAGTGCGAGAACTGAACCAAGGTTGAAATATATATCTGCTACACTATAGGCACCAGAAGAAGCAAAACAACTACGAGAAGTGTACATAAGTAGAAATAGAAGGTGATCCAATCTGGCTGGCTAGGGCCGGTCTTTGAAATCTTTAGATTAGAAGCTATAATGTTTTGCAAATTTATCAAATACAAATATACAGTTAGGCTATATGTTTTCGTATTTTCAGAAATTGGCTTCCAACTTATGTGGCAATTATATTTAAACATTCATGCTGAAGGATTAGGCATTCTGCTCACTGCCCGATTAATTAATTGGTACCATCTTAAATACAAAATTACAAGTATTTTTATGTTGGATAGTTGTTCTGACAAGAGATGCTTGTGGAGGAATATCGGAGTGACTGCATACTGACACAAGAAGGCTAGAACAATGACTCGAAAATCGGGTATGTTTTCTCTTATGTTGTAATATGGTTGGCACAAGTTGAATGTCAGCACTAGACATTTATTTTTTCTGATATAATTTGTAGGCACAGTTTTCTTGGTATAGGCGATGGAAGTGTACAAAAGTGCTAAAATAATGATTGATGGTCTAATTGAGTGAAGATAAAAGACTAAAAAGTTTTGATCTACATGCTACAATCAAGCCATCAGTAGATCAATAGGAAGGTGTGCACTTGAAATTTGTCATGACTTACTTCCAGGTAGGGCTTCTCTCATGTGTCCTGGTGCCTCGTTTTTGCTTCTCTATCGGTTCCTACCAGCAGAACTTCCCATCTTTCACTTTTTATTAGGTGTTCCCTGCGGCCACTGCCTCCCCGTGCTCCGGTAATTTTCGCAAAACAACAACTGCCTAGAACACAAATTAGTAAGTTAGCTAACATTCTATGCTAGCTTTGCCAAAAAGAAAAGTACAAATTTGTTAAAAAAAATCTTTACTATTTTGTAGAATAAAGATGTATAGTTTTGCAGAATCAAACATACCCAACTTCTTCCGCATCCTCGGTAACTTAGATGTATAATCAAGAAACAATTTTTTTGAACAATTTCTTGAATTGAACTAACTTTCAGTCATAGCTTAAGCTATCTTAAGGGTACAATAACAAGAAATCATTACGGAAACAGGTTATAGACACTATTATGTTCTGTTACTATCTTTGAATCTTGAAACCAATATTTATGTTTTCTCGTATTTGCGTTCAACAACGATTTGTTATATTATCACGAAGTTTGGTTCTTTATTGACATGCAGAATCTGTCTTAGCATTGTTGGCTGCTTCATCATGTTGGAGTGATTTTTCTCAGGTCTCATCATCTCAACAAATCACATGTAGAAGAGAGAAGAAACTTGGCACAACTTTCAGCAAACAATTAAAATTAGAGGGAGATAGGTACACGTCAAGAAAAAAACCTTGCTGTGTTGTCAAAAAGGAGAGGCAGCACATCAATAGTGGAACTGTGGGAATGATCCCTGGAGCGAATAGTGGTTGGATTTGTCGAGCAGCCCACATGACAGGCAGTGTCGGCTGCCATCCTCAAGAATACCGTGGTGGCGCATCCAGCTCTGGTTCCGGAGGTTCATTGCCGCCCCGCGGATATTCATCCCCTCTTCGCCCGAGCAGCGGTGGCAGGATGCACTCTCAACATCTACTGGTTCGTGGCTCTCAGATGCGTGAGCGCTTTCCCCAATAAATGGTTGCAGGTCGGACAAGGCTCACAGAGTAAGTTGTGTATGTATGCTATGCGACCTGGGCAGAAGGACATGCTAGATGTGATGAATCGGTGGCGCAGGCCATGGGGAGCATTGTAGTGTACTCGATCTGCTTCAATTGTACTCGATCTGCTTGAATTGGGGAAAGGTAGTGGCAAGTAGTATCACAGGAGAGAAAGAAAAAGCTAGAAGGGGATTTGACAGAATGCCTGTGGGGGTGTTGCTTCGTGCATGCCCATGGGAGTATCAGGAATAAGCGGTCAGGGCTGTCCTATCACTTTTGTGTAAATTGTGTATGTTATTACTATTTCTTTACTTATTTAAATATAGAAATTACTGTTGGCGTTTTCCTACAATAACTTTGAAAAACAAAGTACTTCCAACTTTTTTATTCACTAGTAAAAATGCCCGTGCGTTGCTACGGGATAAAAAACAATAAAACATATAAAACATTTTATTGTATAACATCATGCACCACATCCAAAATATTTACAGGACGTCTCATTCATATACCACTTCCTTGAGCAAAACATCGAAGTGTCGACATTGGTTTTTCGTCTTTATCGGTATAATCTTTCATGTGCTGTTGTGCAAATGTCTTCTCAGCAAGATCCTTCCAACATCTCATATATAAGTAAAACAACATCCAAGCTCATCATTCTCCCCTCCGCCAGCTCTCAGCCGTCTACAGTACTTGGTCGTCCATCTCAATCGGCCGGGCCGATCCGAAGCCACTCCGTCGGATTAGCCGGCCGGAGGTGGTGGAGGTGAAGCGCCGGAGTAGTATAGGGTAGGATAATCTTCTTGTTCTTGGCGTTATGCCAGAGTTTGGGCAGATGTCCCGTAGCGGAGGTGGCACCATGGATCTCCGCCGGATCCATGGTCTAGGTGCTCTGCTGCTGCTGTTCTGCCTCCTCTGGGTGGAGGGGATCAGGAGAGGAGGGCGATCCACCTTCTTCAATAAGGTAGCGGCGGAGGATCTCGGTGGCCTGTGCAAGATTCAAGTTCTTCCTCTTCTTTTGGCCGGCCATGGTGGTGAGGGGAAGAGATGACGAAGCTTGGCGATGATTTCTCTTCATCTCCTGGCCGGCCTAGGTGGCGAGGGGGAGTCTGGAGGTGATGCATCTCTCTTTGTGATGGCTGCAAGATCCAGGTCTGTGGATGGCTTCAACCGTGGGGGATTTCTTCTTCTCCCCTCTTCTCTGACTCGCCATGGTGGTGAGATGGAAATGGAAGAAGATGAAGGAGCTCTGGATGGGTGCTATCTGGTGCCTGCGGGGTGCTATGTCGACGAGCTTCAACAAGTAGGTGGCAACCTTGCCGCTGCTATCCATGGCCGCATGGGCGGCTCCTTTTCAACCTCCGATGTGGAGGCCCTGAAGCAGCTCTACCACGGGTGCTCCAAATCGTCTCTATGCGAAGTGATTCGTTCCCCGCTTGGAGGTGATGGACCGCGGCAGCAAGCTTTCGCCGGAAAAGGGCTCCGGAGCAGATGGCTCTGGTTCCTCGGCGGCGACGCCTGGAGGACGCCAGCGATGTGTGGCAGAGACACCATTGGACTTGATTGCTTTGATCTAGTTTTTGTTAGGGTGTTTTCTGTAAAGTGGAGGTCCCTATCTTCAAATATTAGGTTCTTCGTGCGAGTATTTGTAAGGGGCTTTCTGCAATTTGTAATCCTGCCACTTTAATGGAATTCTCTGGGGGCTTTCGGCCACTCTTTGTGTGAAAAAGAAAAAGTAAAACAACATCCATCGATAGAAAGTTGCAACGCCAGCATTCCATATTAGGATCAGATTCAAAACCCCAGAGAAGAAACAAAATCAATATCAACAGGTGCAAAGTTCATGACACATGAATTCATAAATTTGAACATATCTCAATCAATTTCACGAAAGATATTCCAATGTCCTGCTATACATATATATAGTAGGCGCGGTGGCTCAACATTACCCAACTCCAGTCACTCTAGCGTTATTCCAAATTTAAAAAGAAATATATATACCAGCTTTGCCTCCATTTCTATTCGCTCCTCCTTTGTGTGCCACTCATCTCAACCTTCAACTCCAGCACTGCACCTTCATTGCTAATCTGTGTGCAGAACTCGACTGACAACCATAAAACTATAGAAGATGGTACCATTATTGATGGAGGTCATGGTAGTGCACATAACAAACCTAATGATCCATTTGCATTGGGATGTCACCATAAGTAAAAGAGCAGAATTTTAATGTATCAACCACAAACCTTGATCCTTAAGTATTGCATGATAGTGAAATCACTCTCCAGAGGTTTGCACTTGACAACACACACACATCTTGTGTTTATAATTGAGATTGAAGTAGATACTGAGTATTGTCTCCTTAACTTTTTTCTTCAGAGAATCTCACTCGAGTTCATAAAGTTCTGAAGAACTGAAGAGTATAGTACACCAACACTTGGTAATCAATCAAAATATGTAGTACTGCGCCCTGGAAATAAATAAATAGTTGAGCAAGCATACTGACCAAAATATTTTAAAATTATCTAACAGCCAAGAGTAGGCAACGGCCAAAAGGACGGAGACAACAATGTATTTTAGCATAAGTGCAACAATTGAATGTTAGGTCATCTAGCACCGATGTTTATACAAAGTATGAACACTAAACTGAGATAAATAGAATTCATCCAGAAATGATATGATGTAATCACACTATGAATGGAAACCTAAGCAAATACAGTGATGTTTATGACCCACCCAATGAAAAACATTCTTAACTAATGTGATGCAAACAAATATTGGTAAATGCTTACGAGCATACACGCTAAAAGCAGATGTACATGTAATTATAGCTTTTATTATTCCTGAGATAAATGGCAATGTTGTCGTAATAGTTGGTACAAAAATCTGCAAGAGCATGGCATAGCGCGGGGCGCACAATCTCCACGCGGCGTAGTCTCCCGACCAACCAAACTTAGACCATTAGCCCTACTGGAGTAGAGCATTAATACTTGTGTTTAATTAGTAGACGATTGTTGTACCTCCGGATGTTGTTGGAAGTAATCCATGAGGCTGGCCCTCTTAACCCTGAATACCAGTTTCTCCTTTGTTCTTGGATTTCTCACAAATGCATTAACCAGAAGAATCATCTGGTCTCATGCAGCAAATCATATAGTCATGTAGAAGCCTTTTTCTATCACACACATTTTAATTTCAGATGTCCTATCAAAAGACGCTTCCTGTCCCGACAAGTGTTGCATGGTGGTGTAACATTCATGTATAGCTTTTCGTGTAGTTAATGAACTCATAGAGGATCAGATACCTAATAAAAAACAAAACCATGTTGTCATTCAGAGAGCACGAATCATATAACCCAAGCTTACATGTCTTACAAAGATAATCTAACATAAATTATACTCGACAGTATGTATACAACGAGATAAAACATCTTACATGTATGCATCCGTTCATGCAATGCTGCCACCATATTCTGATTTGTGCAGGTTAGATTGATTGAGTGGCAGCCACTACAGATAAGGAGGCGAATCGGAAAGGTAGGGCTGCGAGCCCGCACCGTCACGCTCCTTCTATGCCTCCATCCTCGCCGCCGCGTGGGATGGAAAATATTGCATGCACTCGGTGAATGGTTAACCCAATAAACATGTACATATAACATGCAATGCCAATATTATATGTAGTACCTGAAAAATTCCAAGAAAATCAACCCTATTTCTAAACATAAAGGGAGCTCATACCTTGTTGGGCGGATCATACCTTGTTGGGCGGAGCACATGCGGCGAGGACGGATGGCTACTGTGTCTGTAGAAACTGGAATTCAATCCTTGATCTTCGCAACTGAAAAACCGAATTAAGAAAATAGAGTTAAATCTTCACGACTGAAATACAACAAATCAAAACAATTGCTCTTCAGGTAATTTTTAAGAAAAGCTATCCCAAGAGTATAAACAATGACAAGAGATATAAAGCAAGAACATAAGTAATTGTGTCTTACTCAAGATAATGAACAATCATATTTCTAGGAAGACAAGGACGCTAGCTTTGCTTCTGAAGAATAATTATTCGACAGCATGATTCACTCTACTCGTAATCCAATGTAGCTAACAACACAAGGCGCCATGAAGAAAATGGTAACCCATGTATTGCTAACCTCTAGCTTCTGCCTTGGAAGGACCTCATTCAATAACACTTGAGAATGGTGACGACATATGATCCACAACAGCACAACTAACAGTGCTGCAAGCATGGTCTGGTTGTCTTCTTATTCACTTAGTCTTTTAAACAGCCAAGCAAATTATAATCACATCCGATGCAAAGTAAATGACCGGACTCTTCACGTTTTTTCAGTTAACCATAGATCTTAAAATCAATAGTGTATAAGAGGAGTACATAGAAAAGCTATTTTACAAACATTCTATGAACTCCTATGTGAAGAGTCTATGGTCAACAAAACGAAATCTTGCAATAGCTAGACTTATGAATGAAAACTAATACACTCCAATTACAGATGATTTTGATAAAATCTGGATACTTGGTATTAAAAGTTCAAGCATCGTATATGGAGATAATCTGAAATTTAGTGTCATAGATATTCCAAAGAAACAACGTGCATCACCAAATTCCTCTCCATAGGAATCACCAAATAAAAATAATACGTTGGCTAAGATCTCCAACAGTTGATCCCTTGGCTAACATCTGCAATTTGCTTGCTGTTGTATTACGTGAGAAGCTGCCTGCTAGTTTAGACCTGTATGCAAAAATAAGAGGTGGGGATTGTGTAAGTCGTGCGTACCTGAAAAAGGCGACCGCTTTCGAGCGGCGTGAGATCCAGATTGTACAGACGCTGCACCCGCCGCCAGACATGGCTCACCGGAGATGTGGCCGGGGACTCGAAGGAACTCCTTCCGACCGTCCCGCTGCGCATCACGTCTGCTATGGAGGATGGTGATGCCCCATGTAGCCCTCCGCTGCTGAACCTTCGCTCATGTAGATTCCGATGTACGATGGCTGCGGTCGAAGGCATCTCCTCATCTTGGGTAGAGGCGGCTAGGGTTAGCAGCAGAATAGCGAGGCGGCAGTACTGGGCGGCGGCGACAGCGAGAACGAGAGAGGGAGTAGATGGGGAATAAGCGTAGTCCGGCTGCTCCATGGCGGCGCCAATCGGCGGCGGAGATGGATGGTACTGGCGGTGGCGGTGATGCTGAAAGAGAGGAGACGAGGAGCGAACAGATGGCTTCTAATCAGCGGCGGAGATGGCCCAAGACGATGGAGAATATACTACCATGACATGCCGCGCTCGCACGGTAGCACCATCCATGGCGCTCTCGCCCGGCGCGGCGGCGGCGGACGCTGGGGGAGGCGGCGTTGCGGATGGGCGAGGTCATGCGTGTGGTGCGCGGTGTACATGGACTGCGAGCCGATTCCTCAAATCTGTTGGGCTTGGCCCATTTGCGCGCGTGGGGGACGAAGGGAGGGGAGGTGGACGACCAAAGGACGACCAAACTGGGGAGAGGGGGAACGTATTGGCAGAATAAGGAACCACTTTAGTCTTTTTAAGTAGTAGAGAAGAACAAATACTACTCCTTAGTGACGGTAATTTCTGCAGTTATTCTACAATAATTTTCCACGGTGCACTAATGATGATTCTACTGTAGTAATTATTTGGCAGCGTTCTTCAGTGGTGATTGCCTTCCTCTACCGTAACTTTAGGATATTCCTACTGTGACTTCGAGAAAACAAATACTCAACTATTTAGGGCCTCTTTTATTTGAGAAAAAATACCGCTATGTTCTTCTATTGATTTCTCATGACAGTTCTGTTTCCACAATTTTTTTAAATGTTTCCATTAATTGTAAATACCTCACTATTTACCACCTCTTTTATACTCTATATACCACATTATACATACATTATATTAAGGCTTAAGGATTATACACAAACTATCTTTTTTTATTGATCTGCTCATACCACTTTTATTGGTTGCCTCATACCTTCTTTTATAATCGTCGTATGGTCATCCTAGGGTGTACTCTGTTATGTGTTACCCCTTTTACTCACAAAAAGATATTACGACCTTTTTTATTGATCACCTCACCTCTTTTATTTGGGAAGAAAATATTACTATGTTCTCTTTTTAATCACTTCATGATCACTATATGGGCGTACTCCACTATTCATCTCCTCTTCTTTTATTGATCGTATCATATCTTATTTTGTTGATCGTAAAGTAAATATATACACCAAGAAGTAAACACCACTAGCGCGTATATTATGTTGTATCACGCTGTTTTTTCTTCCGTTTGATGTATGAAACACAAAACATATTTACACCATAATTGCAAATTTAGACTACTAATATGTAATATATTTCTCTTCGTTTTCCAAGGCTGTCTCTTTGTTGGCTCCATATCACGAGTAAGTGTCATGGTGGTTGATATAAGGGTTTTATGGACTATTTAAGAATACGAAAGAAGGGGCCTCCTCGGCAAGCCACAACTTAGAATTTGAGCATCTACCTAATTAGTTGCTATATTATTGGTGTTCACCATAAAATTCTATCACTGCAAAACCAAAGTACATTACTACGATTAAGATGAGTTAGTCATCTACTTATTGTCTGTTGTCTTTTGTACCACCGCTAAACATGTTCTGATTCAATTCGAATTCCACGGGGTCGTGCGCCAAGGCGCACATCTAAATCTAGTCTTTTATAAGACGAAAGGGGTAGTCAAAATCAGGTGGAAATGCATTACATATAAAGATATTTTTGTAGAAGTTTTGCATACCACTAAAGAAGTATGCCTGAGTCAGTAATCTCTCATGGTCAGTTGTATGTAGCTATCAAGATCTTGGGGTAGAAAGAATCAACATTCCCACGGTCTCGGATGTTGGTAATAAAGAAATTTATTGGTAGATACACGAATAACATCGTTTACAAAGAGATCCTTACATCAAAGATAAGATATTTGGCACTTTTACTTTTCGTAATGGTAGTTCTATATTTTTAATGTATACTTAAATTTAGTAATCATAGTTCTATCTTTTTAATGTATACCTAAATTTAGAATATAATTTTTTTCGCAATTCATCTCTTTTATGGTCGATATTGTAGGAAATGACTGGGTCAGGTGTGGGTCAGCTCTCTCATGTAAAAGTGCAACTCAGACGGCGGAAATGCTTACATGCCGTAGAACTGAGTGTGTATTTGGGGTGAGGAGTTCAAGCATGCGCCTAAAGTACAAATTCAGAAGTGTGGTGTGGCATGCAGACCCTGTAGGCTGCCGTAGTTTATGTTGTCATGTGTCAACTATTATTTTAAATTTATCTCAGTGTTGGTCTTGAGACCAAGTTCTATGTCATCTATTTGTGGTGTTCAGTGTTGATTAATATTTATATTTTAACTAGTATTTTATGTTTATTTACATGTTTTTGTTATCCGTGGCGCACGGGCATTTTACTAGTTGCACTAAACGTCGTTTGACACAGACCTGATTACAAATCTTACTAGTGGAGCCCATTTGTAAGGCTGAGTTGGCAGCACAAGTGGAGAAGAAGCTCAGGTGCATGTGTGGCCCAACTGTCAGCCCCCCATTTTCTTTCTTCCTTCTTACCTTCTTCTTCCTCTGTCTTTCCCCAATTCGTGTGCAGGTGGCTTGGTTGTGGTGCCTCCGGGAGGAAAAAAGTAGCAGGCCACGACATGGCAGGTGGTGCTGATCCTTCTCCTTCGTGGCTCCATTCGCTCCCCGATCTATTATCCCCTCCCACTCTGCCTGCATCGCGCCGCTGGCGACAACATTCCACGGCCTGTTCAAGCATCAAATCGAGATCTCACTCGAGGACAGCCAACATGGAGCCTGCGCCGGCCGAGCTCCAATGCCTCCGGTAAGACGTGGAAGCGTTCCGCGCTAGTACCTTGCCATCATAGAGCCCGCGCCGGTCAGCGCCGAGGTCGTCCGGTTTCAGGAGCGCGTCCGCGACGCGCGTAGTGGCGCGCCCAGGAACCGCCTCCGCGACAAAGCTGTGTACCGCATCGTACAACAGTTTGCCCTGACGCTCTAGGCGGGATGAGCTCCTCCTCGCCGCCGTCCGGCGCCACCGCCGGCTGGTGCTAAGGAGAGGCAGACGGGGTGGAAGGCTAGAGGCGCACTTGAACATGCTCGCGACCTTGGGAGATCAGGGAGTGACGGCTGAGCTCACGGGCGGTCGGTGGAGGCGGGATTTGATAGGGAAGAGAGAGGAAGAAGTCAAACGTGTCTAGGTGGCATTTTTATTAATTAAACATGCCGATGTGGCGTTTTCTGTTGACAAGTTAGCCCAGATAGGTTTCTATTTGCCATATTTTCAGTTGGTTGATTCATGTATCGACCCTAGCTTTTCCATGAGTGTAATAAGAGATGTTGGAACTATTGTGACTTGATACTTCTTTAATAAAGCAGCCGTGTGCATCTATTGATGCAGAGGCTGGGGCTATGCTCCTTTATCGAGAAAGATAGGTCCTACATATCAGAAACAATCGTGGAGGATACTCACTAATCCTGAGTCTTTTATGTTCGAAGGTTCTGAGAGCTCGCTACTGCAAGAATAGTAACTTTCTAGATGCAAGGTGCCCTAAGGGTGCCTCTTTCACCTGGAGAAGTATATTACACTAGATTTAGATGTGCGCCTTGGCGCACGATCCCGTGAAGCTCACGCCGATGCACACTTTGTATAAAAACAATAGAATTTTCTTGGTTAAAAAATACACCTTGGAGGAAAATACGGTAGGAGGAAAGGCAGAAGCACCAAATAAAACATCTCATTTTGTATGTCGATTAAAAACAGCATATTGAGCTATTTTATCGATTGGTTTGATCATAAGGTTGCACGAATGGGTTGAACCTCCCATTTATCTGAATGAATTCAAGCTTTATCGCAGCAATGTTTGTACCTCTGCCGGCTACTTTTCATTTTGCAACGATCCAACTACTATCTCGGGACGTAATTAATTGCCGCACCCACTCCGCTAATGACATGCATGGGCAGCTCTCCCTTCGCGTCGATTAAATCCAACTGAAGGGAGTACATCTAAATATTCTTATTATAAATAAATAAAACCCGATTTTCATCCTAAAAAGCTACATCTGAATATTCAAGTACAATTATAAAAAGGAGAACAAAAGGAAATAATATTCTGAGCAGAAAGATTAACAAAATTAGAGCTCGCCACTGAAATTTTAAAAAAAAGGAAAACTCTTGCTCCATTCCAGCACAGAGAGGAGGAAGAAAACATTCCTTCGGCTGCGCCGTTGCTGGCCAACATGCAGTACATGGGTGGCATGGTCATCGTTGTGTGAGTAACGTTGGGGCGGTTCCTAAGAGATGACGCCCCTCTACATCCCGGATAGGCTGCCAAATAGCTGGTGGTCGAGCGGCGATGCGACGGGCCAGCCAACGGGGCCAGAGCCGTCATCCTAGTGAGGGATAGCTTCGGGGAAGCAACAGCTACCTGGCGACGGAGTCCGAGGCCTTGGCGCACGGTCCCATGGAGGTTGCGCCGATGTTCATTTTATACAAGGACGGTAAAAAATAACGGTCAATATGATAATACATTTCATTTGATCTTAAGAGGTCAGTAGAATAAGAATCAGATGAAAACCAAAATATGACAGTGGTTGATGTATGTTTTTCCTTTTTCTACATCTAGGATTTTTTTCCCTTTTTCTACATCTTGGATGGAAAATACTCCTATCATGTTTCTCCAGATCTAGGTTCTCACAAAATTTATATGTATTTTTTTTTACATCCATCCATACTACTTTTGTAGAAAAAGAAGGTGGTGGATACGCATTTTACTTTTCCATCATTTTTGTCTAGATTTTATAATGCACGCATGGGAAAGAGAAGGCAAGACGCGAGTGGAGTAGTTTCTGTTTTGCAAAAGTACAGGCTGTCTACTCCTATTTCTATATTTGAGTGGGGGCACTCTCTAAGACTAACCAGTGTCTGAGTACTGTTTAGCAACTGTACAAAGCGACCACGGTGCACCGTGCACGTTCTCTGTGTGTGTCTTTTCTCTTTTTTTTTCTTTTCTCTTTCTTTCCTTTTTCATTTTCGTTTTTTATTTGCTGTGTTTACCTTCCTTTTTTATTGAGTTTATTTTTTGTTTTTGTTTTTCTTTTGATACATATGTAATACATCACGTGAGCTATGAACACGATTTAGACCTCGTGAGTAAATATTTTGTAGGCGTAAATTTTTTCCTCTCTCACATGAACATTTTTTAGAATATTTTTTCCAGTATTTCTTATTTTACCTTTTTATTGTGATATTAAAAGGAAATGTGCATTTTTAAGGCTCGTAATTTTTTTTAAACACAATGATTTACTTGAATTATATATTTTTGAATTATGTGATTTTTCTTAAATCTCACAATCTTTTTTTAATCATAGGAACAATTCTAAATCTCGCGAACATCTTTGAAACCTCGTGATTTGATTTGAATTACACAAACTTTTTTTGAATCATGTGAACACTTTGTTAAACCTCGCAAACAATTCTAAGCCTCACAATTTTTTTTAAACTTCACGATTTTATTTGAATTATACGAACATTTTCTGAGTCTAGTGGACGCTATTTTAAACCTTGCAAACTATTTTTTGAGACGTACGAACATTTGTGAGTCCCGCAAATTTTTTTGTTACTTCACTATTTTTCTGAATTGTATTATCTTTTTTGTTTTGAATCTGACGAACAATTCGCAAAGTAGCATGCGAACATTTTAAGGCTCACAAACATTTTTGAAACATCAGTACTTTATTTGAGTTGTAAGAAAATTTATTGAATATCGTGAACAATTTTTTAAACCTGGCAAACAACTTTTTGAACTGTACTTACACTTTTAAGGCTCACAAACATTTTTGAAACCTCACAACTTTATTTGAATTGTACAAACATTTGTCACGAACAATTGTTAAACCTCGCAAACTATTCTTTTGAACTGTACCAACATTTTAAGGGTCACGAACATTTTTGAATTGTGCGAAAAAATCGTTTAACATATTTTGCTCAATTTTTATGTATCAGTTCCACTATTTTTCACGTGAACTGATATCCTAAACACGTGTTCAAACATTGCAAAAACTTTTATAAGTAGTAAAGGAGTGAGTAAACAAAACTTTTATAGCCTTTTTTTGAGCAAACAAAAACTAGCCGAGAGTGGCTAAATAGCTCACGAGCTACATGTAGCTCATTTTTGGAGAAATTTGGCAAAGGCATTTCAAAGTTTCAAAAACTAGGAACAAAAGTTCTTGATGTAGATAATAATAAAGTCTACTAGTGTGCAAAAAATCAGTCTAAAATTCGTTGTCTTATGGTCGGAGCAAAAATAAAAAAATCTTGATTTCGTTATTGGTATAGTAATAAACAGTACACTATAATCTAGATTTTGTCATTTTGTGAGATTTTTTCATTTTTATTGAGGGCAAAATACAACGTATTTCAATCTGAAAATTTATAATTTGATAGATTTCAATATTCTCTACGCCTATGTATTTTTTTTTCAATTTTTCCTGAAACTAAAATCAATTTTTTCGATTGTTATATCTTAGTGTTCATAATAAATGTTTACACCCCATGCTATAATTGTATTAATCGGAAACATTAATACATGTGTGTTGTGTAAACAACCAGAGTCCCTGGTAAACCTCTCGTTTAACTAGCTTGTTGATTAATAGATGATCATAATTTCCTGATCATCAACATTGGATATTATTAATAACAAGATCATATCATTAGGTGAATGATGTGATAGACACACACCCATAGTAAGCATAGCATAAGATCAAGTCATTAAGTTCAACTTTCTATAAGCTTTCGATACATAGTAACCTAGTCATTCGACCGTGAGATCATGTAAATCACTTACACCGTATGGGTACTTTGATTACATAAAACGCCACTGCGTAAATGAGTGGTTATAAAGATGAGATTGAGTATTCGGAAAGTATGAGTTGAGTCATATGGATCAAGAGTGGGATTCGTCTATCCTGATGACGGATAGATATGCTCTAGGCCCTCTCGGTCGAATGTCATCTAATTAGCTTGCAAGCATGTGACAAAGTCACAAGAGATGACATACCATGATACGATTAAAGAGTACTTGCCAGTAACGAGGTTGAACTAGGTATAGAGATATCGATAATCAAACCTCGGATAAGTAAAGTATCGCGCGACAAAGGGAATCGGTATCGTATGTTAATGGTTCATTTGATCACTAAGTTATCGTTGAATATGTGGGAGTCATTATGAATCTCCAGGTCCTGCTATTGGTTATTGATCGGAGAGGAGTCTCGATCATGTCTGCATAGTTCATGAAACTTAGGGTGACACACTTAAGGTTCGATGTTGTATAGTAGATATGGAATATGAGATGGAGGCCGAATGTTGTTCGGAGTCTCAGATGGGATCCAAGACATCACGAGGAGGTCCAGAATAGTCCGGAGAATAAGAGTCATATATGGGAAGTCATTTTTAGGGTTACCGGAAAAGTTCAGGATTTTTCGGTATTGTACTGGATGTTCTAGAAGGTTCCGTAGGGTACCATAGTGGGCCCACCTATCCCGGACGACCAACATGGGCCGGAGGGGTCGCATAGGCCCCCAAGGCCCATGTGGATGGATCAAGTGGATAAGATCAAATCCCTTGAAAATAGGGACTTAACTTGGGGGGAAGTTTCCCCCCTTGTTTTGGCCGACCCTAGGGCTTGGAGGAGGGGCAAAGGCAGCCCCCCACGCCTATATAAGAGGGAGGGGAGGGTTGGGGCGCAGCACATGATTCCCCAAATCTTAGTCGCCAGTCTCTCCCTCCTCCTTCTTCCTGCGCAGGCCTGGCGAAGCCCTGCAGGAATTTCTCCTCCACCTCCACCACCACGCCGTCGTGCTGCTGGGATTCCGAGGGGATCTACCACCTCAGCTGACTGCTGGAACAGGGAGAGGAATGTGGGGATTCGTTGCATAGAAAACAAAAAATTTCCTACCGCGAGAACGCAATCCAAGCCAAGATGCAATCTAGAAGACGGGAGAAACGAGGGGATGAACGAGACTCACCCTTGAAGATTTCCAAAGCCTACAAGATGAGGCTCTTGTTTCTGCGGTAGACGATCACTTGCCGCTTTCAAAAGCGCGTAGAAGATCTTGACGGTGCCACAATCGGGCAGCACCTCCGTACTCAGTCACACGTTCGGTGTTGATAAAGACGACGTCCTTCTCCCCGTTCCAGCGGGCAGCAGAAGTAGTAGCTCCTCCTTGAATCCGGCAGCACGACGACATGGTGGCGGTGGCGATGGAGATCTCCGGCGGAGCTTCGCTAAGCGTTGCGGGAGAGGTGGAGGAGTGGGGCGGCTAGGGTTTGGGGAGAGGGGGTGGCCGGCCTCCAAGGGGTGCGGCCAAGGTGGTGGTCTTGTGGTGGCCGGCCCCCTCCCCTTGCCCCTCATTATATAGGTGGAACCCCCAAGTGCTGGACTACAAGTCTTCGAATAAGACCCCAACCCAAAACCTTCCATGTGTAGGGAAACCTACCCAAGGTGGGATTCCCACCTCAAGTGGGACTCCCACCCTTCCATGAGGGGGGTTGGCCGGCCCCCTTGGTGGAGTCCACCTAGGACTCCACCCCTCTAGGGTTGGCCGGCAATGGGAGGTGGAGTCCCTCCGGGACTCCGCCTTCCAAAGTGATTTCTACCGGACTTTTCTAGAACCTTCTAGAACCTTCCATAAATGCACCGGATCATTTTCAAACTTATAAAATGACTTCCTATATATGAATCTTATTCTCCGGACCATTCCGGAACTCCTCGTGATGTCCGGGATCTCATCCGAGACTCTGAACAAAACTTCGAACTCCATTCCATATTCAAGTTCTACTAATACAACATCAAACCTTAAGTGTGTCACCGTACGGTTCGCGAACTATGTAGACATGGTTGAGACTTCTCTCCGACCAATAACCAATAGCGGGATCTGGAGATCCATAATGGCTCCCACATATTCAACAATGACTTAGTGATCGAATGAACCATTCACATACGATACCAATTCCCTTTGTCACGCGATATTTTACTTGTCCGAGGTTTGATCATCGTTATCTCTCTATACCTTGTTCAACCTCGTCTCTTGACAAGTACTCTTTACTCGTACCATGGTATGTGGTCTCTTATGAACTATTCATATGCTTGCAAGCTATTTAGATGACATTCCACCGAGAGGCCCCAGAGTATATCTATCCGTCATCGGGATGGACAAATCCCACTGTTGATCCATGATGCTGTCCAGGACTGGCGCGTGGTTGACGAGGGAGGAAATGGTGTAGCTTTCCTTCGTTCCCCGGTAACGGCGCCAGAAAATAGCTTGATGTCTACGCACGCTTCTTTTCCTGTAGACAGTGTTGGGCCTCCAAGAGCAGAGGTTTGTAGAACAGCAGCAAGTTTTCCCTTAAGTGGATCACCCAAGGTTTATCGAACTCAGGGAGGAAGAGGTCAAAGATATCCCTCTCAAGCAACCCTGCGATCACAATACAAGAAGTCTCTTCTGTCCCCAACACACCTAATACACTTGTCAGATGTGTAGGATAACGTTGCATAGAAAACAAAAAATTTCCTACCGCGAACACGCAATCCAAGCCAAGATGCAATCTAGAAGACGGTAGCAACGAGGGGATTATCGAGTCTCACCCTTGAAGAGATTCCAAAGCCTACAAGATGAGGCTCTTGTTGCTGCGGTAGACGTTCACTTGCCTCTTGCAAAAGCGCGTAGAAGATCTTGATCACGGCGCCACGAACAGGCAGCACCTCCGTACTCGGTCACACGTTCGGTTGTTGATGAAGACGACGTCTACCTCCCGTTCCAGCGGGCAGCAGAAGTAGTAGCTCCTCTTGAATCCGACAGCACGACGGCGTGGTGTCGGTGGTGGTGGAGAAATCCGGCGGAGCTTCGCTAAGCGTGCGGGATGTGGTGGAGGAGAGAGGCTGCTAGGGTTTGGGAGAGGGGGGCGCCGACCACTAAGGGGTGCGGCCACCTTGGTGGTTCTTGGGTGGCCGGCCCCCTCCCCTTGGCCCCTCATTATATAGGTGGAAGCCCCAAGTGTTGGACTACAAGTCTCCGAATAAGACCCGAACCCAAAACCTTCCATGTGATAGGGAAACCTACCCAAGGTGGGAATCCCACTTGGGGTGGGATTCCCCCTTCCATGTGGGAGGGTGGCCGGCCCCCATAGGGGGAGTCCACTTGGGACTCCTCCCCCTCTAGGGTTGGCCGGCCATGGAGGTGGAGTCCCTACGGGACTCCACTTTCCTTGGTGGTTTCTTCTGGACTTTTCTAGAACCTTCTAGAACCTTCCATAGAACCTTCCGGATAATTTTAAATCACATAAAATGACTTCCTATATATGAATCTTAATCTCCGGACCATTCCGGAACTCCTCGTGATGTCCGGGATCTCATCCGGGACTCCGAACAAATATTTGAACTCCATTCCATATTCAAGTTCTACCATTTCAACATCCAACTTTAAGTGTGTCACCCTACGGTTCGCGAACTATGCGGACATGGTTGAGTACTCACTCCGACCAATAACCAATAGCGGGATCTGGAGATCCTTAATGGCTCCCACATATTCAACGATGACTTTAGTGATCGAATGAACCATTCACATACGATACCAATTCCCTTTGTCACGCGATATTTTACTTGTCCGAGGTTTGATCATCGGTATCACTCTATACCTTGTTCAACCTCGTCTCCTGACAAGTACTCTTTACTTGTACCGTGGTATGTGGTCTCTTATGAACTTATTCATATGCTTGCAAGACATTAGACGACATTCCACCGAGAGGGCCCAAAGTATATCTATCCGTCATCGGGATGGACAAATCCCACTGTTGATCCATATGCCTCAACTCATACTTTCCGGATACTTAATCCCACCTTTATAACCACCCATTTACGCAGTGGCGTTTGGTGTAATCAAAGTACCTTTCCGGTATAAGTGATTTACATGATCTCATGGTTATAAGGACTAGGTAACTATGTATCGAAAGCTTATAGCAAATAACTTAATGACGAGATCTTATGCTACGCTTAATTGGGTGTGTCCATTACATCATTCATACAATGATATAACCTTGTTATTAATAACATCCAATGTTCATGATTATGAAACTAATCATCTATTAATCAACAAGCTAGTTAAGAGGCATACTAGGGACTCTCTGTTTGTCTACATATCACACATGTACTAATGTTTCGGTTAATACAATTATAGCATGATATATAAACATTTATCATAAACATAAAGATATATATAATAATAACCACTTTATTATTGCCTCTAGGGCATATCTCCTTCAGTCTCCCACTTGCACTAGAGTCAATAATCTAGATTACATTGTAATATACCTAACACCCATGGCATTCTGGTGTTGGTCATGCTTTGCCCTAGGGAGAGCTTTAGTCAACGGATCTGCTACATTCAGATCAGTGTGTACTTTGCAAATCTTTACTTCTCCATCTTTGATGTACTCGCGAATCGAGTGGTAACGCAGCTTGATATGCTTCAGCCTCTTGTGTGACCTTGGCTCTTGTGCATTGGCGATGGCACCCATGTTATCACAGTAAATGATTAATGGGTCCAATGCACTAGGAACCACACCGAGCTCTACAATGAAACTCTTCATCCATACCGCTTCTGATGAAGCCTCTGAAGCCGCTATGTACTCTGATTCTGTTGAAGACTTCTCCACCGTGCACTGCTTCGAGCTTGCCCAGCTTACTGCAGCACCATTCAATATAAACACGTACCCAGACTGTGACTTAGAGTCATCAGGATCAGTGTTCCAACTTGCATCGGTGTAACCGCTTACAACAAGCTCTTGGTCACCTCCATAACAAAGAAACATATCCTTAGTTCTTTTCAAGTACTTCAGGATATTCTTGACCGTATCCGATGTTCCATTCCTGGATCACTTTGATATCTGCTAGTCAAACTAACAAAGCATGTGCTATATCCGGTCTAGTACATAGCATGGCATACATGATAGATCCCTACTGCCGAGGCATAGGGGATATTACTCATCCTTTCTCTTTCTTCTGCCGTAGCCGGTCCTTGAGTCTTACTCAAGACCTTGCACTGTAACATAGGTAAGAACCCTTTCTTACTTTCGTCCATTCTAAACTTCTTTAGAATCTTGTCCAGATATGTACTCTGTGATAGCCCTATTAGGCGTCTTGATCTATCTCTATAAATCTTGATGCCTAATATATACGATGCTTCACCAAGGTCTTTCATTGAAAAACTATTATTCAAATAACCTTTAACACTGCTTAATAGTTCTATATCATTCCCGATCAATAATATGTCATCTACATATAATATCAGGAATGCTACAGAGCTCCCACTCACTTTCTTGTAAATACAAGCCTCTCCATGACACTGTATAAACCCGAAGTCTTTGATCACCTTATCAAAGCGTCGGTTCCAACTTCTTGATGCTTGCTTTAGTCCATAGATTGAACGCTGAAGTTTGCATACTTTGTCAGCATTTTTAGGATCGACAAAACCTTTGGGTTGTACCATATACAACTCTTCCTCAATGTCTCCATTAAGGAACGCTGTTTTGACATCCATCTGCCAAATCTCATAATCGAAAAATGCAGCTATTGCTAACAAAATCCTCACAGATTTTAGCTTCGCTACAGGTGAGAAAGTCTCATCGTAGTCAACTCCTTGAATTTGTCGGAAACCCTTTGCGACAAGTCGAGCTTTATAGACAGTAATATTACCATCAGCATCTGTTTTTCTCTTGAAGATCCATTTATTCTCGACAGCCTTTCGGCTATCAGGTAAGTCTACTAAAGTCCATACTTTGTTATCATACATGGATCCCATTTCGGATTTCATGGCTTCTTGCCATTTGTTGGAATCTGGGCTCGTCATCGCTTCTTCATACGTCGCAGGGTCCTCATCATTGTTATCCACAATCATGACATTTAGACAAGGATCATACCAATCAGGAGTGGCACGTTCCCTTGTCGATCTGCGAGGTTCAGTAGTTTCCTCGTTCGAAGTTTCATGATCATTATCATTAGCTTCCTCTGTTGCCGGTGCAGGCGGTACAGGAACAGTTTCCGGTACTGCGCTACTCTGATCAACGAGTATAAATTCATCAATCTCATCGAGTTCTATTTTTCTTCCAGTCACTTCTTTAGTGAGAAATTCTTTCTCAAGAAAGGTTCCGTTCTTAGCAACAAAGATTTTGCCTTCGGATCTGTGATAGAAAGTATACCCTATAGTTTCCTTAGGGTATCCTATGAAGACGCATTTCTCCGCTTTGGGTTCTAGCTTGTCCGGTTGTAACTTCTTTACATAGGCTTCGCAGCCCCAAACTTTCAGGAACGACAACTTAGGTTTCTTATTAAACCATAATTCATACGGTGTCGTTTCTACGGATTTTGATGGTGCTCTATTTAAAGTGAATGCGGCTGTCTCTAATGCATAACTCCAAAATGGTAACGGCAAATCAGTAAGAGACATCATAGAACGAACCATATCTAAGAGAGTTCGATTACGACGTTCGGACACGCCGTTTCGTTGTGGTGTTCCCGGCGGTGTCAATTGTGAAAGTATTCCGCATTTCTTTAAATGCATGACAAACTCATAACTCAGATATTCTCCTCCATGATCAGATCGTAGAAATTTAATCTTCTTATTAGGTTGATTTTCTACTTCACTTTGGAATTCCTTAAACTTCTCGAAAGTTTCGGATTTATGTTTCATGAAATAGATATACCCATATCTACTCAGATCATCTGTGAAGGTTAGAACATAATGATAACCACCGCGCGATGCTACACTCATTGGTCCGCACACATCGGTATGTATGATTTCCAATAAGTCTGTAGCTCGCTCCATCATACCAGAAAATGGAGTCTTAGTCATTTTACCCATTAGACATGCTTCGCATCTATCAAGTGACTCAAAGTCAAGTGATTCAAGTAATCCATCGGTATGGAGTTTCTTCATGCGTTTCACTCCAATATGACCAAGACGACAGTGCCACATATAAGTAGAATTATCATTCAATTTAATTCGCTTAGCATCAATGTTATGTATATGCGTATCACTACTATCGAGATCTAACAGAAATAAGCCATTCTTTTCTGGTGCTCGACCATAAAAGATATTATTCATAAAAATAGAACAACCATTATTCTCAGACTTGAATGAATAACCGTCTTGCATTAAACAAGATCTAGATATAATGTTCATGCTCAACGCAGGTACAAAATAACAATTATTTAGGCTTAAAACTAATCCCGAAGGTAGATGTAGAGGAAGTGTGCCGACAGCGATCACATCGACTTTGGATCCGTTTCCAACGCGCATCGTCACTTCATCTTTCAGTAGTCTTCGTTTATTCTTTAGTTCCTGTTTCGAGTTACAAATATGAGCAACCGAACCAGTATCAAATACCAGTGTACTAGAACGAGAACCAGTGAGATAAACATCTATAACATGTATATCAGATATACCTTCTTTCTTCTTCTTGACCAGGCCGCTCTTCAGATCAGCCAGATACTTGGAGCAATTATGCTTCCAGTGTCCCTTCTCCTTGCGATAATAGCACTCAAGATCGGGCTTAGGGCCGTTCTTAGGTTTCATAGGAGGCGTGGCAGCTTTCTTGCCACCCTTCTTGAATTTTCCCTTAGACTTGCCCTGTTTCTCGAAAGCTGGTGGTCTTGTTGACCATCAACACTTGGTGCTCTTTCTTGATCTCAATCTCAGCTTTTTAGCATGCCAAAGAGTTCAGGTAACTCTTTGTTCATGTTCTGCATATTGTAGTTCATCACAAAGTTCTTGTAACTTGGTGGCGAGTGATTGAAGGACACGATTAATCCCCGGTCTGTTAGGAATCACTATTCCCAAGTCAACGAGTTTATTCGCATGCCCGGTCATGGCGAGCATGTGCTCACTAACGGAGCTGCCTTCTTCCATCATACGAGTGAAGAAATGTTTCGATGCTTCATAGCATTCCACGGCCGCATGAGTCTCAAAAATAGCTTTCAGCTCTTTCATCAACTCATGAGGATCGTGGTGCTCAAAACGTTTTTGAAGATCGGATTCCAGGCACCGCACGGGATGGCACACCGAACTTGAGAGTACCGAGTTTTCCGAGTCTCGTAAACAGCTTTTACTTCATCGGTTTCGAGTTTACGGGAGGGTCACCTAGCGGTGCATCAAGCACATATTGCAGATTTCCGCCGAGAGGAAGATCCTCACATGACGGAACCAATCGGTGAAGTTGCTACCGTTGCTCTTAAGTTTTCTTTCTCTAGGAACTGGTTAAAATTGATTGGGGACGCCATCTCTACAACATATATTTGCAAAAGTTTAGACTAAGTTTATGACAAATTGAGTTCAAATTTTAATTCAACATAATTAAAAATCTAGGTGAACTCCCACTCAAAACAATATCCCTCGCATTGTCTTAGTGATCACACGAACCAAATCCACCGCACCTAAGTCCGATCATCATGAGACAAGGTGTGATTTCAATGGCGAACACTCAAAAGTGTTCATCATATCAACCATATGATTCATGCTCTACCTTTCGGTATCACGTGTTCCGAGACCATGTCTGTACATGCTAGGCTCGTCAAGGCCACCTTAGTATCTGCATGTGCAAAACTGTCTTGCACCCGTTGTATGCACTTGTTGATTCTATCACACCCGATCATCACGAGATGCTTCGAAACGACAAGTCTTGGCAATGGTGCTACTAAGGATGAACACTTCATTATCTTGAGATTTTAGTGAGGGATCATCTTATAATGCTACCGTCGCGATCTAAGCAAAATAAGATGCATAAAAGGATTAACATCACATGCAGTTCATATGTGATATGATATGGCCCTTTTGTCTTTGCGCCTTTGATCTTCATCTCCAAAGCACGGACATGATCTCCATCATCTTCGGGCATGATCTCCATCATCGTCGGCGTAGCGTCAAGGTCAATGGCGCCGTCTTCATGATTGTCCTCCATGTAGCAACTATTACAACTACTTTGAAATACTACTCAACATGAAATTTAAAGACAACCATAAGGCTCCTGCCGGTTGCCACAATACAATAATGATCATCTCATACATATTCATCATCGCATTATGGCCATATCACATCACCAAACCCTGCAAAAACAAGTTAGACGTCTCTAATTTGGTTTGCATATTTTACGTGGTTTAGGGTTTTCGAGAGAGATCTAATCTACCTACGAACATGAACCACAACGTTGATACTAATGTTTTCAATAGAAGAGTAAATTGAATCTTCACTATAGTAGGAGAGACAGACACCCGCAAAGCCTCTTATGCAATACAAGTTGCATGTCGAACGAGGAACAAGTCTCATGAACGCGGTCACGTAAAGTTAGTCTGAGCCGCTTCATCCCACTATGCCACAAAGATGCAAAGTACTCAAACTAAAGATAACAAGAGCATCAACGCCCACAAAACCATTGTGTTCTACTCGTGCAACCATCTATGCATAGACACGGCTCTGATACCACTGTAGGATAACGTTGCATAGAAAACAAAAATTTTCCTACCGCGAACACGCAATCCAAGCCAAGATGCAATCTAGAAGACGGTAGCAACGAGGGGATTATCGAGTCTCACCCTTGAAGAGATTCCAAAGCCTACAAGATGAGGCTCTTGTTGCTGTGGTAGACGTTCACTTGCCTCTTGCAAAAGCGCGTAGAAGATCTTGATCACGGCGCCACGAACGGGCAGCACCTCCGTACTCGGTCACACGTTCGGTTGTTGATGAAGACGGCGTCCACCTCCCGTTCCAGCGGGCAGCGGAAATAGTAGCTCCTCTTGAATCCGACAGCACGACGGCGTGGTGTCGGTGGTGGTGGAGAAATCCGGCGGAGCTTCGCTAAGCGTGCGGGATGTGGTGGAGGAGAGAGGCCGCTAGGGTTTGGGAGAGGGGGGCGCCGGCCACTAAGGGGTGCGGCCACCTTGGTGGTTCTTGGGTGGCCGGCCCCCTCCCCTTGGCCCCTCATTATATAGGTGGAAGCCCCAAGTGTTGGACTACAAGTCTCCGAATAAGACCCGAACCCAAAACCTTCCATGTGATAGGGAAACCTACCCAAGGTGGGAATCCCACTTGGGGTGGGATTCCCCCCTTCCATGTGGGGGGGTGGCCGGCCCCCATAGGGGGAGTCCACTTGGGACTCCTCCCCCTCTAGGGTTGGCCGGCCATGGAGGTGGAGTCCCTCCGGGACTCCACTTTCCTTGGTGGTTTCTTCTGGAATTTTCTAGAACCTTCTAGAACCTTCCATAGAACCTTCCGGATCATTTTAAATCACATAAAATGACTTCCTATATATGAATCTTATTCTCCGGACCATTCCGGAACTCCTCATGATGTCTGGGATCTCATCCGGGACTCCGAACAAATATTCGAACTCCATTCCATATTCAATTTCTACCATTTCAACATCCAACTTTAAGTGTGTCACCCTACGGTTCGCGAACTATGCGGACATGGTTGAGTACTCACTCCGACCAATAACCAATAGCGGGATCTGGAGATCCTTAATGGCTCCCACATATTCAACGATGACTTTAGTGATCGAATGAACCATTCACATACGATACCAATTCCCTTTGTCACGCGATATTTTACTTGTCCGAGGTTTGATCATCGGTATCACTCTATACCTTGTTCAACCTCGTCTCCTAACAAGTACTCTTTACTCGTACCGTGGTATGTGGTCTCTTATGAACTTATTCATATGCTTGCAAGACATTAGACGACATTCCACCGAGAGGGCCCAGAGTATATCTATCCGTCATCGGGATGGACAAATCCCACTGTTGATCCATATGCCTCAACTCATACTTTCCGGATACTTAATCCCACCTTTATAACCACCCATTTACGCAGTGGAGTTTGGTGTAATCAAAGTACCTTTCCGGTATAAGTGATTTACATGATCTCATGGTTATAAGGACTAGGTAACTATGTATCGAAAGCTTATAGCAAATAACTTAATGACGAGATCTTATGCTACGCTTAATTGGGTGTGTCCATTACATCATTCATACAATGATATAACCTTGTTATTAATAACATCCAATGTTCATGATTATGAAACTAATCATCTATTAATCAACAAGCTAGTTAAGATGCATACTAGGGACTCTCTGTTTGTCTACATATCACACATGTACTAATGTTTCGGTTAATACAATTATAGCATGATATATAAACATTTATCATAAACATAAAGATATATATAATAATAACCACTTTATTATTGCCTCTAGGGCATATCTCCTTCAAGATGTATAGGTGCACTAGTTCGGCGAAGAGATAGTGAAATACAGTTGGTATGAATGAATATGAGCAGTAGTAACGGCACCAGAAAATAGCTGGCTGCTACAACTGGCGTGTGGTTGATGGTGGTAATATTGCAGGAAGTACAGATGCAGTAGAACAGTAAACAAGCGATGATTGCAGTATTTGGAAACAAGGCCTAGAGATCATACTTTCACTAGTGGACACTCTCAACATTGATCACATAAATTAATAGATAAATGTTATACTCTACACTCTCTTGTTGGATGATGAACACCGCTAATTGCGTAGGGCTACAAGAGCACCTCAAAAAATGCCGGAGTTAACAAGCTCCACAACATTTGATATTCATATTTAAATAACCTTAGAGTGCATGATAGATCAACACAATTATACCAAGTACTAACATAGCATGCACACTGTTACCATCACACTATGAAAGGAGGAATAGATCACATCAATACAATCATAGTAATAGTTAACTTCATAATCTACAAGAGATCACAATCATAGCATATACCAAGTACTTCATGATGCACACACTGTCAACATTACATCATGGAGGAGGAATAGACTACTTTAATAACATCACTAGAGTAGGACATAGATGAATAGTGATACAAAGCTCATATGAATCTCAATCATGTAAGGCAGCTCATGAGATCATTGTATTGAAGTACATGGGAGAGTGATTAACCACATAGCTACCGGTACAGCCCTTAGCCTCGATGGAGAACTACCACCTCCTCATGGGAGATAGTAGCGTTGATGAAGATGGCGGTGGTGTCGATGGAGATGCCTTCCGGGGGCACTCCCCGTCCTGGCGGCGTGCCGGAACAGAGACTCCTGTCCCCCAGATCTTGGCTTCGCGATGGCGGCGGCTCTGGAAGGTTTCTCGTACCGTGGCTTTTTCGTATCGAAGATTTAGGTCAGGGGGCTTCTTATAGGCGAAGAGGCGGAGTCGGAAGGGTTACGGAGGCGCCACACAACAGGGCGGCGCGCCCCCCTCCTGGGCCGCGCCAGCCACATGTGTGGGCCCCCTGTGGCCCTCCTCTGGTCCCTCTCGGGTGTTCTGGAAGCTTCGTGGAATTATAAGATGCTGGGCGTTGATTTCGTCCAATTCCGAGAATATTTCCTTACTAGGATTCTGAAACCAAAAACAACAGAAAACAGGAACTGGCACTTCGGCATCTCATCAATAGGTTAGTTCCGGAAAATGCATAAAATCATCATAAAGTGTGAACAAAACATGTAGGTATTGTCATAAAACAAGCATGGAACATAAGAAATTATCGATACGTTGGAGACGTATCAATCCATATGCCTCAACTCATACTTTCCGGATACTTAATCCCACCTTTATAACCACCCATTTACGCAGTGGTGTTTGATGTAATCAAAGTACCTTTCCGGTATAAGTGATTTACATGATCTCATGGTCGAAAGGACTAGGTAACTATGTATCGAAAGCTTATAGCAAATAACTTAATAACGTGATCTCATGCTACGCTTAATTGGGTGTGTCCATTACATCATTCATATAATGATATAACCTTGTTATTAATAACATCCAATGTTCATGATTATGAAACTATAATCATCTATTACTCAACAAGCTAGTTAAGAGGCTTACTAGGGACTTATTGTTGTTTACATAACACACATGTATCAATGTTTCGGTTAATACAATTATAGCATGGTATATAAACATTTATCATAAACATAAAGATATATAATAACCACTTTTATTATTGCCTCTTGGGCATATCTCCAACAGTCTCCCACTTGCACTAGAGTCAATAATCTAGATTACATTGTAAGGTACCTAACACCCATGGCATTCTGGTGTTGGTCATGCTTTGCCCTAGGGAGAGCTTTAGTCAACGGATCTGCTACATTCAGATCAGTGTGTACTTTGCAAATCTTTACTTCTCCATCTTCGATGTACTCGCGAATCGAATGATAACGCAGCTTGATATGCTTCAGCCTCTTGTGTGACCTTGGTTCTTGTGCATTGGCGATCGCACCCATGTTCTCACAGTAGATGACTAGTGGGTCCAATGCACTAGGAACCACACCGAGCTCTACAATGAACCTCTTCATCCATACCGCTTCTGATGAAGCCTCTGAAGCCGCTATGTACTCCGATTCTGTTGAAGACTTCGCCACCGTGCACTGCTTCGAGCTTGCCCAGCTTACTGCAACACCATTCAATATAAACACGTACCTAGACTGTGACTTAGAGTCATCAGGATCAGTGTTCCAACTTGCATCGGTGTAACTTGTTACAACGAGCTCTTGGTCACCTCCATAACAAAGAAACATATCCTTAGTTCTTTTCAAGTACTTCAGGATATTCTTGACCGCTGTCCAGTGTTCCATTCCTGGATCACTTTGATATCTGCTAGTCAAACTAACAGCATGTGCTATATCCTGTCTAGTACTTAGCATGGCATACATGATAGAGCCTACTGCCGAGGCATAGGGGATCTGACTCATCCTTTCTCTTTCTTGCCGTAGCCGGACCTTGAGTCTTACTCAAGACCTTGCCTGCTAACATAGGTAAGAATCCTTTCTTACTTTCGTCCATTCTAAACTTATTTAGAATCTTGTCCGGGTATGTACTCTGTGATAGCCTTATTAGACGTCTTGATCTATCTCTATAAATCTTGATGCCTAATATATATGATGCTTCGCCAAGGTCTTTCATTGAAAAACTATTATTCAAATAACCTTTTACACTGCTTAATAGTTCTATATCATTCCCAATCAATAATATGTCATCTACATATAATATCAGGAATTCTACAGAGCTCCCACTCACTTTCTTGTAAATACAGGCCTCTCCATGACACTGTATAAACCCGAAGTCTTTGATCACCTTATCAAAACGTCGGTTCCAACTTCTTGATGCTTGCTTCAGTCCATAAATTGAACGCTGAAGTTTGCACACCTTGTCAGCATTTTTAGGATCGACAAAACCTTTGGGTTGTACCATATACAACTCTTCCTCAATGTCTCCATTAAGGAACGCCGTTTTGACATCCATCTGCCAAATCTCATAATCGAAAAATGCAGCTATTGCTAACAAAATCCTCACAGATTTTAGCTTCGCTACAGGTGAGAAAGTCTCATCGTAGTCAACACCTTGAATTTGTCGGAAACCCTTTGCGACAAGTCGAGCTTTATAGACAGTAATAATACCATCAGCATATTTTTTTTTTTTGAAGATCCATTTATTTTCGACAGCCTTGCGGCTATCAGGTAAGTCTACCAAAGTCCACACTTTATTATCATACATGGATCCCATTTCGGATTTCATGGCTTCTTGCCGTTTGTTGGAATCTGGGCTCATCATCGCTTCTTCATACGTCGCAGGGTCTTCATCATTGTTGTCCACAATCATGACATTTAGACAAGGATCATACCAATCAGGAGTGGCACGTTCCCTTGTCGATCTGCGAGGTTCAGTAGTTATCTCATTTGAAGTTTCATGATCATTATCATTAGCTTCCTCTGTTGTCGGTGTAGGCAGCACAGGAACAACTTCCGGTACTGCGCTACTCTGGTCAACGAATGAAGATTCAGTAATCTCGTGGAGTTCTACTTTTCTTCCAGTCACTTCTTTAGTGAGAAATTCTTTCTCAAGAAAGGTTCCGTTCTTAGCAACAAATATTTTGCCTTCGGATCTGTGATAGAAAGTGTACCCTATGAAGACGCATTTCTCTGCTTTGGGTTCTAGCTTGTCCGGTTGTAACTTTTTTTACATAGGCTTCGCAACCCCAAACTTTAAGGAACAACAGCTTAGGTTTCTTATTAAACCATAATTCATACGGTGTCGTTTCAACGGATTTAGATGGTGCCCTATTTAAAGTGAATGTAGCTGTCTCTAATGCATAACTCCAAAATGATAACGGCAAATCAGTAAGAGACATCATAGAACGAACCATATCTAAGAGAGTTCGATTACGACGTTCGGACACACCGTTTCGTTGTGGTGTTCCCGGCGGTGTCAATTGTGAAAGTATTCCACATTTCTTTAAATGCATGCCAAACTCATAACTCAGATATTCACCTCCACGATCAGATCGTAGAAATTTAATCTTCTTGTTACGTTGATTTTCTACTTCACTTTGGAATTCCTTAAACTTCTCGAAAGTTTCGGATTTATGTTTCATGAAATAGATATACCCATATCTACTCAGATCATCTGTGAAGGTTAGAACATAACGATAACCACCTTGTGAGCTACACTCATTGGTCACTTTTACATCGGTATGTATGATTTCCAATAAGTCTGTAGCTCGCTCCATAATACCAGAGAATGGAGCCTTAGTCATTTTTCCCATTAGACATGCTTCACATTTATCAAGTGACTCAAAGTCAAGTGATTCAAGTAATCCATCGGTATGGAGTTTCTTCATGTGTTTCACTCCAATATGACGAAGACGACAGTACCACATATAAGTAGAATTATCATTCAATTTAATTCGCTTAGCATCAATGTTATGAATATGTGTATCACTACTATCGAGATCTAACAGAAATAAACCATTCCTTTCAGGTGCTCGACCATAAAAGATATTATTCATAAAAATAGAACAACCATTATTCTCAGACTTGAATGAATAACCGTCTTGCATTAAACAAGATCCAGATATAATGTTCATGCTCAACGTGGGTACAAAATAACAATTATTGAGGTTTAAAACTAATCCCGAAGGTAGATGTAGAGGAAGTGTGCCGACAGCGATCACATCGACTTTGGATCCATTTCCAACGCGCATCGTCACTTCATCCTTCAATAGTCTTCGTTTATTCTTTAGTTCCTATTTCGAGTTACAAATATGAGCAACCGAACCAGTATCAAATACCCAGGTACTAGTACGAGAACCAGTAAGATAAACATCTATAACATGTATATCAGATATACCTTCTTTCTTCTTCTTGACAAGGCCGCTCTTCAGATCAGCCAAATACTTGGAGCAATTACGCTTCCAGTGTCCCTTCTCCTTGCAGTAATAGCACTCAGCATCAGGCTTAGGGCCATTCTTAGGTTTCACAGGAGGCATGGCAGCTTTCTTGCCGCCCTTCTTGAATTTACCTTTAGACTTGCCCTGTTTCTTGAAACTGGTGGTCTTGTTGACCATCAACACTTGGTGCTCTTTCTTGATCTCAATCTCAGCAGCTTTTAGCATGGCGAAGAGTTCAGGTAACTCTTTGTTCATGTTCTGCATATTGTAGTTCATCACAAAGTTCTTGTAACTAGGTGGCAGTGATTGAAGGACACGATTAATCCCCAGTCTGTTAGGAATCACTATTCCCAAGTCACTGAGTTTCTTCGCATGCCCGGTCATGGCGAGCATGTGCTCACTAACGGAGCTGCCTTCTTCCATCATGCAGCTGAAGAAGTGTTTCGATGCTTCATAGCATTCCACGGCCGCATGAGTTTCAAAGATAGCTTTCAGCTCATTGACCAACTCATGAGGATCGTGGTGCTCAAAACGTTTTTGAAGATCGGCTTCCAGACTGCATAGGATGGCACACTGAACTTGAGAGTACCGAGTTTTCCGAGTCGCGTAAACATTCTTTACTTCATCGGTTTTAGTTTCTGCAGGAGGGTCACCTAGCGGTGCATCAAGCACATATTGCAGGTTTCCACCAGCGAGGAAAATCCTCACATGACGGAACCAGTCGGTGAAGTTGCTACCGTTGCTCTTAAGCTTTTTTTTCTCTAGGAACTGGTTAAAATTGATCGGGGACGCCATATCTACAACATATATTTGCAATAGTTTAGACTAATGTTTATGACAAATTGAGTTCAAATTTTAATTCAACAAAATTAAAAACTAGGTGAACTCCCACTCAAAACAATATCCCTCGAATTGTCTTAGTGATCACACGAACCAAATCCACCACACCAAGTCCGATCATCACGAGACAAGATGTAACTTCAATGGTGAACACTCAAAGTGTTCATCATATCAATCATATGATTCATGCTCTACCTTTCGGTATCACGTGTTTCGAGACCATGTCTGTACATGCTAGGCTCGTCAAGGCAACCTTAGTATCCGCATGTGCAAAACTGTCTTGCACCCGTTGTATGCACTTGTTGATTCTATCACACCCGATCATCACGAGATGCTTCGAAACGAAAAATCTTGGCAACGGTGCTACTAAGGATGAACACTTTATTATCTTGATATTTTAGTGAGAGGGATCATCTTATAATGCTACCGTCGCGATCTAAGAAAAATAAGATGCATAAAAGGATTAACATCGCATGCAGTTCATATGTGATATGATATGGCCCCTTTGTCTTTGCGCCTTTGATCTTCATCTCCAAAGCACGGACATGATCTCCATCATCAACGGGCATGATCTCCATCATCGTCGGCGTAGCGTCAAGGTCAATGGCGCCGTCTTCATGATTGTTCTCCCATGTAGCAACTATTACAACTTCTTTGAAATACTACTCAACATGAAATTTAAAGACAACCATAAGGCTCCTGCCGGTTGCCACAATACAATAATGATCATCTCATACATATTCATCATCACATTATGGCCATATTACATCACCAAACCTTGCAAAAACAAGTTAGACGTCTCTAATTTGGTTTGCATATTTTACGTGGTTTAGAGTTTTCGAGTGAGATCTAATCTACCTACGAACATGAACCACAACGGTGATACTAGTGTTGTCAAGAGAAGAGTAAATTGAATCTTCACTATAGTAGGAGAGACAGACACCCGCAAAGCCACTTGTGCAATACAAGTTGCATGTCGAGCGTGGAGCAAATCTCATGAACGCGGTCATGTAAAGTTAGCCCGAGCCGCTTCATCCCACTATGCCACAAAGATGAAAAGTACTCAAACTAAAGACAACATAAGCATCAACGCCCATAAAACAATTGTGTTCTACTCGTGCAACCATCTATGCATAGACACAGCTCTGATACCACTGTAGGGATTCGTTGCATAGAAAACAAAGAGTTTCCTACCGCGAGAACGCAATCCAAGCCAAGATGCAATCTAGAAGACGGGAGCAACGAGGGGATGAACGAGACTCACCCTTGAAGATTTCCAAAGCCTACAAGATGAGGCTCTTGTTGCTGCGGTAGACGATCACTTGCCGCTTTCAAAAGCGCGTAGAAGATCTTGACGGTGCCACAATCGGGCAGCACCTCCATACTCGGTCACACGTTCGGTGTTGATGAAGACGACGTCCTTCTCCCCGTTCCAGCGGGCAGCGGAAGTAGTAGCTCCTCCTTGAATCCGGCAGCACGACGGCGTGGTGGCGGTGGCGATGGAGATCTCCGGCGGAGCTTCGCTAAGCGTTGAGGGAGAGGTGGAGGAGTGATACGTCTCCAACGTATCTATAATTTCTTATGTTCCATGCTAGTTTTATGACAACACCTACATGTTTTGTTCACATTTTATATCGTTTTGATGTATTTTCCGGAACTAACCTATTAACAAGATGCCGAAGTGCTAGTTCCTGTTTTCTGCTGTTTTTGGTTTCAAAAATCCTAGAAAGGAAATATTCTCGGAATTGGACGAAATCAACGCCCAGTATCTTATTTTTCCCGGAAGCTTCCAGAGCACCGAAGAGGGGCCAGAGGGGAGCCAGGGGGGCCCACCCCACAAGGCGGCGCAGCCAAGGGGGGGCGCGCCCCCTACTGTGTGGGCCCCCCAGGCCTCTTCCGACTCCGCCTCTTCGCCTATAAGATGCCTCGTGACCTAAAACTTCGACACGAATAAGCCACGATACGGAAAACCTTCCAGAGCCGCCGCCATCGTGAAGCCAAGATTCGGGGACAGAAGTCTCTATTCCGGCACGCCGCCGGGACGGGGAATTGCCCCCGGAAGGCATCTCCATCGACACCACCGCCATCTTCATCGCCGCTGCTGTCTCCCATGATGAGGAGGGAGTAGTTCTCCCTCGAGGCTAAGGGTTGTACCGGTAGCTATGTGGTTCATATCTCTCTCCCATGTACTTCAATACAATGATCTCATGAGCTGCCTTACATGATTGAGATTCATATGATGAGCTTTGTATCACTATTAATCTATGTGCTACTCTAGTGATGTTATTAAAGTAGTCTATTCCTCCTCCATGATGTAATGTTGACAGTGTGTGCATCATGTAGTACTTGGCATAGGTTATGATTGTAATCTCTTGTAGATTATGGAGTTAACTATTACTATGATAGTATTGATGCGATCTATTCCCCCTTTCATAGCTGATGGTGACAGTGTGCATGCTATGTTAGTACTCGGTCTAAATTGCAATGATCTATTATGCACTCTAAGGTTACTTAAATATGAACACCGTATGTTGTGGCGCTTGTTTACTCCGGCTTGAGGGAGCTCTTGTAGCCCTACACAATGAATGGTGTTTGTCATCCAACAAGAGAGTGTAGAGAAAGTAGCATTTATCTATTCAGTTATGTGATCAATGTTGAGAGTGTCCACTAGTGAAAGTATGATCCCTAGGCCTTGTTTCTAAGCATTGAAACACCGTTTCCAACAAGTTCTGTTACATGTTTACTTGCTGCCATATTTATTTCAGATTGCTATTACCACTCATATTCATCCATATCACTTGCATCTTACTATCTCTTCGCCGAACTAGTGCACCTATACATCTGACAAGTGTATTAGGTGTGTTGGGGACACAAGAGACTTCTTGTATCGTAATTGCAGGGTTGCTTGAGAGGCATATCTTTGACCTCTTCCTCCCTGAGTTCGATAAACCTTGGGTGATTCACTTAAGGGAAACTTGCTGCTGTTCTACAAACCTCTGCTCTTGGAGGCACAACACTGTCTACAGGAATAGAAGCCAACAGTAGACAGCAAGCTATTTTCTGGCGTCGTTGCCGGGGAGGTAAGGTAAAAGGTATTCACATCCTCCGACTACTAAGCTATTTCCTAGCACTGTTGCCGGTGTGTGAGTGCTCGAAGCTATTTCCTTTAGATCCTGCAATTGCATCTTTTTGTTTCTTGTTTTTATTTTTCACTAGTTAGGCATAATGGAAAACAACAGTGAGATTTTTAATCTATTTCCTGAAATAAGACATGAATTGTGTGATGCGAAAATTAAAAAACCTATGGAACCTTATTTGCATGCTAGTAGCAATGTTATTAGTATGAACGCAATTACTGCTAATGCTATGGAGAAGTCTAAGCTTGGGGAAGCTAGTTTTTATGATCTTTTTAGCTTCCCATCTTTAGGGGAGAAAATTTGCTCTGATAATACTTTATCTCCCATATGCGATAACTCTAATGATGCTTTTGATATTTTAAATCCACCTACTGCAAGTACTGCTTGCAAGATACCCATGAAAATTATTGAACGTGTTATGGATAACCGCTATGAAGGGGATGGAACTGTCCATCCTGGAGATCATTTACTGTTTTTGCATGAATTATGAGGGTTATTCAAGTGTGCAGGTGTTGGCGTCCGAAACCCACCGGCGAGCAACGGCTGGCAACACGAAGAGCCGGGAACAACCTAGAGCTGCGGCTGGCCCTGGTCCCTCCGAGCGACGGCCCGCAAAGCTCCTGGTACACACGTCCCGATGCTGGTGCAAGGGCGTGCCACCTGACCTATACCTGGTCAGGAAGGTGATGGATTTGCTTCGCTTAGTTTCCTGCATGGCATACACGTAAACATTAAATACGAGCCTCGATCGGCTCTCAGGTTATCCTGTGAATCGGCTCAAGGAGCCGATCCACCCATGGTTCGTATGAGGTCTACGATCACATGGTGGTCCTGCTTGATCAATATACAGCTAAAACGACCTACGACGATTTAGGGTTTTCACCGCATAATCGGAACATCCTACGCGTGATTGAGCCTGGCAGCCACGCACGGCGATAATAAACCAACCCTAGACAAGGCCTAAAAACCAACATGAAATTGATCCCCGGAACATCTTATCTAGGGCTAGCAAACTACACCCTACGTGCTACTGGATCCTTCAACCCATTTGCAAGGCCTAACTATGCAGATATTAAACTAATCCTTGAAGAACAAGGAGCAATCATAACGGATCGGATCTACTAAATAATGATCAAGCAAGGTGCCGCCCCTACACCTAAGATAGGTGTAAGGGCGGCTAGACGTCTAAGGGTTGCATGGACGAAAGCATGTGACACGATGAAACAATGCTAACCCTAACACATCTATGATAACTACGTTGCTCACCATCAACAAGGCTTCAGCACGAGCAACGCATGAACAACGAATAAACGTATACTGCCTAGATCGCAAGATGCGATCTAGGCAGTATGATGCTTACCCGGAAGAAACCCTCGAAACAAGGGGTTGGCGATGCACCTAGATTGGTTTGTGGTGAACGTGATTGTTGTCTTTCTCAATAACCCTAGATACATATTTATAGTCCGTAGACTTTCTAACGTGGGAATAATCCCAACCGTGCACGAGCCAAATTCTAACTAACCGACACGTATCCTACTATATTTACAGATACACGGGCAAACTAGCCCAAACTTCGTGTCCAAGGCCGATTCACGTATATTTTCCATGTATATTCTTCAAGCCCAATCTTGATCGCGGCCCACCTCTGATCCGGTCAAATTCTGGTGATAACACATGCCCCCTGGTTTTGGAATTGATAATTCCAAAATCATTCTGCTTTTCCTTCGTCGGGTCATGTCGTGGCAGAGCAGAACCGTCGCAGTATCCTTCATCATGATGCCTTGCCTTCTCAACTTTTCTGCAAGATTTAATAGTTTTAGCATCACTTCCTCGGAAACTGTAATGGCATTAAATTTCCTCTATGCCCCCCTTATTTAACTGTGCCGAACAATTCGCCTCCTCATCCCCTTGCTCTGTTCTAGCCATCGGCACCAAAAAACCCTCTTTCCCTGTAACAATGTCTTCCTCTTCCTCCGTCTCATCAGGCCTTTCTTTCCAATCTTCTTCCTCGAGTGAGCCGATGTCAGAGCAAGAGTGGGACTTCGACTTCGTGCCAGATGGCCCACCCGAGGCCCTCGTTGGGTCAGATGGTGACTTGCCCCTGACCGATGGGGAGGAAGACCTCCAGTTCCTCATCGAAGGGGAGCTGGAGAACGAGAGCGAGGACGACCTCCACTCCTGGGCGATCCCCACCTCCTCCGACGAGGGGGAGGAAGAAGAAGAAGAGGAGGAAGAGGAGGAAGAGGACTCCTCCTCCTCCGCTGGGTATCCGCCGGTGAAGCGCTTCCGCGCTTGGGCGGACAGCGAAGACGATGATGATGACGAGGAGGAAGAGGCTCCGGCCGAGGGCTGGGGCAGCAGCGACGAGGAACTTTCCGGAAGCAGCGCCGACGGCAGCTACGATGCCGACGACGAGGCCAGCGAGGATTAGTATTGTAGGACTAGTAGTTCCTGAGCAATCGGCTCTTCTTTTGTTCCTCCTTTCTTGAGCGATCGGCTCTTTATTGTAAGAATCCCCTTTTATTAATGAAGAAGTGTTCCCAATCAATTTTTTGCCGATAGTCAAAGTCAAACAATCCCCAAAAGAGCCGATGGCATCGCACCGGCCTCTACCATAAAACGCGAGTAAGGCCAACCCAGTCGCCCCTTCAAACGGTAACCTGCGACTTCCGTCTGAGAAAGCAAACTCAGATCCCCAAATCGCCGCCCGAGCAGATCCAACTCACGGCCACACGAATCTCAGATCTCAACCGCGCCGTTCCAACTCCACAGCGCATCCAATGGCGGAATCATCCAACGCCAACGTCATGGTCTCCGGTCTGAAGGTAATTCTTAACCGCCCCTTGCCATCCGAGTAAACGTTAGGATTAACAGCAATCAGCTGAATTAATGCCTTATTTCGTTATTAATTTAGGTTTCAGACATCCTGCCGCCGCATTCTTCTCTTCCAAATTCTATGTGTCTTGGTCCCCGTTCTTCTGAGAGTCCCGCTCACTTAATCTCATGCGAGGCTAACAGAATCCCCTTCGTGAACCAGAACTTAGATCTGTCTTCCTGGGCCGACTGCCTGCGAGCCTGGCCTAACCCTCCTGAGGGTTGGGTGGCATGGTATAATAGAGTGTCAAAAACCCATTATGCCACCTGGGAAACTATAGGGATAGCCGATGCCTTGTCATTATCATTGTCCCCTCTTGAAAAGAATGAAAATATTCTGAAAACCATCGGCTACTTCTGGTCTGATGCACTGAATTGCTTCATGTTTGGCCACGGCCCTATGACACCAACTCTGCTGGACGTGGCCATGATCACATGCCTAGACATTGCATCCCCAAGCCCCTCTGCTTTCAAGCTGCCAAAGGTCCCTTTCACCCTTTCCTCTAAAAAAGAGTGTACCAGCTGGGGTGCCTACCTCAATCGTTATATGAAAACCAAAGGCCCTGTGACAGAGAGAGAACACACAGCCTTCCTGAACTTCTGGTTGGAGCACTTCGTATTCTGTGGCCCATCACTCGCCCCAACCAAGAATTACCTTTCCCTGGCCTATGAACTTGCCAAAGGCACTCAACTTGGCCTTGGAAAACTGTTCCTTGGAGAGGTCTATCGATCTCTTCAACTGATGTCTATCAAACTGTTCTCCCAAAAGACAGTTAAAACAGGAGGCCCCTGGTGGTTTATTCAGTTATGGGCCCAGCTGTACTTTCAGAACCAGATCCCAAACTTCCCCTCTTTGGCCACCTGCACCTTCCCAGATGCTAATGGGAAGGAGATCCGATGCACTAGCTATGGCCAAGCTCTGTATAGCCTCCCAGGCAGTAGGCTGATCCCTAAGGAAGCATCAGAGTGGTTCAGGACTTTCTTCCAAGGCCTGGATAATCCTCTGTTCTTTCCTTATACTGAATCTGAAAACTTTGAGAACCCAGTTTCCTTCAGGTTGGACAGCTTTGCCGATGACCCCAGCACTCGGCATTTGTACTCCATCATGATCCGTCCTTGCTTTCTTCCTGTCGGCGTGAGCACCTCAAACAGGATCATCAAACCTGGTTATGAGTCTTACCAACCGGTGGTAGTAGCCCGGCAGCTTGGTCTCGGGCAAGTGCCCCCACACTTCTCTCTCCACTATCTGACAGCAAGCAGAGCTGAACTGCCTGACATCCTTACTGGCCAAAGGTGCTATACCTTTTTTGACGCTCTGGCCATTCCAATTCGTCACAACCTCTGTTTCACCACCACTACCGATGGTTTCGAAACTTGGTGGTCCATGTGGAGGACCCATGCTTTCAGAAGAGCTCTAGGACCATTGGTGAAGCAACTTGATGCCGAATATGACGTTCCTGCAGACCAGGTACCTTTACTTATAAATTTCTTGCAATGGCTCATGATAATTGTCTGTAACCTGGCTCTATCTCTTGGCAGCAACAAGATGGCCCAGAGCCCATGAAAGCCGACGGCTCGCCCTTCAAATTCCTTCCACCAGCCCCGGAGGTTCTCTTCTGCCAAAGCTCGCCACCCCTGAAGAAGGTCATAATGGAGAGCCAGCCGATTTCACCGAAATCGGCTCCCAAAAGTAAAGCATCCTCGGGGCCAGTTGCCCCCCGAGCCTCAATCCAGACGAGGAAGGAAGTGAGGAAAGTAGCTGCCAGAAAGACCCTGAAGCGCAAAGCTCCTGCCCAAGAAAGCCTGCACGTAAGCTGACTCGTGCCTTGGCTAAATTTATCTGTCCCCCCAGTCTTTTGCAACATGCTTGTACTTTTTTTACAGACTTCCACCGAAGAGAACTCCAGCGGGGAGGCACAGTCCAGCCAAAGGGACTCGAGCCAGGGCAACTCCGGGAGATCCACCACACAGAGCCAGACGGACTCGCCAGCGTCGGCTTCTAGGAAAAGGTCGACTCCTGAGCCTGTTGCTCCTCAAGCTCCGATCAAAACAGGGTCACGCATGAAGCGTCGATGCGTCAAAAGGGCTCGCAAAGACCCACGAGTTTCCTCGTCAAGCCAGGAGGTTTCAAATGTAATTGCTTTACCAGTTCATATTTTATGCCGTCCCATTGCTACTTGGATCGGCTCATCATTTCTTTTGCAGACTAATGAGACTTCTAGCGGGGACGTTGAAGAGGTACTGATGCCATCCGCCACGCTAGACCTAGCCACCTCGACGAGCGTGGCTGACCAAGTGGCTAACCTAGCCAAGTCCACGGAAAAGCCGATTATCACAACATCGGCTGCTCCTCCTACTTTGGGAGAGGTACACTCCACTCCCTTGGCTCTACCCTTTTCTTTTGCTGTATACTAATGCTGTTCTTGTTCGTCTATCAGGGTTGTGATCTCTCAAGCTTGCTGACGTTCGACCCTGAATCCATCGAACCAGCTATTTCCAAGGCAGGTGAAGAGCCAAGTCCTAGCATGGCCCATGGTCCACTCCAGTGTCTCAAGGCTTTGCTCTCCTCCTCGGTCGAGACCCTGGTTGAAAACCCCGAGGAAGTAAAGGGTATTCTCGAAGACATCCAGCCTCATCTCCCAGTGACACTATAGGTGAAACTTTGGCCAGCTGTGACTCTGTCGGTCTTTAAGTCAAGGGTGCAATCGGCTCGTCAAAGAATTATCCTTCGTCACGCCCAGCTTCCGTTGAGAGCCGATATTGCAGACAGATGTCAACGGCTCAACGAGAAAAAGGCTGCTTTAGACGCCAAAACTGACACTTCTGCCAATAGCGCCGAACTCGAGACCCTGCGTAAGGAACTGGAGAACCTTGAAGAGAGGGTCAGGGTGACCAAGCAGCTTATCCAAGACAAGGAAGCCCTTATTGCCCGCTCTCAAGAGGAAGCAAAGGGCCTCACAGCCGATCTGAAGACCGATATGGCTGAAATCCGTACCCTGAGCAGTCAGCTGGTGATGGGCAAAGACGAGGACGATGAGGCTGAGATCGCCGAGGTGGATCGTATCCGTGCTGACGCCCTTCATGCCCTCAACGCATTTCTTCAATAGAGCTTCTCTGTGTAAACTGACAAATGTTTTGCTGAACTTGTACCTCTAGAGTTGATGACTGTGCATCGGCTTTTTACATTCTGAAGTTGATGCCTTTGCATCGGCTGTACTTGTATACTGTTGCATCGCATATTTTCTCAAGTCGATGTCTGTGCATCGGCTGTGACTTGCATGTACATTTTTTTTACTGGCCGATTTTTCTATCGGCCCTCCAATATTTCACTGCCCATGTATCGCACATGTTCATCGCACATGTTCATCTGATTAGGTGCCCCCCGAGCCGAATCTGTCAGGTAACTGCAGATATCGGCTCTGTAGTTAGCCAAGGAACTGTACTTGCTTATCGGCTCCATAAGGACCAATGTTGACTTCTTCTAGCTCATCAGCCGATGTAAACCCGTACCCTAGCTTTCCGTCACCTGTTAGATCGACACATGACTACGTGACATGCTTGAGACAAGATCACCACCTTTTATTTTTTGGGGCCGATCACAAGGATCGGCCTTGCCACGTACATCCATAGATTTTGCTCTTGTTACGCGGTCAGGCCGGTGGATAAGACCAGCCTCACCCCATTTTTTGTCACGTCGATGCGCTCGCAGTCGTCCAAAGTGATGCCTGAGAGTGGCTCTTGGCCTGCCGTCTCCCAAACGTTCATGCCAGCCGTTGAAATCTCGGCTGAGTCATATGCGTGGACGACCTCTACTTCATCTCCATCCCATTGTATTAAGCATTGATGCATCGTGGATGGAATGCAACAGTTGGCGTGGATCCAATCTCTCCCTAGCAGGACAGCATAGGTGCTCTTGCTATCGACAATGAAGAATGTCGTAGGGATGGTTTTCCTCCTTACGGTCAGATCCACGTTCAGAACACCTTGTGCTTCAGACGCTTGGCCGTTGAAATCGCTCAGTGTAACGTTGGTCTTGATCAGATCCGAGCTAGAGCGTCCCAACTGACGTAGCATGGAGTATGGCATGATGTTGACTGCCGCTCCGGTGTCCACCAACATCTTGTTGACAGGCTGCCCATTGATGTAACCTCGTACGTACAGGGCCTTCAGGTGCCTGTAGCTTCTTTCCCGTGGCTTCTCGAAGATAACTGGCCGTGGGACGCAGTCAAGTTGTGCCACAGGTGCTTCGTCTAATCCTGGAGCACAAAACTCCGCTGGAAGGATGAACACCATGTTTGTACCAGCCGATGTCTCATCATCGGCTTTCCTTTGCTTGGGGCGCCACTCCATCTTTTGTGGTCGACCCTCTTCGTCCAGGGTTCGCTGAATTTTCGCGGCTAGATCGGGCCGCGCCTTCCTTAACGTGTGGAGGTATAACCTTTCGGCTTCCTCCAAGCCACGTAGTCGCTGAACCCTACGCTTTTGGGAACGGCTGAGTCCATCAGGGCACCACCTTGGCCGGTGGTATCTATCTTCTTCTTCTTCACCGTCATCTTCTAACTCCTCGAGATCTTCCACTCGAAAGGACTCAGCCTGCTTGTTCCGAGATGGGAGAGGCCCTAGACGTTTGAACACTGACACGTCTCCTGCACCCTTCTTCTTCTGTCTACATTCTGGGCAGTTGCCGATTGTAGGCAATCGGCTCATTCCTGAATCCCAGCAGTGTTTGAAGAAGGGACAATCCCAGTGCTTTTCCACGTCGTCTTGCTCTCTTGACTTGTCCTTGGCATGGCGCTCATATGTTTCCTCGTCTCGATCGTGCCGACGATGTCTCCTGGCGTCCCTGCTAGCCAGACGATCTCCTTCGTCACCGTCGTCGTATCGTCGGCGTTGGTCATACTGACTCACATACTTGTTGAGGAGATGATCAGAGAGAGGTCGTTGATATCGCACATTCTTCACTTCTCCCTCTGTGATGTAGCGCTTGCCATCGTGTCGGAGCCGATCGCGTGGACCAGCTTCCTCTTTGACCTTGCTACGAGAGCGGCTGCCCTCGTGTCTATCCTTACCAGAGTGGTGCCCAGGTTCTACCATGTTGATGCTGAACGAGAAACCTGGCTGGCACCTCCCAGGGTAAGTGCACTCCACCATGTTAACGGCGGGGAAGGGGTGCGTGTCGACTTTCATGGCGTACTGGTTAAAGATTAGACGCCCTTGCTCTATTGCCATTTGGATCTGCTGACGCCACACCCTGCAGTCGTTGGTGGTATGGGTGAACGTGTTATGCCATTTGCAGTATGGCTTTCCGTTCAACTCTTGTGCTGTGGGGATTTTGAGGCCTTCGGGTAACTTTAGCTGCTTCTCCTTGAGCAAGAGGTCGAAAATTTGCTCAGCTTTGTTCACGTCGAAGTCAAACCCTCTTGGAGGCCCTTGTGGCTTAACCCACTTGCAGGACACGGGGCTTGCCCCCCGAGTCCATTCAGCCACTGCTACCTCTTGATCTCCCGCAGAGCCTTCATCTTCTTCTGTCTCAACCAGGACTACCGCACGTTTGAATTTGTCCTGGTACAACTCTAGGTGGCGCTATTCATATAATGACAGTTTCTGAACCATATGCGCAAGTGAAGGGTAATCTGCTTGGGAAGCCATGTCCTTGATCGGCGATGCGAGACCCACCACCGCCAACTCGACTGCTTCTTTTTCAGTCAAACGAGCCGAATAGCATCGGTTCCTGATGGCCCTGAAGCGCTGGATGTATTCTGACACTGTTTCTCCGCGCTTCTGCCGTACTTGTGCTAGATCGGCAATGCCAGCCTCGAAAGCCTCTGAGTGATACTGCATGTGGAACTGCTCTTCCATCTGCTTCCAAGTCTGGATTGAATCTGGTGGCAGCGAGGTGTACCAACCGAAAGCCGATCCTGTGAGGGACTGTGCGAAGAACCTCACACGTAGTTCATCTGATGCTGAGATCGTGCCCAGCTGCGCCAAATATCGGCTCACATGCTCGATTGAACTGGAGCCATCTGACCCACTAAACTTGGAAAATTCAGGGAGCCGATATTTGGGTGGTAGTGGGATCAAATCGTACTCGTTGGGGTACGTCTTGGAATAGCCGATTGCCCTCCTTTTCGGCACCATGCCTAACTGGTCTCTCAAGATTGTACTGATCTGATCCGCGGTGCTGGCTGCAGGAGTCGAGCTCTGAAGATTCGCTGGAGTGGCGTATTTAGCCAGCCACGCTTGCTTCTCAAGCTCTGAGCCAACTGCAGGAGTTGAGCTTTGGAGGTTTGTTGGAGTGGCATACTTAGCTAGCCACGTCTGCTTCTCACGATCTGAGCCAGCTGCAGGAGTTGAGTTCTGGAGGTTCGTCGGAGTGGCATACTTAGCTAGCCACGTCTGCTTCTCAAGATCTGAGCCAGAAGCTCCCCCTGATGTTCCAGAAGTCCCTGCTGTTGTAGTCTGATTCGCGAGTGCCCAATTACTGCAGTCTGGCACATATGTGCACGTGTATCCGTGAGGGATCTCCTTAGGCGCCTCATACAGGAACTGGTAATCACTAGGGTCCCCACCGATCTTGTGGACGACAAATGCCGGTGAACTCGGCACTTCTGGTGCTGCCAGCGCGAACGGCAGCGGTGGTCGGGACTGGAGTGGTATCTCTCCTTGGTGAGTCCCTAGAGCAGGTCCTGACGGAGAGTACTGATGCCTCATGATTTCCTGGATCACCCGAAGGGCGACACGCTCCAAAGTGTTCACCAGGTTCTTAGAATAGCGGTGTAGCGAATGCGCTACCATGAAATTAATCTCCTGACGCAGAGACCTGGTGCGTTCTTCTGAAGGGGTAGACAGGTCCACTCCATCAAGCACGCCTTCAGGCGAGAACCCTTTCCACCTGATGCCGTGTGAGCGGGTCCTCTGGAACGAGCTGATGAGGTCGGCTTCGAGGATAGCTTTGACCTCGTCATACTTCTTCTTGAGCTCCTCGGTCAGATCCTCGTACGTGACTGGAGTACCTTCCGCCATCTCAGATGTAGATGGCGATGCAGTGGATGTCGAAGGTGGTCCCACCGGGCGTGCCAGAATGTGTTGGCGTCCAAAACCCACCGGCGAGCAACGGCTGGCAACACGAAGAGCCGGGAACAACCTAGAGCTGCGGCTGGCCCTGGTCCCTCCGAGCGACGGCCCGCAAAGCTCCTGGTACACACGTCCCGATGCTGGTGCAAGGGCGTGCCACCTGACCTATACCTGGTCAGGAAGGTGATGGATTTGCTTCGCTTAGTTTCCTGCATTGCATACACGTAAACATTAAATACGAGCCTCGATCGGCTCTCAGGTTATTCTGTGAATCGGCTCAAGGAGCCGATCCACCCATGGTTCGTATGAGGTCTACGATCACATGGTGGTCCTGCTTGATCAATATACAGCTAAAACGACCTACGACGATTTAGGGTTTTCACCTCATAATCGGAACATCCTACGCGTGATTGAGTCTGGCAGCCACACACGGCGATAATAAACCAACCCTAGACAAGGCCTAAAAACCAACATGAAGTTGATCCCCAAAACATCTTATCTAGGGCTAGCAAACTACACCCTACGTGCTACTGGATCCTTCAACCCGTTTGCAAGGCCTAACTATGCAGATATTAAACTAATCCTTGAAGAACAAGGAGCAATCATAACGGATCAGATCTACTAAATAATGATCAAGCAAGGTGCCGCCCCTACACCTAAGATAGGTGTAAGGGCGGCTAGACGTCTAAGGGTTGCATGGACGAAAGCATGTGACACGATGAAACAATGCTAACCCTAACACATCTATGATAACTACGTTGCTCGCCATCAACAAGGCTTCAGCACGAGCAACGCATGAACAACGAATAAACGTATACTGCCTAGATCGCAAGATGCGATCTAGGCAGTATGATGCTTACTCGGAAGAAACCCTCGAAACAAGGGGTTGGCGATGCGCCTAGATTGGTTTGTGATGAACGTGATTGTTGTCTTTGTCAATAACCCTAGATACATATTTATAGTCCGTAGACTTTCTAACGTGGGAATAATCCCAACCGTGCACGAGCCAAATTCTAACTAACCGACACGTATCCTACTATATTTACAGATACACGGGCAAACTAGCCCAAACTTCGTGTCCAAGGCCGATTCACGTATATTTTCCATGTATATTCTTCAAGCCCAATCTTGATCGCGGCCCACCTCTGATCCGGTCAAATTCTGGTGATAACAGCAGGTATCTCTATGGATGAAGTGAGGAATAAACTATTCTCTATGTCGATGTCTGGTAAAGCGGCGCATTCGTATAAATTGCTGAAGAATAGTCATTCTCTTGGTTGGGAGGAAATTGTACCTCTCTTTTATTCTAAATTTTATCCTCGTCATGAAGTGCATACTGATAGAAAGTACATTTATAACTTCTATCTTCGTGATGGAGAGAGTATTTCCCAAGCATGGGGAAGATTGAAGTCACTAATGCTCAAATGTCCCATTAATGAGCTCCCCCGTAATGTTATTATTAATAATTTTTATGCAAGACTTTCAGGACATCACAAGGACTATCTAGATGCCTGTTTGGAGGGATCTTTCACAAGCAAGGAGGTTGAATCTAGGTGGGATCTTCTTAAAAGAATTCATGAGAATACTGAAGGATGGGAGAACAACGAAGGTAAAGAGTCAGGTATAAATTATGATTATGAATGCATTGAAACTTTTATGGATACTGATAAAATTCGAAATATGGGTGCTACTTATGGTCTTAACTCTCAAGTTGTTGCAAATCTTTATAAAGATTTTGCCTCATATTTTTTAATGTTAAATCTTTAACGTAGCTTATTTTATTGTAATTATTTTTTCCTAATCGGTAACATAATTATTTTCGTCCAATTAGTGACCATGCCAACTTTTTGACATAACATATCGGCCCCGCGGTACTTACCTTCTAGCATTGACTTTTTTGTGACATCGCTTTTTTTTCAATCATTCGACGGTGGTTCTTCAATCACTTTTCTGACCGTAATTTTTTCACGGTTGTTACCCTACAGTAGTTCATCAATAGTAACAGTAATTCGCCAACAATATCTCCCTATTCTTTGATAATAAGTTTTCTAGATAACTTCTATGCGGTAATTTCCCACCATTAGGTGCCCCCACATTGTTATTTTTCTTTTCTTTGGTAGTAGTTTTTTGAAATATTCCCGACATAATTTTACCACGGTAACATTGACAGTGATTTGTCAACTTCTTGGACAGTAATTTTTCGACATAGATCTGCCGCCAACACTCATTATTTGACACTAATCCTTCATCAGCGCACCGGTAATTATTCGACACAAATCTCTAACCTCAATATTAATGCCCCTACGGTAATTGTTTGATAATAATTTTTCTACGAGGACTAATCCTTCAACGGTAATTATTAGACAACAACATATGCGAAGAAGAAATGAGGCACACAAGTTGATTTTGCGAAATTGATCACATGCACGTCCCTACATGCATACGGTCACCATAAACTACAAAAATATAGGTCCTAAGAACTAACTGTTGACTACATATTCTACATGATCGACAATATGGGTGTGGCGTGCGCCGCGCTACACTTCCTAGTTCTTCCTAATAACAGCAGACCAGCAACGACAACTATGGGACTTCGCACAACATAGTGCCCAGACACCTAGCTCAAACTTCCCTCCATGATTTTTTTGCCGGCATTGCCATGGCTACTCACCGTTATGGTATACGATATCTTTTGTCCAGCCTTGGAAAAAACCAATGTCTCCGAAAAGTATTTTTGACACATGGGCACCGGTGCTCTCTCCACTATCAGATTTTTGAATTTTTTTAAAAGCTCATGTTCTAAGTCTTAGAAAATTATGTCGTTAAATATATAGATAGATATATACGTGTGAGGTGTATACAAAAAAGACCCGTTAAAAAATACTTTGTATTTTGAACAATATAAAAAAGACAAATTTCTAAAAAATAAATGGTACTAGAATAGTATTACAATAGTGTATTCTTTTGTCAGAAATTTTTTATTTTTGTATTTCCGAAAATTTAAAGTATTTTTACCGGAAATTTTTGCATACACTTCGCATGTACATATCTATCTACATATTTAATGTCATAATTTTAAAAAACTAAAAAATGTGAAGTTTTAAAATTTTCAAAAAAAATAGAAGTGAAGGAAGCACGGGTGCCCATGTGCACCAAATTTTTGTCCCAATGTCATTGGGTAGACAGACACTATAAGACTCTCAGAAACCTTTATCTTCAGTGTGTACACTGAGTCAGGGACGACCCATAGGGCGGGGCAGAGGGACACTCACCCCGGGCCCTCAACAGTTAGGGCCCTAATCCAAGATTTTTTTGTACACTTACTACACTTATAATTATACTCTTTAGGCAGTAGTGTTTGGAATAATTCTACAAAATATAGAAGGTTGAAGTTGTAGCTTAAAGTACCTATACTCCGACTCCTTCTCTAATGTGCAGAACAACACGGACCCTCATAATTTTTTCTCTGGTTATTTCTATTTCTCGCAAACAGTACACATGTACACAAGTAGCTATTGGTAGAAATAATAACCATGGTATATAGTTCATGCGATCAATAGAAATAAATAGTTTCAAACATATTTAGCAATATTCTTAAGACCATGGATCTTTCAAATGTAAATATTATTTAGTTTATTATTGCATTACCCTAATATTTATCTTGCTGAATAATATTTTTTTTAGTTTTTTTTGTGTGTGACAAAGTGGTGAAGCTTGAGTGACATCGTTAAGGGGCCTAGAAAACTAATCATGCTTAAACTTTAAGTAAGATATATAAACTTAACACAAATGAATATCTTTAAGGAATTTTTCAGAGTAGGGGAGGGCCATTGCCCCCTACCCTAGAAAAGTTTAGCCACTATGAAAAGGGGACCTTGGTGTCGTTTCGCCCTAGGGCCCCCGAAATCTATGGACCGGCCTTGCACTGAGTTGGAAGAACCCACATTTTTCACAGTTCGATTCAATGTGAATGGCCTTGTCCTGAGGGGCACCGTTATGGTTGGGTAGTTGAGCTGCGGTTCTGGTATCTTAGGAAGCATCTTGCAGGACAACCTCGGGTTACGCACAATGACTGCCAAGGCTTGATCACAAAGGAGAGCACATATATAGCCGACATATTCAGTAATGCCAAGGTCATAAACTAGAACTGGATCAGTAGCTCTTGTAGGATTCACATGGCCAGCACCATCGCATGTGCGGTTGCCCTCTGATGCTGCTCATCCAAGATCGGGTCACCAGTGCTATCGGTAATGTCAGATGTTGTCAGGATGGCCGACTTGATCACAGCAGCAGACCACTCAGGATGTGAGCACTTGACAAGCGCAACGATGGCACTGAAATGAGGAGTTGACATCGATGTCCCAGTTCAAATGTTGAATGAACCAAACAGGGTGAGTGGTTGGGACACCCCAAAACCGGAACTTGAGGATTCAAGCGATTCCGCTGAAATCTGCACGATATTGATTCTGAGCCGTCCTTCTTCACGACGTGCGCGATGAATCACACATGTGATGCAAGAGGAATTACCAAGAGCAGTTACATTACAATAGGTTTACAATAGAGCCCCCAAGAAACATATATTACAACAACGACCTCCAATGAGTTAAGAATACAAATATATATCACAAAGATCTGAATCATACGGAAGATCAAATACGTTTGATTAAGGACAAGGTATTAATTTACTAACAATCATGAAGATAACCAGTGGCGTCCATTACCCTGCCCAGGCCAATCCGGAAGAGTAACCTTGCTAACGTCGTCGTCTCAAACCTGCAAAAGTCGGGCCAAGGGTTGCCGACAAACGGGGGAGGAGACAAAAGAGCCAGAAAGGAGAGAGTAAGTATCATGGCACATACTTAGCGAGACTAAAATGGCTTTTCTCGCAAGTGAGCAATATAAATAGCCCAGCTATATGGTGGAGTTTAGTGGCAGCAAAGCTAGTACTAACCAATAGAGACACGCTACAATATTTATGTAAACAGAGAAGGTGAGAGAGCATATAAGCTAACAGTTCTATACTCTGCAAACATAACTCAATCGATGCATTTCCCCTTCGCAAAGGAAAAAGTACTAACAAGGGCACTCACACTGTTGACAAGTTTTATTAGATATAAGTTGTAGTAATACTATATTACTACGCAAGTTATTAGCAAATTATTAACAACAACACTGTAAGTTGTTCTATGATCAAGTTAAACAGCTCCAAGTCGTCCATAACTATGTACACCCTTCAAGGGTTGCTCAACTGTAACCATACGCATGCTCGACCCCACTTAGCAAGTGCGGAGTCTCACAACAAGACCGTTGCCAATTCAACAAAAAAGTCTAGGGGGCACCCCCACTAAGCTACACGTGATGATGTTCGGTCGTACTCCGATACGGACCCAGGATTGCGTAGGCGTCTAGGCATGCACTAGATAAGTCGTCTAGCAAAGATGTAGTACAATACTATATATAAACACCCGAAGGCAACGGAAAGTGAATCGTGCATATCGTGCATATGAGCAAATAAAACCAAGGTTGTGGCCCCATTTTGAACAGACTTGAGAAAAGGTAATGGGTGAGGAGTCCCAGTAGTAATCCCCATGTACGGGTAGAGCGCTTAATCTCGGAACAGATAACAAGAACTCGGGTCCTAGTGGACATTACCGAGACAAAGATCCGATGCTTTCCCAAAGGGGCTCACAGATGCCACTTGTTAGCAATTTTAGTAGTTAACATTAAGTAAACCATGAATATCTCCAACAACTGATATAGCATGTGATAACCTCCCAACAACCCAATATATCTCTATAACATATCGAGATAAACAACAGAACCCTAACATGATACGTCTCGCAAGGCTCAACCAATAAACAACGGCGATAGGTAGCGGATGTGTAACACGGCTCATATGGGTAATAGTGGAATAAGAAACGTGACTTGAACAAAAACACAACTTAAGGATAGCATGAGATCAACGAGAGTAAAACTGTAGAATAGGTGAAGGAGGTGTGCTCGCCTGTGAAACGTTGTCGAAGAACTTGTCGTATCTCACGTCAACACTTCGTGATCCTATTTGAGAAGCAAATGTTGGAACAAACAATGAATGCAAGACTTACTACTACGACAAAAGAATCGGCATACTCAGGATGATATGGATGTCATGGCAAGGATGATGCGATGCAACTTATTCAAACTAAGAGGAATCGGAATCCCGACACACAGTTATTAGGTTCAAGTTAAATGTTGTTTAGCATGGCATAACATAGCATTGGTGCACTACTTCAATATCAAACGGAACGACGAAACCTAGTCGGTGTTTCGAAATACCCCGCATATATGATAGATGAACATGCATAACTATCATCAAACAACATGATGCGAGGTGCAAACAAATGTATGGATGGCATACTCATGTTCCTCATAATTTTCTGATCATTTTTCATATAGAAAACATTTTATTTCGAGTTATATTTTAATTTTTTGCAAGATATAAACATTTTCTGCAAAACAAAGTCAAAGAGCGAGGTGCAAACAAATGTATGGATGGCATACTCATGTTCCTCATAATTTTTTGATCATTTTTCATATAGAAAACATTTTATTTTGAGTTATATTTTAATTTTTTGCATGATATAAACATTTTCTGCAAAACAAAGTCAAAGAGCAAATGGGCAGGGGTCGTACTGGGCCGGACCTAGCCGAAAGAAGGCTTAAATCGCATGTGTAGGGATTTGAACACAAGATCTGCGGATGAAGGATGAAGGAAGCAATCACTGGGCTACTGTGTCTATTGTGTGCAGGCAACGTTTTGAGCCAAAGTGACGCGGAGCTTGGGCCATAACAGCCATGGCATGCGGAGGTCAGGTCGCGGATGGATCTCGCGTTCCAGGCCGAACCAAGACGAGCTAGTTGGCTTCGGAGTTACGCCTGAACATGGAACGGATAGTGGTGGTGCAGAGTCCACGGGGTCGCCGGTGAGTCACCCACGATGAGGTCCTACGGCGGAGGAAGGCGGTCAACATGGGCGGATGGATTGAGAGGGTTAGAAAGACGGGGAAGAGGTACAGGAGGTGTGGAATCTCACCTTGAACATGTAGATGTGGTCAGAAAGTTCGGAGGAGGCGTGAGGCGGCCGGAATTGACGATTATCTCGCAAGAGTCGGAGAGGGAATCGGCGATTTTGCCGTCGATTTGGAGAGTTCGTGGACGATTCCTTTGGGGATGATGACGAGGGCAGCGTGGCGCATCTTCCGGTAGTCTCAGCTCGGCGAGGGGTGGTCTACAGCAGCGGCCAACGGTGTGGTGGTCACGGTGGTGGTGTTTGGTCGTTCTCTGGGAGAGGAAGAAAAGAAAGGAAGGGGAGCCAGAAGAGAGTGGCAACAGCGCGTGAGGGAGGAAGAGAGGAGCACTAGGGTTCTAGAAGCGGCTTTATGGAGAGGGAAAAGGTGGAGGAGGGGCAGGACCACGTGAGGGAGGGAGAAGGTGGCCGTGAGCGGCGGAGCTCCATGGACATGGAGAAGAAAAGGTGAAACGGTATAGGCCAGAGGTGAGCTGCTCGGGCGACTGATGGGCTGTAAGGAAAAAAGAAGATCAAGCTAGGCTAGGTGAGAGAGGTAGAGATGGGCCAGAGAGAGAGGAAGGCTCAGGTTAGAAGGGTTAGGGTTTTGAAATTCTTTTTATTTATTTATTTATTTGAAAACTAGTTTGAAACAAGATTCAAATTCAAAAGAAAATTTGAATTCAAACAGAGATGAGAGAGAGAAAATAAAATAATTAAAATAATAATTTATTTGTTTTATAACTTTGGTTTCAGGATTTTTTTAAAGAAAGAGAAGAGGAGGTTTTATTAGAACCATATGAGATGGAAAATAAAATAACTAGGGTTTATAAAAATAATTTTATTTTGTTAAAAGAAGACATGTATGATATGATGCATGATGCTCATGACTTAAGAACGACACGGAAAAACAACCATCGGAGAAAAATCTAATGTAGGGTTTTTCTGGGTCATTACAGTGGTGGCCATGCAGCAATGATATCGAGGTCAGGTGCTAATACATCTGGCTTGAGAATACTAGGCTGGAACCACTGGATGAGAATGCTGCAACCATTGGAGATGGACGGACACCCACAACTGTGTTTTTGTAGATGACTTTTGCACTGACTTTGCTTGTTGTTCTCCCATAGTCTGTGATTTTCTTGCCAACAGACACGGTCAATTGCACAACATCACCATAGTCCTCAAGGAGTGTAGTGAAGCCAGCATCTTTCCTATTGATTAGCACTACTCCAGCTGCCTCGACACTCATGATGGCACTAACATCCAACTTATCTATTGACCCTGTTTCATTCATTAATCATATGTTATGGCAAATGACAATTTTACCGAACACATTTCGTCCAGCCAACGACTTGCAGTGTTTGTCCACGTAAAGAGGAAATGTCTTGGAGCTTGAGTTTGAAGTCTGGTTGAAAACTTCCCCACTGATGTGATTTCCATTCCCTAGCTGCACGACAGTCTCAAAGCTTCGGTCCACTGAGCCAGCTTCGACTATAAGCAACCAGGGTGCAGAATTGGCAAGAAATGATTTGGGTCCATTGTTCCCAGTTGCAGCCACGACAACGATGCCCTTTGCTACCGCACTAAGTGCACCAATGGCGATCGGGTCTCCACTGAAGTTGACATTGTAAAAGGGGCCGAGGGAGAGTGATAGGACATCGAATTCATCTTTGACAGCTTCCTCTAACCCAGCTACTATGTCTGCGATGGCACACCCATGAATTGTGCACACCTTGTGCATCGCCAGATGTGCACCTGGAGCAATCCCGACCTCTATGCCACTGCCAAGGCCGTGGGCGGAGGCACCATTGACGAAATTCCCAGCAGCAGTGGACGAGGTATGCGTCCCATGCCCTGTGGCATGGCCTAAGTCATTTTCCTTTCTGCTGATGAACTTGGCACCGATGAGCTTGTTGCTGCACTTGCACCGAGCAGCGCCATGGCATGAACTCTTCCACTTTGGCAGTGGTGGCGAGATGCCAGCATCATCAAAGGAAGGGTTCTGTGCATAGATGCCCGTGTCCAATACCCCGATGATTACGCTCTTGTCCCTCCACAAGCCACTGCCTCTCTTCAGCCCCAGAAACTCCGGAGTGTGAGTGGTGGTAGGGTGCTAGATCTGGTCTGGAAAGGCACGCAGGAACCTAGGATTCTTGGACACCATGTCGAGCTCGACATCCGTCAGCCTGGTAGCGAGGCCGGTGAAGACCTCCGTGTAGGTGTGAAGGAGCTGTGGCTCATAGGAGCCAGCGAGAGGGGATGGCATGAAAGTCTCAAGCCACCACCGGTGATCGTCCTCGCTTGTGCCATCCTCGGCAGGAGACTTGAGAACCAGGATGAACGTTTGAGGTTGTGTGGCACCGACATCTGGGTGATCAGCAATGCACAGTGCAGGTGTAGGATGATGGAGGAAGGTGAGGGTGAGGGCGAGCGAGAGAAGTGGGAGCAGGAGCTGACGAGTTATCGACTCATCAATGCCTACAGATTGTAAACTTAGGTTTTTTTTTGGAAAGTAGAGGGCAAGTAGAACTCGAAGGTTGTCAGATGAACAAATGCGTCCAACTCAAAAAATCACGGTGGCTAGGGTTTGCGATGATTCGATCCTTATTTTGACCTCGGCTTCACCTTTATATAGGAGGTGAAGCCGAGGCTTTTCCGTGTTGTACAAGTATAATTTATCGGGCTGCGCTGGGCCTTTATTTACATTGATTACAAGTTTTCCGTAATAACTATACTTTCCTAATCCGAACATCTTTTTCCTTCTGGGCTTCCGAATCTTCAAGTCCATGCGCTTTCTGCTCCAATCATGGACCAGGGGTATTAATGCGACATGCCACTTAGGCATACCTATGTCAGTAGCCCCCGAGATTTTACTTGAGTTGTAGATTGGGGCAAAATCTCTATCTTTCTTCTTTTTGATAATACTTTCGAGTTATGTACAATTGTTACTTGATATCTATATTGTACAGGGATAAGGGTAAACGAGGCTGGTTCATCTGATAGATCAGGTACCAGTTAATTGTTCTTGTGGCAAATCTGCATAAAGCTACTTCAAATTCGAGTCCCTGGATTCGAACTTGGGATACTGGTGCAATTCAGTATGTGCCTCTTTAGGACTTACCGAAAACTGAATTCCAACGATTTTATCGAGTACCCAACGCTTCCGCTAGGATTTTCTTCACGTCTGTGGATGTGGATAATGTGGGAGAGCGCATTCGGGTACGATACCACGCCACACAGGATGGATCCTAGGGTCTTACCTTCGTGACCCTTTTGTAAGTCACGACGTCCAGAGTTTTTTATCGCGACGGACTCGCTCTGAGAATATATTGTCAAGTTCCTTTCTTCGGATGATGGAATACTCCATTTCTTCGGGTTAATGTATTTCACCAAATAATATCTTAGCTCCCGATGGGAGTACATGACGAGTTTTGCAGAAATCAAAAATGTATGTTGTAATATCCCAGGTAAAGGGGTTACAAAAATAGAGGAAACGGATGTGTGCATTGCATTCATGCATAGAAAATTTGGGGAATTTTCGCGCTTTAAAGTAAAACAGTCACAGTAACTGAAGTTTCACTTGACCTTGGTGGAACTGAAGTAGCTCATCAAGTCAAGTGCTATAAACCTCAATGTGACCTTTGATAAAACCTTGTTTTGGGTAGAGATGATTTAATCTAAGGGGTTAGATCAAATGGAAATAATAATCAACGCAACAACACTTTACTCAATAATCAATTGCTTGATCTTATAAAAGATTATAATATGGTAATCTTTGTCATAACATATGAACACCAATTCAATTACAAACCAAGTAACAATAAAATGGAGAAACCATTCTTGACTTATCTTTTCCATGTCTTAAACTAATCCTTGATCCTACCATGAAACCTCATGGTATTCATTCCACTTCAACATTGGAATTACAACAAGGAGATCCACTCAAGAAGTATATATTCTTCTCTATTCCAAATAGATTTACATCAAACCTAAAGAGGTAAGAGTCCTATTTTATTTAGGGAAGCAATGAAAAACCTTGGATATAAATATCCATATGATCCCAACATCATCTTCAAGAGGAACCCTAGAGTATTATTCAAGTCATTCCCAAATAAGAGAGACCATTCATATCAATCAAAGATTCACCTATTTAAGAATAAAGGACAACCTTTGAACTAAAGTATTAGGTTGTAAACCATTTTCCTTGGAGTGGTGAGATAACCTAATATCACATGGAATCAAACCATATCCATGAATTGATAAAGTAAGGAGGAGATTAATTCAACCAAGATAGCCACGTGGAGTTTTAGACTAGATACCTATTGAGATATTGTGAATACACCATAAACCCTAGAACAACTATTCCTATGAAAGAGAGCTCAAGCTATGGTGCTACACTCAAGTTAGTTGAGGCAACACTTGAATTTGATGGAGAGAACTATCCATATACCCAGATGAGTATATCAACATTGCTTAAGTAAAACCCTAACAGAATATCTCAGGCATTTTCTTGGGATATAAAACTATTGAGACAACCATGAGCATGTCCATCCTAGAAAGTAAAATAGAAGTGCTATACCTTAATTGATCAAGACAATGCTTGATCATGGAAGTGAGAACCCCATTTAATGAGAGATCCTTAGGAAGCCAAACCTTGATCATTATAAATTGAGTGATGATCATAAACCCTAAGAACTTGAGGTAATGATACCAAGAACAAGTTGATCATGTCTAACCATGATCATGCTCTTGAGTTATGTGAGGATAAGTTAAATCCTAATAGGATAAATAGATATCATTCACCACATGAAATTATAAGGAGATCATTAGTAAGCAATCCTAGGCTTATATCCCAACCTTAACTTGTGAATCACTTGGTGATCATAAGTAGAATCTTACCACATCTATATTTCATTCATTCATCAATTAAAGAACCTAAGCAAACCTTAGAGTCAAACTCTATACTTTATATGGTGAGAAACCATTCTTCATTATAACCAAAGTTAACTATAAAAAGAACCATAACCAAATTAGTTACTTAAATAATAGATTTAGTATATAAAGAAAGTCCATTGGTATCAGATAGAAACAATTCTCAGATCCTTAATAACTAAATGAGAATAATAACAATTAAGCAAGTAACCATCTTATTTAAGATGGGGGAATTAAACCCTAGCAAATACAATATGGTGTCCTATCATATCCACAACCTAGAATTATGTCTCAACCCTAGTTTGTGCATCACATGGGGATCACAAGTATAAACCTAAAACCATGCCTAAGCTAAAATAGGAATAAGGGGATTGTTTAGCCAACCCTGAAATGAATCAAGATATCAACTTAAACTATTTTTCAAGCCATGCTATATAGGTGCAACTAACTACTGTTTCCAAATAAATAGAAGTCTAATGAGAGGAATAAGATCCATCTTAACCATTTTAAAAGAAAAGGTTTAGAAGATGAGATTAATATTGGAAGATAGCCTAAACAATTTTCCAAATCCTTAAGAACCATGATCACATGAAATAATGTCATGAGAGCATATTCTTAAATAAGAAACTAAATAATGAGCTATGCCTTGAAAGTTGTTTCTTGCAAGGTAACACAAAACTAACTATCAATAGGTACTTAAAAGGGCCTATTTGAAAATAGTTTGGACCACCCTAAATTGATATTGAAAATTATGACTATATAGATGCCTATTTCCAATCCCTAATACCATTTAATAAACAAGGGTGTCATTATACATATAAAATATTTTAAGAGCTTATATGAAGTTATATTATTATCTTTATAAACTCCAAAGGGATTCACACATTTAAAATCCTGCAAAACAAAAGGGAAATGCAAATCTGATTTAAATAGAAAATACAAAATAGAAATTAAAGAAAAGAGAAAGAGAAGAAAAGTCTCACCTGGACCTTACCTGCCGCAGCAGCCCAGTAGAAGCCCAACAACACGGCCAACCCACAGCCCAGGACCGACCCACCAAACCGATTCACAGGGGAGAGCCTCGCCTTCTTCCTCCTGCGCATGGTCGACACGGTGGAGTCGTGAACCACTTCGCTGGCCACCTCACCGCCGATGATAGGCACGAGCGCGGACGCCAGTGACCAAGCCAGAGGCGCCCATAATCTCCTTCGCGTCCAGCTTATCCGAACTCGCCAAGATTCGTGCCCAAATCGAGCTATGACACCGTCGTGCATCCCGGCCAGTCGACGCCGTCGAGCCGGCGCGTTAAGCCTCGCCATGAGCTATAACCTCTCTCAGAGATCAGCCGGAGCACGCTAACGCTTACCCTTTAAACCAAACGCCTCCTAACTCTCTGTACCTCTCACCATCCTCGGTTACTGACCGCCGGCGTCGAGCAAGGATCCGACGATTGGAGCCATGCCGGAGCCCAGGGTTAGGTCGAGGAGGTGCGCCTCGACATCTTCCTCATTCTGACCAAGCTATGCATCTGGGGAACCTCAGAATCGACCCAATTTGAAGTTTCCCCCCACAGTAGTTCGTCGGAAACGGCGGCTGTGTGGTCTCCTCCGTCAATAATCCTCTTCGTCGAGCCTTCTGCCAGCCTCAAGGTGAGCTTGCGATCGTTTAGAGCTTAATTTCACGTCCTTTAGACCCATGTAGCCCATATTCGATCGATGGTCGGAGCCCGCCGCCGCAGGTGGTGATCTCCGGCGATGTTCCGGTGGTCCTCTGACAAGATCACCACCACCATCCATCTCAGCGTGTCGCGGCGATGCGTTAGGGGCAAACTGCGCATCCCGGGAGGCCGTAAAACGGCGTCGCCGCCGTACACTGGCTCGCCGGCGTTGAGCCGTTGACGAGGCCAACGTGGCGGTGGGACCCCATAGCTGGTTTGACCTGGTCAATTGCCAACGAGGCAGCTGACCTGGACTATACCCCACATGTCTGTGTCTGCGGGTAGAACTAACCGGGTAACTTTAGTTATTTAGTTTAAATTCAAAATTCCAGAAATTGTCTGAAACTATGCAAAAATATAGAAAATTCATTATAACTCAGAAAAATATAAATGAGATGTCAAAATGTTCCTAAAAATGAAGTCTATCCAATAAAAATATAAAATAAAAATTCTATTTTTAATAAAAATTTAATTATTTAAACTAAATAATTAAGTCTTTTCTTTAAATTTTAAATGCAATTAAAATTCAATAATTAGGAAAATTTCCCAAATTAAATAAAAATAGTAAATAAATAAAGAAAACAATAAAACTAAATTTCCTTATTTGTTATTTTGTTAAATCTTTATTAGAGAGATTTAAACCCTGATTAATAATTACCCTAATTATTAATTGTTTAAAAATAATAAAATACCAAATTCAATATTATTTTTATTTTTAAGTTACTAATAACTTCAACTTTAAAATGAAGTTATTAATCATAGAACTACATGATAAATAGCAAACCCTAATTCCATATTGAATGATATTACAACCCTATCATTTCATGTGAATCCTAAAACCCTATCACTAGCAATTTAGTATTCCATGTATGCATATCATTAAACCTAGTTGATCAAGTACGATCAACCAAGTTTAAACCCTAGTTTCTAATGCCAAAACCATCATCCTTATTCATCCATGCTTAGCATCACACCATTGTGATGAACTCCAATAGCATCTATGCCCAATATTTATCATTACATAACCATAGTCCACTGAACCCTACAAATACTTCATAATTATGAACCATCCTATTTAGGAGCCAATCATTCCTTACTTAGTGGATCCAACAGCAAACCCTAGTCAACCTCAACTCTAATTGAGATACTTCTTATTACTTAAGAAGTATATTCTTCAAAAGTTATTCTTTTGAAGTAAACAGAGAATCATCATCAACCCTGCCTAATAGGACCTATAGACAATAACCATCTATCACCAGTAAGGTATAACCAACCCTGATAGCACCCATGTGTAATTAATTGCTTAAGATGCTTAGGCTTAGCTCAACCTTACAAGTTCTAGCTTTTGATGAATCCACCTTTGTTATGATCCATCTCATGCTTACTCCAGAAACTACTGGGAACCAGAATAAACTATAGAAACCCACAAACCCAATTGTCATACTTGTTCTTTATTAAAGAACATGTTCTTCAAAAGATATTCTTTTGAAGAATATAACAAGTAATCATTAACCATGCCATATAGTACTAAAACTGACAACTGTTCTTTACATGTTAACATTATGCCAATTGTCATTCCTTGTTTACTCAATTGCTTACTATGCTTTATTATGCCACTTGTGTATGATACTAAGACAACCAAAACCTTAATAAGAACCTTGTTTGTGAACCACTCTAAAAGTGTAACACAACCTAAAACCAATCATATCAACTCACTAATCTTAAATCATCGGGGTTAGGTTACGCTTAGAGCGATTGCATCTCATACTTATGCATTATTGCATCCTTGGCAATCTTTTAAACATCGTCCTTACCAGACGATGATGCTATTTCAGAATTTGGAGTTATTGCATATCGAAGACCTTGCCTGCATAATCTTGCAGTCAAGAAAGGCAAGTTCATCGTTTGCTCATGTCATTTGAGTATTTTTACCAAATTACTTGCAAAGTACTATGTTTATCACTATTGCATAAAAAGCAAAACCACTATTTTCATAACTATGAATATGACTATGTGGTGGGCAATGGAACCATGGATTGTGTTGATATGGTGGAGGTTCCATTGCAAGGGTTTATATCCATCTAGGATTAAACAACAAATGTCGTCCAGTGATTCTTGTGCCGTAATACCCGTGTTAACCATAAGATCCGGAGTGGGACGGAGTAGTCAAAAGTGTTTCCACCTCTCGTTCATCAACGGATGCGCTTTACCGTAGTACACTTGTAATCCAAAGGGGCAAGTGGTGAGGCTGGGGAGCCCTAAGTCCCCACAGCAGAGACCGTGGTACACTTGTCGCCCGAGGAGCAAGCGGTGAGGCTGGGGAGTCCTAAGTCCCCACGGTATTGCGGTCTATGAGGGGTTGCAACGACCGGCGAAGGTATCAGGCCGTCGTGCCTGGTAATAGTCGAGGTCGGATGGTATCCTTTGGATACGCTGGCCGGCGAGGACCCAAGGTCGGAATTGCAACAAAGGGTGGGTGTTTGAGGTAGCGGAGGAACATCATTGGCTAGACCTTATACCGGGCCTCACACCAAAGGAAGTGTGGACGGGGAATATGCCCAGTTGGCACCAAGGTTAAGATCTCTTATGGGTAAAGCAACACACCTCTGCAGAGTGTAATGAATCGTGACCTGTCACTCCCTGTTCCGGGATATGGAACTGCGAACGCGGCCGGAAAGGAGCTCCATGAAGTTCTAGTAAACCGGTGAAGGCTGACGGACATAGTTCTTATGAATAAAAGCAACCTTTTAAAGAAATGGTTATGAAAACCTGCATTGGTATTAGACTTTCTGGTCTAATGTTGTAGCTAGTGCATTAAACACCTCTTTCCTATAATGAACTTGTTGAGTACGCTCGTACTCATCCCACTCTTAAATCCCCTGCTTAGATATGGAGGCATCAAAGGAGGATCTACAGTGCAACTCGAAGGCCGAGGAGTCAACAACTACTTCAAGAGACAGGACCCTGTCAGAGGAGTCAGTTACCACATCCAACAAGGAGAAAACCTAGTTTAGCCATAGAATGGAACTAGCTTCCTAAACCTAGCTCCTACTTAGCTAGAATCTATTCTTAGCCTCTATAGCTAGTTAATTACTCTACAAATAGAGTTCGTGATAGGATTAGACTACGAGTCGTTCTTCTGGAGTTTATTTGCAGTTTTACCTCATTGTAAAGTAGGAGGTTGTGTGGACCTTTTGTAAAGAGTCTGTGTTGTAATTCTATAGACATGCCTTGGACCCGCATATGTTTCTGTTGTACCACTCTAAGCGATATAGTACTAGTGGAACGGTGTTTCATTGGTGTTATATCAGACTTGCATACTACACCATGCAGTGGTATGCCGGGTCACCACAGTTGGTATCAGAGCAAATGCTTTGACCCTAGGATTAAAACCCTTTAAAGGAGACCTATAGGATTGGTAGTGTCTATAGGAAGTTGTCTTAGTTAAACCAAAATCTTCTTATGACTTGAGATGGGTATTCACTTGAGAATAATCCTGACACACTTGAGTCAACTTTTCCTACCTATCTTTCCTAAAAGCTAAGATTAGCTAGCTAATCCTAACATATAGCACATCATTAAGTCCTTAAAACAATAGATGAATAGATCACAGTTGGTATACAATACATGGTAGTCCAAAGAGAGGATACAACCATAAGGAAGATATCCTGTTGGAAGATGTGTACCAACACATGTTATGGTTAAGTAAGAGTTATTCAGACCTGTAATAGGAATGATATCATGTGATAAAGATAAGTATATTAGGAAGATATCCTACTAGAAGGTGTATACCAAGACAAGTAATAGGGTAAGTAAAATTTATCTAAACTTGTGAAACAACTGATAGTAAGTGATAAAAACAAGTGATATAAGGTAGTATAGACCATGATGAGTCAATCATGGGAAATAATGATGAGTGATAGGAATAATATATGTCTACTTCCATGGTAGCAACAACCTAATCTACTATGTACAGGCGGCCAGGCTCCTCTCCATCCTCCGCTCCGGCCGGCAGCGCCGACGGAGAAGATTCTGGGTCGGGCCGGCGACCACGGCGACGCATAGGCGACTCTCAACGCGGGTGAGGTACTGTAGCGGTACGAGAGAGAAAAAGGGGGGACTACAGAGTGAAAGGGCAAATAAATACAAGACCACCAGTGACAGCTCTGTTCAGCCTTTTCAAGCAATGTACTCAATCATATAATCGAGTAACAATTAAGTTCCATCACCTAATAATTCTCACCTGCTCAATATATAATAGTTCAAACTAACAGTCAAGTTTCATGCCTAGTACTTCTCGCCACCTAAGCTGCCCCTTCTGGCGCGCAATTTACAGAGAGATGTCCTTCCAATTGCATCAAGTAGCAACTATCTGACCAATCATCTGTAGAGCAACATCAGGCTGATCAACGGGTTAGAGAAGGCATGCAGGAGGTGAGCAAACACTTGCTTTCGCAAACAATCTAATGTGTACACAACAAGTCCATTGCTTAGTCACTTAATTATTTGAAATAACACTACTAATTTTGTATGGTTGTAAGTGGAGGGTAGGGGGGGGGGGCATTGGCCCTCTCCTCAATTGGTATATTTTCTGCTTCTGATATATATCTCCTCTCCAATAGCAATTGCATATTTTATATATTATAGGGCTTACCTTTATGCCAACCTTGATATAAAAATATAGTTCTATGTTGGTTTGTCCATAGTTAACCTTATGATTAATAGTCAAACAATTAAATCATTTAATTGGTTGATTCGTTGATTAATTTTTACACCTCTGCTGACCGAATGAGGATCTCTGCTGCGATTGCTTTCACCCTCTTTTTATGGTTTTGTTCATGCCGAGAAAGAGGATAGTCGGTGCGAAGGCGTGGGGGCAACCCAAGTCACTTTGGGCAGGGTGAGGTCAGCCAAGGAAGTGCGATGGCGGACAATAGAAATTTGATGAAGCAGTTTGATTAGGCATGAGATTGTGGCAGTCTAATATTGTTTTCCTATTAATCGCAATCACTGGTTAGATAGTTAGATGGTCAGGTTGAAACGTTTTTCTGAGTGAAACACAAATATGGCTGAGATTAAATGATATATGTTTGGGATATATTAGAGGTAGGACGACTGGATTGAACAATAGTATGATACCCCTTCGAGGGTTTATTCTGTTTTGAGGATTGGGGATCTATGGAAGCAGAAGCCTACATGTATATAGTGGGTTTAGACATGGGTTTGGGTGGGCCAAACTAATTAAATTCTTTCAATTAACTAATTACTCCCAGCATTAAGAGGTGGAAATACACTAGGAATAGTAGGAGCAAAACTCTTTGACTGAGGATTAAGAGGTGAAAATACACTAGAGGAAAACAAAGCCTAAGGAGAATTAACATCTAGTAAGACCGAAGCATTCAAACTGAAACGCAAATCGTGCACTTCCTTTTTGTATCCCCGGCCAACGTCCACTAGTGAAAGAAAAGCAGGCATGCACATGTCAGTACACATATGTGTGCGCGCGTTGCGAGCCCATGCCGCTTAGCCAATGCGAATTCCACCGGTCTTAGATAGTATCAGAGCTTGGCGACTCATCTCTCGTCGAGGATCGGAGGACGTTGGTGGCCTTGTCGGCATCGTGGAGGCGTGAATGCGGCTCCCCCATCATGCACGTGTCGATGCAATCACCTGCTTTGCCCCTGTGCCGTTCATCAGGTGCTCCGATGCCGCGGCGTAGCATGTACACGAGGAGCTGGACGAGCTGCCGGTCCCGCAGCTTCAGCTGGTATAGCACGTGCACGTCAATCTGTGTCTATAACTCGCACGCAGTGACGGAGCTAGAGAATATGGCAATAGCGTGCCTAGCGGTGCCAAAAGCCCAAAACAGAGAAAAACAATATTTTTCAGGGTGCACAAATGGTGAAAATATGCTGTTTTGCAAAGAACTTTTTTCTACCCGGTACAGTGTAACCCTCTAGCTCCATGTAGATCCGACAGTGCTCGTCTCGCGTGCTCTGCCCCAGTGACGACGGGATGGCACACTAGTGTCCTTGCCGTCGACGTCCACGATGAGGCCCTGAACCAACCCCAGCTTACCCAAGTCGATCACCTGCGTGGCTTAAAAAAAAAAGTCGATCACCTTTTTTTTCGAAATGGGGGGAAATATCGTCCTAGCTTCTGCATCCAAAAGATACACACGGCTTTTTTTATTAGATTATTCACAAACCCTTACAAGAGCAATATAAAAGATCAAAACTCGAAGCCACCTCGCTAAACCTACCGAGGGATGAAGGGGGTGACAATTCATACTGCATCCGTCTCGAGACACCACTGCACCATGCCCTGGCGACTCGACGACGCCGACACAGCAAGAGCACACCGCTCCATCTCAGCACCACCGCCATCCGTTGTCTGCTCCAAAAACGATACCCCCAACAGGGAGAACGGCGATGCGCGCCGCCATCGTTCGATCCGGGAGACCCGAGTGCAGGGTTTCCCGGAGCGGAGACGGACGAATGTAGCTGCAGGAACAATGCCTTCAACAAGGATGCGACGAACAGGCGCCGCCATCGTCCACCATAACTGCAGTCAAGAACGGTTTTACCGGCAGCCACGCCGCCGTCTGGGACTAACGCAGCTGCAGGAACAATGCCTTCAACAAGAATGCGACGAACAGGCGCCGCCATCGTCAGCCATGACTGCAGTCAAGGCCGGTTTTCACCGGCAGCCACGTCTCGCCGTTGGGGACTAGATGACGGATCGCGAGACCCGCCAAAATAGCCACGAAACCGGCCGATCCCCTCCGACGAAAGAGGAGACCGCCACCGCCCAAGCTTCCTCATGCTGCAGATCAGACCCAGGAGCACCGCCGACAACCAAACGGGGACGCCAGAGATGTAGGTGCACACAGCCCGACCAAGCCCAGATGGGCTCAGATCTAGCCCGCCTACCTGCAGCCATGGCCGTCCACCGCTGGAGATCACCGAGGAGCCCTGGCCGCCACCGCCGCCTGCAGCAGTGCCGTAGATGGCCGGAGTTGGCGCCGCCGCTGCGAACCATGCCGGCGACTGAGGAGATCCGCCGCCGCCGCCACCACGCCAAACGGGCTTTGCCCGGCGGCGCCTCCGGCAGCGGCGGCGGGCGGGGATGAGCATGGGGGGGAGGGAGGACGGCCGCCGGGCTGGGGCATCCCGGTGCGGCGCGGTAGCTATGGCTCAGCGCACGGTGCGTGATGCGGACAACAGTGCACATAAGGTAGTGCCACGAGTCCGCGGTGGCGCGATACACATGAAGGAGGATTCGGGAGAGGAAGCTAAGGTTCAGGATTAGACGGGAGAAATGTGCAAACATACAGTGGGGATTCGGGAGGAGACGAAGGACGGAAGGAGGTCTGGGAAGTAGAGTTCATCCGTGAGTTCCATTCCCGCTCCCTGGTGAAGATGAAGGTTAGAAATAGCTGAGATGGAGCATCAGGATTTGTTTGTCTAGTCTGTGCCCCATTGCAGAAGTGACCTGGTACGTGTTTTAGGGATGCTTGTGTTTTATATGCCCCTTGGGGTTGTAATAAGCCTGCTCATGAACTAGCAGCTTTGGGTGTAGGCGTAGCTTACGGAGACCATGTGTTATGGATGACAAGCTACCCTAATTCTGTAACCAGTTTGGTGATCGGCGGTCGAGCCGTGTCTTAAATGGAATACGAGTGTTCCATTTCAAAAAAAAAAAAAAAAAAAAAAAAAAAAAAAAAAAAAAAAACCCTGGCATGGTGATTGGCGAGCTAGCCGTACACAGTACCAGGTCACTTCTGCAATGGGGCAGATGTTGGGCTGCTAGCAAAACTTTTCTAGGAATGACCCAACAATCATGCTTCTGTTGCAATGGTGTGAGCAGATGTAGCAACGGGGCACTCCAAACACCAATTGACTGCACCTTTTGTAACTTGGTCAACTCTTCTGCTGCAGCCCCGTGGATTAAACAGAAACACCACATTGCGCAAAGAGTTTTATCCAGTTTTCCATGAGGAAATGATGAATGTGCACAAGAATGAAAACCATCTGGCAATGACAAATTACTGCATAGTGCATACCCATCAAATAGCAGTATTGATTCAGTTATACTTGCAGACCCAGCCAACTAGATCGCTGATATCTGGCAGCTAGTGTAAGTATTTCTCCAAGTTGGTCTGAACTCAAACCACAAAGAACAAACTGCACACGAGCCTGAGAGCCTATGCTGACATAATATGAGCAACATCAACTGAGCTCTCCACGTAGCAAAACCCATTGACTGGTAAACCAATAATTCTTGTAGTGTTGCCTGCTGTATAGGTTGTACTTTACTGAGTTTGTTTGCAAGTAACCTGATGGTCAAGACCCAACAGCTCATCCTTTCCAAAATGGAACCATGTTTTCTCGTAAGCAAACAAAAGTTTGGGCCACAACACAATGTACTGATGTTGAGCTCCATGATGCTTGCCAAGATGATTACAGCATACTGGATCCCATGGCGTAGTGAAAGACCAAATGGCCAAACTAGAAAATGGATCACTGTTATGGGTATTCACTTCTCGGACTTGGCAACTGTACCTCTAGGAGTAAATCCACCGAGTAGCCATGAAGGCTAATACTCAAACTTCATATGTCCGCTGATACTCAAACTTCATATGTCATGTTCTACCAACACCACTGGAGCAAAAGAAGCTTTGGCTCCATGGATAAACTGTATTAATATCAAGTGACTAGATGAACATCTTGCCAGATGTAGTTTCAGCCGATGGCATTGGCAATTCTTGTAACCTCAATAGAATGTTCCTGGCAATATGACCGTCATGCAGCTGTGCTTTGTGAGTAATAAGCCTCTGTATAGGTAATGGCCCACAGCTCATCATATGCACTCCCCTGGTATAACATCTAACTAGTATAACTGATGGTGCTGGCAATAGTTGCTTGGAAGAACCTTTGTCGTGCTGGAAAATCACAGTATACCACCCAGGCGCACATGCAGCCAGCAAAAGAATCACACGATGAAGCAACAACCAAGAACTCACCACTTTGTTGTTCGATAGATGCAGATCTCAACTTCTCTGTACTCAGCTCATTGCAAACGCCTGGGTCCCAAGGTACAATGACAGACAACATGACCAGATCTCCACTATTATTACCACAGAATCCCACCAAATCAGGGAATGGCCTTGCGAATAAATTCTCACAAGTGGCACAAGCTGCACGCAAGTCTGTAATCTTAGTCTCTGTATTAAAATGAGCAGCCTGAACAATCGTAGAGAGGATGCTATGTGGTGAAAAAAGATCTGTATATCCCATGCCAGAAGTATAAACAATACTATGAATATGCTTGTAATATGAGCTGACACCACCAGGATCAGAGCTACACATTGCACTAGGTACAGAAGCAGCCATAATATCTTCAGTAGTTACTTGTCCAGTCCACTTAGAGTTGTTCACGTGAGAATAAATGCAATAGAACAGCCGAGGCATCTCACAAGGGAAAAGATGTTCACCTGGACTCGACAACATGGAGAGATTTATGTCAATTGCATTGATTATGCTCATGTCCCTGTACAGCCAAGTACCATCAACCTTCCATGCCACTATTCTTCCCAGGGCATCAACTATTAGCATTTTGTATTGCTGAAAATTGATGAGAATACCCCATGAACGAATCTTGAAGGCCTACTGGTTATCGGCTGTAGGAAGAACATTGCAAATACCATCCAAGTTGAGCTTGTCATGGTTCTCCAGACAACCAGGCAACAGAAATATCCTAGAACTAGCAGGTGGAATTGCTACCCAAGCTCGAACCCTTGACTGAAGCTTCCTTCCAGTATCAAAATGCATGACTTTACCCACTTGAATCTCGTTGCATGTGCCAGCTATAAGTAGCCCTGCACATACTTGACTACTGTATTCCCATGCTTGCTCGTGCAGCTCTGATGTCTAGCTGGGTGGTGTCCGGTTCATCCACAAGGACAGTCAACAGCCATGCACATATGTGCGTCGTGGAGGGCGCGCGCATGTTGTCTTCCACAGAGGCCATGGCGGTGGCCGATCCAAAAGTAACCCGAGCTGATCTGGATGGTGTGGTAGCGACGTGGCTGCTGGGAGCGCTGCAGGTGCCATAGGGGTGTTACACCAAACCTGCCTGCACGGTCTTCGTGTCTTGCATGGCTCGCATAGACGGCTATCGCATAGCATAGGAGCACATGTTGAGGACAACCGTCGAACAGGTGGTAGGCGTATGCAGCGTATGCAGCGTATGCTTGTCAGGCTCGAGAATGTGGAATTGCTGCTTCGTCCAAGGCGGCGGTGCTCCCACAGGTCCAGGGCTGACCGTGGAGACGATCCGCAACTACTTAGACGAGTCCACGGCCCCAACGCCGCCGACGTTTGGGTTGAGACTTGAGACCCATCGTCGAACAGTTCGCGGGCATCGCACCAGCTGGACTGCTGCCGGAGTTGTCGCAGCCATCCGCGAGCTCCTGGCCGACTCCTAACCTGTGTACCCCGGCTGCTTCTCACATCGGCTCAACATGGACAGAATCTTGTCGCAGAGGAGAATGGCGCGATCGAACGGATCCATGGCTGGATCGATTGTCGCATTGGCGGAGAGCGGGCTGTGTAGCTCTTCAGGCTGTAGGTGGGCCTGTCCGTGGGAAACCACTTCTTGGCCACCTCTGACCGCCAGCCCAAAGCGGGAGGCCACTTGCTGCACTTTTATTTTTCTAATAGGAAGTGGCGTCCAGTCGGCCCACTTTAGCCCGCCAAGCGCATGGGCCGTTGGGCGTTGGCGTGGATTTCGCTCCAAAAAGAAAAGCGATCGCTGGGGGGATCAAGCGATCGAGGCTTTGTTCTTCACAGCGGTTTTCCTGTCCAGCATTTGTAGGTTCTGCAGCAATACAAGTCAAAATAGGCCACACGATACAAATGTATGAAATAGAGTAGATGCTGGAAAAAGGTACTTACTGCGAGATCTAATCCAATCACCATAACACATCAATGCCTCAACAGTTTCAGGTGCTAGGCTACTTCTGTGATCTGTAATTACTCTCCCACATGCGCTGAACGCAGATTCTGAGGCAACCGTTGAAGCTGGTACAGCTAGCACATCACGAGCCATGTTGCCAAGGATTGGATACCTTTCCGAGTTCACATCCCACCACTTAAGGATGTTGAAATCTGGTGTACAAGGATGGAACCCTTCTTCAACGTACTGTTGCAGCTCATTGCGGCATCTAGCTACCTTAAGCTTTATATGCGCCTGCCAATCCGAGAGAGAACTATCAGCCAAAGCAACCTCCTCACCACTTCCTTCTTGTGACAAAATTTCCATATTTTCTTCAAACTCAGCTGTATATTCAGTAAACAATACTTCCATAGCTGTCTTGACTTCTTGGATGTGCTTACCCGCATTAACTCCAAAATATTGCTTCAATCGGAACTCCACGTGCTATAAGGTACAAACGTAAATGGCAAAAATTATGTGCAGCAGCAGAAACTTTTGAGAAAAAAAGAGATAGATAAATCGCATGTATGGTACAGGTGAACTGATCCCAGTCAGGAAGAAAACAAAAAATATGTACAGCATGTGGAAAAACAAACGCCCACCGTGGGGCTCGAACCCACGACCACAAGGTTAAGAGCCTTGCGCTCTACCAACTGAGCTAGACGGGCTTGTTGAATAAAAATTACAGAAGTGAAAACTATACCAACATTATTACAGCAGTGCTTATAGCATGACTAATACTGCTGAATCCCTTCAAAAGATACGACTGTGATCGAACAAGCAAAGTCCTGTAAAAGCACTGGGACGAATATCCCATCATCACCTATGCACGCGACAGGTTGGAAGGAGAACAAGGAAACGTTGTGTACTTGGCCTCACCTCTGCAGATTAGCATCTGCTGGAAGAACTGCAACTAAATAAATAGAGGCGGCATCTCCTGGAAGGAATTTGAAGTTGTCTTAGCACAGCCTTTTCGCAGCTACGAAACTTCACATATTCTATTTGTTACTAATGAGCCATAGAAAGCTCAGGTGCAATCCTGTGTAGATGCGCATAGGTCTCCAAGGTTTATCTCAATTCTCACATCACACGATGAAGAACCAAGTGCACAACAGTCAGAAAATAATTCAGCTACAAAGTACTAACAATTAAAACATCTTGTTCCTACCCCAGACATTCAGAAGTTCACGTGGACCAACATTAACGCTTAACGGGTATCAACAATTGGACATATTCTCATTACCCATCAAGCACAAAATATGCACTAGAAGATATGCTACAGATATGATTATGAAATTGGTGAGCAGGGTGGAAAATCCTTGCATACTGAAATTTAAAATGACAGTTCGACAAAAGCACTCTGTGCCAAATACAGGATGTGCTAGCTTGCATACTGAAACTTAAAATGACAGACATGCTTGTCTATTGATTTGCTGATATCGACAGGAATAGCTGGAACAGGAAGTCTCATTTTACAAAATTATGGGATGCAGCATATCTACAGAATGGTTTTTCCAAGGATCCCCAATCAATTCAGTTTAGGACCCAATCCGTTTGATCATCTAACCGTGCAGCGTTAAAGTCGATGGAAACATGCCAACGAGATAATTACAACACAGATGGGTGGAAGAGTATACCTTCTTGCGGATCTTCTTCGGCAGCTTCCCATGAATTTCGCTGGAAATCTTTGGCTCCCCACCAACCTGCAGTTGAGGATCCCCAAGAACATCGCTGGCCGCCGGGACCTCCTCTCCGATCTGCTGCTGAAGGGACGGCGTGAGCTTGGCCATGGTGGGAGAAGTGGAGCGGAGGGAGGGAGGGGCTGCTGATTGAGCAGAGGGAGGGATCGGAGGGAGCGGCGGCGGACTTTCACCGGCCATGGTGCGGCGCCCGTCCAAGGAAGCGGAGCCAGGGAGAAGTATCCAAGGACGACGACCGAATCCATCGAGGCGGCGCAACGGCGGTAGCGAACGCGTAGCGGAAGCCCACCAAGCTTTTTCTCTTCACCGTGGGTGTTCGTTAAGAGGCTTTAATTGGGCTGGGCTGGCGGCACCGTGGACAGCCCGTGACCACCTACAGGCATAGCACCGCTACGTCGCCAAATACATGCTGGCACGGGTGCCAACCACTTTCATCGTAAGCAACATGTCAATACCAAACAAAAAGTAAGCAGTCTCACGCGGTTTTTGGACGAGTGTTTGCAGAGTCGGGCCTGGACCTATTCCGCACGTGTGTACTCGGCCGTACAGGAACCGCGTGCCATCCTCCCAGTTATATTAGGGCATCTCCAACGGAGCGGTTTAAACAGAACTCGAGTGAACCATTTGCATCCGCTCAGGTCAAAAATAAGTTTGGAACATGCTCTAGCGAGGCGACGTATCGTGATCGGGGCATCCACAACGATGCAAACCGACGCATATTTGCGTCTGGATTGCGTTGAGGCGACGGCCCAAGTGACCGCTCACTTCTCCATCGGGTCCGCCTAGCAGCGAGCTTGTATCGAGGGCATCGCTTCCGCAGCCATCGCTTTCGCGTTTAGCGCTTCCGCATCTGCGCAGCAACCTTCGCCATCAATGTCGCGGCTGCCTCTTCTGCGCGCGCACTGGTGGACGACGGTTGGGCTTCTGCGCCGCCTTCAATGACATCGTTTCCCGCGCGCGGCCAGCCTTAAAAGTCGACCGGTATCGTTCCTGCCATCGCCCACACCTCCACTCCCACCACCACCACCACCACGCGCCGCCGCAACACCATGGGGAAGACGAAGAACGACTTCGAGGCGTCCAGCAGCGGCACTAAAAAGGAGGAGCGGCAGCAGAGGGTGCCGATGCCCGTCAACGTGGCGCGGCTGATGCACGCGAACTGGACGCCATGAGACACCAGGGGGACGTGCACATGCCTGGAGGCTGGCGGCTGAGCTACCTCCGGGTGCCCATCCCACCCATGCCTACGCGCAATCCATATAGGAGCGCCGAGATTCGGCGCAGGCGGCGGTACCTGCCATCGACTCCGACAGCTAGCGCACCTATCGCGAGTCCGAGAAGGATCCGAGGAGGAGGGTGGGCTTCCTGGGCGACAGGGACTTCCCCTTTGACCGTCCACCGGCGCCTCGTCGTCGAACACGGCATGCGCCAGCGCCTGCATAGAACGAAGACGACAACGGCGACGACGATGGGGATGACGACGAGGACAATAGCGAGGCGATGGTGTGCCACAACGAGGAGGCCAAGGACGACAGTGACGACTACGTCGCGCGCATTTTCCAAGAATGGCAGTTGGCCATGGCGGAGGGCCGGAAGTTTGAGTACCCAGAAAACATGACGGACGACGAGATCGCAAGGCTCGGCGTCCTCGTCTCGGAGGTGGACCGACCGGTGCAGCCGCCACTGCCCCGGTACGGCACCGACATCATGCCGCCGGGCCTCACGGAGGAAGAAGCCCTACGACTGACGCTACATGACTTAGCCATGCCACCGGTTCAACGGCCGCCTCCACCCCCACCTCCACCATATAACCCGTGGGGGCCTCCACCTCCGGCGGGGGCTGCTCCACCTGCGCCACCGGCCTGGGCTCCTCCACCTCCACCATAGGGCTCCTCCACCTCCACCACCACCGGCGTATGTTCTGCCGCTTCCCAACTGGCCGAGCTCGTCGTGATCGACACCAACGACGAGAACCAGTAGGCGCGGGCGTTCTTAGGGTTTTTATTTTCCTTTCTTTTACTATGTAAATAATGTTTTCATGTTATAAAAAATGGAAAATCGAGAAAAAATGCGTCGTGCCGCTGGAGCCACCCTCGGTGCAAACAGACGAGCGGTCGATTTCGACCATTTGGGCCGACAAAAACGAACGCGCGCGAACATTTTCGGACGCTGAAATGCGTCGCCCCGTTAGAGATGCCCTTATCCGGATCCAAGGCCGAACAGAGCAACTCCATCCCCCACCTATAGTGTTGTGGATCAACATGTTTGCAAATTTAGAGCATCTCCAACCCGCGTCCCCCAAACGGTGCCGAATCAAGCATTTGGGGGACGCTTTTTCTTCGTGTCGTGTTTGGGGATGTCGCTCCCAGTCGCGTCTCCTAAACACGCCCATCAAATAATAAAATAATGCATTTTTTGCATTTGTATTTCAATAGAGAGAAGAAATTTGTATGTATGATCGAGACTTCGAAAATATGAACTAATTTTCAAAGTAGTGCAACATAAACATATTACATATAAAAACTTCGGAAAAAAGAACTAATGTTTTAAACTACTTCTTCTTTGATGGCCGCGCCTCTTCGTCCTCATGGAGGCGCTTCCTGCTCGTCACCTCTTCTGAAGAGCCGGTGTCGTTCGACGCATTGGAGGAACTTGTGTCCTCCTCGTTGTCGTCGCTGCTCGAACGGTTGCGCCTTCGCCCGGGCCCTTGCCTCCTTCTTTGCCGCCGCCGCCTCCTTAGCCTCTTCCTCCTCCTCCTTCTCATGGCCGTCATCGTCGGTGGCCTTTCTCTCCCCATGTCCATCGTCGGCCTCCCAATCCTCCTCATGGTTCTCCGTCGGCGGGGAACTAGAGCTGCTAGGCGTTGCAACTTTGTCCCACCAATGGCGCCATCCCGACAGCTTCCCCTAGCTGTCGGTGTCCGATGGCAAAGAGAGGTTGCTCATGGTGAGAGAGGAGAGTAGAGATGAATGGTGTCGGCCGGTTGTAGATCGGAATGCGCATACGTAGGGGTTTTATTGAGCTCGGATGAATGGCGGCGTAGATATTGAAGAGAGTTGCGGTTGCTCTTCCGCGGAGTTCGCGCTCCATTCTGGCGGTTGGCGCGTCGATCGACGCTGATCGACGCGGTTTCCACTGCGACGGTTCCCCTTCCTAGCAACTGCACCGTTGCTAGGTAGGCGACGTTTGAGCGTCGTTCATGTGTCGCTGACATGTCGGGCCCGCCACTTCTCGCCTCGCTTCTCGTTGTGTCCGGCGCCTGGAATATCCCCTATGGACCGGGGCCGGGCTCGGGGCACCGGACACCGTATTGGGCCACGCCAGACGGAAAGGGCCTTTGGGGCGCGTGGCTGGGAACGAAAAAATGTCCGATGCATCCAAAAACCTTTGGGGGACCCTTTGGGGGACATGGCTGGAGATGCTCTTAGACCATCTCCACTCGCTTTCCCCAAAACATCCCACAAAGGTTTTTTGGGTGCGCTCAATACGGTGTTCGGCGCCCCGAGCCCGTCCCCACTCCATAGGGAACGCTTCGGGCGCGTCGGACAGAGCGAGAAGCGAGGCGGGGAGTGGCGGGCCTGATGCGTCATGGACACACGAATGACGCCCAACCGTCGCCTACCTCGCGACGGAGTTATTAGCGACGGCGCAGTTGCCGGGAAGGGGAACCGTCGCAGTGGCAACCGCGTCGATCGACGCGCGAACCGCCGAAATGGAGTGCGAACTCCGCGGAAGAGCAACCGCAACCCTCTTCGATATCTACGCCGTCATTCATCCCCGTTGAATAAGACCCATATGTCTGCGCATTTCAATCTCCAACCAGCCAGCGCCCTTCATCTCTCCTCTCCTCTCTGATCATGAGCAACCTCTCTTTGCCATCGGGCACCGATAGCGAGGGGAAGCCGCCGGGATGGCGCCATTGGTGGGAAAGAATTACAACGCCTAGCAGCTCTAGTTCCCCGCCGACGAACGGCCAGGAGGAGGATTGGGAGGCTGGCGACGGCCATGAGGAGGAGTGGAAGGCCATCGCTGAAGACGGTCATGAGGAGGAGGAGGAAGAGGATGGAGATGCCAGGTGGATATGGCTGGAGGCGGAGGAGGCGGCTGAGGAGGCAGCGACGACAAAGATGGAGGCAAGGGCCCGAGCGAAACGAGAGGCGCAGCTGGCGAGCACCGACGACGACAAATACAGCAAGGACTACTCGTTGGAGGGGGGAAGCTCCTCCGATGCGTCAAACACCACGACCTCTTCGAAAGAGGTGGCGAGCAGGAAACACCTCCATAAGGACAACGAGACAGGACCATCCAAGAAGTAGTTAAAAATTAGTTTGAACATATATTTTTATATTATTTATGTTTTAATATGTTCACTGCTTTAAAAATCTCAATTGTACCTACAAATTCCTTCTCTCTATTGAAATGAAAATGAAAAAAATATAAATAAGTTATTTTAATGTCTGTGGACGTGTTTGGAGAGCGTGGCTAGGCAGCGGCGTGCCCCAAACATGACACGAAGCGGAGGCATTATCCAAACACTGGATCTAGCATCGTTTGCGGACGCCACTAGATATGCTCCTAGGGACGAGCCAAAGTCTATGCCGTTGGTACGTGGAGCATCCAACGGATGACAAACACCTGACATAGGCCCAAGACTTCTCTTTTGACAGCCGCAGGCAAACATCTTGCACATGAAATTCCCAAATAAGTTGAGGCAGAGGCTAGTGACATCCTGTTCCTGTTCCGCCGACTGCCCCGACCTGTACTTAATCATGAATATGGTCGCTAACAGCTCCCGGCATTTAATGCGTACACGCCTGTTCACGCGCCTCCGTCCATGTATAATACAACGTCAGTGCGTTCGAGTCCGACCCTGCCATACATAATTTAATGATCCTTCGTTGCCTCTGCGCCGCACACCGCGTCTGTGGTATCTGGATCACCACAGGTCGGACGCTATTGGTCCGTTCTCTATATGCATGACACTACTATATGTTACCCCACCATGACTAGTCTAATGTGAAAACTCTGTGAACTCACGGCGGTGCTATTCTAGCATTGAAAACCTTAACTGCAGTGGTATTTTGGCAACCTTTATTTTTTTTAGTGGTATTTTGGAACACTAGGTTTTGACTAGTGGTATAGTGGTAATTCTCGGGGTGATGATGCTGATGTATATCCAGCAGTATCTGTCCTCATTGGCTTAATTTAGTAACTTGTTATCTTGGTTTGACAATGTAGTATGTCAGTTGAATATTTCAACGTATTATCGTTAGCAGAAAAAGGTTATGGCCACTTGGAGAAGAAGTAAATTTGGTTTGTTTTTAGAGAAAATTTCTTATATGACACCGGCTTAAAACCAGGTTCCCTATTTGACACTGGTTCACAGAGAGTATTTTGGTCCATACGCGAAAAAACTGACGGAGCAATGTGACGGAACTAACGACAGTGTCATCTAAGGCACAAGAAAATTACACAATGTATCAAATAGGGAAAAAAATTACTATCTAGTGTCAAATAAGGAACATGGTTTTAAGACAGTGTCATATAAGGAATTTTCTCTTTAATCAGGACCATGACAACTAACGAATAAAACTCCCTCAAAAAAATTTAACGAATAAAACTATTTGGCGTACAAGAACCAACAAAATCAGAGAAGCACCCACACCAAAATGGAGATACGCTCACGTGATGTGAACATTCAAGTCTTCGTTACAGTACACTGTTCGAATATGAACTCAGTATTAAAGGGTGCCCAATTGCTATCTCGTGGTACACGAGATAAGTAAACAAAACCAACTTGCCCAGCTGTTCAAAGATTCTACGTAATGGGCCTATATAAGCGAATCCCCTCCCTCTGCCGCTTCATGTTCTTTCAGAGCAAGTAACACTACTATACCAACGATTCATCGCACCGGTGCATAGATTTTCATGGCATTCTCCCACGGTTCTACCGTTCCAGAGACCGCGCCTGCGTTTCATCCCACGATATGGGGTGACTTCTTCATCCACCACAGTCCAGAAACATTACAGGTATGCTTGTTCACCGGTAGAAGATTTATTACATTTCAATATGTGATATAAACTTATTATCCTGGATTATTAATTAGTTTTTTGGCCTACTTGCTGGTCGGAGTGTTCTTTAGTAGTACTAAATAATAAGCTGCAATAAATAAATGGATGTGGGCACCAATCTGTGCAGAGGCCGCGGCTAATTTCCTTACTTATCGAGGAAAAATAGCCATGAAAATAGCCATGTATGCTAGATTTACTCTGGCTTGTAATAATGCACACAGCAAACTGGGGAGAGGCGTGTGTGGTCTCCAAGATGCACCTACATATTTATGTTTCGAGTCTTCAGCACGTGTGTAACTATTTTTTTTTTTTTGGAGATCATGTGAAACTTGTTATCTCAAAAGGATAACTTAAGTGTCTTGGGGATTCTTCGTTCGTGGTTACCTCTTCAGCGTATGGAGAACCAAGACCTATTTACGGAGGTCTGTACACGATTGAGGCTACGACGAGGGATACTTTTTCCCTACATGGGTGGCAGCATAGTCTACGGATTGAAGCCCCACCCCCATCATAGGCGTTTTACGTTTCATCGTTCCGATATGTATTTCGCCTAGTTTCTAATTTGGCATCTTTTTATTCTAGACTTGACTATCATAAACGGTTGTGTGCATCCTGGTTATGCAGATGCTGGATGTAATTGCTTCCCAAAAGTAATAAAGCATCCTTTATCAAAAAAAAAAGTGTCTTGGGGATAAAAAAACTTGTTTTCTTTTTGCAAATCCCACAAAGCCTTACATTTTGGTTGAACAAATACATGCACTTAGGAAACTTAAACATTGGCAGGTGAGTTTATTTCAAAGAAGATGACATCGACTATCTTGTCTTCTTGAAATTGGGGCGGGTGCTTCCAGGTACACCTTAGAATTTCCCACAGAACTCAATTCCAGATCAATGTAGATAGCCATGCATGGCATATTTCATCCTCAACTATGTTAAGCATTGTAGTGGACTACAATAATGCCATTTTCATGGCTATTTTTCCTCGATAAGTAAGAAAATTAATTTAGCACACAAGACAACATAAACTGAGACTTAGTCTACTACTACTCACTTCGTTCAAAAATGCATGATGTTTTTATTCGTTAAGACAAAGCTTTCATCAAGATATTATATGGTTACAAAACAAAAACCACAAAGATAAGTAAATATTTTTTGATGCAATTATAAGCAGGCAATAAAAGGAAAGACTCCTTATCAATTCATTTGTTAAATGAGAAACTTCCATGTAGAAAACATATATGTGGGTGCTCCATAAAAAAGAACATCTAGAATTTACAAAATACGCGAGAAGAGTACCATATATAAGCAAGAGGTACCCTATAATTCTTAAGCTTTTTTGCAAGGTATCAAACAAAGTACATATTCATTACCAATGCTAGTTAATGATACATATATTGGAATTTTTATGTTAGAAGCAAATTTTCTATTTATGTCTCTTTCTCTAAAATAGGTCCCCAATTTGTTCAAATGTTACTAGTAACAATTGATGTCTAGGGCTTTAATGGAGAAACGTCTTGTGAGATAACACTGCTATTTTTTCACCTATCCAGCTAAATAAACGTTGTCATGCCAAAAAAAAAAAGTTCACTCTTCCTAACTTATATTTTTGTATGGAAGTAGATATCTGAGGAATGCATGAAAGACAGGTGCAATCAACTGAAGGACAAAGTGCTTGGGGTGCTTGAGGCTTGTAGTACTATAGTTGAGAAACTGAACCTTGTGGACACTCTCCAACATCTGAGTATAGATCATAATTTTGAAGAAGAGATTTTCTCCATATTAAGAACCACCCATGCTTCCGAATTCAATAGCTCTAGCCTTCATGATGTTGCTCTTCGATTCCGCTTACTGAGGCAACAAGGATTCTGGGTATCTCCGGGTATATACTAAAACTATATGATCCAAGAATGTCCAAACACAAACTAATGTGCTCAATTTCTCATCATGTTATCATGTATATCTTGCAGATGTATTCAAAATGTTTAAAAATGAAGATGGGACGTTCAAGGTTGACATAACTAATGCGCCAAGGGAACTACTAAGTTTATACAATGCAGCATATCTTTTAACTCATGGGGAAACAGAACTTGAAGAAAGTATCTTGTTTGCAAGGCAACGCCTTGAGTCTATGAAAGGTGACCTTGAGTCCCCGCTGGCTGAGCAAGTCAAGCGTGCTCTTCACTTACCACTGACAAGGACCTTGAAGAGAGTAGAAGTGTTGCATTATATCTCAGAGTACAAAGATGAGCCAATGCACAATTCCTCAATTCTAGAATTGGCCAAACTGGATTTTAACAATCTGCAATGCCTCCACTTAAAGGAACTCAAGGATCTATCCAGGTAACACATATTTGGTATTAAAGAGTGATAAAAAGTTGAGCTTCTTGATATTAGGATTCTAAATCATGTCGGATCTAATAGAAATGAAGGAAAACACACTCCTAATGTAACTAAAAGTTTAATACACCAAAATGCGTATACTAGGTCTCCACCCATCTTGGGAAGATACTCCATGACAGCCTGTTCCAGCTGATTACATGCCACCATCATAAAATCCAGGTTCTCCTTATGCTAAAAAATAGACCAAGTATGGAGCCACATAAGCACACAACATGCACAGTACAGTTAACATTCGTTTATGAAAAGAAATATCATTGTGACATCTACTTCAGTTAATTGGACCTGTCTTTCACGCATTCCTCAGACATCTACTTCCATGCCAAAATATAAGTTAGGCAGAGTGAAATAAAAAATTGCAAGACAATGTTTGTTTAGCTGGGTGATAGGTAGAAAAAATAGCAGACATCTACTAAAGAGCAAAAGCTTCAAGCAAGATCGAAGCATGTAATCTATTTGTGGCTGTACCATCTCGATGCATTTCGAGGAATCAAGAGAATCTATCATTTCCAAAAGCACTCATGTACAATATTTAACTTTTTTTTTCGAGAATACACCCTGGAAGGTGTACTAATCACATAGAAGAAAGGGCAAGAAAGCCCGAGCCACGTGTATCATTGCCAACAAGGGGTGGCAGCTCCCCTTCTGAACGAAAGCCTAATCTCCATCTCTCCACGAGAAAGGAAAAGGCTCGGGAAATCCAAAGGACTCCGAGCGGAACAGCCTAGCTACACGCCATCTCTGGTACTCCTCCCTAATCCTATGCCTAATGGCCGCCGCTGCCGGGGTGGCGCCATTGAACACCACCTCGTTCCGATGCCTCCAAATACACCAGAAAACCAAAATGATAGCCGTCCACATATCCCTCCTCACAGAACTGGTGCAACTGAGCGAGGTCCACCAGGGCACAACCTCCGTGTCCACGCCGGGCATCCGCTCCAGCTTGCCCCAACGTGCTAGCACCCAAGCCCATACCTCACGAGCAACCACGCAACCAAGAAGGAGGTGCTGGAGCGTCTCCTGCTCCTGGTCGCAAAGGGGGCAAGCAGCCGGCCTCGGCAAGCCGCGCCGCTGAAGCCTGTCCGCCGTCCAACACCTGTTGCGGGACAATATTTAACTTTTCTTTTCCTTTTTCTGAGGAAATTCTGAGGTTCCAAACCCTTAAGAAGTACTACCTCTGATCTTAAAGTAGGTCATTTTTTAGATAGTTTACCGACCAAACATTTGTGAGTTTGATCATGTATGAGATTAAATTTCTAGCATCCAAAATATCGCATTGATATTACCAGATTTATACTTAATTTCTTTTGATAGTGTTAAATTATTGATGTGAAATAACAATGGTTGCAAATAAATTAATTTTTGGGAAAGTACCATCTTCAAGATTGTCTGGATGTCCTAAAATACCCGCATTTTGGATCATTGTAGTGCAAAATATCTAATCTAGGCTCAACCAATCAAGTACGCATCTAGGCATACACATATGCTGTGAAGGGCTACGGTATCCTCCTAATTAGTCTCATAACTAGCCCTTCTGTAATATTTCTCGTGAATCTTACAAAGGGAACCCTACTTTGCATGATATATATTTGATTCTTAAGCTTCAGTTAATGTGAGAGAGACTATGTATGAGTGTTTTTATATTGGGTGAACAATCATGCATATTTATGTGAGAAATAAACTAACTTGCCCAAAATTTGAATTTTATTTATACTTTCGTACTTCAAAGTTCAAAGCCATGCAAGTTTGTGCAAAAGCGGAGATCATTTTTTTCAGTTTAAAAAATTTCAAACAGCCATGCAAGCTTAGTCCCATCAAATAAAATTTATGTCTATACTTCCGATAAATGAACCTGGTTACAATTTCTTGTATAGAGCATTAACAACAAAGTTCATTTCAGATGGTGGGAAGATATGTATAGAGAAGTGGGGATAACATACTCACGAGACCGTGTTGTTGAGTGCTACTTATGGTCACATATGGCGTACTATGAACAAGAGTACACGCGTGCAAGAATGATATTTGCCAAGATAATTGCAATAATGGCAATGATAGATGACACTTACGATGTACATGCTACTTTGATGGAGTGTAAACAACTCAATGAAGCTATACAAAGGTTGGAGCTCGCGTCATGTTGCTTTATCTTCTGTGTTTTAGAATAACACGTGCATTCACATAACTGCACTCAAAAGTATGACTAATTGAATTATATACAGATGGGAGGAGAGTGCTGTTTCTCTTCTACCAGAATACCTCCAGAAGTTCTACCTCAAGATGATTTGCACATTCAAAGAGTTTGAGGACGAGTTGAAACCAGATGAGAAGTACCGTGTCTCTTATAGCACAAAAGCGGTACATCATTCTCAACTTACAACCACAAGATGAATATTCCTTAGTTCTATATTTTATTTGTTTCTAGAATAAGCAGATTTGATACACAGCCTTACTGCCTACATCCATATCATTGGTGTACATTATCCAGATCTTTTATCGGAAGTACAAATGCATTTTCTTCATTTGCAGTTTCAAATATTGTCAAGTAACCATCTCCAAGAAGCAGAATGGTTTCATAAAAATCACAAGCCCAGATTCAATGATCAAGTGAAAGTATCTAGCATATGCTCCGGCGCACCATGGGCATGTGTTGGCTTGTTAATTGGTATGGGTGATACTGTAACCAAGGAGGAACTCGAATGGGCGCTCGGTTGCACGGATGTTGTCAGGGCTTGTGCAGTGGTGACACGTTTTATGAATGACCTTGCTGCATTTAAGGTACATATTAAATCTCCAAGATTACCACCCATATTTTCTATACATTGACCACGATAATACCCCTGATGAATTATGTGTTGTTCACAGCAAGGAAAGAACAAATATGATGTGCATAGTTCAGTGGAATCTTACATTAGTGAGTATGGCGTGGAAAGTGATGTGGCCTTTGCCAAGATAGGTTCTATGATAGAAGATGCATGGAAGACCACAAATCAAACACGATTTGAGCGCCCTGAGCTACTTCCCGCGATACAACGAGTCGTGAATATAACAATCAGCATGATGTTCTGGTACGATGACCACAAGGATGCTTTTACATACAGCAACTGCCTCGAAGGGACAATTAGGCGTCTGTTTGTCGATCCTATTCCCTTCTAGACAATAGCGATGTGGTACGATGGTTTCATTCACCGGCAGGAGCACCAGCGCTACCTCATTCTAAGAAAAGTTGTATTAACCTTTTCCAGTTGAGCTTTACGGCTTGACTGTTATTTTCCTGAACGATTACAGTGAATCCAATACGGCTTTGTATTATTCAGTATTACCTGAAGTGCAACAAAAAGCAGCTTTACCTTCTTATCTGCGAGATGCATTTTTTTCATATCATGTCACCTGCTTGGCAGTTAAATAGAGGCTGTGGGTAGGGTGGATTTGCGGCGTACTGTATCCGTTCCGTGTTCAAACTGGAATTCTACCATCTCTCAGGTTCTCGTCTGGACTGTTGTATTAAAGGTTTCTAGTTGGATAATATTTAAGATGTACAATATCAATTACGAGATAAACGAACCAATTTACTTTGATCTAGACTTCAGCCTTCAAGTCATCTGTCCTTGGTTTTTCTGGCTTCTGAAACGACCCATGCAGCTGCAAAAGCAAAGAGTTGCTGACGACAAAGATGGGCTGATGTTTGAGTGACATATATAATTAGAAGGTGTGATGATGGTGATGTATATCCAGCAGTATTTGTCCTCATTGGCTTAATTTAGTAACTCATTATCTTGGTTTGGCAATGTACTATCTCAGGTTGAACACTTCAACGTATTATGGCAAGCAGAAAAAGGTTATGTCCATTTGGAGAAGAAGGAAAATTGGGTACTTTGTAACACAGTCCGATGACTTAGTTTGTAAAACATGCATTGACAATGCTCTAGTGAACGAGTGAGAATCCATAAGTTAAGCTTGTATTCATTATGTTTGTTATGCACAAAAGATTGTACGTCACAGTTCAAGTGTTCCTGGAGGAAAGATGATGTTTCTTTGACCATATCCTGCTACCTAGCGTGAAAGTCAGAGCAGCCTTTACAATCGGGGGCGTATATCAACCAACTACCATCTCAAATGAGTGCCGGCCAGCTCCTTTATACGAGAGACGAGGCCAAGCAAACTAGCGAAGCAGTCCAGATTGGTTGGTCTTTGTACAAGGTGATTTCCTTCCTTTCCTCATCAGTTCAGATTACACGATTTTAGAGGACACTGCCAGGTGAGGAAGGTGCTATCTAGCAAACTGCAAAAGTGTTTACTGCAGTACTCAGCCAGCAGATAGAATCCAGTACGCGTAATCTAGAAAGCAAAACAAGTTCCAGAAACAGTTCGCAAGCAACTCTAGAGCTTCTTGGAAGCAGATCTGAATGAACCCTGGAAAATTTTGCCGTTTCTCGTGCACCTTCCTGATGCTGTTAGCTAAGATGGCACTGGCCGTTGCACAGCTGGGGGGTTGGTTTTGTGCCGGTATTGGAATGGCATAAATATTAAATTATCCAACTAATCTTAATTGGCACAGAACGAAAATATCATATATATTTTTAAGTTTTCTAAGAGAGTGTACGGAAGCAGCAGTAAAGTAATGTTAAAACTGGCATAAAATACATTTTTCTGCTGTTGGGTGGCTCTTAATTTCTAATTGACTATATATAAATTTCTGCTGCACAACATATAACTTACAAGAGTTATTGCATTTGGCTTGGCCGGAGGTAGAGAACTAGTAACAGTTTCAGAGTCACGCTCTACGATCCTGTACAATCGTGGTGTCTCGAGCAATCATCCTATGTACCTATATCCAAGAACAAATAAACCAGCCAACTTACTCTGATCTAGACTTCAGCCTTCAGGTCGTCTGGCCTTGTTTTTTCTGTCTTCTGAAACGATCCATGCAGCTGCAGAAGCAAAGAATTGCTGACGACAAAGATGGAGCTCAGGGCCATCAGTCCACCTGCAAGAAAAGCACATCATCAGGATGGTGTCATTATTAAAGAACCCTCTACCGATATGACGAGTGTTCACTGGATAAACATTACCTGAAAGAGACGGTGTCATGGCAAAATCAAATTGGGGTAGTAGCGCTCCAGCCGCAATGGGAATGGCTACTATGTTATATGCCACTGCCCAGGCCAAATTTTGATGAACTTTCGCCATAGTTGCTTTAGACAATGATAGAGCATCTACAACCTGTGCCAGAGAAAGATCTCATCTATCAATGAGGTTGCCACTTGAATTGTTTAAAATCAGACTGAGCAGAATTATACCTGAGATAGTCTGTTCCCTAATAGAACAACTGAAGCTGCATCAGAGGCAGCGTTCTCTTTTGAGTGAGTTCGCATAGCTATTCCAACATTAGCAGCTGCCAATGATGGAGCATCATTTATTCCATCACCAACCTATGCAACAACAAACAATGGCTCACTATTGTTAGAAACCAATGTAGACAAACATGACATGCTTAGTACAAATATATGTAATACAGCCTTGTCAATGGCTAAATGAAACTTTCGTCATGTTATCTATCAACGATGACTTTTGTCATGCTTTAATTTTTTACCTATGCACTGAACTTCAAATCAGGAAAACAGAAGAGTTTTTTTTTACAACAAACTATTTCCAACCCAGAAACTAAGACTAACTAAATGTATCGATCGATAAGATAACAAAAATAGAGCACAGCATTAAATTACCATCGCAACTCTATGCCCTTCATCTTGCAAAGTTGAAATAATGCCTGCCTTTTCCTGCGGACTGAGGGATGACTTTCTGTTTTCACTCCTGATTCCAACAGTTTTACCGATGCCTTCTACTGCTTCTTTCCTGTCTCCTGATAGTATGTATGTTGTAATTCCTTCCTGTTGCAGCCTGTTGATTAAAAGAAATGCCAGTTACACATGCTGCACTACTTGAATTAGAGACATGACTGTAAAAGAGTTGGTTGCACTATTTAAAAGATGCACTTAGCATGACACCACTAAAATAGAATTTACAACAGAAGTTCTGGTTGTACTATTTCACAGCATTAGAGAACAAAAATTTTTTTTTCAAGCGCAACACATTTTGAAGAATGCGGCAATGTTAGGTCTTCTTAACATCTTGTCAGTTAGGAGAAGTATATATCCACCAACATTGCAGGGGCAGATACATTTACAATGCAAATGATATCTCTAGTAAATACTAAATACCTGTCCACAGTTGACTTCGCGTCATCACGCAGAACATCTGAGATAGCAATAGCACCTATTATTCCTTCTCCTTCACGGCCAATATAAGCAATTGATTTTGACTGATTTGATGATGATGCCTCACTAGAAGACACAAACTCTAGGCGATTTCTGAGATCTCTCAGTTCAGCTGGCGATGCCGTGGTTTCGAAACGATTGTTGACCCAGTCCAAAGTACCTACTGCAACCAAACGCCCATCTACTTCAGCCAAACAGCCAAAACCAGGCTCTGTAAGCTGTCCACTTGTAGTTGGAATATCCAGTTTGAGCAGTTCAGCCTTCTTCATTATAGCATTAGCAATAGGATGCAATGCTGTTTTCTCCACTGCAGCAGCAAGACGAAGAATCTCCATCTCCCCATATGCTAAAGAAGCAATAGAAGTAACAACTGGTTTTCCTTTTGTAAGTGTCCCTGTCTAAAAATCATATAGAGGTATTTGTAATGTAGATACATTAATTTTCTTGGAAAAATATGATAAATGAAGTAATATACCTTATCAAGAACAACTGAATCTATCCCAGCCAGACGCTCCAAAACATCACCTCCTCTAATAAGCAGCCCTCGCTTAGCACCTGGTTTAAGATAAAAGTTAGTCACAGAGTTTTATAAGCTCATAAGGACTAATAGGTTCGATTGCTATATCAGATGTTCTACTAGGTGCTAAGCTCATGAGGTTCTCTTTTCACAAACAAGTATTGAATAGAGGAATACTGAATCAATGTCATTTTTGAAAAAGGAACCTATAATCGTATTTATGTGGTACAAAAATAGTATGGCGCATTGTCTCATCAAACATCGAGAATAAATGGACAAACATGTGGACAAAGAAGTTACCCAGGGAAGTTCCTATTAAGATAGCTGTAGGCGTAGCTAACCCAAGCGCACACGGACAGGAAACAACCTGCACGGTGTAATTTATGAACTTATCACAACTAAGAAAAAAGCAGTTCTTGAGACTGAGTTATGTGACAGTTGTTGGATGGTCAACCACACCTCCAAACAAGATCGATAATATTGAAATTTCAGGATATTTTGCATGAGCATTAAGTCGAGATGAATTTTAAGGATCATTATAGAGTTACTTACGGTAGTCTGGTTATGCAAATTTGGCTCAGTGGACCAAAAATAAACTTCAATCTATTATTTTGAAAGGCTAAGTTTAGAAAAACAGTAGCAGGATTACTCACTAGTACATCCACTGCAAGCTTCAGGCTCAAAAGCAATGCGTCCCCATCAGGGCCAGAAATATCATTTAGAAGAACCTCCGGAAATATGTGTGTGCCCATGTAGTACCTTAAGATGCAGAGAAAAGGTTAGCAAAAATCCAAGGTAAGTCGCTCAAGGTTGTCTAGATGCGGTTGTATCTAGACATGTTTTTAGTGTGTAGATACATCCTTATCTAGAAAAATATGAGCAAGTTATTTTGGGACAGAGTGAGTGGCACTTTTATATAGCTTCTGAGATTTTTGGATATTTTTTCTTTGAGAAAGAAAAGAAAAGGAAAAGTGGACCAGACCAGAAAGTAAAGGTTGCTGCAGACAACGTCATAACAGTATACACAAATGGCCCTGCAATTGAATCCGCGAGCCTTTGAACAGGGGCTTCTCGCGCTTGCGCATCCTCAACCTGCTCAGGGATAGTATGAATATAGTTACAAGCAAAAAATTCCCTTTTACCAAAATGAAAATAAATAGTTATCTCCATGTGTACCAACCATACGGATTATCTTGGCAATTGTTGACGATGGTCCAGTAGTTGTAGCTTTGATCTTTAGAGGCCCATCCTTTAAGAAAGCCAAGAACAGGTTGTTAGATCAATTTACCAATCATGTTCAAAAGGAGTGTGTGAGAGAGAGAAGATTAAATCAGTGAACAAACACATTATAATATTTCACTGGAGTATATCTACTTAAAAAGACACTGGAAATAAATCAGGACATAAGAAATATTACGTGAAGATCTTATTGAAATTCAGTTGATGAGAACAGTTATATGACACAGAGGTCAGCATTAGATATTAAATCACAATTGGTTGGCACCACGCAGTGGAAATGAGAATAAAGATAAACTACCAGGCTTTCACAAAAAAACTATTATGTACGCACCCAATTCACAGTTCCAGAAAATACAGGACGTCCTATTTCCTTAGCTACTGGCAATGATTCTCCAGTAAGCATTGATTCGTCAACAAAACTTGAGCCCGCAATGACATTTCCCTGCAAGCATAAGTATCAATGGTCCAATAGATATGTCAAATAATTATACACAACCACAAGCTGATGTATAAGACATTGCAACAGAAGGATGACGAGTGTGTATATTTTCAATCATTAATACCTCCCTATTAAGGAAACTAGGGCATCCTTCATTTTAACTCATCTTATAAGATATAATAATATAAAAAAACATTTAAGAAACATTTTCGTTCAAACCAATTAGGTACTCCCTTCGATCCATAATAAGTGTCGGATCCATAATAAGTGTCGGAGTTTTATTTCAAATTTGAACTAATTTGAACAAAAACCCAGACAGTTATTATGGATCGGAGGGATTAGTAGAAACAACATATAGATTAAAGTATGAGAGGGTAAGCAATAAATGTAACATAATTGGAGACAGCAAAAAATAATTATGAAAAAAAAAAATGTATCTTCGAAGAATTAATCAAGGCAAAGGGAAAAAGAGTCGCCTTTGAATGATCTTTACTATTCCCTCTGTCCCAAAATATAAGGCACAAATTTTTTCGCACGGTCTTTGATGCACAACTTTGACCACTAATATATACTAAAATATATGGATTGAGAATGTATAAATGGTATCGTTGCATTCGTCTTTAGACTCTCTCTTACTTCAGATATATTTATAAGAAAAACTTGTGGATATATTATAAGTACAAATCATAGTCAAAATAGTAAGTTGTTGACCAGCGAAATTTAAGGGTGCCTTGTATTTTCGGAGGGAGAACGTGCAAGTTCACTTTGTAAGATAGATTTACCACAGGGAAATTAATAACCAGCCGTACAGGGGTTCATCAGATTTGGATAAAATAATTGCATGACTGCATTGTAACATACTAGAAAATACGAAAAAACAAGACTATGGTCCGAGTTCTTACATCTACAGGAATAGTTTCTCCTGGAAGAACCAATATCGAGTCTCCAACACGGACATCATCGACAGAAACTTCAACTGTGATTGCATCCGAATTCAAAATGCCATCTGAAGAAACATCGTCACTTGAGGATGTAACAATCAACCTTGATTGAGGAGATAAGAGTGACTGCCACAGAACATTAGACATAATTAGTTGTCAATATATTTGTTATATTAGTGAACAACACATTGTTGATTAGATACACTACTTCACTATCCATCAATATTTTTAAAATAGTTTATACAGATTCATCAAATTGGCGGCTTTCATACTTTCTATTTCTAGAAATGGAAAATGTGAGTGTCATACATTTCCGTAAATGCTTAGATGTGTACTTACAATGAGCTCATTCATATCGCTAGATGCCTTAAGCCTAGCGCTTTCCTCAAGAGATCGTCCAAGAAGTACAAATCCGAGAAGCATGACCTGCATGCTACAAGACGGATTCCTTCAACAAAATTTCTTGTGAAAAACATATCTGAACTGTTATTTGATGAACAATCAAATCAATTAAAGCAAAGACAGAGAGCAACAGGGTTCCTAAGCTGAATTGATTAAGGATGCACTGGATGCCTTGTCAATAATTAAGTTCAACAATGGTTGACGCTGATCGTTTCAAGATCAAAGATACAGAGAAGCAGTTGCAAGTGCTATATAAAAGTTGCAATATATTTGTCGTTTTCGTTCATCGAAGAGTTCTCACCGGTTCATCAAAAAAGGTTGAATTCCACCCCAATTCAGGGTTCAGCAAGGACACCTTCATATGAAAACATGTGTTTTAGTATTTGTGCGAGTCTGGACAGAGAAAACGGCCTCTATAAGTTCACTTACCGCACTAATAGCAAATGCAGCTGCAGACCCGAATCCTACAAGAGAATTCATGTTGGGGGCGCCTTGCTTGAACGCTCTAAGACCATCAAAAAGTATATCTGGAATAACATTGACCGCGTTGTGAGAAAGGGTAATAATAAAATATTGAAAAGAACAGTGCACGACCATACTGAAAATGACCTTCAGTGTGAGCAAATACTGTTCTCTTCACTCTAGAATAAACAATGCATGGTCCTGATTTGAGGTCATTATTCTGTTGTGTTTGTAGGATGTGTCCCTTTGTAGGAGGAATTTAACAAATGTCCCTTTAAAAACACAGAATACCAAGCAAAAGCTCACCAAAACAAAAACAAAATATCATATTGAGGATGACTAGGAGTTACTGGTATCGTTGCGTGAGACAACCTACCTAGTGGTACTGAGATCTCTACCATTCCTAGTATAAACTAATTGGTCTTATGGTAATTACCTCTACCAGTGACTATCTGATTATTTGTTGTGACTATCTGGTTTTGACTTTTGAGCGCCAAGAAACTGTGTGGAAGACTTGACTAGTAGATATGTAAACCAATGTGCAAGGCTTTAAAAATGACACGGGGGGCAAATATACCTCTTCCAGGCCCAAACAACGCCACCATGGCAATGCCACATTTCACATACGAGTTGTGCAACAGATCCAAAAAAGTTCCTGCATCATGCACAGAGCAGTCCAGTAGCGTCAGCATTAGTTACAAATTTGAACTTCGTTTTTCCCGTCCAGTAGCATGACCATCAGTGGTGAATCTAGTTATGGGAATCTATTTCCAAATAAAAATCCACGCTCCCGTATCGTATCTGGTGGTGTCGACTGACCGTGGCCGACGTGGATGCCGATGGAGTGGAGGAGATGGGTGGCGTGGGCTCCGCAGCAGAGCGCGACGAGCGTCCAGGCGAAGGCGACGCGGCCTCGGCTCCGCGCGAGCAGCTCCGCCTTGCGCGCGGCCATCTCCCTCCACTTGCGCGCGCTCTCGGTGGCCCCCGCGGCCGCGCCGCCTCGCCGCGCCGTGGACGGGAAGCCGCACTGCGTGAGCCTGGCCGCCAGGCCGTCCCCGGCGGCCGGCGCGGGCGAGCGGAGCCGCACGGCGGCCGACTCGGCGAGGAGGTTGACCGCGACGCTCTCGACCCGCGCGTCCGCGGCGAGGACGGAGCGCACCCGCGCCGCGCAGCCGCCGCACATCATGCCGCCGACGTCGAGCAGCACGGTGGCGCTGGTTGCGGGGGCCGCGTCGACGGCGCTGGAGGTCGAGGCGGAGGGCTCGGCCGTGGCGCGGGGCGTGGGCGCTGGTGTGCCGCGGGGCGTGAGGTGGAGGCGTTGCTGGGAGGCGCGGCTGTGCGGCAGCCGGAGGCGCTGGGCGAAGAGAGGGTTCGCGTTGGGAATTGGGGAGCGGGCGGGGAGGAGGGAGCAGACGGCGGCGGTGACGGTGGCCATGGAGGCGGTCCTGAGGCCAGAGGCGGCGCCGGCGCCGGGACGAGAGCAGGCCGCTTAGGGTTTTGCGCCGTGGAGGAGGAGGAGATGGTAGGAGGCCATGGAAGACGGCGAGTAGGTGCGGCGATGGTGGTGGTGGGAAATGGAGGAGTGGCCGTGGTGAAGTGCTCGTCGAGATTTTAGCTAGCTTGAACAGGGATGGTGACATGGACTGGTCGGAGGTGATCAGTAATCACACATCCGGCCACCGTGGACGGATTTGGATTTTGTTGGACGGAAGGGTGCGCTTGGAAGCTGCGGAAAACGTGGTGGGCGTTGTCCTTGGGAGTTTGGGAGACAACGGATACGGACTCGTGCCACACGAGTGTATTATTGGGCATTATTTGGACGTGAAGATGCACCACTTCTCAACATCACAACCATCATGGCTGGATGTGTACAATTGTACATTGTGGGCATCAACAGTGCTATCACAACCGTCCTCACTGGATGTGTCGAGGGAACGTGGAGCGTTATTATCTTCATTTTCCTAAGTTCATGTATATAATGATTTAATTTAAATAGTACTCCCTCCGTCCAAAAATAGGCGTCTCAACTTTTTTAGATACGGATGTATCTCTAACTAAAATGCATCTAGATACATTCATATTTAGACAAAAGTGAGACACCTAGTTTTAGACGGAGGGAGTACGATGTAGCGGGCACCATCTCGGGGCTCCCTGCAAAGAGAACCGAGAGGGGAAGAAAAAAAGAAGCTAGAGGAGGAGGGGGAAGAGGATACCCCGCCGCCACCGTCGTTCCTTGTCGGTAAAGGTTCAACCGACGCCACCATAGCATCCCTCTAAGCCCTTAGAAAACCTTTCTTCTCCGGCTCCAGCGTGATGCACCCCTTAACCCGAAGATCCGACCCCCAACCTTAACACTAAGGCTAGCCGTGGCATCGACGACTCCAGCTTGCTCACAGCTCACTGTTGCCTTCTTTTGTGTCACTAGCAAGTGGTGGGTGAATGACGAAAAGGCGAAGAGCCGCATCGAATCTTGTTCGTCTGTGTGGCATCGCGCGGCCATCATAGGGTGCCCTCGTGTTGTCCAAATAGTGCCGCTACACGATGGAGTATTTTATATAAAAAAAAGTATGGTCTCTATCTAATAGATGATCTAATGGCAAGTTAAGTGGGCCCTTTTTTCCCTTTATACTGCCAGATTTCGTTTCATGGTTGCACATTTTTTATCACTGCATAATTTTGGAGGCAAAAAAAACATAACTAACTATAGGTAACACTACAAACGTGTTTGTTTCCATCAATGTTAATGTAAACGGCAGGACGGAGAGGTAGCCATTGTAAAAACCAATCAAGGGTTCCCTCCCCCTCACCGGTGACGCGGCCGGTCTGATCCGCCTCATGTAGCCTTGGGAGCTTGGAGGCATAGCATTTCATTGTCTTCTTCAGGATGGAAACAGCTACATCCGGAAGTGGGAATAAGATCCTCCCCCACCCCTATCCTCGCTCTAGTGGTGCGTCTAGCGCCGGTGGAGGGCGCATGGAGTTGTGTGTCCAGCGGATCTCCTAGAATTTGGCCCATTTTCGTGTTCATTGGTGTGATTTCACGCCAGTCTCTTTCGATCTACGGTTGTCATCATTGACGATGGTTGCTGCTCTAGTGCGTTGGTCTTTTGGGGTCTTAGCACACTAACATCCCGTATGTCTACTATAGCAAGTTCTACTACAATAAGCTTTCCCGGATCCGGTGATGGAGGGGCAAGGACGGGGACACGCCTTCGGCTCCTGCTAATGTTTGTAGCCCTCGCTAGGTGGTCCACGGGCTTTTTTAAAAAAAATACTACTTTTTGAAGCTTTTTGTACTGCTTCTCATGCATCACTGTCGCTACTATTCCCGCAATGCCGATGATGCTCTTCCTACCATGCAACTGATGCACCTTCCCGTCGATCCTATACTCGCGGCGTGGCATGGAGGAAGTCGATGGGGATATCGGGAGCCACCAGCGCCGGTTAACCGGCGACTGCTCCTCCCTGTAAGTTACATACAGGAAGGTATGTGGGATATCTTCCTAGTGACTAGGGCCAGAGGTACGAAGAAGACCGGGGACATAGCAAGATGGAATCAGAACATGTGGCTTCGTTCGGGCCATCGCTAGGTTGTTTGGTAACGATTTGTTTACGGAAGGGGTGGGTGTATCAAATTTTAGCTACGACGTAATTCATTTTCAAGACGTTTGTTTAGAGCATGTATAATGGGTTGACGTCAGCTTTCCCTTATCATCACCACATCGGATTTTTCTTAAGTGGGGGAGAGGGAATGAAGAAAGAGAAGGTTGTTTTCTCTTAGCTAAGGGGTGATTCGTTAGAAAATAAGAGAAGATAATTTTCTCCATTATAACATTTATCATCCCTTATTAACCCAATTTTCTACTAAAAAATATTAATTTTTATTAACTGCTAGCGATGATAATAAAAAATAATGCATTATACCACATATATTTAGTATATTTTCTACATGACGTAGCCTACTATGAGAAGATGTTCCCTCTCTACCGTTGTACATGCCCTTATGGAGCAAACCAAACACATTTAACAGAATCAGATTGCGGAGGGGAAAAGGTCAAACACATCAGAGAAGAGTCGAATGACCATCGATAGAGAGAACGTGCCGAATCGACAGAGAGAACACAACGTTAGTTTTAAACATGGCTTAGAACTGCCGCCATTAGGATTGACCAGTTGACCACATTATATTCAATTGATCTTTTGTGTTTTTCTTAGAGCATCTCGAGCTGTGTTCCCTAAACCGTGTGTGGTTAAAGAGCCGGATTGAAATTTGATACAAAAAAAATATCAACAACGATAATACCAAAAGAAACCGTTTAGCTACGATCTAGGACAGGCGACTGTATGGGCGACCGCGCCGCCGCCTCTTCCAAAATCAGGAGAATCCAGAGTATGAGTAGATTTGTGGCTTTGAGTTTGGAATCGGGATCCACGCAATTGGAGAATCGTACTGATATCAATAGTTTCCTTGTTCAAGGCAGAGTTCATGAGGAATACGACAACCGTAGCATCCCTCTGTAGCGGGAACGGGTTTGGAACGCCAGACACCATATTGAGCCACGCCGAATAAAAAAAGGATTCGGTCAGGGGCTGAGGGAGGTCAAACGTCCTACGCCCCAATATCGCTTTGGAGGGCGCTGCTGGAGATGCTCTTTAACTTCTGCAAAATGATTAACATTATATGTTGGTTGTCTCCCTCCTAAGCAATATGGTACTATTCTCCTACATGTGCACACGGATGCACCAACTAATGGGTTACACTTGGGTTTGAGGATCCACTCTTGGTAATAGTCTGGGTGGGACTCTGGGTTCCAATCAAGCTTAGACCTAAACTTTTTGATCGGGCACCCACTGTGCAACTGAACATTTCCTTTTTTTTCGCGAATCCATTTCCAGTTTTCTTCAACTCATGCAAAATGGTTAACCTAGATGTGTGAAAGTGGTGGGTGTTTTCCTTGGGTGACAACGAACTCGTGCCACATGGGAGCATTGCCACTTCTTCCACGTGAAATATAGGTTTGTAATGGACAGAAGCATTTTGGGTGGATGTGCCGTGCACAATGACAACCTCTTTGTCTTCACTAAATCATGTGGAGATAATTGTTCACTTCAGAAGAAATATGGTATATGTATTCACACTTTTAGCATGTGAAGCTAGACTGGGAAGATAATGTTTTCATAGTCGTAACATATTTAATCTCGTACTTATACTTTTAGCATGCAACATCCTCGGTACCATGTTTTCATAAAAGGAAGCTTATAGGCTTTACACAAGATTTACGCGGCTTCCTTTTAGATAGGGAGGTGTCAATTAGTATGGATAACACTATCTCTTGGGAAATTCAATCAAGATTACGTATCTTACATGTTTGGCTACCATGGAATTGGAGCCATCATTTCAATTGAAAATTATAGGAATTGGTATTCTATGTTAAGTAAATTCATATCCCTAACCTTGCCATCATTCGAGAAATCATTTCTTTTAGTAAAGCATTATGGCAGCTAGACATGATTTTTTAGATTGGAATTTTCAAATTGACTAATGAAATGACAGTATTAGTGTCACTTCATTTCCACCAAATGAAGTGAAATGAAATGAGGGGGTGCCAAACGAGCTCTAAGGATAAAACATCATAGGGAATGGTTTTATTTGTGAATGACTTGGATGACTAAGAAAATGTTGTCTTTTCCATCACATTACACATGACGATATATTGCATGGACTAGTATGTTCATTGTCCCGGGGGGCAATGGGTGGAAAATGTAATCTGCAAAGGCCCCAAGTTTCTAAATATGGTTTAAAACACATTGTTTGGGTTGGCCACACACTATGAAGCTAACAATTCAAATTTTTCTTTAACATGTGTAATGGTGAACTAATGGTTTGTTGTTTAGGTCCCCTTGGTCTAATATGTTCGTTGCCTATATTTTCCTACGAAATTTGGGATTATCATCCAACATGTGCGCAAGCATCCACCAACTAGCAGGCTTCACTAGGGCATGTAGATCACGTATGATACCACTTGTAAAGTTTGTGTTCCAATTTGGGTTGGACCTAACTTGTTTTCGATCAGTTGCAGATATACATCTAATCATTTCCATTTTTCTTCATTTCACTTCAAGCAAAATGGTAAATCCATTTTTCTGATTTGGTACATGTATCCTATGTTGGTGATGTTCTCTCTTCCTAAGAAATATGACATTCTTCCATATGTTATCTCAACTGGGTTCCACTTGGGCCTAACCTATTAGGTTGTGTTACATCATATTAATGTGTACACTCAAAAAATGAGAAATGTGACAGGTTGCCGACTAAGAAAAACATCAGTGGAAGTCCATGTCATTGTTGTAAGATTCAACATGGATGTACTAACCATAAGAAAACCCAATATGCGCTGAGGGCATACCTCTTTTTGATACCAATCTTGAAGGGGTTTATGCAAGACAACAAGTAGAGAATGGATTAAGCCAAAGAATATCACAAAGCCTTATGTTGATCCCCAAGTTTGTAACTAGTTTAGACACAACCCGGTACCATCGTGGGCACGCACACAAAATACTACTCGGAGTTGCCACAATAAAACTTATGCATCTTTCATGCATCCACTAGGGAGACAATGAGTCCATTTCTTAATTATGGGCTGGCATGTCACACCTTATGACGTGGGCACTACCCTTCGAGTAACCGACGTTGCCCTATCCTGTATTGACTAATTGGAGGCCCATGAAGACACCCGAAGGCTAGATGGGCCACCTGGACAGCCCACCGGAAGAAACCTTGGCGGGCAAGACAAGGAAGCGGTCAACAAGGAAAGATTAGATCTAAAAGTACTGTAAACCTAGTCGTACTCGGTTAGGACCCTTGAGACCTGGCCTCCTATATAAAGGCCAGGAGAGGGGCTGCCGAGGGGGGACGAACAATCTTAGCGATCATAGCCAGCAAAAGCTTAGAGCTAGGTAACCCTAGCGATAGCAATCTCGCCGAGATCTCAGCCGAACTATTCGGCACCCCATTGTAACCCATTGTCATCATAATCAAGAACAGACAGGCAGGACGTAAGGGTTTTACCTCATCGAGGGCCCCGAACCTGGGTAAATCGCTCTCCCCGCTTGTCTGTGAACCGATGTCTCGTATCAGCTTGCAGGATTCCATCAACCCTAAGCCCCTATCGGAGGGCATTGGCGAGGAGTACCCTCGACAATTGGCGCCGTCTGTGGGAAACCTGTCGGCGCAAGATCGGACATCGGCTGAACCCGTCATGTCATCGGCAGCTTCATCAACACCGTCATCGCCTCATCTGGGAAGCCCGATCCGTTTCGGCTCCTACAAATTCACCCCGCATAGCGATTCATCTCGCTCGACTTTCTCCAGTTTACAAGGCAACATGGAGATGACTTTCGGGAGCGTCCACTACAACGTCAATTCAGAAGGAATTCTTCGGCTGCTGGAATCTCCCATCTCCAGGTCGACGAGTCCAAGCGCGTCATCGTCACTCGACCTTTCGGCTGGCCTTACAAGCCCGTCGAGTCCGACTCCGCCTTCGACTCCCCGTTTAGCATCCTCTATGTCGGTCGGATCTGATGATCCCGCATCCTCGGAGCTAACCTCGTATTACTGCATGAACTGTGACACCAGGCACGGACTGGGGTCAAGCGACACTCCGTTCATCTGCAATGCCTACTATTCATCGGGAGAGGACAGCATCGGCAGCATCACCCGAGGAGACACCCGAAGAGTGGCGCCCCTCCAAGTTTATGTCGCTAACAGGGGAGACGAAGATCGCACCCCCGTTCCAGCAGGCGAGCTAGTTTTGAAAACAGCGCCAGCAACAACAATAGCGACCATACCATCGCAGAGGAGGAGTGGGCAGCAGCCAAAGAAGCCGTGCTTAACAACACACCGCTCCCAGCAGGAACCACGGTTGGCACTCTCAATGCTTACCGCTCCATATTGGAGAAAAATCGGGAGCGCCTATCTAAGGAGCAAGCCACCCTCGAGAAACGCCTATCTGCAGCAGACCGATCTAGCGAGCGACGGAGGGGCTCGCAGGGAAGCGCCTCTCGAAGTACCCATGGAGGAGGAAAACACCGATCAAGAATGTCCAGGCTTTCAGAAGATGATGCCAGGGAGATAACGTCAAACTTGACTAAATCCTTTATGACTACAGACACCGCGGGCATGCCACAGCCAAAAACCGTCGCGGGAGCAACAGCCAACCTTGCAGCATACCTCATTAATCAGCGTCCCGAAGGATCCATGGCTCAGGCTCACCGTGGCGCCTTAGAAAGCCTCGCGATATTAGGAGACAATCTAGTACCGAGGAAGGAGAAGACCACGTTGCAGGCCAGCCGCTCAAAGCATCGCGCAAGAGACGCTCAGGATGAAATTACTCAGAGTAGGATCGACAAAACAAGGCGACGACACGCCCTCAGAGAGGAATTCGACAGCGATTCTTCGGATGAGACCCAGGAGAACGACGGCGAACTTAGGGGGGCCGATTGTTTAAGCTACAAAATTCGGGAGGCGATGCCACCTAAGAAGTTCAAACCCACCCCTACCGACGCCGCCAAGTACGATGGGCAGCAGGAGCCGAGATCCTGGATAGAGGATTACCTGCAAACGGTGATTCTGCAAAAAGGAAACCAGATAGCAGCAATGCAGTGCCTGCAGCTTTACCTAAAGGACTCAGCACGAGCCTGGCTGAGAGGTATGCCGAAGGGTTCCATCAAGTCTTGGGACGACCTAGTAGAAGCCTTCGTCGCCAACTTCCAAGCAACCTACAAAAGGCCCGTCGGGATTGAAGAGTTACGACACTGCCAGCAAAAACAGAAGGAGTCGATGCGCGCATACATCGGGAGATTCACCAAACTCCTGAATGCTGCGGAGGACGTATCTGTCGACAGAGCAATCGACGCCTTCAGTGATGGCATCCGACGTGAAAGTTACATAGAAGAACTTGGACGAAAGAAGCCGAAAACCATAACCAAGTTAATGGAAATCGCCAACAATTGGGCCGATGGCGAAGACAACGTTCGTAAGCCACGGCAATGCAGCGGCAACGAAAGAAGATGACCAGCCGAAGCATGATTCGGGAGGTCGAAGGGATCGCAACAAGAGGAGGAAGAACCGCAGCTACGGTGATAACAACTTGGTGGCTGCAGGATACTCTGATCGGCAGGATGATCGGTACGATGGCAGGCGAGACGATCGACAGGACGGTAATCGGAGCAACTCTGGGAACCGTGGCAACTTTAAACCACGACAACAGAGAACTCCAGAACTACCCTACGCTGAGCAGATCAACGCCCCCTGCTATCTGCATTCGTATACCGATTCCAAGGATGGCAAAATAAAGTCTAGCCACCTGCTTAGGGACTGTCGGCAGTTCATCGATATGCATAAACTCATCCAGCAGGAAGGCCAGCAACAGCTACCACTGCCACCACCACCACCCCCACCACAACACCAGGTGCAGCAAGCTCAACCTCATCAACCCAACGAGGCATTTCCACCACCACGTGGGCAGATGAGTATGATTCACAGGACAGGCGTCTCAAGGAGAGAAATGAAGAAGCTCACCCGAGAAATCAACCTGGCAGAAAGCGTCAAGGCAAACATCCCTGAGTATGTCGAGTGGTCGTCTCAGAACATCACGTTCAGCCGAGCGGATCACCCGATGACTATACCAAAACCAGGACACGCTGCCCTAGTGGTTGAAGCGCAGATAGGAGGGTTCAAGATGAGCAAAGTCTTCATGGACGGAGGAAGTGGACTCAACTTGATATTCCTTGACACAATTCAAAGCATGGGGATCACCATGAGAATGTTAGAAGAATCAGATACCCGCTTCCATGGGATCCTCCCTACTTCACCGGCGTACTCTCTTGGCAAAGCGTACCTGAACGTTGTCTTCGGCAAACCCGACAATTTCAGGAAGGAGAAGATCGAGTTTGAAGTCGTGAACTGGGAATCACAGTATCACGCTATACTCGGGAGACCAGCTTATGCCAAGTTCATGGCTGTGCCGCATTATGCATACCTCAAGCTGAAGATGCCTAGGAACAACGGGACGAACATCACAGTCTATGGAAGCTTTTCACGCTCGGACAATTGTGATCGTGATTTCCAAAGGATTGCTGCAAAGTTTGGGCCACAATGGGAAACTGTCGACCCTCCACCCAAACTGACGATACGAGAAATCAAGGAGGAAAAACTCGACAGAAACATCAAGAAGAAGCCAGCCAACCTTGCCCTTGAAGCCTCGGCAGCAAAAGCGTCGGTAGTACAAGCTTCGGCGATTGCCGATCTGAGAAGATATAGGAGGCGACAAAGGCATTGACAATCGCTGCCCAAGCCCCCAGAAATCAACAACGCTGCAGCAACCACTAGCATGACGAAGAAATCGGAAGATGCTGCTGAAGATGAGAAGAATCCCTTCCTTGATAAAACACTTCCTTAGTCTTTAATTTTTTTCCCTTTACTTTACACAGGGCCCTCCCTTTTTCGCCCTCTAGTTTCGTATTTACCCTATCAATGAGCATTTAAGTTTCGATTCTTGTTAAGCATTGCAGTAATTTAAAGCATCTGTGACCACGCCACCGTGAACCTTGCTTACAAGTAACGGTACAACATAACGCGCGGCAGAAGATCGCGCCACGAGGAAAATACTTCTACGAGTGCTGCAAAGCAAACAATGACATTAATCCTTACCTCTGCTTTAGATGCCTCTACGAGTGCCGCAAAAAGCAAGAGGTCGGAAAACATAAAACAACCCACGTTCGATATTTCACTTATGGAAATATCAAAGAACAACGGGCTCATTGGCAGAATCATTGCACCCGAAATATTCGGGAGTGACTGTCGAAATTCACAATCGGTTGAAAGCAAAGTTGCGCATACAACAAGTTTAGCAAAACCTGCAACACGAGCTGATCACTCATAATGATTTGCTGACCAACCAGTATACAACGGGCAATTAAGATTTGCTCCTTCAAAATTTTGCCAACGGCACGGTAAAAGTACATATTCATGTATCTATCAAATAACAAGTTTCGGCTTAACAATCCTAACATTTAGATGGATTAGCCAATGCAATTCATTTGACAAAAGATAACTTTACACCCTAACGTCACCCTTGCGGAGTTTCCTTTTCTTCAGGTGCATTTGACTCCTCCTCAAGCCTGTCGACAATTATGTTGGCGGGCACTAAAACCTTCGGGTACAGTTCCTCAAAATCACCAGTTGCGTTGGCGATAGATAGCAAACATGCTGAGGGATAACGAGCAAGCACAAGGGCAAGCGTACACTTGGCCCCTGCGAAAACTTGAGCTCGCACCAAGTCCCGAACCTTCTTGGCGTTTCCAAACTCGGACATCAAAGTTAAAAGCGTGGGGGGAACTGGATTTAACGGAAACATTGTCTTCCAAACCACCCTCATAGCTTTGTAGCACTTATCAAAGAATTGATGGACTTGTTGGACCCGATCTTGGAATTTTGCAACAGCCGAAGCCTTCGAGTGATCCCGCCAGAAAATCTCTTCGGATGAGAAAAGCTGGGTCAAAGCATGCACCCGCTCGTGTATCCGTTTGTTCTCTTCCGCACGGTTCAACGCTATGACTGGCAAAAGAATCAGTAAAGAGTCAGGCAAGGTGTTGTTGGCAAAAGGGCAAAGGAATCAGGAAACTTACAGTTCAAACTCTCAGTAGCTTTATGCAGCTCCGCAAGAGTGTACCGTTCCACGTCGGCTGCAATCTCGCTCTTCTTATTGACAATAGCAGCTAAGGCATAAGTGATGCGCAGGTCCTTTTCCATCTGCGTAATCCGATCCTTCATGCGCTGGATCCGATCGCTTTCAGGAAGGACACCCGAAGAGTCGTCAACAAATGAGGACACCGGGAAGACCTGCAGGAAACACCGTTACAAAAGAATGATGGACATGATACAGCTGAGCATCCGAAATAACTCCCATCGGGAGAAGTATAAGAAGAAACATCATAACAAAGGTGTGCTAACAACATTGCTAGCACGTAGTTTATTACAAGCGTAAGTTTTGCGGCAGAACAATGTTTCACAACAGCTCAAGCATAAGCTTGCTACAAGAATCAAGGGGCTTGGGTCTGAGTCGATAAACTGGGTCCAGCCGACGATTTCCTTGATGAAACCAGTTCAAGAAGCTGGTGGGCACAAGTAAGGGCAGACGCTTTAAAGGCGCTTAAATCAACAAGCTGCCCGTCTTGCTCTTTCGGCAGCTCCTTGGTCATCCGTTCAATGTCACCCTTAAAGCCGTAACCCATCATAAGCTGGAAGGCAAGGACAGCACCATAAGTGCGCGATGTACGCTTGAATACCTCGATAACCTCCTTGGTGTCAACCGCGAAGGTATCGACCAGCTACCCCAGGGTCTTCTCCTGCTTGATCTTGGGGAAAATCATCGAGTGCATCCGCGCCAGGGCACCCTTCCCCTTTACAAGAAGCTCCCGCGTAAGCTGGTGAGAGGCAAGAATCATCGACACAACATTTGCTGGAGAGTTGTTTGGAACTCTGTCCAGGGCATCAACAGGGATATTCGCCGCTTCTGCAGGGAAAAGAAGGAAAAAAGTGCATTGGCAAAAGGATCGAATCCATAAGCACATCAATCGACAGAGGTGTATAAAAATTACCAAGTAAGGCTAAAGAAGACTGGCGAAGGACTTCATCCTTTTCGGCTGATCGAGTTTCAGCCATCAGCCTGGATGCTTCCTCCTCCTTCCACTTCTCTTTCAGCTTGCCCAGTTCTGCCTTCAGAGAGTCAACCTCTTGGCGAGCCTCAGCAGCTATCTTGACTGCGCCATCCAATTTCAAGGAGGAAGATTTGACTTCCTCTTGCAGCCGAGCCTTGTCAGCTTCCAGAGAAGTGAATTGGGAGGCGAAGGCCTCCAAAGAGGAAATAACGCCTCGCAAGTCCTTAAGAAAGAAGATATTTTACTAGAAATTGTCAAGCAGAGCACGCTCCAAGAGATTTGCATCACAGTTAGAAAAAGGCTTACAGAAGGAGGAGTTGCGGTGGCAGCAGTTGGAGAGACGCCTTTCCCTTTGGAAAGGGAAGAAGCAGTCGATGCTTGAGCCATAGGGGCGGTCTTAGGAGCCGAAGCTTCGGAAGCCACTACGACCGGCGAGGCAGCATCAAATTTGGCTTTTTTAGACGGGGGCTCAATAAACCCTTCGTCGCTGCAAAGGTGAAAAGTCGACAATGGTTATAGAAAGAGTGAGAAAAATAAAAGGGCAAAGTATAACTTCAGAAAAGAAACTACTTACATGTCAAAGAGATCATCTTCATCGGCAAAGCCGCTGGTTGATCTCTTCACAGGTGAAGCCCTGGCCTCCTCTGCAGCTGCATCAACAAAGGTATCATGGTCAGCGTCGTCATTACGCGTTGATCCATCCACGACACCAGCGTCATCGGCTGAGGAGGGAAGGTCGGTGTGGGCAGCTTCAAAATCTATCGGACCATTGTATTCGTCCTCTAGGCCTGTATGCTGGACAGTGTGGAAATCTACGGGGATTGAGGAGCCTCTCCCTTCAGAAGTGTCATCTGGAGAATCATGCATATTTCCAGAAACTATGGGGATCTGTCGAAGAAAATAACAAGTAAGAACAATGGTAATTGTGTCGGCTAAGAAAAAACGGCATAGTAAAGACGTGAAGAAAGAAAAATACCTCTGATGGTGGATGATCCGCATCAAGAGGAGAATGAGAAGAGATCAGTGGAATCGAATCTTCCTGGTTAAAGGAAGTAAGGCGCCGGACTTCATCAAGCAACTCCTTTTCCAACAAGTCAGCAGCATTAATCCTGGTTTCATCCTTTGGACCTGAGTACAACCACATCGGGTGAACTCTGGCCATGACTGGTTGGATTCGGTGCTTCAAGAATACCGCTGCCACCTCTGTGCCGATCATAGTTTGGCCGTCGGCCTCCTTGATTCGAAGAAATTTGGCGAATAATTCTTCGGCTGATGCTCTCTCATCAGGTGAGAGAATGTTCTTCCAAGAGTTCTTGGGTTTGGCTTCGGAAACATCGGCATAGCAAGGAAGCCGAGATTCGGGTGACAGGGAGTCATTGACATAAAACCATTTCAGCCTCCATCCTTGCACGGACTCTCTCATTGAGAAATTAAAGTAATTGACCTCTGAACGAGCGACAAAACCTACTCCTCCGGTGACAAAGTACCCATTACTACTGCTGTATCTCTTCACATATAAGATCTTTTTCCACAGCCCGAAATGAGGTTCAATACCTAGAAACGCCTCGCAAAGGGTGATGAACACATCAACATGGAGGATTGAGTTGGGAGTAAGTTGCCATAGTTGGATTTCGTACGTCCGCAAGAGATGGAGGAGGAATCCATGAGTGGGGAGCGAAAGGCCTCGGTGAAGGAAAGATAAGAACATCACAGTAAAGCCAGCAGGAGGATCAGGCCGAGAAATCGCACCTGGAAGGATCACATCTCCCGCATCGGAGGATATCAATCCTAGGCTTCGGGATCTCTTCTCGTCACGCTTGGTGACGGTTGATGCTACCCATTCCCCGGGCTTGATCATTGAGCTCGACGGCGCTGGCGGCGCCGGAGCTGGGGGAGGAGCGCTCGGAGCGCTCCCCTTCGGAAGAGAAGAGGAGGACTTGGCAGCGGCACCTCCGCTGGTGGAGCTGGCGGTGGCATGATTCTTCTTCTTCACCATTGTGGGATCTGAGGAAGATTGGAAAAGCTGCGGTGGCGGCGCGACAACGGCAAAGGAAGGAAGAAGGAGAAGAATGAGGAGATGATGCGGGAACTGTGGAGGAGATTAGGAATTTTTCACCCTTTGGAGATTTTGATGAGAAGTTAAGAGTTAAGTAAGCACGTGGCGCTTGAAGGAGGGGAGGAACCGGCGGCCCACTATGTCCACGTTGTGCGAAAATCGAGGAGGCACCTCGGTCACCACGCATGCAATGATCAAGCCCTAAAAACTGTCCGCGCAGAGTTAGGGTGGGCCCGTCAGGTCAAGTCCTGTCAATCAGCCCACAGCAGTTACACGTCAGCAGTGACGTCATAAAAAAAACCTTGAGGCATTCGAAGGAGAAATGAAAAGTTATCGGGTGAAAGACTTGAGTCTACGCACAGATTGCAAGCATCTGTACCTAGACTCGGGGGCTACTCCCATCGGGAGCGCTGACGCGCACCCGATAAAATGAAGACTCAACAGAATGAGCAGTCGAAGGAAGAAGGATTGAGTCTGCACTCGGTTACAAGCGCTTGCACCTAGACACTCCCATCAGGAGTGCATGATGCACACCCAATAAAAGTTTTTTGCACTCCAGGATCATGCCCGGGGACTTGATTCTGTGTAGGGTAACGTTGTTTTGCCATCGGCAGTTAACCAACAAAAGTTGGGCACGTTACTCATTATCCTTTGCATAAACAAGATATATCGGATGACCTATGAAGACCTGTGGAAAACATCGACAGAGGAGAATATTCGAGTGGTACAACTTGAGTCTACGCACGGATTACAAGCATCCGTACCTAGACTCGGGGGCTACTCCCATCGGGAGCGCTGACGCGCACCCGATAAAATGAAGACGGAGCAAATTCAAGATGAGCAAAGAACATCAGGAGAAGAACATCAGGAGAAGACATGCATTAGTCTCTACCCGAACTATCTTCGGCTAGACACTCGGGGGCTACTGACGTGGGCACTACCCTTCGAGTAACCGACGTTGCCCTATCCTGTATTGGCTAATTGGAGGCCCATGAAGACACCCGAAGGCTAGATGGGCCACACAGACGGCGCAGGAAGAAACCTTGGCGGGCAAGACAAGGAAGCGGTCAACAAGGAAAGATTAGATCTAAAAGTACTGTAAACCTAGTCGTACTCGGTTAGGACCCTTGAGACCTGGCCTCCTATATAAAGGCCAGGAGAGGGGCTGCCGAGGGGGGACGAACAATCTTAGCGATCATAGCCAGCAAAAGCTTAGAGCTAGGTAACCCTAGCGATAGCAATCTCGCCGAGATCTCAGCCGAACTATTCGGCACCCCATTGTAACCCATTGTCATCATAATCAAGAACAGTCAGGCAGGACGTAAGGGTTTTACCTCATCGAGGGCCCCGAACCTGGGTAAATCGCTCTCCCCGCTTGTCTGTGAACCGATGTCTCCTATCAGCTTGCAGGATTCCATCAATCCTAAGCCCCTATCGGAGGGCATTGGCGAGGAGTACTCTCGACACCTTACCCTCAACGTAAAAGTAAAAGCACAATTGTACAAAGAGTTGTTAACGACAAACAAAACCATTAGCTCGAGGCAGATACCTATATGTATCCATGTAGTGCACTAAGAGACATCTGCAACGACTAAACGGTAGGTGATTGGTGAAGGAGGTGACATGCCATTGTTGAACATAAACTCTACGAAGCCCCACTACTATGTCCGATGCGAAAGGGGGATCACTGGCCCCCCAACTATAGGTTAAATGATTTAAACATACTATAAGTTTAAATAGATGTTTACAGATATCTCCAAATCAAACTTGTGAGAGAGGTCAATATAACTCTAGCAATTGAAAGCTAAAATCGCATCAACCTACTAGTAGAAATATACGGTTTTATTGTTTTGACCGTTGAGCCTTGAGGAGAGAAAAGAGGCCATGGAAGAGGTGCGCTGATCTCAGGACGAACTTTGAGGTACGAAAATGGTCGAGAGAAAAGATGTGACCTATTTTGAGGATAACCAAACATAGTGTACAAATTTGTTTTTCTTCTAGAGTAGTAAATTTCTCATGTTCCTTTTTTGTGAACTTCTGCCAAATTTCTTAATAGTACGAGGGCTAAACCCCATGAAATCTCTAATATCTCGTGTCTCGAACGTTATCTCTAACCTCCCGTCTCGTGTGGCATCCACGTCTCCCCGGCGTCTCCGCTCCAACTCATCCAATGGCCTCGCCGCACGCCGACCCCGCATCGGCGCCGCCCCTCCTGCTCGCGATACGCCACATCCCCTTTCCCGGCGTCCACCAGCCGCGCGCGTTTCCGTCCCCGGACCTCGCCCCCCTTGCGCGCCGCCTCGACGAGCTCGCGGCCGCCGCGGCCGCCCACCCGCTCCTGAAGCCGCTCTTCGACTTCCACGACCACCTCTCCACCTTCTCCCAGGTACGCTACGCAGTCACCCACTCCCTCGCGGAATCCGATCAGGACGAGTCCAGACGATCTAACGCCGCAGGCCCCCCGCCCGATATGTAAATGAGCAGAGCAGGAGGCAGAGGATGGTGGCGATGCGGCAGGCGGCGTGCCCGCTGGCCGGCAACGGCGAGGGCTGCTTCGCGGCGGTGCTGGGCGGCTCCGTGGCCGGGATGGTTGTGTCCAACGGCGTCAACAGCTTCCTCAGCCTCTACAACACCGTGCTCGTCATCAGGCTCGTCCTCACCTGGTTCCCCAACACGCCGCCCGTCATCGTCTCGCCCCTCAGGTAAACACGCTGCAGCAGAATGCATTATCCCACCAGTACAATCATGCGTCAGACTCAAAGCCAACGGTAAGACATCACATTCCTAGGCCTATTCAGATGGGTGGTTCAGAAGATAAACGAATTTAAACTGGTTACTGCTACTCACCGCTAAGCTATCGCGATCATGTCCTTGATTAGAGTCGAGACGCAAGATTGCAAAAGCAGAAAATCTTTTCCCCTGGCACGTCTTTGCCGATGAAGGAAAGGCTTTAGCCTGACGAAACATTAGGTGACATTACTTTTTTTAGATGGTAGCTGACATTACTTGCTCTGGTTCGCTTGTAAGATAAACGAATTTAAGTGCTACTCAGTGCTAAGCTATCGCGATCATGTCCTTGATTAGAGTCAAGACGCAAGATTGCAAAAGCAGAAAATCTTTTCCCCTGGCACGTCTGTGCCGATAAAGGAAGGGCTTTAGGCTGACGAAACATTAGCTTACATTTCTTCTGTTTAGTTAGTAGCTGACATTACTTGCTCTGGTTCGCTTGGGTGACTTTTGTCCGACTGAAAATGTTGCTTGTTTCGTGCAGCACGGTGTGTGACCCGTACCTGAACCTCTTCCGCGGCATCGTCCCACCACTCGGTGGACTGGACCTTTCCCCCATCCTCGCGTTCCTGGTCCTCAACGCTCTCACCGGCACCGCCGCGGCACTCCCGGCCGAGCTCCCCAGCCAAAGCGCTGCTGCGTCCGGGTCGGTGCACCCTGACGAACTCACTGCGAACCAGAGGAAATGGATGCGGAGATTCCGCTCGGCGAAATCACAGGAGGCAGACGGTGCTCACTAGACTTCCTGCATTCTTTTTTGCAATCATTCGGCATGCAAAATTCCACTGAGGCCTGTTTTCTTTTTCTGAATGTATGTATGTAGAGGAACCAAACTTCTTGACTGTAATGACATGTTTTGGCCTTTGTCATAAGTTTCTCACTTTCTTGATTGCTTGTGGAAATGAAAGAAAATCCATGTTTGTAGGGAGTCCACATACAAGGGAAACTGAACATTAAACAGCTTCAAAATCTGGGAGGATGAAAAGCTTACTGCAACCTTCTGTGCACACTTCATTTGAACAAGCAAATCCCTACTGGACCTATACTGCTGCATTTATGATCAATGGAAAAGGTCCTGTAAAAACATCCTGGAAAATGACATGACAGGTCAGAAATAGATACTTCTTGCCTGCTTCTTGTAGCTACATCCTGAATGGATCCAACGCAAACAAGTAACTGCAAGCACTTTTCCTGCTTAAGGGGTGGAGTAAGCATGAAAAGTGTTTTATTGACTGAAACATATAGTTTCACAACGTTGTGTAATGTACAATGCACTAGCAACAGGGTCTTGGACAACTTATTACTGCAAGTTTGCACGGAAATATTCAAGCTGGGTGATGCTCTCTGGTACTCTGGATTCAGGATAGAGCTGAGCTGTATGAACTAGTATTGATCATGTTGGTTTGGGGACTTTAGAGAGGCAAGCAAGAAGTCGAAGACGACCTCATTGAACCGATTCGGGTCCTCCATCTGAGGCACATGCCCGGTTTCTTTGAAGATTTCCAGTCTGACATTCTCTCCTAAGCACCTACAGCCATCATAAGTGCAGCAATAGAAAGAATTAAAGGGTTATGCTGGAATTCGCGTTGAACTGTGGGAATTTTACAGTATATACATGGTAGGAAATTGAGCAAATGTAGGATCGACCAGTCAAGGCACTGTCAGTTCTTTGCACACGGATGGCCATGAAGCCCAGCGTATTGCAGTGAATTACCTCTTGACCGCAAATGCCTTGTCCAACGGGAATATCTGGTCATGGTCTCCCCAGATGAGCAAAACATCCTGCCATTAACAAGATCAAATACAGAGCTAGTTGAGGATTTGTATCTGCTCTGAAAGAGATAGTTCAGTAGTTCAGAAACATAAAACATAGTGCAAGCTAAGTGGAATTTGCACCGCATTTGGTTCAAAGTTTTACCTGCTCCAAGGGTATAACCTGAAACTCATCAGTGCCTACAGTTACAGCCTTCATAAGCTCGATCTTGTCTTCCCTCTTATCGATGAAAAGTTTCTGTAAATCGGCAAGATCACTGCTCAGTACTGGCATGTGTTGACCAGTGACCAACTAGTGTATTTGGTTGGGGGGAAGAGTAGTGGGCCGGGTTGGGAAAGCGTAGGCGACGAGGAATAGATCTTGATCAGCTAGTGTAGACGGTCACCTGCACGATCTCTCCGATCAAGAAGTCCGGCAGCATTGCGGTGACCTGCCTCCGGTAGAACGTGAGCTCCATGAGCCGGCGCGCGGTTCGCGAGTCCAGCGGCATGAGCAGGTCGGCCGTGCTCGCCAGCTCGCCGCCGGCGCGCTGGAGCAGCGCCCTGTCGTCCTCCACCGTCTTGAGCAGGTCGGAGTTGGATATCACCACGGGGCCGACCCTCCCGGGCCCCGCCGCGCGCGCCAGGGCGTAGGCCACGAACCCGCCGTAGCTCGTGCCGACCACGGTGACGCGCGTCGTCTTCACCAGTCCAGGGAGCGCGTCGAGCAGCGCGGCGAGCGCGGCCGCCTGCGCCGACTCGGAGGGTGGCGGGGAGGAGGGGCAGGGGGAGGAGCCACCGAAGCAGAGGAGGTCCGGGACGACGACGTGGTAGCGGCGGGAGAAGGGCACTACCTGGCGGCGCCACTGCCAGGTGGCCATGGGGCCGAAGCCGTGGACGAGGAGGAGCGGCGGGAGGCGCGGCTCCCCCGGCGGCGCCCAGTAGTGGATGGTTCGGGTCCCACCGGCTTCGCAGGGGAGGGTGGCGGTTTGGGAGCACAGGCCGGCGGCGAGGAAGGCTCGGCGGGCGAGGTACTCCATCACTGGGAGGAAGCTGATGCCCATGGTGGCGTACACCTAGAGCGGCGAAGTGAGACGGTGGGTATGGCCGTATAGAGCTGTTCACCGCTTACCAGAGCACTGACACGTCATCAAAACAAACTGTGTTTGCTCTCGCTTACGTACGAGTAGGTGTGTGGCTCGCGCTGTAGAGTCGCTCAATTTTTAGGGCCATCTCCATAGTCACCAAGTGGAATGGAAGATTTAGGCGTCCTCAATTTTTTTCTTTTCTTTTAGTTTGGCTTCGATGTTAAAATAGGATTTAGACGGCCTACCAGCTTGAGAAATGAAGATAGTTAAATTATGGGATTTACTAGTTCTCAATTAGCTGAGAACTAAATTCGGTCGTACTAAGTCATGTTAGATTTGATCCGTGATTCGTGTTAGCTATCAATTACAACATGAGTTGCAACTAAAATTTAATGATATTATTTAACTGAGAACGAAGTCGACCGAGAAATAGCCACATCCCTAAATTATAACCTTTGCCTTCTTTGCAAATGAACGGCTGAGTGAGCCCTTTTGAAAGAACGACTTGGCATCTGCATCATTGATTTTTAACATTGGCCAACAAATTCTCTCGAGTGGTGGCTCAACACGACCGGTTCCACAACTCCAAACTGCAAAGCCATTGCATCCATAACCCTCCTTACATCTTGGGATGTATGGAATAAGAGAAATGTGTGTGACAAGCAAGCAAGCAAGAGCTACCTATGGTCATATACGACAAGATCAATAAGCAAAAGAAGCTTTGAGTTTCCGTGTGAACAAAGCATTTGAGTGAATTTATTCCAGATGAGTAATCCGATTTGTAAATAGAATTTAAATTCTTGCTAAACTTCTTAATTAATAAAATGGGGCATAATTTTCGCTTCAATTTTTTGACACAAGGCTATGACATGTTTGATTCGTAGGATTCTTAGAACATATGAATATAAAACCGCATGCTTGGAATGTCTTGTCCAGTTGAATCCAATAGGAAAACTATTCGAGTAGCATGTGACTCACACGAAAAACTAAAAGAATTATAACACGAGTTTAAGTGAATAGAAATTTTCCTCCCAAACATAGTGCAATGCAATCATGTAGAAAAAAATTCCTATGCATTCTGAAGGTAGAAAAAATTCCTATGCATTCCGAAGGATTCCAATCCTACGAATCAAACAACGCACATAACAAAGGCTCCTAATGCTTAAAATCATACAAAATTTCTACTGCGTTCGTTTGAATCAAGCGAGCCCTAAAATGAGAAATGAGGTGCAGGTATTTATATTGATCAGTGATTTCAAAATAATTTGGTGGTACACACTACCGTATAGTAGCTCTGATGGGCCGAAGTGGCTAAGCTGTCTTACTACGAAACAATGGCGCAGCGGCAGGTGGCTGTGCAACTCATAGGGAGCTGCCATTGATGGAAGGATCTGCAGGCTTGTCAGAAGCCAGCAAGAAGTCTAGCACGATCTTGTTGAAGCTGGCCGGGTCCTCGAGCTGTGGAGCATGGCCTGTTTTCTTTATGATCTCCACTCTTGCTTTCCCGTCCAAAGCCCTGGAAACAGAGTAGAACAATGTCAATGCAAACGGAGACCTTCCGTTCATCAAGAAACTACACGCGCAAACACTGTAAGACGACTCAAGGTTCCTGCTTGTGACAAGTATACCTCTGAATTGCAAAAGCCTTCTCTATTGGAAACAGTTGGTCATGTTCTCCCCAGACAATTAGCACTTCCTACAGTGTGGCGAAAAATGTTAGGCGGGTCAGACCGTTTCAGTGAATGCGTTAGTTGAAATATTAGGTGAGCATATACATACAGATACAGACCTGAGATAATGGTGTCACTTGGAACTTGTCCGTGCCGACCGTGATCCCCTTGAAAAGATGGATAAGTTGCTCCCTTTTGTCCGTGAAAAGTTTCTGACAGGATACAACAAATACCAGCTGATTCATCAGCATATAACACAGTAGTGGTTTGCATCAACCTGTGCTGCTATCTTTATGACAGAAAGCTGAAATTATGGTTCAGGCCTCTGACGAAGACACGAGAACGCTAACACTCGAGCCTCCAGCCCTCCACCAATAATCCAATATCACCAAGGGACAAATCATACGGACTACAGGGTCAGGATAAGCAGCTCGGCATTATTGCAGTGTGCATTTTCTGCTACAGAGTTGGTTAGATTTAATTGCTAGGAGGTGTTGTGGCTGGAAATTATGCTGTCCTTTTTTTTCTCCAAACGATCCACCAAGGGGATCGAATTTTCATTATCAGAAGATAACGAAAATACATCAGTACTTAGCAAAAGAAAAAAAACAAAAGGTGGAGGATCGCCGCCTAGTGCTAGCGTTCAAGCGGAATATTACAGAGTCAGGGACAGCACAAACATAAAACCCCTGCCTACGGCAAAGGGGAGCCAGTATCAAGACAGGACCAAGGGACTATCAAAGAAAGGGGCATGCTGCATGATCTCGCAAAACCGCCAGCTTCGAGAGGAATCTTTACTGATCGCCAGCATCGTCTGGGAAATTATGCTGTCCTACGTAGCCAATGACGTTGTTGTTCTCTAGCACCAACCAAGATGCTCCCGTTGATCTTTAGATCAACATGAAAGTTTATCTACAAGCAATTTGAATTATGCTGCTAGCAGAAACAATAACAGTTTGATTCAGCATTGTTCGCTTCTGCTCCGGTGCTCCTCCCCTGGAAAATTTCTAGACACGTTAAACACAATAAAGATGGAGATATTTCCATACCTGTTCGTAATTGGGGGCACGATCATAATTTTAGTGTATGTCCACCGTCTGTACATCCATGTACACGCTCATACGACCCGTGTTGTTGTGTACCTCGTTTTTGTACGACGTGGGATGGTACTTAGACTGATGAGATCGTTAACTGGTCACTTTGACCTCTTTTTGTTTTTCTTACGCGAGGTACGCATATCATATCAATATAGAAAGGTATACATGGGCTGGATATGAATTTCGCCAGACCCAACATAAGAAAAAAATCAACTATAATCGTTCAACTTCGTTTAGGGGGGAGCACCGGAGCACGGCTCAGCATTGTTCGCGTTGCAGCCAGCCAGCAACCCAAGAACCAATGCAGTGTACTAGTGACTCAGTAGAGCAGTAGCTCACTACGGGAAAAATATGCGTCGTCGTGTAGCATTTCTTTGCCGTGTGTCCCCGCACGGCAAAGAAATCTTTGCCGTGCGCACAGATAAAAACGCACGGCAAAGACCTTGGTCACGGGAAAGATAGACACAAGCGCACAGCAAAGATACGACTCACGGCAAAGATGGAAGAGGCCGCACGGCAAAGAAAGGTGCACGGCAATGGTCCAACACACCGCACGGCAAAGACTTGGTGCACGGCAAAGGCGTTGGGCATTGCCGTGCCTCATCCTTTGCCGTGCGCGCAGCTGGGTTGCACGGCAAAGCAGCCTTTGCCTAGTGTTTTTGAAAAAACGCACGGCAAAGAAGCCTTTGCCTAGTGTAAGCGCACGGCAAAGATGTAGAAACTGGATTTTTTCTCATCTCAAAAGGCATGGCATGGTATAGTTATCAACAAACGAACACATAGCTTAGTGGCAAGGCACGCTTTCCCTACTCTGTGTCCTAGGTTTGATTCCCAGACCAGCCAGTTTGGGGCATTCTTTTAGATAAAACATGTTAGGCACACGGCAAAGAAGCGACCTTTGCCGTGCGGCGTCACACGGCAAAGCCTTTGCCGTGCAACGTTGGCGAGTCACACGGCAAAGAAGCTTTTGCCGTCGATAACATTGCCGTGCGATCTTTGCCGTGCGGGGTCGCACGGCAAAGCCTTTGCCGTGCAAATAGGGCTCTTTGCCGTGCAAATAGTTGCACGGGAAAGCCTGTTTTTCCCGTAGTGGCTTGTCGCTGAGTGATAGGGTCGACTGCCTCGATGATTTGACCCTTTGTAAATTTAGGTCTGTGGAAGGAGAAGTGGAACGTGGAATCAGTACAGAGTAATATGCACCTGGATGAAGTCCCGGAGGACGAAGTCGGGCGTCATCATCGGCGGCGGCGGCCGGTACACTGCCATCTGCATCAGCCTCCTCATGGCGGCCGGCTGGGATGGCAGGAGCAGCTCGTGCACGCCGCTCCACCCTTCGCCGGCCCTCTTCAGAAACCCGCGGTCATCGGCCGCCGTCTTGAGCACGTCCGAGCTCGCGATGACCACGGGGCCGACTCTCCCGGCCCCCGCCGCGCGCGCTAGCCAATACGCGACGAAGCCGCCGTAGCTCGTCCCCGCCACGGCCACGTGCTTGCCCTTCAGCCCCTCCACCGAGTCCAGCAGCGCTGAGAGTGCCGCCGCCTGCGTGGCCTCCGACGGCGGTGGCGACGTGGGGGAGTCCCATGAGCTTCCGCCGAAGCCGAGCAGGTCCGGGACGATAATGTGGAACTGGCGGGACAGTGGGCCCACCTGGCAGCGCCACTGCCATGTGGCCCGAGGGCCGAAGCCGTGGATGAGCAGAAGTGGCGGGAGCTTCGGCTCGCCCGGTGAGGCCCAGTAGTGCACGGTGCACGTCGACGACGACTTGCCGTCGCCGCCGTCGTCGGGGTAGGGGAGTGTGACTGAATGGGGCCGGAGGCCGGCGGCTAGGAACTCGCGGCGGGCGAAGTAGTCGATGGCCGGCACGAGGCTGAGGCTTGCCCCCATGGCTCTAGCTGGTGGTGCCTCGATCCGCCTGGTGAAGCAGAGCAGAGCAGCACACCACAGCCTCAGCTTCTTGGTGAGCAAGTGTACATGGAAAGGGAGTGGGATCGAAGTGATGAGGTGGCCTGGCCGATGGAGCTTAGCTTAAAGGAAGACCAGCTGGTTGTTGGAGAAATGGAGGGTTCAGAGCATGCCGGGTTTGCAAGGGAAGAAAGGGTGGTTGAACACCAAACGTACATCCTTCCAAGTTAGGAAAAACAAGGTGTAGGACATGGAGCTTGAAGACAAAGTCCATATAGGCTTGTAACTATCTTAGTAGTAAAGGGATGCAATAGCGGTATGAAGTGTGCATACCGAGTGAGCTTATCAACCACGACCAATATACAATTGAACTTGGACGAGGTGGTAACCCTTCGATGAAGTCTAGCGAGACCCCATGCCAAGCTTCATCAGGAGTGGGCAGTGGGTGGAGCAAGACTTGGTACCTTGAACTATCAAGTTTGGCTTGTTGGCAAATGGAACAAGTCTGAATGTAGTGTCTGATGCCCTGCTTCATGTGTGGCCAAGCAAACTGCTTCTTGAATCTGGCATAGGTGACAGAGTAGCCAGAATGATCTCCGATGACGCTGTCATGCAATGCTTTAATCACACTCTATTGCAGAGTTTTATTGCTGACAAGCCAGATTCATTGATGGTATCGAAGCGGACCCTCATGCAAGGAGAAGGGACCTTTCTTTTTGACAATACCTAGTTCACCTAGTACCTGTTGTGCTTGGCCATCATGTTGGTACCCCTAGAGAACTTCTTTGAGCCATGCTGGTTTACATTCAGAGATGGCAAATACTGCATCACTGGCGGTTGGCTCCTTGCGTGACATCGCATATGCTGCTTGGTTCTCGTCACCACGCTTGTAGCAGATATGGTAGTTAAGCCCAATCAGCTTGGTAAAAGACTTTATATGCCAGAATGAGGTAATTCGTTGCTCTTCAAGGTGCACTAAGTTGCGCTGGTCGGTCTTGATGACAAACTCTCCCAGCTGGAGGTAAGAATGCCAATGTTCGACATCATAGAGGATTGTCATACATTCTTTCTCGTAGGTTGAGAGGTTGAAAGAGAGTGGACCTAATGTCCATCTAGCTGCAGCACTGCGCCAATGCCCATGTCTGAAGCATCAACTTCCACGACAAAGGGTTTGTTGAAGTTGGGTAGTTCCAAGATTGGTGCAGTTATCAGTCCTTGCTTCAGATCAATGAAACCAACATCACATTCAGCTTTCCAAATGAAGAGGGGCCCTTTCTTGAGTAGATTTATTAGTGTCCAATAGATAATTCCGAAGTGTCGAACAAACTTCCGGTAATAGCCTAGTAAGCCCAAGAAACCCTTGACCCGTTTCGTGGGAGTAGCCCAATTCTTTATGGAAGGAATCTTGTCCTCCTCCGTTGACACACGTTGTATGTTGATAACATGCCCCATGTATGACAATTGCTTTTGTGCAAACGAATACTGGACTCTTTAACTTGCCAATGGTCTCGATGAATCAGTTTGAGTACTTCCTCTAGATCCAGTAGGTGCTAAGATAGAGTGAGACCATAGACGGGGATGTCTTCGAAGAATACCAGTGCACATCAATGCAAGAGTGGCTCCAGGGTGCTATTCATTGCTTTTTGGAAAGTGGCGGGAGCTCCAGCTAGCCCGAATGACATCACCTTATACTCGAAATGACCCTGATGAGTTTGGAACGCGGTTTTGGTGCTTCACCCTCTGACAGCCTGATCTGGTAGTAACCAGCTCGCAAATCGAGCTTAGAGAATCAACATGAACCTGATAACGCATATAATAGTTCGTCAATGACCGGGAGAGGGAATTTGGTTTTGCAGGTCAAGGCATTGAGGTGCCTATAATTGATGCAAAGACGCCATGTGTGGTCCTTCTGAACTAGGATCACCGGAGACGAGTAAGGGATGTTGGCGAAGCAATTTGCTCTCTTATGGAGACCGAGACCGTTTAGTTTTAATAAATTCAGTTTTGACGAGTCTATCGATGTTTATGCTTTCCTTTCTTGAAATTCCAGTAGGGTGAGAAAACATTTGGATTTCTTCCGATCAAGTTTTTTTCTGGCAAACGGAAGATACAAAGAAAAAAAATAGATTAACAAAGTGGAATATTTGAAGGGGAGCCTTGGGCGTAGTGGTAAAAGTTGCTGCCTTGTGACCAGTCGATCACGGGTTCAAGTCGTGGAAACATCCTCTTGCAAAAAATGCAAGGAAAGGCTGCGTATAATGACCCAATGTGGTCCGTCGGACCCCGCGCAAAGCGGGAGTTTCATGCACCGGGCTGCCCTTTAACAAAGTGGAATATGTCTGTCGACCCAAAGACCAAAGAGGTTTAGACTAGTCGTAGTGGGGAGTAACATAGAGTAGTGACATGCACATGATACTACTCTATGTTACCACCTTCATAGTAGTTAGTAACATCAAAGTAGTATCATAGATGTATGAATTAATTAGCTTGTAGACTCATTGTATCTTGGAAGTGTGATGTTTCGGTAACTAGCTACGTTACTCAATCCTCTTCTCTCCTCATTAACTCACTGCCACATCAGCAAATTTGCTGAGTTGGACACTTAATTACTAGTGAAATTACCTGCACTATGAGTAGTCTTAGGAATTGAGGTGTTAGAATTGAAAAAAAAGGTTTGCTTAGTAAGTGGTGTTGTTTAAACTAATCACGGAGAAGGGAACGTGGCAACAACTATTGCATAATAAATATTTGAAGAATAAAACGTTATCTCAAGTGGAAGTTAAGCCTACCGATTTCCCTTTTTGAAAGGGCTTCATGTATGTTAAGAGTGATCTTTTCAGCAGGGGTTTCTTCAAAGTTGGAGATGTATCATCAGTTTGTTTTTGGAAAGATATTTGAGTGGGTGATACTTCCTTAGCGCAGCAATGCCCGTAGTGTAGTGGAAAAATGTTATGTTGGCTAATGTGTTAGCTCAAACGCCACTAAGTATTGGCTTTAGAAGGACCTTCAATGATCATAAATGAAATTAATGGATACATTTATGTCAACAGTTAACGACAGTGCAATTGTCCAACAACCCGGACAAGTTTGTGTGCAGACTTACTGATTCGGAGATATTTACGTCGAATCTATGTATCCTAATTTAATGAATGGTCATACCAGGTTCTTACGTAAATATTATGGAAGTTAAAAATTCCTCTCAAAATAAAAATCTTCATGTGGTTCTTTAATAATAAAGTGTTGATCACTAAAGATAATTTAGCTAAACGTAATTAGAATGAGTGTCAAAAGTGTTGTTTCTGTGAGTTTTTAGAAATTGTACAACACTTATTCCTTTCGTGTCCTTTTGCTAAAATAGTTTGGCGTATAACTTATCTCACTTATAATATACCACTGCCTACTAACATTACTAATATGTTTGGTAATTGGCTGAACAGGGTGAAGAAAAATGATAGAGTTAGGATATGAATTGGTGTATGAGCTTTATGTTGGTCTATCTAAACGGGTATGAATGACATTATTTTTAACAAACAGAAGGACACTAACTTTTTGTAGGTTATCCGATGAGCTACATATTGGATACAACAATGGGCCCAACTTCTCCCGATGGATCAGAGGGAGCCTATGGTTACTAAATCCAACCGTCTGCTAACCGGGTACACATGACTTCTACTGGGTCGTGTTATATTAGTAGGCTGTAAAATGGATAGTTTCATGTTGCTTTTTCACTTTTCGATGGTTGATGCATGTCTCAACCCTATCTGATCTATGATTGTAAACTTTTAAATACTTGAAACACCATAATGATGCGGAGGCTGGGGTTTTCCCATTTCGAAAAGAAACTACTCCACTTCACACCAACTCCTTAACATGTCTTTCAATCTCATCCTTCAGGGCAGGTGAATGGTGATAAGGACATATGGAAAAGGGCTGGGCACCCAGAATCAAGGGAGTCTTATTGGGGGGGGGGGGGGAGGTAACCCAGTTGGTTCTTCGAACACATCTTGGAACTGATGTAGCAAAGCTTGAACAATTTCAGGCGTCGCTGATCAAGGGAGACCATTAAAATTTTAAAGTATTTAGAGGAAGCATAGGTGGTTTAGAGTTCTAAAAACACCATTTAGATCAAAGAACTCCGAGCTACCGCGCCTTACGCATTGACACACGGCTAAAAGGGAAACAATGTGCAGATATTTATATTGATTAGTGATGTCAAAATAATTTAGGTGTAAATCTATTATACGGTACTACCTCTGTTCCATAAAACAAGGTGAATTTGATATTAGATAGAACATGAAATGTATTTTCATCATATAGTTATATAGCATCATGTTCGTTGATATTTTTTTCTAGAAACTTAGTTAAACTTTGCCCTATTTAACTTTGGAAAAAATAATACCATTTATACTATGTAACTGAGGTAGTAGCTCTGAGTGGGCCGAGGTGGCTAAGCGGTCTTATTACAAACAATGGTGTAGTGGACGATGCAAGTGGCTGCGCAACTCATAGAGAGCTGCGATTGATGGAAGGTTCTGCATGCTTGTCGGCAGCCAGCAAGAAGTCCAACACGATCTCGTTGAACCGGGCCGGGTCCTCAAGCTGTGGAGCATGGCCTGTTTCCTTCATGATCTCCACTCTTGCTTTCCCATCCAAAGCCCTGAAAGCAGAGTTGACAAAGTCAATACAAATGGAGACCGTCTGTTCGTCAACAACCTACACGAGCGCACACCGTAAGACGACTCAAAGTTCCTGCTTGAGACAAGTTATACCTCTGAATTGCAAAAGCTTTCTCCACCGGGAACAATTGGTCATGCTCTCCCCAGACAATCAGCACCTCCTGAGTAGCCATACAGACAACATGGTGACAAGGTTAGCTGCGGCAGAGCGTTTCAGTGTACGTGTTGGGTGAAATAAATATTTGGTCAGCATATACATACACAGATACAGACCTGAGAGAGCGGTGTTACTTGGAACTTGTCTGTGCCGACCGTGATCCCCTTGAAAACATGGCTAAGTTGTTCCCTATTTGTGTAGAGTTTCTGACAGGAGACAACGAATACCGGATGATTCAGCATCTACTACAAATAGTATAGTGGTTGACATCTAGTACATGTACTGCTATCTTTATGATAGAAAAGCACAGCTGAAATTGTAGGTCAGGCCTCTAACAAAGTAAGACTACTCATAGTAGAAGTATCATTGGTAGTATCACGCATTTCATGCATGTAAAAAGCTGACGTGTCAGCATAATTAATGATGAGGAAGAGCATAGTGGTATCATATTTACCGTATCATATCACCGTATAACTAGAAAAATAAATGTCAAAGGGATCCAAAGATATAAACAAGGGACAAATCATGCTAACTATTGGGTCAAGATAAGCTGTTCAGCATTATTGCAGTGTGCATTTTCTATTTTTTCGATCGGAAATAAATGCTTGCTATATCTAAAAATGAGGAGATCAATGCTACATGGTTAGATTTCATTGCTAGGAGGTGTTGTAATTCGTGGCTGGAAATTTTCTGTCCTACAAGCTGATGTGGTTGTTTTATTTTTTTTTTTACGAAAATTCGACCAACTATTTATATCTCCAGCAGCAGCAGTATGATAAAATCTAAAAATAATAAAATTACAAACAGATTTGCGGATCACCTAGCAACAACTACAAGCACTCGTATGAGCTGAAGGCGCGCTGTCATCCTCGCTCCTTTATCATTGGAGTCAGACAAAACTTACCGTAATAGAACTTGTTATCAGTGGCGGACCCAGAAATTTATTGAAGACTGAACAGGACGCGAGACAACTAAAAGTTTCTTTGAAAAATATAGCATCACATAGATCTTGCTAGAGCGGCGACGATACATCTTGCCACTATGTTGCTGGCTGCGGAGGCGAGGAACACACTTAGGGCAATGTTCGAGCAAGCAGATCTTGCTTGCGAGAGGAGAGGGGTAGCTACTCTACTACTCATGGATGGCCGTACACGTCCATGTTCACGCAAGCTGTGGCCCCAGGATAAACTCACACCGTCGTCCATCATAGAGCACGTAGGCATCACCAGGAGCTCGACTATATCTAGGACGAGGGGAATGCCAGATTCGACCATGGCTGGCGACAGTGCTGGCGAGGGCGAGAGACAGGAATTGGAAATTTCCTTGTGATAAGCTCTCCCGTATTTTGCACGACGAACTCTCCCGTGTTTTGCGCGACGCAAAACGGAGTGGCTAGGATTGCATAATTAGACCATGGAATCCAAGTTTTGCATATACTCCGCCCTGCTCATCTTGAAATAAGTTTACCTCTACCTCTTGTACTAAGTTCAATTCTTTAAACTTTGATCAACTTTACTAAAAAGAGTATCAAAACATATGACCTCAAATCGTTATAATATGAAACTACATGTCAAGACAGATCTAGTGAGATTAAATTGGTGCCATAAATATTATTATTTTTTATCTAAAATTAGTCAAATTTTAAAATATTTGACATAGAACAAAATATAGAAATAGAGTGATTGTATTTTTTGAATTCCGACAAGTTTAGAACTGCCATAAAACGCTGAATAGATCAAATACTGATTTTCAATTTTTATTATAAAATCTAGTGTTCATTGGCGTAGTGCCTCTTCGCGTGGTCTATTCGGCGTTTTGACAATAATATCATAGTTGCTCAGGAAATCACTCACTCTTTTCAATTGTCATCTTGGAAAAGCAAGGCTTTCATGCTTAAAATCGACTTTGCAAAAGCTTTCGATATGCTTGAATGGGATTTCATAGTTTCGACCCTTGCACGTAATGGGCTGCATGGGTATTTCATCAAACTCATCCGCTCATGTATTTCCACACCTTCCTTTTTGGAGATTATAAATGGTCAGGCCTATGCAAACTTTGTCAACACTCGCGGAATACAACAAGGATGTCCTCTTTCCCCCTATCTTTTTTGTTCTGGCCATAAATGAATTGTTCCTGCTTCTTCAACAAGCTCTTGCTTACTCTTCCCTTGTAGGTATCAGACTTGAACCAAACTACCCACCAATCCACTCTCAACTTGTTTGCATACGACCTTCTAATTTGTGGAGAAGCTAACTCGGCATGCTAACTCGGACGTTATGGATGTGTTCGTCTCAGCCAAGGCAGCAAACATTGCATCTCCCATCCGGGATGAAGCGGGAACACTCATTACTACAACCCAAATTGCTTCCTCTCTTTTTTTGCAGGATCCGAGTTTCTTCACCAACAACCTTAGTCTTGCAAAGGGGGCGGCCGCGCCAGGAGCTAGAGATCCCACTGTCCTCTGGGAAATTAGAAGGAAAGCTGTCCATTTCCAGGAGCTAACTCAGCCTCTCGAAGCAAAGATCATAGTTGGTAGGCAACTCAATGGAGTTGCTCACACTTGTGCACAACAGGCAGTGCATTCAGCGTGAACATTGCCTATCTATTCTTGTAGGAACACAACTCATAGCAACTTAGCATGTCCTGTAGCTATTGTGGTTTACCGACTGCACTACAAGAAACTGTAATTCTAAAAAAAAACTGTAATTCTCTATGTACTATGCTTATGATTTGAATGAAATTTAGGGTGCTATGGGCCCTACCCTTGTTCAAAACAAAATTTGGCATTTTGACGGAAAAATATAGTATAGGGTGGTCCCCTTCGTGTGGACCGTGGCTGTTTTTTATAAAAAAAAAAACAGAAAGCCAATCGTTATCGTTAGGTTTTCAGTGTTGAGATACTAAGTAGTATCGTTTTCCGTCAACATTATTGTATCGTAGGATCGTATCGTAGTATCACGATACTATGATATTTCTATTTCTAAAAATATAATCATTTATGTATTAAATAAAATTGTTACCTGGCATGTATTTCTTGAAAAAGATACTACCTAGACTTAAAGCAATATTACCACTCCCTTACGAGAACAATATGGCAACTGTTCTCGTAAGGAGCGGTATATCGTACTCTAGACTTAAAGCATGAATCCAACGCCACATGAGTGATGGGGAGGTGAAAATAGTATATTTATTCCACATCGGAAACCAATAAAGCGATTACATGCTTATAAGGCTCGTTGATTTCAACAGGTTAACTGATTCTTTGATTGTTGTTAACTTATGTGTGGTATCACCTATCGTAGAAGTATCGGAATACTATCGGAATACTATCGATTTAAGGCATGGTATCACATTCTGACAACAATACCACCCTATTAGGATACACATTATAATACATATCATTTCAGTCCGGTAAAATCTTAGTACCGTAAGATACTAGGACCTGTATCGCGATACTGACAACCATAATCGTTAGTTAGCTGCTAACAACAACAAGCACCAGAGGCGCGCTGATATGAAGCCCACACACATTGATAGTTTGCCCAATCGACTAGCATCTGAGACATGCGGGGTTGAAGTCCAGGCACGGGGCGCGTGCCCGGGCAACATGAATGTTATATTCGTCAAATAGATGAAAAGTTCTCATGCTAAAATCTCAGGAAAATTAGCATACGAGAGCTGCAACCATCTATAATGAAAAAACGTAGATTAGAAGGAACACCCAGATATATCATTGTTGTTCTCTAATATACTGTACTACCAATCCATGGTCTCGTTAATCTTTTAGATCAATATGAAAGTTTAAATACTGACCTCGTTGACTTGACCCAAAAAAAAAACTGTAACAGTTTGATTCAGCACTGTTCACGTTGCAGCAACCCAAGCAAAAAATACAGAGCTACGTGTCGTGTAGTTATACGTCGACTGACCTTGTTGACTTGACCCTTCGTTACTTTTTCTTCAGGACAAAACAAAGGAGAAGTCGATACGCACCTGGATGAAGTCCCGGAGGACGAAGTCCGGCGACATCATCACCGGCGGCGCGCGGTGCGCTGCCATCTGCATCACCCTCCTCATGGCGGCGGGCTCGGCTGGAAGAAGCAGCTCGTGCACGGCGCCCCACTCTTCGCCGGCCCTCTTCAGGAACTCGCGGTCGTCAGCCGCCGTCTTGAGCACGTCCGAGCTCGCGATCACCACGGGGCCGACTCTCCCGGGCCCCGCCGCGCGCGCTAGCCAGTACGCCACGAACCCGCCGTAGCTCGTCCCCGCTACGGCCACGCGCTTGCCCTTCAGCCCCTCCACTGAGTCCAGCAGCGCCGCGAGCGCAGCCGCCTGGGTGGCCTCCGACGGTGGGGGCGCCGTGGGGTAGTCCCACGAGCTGCCGCCGAAGCCGAGCAGGTCTGGGACGATGATGTGGAATTGGCGGGACAATGGACCCACCTGGCAGCGCCACTGCCAAGTGGCCTGAGGGCCAAAGCCGTGAATAAGCAGCAAAGGCGGGAGCTTCGGCTCGCCCGGCGGGGCCCAGTAGTGCACGGTGCAGGTCGACGACGACTTGCCGTCGCCACCGTCGTAGAGGTAGGGGAGCGTGACGGAGTGGGGGCGGAGGCCGGCGGCGAGGAACTCGCGGCGGGTGAAGTAGTCGATGAGCGGCACGAGGCTTAGGCTTGCCCCCATGGCTCTAGCTGGTGGTGCTTCCGGCCTGACCAAGCAGAGCAGCACACCACAGCCTCAAGTTCTTGGTGTCCAACTGTGCGTGGAAAGAGAGTGAAATCCAAGCGACGAGTTGGCGGGGGGAGCTTAGCTTAAATGAAGGAGACCAGTTGCTGGTAGGACAAATGGAGTGTACACAGCATTCCGAGTTTGCAAAGGAAGAAGGGTTGTTGAACACCAAATGTACCTTCTTCCAAGTTAGAAAAGGAAATATAGCAGTATCATAATTAAGTGCAACTAAGAAAATGTCGCCTAGCTAGTATGGTGTTCTCATTGGGGGCGGCAAACTTATTTTGACAGAGGGTTGATGCTGTACTGATGTTGACAACCCATGAATATACAACACAAGCTATCAAAAAACTTCCCATCCACTCTTCAAGATTTGTGTATTTCATTGACAAGTTGCACTGCCAGTCTTCGTCTCCTCTGCAGTTCATTGAAAAATTGCACTGCCAGTTTTTTTCTCAAAAACAAAAACTACAAACGTGTGTCTTATTCTTGATACGAGAAATAATCATGGATTCTTCGTTTGACCATGCATGGGTTGGTGTAAATACATGAGTTTGTCAAGAAAATGTCAATAACCATTTGGTTCATATCCTTTTGTTGGAACCGTGATCGCTCAAATTATTTGTCCATGATTTCACCCAATTTCCACTTCCATAGTAACAATCATGTTTGGTACATTAAATGTCATGTATAATTTGTTTAACCATTATGCTTGATCCATGATGTAGTAGTATGTGAGACTCCCCATATGGCGGATAGCAGTAGATCATTCGATCCTGCAACCACTCAGTTTGCTAGGCCCTCAAGGAGGAGGGTCACAATATGTCGCGTGTGCGAGAACGTGTACACCGGGGTTCTCACCCCCCGTATTTGTCCGGTAGTAGGCGCGAAGAGCTGCTACCGAGGATCGAGCGGTGCAAGCACAAAGAAACAAGAGCTACCCCCTTCCTTCTCCTCCACACCCCCAAGTCTCTAACCCTCTAACCTTTTGCTATTGAGTCTTCGACCTCCTTTTATACCACAAGGGGTTACCAGATGGGATAGCTGCATGTTTGACACCAACAAACAATTGGTGGCCGGCCGCCGAGGTGCAAGCTGGCGGCATAGCTGTCTGCGAGCCTCATGGTTCGTGACGACGCAACGTCCTTGAGTCGTCTTGTCGTCCTGCTTTCGCGTGTATGGTGGTAGGACCCATAAGCCTCATGGACATTGAATGCTCCTGTACTATTCCCAGGGAGATGGCGACACGTGTCTGCCATGTCGTTTCTGAGGTGGACACATCTTCGTACCCTGGGAACGCACAGAGCAGATCGATCGAGGTGTAGAACCCAGGATGCGCTCCCTCCCACGAAGCGCCTCTTTGTGTGGTGTCATTGTTGATGGGGACGCGCAGCGCGAACATTTGCATGTGTTCTAGCAAGGGTTCCCGAGCCGCCTGCCGGGAAAGATTCGTGACTTCCGGGGAGGTCCCCTGAGGCGAGCTCCTCGAAGATGTCTTGAAGCTAGCACCTAAGACATCTTCGAGAAGCTCTACTGCTAGAGCTTCCCCTTCCCAACCTTGCTAGAGCCGTTGTCCAGGCGCTCTTGTCTTGAAGATGTAGATCTTGTAGGTCCCAACGCTTTTCCTGTGTCTACCGTGATGAAGAGAGAGGGTGCACATTGGGTGTATTTATCTCTGCTTCTGACATCGTCTATGGGGCTGCTCAGGACGTTCATAAGCATGCCTTCCTTCGGGAGATGGTTAATCTAGCAAAGAATAAACCACACCCTACGGCGGCGGCCGTCACGACCTAGGTCGCCCAGAGATCGCCATGCGCGAGATAAAACGGTTCACGTGTTGGTTCCCGTGTATAATATCAAATATTTTTGAGGGGTATTTTGAGAACTTCCTGGGATAAGAAAATGGTGACCTAGATTTAGGTTGATTTGTTACCACAATGAGCGCCACGTTACAGTTAATATTTCCATGATACTCCGTACTTAGGAAGGATGCATTGACTCTACTTAGTCCAGGACCAATAATTTTGTCCACAAGATTTTTTAACCATACACATGCAAAAAAAATAATGTGACCATTTTCTGGATGTATGGTGTATCCTCTTCTGACACTCGGGTTCAGCCAAAGATAGATGTCGATTTTTCGGTACAGTCTTGTAACATCCCTGTTTTTGCTAAACCTAGATTAGGGTTTGATTGTGCATCATGAGCATCATGTTATTTTCTTAGAAAATATGCACAAAAGAAGTAATTTGAAAACCCGAATGTTGGTTTGAATCTCTCTCAAATTCAATTGCTCAAACATTTCAAAAGTTTGAAGTGTCAAATGGATTTCAAAATGCAAAAGAATTTGAATACAAAATAAAACAGTTTTTAGAAAAAGAGAAGAGAGAAGAAAAAACCCTCTCTCCCTCCCTTGGGCGCAGCCCAATTCCCCTCTCTTCCCTCCTCTCCCTGCGCAGCCCAGCAGGCCGGCCCAGCTCCACCTCTTTCAGCCCACCAAATCTCCCAGGGGGTTTTCTGCAAAAGCCCCCATCTTCTTCAACCCCACGATGGGGGAAGCAGCTCGCTGTCGGCACCTCGTCGCTCGCCGGCGTCAAGATCCTCGCCGCCGCCCCCTAGCGCCTAGGAACCCCTTTTCCCTTTCTCCCTCGGTTTCTTTCGCGAAATAGAAACCCTAGCCCTCGCATTAGGTCCGGCCGACATCTATCGCCGCCGCTACGGCCACCCCCGAGCTCCGCCGTGATGCCTGGGAGCTCCACCTCGCCGCCCCGACCCTCCTGGCCGAAGGAATCGGCCCGGGAGGCCCCCAATCGACGGGGACATCCCCGTCTTCCCCGTCACCGGCCGCCTCCTCCACCGAAGCTCGCCGTCGCTCCGGTCATCCCCGGCCACCGGCGACCTCTCCAACGCGCTCAGGGTGAGCTTCTGCTTCTCCCCATGCCCTCGCCTCGCCCCCTAACCCTCTCTAGCTCCGCCCCCACGTGCACCTGCCCCCGACCGCCGCTCGAGCTCGCCGCCGGCTGAGCTCCCGCGACCAAAGGCGGGCGGCGCCACCACCAATCGCTTGCCCGCGTCGAGGCGCTCCTTTTCCCCCTGCCCGCGCATGCAATCGCGGGCTGAATCGCCCGATTGAGCTCAGCCCGAGCTCAATTTTGAGCTCATGGCCGGCTGACGTCAGCATGACGTCATGCTGATGCCATATTTCTTTTTCTTATTTTCTTATATTATTTTCTGTATTTCTTTAAATAGGAAATAATATGACAGGTGGACCCCATCTGTCAGAATTTTAATAATTTCATAAATATTTGGAAAAGAATAAAATTATGACATGCGGGTCTAACTTTTATTATTTTTCTAGAATTTTCAGAAATTGATTTAAAATGAATTAAACTTTGGAAATTCATAAATATTTCATTTTAAATCAGAAAAATATAAAATTATATATCAAAATTTTCAGAAAAATGAGATCTACAATTTGGTTACAAAATCATGCATTGTTAAACAACTTTGAACCCTAGTTGTTTTAGAAGAACTAAATCAACCCTTCTGAGGCTCCGGAACTACTAACCCTAGTCCCATCGAACCCCAATTAAATTGATGATGTCTTAGGGTTATTTCAATACCTAATTAACATGTCATATCATCATTCTTGTATGCGCATTGCATCAATGCCATGTGTTGATCGTTCATTTACCTTTCCGGTGTTTGCTTCTTCGCGATCGATAGAACACATGCCGAGACGATGAAGATCGACAACGACGAAGGTCAATGTTTGTCCATCGACGAACAAGTCAAGCATGGGATCCCTGAAGATCCATATTGGTTTGTCAGGGACAAAGGCAAACCCTAGCCTGGTTCATATTATGATTTCGAAATGCTTTTACTTCTGGTTCCTACATATTGCATACGATTCCAATATGTTTTATCGGCAGATATAGTTATCCTATGTGTGTTGCATTTACCATCCTTGTAGCCTAAATACCCTGATCCACTGCTCCCAGCAAGACTAGGTTTGAGCTATGTGTGCATCGCTAGAGCCGTTATATCGAATATGCAGCCATGCTTAGTTGACGAATTCTGATCCATCCGGTTGAAGAATCAGAGCTGCGAATGAACCTAGTATGGTAGGATGACGTGGTAAGATCAGTGATGATAATTAAACATGCTTAAAGGTTTGGATGGGCCGCCACATGGGGATGTGGTGATTTGACTCGTTCTCGCCGATACTAGGACCTGAGTTCTCGCCTTCGGAACCAAGACTGAGCGTACAGCCACACGGGGCCCATGGGAACCCCTTGGCCCGAACTTGCCTAGCTTACCCATGAGTCAATTAGTTTGCGAGTTCCATTTGGCATTCTGCATGGCGAAGGCGTGGAAAAGGTTTTCAAAGGTGCATCATACAGGGCATGGCCGGGGTGAAGGATGCTGGAGGCATTGAACTGGATCCCCTGCGCACAATGACCGGGACCGCCTCGGAGAATGGCTACCTACGATGACGGAGCTCCCCAGTTAGTTTGACTCATGGACTAGGCGAAGCAAGGGAAAGGTTTTGGTCGACCACCCTCTGCCGGCACACCAAGGAAGTGTGTTAATCATGTGGCGTTAAGAGTCGGTCGGCGCGTGTGGGTAAAGTTGTACACCCCTGCAGGGTAAATCTTTTCGAAAAGCCGTGTCCACGGTTACAGACGACTTGGTGATGGATTCTGTGATCATAGACAACATGAACCTAATCGTAAAACTTGGAATCAACGTGTAATAAGGATCCCTCCTCATGGTATCGAGGGGGTGCTCCTAGTTGATAGGTTCAGCTGATGATGAAGATTCGGTGGATTCAATATGATGATTAGTAGAGCTAGTGATATCGCTCTCTTATCCCCTTTTAAAAATGATCTGAATAGACGAGCTTCTGCTCCCTCTTGTTTACAAAGAAAAACTGGCTTTCTGCAAAATAAGCTCCACATAAAGCCTCGCATACCAGCTTTGCTAAAAGGTTGTACTAAGTCTTGCTGAGTCCCTGTACTCAGCTTTGCATGCTTTGTTTCAGACGAAGACTCTCCAATAAATGGAGGTTTCTAGGTCGACATCGACGAGTAGCTTGGGATTCCCAGGTGGCAGCCTGGAATCTATGGGCTGGGACGTCGCCGTTATGCTCCTGGCCTCTTAGGCCTTTTGCTATCTTGCTATTTAGAATATCATAACTTTGCTTCCGTTGATTGATGAAATGTCAGGTCAGTGACCTCTGCTTGTAATACTTTGGTTCTTCGCTCAGTTATGAGCTTGTATTACTCTTTGAGTCGTAGAGTCACTATTGTGTTACCGATTCTCACCCTGTAGGCCCTAGAGATCTAGGTTAGGCTTATGCCAGATGAGGATCTGGGTTTGTCTAGCCTACGAACCCCGGGGTCGCGACAAGTCTTTAGTAGATACTCCAAGGCCGCAACTGCTACCAAGTATCATTTATTTGAAATAATTCGAGGAGATTATGTAAATTTTGGATAAATTTTGTTCGAATTTTAAATACCGAAATCCAAAATGTTTTTGCGAAATCACCAAAGTTTTGGAAATTTTGGTCGGTACCAAAATTTATCTCTTCATGAGATGCTTTTTCTTATTCCTAAGACCATACCAATCGCGGCCCCAATCGTGTGTTACGCGAGTGCCGAACATAATTCATTGTCGACGCCATGTCATTTACCGACATACGGACCATCCATATCATTGGTATAGCACTTGGTCATCCTAATCTAGTGCCGGTCAATTTTGATTAATACGGTGACGGTTCCTCGAGCGACGACAAACGGAGAGTCCAGACATTGTTGTGGCCTCCCCATGCGGCGGCGTTAATGCGCCTCACCGCCTCCTCTCATGCATCTCGTGTTTCAATAAGCCATGGAGTGCCCCCTCTCTACTCACATTCCCACAGCCCGCAAGGGCCTCCTCCTCTCTCTTTCTCTCTCTCTCTCTCCCACTCTAAGCACTAGCGCATGTTGGTGAGGTCGACGATATCGCAGGGCGGTAAGGGAAGCGGCCGCAGCTCCAGTGCCGTGGCCGTGAAGGGACTTGGCCCGTAATTTGATGGTAGACACGGTGTGGGCTCTCTACCACAACTGAGATGAGGCGTTGATGGACATGGAGCGAGCTGCCCTCTCTGGGATACCAACAACATAGAGAACAAAACCATGATGACCACGAATGCTGGTATGGTGTTCCAGGGTGCACCCTCGATGTTTCCATCGCCCATGTCTAGGGCGACGGAGTGCATATGCCTCTTCCTCCACCATCTGCACCACGTGCAGAGACACAATGTACTTTGAGGAGGATGACACCACCATCATCATCTTCGGCGGCTCTCTTTTTGTCCCTGGCTCTACGCACCCCGCCCTTCATCATCCGAAAGCGAGCTGAAGGAGGAGTCGATCTCCCCGCTGAGTAAACGGGTGGCACCATGCGACATTGACTTTCACGAGACAACACGACAGCCATCGCCACATCACCGTCGGATCGCCTTCTGCCCGAAGAAGGAGCAGGGGCACCCGACTAAGAAGGCCAAGGAGGAGCCTTGGTTGGAGGACGTCGGGTGCCGTGTATTATTGCGCGTCACCTACAACCCCGACTACAACCCAAAGCTCATGCTTGCCCTGAAGAATCATGCAACCACTTGAGAGCGATGGTGGCGCCCTTGTCTGTCCGCATTACATGGTCGAAGGACGAGACATGCAACTACGTCGACCTCGGCATCGGCGACAATGGCTCAGTAGGAGGCCGTGAAGGCACTATCGCTGGATAGATATAATAGACGTATAGATAGTATATGACAAACCATATGGATGTCTAGATAAATGAAAAATATCACATGATTTGAAATACAATAACTAGAAAAAAATAGGGTGGCCCAAATCAGGAACCATCTGGTCTAAAAGCTGGCGAAACTTACCACTGCCATATAGATAGAAGTGCATCTTCATAGCAATGGAGTTTTGCACTATTATAAATTTTGTTTTGCTAATCATCAATCAACCGAGGATTTATCAAATGTCGTCACCTAAAACCACGGAACCTATCCCTGCAAAAAAATTACTCTAATAACAAGCAGTACATTGTTTTACAATGTGAGAAAATTATTATCATTCTGGTTATTTTGTATATACATATTAACGAATTTTTAAGTTCTGAATCAAGATTTGGGCACTCTATTTAAATTTTCCTCCACCCCCGTTTGTTAGAGATAAACAAGAAACTAGTTTAGTATTTTCTCTCTACGAACGTAAAGATATCCAATACATGGATCGAATATATGGAATGTGTTAAGGAGAGGAAAGTTTCCTTTATTTGATGGGTCAGTATTTTTGCGCCTACCAAATCTGCCCTTGGGTGAAAAAATACTACTCTTCAAATCAAGTTGTATTGATCAAACTGAATCATTGGATCTGCCATACTAGACAATTACTAGTTGAATGCCCGTGCGTTGCTACAGTCATTTTTTTACCTGCAACATATATATTGCATGTGAATATGCACATGTATAAAAAGAGAGCACATAACATTGTAAAAACATAATAATTTTACCTCGCTTAAATTGTGTTCCACTTATGTAAAATTTTGAAGTCGTATGAATATAAAATAAAGACCAAGAACATATTTGGTGCACCCGAGCACCGGTACTCCTGGTTTTTGAAATATTCAAAAATAGTATTTATGTGTTTCAAAAAATTATAATTTTTTTGTTTGAGGAATACATACATATGTCTTAAATACTTGTGCAAAATTTCGGTAGAAATTGCATTGTATTTTGAGCTACAGAAAACAAATTTGTGGTTGTATATAGGGATAGAAATTTCATATTTGTATGATATTTGTATTTCTCGTACGGCTCAAAATACAACATATCCCCCTCCCCCCAAATTTCTATATATCTTCAGAATATTTATGTGTAGCAAGTATTTAATATTAGATATTTTGAAATCTTAGAAATAATACTTTAATTTTTTCCAAAAACCAGGAACACCCGTGCTCATGTGCCAAAGCACTTTCTGATAGAGACCCAACTAATTATCTTTCATTAAACTATTATCCTGCTTGACGCAAATTATTAGGAGGCACACTGTTACCCAAATCAAACATTTCATGAAATATAAAATAAACATATTAAAACTTCTCATAGGCTGAATTTACCATTAATCAAACTCACGAGGAAGTAGTCATAGTATTCTTGGAGCAACCAGTCACTTACAATGAATCAAAGGACAATCTCATAGGAGAACTAAAAGAACACAAGGGGATAAATGGGGGTGTTCGGAGTACTTGTCTGGTGGACTTTGCAAGAACAACCAGGATGAAGATACTTACTCATACTCTCGTTAGGATTTCTTCCCATCAAGTAGTCCACATATTCAATTGCTCAAAACATTGACAAAAGATAATCAAGAGGTGATATTGTGCTGACATATCTAGCACCGTACAGATGGATCTATGAGTTCCAGATTTAGAAACTATGCCACAATTATTTTAATGCAGCCGTACTGTCAATTATCATCACAAAAAATAGCGTCTATTTTGTTAATAGTACTACATAATATTCATATTCGTGTGTAGATTTGGACTGAGAATTGAAATAAAAATAACACATCCAGGCTTCTACAACTACATGATGCATGAAAACTTCGGATCAAGAATTAGATGGAGAAAGTCAGGAGCGTAAGTATGGTGCGGGTCGTGTTGTTTGTTTAGAATTACTGGGACGTGTGGGAGGTCCTGAGAAGAGAGGTGCTAGGAACGAACAATGTAAAATTTGCTGGGAACACCTTTACAGCCGAAGGTTCTTCTGAAATGAAAAAAAACTTACATTCACCACTGGTGGAAAAAGGGCATTTGGTCGCGGTTCGCAACTGCCATTAGTCGCGGTTGCGCAACCGCGATCAAAGTAGCGCGACTAAAGGCCCCCCCCTTTAGTCGCGGTTCCTTACGAACCGCGACTAAAGGTCCGTCCACGTGGGCCGCAGGCGAGCGCCAGGGCGGAGGACCTTTAGTCGCGGTTCTTCTGGCCAACCGCGACTAAAGGCCTCCGCAGGGTTTAGGGTTTAGCCCCCCTCCCCCTAAATCTGGTTTCTTTTTAATTTGTATTGTTTTATTTCTTTTGGGTTTTAATTTTGAAGGAGTTTCACATATTCTACGGTACTACATACATGCATATGAATGTACAATTTCAAACAAATTTGAAATTAGAACCAAAAAGAATTCAAGAGGAATATACAATATATATTCAATATCGGATGACCATATACAATTTTGAACAAGTTTCCATCCATAATTTAGTGCATATGAAGTTCTACGTCCTCTACATAGTGTTCTCCTCTAGGATCGATGACTTCCCTCGCCAACCATCCAGCTAGTTCCTCTTGAAGTGGTCGGAAGCGAGCTTCTGGACTAAGCGTCTTCCGGAGGTTATTCCTCATGATGTTGTTCTCACACTTCTGGTCCCGCTCATTGCAGTATCTCCGGATCCTCTCACAAACATAGTATCCACATAGATTGGTCCCCGGTGGCTGAATATCCCCAGTCGTCCGCACTGCCATTTTAAATTGTAGCTCTTTTTTGAATTCACCGACCTTTTTATCTACGAACCGTATCCAAACCCTACGAGGCAAAGAAAATTAAATGAACAAGAGAGTTATTAATTAGTTACTTGATATTAGGAAATGATGAACGAAATAGGCCGATCGCTATAGAGCGCAAATGAATGAAAATAATTACTTTTGCATCATTTTTCTCATGTCGGCCCAAAGCGCCGGATCCATATTCAGAGAGTCGTGGATGAGAACTGTGGAGGTGTGAAATTGAATTACCATAAGAATCCAGTGGAACCTGCGGACACGATACATGCACAGTCATGCATAACTCATCGATTAGCCACATACCATGCATGGAGTAAACAAAAGAGAATGTGCTCAAGACAGAAACACTCACCCAAAATGGTAAGGAAATAGAATATCACTTTTGAGTTCCTGTTTTCTAAAAAACCGCCACAGGTCATCCTCCACGTCGGTGGGGTGGTGTTCTAACACATATGAATTAACGATTTGTGGGTCAATGAACCCAACATCATGGATGTTCCTTATTCGCATTTCCCGCTTCTTCATTCTGCATAATAGCGTACACAACAAGATAGTTAGGACTATATATATATATATATATATATATATATATATATATATATATATATATATATATATATAGTGCGAGGCAATGAACGAGATGGGGTAGAAATTAATAAATCACTTACGTAACGTAGCAACCGATGATAGGTTTGTCGAGGTCGCGCATGATTGAACAGCTGGAACAATTCACTCTGATGAATTGTTATATAGTAATGTTTGAAGTGATGCTCATATCTAACTTCCGCATAAATATAGTCTTTGGCGTTTTTAAGTTTTATGTAACCCTTGTACCAATTTAGCAGACCTTTCATTTGTCGAGGTAGATCCTCTTCCTGCGCAGGATCGACGAGAGGGCCATTCTTCACATATGTAAATACTACGTCCTTCATTGGCGCCTCATCAAGGCCTAACGATTGCACGAAGAGTGATACCTAAGTCGGCCGCTTGTTCTACGGCACTCGTTACGGTCAATCCATGTCTTGTGCAGCTGCTATGATATCGGGGGCATCCGGACCGGCGGCTTGCACTATGAGCGGGGCGATCGATTGTTTACTTTGTTCCCCGAGCTGGGCAACTTCTTTCCCCCTTTCTAATTTTTTCTCGGCCTCCTCCAAGGCTTTCTTCTCCGCCAACTCTTGGTTCCTCTTGAACGCGAGTGCTTGCCTACGAAGTTCACGTAAATAGTCGTCAGGCAGATTCTTCGCGGCTTGGGACGGTGTGTTCAAAAATGACTTAGCCCAGCTCTTTTCCTTGTCAGAAAATACTTGCTTGGGCTCGGGCTCTCTTTTCTTCTTGCAGTCCGCCTTCCATTTCTCATAATCAGCAGCCGCGTGTGCGTCGACTTCCTCGGCACTACGTTCCCAAGGCCTTGTGGGGAGAGGCTTCAGTGATGGCTCTGGTATCTTTGTGGTTCTAGGTACATAAGGGTCCGGGTTAATAACCCGGGGACTGCTTCGCTTCTTCGCCGGAGGTGGATTGGGGCGGTGTCGATCACCCGCCGGACGAGGACTGGGGGGCGGCGTCTGCTTACCCGCCGGAGGTGAATTGGGGGGCGGCGTCGGCTGACGTGAAGGAGGTGTAGGTGAAGCACCACCACCACCACCGCCACCGCCACCGTCACCGCCACCGCCACCACCACCACCGTAGCGGGGTGGACTTGTTGGCGCCTCGCCTGGAAACTTGATAAACTTCTTCTGCCATAGAATGAACTGGCGCTTGACATCTCCAAGTCTTTTCGCCCCTTCAGGTGTAGCAATGTCAATGTCCAGGTCCTCAAACCCTTGGACTATCTCCTCCACCGTGACACGAGCATAGCCATCTTGAATGGGGTTGTTGTGGTGGAGTGCTCCAGGTGGTAAAGCACTGCCGATGGCTACCTTCATGGACATGTTCCCGATAGGATAATACAGATGACATGCTTTCATCTCCTTTATATCGTCCACGGGGTAGCGAGGAGGCTCCGGTGCAGTAATTTCGACCACCAGAGGCTCCGGTGCAGTAATTTCGATCGTCGGTGCACCAGCCGGTGAGGCCTCCGTGGAAGCCACGCTGCTTCTTCTCTGCTGCTGGCTTCCGAGATCCATTGGATGATCTTCTTGCTGCGCCCGAGCTGCATCTCTTTCGGCTACTAGTACACTCACAGTTTTCTTCATCACATCCATTTCTGATACCAACTGCGCCACAACATCTGCATCCCGATCCATCTTTCTCTTACGGCACGCCAACCGTACGGGTCATCGTTCTGGGGGAACCCTACTTTCCACGGAATGGGCCCCATGCCTTGTACACGTCCTCCGTGTTTAGGATTCCCGAGGGCTTTTGTCAGGGCGTCGTTCTCTCTGTTGAACTTGATCCTCCCCTCTTGAGCATCCCTCATTGCCTCAATAAGCTTTTGGGTGGGTTTAATTATTTTGCCCTGATAAACACACTCCCCTGTCTCCGGGTTTAGCGATCCCCCATGCCCGTACCACCAGCTTTTGGCCCTTGGGTCCCATCCCTCCGTACCTGGACGGATTCCTCGCGCCCTCAGCTCGTTCTCCATCTTCTCCCACCTAGGCTGCCAAAAGCGATACCCTCCTGGCCCCATAATATGATTGTACTCCTTCTTGGCCGCATTCTCCTTATTTTTTTTCGATATTTCAAGGAACTGCTCCGATTTCTTTTGCTTCACAAATTCTGGCCAATCATGTTGCAGTTTCTCATATTGTCCTTTGAAATCCGGAGTCTTGCCCTGCTTGACAAAGTCATGGGCTAGATTTTGCTTGTATTTCCGGAATGCGTTGGACATCTTAGAAAGAGCGAACTGTTTGACTAGCTTGCACCTCTCCTTGTTTTCCTGAATCTTGTTACCCTTCTCATCGTATTTGCGGTATTCCGGAGGTAGAACGAAATGTTCCATAAGCTTGTTGAAGCAATCTTTTTTTGTTCTCTTATCGACAAAAGTGAAACCAAGACGTGCCTTCTTTGGCTCATTCCACTCCTGGACGGTGATCGAGACGTTGTCTCTAACAACGGCTCCGCATTGGCTGATAAACTTGGTGGCGTTCTTGCTGGGCTCCAGCGGCCTGCCGGTTGCTTCCTTGACAACCTCGATGGTGCATGTTTCGTTTGGTTTCATCGTCTTGGTTGCGCCACGCTTTGACGACGTACTCGATTTTTTCGACGATCCGGCCGAGGGCTAAAATAAGAAAGAGAGTTAGTTTGTTCAAATCAGTTAGTTTGTATCACCAGAGGCTCAATGTATATATATACCTTGGCGCCGGAGGTGGTTTCTACTTCCAATTGAAGATCGTCGTTTATCGACGTTTCTTCGGCATCATCTTGCTGACGGCGCCCTTCATCTTCACCGTCAAGGTTCAGATAAGAAGAGATATCATCTTCTTCTTGTCCGGTCGGCACATATACAATATCGCCGTTTATGATGCCGAACATATGATCCTCAGCGTCCGGATCATAGTTGTCCATAATCGGGTCAGCTCTATCGTCCGCCATATGTCAGTCCTGAAAACATGTAGTAAAAACAAATTAATTGTGTATATGCCAGCATTATCACATCTCTTCTACATATAAAGAGAGAGGGCGACGAGGGAGGCGAGAGGGGGGACGCAGTGACCGCGTGACCGAGAGACCGGTGGCGGTGGCGAAAGGGGGGACGCGGTGACCGCGTGACCGAGAGACCGGTGGCGGTGGCGAAAGGGGGGACGCAGTGACCGCGTGACCGAGAGACCGGTGTGGCGGTGACCGAGAGGGCGGTGGCGGTGCCGAGGACACATAACCCTCGCCGCCCCCTCTCGATCCCAAAATAAAATAATTCTTGTTAATTAAGTTAAAAAAATTGTTAAGTTACAATTTTGATCATTAAGTCTAAATTTTGTTAAGTAAAATTTTTCTTAAGTTAAAATTTTGATCATTAAGTCTAAATTTTGTTAAGTAAAATTTTGATCATTAAGTTTAAATTTTGTTAAGTAAAATTTTAGTTACATTAAGTCTAAATTTTGTTAAGTAAAATTTTAGTTACATTATACTATTACATGTGTAAATTTTTGTTAACCTAACACATTTTTCTTAAGTAAATTTTTGTTATGTCAAAATTTCGAGGGAGTACAAAATTATATACATTATACTATATATTACATATTTGTTAAATTTTGTTAAGTCAAAATTTTGTTAGTATACAATTTTTTAGTTAAGTTAAAAAAACAAAAAAAAAAAAAAAAAAAAAAACGAGAGAGAGAGCGGGCGCCGGCCGTGTCTTGGCGCTCCCCGCGCCTCTCTCTCTCTCAGCTGCGCGCGATACGGTGGCGGCGGCGGCGGTCGTCTTCGGCGGGCAAGCGGCGGCGCTGCGAGTGGGGGCGCGCGGTGGCGCCGGCAAGCACAGCGCGCGGCTCTGCGCGGGGAACGGCGGCGAGCGGCGCGGGATCGGGCGGCGTTTGGCGTCGGGCCGGAACGGCGAGACGTACGGCGGCGCGGTCGAAGAATGGGGCGCGCGCGTTCGGCGGCTCGGCGCGCGACGGCGGCGTGAGGAGCGACGGCGGCAGCGGCGTGAGGAACGAGGAGACAGCGGCGCGGTCGATCGGCGGGGCGGGCAGGGCTTCGCTGCAGAGTCGTCGTTCGCGCGGAGAAGAAGAGGAACTGGCCGCTCAGGCGCCGCGCGCGTATTTATAACCCCCCCCTTTAGTCGCGGTTGGGGAGGCGACCCGCGACTAAAGGGTATTTTCGCCGGGTTTTCGTTTCCCGCGGAAAAATACCCTTTAGTCGCGGTTGGCGAGGCCAACCGCGACTAAAGGTATTTTTTCAAATTACTTTTCTTTTTCAAATTACTTTTCTTTTTCAAATTACTTTTCTTTTTCAAATTACTTTTCTTTTTCAAATTACTTTTCTTTTTCAAATTACAAATAATATATCAAAAAGTAAAGAAAAATAAAACTAATTCATTTCAAAATCTGAAAAATACATATAATATATCAATAAATTCAGAAAAATAAAACTAATTCAATTCAAAATCTTAAAAATACAAATATTATATCAAAAAATTCAGAAAATTAAAACTAATTCATTTCTAAATGTTAAAAATACAAATAATATATGAAAAAATTCAGGAAAATAAAACTAATTCATTTAAAAATCTTAAAAATACAAATAATATATCAAAAAAATCAAAAAAATAAAACTAATTGAATTCAAATTCTTAAAAATACAAATAATATATCAAAAAAATCAGAAAAATAATATATCAAAAAATTCTTTCTTCCCGCCACTTTCTTCCCGCCACTTTCTTCCCGCCTCTTTCTTCCCGCCACTTTCTTCCCGCCTCTTTCTTCCCGCCTCCTGTCTTCCCGCTCCCATTTTTCCCGCCATTTGTCACTACATATAGGTAGCCCGGCTTGGCCAGCATTATCACATCTCTACAATCTCTCATCACTCTCTCATAGCTTCCACCGCACCCACTCTAACCTACCCGGCGGGTGGAGGAGCTTTGCGCCTCGAACTACCCTTGCCCACCGGGCTACGCGTCCTGCCGGGTGGAGCCTAAGCGCCGGCGGCGTGCCGGTCCCTCCGTCCCTCGAGTGCGCGCCGGGCGGCCATCACGAACCACTACTACCTCGACCTCACGCCGGAGCAGCGGATGAATCCCCGCTGGCATCCCGATAACCAGCATACTTGGGACGCCTTCTTCATCAATCGGCGTGAGAGGGCGCTCGCCAGGTATGAGGAGGACGGTCTGCCTCCTGGAAACTTCCACGAGGCCGGCCGTCGGCTATGGTGGTACGGCCGGACTCTGCAGAGCGTCATGGACTACATCACGGCCGGCGATATCCCCCGCCTGCGCTACCCTCAGTTCGAGCCACGAGCGCCGCCCGACGACAGCGACGACAGCAGCAGCGACGACGACGCCGGCAACTTAGAAGGCGATGACTACCAGTACAACGGCGGCGGCTATGAAGACTACGAGTATGCATATTATACGCCTAGGCAGGAGTATGACTAAATCACTCCAAATTTCATGTATGCAGGAGTATGACTTAGTCACTCCAAATTTCAGTATGCAGGAGTATGACTTAGTCACTCCAAATTTCATGTATGCAGGAGTATGACTTAGTCACTCCAAATTTCCTGTATGCAGGAGTATGACTGAATCACTCCAAATTTCATGTATCATCAGTGCTATCTCGAGTCAATTGAATCATTCGAAAATGGACACCAAACACATCACGGGTAATATAATTCACATGATTCATTCAACAAAGTTTGGTACAATAAATTATTAAACATCATTTCTTCCCTTGTGTCCCTGCTTGCTTACGATTGTGCCGTATCCATGGAGCATCCTCATCATTTAACTTAATGCTTGGGTCGGTGTTCACTTTGAAGGGCGGAATTTCAGCAAACATATTATAATCTTCTGACATGTCTGTCTTGTCCTCCACTCTCACGATGTTTCTTTTCCCTGAAAGAACAATGTGGCGCTTTGGATCATCGCATGATGTACTGATCGTTTTCTTACCTTTCCGTTTCCTCGGTTTGCTACTCATGTCCTTCACATAGAAAACCTGAGCGACATCTTTCGCTAGGACGAATGGTTCGTCAAGGTAACCAAGATTGTTGAAATCCACCATTGTCATTCCGTATTGCTGGTCCACCTTTACCCCACCTCCTGTTAGCTTGAACCATTTGCACCGGAACAAAGGGACCCTAAAGGAGGGTCCATAGTCAAGTTCACATATCTACTCTATGTAACCATAATATGTGACCTTTTGCCCATTCTCGGTTGCTGCATCAAAGCGGACACCACTGTTTTTGTTGGTGCTCTTTTTATCTTGGGCGATCGTGTAAAATGTATTCCCATTTATCTCGTACCCTTGGAAAGTCGTTATAGTCGAAGATGGTGTCTTGGCCAACATGTACAGCTGATCTACAACATGATCGTCACTCATTAAATGTTTTCTCAACCAAGCACGAAAGTCTCCATGTGGGCCTTCCTAATCCAGGATTCGGGCTTCCCGGGGTTGTCCGAGCGTAAAATATTCTTGTGTTTCTCAAAGTACGGAGCCACCAAGCTGGAATTGGTCAGAAGCTGTGTGGTGTGCTTCGATCGAGAGAATGGCCGTCCATACATATCGTTGATTTCCTTCCGATCGTGCCTTTTCCACTTAGTCTCCCCTCGTGCCGCGATTGAGGAAGACCAATCGGCTTAAGGTCAGGAACAAAGTCAACACAAAACTCAATTACCTCCTCATTTCCATAGCCCTTGGCGATGCTTCCTTCTGGCCTAGCACGGTTACGAACATATTTCTTTAATACTCCCATGAACCTCTCGAAGGGGAACATATTGTGTAGAAATACAAGACCGAGAATGGAAATCTCATCGACTAGGTGAACCAGGAGGTGCGTCATAATATTGAAGAAGGATGGCGGGAACACCAACTCGAAACTGACAAGACATTGGATCACATCGTTCTGTAACCGTGGTAGAACTTCTGGATTGATTACCTTCTGAGAGATTGCATTGAGGAATGCACATAGCTTCACAATGGCTACTCGAACATTTTCCGGCAGGAGCCCCTCAAAGCAATCGGAAGCAATTGCGTCATAATCACGTGGCGATCGTGAGACTTCAGGTTTTGGAACTTTTTCTCCGCCATGTTTATTATTCCCTTTATATTGGACGAGAATCCTGACGGGACCTTCATACTCGCTGGCATTCAAAAAAGATGACCTTCTCTTCTTTGGTCAGAGCGTAGCTGGCACGACCTTGAAACTGTTCCGGATGCCGGTCATCAGGGTCTTTCAAACTTTGTTGGTCCTGCCGTGCTTCCTTTGTATCATTTGACTTCCCATACACGCCCAAGAAGCTTAGGATGTTCACGCAAATATTCTTCGTAACGTGCATCACGTCGATTGCAGAGCGGACTTCTAGGACTTTCCAATATTCTAGCTCCCAGAATATAGATTTCTTCTTCCACATGGCTGCGTGCCCGTCAGCTCCCTTCGGAACTGATTGTCCGCCAGACCCTTTCCAAAGATGACTTTCAAATCCTTGACCATATCAAATACCTCAGCACCGGTGTGTTCCGCAGCTTCGTCCGGTGATCTGCCTTGCCGTTGTAATGCTTGCCTTTCTTTCTTCTTTGGATGACCTTTCGGAAGAAATCGACGATGCCCAAGGTACACGTTCTTCTTACAATTTGGCAAATGTACACTTTCAGTCTCATGTAAGCGGTGCGTGCATGCATTGTATCCCTTATTTGTGACAATCCCGAAAGGTTACTAAGAGCAGGCCAATCGTTGATGGTTACGAAAAGCAACGCTCGTAGGTCAAATTCCTCTTCTTTGTGCTCATCCCACACACGGACACCAGGTCTTCCCCACAGCTGTAAAAGTTCATCAACTAATGGCCTTAGGTACACATCGATGTCGTTGCCGGGTTGCTTCGGACCTTGGATGAGCACTGGCATCATAATGAACTTCCGCTTCATGCACAACCAAGGAGGAAGGTTGTAGATGCATAGAGTCACGGGCCAGGTACTATGGCTGGAGCTCTGCTCGCCAAAAGGATTCATGCCATCCGTACTTAGACCAAATCTTATGTTCCTTGCGTCAGCTGCAAAATCTTTGAACTCTCTGTCGATCTTTCTCCATTGTGTTCCATCTGCGGGGTGTCTCAACTCCCCGTCCGACTTACGGTCCTCTTTGTGCCATCGCAACAACTTGGCATGCTCTTTGTTCCTGAACAGACGTTTCAACCGTGGTATTATAGGAGCATACGACATCAACTTGGCGGGAACCGTCTTCACAGGTTTACGGCCCTCAACATCGTCACCAGGGTCATCGCCTCTGATCTTATAACGCAATGCAGTGCAAACCGGGAATTCATTCAAATTCTCGTATAAACCGCGGTAGAGGATGCAGTCGTTGATGCATGCATGTATCTTCAGAACCTCTAAACCTAGAGGACAGACAACCTTCTTTGCTTCGTACGTACTGGCGGGCAACTCGTTATTCTTTGGAAACATATTCTTCAACATTTTCAGCAAGTTTTCAAATGCCGAGTCAGCTACACCTGCCTGTGCCTTCCATTTCAGCAAATTCAATGTGCAGCCCAGCTTTTTCAGACCATCATCGCATCCGGGGTACATCGCCTTCCTGTGATCCTCTAACATGCGATCCAAATTCTCCCTCTCTTTTTCAGTTTCGCAGCGTCTCCGTGCATCAGCAATGGTCCGACCAAGATCATCAACGGGATCATCACGTGCCTCTTCTTCACCTTCCCCTTCACCTTCCCCTTCACCTTCAGCATCCTCCATGAAAGTATCACCGAAATGAGCAAGATAGCTTTCATCGATGAAATCATCCCCTTCTTCATCTTCTTCCATTATAACCCCTCTTTCTCCATGCTTGGTCCAACAATTATAGCTTGGCATGAAACCGTGCCGAAGCAGGTGCATGTGAACATCTCTTGAGGAAGAGTAACCCTTCTGATTCTTACAGTTAACATATGGACAGATAACAAAACCCCCCTGCTTGTTCGCATTAGCCACTACGAGGAAATCTTTCAAACCCGTACTGAACTCGCCGGAGAGTCGGTTACCGTACATCCATTGTCGATTCATCTGCATTATTATAATATAAAATATATAATTAACCATCATGCATTTGTTAAACTAACTAGCTACAAACAATATAAATTAAACAATGAACTACACACACATGCATATTTTATCAACGACACATCAAAGGTTCAAGTTGCTAACCGCGATCGAGGAGGAAAAAATAAATGAGAAAGCTCAAGTGTGGCTCCAACACTTCATATCATGTTTGTTTCATGCTCTTGGGGCATTTCATCAAACACCTTATGTGCATAAGAGGAACCAAAAGCAAACCTAACACCCACCTGGCCAACCGCGACTAAAGGCCTTCGGGCACCTTTAGTCGCGGTTGGCCTGGCCAACCGCGACTAAAGCCCCCCACGTGCACCGGCTGGCCACCGAGCGCCCTGGGCCCAGGCCTTTGGTCGCGGTTCGCCTCCCGAACCGCGACTAAAGGTCCCATTAGTCGCGGTTCCTATAGCTTCGCGACTTATGGGGCTCACCGGAAGCCTGTTTTTCTACCAGTGCACGAAGCGTTTAGTTGTGTTATGAAGATTCACATGTAAGATCGGCAAGAGGTAGACATAGCTAACGAATAATGGTGTTAGTAGATAGTAGTGCAGCCATTGCAATTAACTCTTGTTGCTTTCTCTGGAAAGATATGTATCAGGCATCAATTATAACAACAGAAAAGTCTGGAAGGAACCAAGTTTGAATGTAAAATTAAGCCAAGAAATCTTCCATTTCATCAGACATACGTGTCGTGAGGGTCTTGGTCGTGGCCTGGTTTCTCGGAGCAAATGTTTCAACATGCACCAATTGAGTGAGCCAACGATTTGTCCGTAACCTTTCCCGTAGAAATCCTTTTGTAAGTGTAGCATTGATATCGGTGGTCAAAAAACCCACTGCACCCTACTGTCAACAACGAAGGAAGATTGAGGCGATAACCAATCATGGGACATGGGTAAGAACCGGATACATGAGTTGGAGACCTCGGTGATAGAGGAGGTGGTTGATGGTGTCACGCACAACAGAGACCTTACTCCCGCATCCAGTTCCTCATCGCCGAACAGCGGGACGAACTAAGGTCGATGGCTGCTTCTCGCACTCGAGAATGCCTCCCCATTTTAAGCGTGGGTCGACTTGGCCTCATCGCTGAGGCGTCCACCAGCAGCAGCTCTCGCCGTCGCGGTAGTCGCTGAGGCGCCCGTCGAAAGAAAATCACGCTGCGGTTGTAGCTGAGACGCTCGTCAGCAACAACTTTCACAATCTAATGTTTGGTGGCACGATGATGGTAGCAACATCGAGCATGCAAACCGGCCAGAATTGACACCTCCCTAATTAATGATGCGGAGTAATTGCGATGCGAGTCTTAATTCTATGCTAAATCAGAAGTACTCCCTCCGTCCTATAGTGTAAGTCATATTCTCAAAAACTATTTGTCCCATAACTCCCACCTCTAAGGCATAATTTTATTTAATGCGGGAGAGAAAGGTGTAGGAATAATTTTATTTAATGGGTAGGAATAATTACTCCACGCTATGGCCCAGTGCTAAAAATAGAAGGATTAGTTAGGAAAGTATATTAATTTTCCTCCTTTGATAGCCATATCTAAATCTTGATTTTGTTTGTGCGGTGGGCTTTTAGATCTTGCATTTTTGATTGTGAAATATGTTCCGTACGTTGTGGACTTGTTGACTCTTTGATGTTAATTGTTGCGATCTCTCAATTAATACACGTTGTTTACTTCCTTATGTGGCACGTCGGTTTCAATACTCTAGGCGTTGATTTTGGAAAGTGATCTGCGCTTAGTTCATTTTGAGGGTAAATGGCATGAATGGCTAGATATCAAGTGGGAGTTGTTTAAAATGATTAGACGGTCAAGATGTCTCCATTATTTGACATCAAACATTTTTGATGACGTACCGACTCGAATATAATAGTAAAGAATATTCTCCGGTAGGCCTACCGTAAAAAGCCTCAAGATACAACATGAAATAAACTTTTATCATATAGTTATATAGCATCATATTCGTTGATATTTTTTCTACAAACTTAGTTAAACTTCGCACTGTTTAACTTTGAAAAATATATACGATTTATACTATGGAACTGAGGTAGTAGCTCTGAATGGGCCGAGATGGCGTAGTGGACAGTGCAATTGGTTGCGCAACTCATAGAGAGCTGCCGTTGATGGAAGGTTTTGTATGCTTGTCGGCAGCCAGCAAGAAGTCCAGCACTATATCGTTGAACCGGGCCGGGTCCTCGGTCTGTGGAGTATGGCCTGTTTCCTTCATGATTTCCACTCTTGCTTTCCCACCCAAAGCACTGAAAACATCGTTAGACAGTTAATAAAACGGCAAAATTTACCCGCAAAAAAAGGCAAAATTATGTTCGTCAAGAACCTAAACGAGCGCACACCCTAAGACGACTCAAAGTTGCTGCTTGTGACAAGTTATACACTTATACCTCTGAACCGCAAAAGCCTTCTCCACCGGAAACAATTGGTCATCTTCTCCCCAGACAATCAGCACCTCCTGCGTAGCCATACATGATACATGCAACGTGGCAACAAGGTTAGCTGCGGCAGAGCGTTTCAGTGAACGTATTGGTTGAAATTAAATATTTGTTGAGCATGTACATACACAGATACAGACCTGAGATAGCGGTGTTACTTGGAACTTGTCTGTGCCGACCGTGACCCCCTTGTAAACATGGCTAAGTTGTTCCCTATTAGTGTAGAGTTTCTGACAGGAGACAACAGATACCAGATGATTTAGCATCTGATACAGTAGTAGTGGTTTACATCTACCTGAACTGCTATCTTTATGACAGAAAAGCACAGCTGAAACTGTAGGTCGGATCTCTGACGAAGTCACGAGAGTGCTAACGCTCCAGGCTCCAACGATATCAACAAGGGACAAATCATGCTGACTACTGCGTCAGGATAATTAAGCAGCTCGGCATTATTGCAGTGTGCATTTTCTCTTTTCGATCGGAAATAAACGCTTGCTATATCTGAAAACCAGGAAATCAATGCTACAGTGTTAGATTTGATTGCTAGGAGGTGTTGTGGTTTGTGGCCGGAAATTTTGCTATCCTACGAAGCTAATGTGGTTTGTTTCATTTTTTTATGAGAAGTCGACCAACTATTTATAATCCTCAGCAGTATAAGAAAATCTAAAAATAACAAAAATTACAAGTGTGTTCTCGGGTCACCTAGCAACGACTACAAGCACTCGAATGAGCTGAAGGCGTGCCGCCGTCTTCGCCCATTCATCATTGGAGTCAGACAAAACTTGTCGTAGTAGAACTTGTTGCTAGTGGCGGACCTAGAAATTTATTGAAGCATGGGCACGCCGCAAGGCAACTAAATTTTTTCGACAAATATAAGCATCACATAGATTTTGGTAGAGGCAAGGACGATACGGCTTGCCACGGTGTTGCCAGCAGTGGTGGCAAGGAATACACTTAGGGCAATGTTCGCGCAAGCAGCTCGAGCTTGCAGGCGGAGAGGGGTAACTGCTCGACCGCTCATGGACGGCCATACATGTCCATGTTCACGCAGGCGTGGCCCTGGGCCAAATTCGCACCATTGTCCATCGCAAACCCATTGGCATCCCCACGAGCTCGACTATTTATAGGACGAGGGGAATGCCAGATTCAACCACGGTGGTGACCGTGCTGGTGAGGGCGAAAGGTAGGAAATTGGAGTTTTCCTTATGGCAAGCTCTCTCGTGTTTTGCGCGACGCACAAAGGAGCGGCTAGGATTGCAAAATTAGACCTTGGCATCCATGTTTTGCATATACCCCCACCCCCCCTCCCAATCTTGAAATAAGTTTACTTCTACCTCTTGTATTAAGTAAAATTCTTTAAACTTTGATCTACTTTATTAAAAATAGTATCAAAATACTCCTATATGACATCAAATCGTTATAATACGAAACTACATGACTCATCTAGTGAGACTCATCTAGTGAGACTAATTAGTAAAATTTTAAAATATTTTACATAGAGCAAACAATAGAAATACACTTATTTGTTTCTATGAACCAAAACGACTAATTGGGTTTTTCTTTTGAATTCCGACTAGTTTAGAACGGCAATATAAAGCCGAATAGATCAAACAATGTTTTATCAAAAATAAAATCAGCTCCAAGAATTTTTGTTCAAAAAGGTTCAAAAAAGAAATTTTTTCAATTTTTTTGTTCGGAAAAATAAAATGTCCATATTTCAAAAATCTTCAAGATTTTAAAAAATGTTTAAAATATCAATCAGAAAAGAAGAAACAGAAAAGGACGGAAATAAAAAGAAAACCCGAAAAATTGAAAGAAAACCGGGAAGAAACCGCCTGAACAAAAGAAACAGAAAAAAAACACACAGAAACTTCTAGAAGGTTCCCAAAACCTGGGTATACCAGAAGCATCCGTTGTTAATGGGCGCATTCCCCACAACGGCGATAAATAGGTTTTGCCCCTTTGCGTGGATTGTGGCTACTAGGCTACTTGCTATTCGCTATGGGTTGGTTGTCTCCAACCTTACTAAATTGAACGATCTAGTTCCAAAGAACAACATAAAGCAAGCGCATGGTTTACCCAATAGCGCGGAGGCGAGGGGGGATCGAGGGCGCAGGCGCAGGAAAATTTCCGGACGGTTGTTGCATGTTCACGCGCGAGCCACAGCGATAGCGCGCGCTAGACTAGAAGCATCAATTTTGGGGCGTCCGAGGGCACAAAATGGCGCACATGGAAAAAGTTTTAGATGGCGCGTAATTTTAGTGCGTCTGCTGGAGGGCACAAAACTACGGCGCGCATTATATATCATTGGTTATTTTAGCGTAGACGCGATATATCGTCTCTGTTGGAGTTGTTCTTATCGTTAGTTTGTTATTCAACAGACACCAATGAGTTGCGGTTTGTTAAGCTTCATGTACTAGCCACTTGAACCAAAAGTCTGAACTGCCACTCGCGTGTGATGGGAAAAAAGAAAGTCAACACGTGAAAGAAAAAGAGTACACCGAAATAGCGGTGGCTAAAGAGGGGGCAACAACAATTTTTAGGCTTAATTGCGAAAACCATGTGAAAGCCAGAATTTGAACTCAAGACATGGGCTCTGATACCATGTTAAGCTTCGTGCACTAGACACTTGAACCAAAAGTCCGAACTTATGGAAAGGGCTAGGTAATCTACATATACATTACACAACACGGTTGAGGCGCGCCGATCTGAAGTCGAGGACAGTGATAGTTTGCGCAATTGAGTTGCGCCTGAAACGTGTGGGGTTGAATCCCGGGCATGTGCTTGGGAAACATGGACGTTTTGTTTGTGCTTGATGCAGTAGACAAACGAGAAATTGTTAAAAGACTAGCACGCCAGAGTAACAACTATAGCTAATAAAAGAAATTATAGATTAGAACGAACACCAATCAAATATATCGTTGTTGTTCTCTAATATACTAGCTACCAACCGAGTTGGTCTCGTTAATCTCTTAGATGAACATGAAAAGTTTATCTACTGACTTCGTTGACTTGACCCAAAATATATCGTAACTGTGTTGATTCAGCATTGTTCACGTTGCAGCAACCCAAGAGAAAAAATACTTACAGAGCTATGTGTCTGTAGTGATACGTCGACCGACCTTGTTGACTTGACCCTTTCTTAATTTAGGACGGAAGAACGAAGAAGTCGAACGTGGAATCAGTACAGAGTGATACGCACCTGGATGAAGTCCCGGAGGACGAAGTCCAGCGACATTATCGCCGGCGGCGGGCGGTGCGCGACCATCTGCATCAGCCTCCTCATGGCGGCGGGCTGGGCCGGAAGGAGCAGGTCGTCCACGCCGCCCCATTCTTCGCCGGCCCTCTTCAGGACCTCGCGGTCGTCGGCCCCCGTCTTGAGCACGTTCGAGCTCGCGAGCACCACGGGGCCGACTCTCCCCGGCCCCGCCGCGCGCGCTAGCCAGTACGCCACGAACCCGCCGTAGCTCGTCCCCGCTACGGCCACGCGCTTGCCCTCCAGCCCCTCCACTGAGTCCAGCAGCGCGGCGAGCGCAGCCGCCTGGGTGGCCTCTGACGGCGGTGGCACCGTGGGGCAGTCCCACGAGCTGCCGCCGAAGCCGAGCAGGTCCGGGACGATGATGTGGAATTGGCGGGACAATGGACCGACCTGGCAGCGCCACTGCCAAGTGGCCCAAGGGCCAAAGCCGTGAATGAGCAGCAAAGGCGGGAGCTTCGGTTCGCCCGGCGGAGCCCAGTAGTGGACGGTGCAGGTCGACGACGACTTGCCGTCGCCGCCGTCGTAGGGGTAGGGGAGCGTGACGGAGTGGGGGCGGAGGCCGGCGGCGAGGAAGTCGCGGCGGGTGAAGTAGTCGATGAGCGCCACGAGGCTGAAGCTTGCCCCCATGGCTCTAGCTTCTGGTGCTTCCGGCCTGACCAAGAAGAGCAGCACACCACAGCCTCAAGTTCTTGTTCAAGTGTGCATGTAAAGAGAATGAAATCCAAGTGACGAGCTGACCGGTGGAGCTTAGCTTAAGAGGAAGAGACCTGTTGCTGGGTTCAGACTTCAGAGCATTCCGGGTTTGCAAGGGAAGAAGGGCTGTTGAACACCAAACGTACCTTCTTCCAAGTTAGAAAAAGGAAATATAGCAGTATCATAATTAAGTGCAAGTAAGAAAATGTCGGCTAGCTAGTATGGTGTTCTCACCGGGGCGGCTAAGCTTCTTTTCTTTTATCTTGTCCGAGGGTTGATGATGTACTGATGTTGACAACACATGCTATCAAAAAACTTCCCATCCACTCTTCAAGATTAGTGTATTTCATTGACAAGTTGCACGGCCAGTCTTCGTCTCCTCTGTAGCTCATTGAAAAATTACACTGCCAGTTTTTTTCTCAAAATAGAAGTTTAAATGTTTGTCTTATTCTTGATACCGAGAAAGAATCATGGATTCTTCGTTTGACCATGCATGGGTTGGTGTAAATACATGAGATTCCCAAGAAAATATGATCCATGACATACAGGATCAGGTGGCGCGACATCCTGCTACGGAAGAATATCCTTCGCGCCTCGGAGACCGGGTGTCCTCTTTGCGACGAGGCCCTCGAGAGGGCGAGCCACCTGAACCTCCACTGCCGCGTGGCGCGCGCCTTCTGGGCCACGGTTGGCGTCGTCATCCCCGGTGCTGCTCATATCGGGGAGCTACACCTCCTCTCGATGCCTGGCTCCGTCCATCCCGCGACGGCGCTGGCTTTCGTGCTGCTGTGCTGCTGGCATCTGTGGAAGCAGCGCAACGCGGCGGTCTTCCGCGCCGCCGTCCCTTCGCTCCAGCTGCTTCTGAAAACTTGCTGCGAGCATGCCGTGCTTTGGTCGGGCAGGTTCCCCATTGACCTGCGTGCTCGGGTCAGAGATTGGGACCGCACCCTGCGGCTTGCTCCTTAGCTGCACTAGCCTAGTTTTTTCTCTTCTCTTCCTTTTCTTCCCTGTCCCGCCCTCTCTGTTGTAATGGCTTCACCCTGGGGTTTGCCCCTTTTTTCAATATATTCAGGTGGGGAATCTCCCCCCCGTGAAAATTCAAAAAAAATAACCATTTGACTCATATCTTTTTGTTGGATCCACGATCGCTCAAATTATTTGTCCATAATTTCACCCAATTTCCACTTCGGTAGTAACAATCATGTTTGGCACATTAAATGATATGTATAATTGGTTTTACCATTATGCTTGATCAATGATCAGTAGTACCATGTGAGACCCCATATGGCGCAGTAGTGGATCATTCGATCCTGCAACCATTCACTTCACTAGGCCTCAAGGAGGTGGGTCGCCATATGTCGCGTATGCGAGAACACATACATCGGGGGTTTTCACCCATGTATTTGTTCGGTAGTGGTGAAAGGATCGTATGCCGCACCTAGAGGGGGTGGGGTGAATAGGTGCTAACCAATTTTTAGTTCTTTTTCAATTTAGGCTTGACACAAAGGTAAATTCTCTAGATATGCAACTAAGTGAATTTACCTATATGACAAGGCAATCAACTAAGCAAGATATAGCTAAGCAATATAAGAGATAGAATAGGATAGAGGTAACCGAGAGTGGAGCACGCGATGACACGGAGATGATTCCCGTAGTTCCTTTCCTTTTCAAGAAGGTACGTCTACGTTTGGAGGAGTGTGGTTGCTACGAAAGCCAAACCAACAGCCACGAAGGCTTCACTCAAATCTCCGGTGAGCAACGTCACGAAGGCCTAGCCCACTTCCACTAAGGGATTTCCTCGAGGCGGAAACCGGGCCTTTACAAGGTTCTTGGGGCACTGACAAGGTATCAATTTGTCAATGCCTATGGATTGTAGGCTAGGGTTTAGTTGGAAGTAGAGGGTAAGTAGATCTCGAAGGTTTCAGCCGAAAAGTACTCGACGAATATGAAAACTAGGGTTTGCAGACAATGATTCGATTGATTCTTCGTCCCTCGACTCCCCCTTTATATAGGAGGTGGAGCCGAGGGATTCGTGCTATACAAGTTTACAGAGTCCGGGACGGTTTCTAACTCATCCCGCCAGATTACAAACAACACTTCCTATTACAACTCTATCTTTCCTTAGTAAATCTTGGGCTTCCGAATCTTCTTATTCTTCGGGTATTGGGCCTCCAGTAAACCCCGGGTACCATCTTCGGCAGGCCCATTTGGGATGCCTATGTCAGTAGCCCCCGAGATTTTGCTTGAATCGTAGAATCAGGGAAAATCTCCACTGTTTATTTTTATTCGGAAGTTTTAACTTTTTTATACTTCTTCACATAAAATTCTATATTGTACAGGGATAATGGTAGTTGGGGCTAGTTCATCTGGCGGATCAGGTACTAGTTAACTGCTCTAGTGGCAATCCGCAAAAACCTACTTCAAAATCACGTCCCTGGACATGATCTCGGGATCTTTGGTGTAAACTTCGACGGGTGCCGCTTAAGGTCTTACCATTCGTCGAGTCCCGATCGAATTTATCGGGTACCTAACGCGTCCGTTAGGATTTTCTTCGTATCTGTTGATACGGATAAAAGTAGAGCGCAGTCTTTAGCGATGCCACGCCCGTGAAACGGATCTGGGGTCTTACCTTCGCAAATTTGCGGCATTCAGAAATTGATCGCAACTTTGGCGTTCTGAGAATATATTGTCGAGTGCTTTTCCGGCTGTTGGAATGGCACATTTTATCGAGTCAAATATGACTTATATTGCTCTCCCGATGGGAGTATATGTAGAGTTAATTATAACTCGAAATATACTCTCTTGCTTTTCTATTTTTCCTTTGTTAATTTCATCGGGCACGCGAACAGCGTTCCCGATGGGAGTAGCCCCCGAGGCTACAACCAAGAACTTGTGCTTGGTTGTAGGCTCAACATTTTAGTCCACCTTGTCGCTATATTGTCATTAGTTCCCAATATGATCTTTTTCTTCTTCTCTTTTTTTTATCTCTCGGGTGCGCGAACAGCTCCCGATGGGAGTAGCCCCCGAGGCTACAGCCAAGAACTTGTGCTTGGTTGTAGGCTCCCGCAATTTCTATATTGCCATAGTCGAAATTTGTACTTTTTGTCGAAGTAGCCCACGAGCATTTGGGGAAAAACTTGTTTTTGATCAAAGGCTCCCGAAGTATTGAATAATTCTTCCTGTCGCCAATCTTCTTTAACTTTTCTTGTCGACATGCTTCCCTTAACCAAATTTACTTCATCCTTCGCGAATAGTCGTGATTTTTCTGCCCTGTGGGTCCATTGCTTCCACCACGTTGACACGTCGTGCAAGTGGGGGACACACGTCCTCCGCTTTTTCTGGCGCACGTACAGTAACGCCTATCTCAGTAAAAATACCTTTTTACCCTTGTATCTAGAAGATCTATTCTCACCACACGATTTCTTCATCCAACGGCACACTGCTTCACCCGATTCTTATATAAACCTTTCTTCAACCTCCGTTCATCCCCTCGCTTGCGCCGCTCACCTGTTCCTCTTCGCAAAACTTCTCCTGCGCCCAATCTTTCTCTGATCTTCCGCACTCACACACATTGCTCTGTCATTGCCGTTGATGCCACCGCGCGCGCGTCTGACTCGCCACAGCACTCCGGAATCCAAGATGGCCGCCGAGGATCTTGAGTGGGAGAGATCCAAAATCTCCAACCAAGACACCAACATGCTGAAGAGGCTTGGCCTCATGAAGAAGGAGGACGCCATCCGCTTCCCTAGCGAAGAAAGCTACCCCAAGCCTCCAATGGAGTATCGGGTTAGTTTTGTTGATCATCTCATCCGCGGCCTCTCGACCCCAATCCACGATTTCCTCCGCGGTCTTCTTTTTGTTTATGGGATTCAATTGCACCAATTGACTCCCAATTCCATCCTTCACATTTCTATTTTCATCACACTTTGCGAATGCTTCCTCGGAATCCCTCCCAATTGGGCTCTGTGGAAACGCATTTTCTGCCTCCGCCGCAATGGCTCCCACAACGTCACTTATAACATAGGTGGCGTTGTTATCTGTGTTCGTACTGATGTCGACTATTTCGACGTCAAATTTCCTGATTCTGTCCAAGGATGGCGCAAAAAGTGGCTCTACATTCACGAAGAAAGTGCCAACTCCGTTGAGCACAACATAGTTCCTTTCGACGGAAGTGCCAAAATTCAGCGCCGCCGCTCCTGGGATGCCGAAGCTTCCGAGGAAGAGAAAAAGGCGACAGAGGCGCTCATGTCTCGTATTCGTCAGCTTCAAAACACTCGAGGCAAAGAGCTGTCTGGTGTTCAAATCACTGCCTATTTCCTTAGGATTAGAGTGCAGCCTCTTCAGGCTCGCAAAAATCCCCTTTGGACGTATTCTGGTAAAAATGACGCCAACAGAATCTCCGGTGATCTTTCCACCAAGGACTTGGAGAAGTTGATTCGAAGACTTTCTCGCCTGGGTAAAGACCCAATTCCTTCCTCTTGTCGCGTGGAACCGTACAGCGCCGCCAATCCACTCCCCGAGGTATTTTGTCTTGCCGAGTTTTTACCTTGTTTTGCACTTTCTCTGCATCTCATTATATTGTCATCTCTTTTAATTTTCCTTCTGGTCACTATTTTTTACAGAACCATCCTACCATGACTTCCCTTCCTCCTCTTCCGGAGGGTGGAGAAGTCGAAGAACAGGCCATCGTTGCCGAAGATACTCAAGGTTCTTCTATTCGTGAAAGTGAAGTCGCGGGTTCTCACAAATCTACGGCTTCTCATGAAAAAGAAGTTGAGTCTGAAACCAGTGAATCGACGCAATCCCTTCCTCCTGCTGTTTCTCCAAAGAACAAAAGGAAAAGGACTGATGTTGAAGATTCTGGCACCTCTAAGGCTGAAGAAGTTGTTCCTTCTCATCCGAAGGCAGCTTACGATCCTTATGTTGAATCCCTCGTCAGCTCGTAAGTCGTCTTTATTTCTCTCTATTTTTGTACTCGAAATATTTATCTTGTCTTGCTTTTTATGCTGCCGATTTTTTGATTAATAGTGATGACGAGGAAGAAGTTCCAACTACTGACGTGGCTCCTCGGACAAGCACGTCATGTACTGTACTTGCCTCAGACACGCTAGTTGAAGGAGAAGAAACCTCGCCTCCTCAACAAAACGTCGTCACCACTACTCCGCCATCAAGCCCCCTTGCTCCTTCACCAAAAAGGGCAAGGGTTGAAAAGATTATTGAACCTGCCCCTCAGTTGGGCAGTTCGTCGACTCTGCTCCTAGATGAATTGATGGAAAGGTTCAAGGATGCTCGCAGTATCCATGATTTTGTCAAAGCTCAACTAGTAGCTGGCGCCAGATTTGCTCTTATCATGCTCCAGATCTGCCACTCGAAGCTTGACCTTACCCAGGTTGTCGAGAAGGTTCACCAAAAGGTAAAACGTCGGAGAGTTGGTGTTGACAGGATTAACACGAAGGTTACGCCCATAGCCGAAGAAATGATTGAAGACCTGCTTCGGATGGATGCCGACTTTTTTGCCGATGGCCATTATGCCGATTTTCTTGGTGCTGCTCCTGAGGAAAACAGAGTTACTCTTGATGACATACTGAATCAAGACTAGTTATTTTCTTCTTGTAGATATTTCTTCTTTGTAATCCATGACTATATTGTAAAGCAATCATTATATTTCTCTGTTTGTCTAGCCCCCGAGTGTTTCGGTGACTCTTTACTATATTTGTATATTTGCGAGGTTTTGAACCAAGGCATTTATATATTTAAGGTGAATATGAGCCCCCGAGCTTTTTATTGAGTACTATTTTGTATTTTTATTGACTCACGAGGTATTTGAATACCAAGGCAAGGTTTTTCTTTTGTCGATGAACTATATTGAAATTCGTCGGAGCAAAGACTTTGGTCATGTCGATAAAGAAGAAAAGTTATATTGTCACTATCTTTATTATATTGCAGCACCGCGAGCCCGCCTCATTAAAAACCTTCTCCGGCCCCACTCGGTGCCCCGAAAAAGGAAAAGAGTGCGTCTGAAAACTCGCGGGCGTTTCAGTACATTGAAGTTTTACAAGGACTATATTTCGACTCTAGGCGTAGAACCGCCTAAGTTGCGCCACGTTCCAGGGGTTTGGCTCCTCCACCCCTGTCTTCTTGTCCTTTATCCTGTATGCTCCTCCTCCGATTACTTCCGTGACGATGTAAGGGCCAAGCCATGGTGACTCGAGTTTTTCATGACTTTTTTGCGTGAGCCGAAGAACTAGGTCGCCCACCTGAAAAGATCTTGGCCGCAAACGTCGACTGTGGTAATTCTTCAAGTCCTGTTGATATTTGGTTACCCGAGATAATACTTCATCTCGAGCTTCATCAAGTGCGTCGACGTCGTCCTCTAGCGCTCTTCTCGATGTTTCTTCATCATATTCAGCGACACGTGGAGAGTTGTGCTCTATCTCGATTGGTAGTACTGCTTCTGCTCCATGAACCGTAAAAACGGAGTTTCTGCGTTCTTGTGTTTGGTGTTGTTCGGATGCTCCACAACACGCTTGGTAGTTCTTCTGGCCAGGTATGTCGAGCTTTTTCCAATGGTCCTAACAAGCGCTTCTTGATGCCATTGCAGATGATACCATTGGCTTTCTCGACTTGCCCATTGGTTTGAGGATGTGCAACTGACGCAAAGTTCAGCTTGATACCCACCTCTTCGCAATAATCTTTGAATTCATGGGATGTGAAGTTACTGCCGTTGTCTGTGACGATGCTGCGGGGCACTCCAAATCTGAAGACGAGGCCTTTTACGAATTTTACTGCGGATGCTCCGTCTGGTGAATTTATCGGCTTCGCTTCTATCCACTTTGTAAACTTATCGACAACTACCAGCATGTACTCCTTTCCTCCTGGCGAGGATTTGTGTAACTTACCCACCATATCAAGTCCCCATTGAGCAAAGGGCCATGACAATGGTATTGGTGCTAGCTCTGCTGCTGGAGAGTGAGGTTTTGCGGCAAACCTTTGACACGCGTCGCAAGTTCTTACTATGTCCTTGGCGTCCTCGATTGCTGTCAACCAGTAGAATCCTGCCCGAAAAACTTTGGCTGCGATAGCTCGACTACTTGCGTGGTGGCCACATATTCCCTCGTGTACATCCTTCAGAATTATTCTTCCTTCTTCGGGTGTGACGCATCTTTGCAAGACGCCTGAAATACTTCGCTTATACAGTTCTCCCTTGACCACCGTAAAAGCTTTGGAGCGTCGAATTACTCGCCTTGCCTCAACTGGATCGTCGGGTATTTCTTTCCTCAGGATGTATGATATGTACGGCTGCATCCACGGTATCTGTATCACCATGACCAGGTCCTGATCTTCTTCTTCGTCCTCTTGCTTTTCCTTGGTAGCCCCCGAGGGTTTCTTCTCCTTCTTTTTTGACTTTGTCGACTTAGTGGATCTCTCTGTTATTTCTTCCCAGAATACACCTGGCGGGACTGCAAGGCATTGCGACCCGATGTTTGCAAGAACATCGGCTTCGTCGTTGCTCAATCTGCTAATATGGTTTACTTCGCATCCATCAAACAACTTCTCGAGTTTGTTGTATACCTCCTTGTATGCCATCATGCTATCATTGACTGCGTCACATTGGTTCATAACTTGCTGTGCCACCAGCTGTGAGTCGCCAAAGATTTTTAGTCGAGTTGCACCGCAGGCTTTCGCCATCTTCATCCCGTGTATGAGAGCCTCATATTCTGCTTCATTGTTAGATGCGTTAGGGAACGTCATCCGAAGGATGTACTTCAACTTGTCGCCTTCAGGTGATATGAGTACTACTCCTGCGCCAGCCCCTTCTAGTCTCTTGGACCCATCAAAGTTCATGGTCCAGGTTCTCGATAAGTCTGGAGGTCCTGTATTTTGCAACTCCATCCACTCTGCGATGAAGTCCGGCAGTATTTGCGATTTTATTGCTTTTCTTTTTTCATACGTGATGTCCCGAGGGGAAAGTTCTATTCCCCAAAGGGAGACACGACCCGTAGCTTCTGGGTTGTTCAGTATATTTGACAAGGGAGCTTCATTGACCACTATGATCGGATGTGCCGAAAAATAGTGGCGCAATTTCGTCTTTGTCATGAACACTCCATATGCTATCTTTTGGTACTGCGGATACCTTTGTTTTGATGGCGATAAAACTTCGCTGACGAAGTATCTTGCGGCCTCACACGCCGTGGAGTTTTCCTTCTTCTTTCCTTTCGACAACTAGCACCGTGCTCACCACTTGGGGCGTGGCTGCGATATATAGCAGGAGAGGTTCCCTTTCTTTTGGTGCCACCAGAATTGGCGGTGTCGAAATTGTGCGCTTCAAATCCTCGAAAGCTCTGTCGGCTTCTTCGTTCCACTGGAATTTATCTCCTTGTTTTATCAAAGCGTAGAACGGCAGTGCTTTTTCTCCCAGCCTAGCGACGAATCTGCTCAGAGCTGCGACTCGCCCCGTTAGCTGTTGTATCTCCTTCAACTTTGTTGGCTTCCTCATTGTTACGATAGCCTGTATTTTGTCGGGATTTGCTTCAATCCCTCTTGCTGAGACTAGAAACCCCAAAAGTTCTCCTGCTGGGACGCCAAAGGAACACTTCGTCGGGTTCAGTTTGAGGCAGAACTTATCAAGGTTGTCGAAGGTTTCCTTGAGATCCTCGATCAGCGTTGCCCCCTTTTTTGATGTTATGACGACATCATCAATGTATACTTGCACGTTCTTCCCAATCTGTGTCGCCAAACACTTCTGCATCATCCTTTGATATGTTGCTCCCGCATTTTTTAGACCAAAGGGCATTGTTCTGTAGCAAAACACGCCGTAAGGTGTAATAAACGCGGTCTTTACTTCATCTTCTTCTTTCAATCTGATCTGGTTATAACCAGAATATGCATCCAGGAAGGAAAGACGTTCACATCCAGCCGTGGAGTCGATAATTTGATCGATCCTCGGGAGGGGAAAGTGATCCTTTGGACAATGTTTATTGAGACACGTAAAGTCGACGCACATGCGAAGGACCTTAGTGTTTTTCTTCGGCACCAGCACAGGATTTGCTACCCATGTGGCTTCTGTGAATATCTCTTTGATAAAACCAGCTTCTTGTAGTCGATTGATTTCTGACAGCATGGCTTTGCGGTTTGGTTCCGAAAAACGCCGCAAAGGTTGTTTGATTGGTCTCGCTAGTGGATCCAAGTTTAGGTGGTGCTCGGCAAGTTCCCTGGGTACTCCTGGCATGTCGGCTGGACACCATGCGAAGATTTTCCAGTGCTCACGGAGGAACTCGACGAGCGCGCTTTCCTATGCGATATCCATGTCGTTTGCGATAGATGTCGTCTTTTTTGGATCTGTCGGATGAATCTGCACCTCTTTTGAATTTTTCTCGGTACTGAAAGTTGATTCTTTGTTTGGCCTTCCAACGTCTGGCAATACGTCGTAATCAGTCATGCTTTTTGACGCCAAGTACTCAGCTTGCATCCCGAAAGTTTCTGACAACCGGTGGAAATCCTTGTCGCATTTATCGGCTAAGGCAAAGCTTCCTTTAACTGTGATTGGTCCCTTTGGTCCAGGCAACCTCCACAACAAGTATGTATAGTGTGGCACTGCCATAAATCTAGCATATGCTGGTCGTCCCAACAGAGCGTGATATTGCGACGGAAAATCCACGACTTCAAACTCGAGCCTCTCGATTCTATAATTTTCTCGGGTCCCAAACTGAACGTCGAGATTGATCTTTCCCAATGGATAACTTGGTTTCTCCGGTGTGATGCCGTGGAACCTTGTGTCTGTTGGTTTCAAGTTTGCTAAGGATATGTTCATCTTCCTCAATGTATCTGCATACATAAGGTTTAAGCTGCTGCCGCCGTCTATGAACACTCGAGAGACATCAAATCCCGCGATAACTGCTGGCAGAATAAGTGCTGACTGCCCTGGTCGAGGAACTTGCTGCGGATGATCTGCTATTGTGAAGCCGATATCTTGTCCTGACCAATTAAGGTACTCAACTGTTGGTGGAGGCATTTTCTCTGCCATAAACACCTGTCGTGAGATTACTTTCTGAGCTCTATTGGACGGCCTTCCCTTCTGAATCATCGACACTGCTCCATTGGAATTAGGATCAACATAAGGTGGTGGTGCAGGTGCTGCCGCTATTCTGAGCTGATGCCGATTGTCGTCTGTAATCGCGGGAGGAGGCGGCAAGTGAATCTCGCTTCTGGGTTCTCGAGGATTTCTCTGTGCTGCCCGCGCATTAGCGTTCTCTGCATACCGCAACATTGCTTGAAAATTTCGACAATCCTTCTGCAAGTGCCCTGACTGTCTTTTTCCGTTGCTGTCGAGGAAAAAATGCATCTGGCACGGTCCGTTCATCATCTCTTCAGGGGACACGAAAGGTCTTGGGAACCTAGGCCCGCTATTTTGCCTGTTGCGTGAATCATCCCTGTTATCACCTCGCTGTTCACTGCTTCTCTGGTAATCATCTCTGTTGCTTCCTCCTGTATTTGTCCGAAAACCTGCCGAAATTTGTCCTGGAGCGTCGTAGTTCTGGTACGTCCGAGGAAATCTTCGCCTCGGTTGATAGTTTCGACCGCGGTCCTCCTCTGGCGACCTGTGTCGTTTGTTGTGGACAGCGTCTTCTCCATCTGCCCATTTATTTGCTATCTCCATTAACGCGGATACTGTCTTTGGATTGGTCCTTCCCAAGTCTTCGACGAAATCTCCACGCCTGACTCCTGCGACAAACGCATCTATTGCTCTCTCGTCAGATATATTTTCTGCCGAGTTTTTAATGATATTCCACCTCTGGATGTACTTCCTCATTGGCTCATCTGGCTTTTGTCGACACGCTCTCAACTCCTCTAACGACGCGGGTTTTTTGCACGTGGATCTAAAGTTCTTGACGAACACATCCTCGAAACTTTCCCAGCTGTCGATGGATCCTGGAGCGAGTTTCTTTATCCAAGATCGTGCGGCTCCACTCAAATGCACCTGGATGCTTTGCATGGCTGTTGCCCTAGTTCCTCCTGTGAGCTTCACCGTCTCCAGATAGTCGACTAGCCAATCCTCTGGATCTTGAAGGCCGTCGAACTTCTTGAAATTATCGGGTAACTTGAATCCTGAGGGGACTCGAGTTTTCCGGACTCTCCTCGTAAAGCACGGCAAGCCACACATATCTTCGTCGGTTAATTCCGGAGATTGCCGATGATCCCTTCTGCTTTGCCGCGCTCTGTCGACTCTTGCTTGTGCTGCTGTGTCTCTTGCTCCACTTGGCCCTTCGAGTCTTTGCGCTGTTGCTTCTTTGCGGGTCGTGGACTATTTTGCCTTGCCGCTCCTTCGGGAGGCGTTGATACAAACGCTGTCCCCATAGCTCCAACTCCTGCTACCGCCATATTGTACAATGTTTCCCTTGGATCACCTGGAGGTGGTTTAGACGCAAGGATAAAAGCATGTGTCGCCATATACCCAGCCTCTGGTGTCTTAGGGATGATGTTTCCTCTTGTATCTATCGACATGAAGGACATGTCGAGGTTCTGGACCAAGTGCTCTCTTTCTGCTTCGGGTATGTGTTGCAGCCTTGATCTTGCTCTGTTCCGCGCCTCTCGATGGCTATCACCCGTAGTTCTAGATTGTCGACTTAAATCTGCCCTTCTTCTGCTGGATGCAGAAGCTGCCTCCTTTCTCCTGTTCAACTCAGCTGTCTGTTTTTGCAATTCCCTGGCAGCTCGTGCGAGCCTATATTGATATGCTTGCAGTTCTTCTGGTGTGGCCGTGGTAGCCATTGGTTCTGTGCCGTTCATAGCTCTCGCGGCTCTGTCCCACGCTGCTTGTGAAAGTTGAACTCTATCTCGCGGCTCTGGCCCGACGTATTTGTTGCCCAGGCCTTGCCGCAGATTGGAGGGATCGACGTATGGATTTCCCAGACTGTCGAAAGCCTCGGATGTCTCCTCTTGATCTTCAATGGTGTAAATCTGATGATACTTTGTACTCAGATCTACGTTGGGTTTGGTGACATCATCGTTGAGATTGATGAAGACCTTGCCCACTGTGATAGATTTGTCGATAAAGTCGTAACTGTCGACATCGCTTGAGCCATCGCTTATATATGAGTCCGCAGATGACTCAAACGACATGTCGTTGAAGATCTTGGCGAGTTTCTCTCTTGTTCTGGTGCTGACGTAACGTGTCGCCGAGGTTTCTTCTTCTCCTGACTCGGTTGACGATGCATAGCTTGAAAAATCTGAATCGACCACCGACGATCCCGACGAAATCGGAATCTCGACACGATACGATCCTTCCTTCTCGACGCGAAAGTGAAACCTTCCGAACGTCATCTCCATGGGCTCCGCCAGATACGCATATGCATCCAAACGGGAGGGTGGGTGAGGAACAAAATCGACAAGACCAGCAGCGATCTGTTTACCTCGATCCATTGTGTTGCTTGCGGTTGACGATGTCGAAGATCTTGAGCGTGCCATCGAGATCAGCTCCTTACGCCTCTAGTTCCCACAGACGGCGCCAATTGACAAGGTATCAATTTGTCAATGCCTATGGATTGTAGGCTAGGGTTTAGTTGGAAGTAGAGGGTAAGTAGATCTCGAAGGTTTCAGCCGAAAAGTACTCGACGAATATGAAAACTAGGGTTTGCAGACAATGATTCGATTGATTCTTCGTCCCTCGACTCCCCCTTTATATAGGAGGTGGAGCCGAGGGATTCGTGCTATACAAGTTTACAGAGTCCGGGACGGTTTCTAACTCATCCCGCCAGATTACAAACAACACTTCCTATTACAACTCTATCTTTCCTTAGTAAATCTTGGGCTTCCGAATCTTCTTATTCTTCGGGTATTGGGCCTCCAGTAAACCCCGGGTACCATCTTCGGCAGGCCCATTTGGGATGCCTATGTCAGGCACACATCCACAACTGAATTGGAGGCTCCCAAATCTGTAACAATACAACAATCAACAACAACACATCAACACAAATCAACTAGGGAACCAAATAGGAACACTAGCATGAGATCCCTCAAACAAGAGAGGGGAAAATGAAAAACGCTTCGGTGAGGATGTAGATCGGTGTCTTCTCCTTCGAATCTCCAAAGATCAAGAGCTTTGGTTGGGGTAGGAAGGAGATCTTGCAAATCTTGTGTTTCTTGAGGTGGCTCTAATGGAGGTGGCTTGGCAGATTTCTTGTGCAATGATTGAGCAACCATCCAAGGTAGAAGAAGGGGGCATTTATACCCCGCCCCCCCCCCCCAGAAAATGAGCCGTTGCAGCTTCCGGGGGGCCGGATATTCCGGCCTAAGTAAGGGCCGGATAATCCGCCCCCCCCCCCCCCGGATAATCCGGGCTCAGGGACAAAACTATGACAAAATCCGGCCAAATGTCCGGCCCCATGCTAGACTTGTTTTTCTTCAGGTCCTTAGCCAAAATCGAGGGGGCCGGATATTTCCAAAATGTCCGGCCCGGATATTCCGGCCCTGGGACAAAACCGGGACAATATCCGGGCAAATGTCCGGCCCCTATACTGACTTGTTTTTCCTCAAGGACTTAGCCGAAAACTGGGGGCCGGATATTTCCACAATATCCGGCCCGGATTATCCGGCCTGATGAACTTTTTGCTGTTTTCTTTTGACAGACTGACCACATCCAACACACATGAACATGTATCTATGTAATCCTTGTACCACTTAAACAAACATTAGTGTATCACATATATTGACATCAAACACACAAAACATAATGTGAGAGATGTTCTTTCAATCTCCCCCTTTTTGGTGTTTGATGACAATATACGGATTTGCAAGAGAATCACTGTAGAGACAAGCATGATGGCAAAACATAGAGGCACTCCCCCTACATGTGTGCATATAAGTAATTTGCATTTGAATACAAATACACAACACATAGGAGTGAGGTGCCTCAACACAAGAGATATCCAACATGAGCTCTAACAATAGACATCGACAAATATGAAGTTGAGATAGGATGCAAGAAATCATACCCATGTGTAGATATAGAATACGGAGATATAGCATCACACATAATGTAATATCCTTGATCTCAACAAATAGAAATCCGAAAACCATAACAATGTCTCACACCACATAGCACATAGTTTTGAACGGCACACAAACAAACCAAATAGTTCAAATAAGAGGGAACACAAGCAATAGAAGAATGATAAACGCATATGCTTGTGCCCAAACCATGCAAATCCCCGAAAGTCCTAATAGAACACTTCTCCCCCTTTGGCATCGAGACGCCAAAAAGGGGACAAGCGCGATGCTACACGTCCCATGGGGATCACTCGGAGGCATCTTCATCATTGGACTGGTATGCCGCTTCCTCATCTTCATCTTCAGTGTCAGGTGCATCCAGAGAGCGGCGAGTGAGGTTGGACCTTTGAAGGCAATCATCAAGATCACTCCATGGAACCTGTGCAGAATGCCATCCACTATAACCTTGGTGAGCTGGAGGCTGAGGCGGGGGTCCTTGATCACCACTGAGCTTGTGCAGAATAACCGTCTAAGTATGCTTAATCTCAGAACGCTCTCGGCTGGCCGCATAGTTCTCCTTATGGATCTCAATGTTCATGCAAAGGATGTGACGCTGAAACCAACTAAGCCTGCTCACTTGTTTCCTCATAGCCGGGACGTCGGGATGGCGAGCAGGAGCAAAACCACTAGAACGAGCATCACCCATGAAAGAGTCAGGTGCAGGTACAACAGAAGAGACTGGCTTAAGCCTGTAAGCCTTCTTGACACCGTGCTTCATCAAGGGGTACCCGCTCAAGTCTTCACCACCCAAAGCCACAGAGTTGTTGATGAGAAGCTGGATGTAGGGAGCATAAGGTATGGTGGTCCGGGAGACCATGGCATCATGGATCTCATGGAAGATGAAGTCCATGACATCAAGAGTGTAGTTATGTTCCTCATTAGCATCACGAGCACACTTATAGCTGAGGTGCATAAGATCCACAAGGGCTCCCCGGAGAGCATCATTGTTACCACCACTTGGACAAATGGTGGCCCGAAAGAACCAGAGCAACTGACTGTAGATGGGAAGCATCCCCTTGGCATAACCAACTGTTCCCGCTGAGGTATAGAGATGAACCAGTGCATTCTTATCTGTCTGCTGTGGTCCATGAAGGCGACGACCCCCGTCTGCAGGAACTCCAAGAATACCAGCAAATCGGCGCAGAGTGGCACTACAGTGAGTGGAGCCAGTCATCCATTCCATAGTGTGTTCCTCATCTTTCTTGATTGCCAAAGTGGCAAAGAATTGCTTCACCAAGTCTGGGCTATAGTCACATTGAATCTTCATGATATCAAGCAAGCCCATCCTGCCAGCTACCTAGATTGCATCTTCAAAGTGATTGTTGACTGCCAGAATGTCCACATCGATAGCTTGCATGGGTCTCAGATTCTTCATGGGCTCATAGATGTCCCTGTAGATGAACTCCTGCTCGATGCACCAGTATCTCCTGCCCTCATCTCTCCATCCCTTGGGAGGTCTTCATACCAGTTCTTCAAGCGGATAGCGGAATAAGAGATAGGGTCCATGGTCTTGTAGTTTTCCCTCACTTCCTTGTTCTTCCGCCTTGAGGCGACGGACTTGCGAGGTGCATTGGGTGCAAACTCATCACTTGATCGATCATGCCTAGAGCGTCTCCGACCACCCCGAGAAGCACCACCTGTTGTGGGTATACTTCATGGGTGTACCATCGACAGTGCCTAGATCCGGCAAGCCCGGGTGGCCCACAGACGGTGATGAGGCATGTGGCCCATCGGGCGGCCCAGTTGCTGTTGATCGTGAAGGAAGAAGTCCAGCCCAGGATCAGCAGGCCGGATCCGCACCGACCTAGGAGTGACCCGGATCCAGGGAGGCCCATGAGGAACCCGGATCCAGTACGACATGTATGGAAGGCGGATCCGTGACGTGCACGGCAAGATATTGTACCGTAGTTAGGCTATCTGTAATCCGGCTAGGACTCTCCATGTAAACCCTAGATCCGTGCGCCTTTATAAGCCGGATCCCGGGAGCCCTAGAGGCACAACCACAACTCATTGTAACAACGCGAAAGCGCCCAGATAATTCCAGACAAGCAGCAGTAGGCCCTGTCATCGTGCAGGTGTTCCGAAGCTGGGTAACTCGCGTACCACCGTCCCGAGAGCACTCCGCCCTATGGCCCCTACTTCTTCTCCCCCTCGTGAGGATCCCTCCTCGGGGGTACCGTCGATTAGGCAACGACAGTTGGCGCCCACCGTGGGGCATGTGGCGTCTGGAGGCCGGAACCGGGAGGGTTCCGCCATGGGAAGCTACGACGACACCATCGCTGTGGGGCGCGTCCTTTACGCCGGGAATCTGCCGATCGTCCCTCCGGATGAGTGCTGGATTCCGGCTAGGACAAACCCCGTCAAGCTCTCCATCGTCCCAATTGGCGGCATTCACATCTTCATCGGGGAAACCGTCGATTCCGACGGAAACCCACTGGTAAGTAACGCAGACGCGACCGCCGCAGAGCTGGACGCTGTCGCGAAGATCCGATCTGAGATGCAGGAGCTTCCCAAGGAAGATTCCGCCTTGGATCCGGAAATTTCAAAGCCCACCCAATCCGCCCCTGAGCAGGAAACAAAGGTGGAAGACCAATGCAGATCCGCCTGGGTCTCCCAGGTGTTAGAAAAGCAGAGGTGCCACTTCGTACACTTCTTGGCCCACACCGCCGGAACCGCCCCTCAAGCAGTCGGAGCTGGTCCTGAGCAGGTAGAGGCACCGGAGCACAACGCGGATCCGGATCAGGTTCAGCTTGTCGGAGAAAGCGAAGCTCCGGTTGAAGAGTCGATTCTGGGCAATTTGAGCCCAATTTCCGGCGACACCCCGTCCACGGAATCTGATGACTTCGTTCGCAAGATAAGGGAGTACGGATATGGCGATCAGCCTGAAGTCGACTCCGCCCAGCCCAAGCAGGTTCTCGCAACGGTAGCAGCGCTAGGACAAACTGGATCCGGAGACCAAGTCAGCCAATCTGACCCCCAACCATCCCATCAAGGATCTCCAATGTCTCGTGTGCGACCCCAAAGGGATTCTCCCTCGGAGGAAATCTTGTCAGCAGAAGAGGTGGCCGCGCGAGCAGGTCTTAACACACCTATAACCCCGGGCGACGCCGCAGATCTGGAGGCCCTAGAGACCGCCAGAAAGGAAATGCTGGCCACAGCCAAGAGGCTCGCCGACACCGAAGCTGCGTTAAGGATAGGAAGGGCAGATCATGCAGCCTGGACGGAAAACTTCGAGAGACAGGACCGCGAGATTGCTGCCACACTCGAGCAAGTCAAGAGCATGAGGGCTGAGTGGGAGGTAAAGATGACCTATGCGCAGGCGGAGGCCGATCGTCGGGTTAGAGAAGCAATTCCGCCTCGCAGAATACCCTTCAACACGCCCGCAGATCACCAGCCGCTGGAAACTCCCAAGGACAACATACAGAAAGCAGCGGAATTGCTGAAGAAGAAGGACGAAGAAGTTGACATCAACTATCTCCGCACACTTGTCGCTTCAGCAATGCAGCAGCAGAGCAAGGCAGATACTTCACGCAGGTTGGAATCCAATCCGGATAACTGTGTATCTACCGCGCAGAAGGACGATGAATCGCACACCGGATCGTCGGAGCGCAGAAGAAGGGCCAGGGAGCACCCAAATCCGATCCCCGTTCCGTCACAGACGCCTCCGTCGGATCCAAGGAAGGGAAAGGACGCGATGTACTCCGGAAGAGACAAATACCGCAACCCCTCACCTCCACCCAACGGTTACCCGCGACCCCCTCGCCGCCGTAGTCCAGCCGGAAACACCAGGCCCGTAGGGCATGGTGCGCTTGTTATCCGCGACAACGTGCTGCCAAGAAACAGAAACAGGGAGCGCTCGCCGGAACCTCGCCGGAATCAGAACAATGTTCATGAGCCCGAGCCCAGGAGGAGTCGGAATGAAGACCGCGGTCCGAGCCTCGCCGGAACCGCGATCCGGAACCTCGTAGGAGCCGGGACCCGAGCCTCGTCGGAGCCGTGACCGGAGCCTCGCCGGAACGACCGGGGCAGCCAGCGCCAAGGCGAAGGCAGCCCCAGGAGCCGGAGTCAGCACCAGGAAGGCCGAGGAGATTCAGATGGCGGAAGCAAGAAGTCAGACCGCCCACCTCGCAGGTCTCCCTCCCCACCACCTAGCGGTGGCGGCGGAGGTGGAGGCGGAGGCAATGGCCGGAGATCTCGCTCTCGCTCAAAGTCTCCTCGCCACGGCTCGCGCGACGCGCGGGACCGCCTTAACGAGTACAGAACCGACTACATTGGCCCGAAGTGCTTTGGCAGGATGATTCGAGAGGAACCAAAGCCAAGGATGAACCTCAAGCTACCCGGAAATCTGAAGCACTATGATGGCACCGAAAGGCCGGATACCTGGATCGAGGATTACTACAATGCTGTAACCTTCGCCGGAGGAACCCCTAACATCGCCTGCCGCATGCTCCAGTTGTACCTTGTAGGTCCAGCCCGGATCTGGCTCAGTGACCTCGAGAAGAACTCCATCTTTTGCTGGTTCGACCTGAAGAATGCTTTTGAGAAACACTTCAGGGGCACCTACAAGAGACCTGCCACAACAAGTGACCTACAGGCTTGCATCCAGAAGAAGGGCGAAACATCGAGAAACTTCCTCACCCGATGGTTGGCGTGCAGAAACGAGTGCGAGAACGTTGACAACCGCACAGCAATGCACGCCTTCATTGGGGGCTTGCAGCGAGGAGGATTGCTGCGACACAAGCTAACCTGCATGGTCAATGCAAATCAACTGACGTTGGATGACATGATCACCATCGCTAGCGACCACACTGCCGCCGATGACGACGCAGGCGGTGATCTCGCAGCTACAGCAATCCCCCTGCACCAACAAAAGAAGAACCGTGACAATGGCGGCAGCAGCAGCCATAAGCGCAAGAACCCTGATGACCAGAAGAGTGGCGGATCTGAGATGGTCGCCATGGCGTTTCAACGCGGAGGTCCAGGAGGCGGAAGAGGACGCGGACGCGGAGGCGGAGCCGGCAGGGGTCGGCCGGCATACCTCCGAGGTCACTGCTGCCGGATCCCGCGCACCGCAAACCTATGAGGAGTACAGAGACATGCCCTGCCTGGCCCATCTGGATCCGGTTACAGGGAAGTCCACTCATACCAACCGCAACTGCAAGTGGGTCAATGATCTAAAGAACGACCCGGAGGCCGGATACAAGCGCGCCCGGAAGCACCGCCCTCGCGGAAAAGGTGGCAAGGGCAAGAACAAGGAGAAAGAGGATGATAGTTCCGAGGCGATGGATGAGGATGATAACTCGCCGGATCCCAAGGCAGGATCCGCAGGAAAATCCAACCCATTCGACAAAAAGAGCGTGGGGGCTTACCACACTTTCCTCGGAACCCCAACGATGCAACGCCTCCAAGTCAGCTACCCGGATCCTGAACGCCATAGTTCCGGCTGTGCCGCAGTACGTCAGGTGGTCGGAAATTCCGTGCACATTTGATCGGAAGGATCATCCCGCAATTGTGCCAAAGGAGTGCTACGCCTTGGTTGTTAGTCCCCGCATAGACGGGTATGACTTCTCCAAGTGCCTCATGGATGGCGGAGCTAGCCTGAACATCATGTACCTGGAGACTCTAGAGCGGATGAACCTCACCAAGGAACAGCTCAAACACAGCACCACTGAGTTTCATGGCGTGGTTCCGGGTAAGAAGGCGAACTCCCTCGGCAGCATCACTCTTCCCGTGGCTTTTGGCGATGTTCATAATTTCCGCGAAGAGAAGATCACGTTTGAAGTTGTGCCCTTCAAGAGCTCCTACCACGTCATCTTCGGCAGGCCCACCTACCACAAGTTCCACGCAAGAGCGTGCTACATCTACAACAAGCTCAAGATTCCGGGTCCTAAAGGTATGATTACCGTATCCAGGAGACTACAACAGGCTCATGAGTGCGAGTTAGGCGAAGCCGCCTTCGCAGAGTCTGTAATATCCGGAGAAGAGCTGAAAGGCTATAGAGCCGCGGTGGATCCGACTGAGATGCAGACCACCAAGAAGCAAATCTCCGAGCAGAAAACCTCCTTCAAGCCCGCGATAGAAACCAAGAAGCATGACCTCATTCCAGGTGACTCTTCCAAGCAGGTTTCAGTCGGAGCCAACATGGACCCCAAATAGGAAAGCGCGCTCGTCGAGTTCCTCCGCGCTAACATGGATATCTTCGCATGGCAACCTTCTGACATGTCCGGAGTACCTAGGGAACTCGCCGAGCACTACCTCAACATAAATCCGGGGCCAAACCGGTGAAGCAAGCTATGCGACGCTTTGGAGATAAGAAGCGCCGCGCCATAGGGATGGAACTAGCAAAGTTATTAGAAGCGAGGTTTTGTAATGGAAGTTATCCACACCGATTGGGTCGCGAATCCCGTCCTTGTACCCAAAAAGAACAACTGAAATACTAAGAATGTGCATCGATTACTCTGGCTTGAACAAACACTGCCCGAAGGATCCGTTCCCCTTGCCGCGCATTGACCAAGTCATTGATTCGACGGCAGGGGCGGAACTTCTGTGTTTTCTTGATGCGTATTCCGGGTATCATCAGATCCGGATGAAGGAATCCGACCAAAAGGCGACTTCATTCATTACCCCGTTCGGTACTTACTGCTATGTTACTATGCCCTTTGGTTTGAAAAATGCAGGTGCTACCTACCAGCGTACGATGCAGCGGTGCCTGAAGGACCAAATTGGCCGGAACATGCACGCTTACGTCGACGACATCGCGGTCATGACCCGGAAAGGATCCGACTTGATCAGCGACCTCACGAAACCTTCGACAACCTCCGCAGGTACAAGATGATGTTGAATCCGCTGAAGTGCGTCTTTGGCGTGCCGGCGGAAAACTCCTTGGCTTCATAGTCTCTCACGGAGGCATTGAGGTTAACCCGGAAAAGATCAAGGCAATCCTGTGCATCAAAAGGCCAACTTGTCTCAAAGATGTGCAACGACTAACTGGTTGTGTTGCAGCAATCGATAGGTTTGTTAGCCGTCTTGGCGAGAAGGCACTACCTCTGTGAAGCTGTGAAGAAAACAGACAAATTTATGCAGGACGACGCAGGCGATGCAGCTCTTCGAGGGTTGAAGGAAATACTCTCCTCCCCGCCTATCTTGGCAGCTCCGGTAGAGTCGAGCCAATGCTCCTTTATCTGGCAGCTACCAACAAAGTCGTCGACCTCGTCATCGTGGTGGAGCGAAAGGAAGAAGGTCATGAATATGACGTCCAGGAGACCTGTCTACTACATCGGCGAGAGTCTTTGACGGAATCAAAACAGAGATATCCTCACTTTCGTAAGCTAGCTTATGGCGTGTTCCTAGGCAGCCGGAAGGCTGAGGCATTATTTCCAAGAGCATCCGATATGAGTTGTGAGCAAGGCTCCGCTGTCAACAATTCTCAACAACGCTGACGCAACAGGACGTACGGCTAAATGGGGCATCGAATTATCCGCCTTCGACATCGCTTACAAGCCAAGGACCGCGGTAAAATCCCAGGTTCTGGCGGACTTCGTTGCAGATTGGACAGAAGCTCCGGATGCAAGTCTGGAGCCGGAACCAGAGACATGGGTCATGCACTTCGACGGATCCAAGCAGCATCAAGGCTCAGGAGCCGGAGTCACCCTGAAATCCTACCGGAGAAGAATTGCAGTATGTTCTGCAGATCCACTTGAAGCTACCAACAACATGGCGGAATATGAGGCTCTCTTTGCACGGTCTGCGCATCGCTAAGGAAATTGGGATCAAGCACATCATATGCTGTGGAGATTCCGACCTGGTGGCACAACAAGTAGCCGGAACCTGGAACGCCGTAAATTCCGTCATGGCGGCCTACGAGAGACGAAGTTGACGAGATTGCCAAGAGCTTCCTCGGATACGAAGTCAAGTACGTCAGGAGAGACGATAACACAGCGGCAGACATGCTATCCAAGCTCGGATCCGGCAGGAAACCAATTCCGCCTGGCATTTTCCTGGAGCATCTCCGGATACCCTCAGTTAAGGGCGCTAACCCGGAAAACCCGAGAGGTGGCGGTGTCTCCGGCTAGGGAAGTGATGGCTATCATTCCGGCTTGGACCCGACCTTTCCTGGACTACCTCATCGATCAGAAGTTGCCGAGAGGACGAGGTCCTCGCACGACGAATCATCGGACGAGCAAGAACCTACACAATAGTTGATGGACAGCTCTACAAACGAAGTGCGACGGGGGTATTTCTTAAATGCGTCTCCAATCAAGATGGCATTGAAATCCTCAGAGAGATCCACGCAGGGGATTGCGGGCATCACGCCGCTCCCAGATCACTCGTTGCAAAAGCTTTTCGGCTAGGTTTCTATTGGCTTACAGCTAAAGAAGACGCTGATAAAATAGTCAAGACCTGCCGAGGTTGTCAGTACTACGCTACTCAACCAAACGCCCCAGCCCAAGAGCTGAAGACCATACCTATCACCTGGCCATTTGCGGTCTGGGGGCTCGATATGGTTGGTAAGTTAAAAAGATCATCTCCTGGCGGTTTTGAGTACCTCCTGGTCGCTGTTGACAAGTTCAGCAAATGGACCGAGGCTAAGCCAGTGAGAAAAGCCGACGGTGCTACGGCACTAAAATTCGTCTGCAGCCTCGTGATGAGATTCGGCATCCCGCACAGCATAATCACAGATAATGGCACGAACTTTGCTCAAGGAGAATTGAGGGATTATTGTGAGACAATGGGGATACGACTGGACCTCGCATCTGTGGCTCATCCACAGTCCAATGGTCAGGTTGAACGGGCTAACGGCCTAATATTATCAGGAATTAAACCACGCCTTGAAGGACCGCTGCGACGAGCAGCCGGAGCTTGGGCTGATGAGTTGGAGGCTGTTCTGTGGAGTTTACGAACTACCCCTAACAGATCAACAGGGTTTACCCCTTTTTTCCTGGTATACGGATCCGAAGCCGTACTTCCCTCTGACATCATCCACGATTCACCGCGAGTTTCCGCCTACAATGAAGAAACAGCTGACGAGGCCAGACAGCTATCTGTGGACCTGGTCGAGGAAGCTCGGAACTTAGCAGATCAGAGATCCGCCATCTATCAGCAAAAGCTCCGACGTTATCACAGTCGTCGAGTTCGGAAACGCTCCTTTATGGCAGGAGACCTGGTCCTCCGCCTTCGACAGGTGAAAGACCATAAGCTGCAATCTCCATGGGAAGGACCCTTCGTCGTTAGCAAAGTGCTTCATAACGGGTCGTACTACCTTGTTGATTTCCGCGAGTTAAGGGATAGACCTGCTAACTGGCACCGGAAACGCAAGCGTGAGGATCCGGATGACATCTACGATGAAACAGATCGCCCGTGGAATATCGCACAGCTACGTCCTTTCTACACTTAGCATATATTTTCCGAGTTCTAAACTCTGTAATAGTTATACATGATCAATGAAATAAAGCTTCTGGTTCACTCTTCGAGTCTTTTACCTCCTTTACTTGTTCATTTTAGATCGTGTATGTTTTTTCCGACTAAAACCGCAGAGCTGGATTTTTTCCGCCTAGGCGTGTATGAAAGTTGTGATTTTTCAAAATCGTCCTTTAGGACGTAAGCTTAAGTTTTATGATTAAGTTGTTATCTGTTGCGAACTCGTGGATTCCTAGTAGCGATCTCCGGCACCTATGCCTGGGGGCTTGTTTCCGCGGTTATGGACGGACTGCCATTTGGCTTCGTCGCCGCTGGCGAGCGTTTCCGGCTAAGGTTTTCCGGCTCGTGGAAGGTCAAGCGAGCAAGCCGGAAAATAGCGAAATCAGCACTTGCTTTCCGACATAAAACGAAACATGCACATAATATTTAACGGATAGCAGGATAAGTGTTTCCGCCCCATGCATTATCGTTTCATTCCTAGCTACTTAAGAATTTAGTCTTATTACAAACCCTCGCTGGGGCCAAAATGATGCAACTTTTTTCAATGTTTCAAACAGGAACTCTACTCGGAGTCCTCCTCTTCAGATTGCTGGTAGCTGGAGCCGTCGTCACTGCCACCAGATCCGGCTTCAGAGTCGTCTCCAGAGTTTTCTCCGGAGAGCTCGCTGCTGGACCCGGATCCTTCCCCATAATACTCTGGCTCGCCCGCTTCCTCCTCCGCATCGGAAAACCCTTCGGGCAGGTTGTGCTGCTTGTACCAGAACGAGTGATCCACTCGCCTGACAAACAGCTCTTCATAGCCTTCAGTTTCCGCGAGGAGGGCGCTCATGTCGGAACTCTCGGGGGCTCCGCGTGCAGCTTGAGCCAGGTTGAGTGAGGGGAAGAAAGCCTTGCAGGTGGCCAGGACTAAGGAGGCGGCTCCGCGCGCTGAAGACTTTTGCCAGTCCTTCATAAACTCCGGCACCTGTCGCATAAGTTTGGTCATCGTGTCGATGACACTGGTTTTGGCCTTCTTTAGCCGCAGAGCCGTGGCGATTCCGCGACAAGCTCCAAACAGCGCATCAATTGATTTCCGCGCTTCTTCGTACGCCTCCGTCCTCGTCAGATTTGAATCCTTTGTCCATTCAAAGCCAAGGCTCGCTGCGGAAGAAAGAGGATCAGTTCCGTCAGAGAAAATATGCAAAGGTGGTCGGAGCAACGACGCGGAAACATGCTTACGGAAGATAAGTTTGTCAATGGCCTCCGCCTCCGCTTCCAGGGCTTTGTTCTTGGTAATTAGGGAGAGCGCGCGACCTTGGCTTTTCTCCAGCTTGTCGATCAGTTCCGCCTTCTCACGAGCATGCTTCTCGGAGAGCTCCTTCCTCGCCTCAGTCTCTTTGCTTGAAGATTCTTTCATGAAGTTTTGGAGGGACTCGTTCTCCGCCTCAAGCACCTTGACCTTGGCGGATAATTCATCAAGCGAGGAATGCTTGGCAGTTTCTTCTGAAAGCAGAATTGAACATGTTATGCACCCTGAACAACTGTCAGCACAAGTGAATATCCGGATCTCGTACCTTGAAGTCGGGTCTCAAGCAGCTGGATAGCCTTTTGGCTATTTTCCGCGTGTTCGCGCAGTCCCTCGATCTCCTTGATTTGCTCCAGCACGTGAATGCGCAAATCTTCGTGCAATTTCCGCGTGGACTGAGAAGCAGCAGAGAGTTAGTCGGATATTAAAATCTGGGGGGCTGGCGAAGATTTCACTTGGCGAAGATTTCAAATTTCCGCCTAACAGTACATTTTGAGAAAGCATTGGCTAATACATTTTACACGAAACTACATCACCCAATGCTTGGGGGCTAGTATTACCTGCCGCACTTCCTTGTGCTTGGCGAAAAATTCCTTCAGGCTATCCTCCAGTTCCGCGAGATAACCCACTTCCTCCTCCGGCTTCCCCCATACCTTGTTCAGCATGGCGGAAACTTCCGCGTGACGCTCTGCGAGGGTAAGTTTTCGGAGGGATGGAGTTGGCTCGAGGCTGACGCGGGTCGCATTGGTAACTTGGAGGAGCTTGGCCTTTTGCTCTTGCTCCTCATCAGTAGGTCCCGCGAAAGCGGAGCTTGGTTGACCTGGTGGAGGCATGGGAAAGGAGGTCCCCTGGGTGGAGTCGCCTTGGTGGGCAGGGCCTTCTGGAAGGTCATCAAGGTCAATGATGTCCTTCGGATCCGGCTTGCTGGCAGATGAAGCCTTAGGTGGAACTTCCACCTCGGGAGTGATAGGGAAGGAAGCCGGAGATGGTTTGGCCTTCTTCTTGATGACCCTTGGGGCCTTGGGAGGCTGGCTTCCGGAACTTCAGGAAAAACATACAAATATAAGAGCAAGTGTTAATCAGAACTTGGGTCTAGGAAGAAGACGCTTACCCGGAAGGCTTGAAAAAGTGCTGGATGGCAGGCTGCCCCTTGTTGCTGGTATTGATCAGCGCGAGGCGCTTCTTTTCCGCCTCAGCTTTCCAGGTAGCCGCGATGCTGAGAGTTTCGCGGGGGCGTTTCGCGTAAGGGCTGGAAGGGGCTGGTTTCTTCCTCTTCGCGGGACGTGGAGCTTCAGGAGCTTCCGCCTCTGACGTGGCTTCCGGATCCGTGAGGCCGATGGATGGGACTCGGAGGAGAGTTCCGAGCTCATTTTCCTCAAGCGCCTCGAGCTAGTTCAAAGTTACACTTAGCCAAAAGTTTGAAGAAAAGCGATAAACCAAAGTCAAGACGACGTACCGCAGTTCCGGATCCCTCCGTGTGGATGTCTTTGTTGCATACGTGAACGTGGAGTTCACGTGGGATCTTGATGAGGACCCGGATCCTTTTGTCGATGGCGTCGGCGGAGAGGTTATCCTTGGTGGCGCGCATCGGATCGTCGCGCCCTGTGTATTCAAACATCAGGCGGTCCCGATGTTGCAGCAGCTGGATCCACTTCGTAAACCACGAGAGGGTTAGGTCTTTTCCCGTCAGCCCCTCCTCCGTAAGCTTGCAGATCCGCCTGACAGCGCGGGTCAGCTGAGGCGAGTCGGAGAAGTGGGGGCAGTGCGTCCAAGACGGAAGCTCGGTGGCGGGGCGGTTCTTGAAAGGTGGTAGCTTCTTGTCGCTCGCAGGGTCGGAGACGTCCTTCAGATAGAAGAAGCCCCCAGACCAGTATCTCGCGGATTCGTGGCGGTCGGTGGGGGGGTAAATGCGGCCCGGGCGGATGATGAAGGTGATGGATCCGCAAGTCGCCAACTCGGAAGTTTGGCGGATCTTCTCCTTCTTGACAGAAAAGTAGTATTGGAAAAGAGAGAGCTCTGGGGTTACCCGGAGGTGGCCTTCGCAGAGAGCAACGTGGTTGCTGATGGCGAGCACGCTGTTCGGAGATATGTTGTGAGGTTGGAGTCCGTATGTCTTCAGAATCTCCTGGAAGAAATCTGAAGGCGGAAACGAAAATCCGCGCTCCACCAGAGCCTTCGTCAGCACCATCTCGTTGTCCCTTGGAGCCGGAGCTGGTTCATTTGGAACTGTTCTCCAGCTTCCGGGTTGCAGGAAGCCCTCTGACTCGAGATTCTTTAACTCCATCTCGGTGGTGGTACAGGGCCACCACTTCCCCTTAGCTTCGGAGTCGCGCTTCCGAGCTTTTGATTTCTTGGCAGCCTCTTCTGTTTGCTGCTCCGACTGGCCCGCCTCGGAGGTTTTCTCCGGGTGAGCAGAGGTCCCCTCAGTCTCCTTGCCGGAATCCTTTGTAGGATCCAGCCTGATGGGAACAAAGGGAGGAGGGGCGGAGGAAAGGGGCGTCGCCATGATCGGTTCCGAGCTCGGAGGCGGAGTCGTCGAAGACATCTGAAGAAAAGAAAAAGTTGGCGGAAACTTTCCTTAGTTGGATCTCAATTCGTCTTCCCCAAGTTCATCCCTACCAACTACGGCGCGAAGTTTGAGCTCGAGGATTTACCGTAATGGCGCGTGCGGTGGTCGGGGTTGCCGGCGACGAGTTTTTCCGCGCGGTGGTTCGCCGGAGTTAAGAACACGAAGAACACTGCGGCGGAGGGCTTGCTCCGGCGATGCTCCGGCGACTTTCCGGCAGGTTCCGGCGCGGCGGAGAAGAGGCTCGCGGGCGGCGCTCGGAGGAGAGGTGAAAAGGGGGTGAATGGGGTGAGAAGGGGTCGACGGCTGATATTTATAGGCTGAGGGGATAAGATTCGTGTTCCGCATCTTGTGGTCGGAACGCAAGCGTCGCGCCGTTGGATGCGTGACACGTGTCCCAAACCCTAGCGGTAAAAATGGCTAGAGATAAGTTACCGCGCAAATCGCGCGAAAATAGCGCCAGAATTGGCGGAACCGTTTGAGTCTTTTAAGATTCCGGGTGATTGCGTGAAGATAAGTTGGCTCTTGTTCGCAAGCAGGGAGTAACCCGGAAATGTTCTTTGGAACGTCGATGGATGAAGTCCCGCAGGATGAGAGCATTTTCCGGCTATAAGTTGGAAAAAGAAGAAAATGCAAAGTTTGAGCTCTTCAAGTTTCTCCGCGTTGCCGACGATGCCGGAAACCTAAGAAACAAGCATGGCGGAAACTGCTGGCGAAACTCGGAGAACTCTGGGGGCTACTGTTGTGGGTATACTTCATGGGTGTACCATCGACAGTGCCTAGATCCGGCAAGCCCGGGTGGCCCACAGACGGTGATGAGGCATGTGGCCCATCGGGCGGCCCGATTCTTTGTTGATCGTGAAGGAAGAAGTCCAGCCCAGGATCGGCGGGCCGGATCCGCACCGACCTAGGAGTGACCCGGATCCGGGGAGGCCCATGAGGAACCCGGATCGATGCGACATGTATGGAAGGCGGATCCGTGACGTGCACGGCAAGATATTGTACCGTAGTTAGGCTATCTGTAATCCGGCTAGGACTCTCCATGTAAACCCTAGATCCGTGCGCCTTTATAAGCCGGATCCCGGGAGCCCTAGAGGCACAACCACAACTCATTGTAACAACGCGAAAGCGCCCAGATAATTCCAGACAAGCAGCAGTAGGCCCTGTCATCGTGCAGGTGTTCCGAAGCTGGGTAACTCGCGTACCACCGTCCCGAGAGCACTCCGCCCTATGGCCCCTACTTCTTCTCCCCCTCGTGAGGATCCCTCCTCGGGGGTACCGTCGATTAGGCAACGACACCACCTGTGAGAAGCAAAGGCGGGTAGCAAAGAGAAGGTAATGCTCATAAGTCATGTAAGATACAGTAATATACTCTAGAAACATACTATAAGTCGGTACAAATCTAGACATGATAGATTGAAACAAACTGCAGCGGCGATGAAGCTCCAGGCCGGATAATCCGGTGTCCCCTGGGGGCGGATAATCCGGCCTGGCCGGATAATCCGGTCTACGCGGGGGCCGGATAATCCGGCCCTGCGAAAGTTGCAGTTCTTCCAATCAAAAACTTGTCTAAGACCAGATCGGCCTCATAGCATGCAAGAGGAGTATACTACACTTGATTTGGAACAACTAGACACCAATTCCACCAAGAAAATAGCACATATAAAACACAACATCTAGGGTTAGAGATTGTGAATCATACCCACATCCATTGTGGAAACCGCTTGGAGGAGAAGGTAGCTAGGGAGGAGAGGCACCCGATCCACCCAAAACTCCGAGAGGGAGCGGACGGAGCGTCTCCGGCGAGGAGGAGGAGTTCCGGTGACCTTGAGGGGAGAGAGAGAGGAGAGAGAGGCGCGTGGGGGCTGGTTCTGAACCGTTTGCCCCCGCGGCCTCGTCCTCAACCCCTTCAAGACCTGCTCAGGCCGGATAATCCGGCCCAAGTTTAGGGCGGATAATCCGGCCGGGCCGGATTTTCCGGGGTGCCTTGGGGCCGGATTATCCGGTTTTCTGGAAAATTCCAGAACACCGGGAATCCGGCCCATCTTTTGTTGGTTATTTGCATAGACCCATATGCGATGCAATAATGTATCATGTCACATATAAGATGCAAATTTACCAATAAGATGGAGCAACCTAGATCATCCGACCGAAAATCCTCAAACTCCAAGTTTTTACCAAACATGACAAATGAGCAAGATGGAAGTGGCTTATAGGAGAGAGTAGGCTTAGGATTAGAAGGTACAAACTGTTAATGGTACATGATCACTCAAGTTTGCAAGATATGAGCAAATAAGGCCAAACTAGAGTGATTTCCCATAAGAACATGGAGTTGTTAAATAAAAAGCGATAAGATCCAAATAACTCCAACTCTTCACAAAGAAGAGTGTGGTGGCCTAGGCCACCATATATGAGTGTTGTGACATGGCACTGCGAAGATATATCTTGGGCCCAAGTCACTACTCATCATTGAAGCTCACATATCAACATATGATATAAGGAGAATGATTTCTTAATGTTGGCATTATGGGGGGAGGGATAGCTCAATAATTTAAACCGCACTCCCCCTATTTCCATGCCCAAATCTAAACCAAATAAAGTTTTGAGACGAAGGTGTGTTTGCAAGATGATCAAGCTATACTCCTTGAATCAATGATGTTTAGCTCATTCCTCAAATAAGTGAACCTTGCTTCATCAAGAGGCTTCGTGAATATATCGGCAAGTTGATCTTTGGTAGGAACATAGATGAGCTCAATATCACCACGGGCAACATGATCCCTAATGAAATGATTCCGGATCTCAATATGCTTCGTTCTTGAATGTTGCACCGGATTATAGGCAATCTTGATGGCACTTTCATTATCACATAATAGAGGCACTTTGTCACAAATGACACCGTATTCCTTTAAAGTTTGCCTCATCCATAACAATTGAGTGCATCCACTTGCGGCGACAACATATTCGGCTTCGGCGGTGGAGAGAGATATACAATTTTGCTTCTTAGAAGACCAACACACCAAGGACCTACCAAGAAATTGGCAAGCCCCGGAGGTTGATTTCCTATCATCCTTGTCTCCCGCCCAATCCGCATCGGTGTATCCATTGAGAATAAAACTCGAGCCTTTGGGGTACCAAATACCATATCTTGGGGTATCAACCAAATATCGAAATATTCTTTTGAGAGCTATCATGTGGCTCTCCTTAGGAGAAGCTTGATACCTTGCACACACACCAACACTCAACACTATGTCCGGTCTAGATGCACAAAGGTAAAGCAAGGATCCAATCATGGGAGCGATATACCTTTTGAGCCACCTCTTTACCATTGGGATCAAGTGCAAGATGACATTTGGTAACCATAGGAGTGGCAACACCTTTCATCTCGGTCATCTTGAACCTCTTGAGCATGTCTTGGAGAAATTTTGCTTGGTTGATGAAGGTTCCTCCTCTCAATTGCTTGATCTCAAAACCAAGGAAGAACTTCATCTCTCCCATCATAGACATCTCAAACCTATCGGTCATAAGCTTTGAGAAATCATCATTGAAAGCTTTGTTAGTAGAGCCAAAGATAATATCATCAACATATAATTGGCAAACGAAAAGCTCCCCATTGACCCTCTTAGTAAAAAGAGTGGGATCGATTAGCCCAACATCAAACCCACGGTCTACCAATAATTCCTTAAGGTGCTCATACCAAGCTCTAGGAGCTTGTTTGAGACCATAAAGGGCTTTATCAAGCTTGTAGACATGGTTAGGGAAGTTGAGATCCTCTAACCCCGGGGGTTGCTTAACATAAACCTCTTCATGCAAAGGACCATTAAGAAATGCACTTTTCACATCCATTTGTTGTAACTTAAAGTTATGATGCGATGCATAAGCAAGAAGGATACAGATGGACTCAAGGCGAGCCACGGGAGCATAGGTTTCTCCAAAGTCAATTCCCTCAACTTGAGAGAACCCTTGAGCCACCAATATTGCCTTGTTCCTCACAACATTGCCAAACTCATCTTGCTTGTTCTTGAATATCCATTTAGTGCCAATAACATTGCGGCACTCCTTTGGCTTCTCTACTAAGGTCCACACTTTGTTGCGCTTGAAGTTGTTGAGTTCTTCGTGCATAGCTTCCAACCAATCCGAATCTTCAAGAGCTTCAAATACTTTCTTGGGTTCCACTAAGGAGATATAAGCATGATGGTTGCTAAAATTAGCCAATTGCCTTCTTGTGGAAACCTTTGCCCTTACATCACCAAGAACCTTGTCATGTGTGTGTTCAAGACTCTCAAGTTGCCTTTCTCTTCTTGCTAGACGACGGGCCTCGATCTCCTCCTTGGTTCTTCTTGGCCTTGGAGGTGTCACTTGATCAACTTGATCATTTGGGTCCCCGTCTTGACCTTCAACTTGAGCAACTTCAATTTCTTGAGTGTGCTCAACCTCATGTGCTTGATCTTGGACATCATTTGGTGCGGAGCAAATATCAAATGGATACTCGTCGGAGCCATCATGAATTCTTGGTTGATCTTGTCCTTGATCTTGTCCTTGATCTTGCACACAAGAGGGAGGGTCTTGTTCTTGTTCTTGGGTTGGTGCATCATTTGCTTCACTTGATGGGGTTTGTTGATGTTGAGAAGATGAGGGCTCCACCGTGGTAGAGCATAGTCCTTCCCGAGACGCCACACCGTGTCCCTCAATGGGGCGGAAAAATCCCACACCCATTCTTACTATGGCATCTTGAGGTATTTCATCACCTGCACATACATCAACTTGCCCCACTTGGGAGCCATCATTTTCTTCGAACCTCACACTACAAGATTCAATGATAATCCCGGAGGCTATATCAAAGATTCTATAAGTGTGAGACTCGGCACCGTAACCAACAAATATACCCTCCAAAGCTTTAGGAGCAAATTTAGATAAATGAACCCCTTTGATTTTGAAGAAACACTTACACCCGAACACCTTGAAGTATGAGATATTAGGCTTGTTCCCGGTGAGTATTTCATATGGAGTCTTGTTCAAGCCCTTGCGGAGATAGAGCCGGTTAGAGGAGTGACAAGCGGTGGAGATGGCTTCGGCCCAAAAGTTATAGCAGGATTTATACTCCGCCATCATAGACCTTGCCATATCCATAAGAGTCCGGTTCTTCCTCTCCGCAACACCATTTTGCTGAGGGGTGTAAGCAGCGGAATATTGATGTCGAATCCCCTCATCACTAAGAAAATCATTGAGTGTGTAGTTCTTGAACTCGGAGCCGTTGTCACTTCTTATTGCCATAATGAGGAGGTTGTGTTGGCGTTGCACCTCGGTAGCAAAGTCAATGAATATTTGTTGAGTCTCATCTTTCGTCTCGAGAAAGTAGACCCAAGTGTATCTTGAGTAGTCATCAACAATCACCAAGCAATGTTTCTTCGCACCAAGACTTGCATGAGTAACGGGACCAAAGAGATCCACATGAAGGAGCTCCAAGATCCTCTTGGAAGAGATAATGGTCTTGCTTGGATGCGGAGAGTCATGCATTTTGCCTTCAACACAAGCCCTACAAACACGATCTTTGGCAAACGACACATTTTCCATTAGTCCCACAATATGGTTCCCCTTGTGAAGACTTTGCAAAGTTCTCATGTTGACATGGGCTAGGCGGCGATGCCACAACCAACCCACGTCCGCCTTTCCGAATAGGCACATCGCACTTGTCATGGTGGTCCCCGAAAAGTCCACCACATACAAGTTGTGTTCGCGATACCCAACGAATGCGACTTTTAGAGTCTTGCTCCACAAGAGGACCACAATATCATTATCAATAAAGACGGCGAAACCCATCTTGCCAAGGGCGGAAACGGAAAGCAAATTGTAACCAAGGGTTTTGACAAGCATGACATCCACAAGAGTAATGTTGTGTGCAACCACAACTTTACCAAAACCCAATACCTCGGATGTAGAATTATCGCCAAAGGAGACGGTGATATGATTTATGTTGGGCCTCAACTCCTTGACGAGGTTCTTGCCGCCGGTCATATGACTTGTACATCCACTATCAAGTACCCATTTTGAACCTCCGGCGGCATAGTCCTACATGAGATCAATTCTTGGATTTAGGTACCCATTTTTCAATGGGTCCTCTTTTGTTAGCAACAAGGGTCTTTGGGACCCAAATAGACCAAGCAACATAACCATCATATGGACCAACATATTTAGCATAAACATCACCATAATAATCTTTAAAAAGAACATAGTGAGGGTTATCTATTCCCGCACCATCATCATTAATGGTTTTGCCCTTTCGGGTTTCACCATTAGCTTTCTCATGTGCGGGCTTGTCCTTTTTCTTGTTTGCATTTTTAGCCTTGGTATTAAAACCAAGTCCCTCCTTCCCATTGTTTGACCTTTGCTTACTCAAAAGATCATCCAAGGAAAGTTTACTTTGGGGAGAGGAGGCCTTAGCAAGTTCATCTTTCAACCTAGCATTTTCCTCAATAATATTTGCATGATCACATGAAGGAGTAGAGGTACTAGGTATGTCATATGAAGCAAGCCTAATTTGAAGTTGCTCATAAGACTAGGAGAGGAGAGAGTATTCACTCTTCAAGGCTTTGTGAGCCTTGTCTAGTTCATCTAGATCCTTCACAAGTTTCTCATGGTCAACACCAAATTTGGCCTTTTCCTTTATAAGCACTTTAGTCTTAGCTCTAGCAAGATCTCTAGCTTTAGTGAGCTTGTTAAGTTTATCTTGAGGTTCTTCAAGATTTTCTAGTCTCTCTTCAAGAGATGCTATAGTTTCTTGACATTCCTCAAGAGCATTTTTAAGAGCATGTATTTCTAGAGAGTCTTCTCTCTCTATTTGGCACTTTTTCTCAAGAGTATCATTTAGTTGAGCTATACGAACCATGAGACTTGAAACATGCTTCTTCGTGTTACCTTGTAGGTTACTAATGAAGTCATCAAACTCTAGCATTTCTTGTTTCACTTTTAGGCTAGCGGGGTCAACCCCTAGATCATTAGAAATGTTAGGCGTCGAGGGGTTGGGAGATGATACCTCGGAAGATTTAGCCATGAGGCAACTTTCTTCCTCCACATGAATGACCTCATTGGGAGATTCACTTGTTGATGAAGAGTTAGTAGAGAGGGAGGTAAGGGCAACCAATCCATTTGAGGTTGCATCTTCTTCATCATCAACATCTTCATCTCCGGAGGTATACTCTTCTTGAGTTGATAGCACAATAGATGTGTCCAAGGTGGACCTTGCCATTAAGCAATGTGCATTCTTGCGTTGAGGGTTCTCATTGGGTGAATCAAAGAGAGAGGAAGAGGGAATGTTGGTGGTGACAATGGCGGCCACTTCTCTTGAGCTTTCCTCTTCATCATCACTAGCACTTTCAATCTCATCGAAAGAGTATTCTTCATTAGCCACTAGCACAATCCTTGAGGGCCTTTTGCCCTTCTTGTTCTTGTTATAGAATTTCTTGTTGGGGGGCTTTGAATATTTGCCCTTTGAGTCTTTGCTCTTGTCCTTGGGGATGAGCCTTCCACCATGAGTCTCCCTATTCTCATAGGGACATTCGGCAATGAAATGGCGCTTGTCATTGCAATTGTAGCAAGATCTTGTTCTTGGGCCCGAGCTTGAGGGACCCCTTGAGTTGTTTCTCTTGATGTTGTCTTCCTTGGCCTTGGAAGGATCAATCCAAAAGGTGTTTGCATGGAACGCCATGTGGTCATGGTAGTGGTGTTCCAAGTCTTCCGGATAGGTCATGCTCCAAGATGCCCTATAAGATTCTTGAGGAATCACTTCTTCACGGGAGTTGACCACCAAGGCAAGGTTGGACCCTTTTGTCATCCCAATGGCACGATTGCGGGAATCATGAGAGTTTTTCTCAAGCACCTTGAGAGCTTGCATCTCGTGCACGGCTTGTTGAGAGATGAGGGAGGCATAGCATTCTCTTCCGACAAGAGTCTTGACATCAATAGGCTCAAACGGCATCATGCACTCAATGTACTTCTCCTTGATCCAAGAATCATTAATGTGAGTGGCTCCAACATTTCGGAAGGAGTCGGCAACGGTGAGAAGTCTTCCATACATATCTTCATGATCTTCATCCGGTAGCCTCATGAATCCTTTGGCTTTATTCCGAAGAGCATTATACTTGTTCCTTCTTGTACTCTCACTTCCAATGCAACTCGCGGCCAAACCATCCCATGCTTCCTTGGCGGTGGTGAAGTGCCGAACACGAGACAACTCCTTTGTCCCCACACTAGTTTGAATCATGTGCAAGGCGGTGTTGTTGAGTTGACTATCAACCACTTCTCTTCTAGTCAACTTGTCGGGGTTGTAAGGCTTGAAGCCTTCCACGATGATTCTCCAAAGTTCATTGGAGGCACTGCGAACATGAGAGCTAAACTCAAATTGCCAAGTATCGTAATCATTAACGGAAAACTTAGGTGGGTCGCCCCGGATGTTTATATGAGGATGGGGAACCGGTATATCGGGAGATAGAAAAGATGGAGGTACTCGATTGTAGCTCTCACTTCCACTAGTTCCCTTGGGAGATGCAATGGGGGGTTTGATAGTGTTTAAGTTATCACCATCCTCGGGTGTGGTAGCGGAAGGTAATACCGAAGTATCACCCTCTACTACCGCATCCGTGACATTAACCTCTATGGTGGGAGCCACGGGACGGGGAGGAGTCAAAAGCTCGGAAATCATTTTTCTCATGCTTTCCATTTGAGCATCCATGGATGACTTCAACGAATTGATATCATCCATGGTGACCGACATAGCCTCCCCTTCCGAAGGTCCATCATCCGGCATACTCTTAGGCGGTTAAGCCCGAAATAAGAGCCGAGGCTCTGATACCAATTGAAAGGATCGTATGCCGCACCTAGAGGGGGGGGGGTGAATAGGTGCTAACCAATTTTTAGTTCTTTTTCAATTTAGGCTTGACACAAAGGTAAATTCTCTAGATATGCAACTAAGTGAATTTACCTATATGACAAGGCAATCAACTAAGCAAGATATAGCTAAGCAATATAAGAGATAGAATAAGATAGAGGTAACCGAGAGTGGAGCACACGATGACACGGAGATGATTCCCGTAGTTCCCTTCCTTTGCAAGAAGGTACGTCTACGTTTGGAGGAGTGTGGTTGCTACGAAAGCCAAACCAACAGCCACGAAGGCTTCACTCAGATCTCCGGTGAGCAACGCCACGAAGGCCTAGCCCACTTCCACTAAGGGATTTCCTCGAGGCGGAAACCGGGCCTTTACAAGGTTCTTGGGGCACACATCCACAACTGAATTGGAGGCTCCCAAATCTGTAACAATACAACAATCAACAACAACACATCAACACAAATCAACTAGGGAACCAAATAGGAACACTAGCATGAGATCCCTCAAACAAGAGAGGGGGAAATGAAAAACGCTTCGGTGAGGATGTAGATCGGTGTCTTCTCCTTCGAATCTCCAAAGATCAAGAGCTTTGGTTGGGGCAGGAAGGAGATCTTGCAAATCTTGTGTTTCTTTAGGTGGCTCTAATGGAGGTGGCTTGGCAGATTTCTTGTGCAATGATTGAGCAAGCATCCAAGGTAGAAGAAGGGGGGTATTTATACCCCCCCCCCCCAGAAAATGAGCCGTTGCAGCTTCCGGGGGGCCGGATATTCCGGCCTAAGTAAGGGCCGGATAATCCGCCCCCCCCCCGGATAATCCGGCCTCAGGGACAAAACTATGACAAAATCCGGCCAAATGTCCGGCCCCATGCCAGACTTGTTTTTCTTCAGGTCCTTAGCCAAAATCGAGGGGGCCGGATATTTCCAAAATGTCCGGCCCGGATATTCCGGCCCTGGGACAAAACCGGGACAATATCCGGGCAAATGTCCGGCCCCTATACTGACTTGTTTTTCCTCAAGGACTTAGCCGAAAACTGGGGGCCGGATATTTCCACAATATCCGGCCCGGATTATCCGGCCTGATGAACTTTTTGCTGTTTTCTTTTGACAGACTGACCACATCCAACACACATGAACATGTATCTATGTAATCCCTGTACCACTTAAACAAACATTAGTGTATCACATATATTGACATCAAACACACAAAACATAATGTGAGAGATGTTCTTTCAAGTGGGCGCGAAGAGCTGCTACCCAGGATCGAGCGATGCAAGCACAAAGACATAAGAGCTTTTTTATCCAGGTTCAGGCTGCACGAAGAGAATCCCTACTTTTTACTTGTCTGAGTTGTATTCATGTGTTCTTTACACAGGGAGCTAAGATTCCCCCTTCCTTTCCCTCCGGTCCACACCCCCAAGTCTCCAACCCTCTAACCTTTTGCTACTGAGCCTTGGACGTCCTTTTATACCACAAGGGGTTACCATATGGGATAGCTACATGTTTGACACCTACACTAAACAGGTGGCGGTCCGCGGGAGAGGTCACAAGCTGGTGGCATAGCTGTCCGCGAGCCTCATGGTTGGTGCCGACGCATCGTCCTTGAGTCATCTTATTGCCATGCTTCCGCGCTAAACCTGGTGGGCATTGAATACTCCTGCACTATTCCCAGGGAGATGGTGACTGCCATGCCGTTCCCAGGGTGGACACGTCTTCGTACGCTGGGAACACGTGGAATGGATCGATCGAGGTGCAGAATTGGGCCCCAGGCTGGTCATACCGGGCCATGTGACTCCAACCCTTTTTTCCTCCCGGGGCGAAGCAGAAAATTGGGACGGTATGACCGGACCCAAGGCCGGTCAATATACTGGCCATTCATGTGTTCCCCTTGTCTGCCGCCTGCTGCGCGTGGAATAGAGAGTTGGACCGGGATTCCCTTCCTCCTTTCCTCTAGCGTATCATGTCGCCCAAGGTTTTGTTTAGTTATGGGGGAGAATTCATGATGTCCATTTGTCTGACAGCCTTGACAAATTTTCCTACAACCTGATGGGAGATGCTCGGTATTTTGCAAAATCTGCTTATGAGGCACAATTTTTGGGTGTTTGGTGCTGTCCGATTTGGAGTAGGTTTGGAAGACGAAGATGGAGGAGAAAATTTGTTTCCTCGTTTGGCTATTTCCACAGAATCGTTTTTGGATGGCAGATCGTCTTTGTCACAGAGGATGGCTACTTGACGACAAATGTTGTCTTTGAGATTAGATCATCAAACAGCCAACCATCTGATCTTGCTCTGCACTTTTTCCAAGAGAGTGAGGGCGTGTTTCTCGCGCCACGGACCCTAGGGTGGCGGTCATTGCCTCCACATCTATTAACATCGAGGGGTGGTGGAAGAGTTCGAACTCTGGGACAAAGAACAACGTTGCCGAAGACAATACTCTTGCCGGATACATTGCTTGGAAATCTTTGGAATGAAAGGAATCGGCGCATCTTCAGGGAGTCGAATTGCAACCGGGGCTGGTGGCTGAGAGGGCTTGACAAGAGGTGCATGGTTTAGGCAGACATCAACGATGATAGTTTTGTTTTACTATTTTCTCCTGTGTTTTTTTTTTTTTTGCCAACTTCCCAAACCAATCTTAAATTTGTTGTTGGCTGAGTATTGGGCGTGTATAGTCTTTTTTTGTAAAGCTTATGGGTATTTTCCCCCTTCTATAAAGCAAAGGCAGAACTCTTGCATGTTCAGTTAAAAATAATCTTGAGAGACGGTTACATGAGATGTATTAAAGATATGGATCCAAGTTAACTTCATGGTTGACTCATGTGATGAGGCATGGTTTATTAAGGTTTGAAGCATGTGATCAACTTAATAATTTTTCATGTATCTCAAGAGATTGTGATGGAGCATAAAGAAAACAATTGATAGCTCATGATGAATCCCATTATTGTTCATGAGAGAATTCAGGCTTTGACGAGCATGTCTTGAAGAAATCAAGATCAAGTAAATATTTCATTTTTTTTTCCTCAAATAAATCATCATAATGAGAATTGACCAAAGATAAGAATTAACTGAAAATACAAGGTTCACCAAAATAAAGTGAAAAGATTAGATTTAAGCTGGCCAATGCACAAAGCAGAATGGTTAGTGTGATATTGGTGTGATGGCCCTTGGTGGTTACAGTGAGGGAGTAGTAATATTTTTTTAGAAAAACCCATAAGGAATAGTGTAAAGTGTCTTTTGGAAATAAAAGTTAAATGGCGTCACGCGCTCACTTTGACAAGTTGCGTGACCAGTGCAGTGTGCACCACGGTCTTCATTTTTCAACTTGTGTAACCAGAGTGCACATACGGAAGAGTTGTGTGACTCCCCGGGCCATTTATACTCATTGATGTTGTCGAAATAATTTGGTGTACATAAGCAGTAGCTTTGATTTCTTTACCAACACCGCCTCTGAAATGATCGAGATGGCTAAGCAAACTTATTGCAATTTGCAAAACTATTCATCTCATAGCGAGCTGTCCTTGATGCAAACAGGATCAGGCTTGTCAGCAGACAGCAAGAAGTCCTTCAAAATTTTGTTGAACCGTGATGGGTCCTCGATCTGTGGACAGTGGCCTGTCTTACTTATGATCTCCACTCTAGCTTTCCCGTCCAAACATCTGAAAACAAAGTAATTTTTTTGTGCAGAGCATGAGTCGAGCCGTGCTCCATACAAATGATGAAATCAGGTTCCTCTGCCATACACTGAAGTGAAGTTCATGTAGTGAAAGTTACCTTTGAATCACAGATGCCTTCTCTACCAGGAACAACTGGTCATGCTCTCCCCAAACAATTAGCACTTCCTACATTGAGACACATACGCACGAGCAGGAAGATTATAATGGGAACAACCTGCGTATAATAAGACGCACACAGCTAAGCAAAGAGGGGTGTATACTTGAGATAATGGTGTTACTTGGAACTTGTCTGTGCCGACCGTGATCCCCTTTAGAACATGGATGAGTTGTTCCCTGTAGTCCGTGAAGAGTTTCTGACAGGTCACAACAAGATCATCCGATTCAGTACATCAAGTGGTTTTTACATCTGCTGTATTCTACCGATATTGATGTTCTTATGGCTGAAGCACAGCTGAAATTAGAGGTATATAAACCTGCCATGCCGGCTGAACCGTGCATGAGTGTGAGAGATCAGATAGAAAGGAGTAAACTATCACTAGCATAGTCCAAGGCAAATAATAATAGCACCGCCTTTAGGAACTGACTATGTTAACGAGAGGCAATTTTAAAGAAAGTTTGGAGCAGATAGTGATGCAGAGGAAAAGAGTAGCCGTCAAGTGAAAGAGATGCCCCTCCGTTTCTTTTTCATGAAACGATAAAGGGGAGGACCGTATGAGTTCCCGTGCCATAGAAACTTCTAAGTTATATACTCTACATCAACTGGGTAGATGGAACAAATAATCCCATCATCAACTTCAAAAAATATAGTACTACTTGATCTAGACAAGAACCACCCAACAATAAAAGAAATGGTAGTTTGAAGATTTAACGCGACTTGCACTTCAGCCATAGCAACAAACATGAAACAGTCTGTGAGATTCGAACATCACTCAATCATACGGAAATACCTTTATGAAGCACTGTTCTTCCAGCAAGGACAAACTCCTTTTAAAAGGTGTGTGTGCGGTAGAGCCCAAGTTTGCAAACTGAACTACTTCCGCCTCTCGAGAAAATGCTGCTCAATTTTTTCTAATACGGATGTATCTACAACTAAAACATATCTCTCTATCTCCGTATCTAGATAAAGTTAAGAAACTTTTTTTTAGAGAAGGAGGGAGTATGTAATATTTTTCACATTATGTCAAATGACAAATACCTTTGTTTTCAGTAGAGGAAGCATATTTTTGTTTGCAAAAAGGACAAAATCCATAAATTAAGTAGAACAAAACCATTACAATAACATCATTGGTCTTACACCGGCGACTTCCCTATCGTTAAACAATCATGTTCTAACTCCGGTGATAATCCGGAGTTCCAGAGGCAGCATAGAGCTTGCCTAAGAGAAGACTGGATCGTCGATTGGTAGTCGGGAACAGAGGAGACATGTGGTTGCAAGAGGTAGCAACTAGGTTTTTTGCTCAAAGCAAACATCCCCTTTGAAGTCCATACCACTATTTTGAATAGCTGACGAGCTGAGTATATTTCAAAAATGATAGTATGAGGACCTGCTTTCAATAGCTGAATACCAGAGATATTTAGAAAAATAATAGTATAAGGTCCGTAGCTGCCTATGGTTTAATATTTTGAAGTACAGAAAAATTACATCTTTTGAATATCTTAAAATTAAAAAAATACTAGCATATCCACGTAACTTTTTGTAAAACATTATAACCATTTGTAAGATGTGTCAGAGCTTTTTTTCTTCTAGAATATTGGTGTGTCAAAGTTCTATTTTAAAGTTCAATAAAATGTACTCTAGTTTATTGTGTAACAACTAAATTTTGCGGCTAGCAAATGATATGCGTTTTTACAAAATACAAGGGCGTGCTTTTACTCGTTAGTATGTTATCCACATATATAAAAAAATTCAAACGGAGGCAAAAGCTTACGCTTGGATTTATTTTTATCCATTAGCTTCAATAACGGTTGGTATCATGGTAACGAGAATCCCGATTCCTCTATTATAGGTTTAATGACTTTAAGATCTAACTAGATTGGATCGATTCTATGAGTTCGGAAGTAGAATCCACGATGATGGCTCTGCTATTTATGATCCTACGATTTGCGATCTTGCCTAATGGATATCGATCTGATCCAGAATCACGATCTTCGGTACCTTGGTCGGTATGCCCTGGTATTTGCATGCATTCAGATCATGGTCTCGGTGCCTACTTGTTTGAGGGGTGTTTTCATATCAGGGTTCAACCGGCGGAAGCATGAAAAATGCCACACTGATTTAGTGGGACCCCGGAGAGAACCTTTGAAAGGAAATTTTCACATCCACTATGTGCATATAACTATATAAGAGTTCCAAACTGGATCTCTTTAGATAAAAGGATGCCACACTGATTTACTGGGACCCCGGAGAGAACCTTTTAAAGGAAATTTTCACGTCCATTATGTGCATTAAGAGCATATCCAGTCGCGTCCCTCAAAAAGCGTCCGGCACAAATGATTTGGGGCACGTTTGGGATCGCGCCGGACAAAAAGAGACCAAAAATCTGTACAAAAAAGAGGCCCTTCCCAGCCGCGTCCCTCAAACAGCGTCCGGATGTATGCATTTTAATAGAGGGGACCACCCCATGTGGGAAAAGTAGGTGAGAGAAAGTGTGGGGAAAGAGACTAGCATGTGGGGACTAGGGGCTGCATGCATGCATGTGGATGCTGTTTTTGTATCCGGCGTCCCCGATAGAGACTCTATGCATAGAGTCTCTACCGGGGATGCCGGACACAAAATGAGGCGCTAATTAGCTTTGGGGGATGCGATTGGACAGTTTTTTTTCCCCATTTCTTGTCCGCGGTCCCCCAAATCACGCGACTGGAGATGCTCTAAGAGTTCCAAACTGGATCTCTTTAGACAAAAGGATTTTTTTAGTCTCGTGGTAACCTAATCTAGTCCTCTTACTCAACTTTGTCCGCGGTCCCCCGAACATCATTTGGGGGACGCGACTGGAGATGCTCTAAGAGTTCCAAACTGGATCTCTTTAGACAAAAGGATTTTTTGGTCTCGTGGTAACCTGATCTAGTCCTCTTACTCAACTTCCTTTTGTCGGGTGCATTCACATGGTATCATCTTGCTATCTCACCCAGCCACACCGGGTAGCACTTAGTTTTGACATACTACTACGGTACTGCAATATCTCCACCGAAATATTGATACCATAATTCCGTATACTACCATTTCCAGTGTTTGGGCCTTTCGGGATATCAATACAAGTTAGTGGTTCGCTTTCCTGCAAGCCCTGAACGGGCTTCAATTTTGGGCGAAGCCAAATTCCGGCCCATCCGGCGCGTCGAGAAGGAAGGACCTGATGAAGCCGTTAACCTTGCCGGCTCCCTCCAGCTGCAGCGCGTGCCCTGCGTCCTTGATGATCTCCAGCCTGCACTCACCTCCCAAATGCCTACATCCAGGAATTGACGGAAAAACACAGCGAGTGTTAAAACTCTGCAGTCACCACATCAGATTCATGGAAAGCAGCATGGTGCAGAGTCCATGGGTGGTTTTACCTCTGCAGCCTGTAGCCGAGGTCGACAGGGAACACCTGGTCCTTGTCCCCCCAGAGGACTAGTGTTCGCTGATCGAATACAGCAGAACTGAACCGTGTTAATTACTTGTATGAAATAGCAGGATATAAAGGGGAAATAAGATGTTAATGGAAGTTGCTTGCGATATGCAGCTAGCGGACCTGTGTGAGAACCGGGAGGGGGTCGATGCCGGCTCCGTTCTTGAGCAACTCTCGCAGCAGCTCCGACCTCTCCTTCCTCTGGTCCACGAACATCAGCTGCAACAGCGAACAGAGCATGTGCAATCAAAATTCAGTATGTATAGACTACGGAGAAGGAAAATACCAGGATGAACCCGGGTGAACTTGCATCCGTTTTCTCCAATATTTAAAAAATGCTATTGGAAAACCTTAAAATTTTAAATTAAACTTTTGCATGTACATTCGTGCTGTCCTGTATTGACGTGTATTCAGTACAGAGCAAGGGCACCCATGACGTGTATTTAAGTTGGATCGCTAACCCATCCTACACTGCAGAGTCTACACTATTGATTGATAGCACTACCATCGTCGTCTGCTCTGCTGGATATATAACATATGGTTACGTCCCTGGTCCTCGGAACTTGCCGCCGTATAGGTACATGGCACTGACGTGCTGCATATACTGCAGCTCGGAATAAGTTGATTTTTTTCATTCAAAATACACTCCCGGATCAACGGTGATGGCGGTGATGAAGATGCTAGCTAGCTTGTTCTTTTCCTGGATCGACGCAAGTTTGGGTCTGTTGCAATGGACGGTAGTGGTGTGTGCTAGCAAGTGTTTTGTACGGACGCGCGGCACGTGGGCCGCCGTGCGGAGCGGACCCTGCAGAGAGACCAGAGGAATCGAGGGCGGCATGCACGTCGATCCAGATCTCAGCTACTCCCGGAGTGCAGCTGCTGTCCTTCTCTCACTCTGTCTCTCGTCAGTACGCTGACTGATTACTATCACGGTATCACCTCCATTCTATATAGTCCTTCCGTTCATGAAAATATATATTAAATTTGAATGTTTTTATATGCTAAATAATGTCTATATATATGCATCTAAATTTAAACAAATCTGAGATATCTTTTTATGAACAGGCGTAGTATGTTTAAAAAAAAAGAACCTTGTTAAGCTTTCTAAAAAATGCTTGTATATTCTTAATCTGTGGTCAACTTACTAAGACTGCTCATAGTGGAAGTAACTTAGCTAGTAACATCACACAACCCAAGGTATTTTGGTGACATGGCATGACAATGAATGAAAAAAGAGAGTAAGGTGGTAACTACTATGTTACCATAACATCACACACCCCAAGACAAGTTGAGTCTACACCATAGTAAATGACACAATGCATGACAATACATGTAGACTACCCACTATGGAGGTAGTAACTTAGACTAGTGACAAAGGTAGTAGTAATACCTCCTTTCAGTTTTAATTGACGCGTGTCTAGGTATAATTACGTATATGCATGCGCAGGCTACTTCCCGCATCGACTAAAATCGACCAGAGGTAGTACTAGTGTTACTGTGGTCAAGTTACAACACGCAGGCCTAACTTTAGTTCCGTCTAGATCTGGACAACACGTGGCCTTCTGACATTAGTTTATTGTAGTAAAACGAATGCACGAATTAAGTGCAACAACATCATCTTCTAGCACTTTCCTGCACGTTCCATACGTGCTACCTCCATTCTGACGCGAACTCACACAGGAATTGCACAGGGGTAGGTAGTGAGACGCGTCGATTATTCCGGACCGGAGGGAGTAGTTTATATGGTTAGAGCATATTTTCAGATTATCAACTTGGTTAACATAATACCAAATGTATAACAGAAAAATTATTTTATTACAAAGTAGAACATCTAAACTTTCTAATGATAGATTTTTTTTGTATTATTATAGTTAAATTTACGATCTACAGATATGCGCATGCTCTATAAACCAGAATAGAACGTATTACGCAAATACATGCATCCAGATTGCATAATAATGTTGGGCGTGCCATAGATCGCATGCCGGGTGGTGGCGATCCACGCAACGGTGGTAAAAAAGCTAAATGCGGATGTGTACCATCGAGTAGAAGAGAGGTCCTACTAGCAATAATAAAATAAAGTTTTTTTATACCTACTTTAGTTCTATTCAAGTCGTAAATCATTGCTTTTGCATCGTTATAGCTAAAATGACGTAGCCAGACGATGGTCATGGTATTGTCATTTCACAACAGCCAAGAGCACTTAAGAGTAAAAACAGAAATCAACAATTATCCAACAAAGCCCAAAGCATGACCATCCATATATTTTTCTTTTTTTGCTATGCCATTGGTTATGGATGCATTTGAGTTTCGGAGAATTTTCTTTTAATTCCAAGTTGGGTAGCAACTGTAATTTTTTAGCTGCAAGTGAGGTTGTAACTAAAGTAAAATGCCTACGAACCTTTTTATTTGCTTTGTAATTTATGCTAATGATGAGTTAGAACAGGTGTTGTAACTAAGATTCAATATATCACGTGAGTTGACCGAGAGCTAGTCATACCCATGATAAGTTAGTGCTCAGTTGATCGCATCGTGTTTCATGTATATAAGTTGCAAATTAGATTGCAACTGAGGTTTTTGATAGTAAATGGTGCTACAACCGAGATTCTTTTTTCATTTGCAAGTGGAGATGCAATTATGCAAAATTCTATAAAGCGTTAGATTTAATTTGTTATTGTTGCTACTCATAAGTTTTAACAGCGGTCTGCGATCTGCAACTGAGATTTGATTACATCATCTAACGAGACTAAATAAATTTTGACTCGACTGAGAACTAGAAATACCCCGAAGAAAGTTGATGAAGACACGTGTAAAACCTTGCTCGCGCTAACGCAAGCACATGCATTCTAAGGCTGGTCATAGTGGGGAGTAACTTAGACTAATAATATATGACATGTTACTAGTCTAGGTTAGTACCTTCATAGTGGATAGTAACTTATATGTGGTATCATGCATTGTATTATTTATTATGTTGTAGACTCATCTTGATTTGAGGTGTGTGATATTAGAGCAAGTACAATAAGTCCTAGTCAGCTGGCTATAAGGATTAAAATAGTATATTATTGCTTAGTTGGAGGAGAGAGAGGAGGAGAGAGAAGGAGAGTGGGCTCTTATGCAAGAGCCAGCTCTAGCACGTGCTCCTAGGCACTTTGTGAGAGTGAAATGTGGGCCATACATTGATAAACTACTACATTTTTATAGCTCACTATTGTATATGTTGGCTCTAAGTTAGCTATAGATGACATGGTACTTGGGTTATAGCCAGCAGCTGGCTACACTATTGGAATTGCTCTTATGGTAGCATAGCTACTTACCATCTCACTCTCTTTTTCATTTATTAGCAATTTAGCATGTCATATCACCAAAATGATGTGATCGTCACAAACAAGTTAATCTCATCATGATTGGTTAGATGTATGTGAATCATCACCGGTCGAAAGAAAACAAAAGTTGCGTCTCACCGACCGAGGCATGCATAGTAAATGAACCTAGCTAAATCAGACAAACAATCGATCTGGGTTTCAAAAAAAAAAAAAAACTGAATCAGACAAACAGAATTATTACTAACAGCGCGCGCTAGCTAACCTGGATGAAATCGTGGAGGACGAAGTCCGGCAGCCTCGGCGGGCGGTGCATGGAGCGGCACACGAGGCGGCGCAGGCCGGCGGCGGTGTCCGGCAGCAGCGCGTCCTCGACGGCCATCTCCTCCCGCGCCGCTAGCGCGCTGATCTCCCGGGCCGTGGCGGCGACGGCGCTGGTCATGACGACGAGCCTGTCGACGCACTCCCTGGCCTCCACGGCCGCCAGCCGGTAGGCCACGAAGCCCCCGTAGCTGATGCCGACGACGTGGTAGCGCGGCACGCCGAGGAGGCGCATGGCGTCGGCGACGCAGCGGGCCTGGAAGGCGACGGAGCGGAGCGGCGAGGCGGAGCGGGAGTGGGAGCCGAAGAAGACCAGGTCCGGCACGTAGAGGTGGAAGCTGCGCGAGAGGGCGGCGAAGTTGTGCGCCCACGTCCACTTGGCGTCGCCGCCGAAGCCGTGGAGGAGGAGGAGCGGCGGCTTAGTGGTGGCGGAGGACGGGGAGGCCGAGCACCAGAAGCGGAGCGTGGTGCCGTCCGGGCCGGGAAGGCGGACGGTGACGGGGCGGATGCGGAGGCGCGCCAGGAGGTGGAGGGTGAGCGCGGCGTCGCGGAAGGCGGCGAGGCGGAGGCGGAGGAGCAGGCGGACGAGGAGCAGCGACAGGGAGAGCAGCGCGAAGAGTGTCGACTGCTGCTTCATGGCGTTGACGGTGGCGCCGGTCGCCGCCGCGGCTGATCCGGATCGCGCGTGCATGATTACGGTCCGGCCGGAGAGCTGGATGGTGTCTCGTTTGTACTTTGCAGTGCACGTTTTCTTTCTCGGCGCGACCGCGATGTATATATACGACAGACTCTTGCTCGGTTGTGCTCTAGTCCTGCGCTAGCTCATCATCCTCAGATGGACTTGGAGTCTTGGACATATACACTACTAAACGATGTATAGATGATCCATGTGATGTGACGATGCGTGCACGCTAGAAAGGCAAGGAGTAGTTCTGCCGTGCAAATACCGGCGTCGACAGTGTTCTGTCTTCGAGCTAGCATATATATAACGCGGTCGGTGTCGATCAGTCCAGAACTAATCTCCTCTCTTCGACACTGCACTGGTAGTCTACTCCACTCAGTCAAATGTTTCTCGTTGCATATCTCTGTCGCTGCTCTCCCTGTCGCTATATCAAATTTAAAAGGTTCTAAAAGTTTGAAATTTGTTTGTGAGAGTGTTCACAAGATGTGTATTTACAAGCTCAAAAAAATTAAGAATCAAATTTGAAATACACACGGCTAAAGGAAAAACAAGTTGATATGTAGTATCTTGTGCTTTTGTCTTCCTGCGACACTATTCATGTTGGATTTACTCCCTAAGTCTCTGTGCATCTCATATTTGGTTCCGAAATTCTAAGGATTGTAAACATCAATCTTGTGAACGCTAACAATTTTTTTTTAGAAACTTATAATTTGGAATTTTGGGGAGTTGTCCTATCAATCTATCATGTATATAGCTTGGGATCATGCGGAGAAATGATTTTGTTCAGTGCACGGGACATCCGGTACACGAAATCACTATGTTTCGTTACGAACCAATACATCTGAGCAAACCCAATACCCAACCACGATCATATCAGACTTGCTCCCCAGCCCTCCCGTAACTCTCCAGCCCTAAACGCCGCCGCCGCCGCCGCCTCTAGCGCCGCCGGGGCAAAGACCCTCGGGGCGTGGCGGCTGCGGGGGCCCTTCCTCGTCGACGCCTGGTGGACGGCGGCCGGATCCCCTTCCTCGACGCATGGCGGGCGCGCGGATGGGTTGGGCGGCGGCGGCCTGCGCTACGCCCCCTTCTCCCGTCGGCTCTCCCTCGGCCGGCGCGGTTGCGATGGGCGGCAGCGGCCATCGTTGCGGCCTCCCTCCTCCCGTCGGCTCTCCGCAGCACTCCGACAGGGGCTGGTGGTGGGCGGCGGCCAGGCTCATGGCCTGCGCCAATTCCCCCCCGCCTCTCGCCGGTGAGTGGAGGCGATCTCGGGCTTCACCCGCGACACGAGGTCACCCGGGGCAGCAGCCTTGGGTAAGACGGTGGAGGTGGCCCTCTTCTTCGCCGGAGAGGGTTGGCCTGCGGTTGGTGGTGGTGGATCTATCGATCTATCACCGCGTTCCGGCGGCGAGATGGAGATGCTTGGAAGCCGGCGACGGAGTCGTCGGTGGAGGGTTGGAGTGGCCAGCCCGGGATGGTCGCCGATGTGGGGGTCCGACCTGAATAAAGGCGGTGGTCCTAGGGTCTCTCTTGCGTGAAGAGGAAGACCTACCGGAGGCCTGGACTCGTGATCTAGCCGGAGTATTGAGTTCCGGAAGGCTCCGCCGGCAAATGTAACAGTGCTTTTTGCCTGGAGTTTGCTGGATCGGTGGTTTTCGGTCGTGCGCACCCATGCTTTTATTCCGACCGATTGGTTCTGGAGGGAGCGGCGCGAAGCTCTTTTTCTGTGTTGACATCAAGTGACTATGGATCCATGATGAAAGTCGGAAGAAGAGAAGTTCATGAAGGCCGGAGGGGAGGACTAGCTAAGGGAGGTTCAAGTCTCCGCGTTGTTGAGGGACTTGCTTGGTGTTCCGGGCTTCACAGCAGTGGTATGAAAGTGGGGGCAACAACACATGTGAAGTTCAGAGTCCTACCTTTCAGGGTGAAAACCCGAGGTCTGGCCTTAACTGGTTGTGCCTGGCAATGACCTTGTTGGAGGCATTGTTTTGAGAGCGGGGACTATCTTCGGGGTGAAAACCTAAGATCGTTGATCGGGCGACGATGGTGTTCGCGCACTGTTCCCTTCTTGGAGGCGTCGTTTTTGGAGATTCTGTATTTCAGGTGTTGTCTTGGCGGTGGATGTATTGCTGTTGTTAGGCCCGAGATACTGTAGCGGGACTTTTGTTTCTTAGTTTTCTTTTCTTCTTTTTGGCTGTGTGCATCCGTAGTGCCATTAGGGTGGTGCGTTGTTGCAGAGGCTGGATGTAATTGATATCATTTTGATATTAATATATTCCCTTTATCGAAAAAAAAACGAACCAATACATCTGAGACGTCCAAACATAATGAAACTTAATGTTACTAGTCTGGATGAATCGCAAAGCATAAAACAATGTGAATCTAACGACACCCACGTGCCCGGAACCTCCCGTGCACTAGACAGTCCTCGCTGTTGGATCGTATGATACTTTGCCGATGGAAGTCATAGCTGAACAGGAGTGGAGGAGTATGGCCGCCAACCAGCAGGTAACATGTCAGACTGACATGAGCGCTTCTTTTTGGGAACCATGCACGAGCATAGTACAAATTAAGCGGAATACAGGTTTGTGAAACTCGACCTGACCAAAAAGAGGAAAAAGGAAGGGAGAGCGGTGTTTTGGAACATGGGTGCATATGCTCCTTATATTTCGAAATGCATCTTACCTACATTTTAAATTTTTTAAAAAATTGAAATTAAAAGTTCGTACGTACATCTTCACGTGCTACATGCTGACAAAGTCGTTTCATAAAATATCGACTTATCATGTGACGTGTGTAAAAAAGACAAAATTCAGTGCTAAAAATAATGCTTTTCGCAAGATAAACTTTCTCTTTTTTATATAGACCACACAAAATATTGGTTTTTCGTGAAACTTGACGAACGCACGTATATTATGGAAATGTACATGTAGAATTTTTTTTCCAAATTTTTTGACATTTCGAAATATGATTTTTTGGTAGAGGGAGCATACGCACCCGGGAGCCGAATTGAATTTCCGAAAAAGGAAAACATACACAACAGCCCTGGCGGCCTGACACCTATAGAGTGAAACGACATTTTCTTGCTATCGACGACATCTTTGCTTCTGATTATATCTGATCAGTGATTTGCAAATTGGTTTGTAAACATTTTCAAACATCTACAACAAGCTCTACTACGATAAGTTTTGCTCAGCTTCAGCGAAGGAGGGGCAGGACAGCGGCGCGTCTTCGGCTCGTGCTAGTGTCTGTAGTCATCGCTAGGTGTTCCAAGTACCAATTTGTAATTTACTTTACCTTTTAAATTTTTTTACTACGTTGATGATTATTAATAGATCGGTAGATTTTTCGTAAAAAATTAGTATGTACTCTACAACCACACGAGTTCGAGTATTATTCCAAGCAGCTCCAATATTTGCGTGTCCCGCATCGCTAGTTGCCTGTCGGAGTCGGTAGTCTACGGCCGAGACGTACGCGGTACGCACAATTACATCTGTAAGACTTTGCAAGTACAGTACTAGTGTTAGGGCATGTACATTGCAAAGCGCTTGAGCAGACGCTTAAAAACTAGAAATCCTGATCTGCACTAGCGTCTGGCGCTAGGACCCCTATTTTACATGCGTTTCTCAAGCGTCCGGCTCCAATTTTTGCGTCCATGTCAAATTAACGGCCGGGAATATCATGGGAACTGCCAAAACAGCCAGGATTTCTTTCCTAGCGCCTCTCCCTTAGCGCTCGCGTTGTATCTGCCCTTAGTTCACACAGAGCAGCATCAGATGGAGCATCAACTAGCTTTTCTCGTTGACCTCAAATCAGCGGACTTCTGGCTTGACTTCCAACGCTCGAAGCTGCTGAGTGGCTTCTACGGGTGATTGACAGTTCAAGTACACGTGGTGGTAGTGCGGCTGCCAAATGATGGGTGCATAGACCTAATTTGGATTAGTCGACGATACTCTAGAGAAGGAATCCTCGTGAAGGGAAGAAGAAGTAAAAGCTATCGAGCGGAGAGTCCTTGGGACGGTGGTACGTGATTTACCCAGTTTTGGAACACCTGCACGATAACATGACCTACTGCTGCTTGTCTGGAATTATCTAGGCGCTTTTGCGTTGTTACAATGAGTTGTGGTTGTCCCTCTAGGGCTCCCAGGATCCGGCTTATAAAGGCGCACGGATTTAGGGTTTACATGGAGAGTCCTAGCCGGAATACAAGTTGCCTAACTACGGTATATTACATTGCCGTATACGTCAAGGATCCGCCTTTCCTTATACGTCGTATTGGATCCGGTTACCACTGATGGGCCAGACCGGATCCAACTTCCAGGGTCGGTCGGTGGATCCGGCTTCCTGTTCCTGGGCTGGACTTCATCCTTCTTGATCTACAGCAACTAGGCCGCCCGATGGGCCATGTGCCACCATCACCATCTATAGGCCACCCAGAATTGCCGGATCTAGGCACTGTCGATGGTACACCTACGAAGTATACCCACAACAATAGCCCCAGAGTTCTCCGAGATTCACCTCTTGTTTCCGTCTTGCTTGAATTCATCTTCACTTCCAACAAGCCTTCAGGTAACATGAGGAATATCAAAGAACTCCAACTTCGTGAATTTTTTCCTTTCCAGCTTGTATGCCGAAAAAACCCTCATCACGCGGGACTTCATCCATCGACTTAATTTTTTCAACGAATCTCCGGATTACTTCCCTGCTGAAACAATGGTCACTCGTTTCCCAATTCTTACCCGGAACCTTGAGCCGTTCGAACGGCTCTGCCAATCTTGGCGCCATTTTCGGGTAATTTGAGTGGTAACTTATCCTTAGCCATTTTTTCCGTTATGGTTATTGATACGTGTGGTGACCCGGCATACCACTGCATGGTGTAGTATGCAAGTCTGATATAACACCAATGAAACACCGTTCCACTAGTATTATATCGCTCAGAGTGGTACAACAGAAACATATGCGGGTCCAAGGCATGTCTATAGAATTACAACATCGACTCTGTTACATAAGATCTTCACAGCCTCCTACTTTACAATGAGGTAAAACTGCAAATAAACTCCAGAAGAACAACTCGTAGTCTAATCCTATCACGAACTCTATTTGAAGAGTATTTGACTAGCTATAAAGGCTATGAATAGATTCTAGCTAAATAGGAGCTAGGTTTAGGAAGCTAGTTCCATTCTATGGCTAAACTAGGTTTTCTCCTTGTTGGATGTGGTATCTGACTCCTCCGATAGGGTCCTGTCTCTTGAAGTAGTTGTTGTCTCCTCGACCTTCGAGTTGCACTGTGGATCCTTCATCGATGCCTCCATATCTAAGCAGGGGATTTAAGAGTGGGATGAGTACGAGCGTACTCAACAAGTTCATTATAGGAAAGAGGTGTTTAATGCACTAGCTACGGCATTAGACCAGAAAGTCTAATACCAATGCAGGTTTTCATAATCATTTCTTTAAAAGGTTGCTTTTATTCAGAAGAACTATGTCCGTCAGCCTTCACCGGTTTACTAGAACTTCATGGAGCTCCTTTCCGGCCGCGTTCGCAGTTCCATATCCGAACGAGGGAGTGACAGGTCACGGTTCTTTACACTCTGCAGAGGTGTGTTGCTTTACCCATAAGAGATCTTAACCTTGGTGCCAACCGAGCTTAAGTTCTCGTCCACACTTCCTTTGGTATGAGGCCCGGTATAAGGTCTAGCCAATCATGTTCCTCCGCTACCTCGAACACCCACCCTTTGTTGCATGCGCCGACCCTGGGTCCACGTCGGTCCCATTATTCCCGTAATTTCAGGGTGGACCCCGACCACGACAACAGTGCTGGGCTCTTACCATACACTCCTACGCCGGTGGCTGCAACCCATCATAGACCGCAATACCGTGGGGAATTAGAATGGGATCCCCACCCTACCACTTGCACTTCGCACGACAAGTGTCTACGGACTATGCCGTGGGGACTTAAGGCTTCCCCAGCCTACCGCTTGCCGTGACGGATACAAGTGTCTACGGTAAAGCGCATCCGTTGATGAACGAGAGGTGGAAACACTTTTGACTACTCTGTCCCACTCCAGATCTTATGGTTAACACGGGTATTACGGCACAAGAATCACTGGCGACATTTGTTGTTTATTCCTAGATGGATATAAACCCTTGCAATGGAACCTCCACCATATCAACACAATCCATGGTTCCATTGCCCACCACATAGTCATATTCATAGTTATGAAAGTAGTGGTTTTGATTTTTATGCAATAGTGATAACCATAATACTTTGCAAGTAATTTGATAGAAATACTCAAATGACATGAGCAAGCGATGAACTTGCCTTTCTTGACTGCAAGATTATGCAGGCAAGGTCTTCGATACGTAGTAACTCCAAATTCTGAAATAGCATCATCGTCCGGTAAGGACGATGTTTAAAAGATTGGCAAGGATGCGATAATGCATAAGTATGAGATGCAATCGCTCTAAGCGTGTCCTAACCCCGATGATTTAGGATTAGTGAGTGGTAATGATTAGTTCAGGGTGTTTTGCACTTTTAGAATGATTCTCATACCAGGTTCTTATTCAGGGTTGTGTTGTTTTAGAATTATAAGCAGGTGGCAAAATGAACAGTAACAATCATACACAACCAGGAAGAGTAGTGGTATAATAAGTAAAGAGCAGTTGTCAATTTTAAGTCTTATGATGCATGGTTGATGATTACTTATTATATAATTCAAAAGAATAACTTTTGAAGAACATGTTCTTAAATAAAGAACAATTATAATAATTTAGGTGTGTGGGGTTCTATGGTTTTCTATGGTTCTAATTGGTTGTTGGAGTAAGTAGTAGATGGATCACAACATTGTTGGATTCATCAATACCTAGGGCTGGTAAGGCTGAGTTAAGCCTAGGCATCCTTAAGAAGTATTTATACATGGTTGCTATCAAGGTTGATTCATCTGACTGGTGATTGCTAGCTAGGGTTTATAGGTCCTTATAAGCAGGGTTGGTGATGATTCTTTATTTTCTTCAAAAGAATAACTTTTGAAGAACATACTTCTTAAGTAATAAGAAGTATAGCAATTAGGGTTGAGGTGGTTTGGGTTGTACTATTGGTTCTATTAAGTAAGGAATAATTGGCTCCTAAGTAGGATGGTGGATAAGTATCCAACACTAGTAGGGTTTAATGGAATAGGGTTCTGTAAGACAAAATAGTAGGTATGGTTGCTATTAAGGTTCATTACAATGGTGTGATGCTAAATAGGGATAAGTAATGATGTTTGCTTTGGTAATAGGATCTAGGGTTTTCACTTGATTAACCCTACTTGATTAACCATGTTGGATAGGGATGCATATATGGGATACTAAATGATTGATAAAAGAGCTCCTACATTTTATGTGGACATAACAAGTAGTTAATTGCTAGTTATGGTTTTGTGGATCAGAAGTAAGTACATGATCACATGTGCTAACCTAGGTTTAGGTTTAAAAATGATTTAAGTTTCACATGTAGTGATGGAACTAGGTTTTGTGCATAATTGAATTAGGGTTTTAGGATTATACATGAAATGATGAGTTCCTAGTTTTCTACCATATGGATCTAGGGTTTCTTAATCACTATATAGTTCTATGATTAATAACTTCAATTTAAAGTTGAAGTTATTAATAATTTGGGAATAAAAATAATATTGAATCTTGGCATTTTATTATTTTTTTAGATAATTAATATTTAAGGTAATTATTAATTAGGGTTCAAATTTCCACTGATAAAGATTTATCAAAATAACAATAAAAGAAAAATTAGTCTAAATGTTTTCTTTATTTATTTACTGGTTTTTATTTACTTTTGGAAGTTTTTACTAATTATTGAATTTTAATTTAATTTGGAATTAAAATTAAAAGCTTAAATAACAAGTATCAAATAATTAAATTTTTATTAAAAATAAAAATTTCATTTTATATTTTTATTGGATAGGGTTTTTTCTTTATAAGAATTTTGATATCTTATTTATATTTTTCTGAGCTATAAATAATTTTCTAAATTATTGCAAAGTTACAGATCTTTTCTGGAATTTGAATTTAACGGAATAACTAAATCTACCCGGCTAATGTACCCACAGAGACACTGACTAGTGGGTCCTGGGCCACGTAAGCTGCCACGTAACTTTGACCGAAGTCAAAATCCAGGACGTGGCGCTGGAGCTCTGGCCGGCGGCCAGTCGAGGACGACGCCGGCGATACGGCGTTCCCGCGCCCGCGTGGAGACTCAGGTTGGATGCGCGGCGCCATAGCAAACCTAAAGGTGGCGGCGCCCCCATTTATTGGTCACCGGAGACATCCCGGCGAGCATGAAAAGCGGCGGCGGCCACGGTTCCACGACGCGGCGACGCTACGGCGGGTTATCAAGCAAGGCAAGCATGCCATTCGGTAGAGGAGCTCACCGCGGTTCCGACGGGCGTGTCGGCGAGGCCTGAGCTGGCCCAAATCGCCGGATTGAGCCATTACCGGCGCCGGAGAAGATGGCCAGGCGTGGTCGATTGAAGGCGTGTTGGCTCGATTCCCGGCGTACGGTGACCAAGTCGAGGACGACGGTCACAGTGGTGCTCACGGCGGGGCCTGGGAATGCTCCATTCGTCGCCGGTGAGAATCGACCGGTGGCTAGGGTTGCCGTCTGGGAAGAAATTCTGGAGCAGAGGAAAAAGAACTGGGGCGAGGGTTCGTCGTGGGCTTTATACGGTGCCAGGAGGGTGCCTCGTCACGTCGTCGAGGCAGGAGAGACCGCCAGCGACGAGGGGAAGATGGGCACGCCGTCGTCTTTGTCGTCTGCGAGACGAAGGGATGAGGATGAGCTCGTTCTTTTATTTTGTTGCCGAAGGAGTACGTGGGCTAGCGTTGGGCTGCGGCTGCTGGGTGGGCACAGCACGGTGGGCTGTGTTGGTGGGCTTGGCCGAACAGGTAAGGTCCAGGTAAGCTTCTTTCTTATATTTTGTTTTCTGTTTTCTTTCTTATTTTTCTGTTTTGAATTCTGCTTTTAAAATTCAAATTTGAATCCTATTTATACCTTGCAGGATTTTAAATGTGTGAATCCCTTTGGAGTTTACAAACATACTATTGTAAATATAAGAGCTTTAAAATATTTCATATGTGTAGTGACACCCTTGTTTATTAAATGTTAACAGAGATTGAAAATGGGCAATTATATAGTCCTAATTGCCAATATCAATTTAGGTAATCCAAACTATTTCTCAAGAGGTTCTTCTAAGTACCTATTGATAGTTAAGTTTTTATATTTATCTTTTGTTACATTGTATTAAACAATTTACAAGGCATAACTTAATATCAAGTTTCTTATTTGAGCATATGATTTCATAACATTATTTCATGTGCTCATGGTGGTTTTTGCTTTGGAGAATTGTTTAAGGTTATTTTAAAGTATTATTGTCATCTTTTAAACCCTTAGTTTAATATGGTTAAGGTGGATCTCATTTCTCTCATGAGACTTCTATTTATATGAAAACACTAGTTAGTTGCACCCACATAGGCATGGCTTGTGAGATATGTTAATTTGCTATCTTGTTTCATTTCAGAGTTGGTTAAATAGTTTCCTTGCTCATATCTGAGCTTAAGCATGGTTTTAGATTTATACTAGCAATCCCCATGTGATGCACAGACTAGGGTTGAGATATAATGCTAGGTTGTAGAATTGAGATGATACTATCTTGTATTTGCTAGGGTTTAATCTCCCCTAACCAAAATAAGGTGGTTACTTGCTTTAATTATTATTGTTCTCATTTAGTTGTTAAGGATCTGAGAAGTGATTCTGTCTTATTCCTATAGGCTTGTTTTATATCCTTAATCTATTATTAAAGTAACTAAAGTGATTGTGGTTCTTTTTTATGGTTAACTTTGGTCGTATGTATGGATGGCTTCTCACCATACAAAGTATAGAGTTTGACTCTAAGGTTTTCTTATGTTCTTTAATGGAGGAATAGGTAGAATATAAATGTGGTAGGATTCTACTTATGATCACCAAGTGATTTTTAAGTTAGGGTTGAGATATAGGTCTAGGGTTACTTACTAGTGATCTCCCTATAATTTCATGTGGTGAATTATATCTATTTATCATATAGGGTTTAACTTCTGGCTTATCCTTCTATTTCACCAACTCATGATTATGGCATTATCTTGGTCCACTATTCTCAATGGCTTCTACTCCCAATTCTTAGAGTATATGATCATTACCCAATTTGTAATGATCAAAGATTTGACTTCCAAAGTTATCTCTCAAGAATTAGGTTTCTCACTCTCAAGATCAAGTGTTGTCTTGATCAAGTAAATATATACTTTCTTTTATAGTTTCTTGAATGGGCATGGTTATGGTTGTCTTAATTATCTTGAGTATAACACCATGGGTTGAGCTTTCTCATTTAAAATTGGTTATTCTAGGGTTTATGGTGTACTCCTAATATTTATTTAGGTTGCTGAGCCAAAGATTCAATTGTCTATCTTAGTTGGTTTATTCCACTCCTTATTTCACTAAGTCATGGATATAGTCTTATTCCATTTGGTATTCGGTGATCTCACCACTTCAAGGTGGAATGGTTTACCTAATACTTTAGTTCAAAGTTTAGCATTGATTCTTAAATAGGTAAAGCTAGAACTAGTATGATTGGTCTCTCTCTCATTTGGGAAGGACTTGAATAATACTCTAGGGTTCCTCTTGAAGATGATGATTTGAATACTTGGATGTATATCCAAGGTTTAGCTCAAGGTTTGTTATTGCTTCTCTAATAATTATAATAGAACTCTCACCTCTCTAGGTTTGATGTAAAACTATTTGGAATAGAGAAGAATATATATTTCTTAAGTTGAATCTCCTTATCTTGCTTCCAGGAATAACTTAGAGTGAATACCATGAGGTTCATGGTAGGATCTTGGATTTGTTTAAGACATGGAAAAGATAAGTGAAGGATAGTTTCTCCAATTATTGTTACTTGATTTCCAATTAAATGGAGGTTCATATGTTATGGCAAGGAATTCCATATTATGATCTTTTATAAGATCAAGCAATTGATCATTGAGTAAAGTGTTGTTGTGTTGATTATTAGTTCCATTTGATCTAACCCCATAGATCAAATCATCTTTACCCAAATCAAGGTTTTAACAAAGTCACATTGAGGTTTGTAGCGCTTGACTTGATGAGCTACTTCAATTCCACCAAGGTCAAGTGAAACTTCAGTTACAGTGACTGTTTTACTTTAAAGCGCAAAAATTCCCCAGATTTTCTATGCATGAATGCAATGCACACATCTGTTTTCTCTATTTTTTGTAACCCCATTGCCTGGGATATTACAGTCTCTACCCCTTAAACTAAACTTCGTCCTCGAAGTTTGATATCCCTCACGTTTCGGAGTGTGGATCTGTCTTGTGCAGACTACATCTTTTCTCAAACTCCTTGGTGATCTCACTGGATATAATTGTGTATATCCCTTGTCCAGATTCTTCCTGGAATCCATTAGGGTTTGTCTCTGAACCATGGTTCTTACTCTGATTCATTGATTTCTCCCAACTCTATAAGCTTGTTTCCTTTCTCATTGAAGAATCAATGATTGGGACTTCTTCTTGTCCTGGTAGTCTTTATTGAGGACTAATTGGATAACATTCTCCTATTTGATAAAATAGGTCTTTGTTTTCCCTTACTACCAAAACTGCATTAATGGTACTAAGTAAAGTATTTACCATGGAAATGATCATGATGGTTTATTCCTCTAAGACTGGAGTAGACTCATTTAGTCCATCCAAACATGGTTTATTGTTGATACCTATAACTATTTTGGGTTATTTAGGTTCCCTGAAAGGAATCATTCAACTAGACTTTAGTTTTGGTATGGTCATCTACTTCAGTCTTTGGCCTCCTTGAGTTGTATTTGGTCTATGGTATTTTCTTCATCCAACTGCTTTATGCTTGACTTTCTTGAGCTTTCGTACTTCTGAGTAAATACTACTCACTTTCTCAAGTTAAAGTTCACTTCTTACTTCCTCGAGGTATGAACCTCGGCTTCTGGTCTGACATCTATCTGAAAGTAGTGTTCACTAATCTTATGAAAATAAGATCAAACTTCCTCTCAGTTCAGACCTTCTGCTTCGATCTAGCTTAAAGTATTGAGTAGTTGTATATCCAGCTCAATCTTTACTCTACCCCTTAGAGTTTTCTTATGATCTTCAACTCCTTTTCTTCCAACCATTGGACTTATGGTTAGAATATTGGTCTGGGTCTAGTTTATGGTTTGTACTCTTCTAGATCTTGTGAAGAAAAATATGTGGTGCATCCACTCAATTGTGGACATCCAATGTGAATCCTTCGACTAAATGATTATAGATCATAGTTATTTGGCTGACAGGGTTTTTATTTGTTCACGAACTTTTGTTACAACTAATTAAATCATGGACTATTTGTAATACTAACTGATACCAGCTGTGGTTATTATACCAACTGTGGCTATTTGATATCTAAAAATGGATTCTATTCTAGGTTCTGATCAACTGGACGAGATATCTTCTACTCTATCTTCCAGTATTGATCCTATATCAATTGTGGTATTCTGATATCAACTATGGTCTTCTTATATTTGCTATGATTTCCTAGATCATCTTCCTTTCTTCGAGGGTTTATTGTTGCAAGGAAACCACTAGCTGACACTATGATTATAGTATTTGAAGTGATTTCCCATGCATTCCCTCTTCTATGTTGACTATGGATCTGCTTGAGCTTCACCATAATCACCAGATTTCTCATCTTCATGCTTCTTATGTACTAAAGTACTCCTCTATGGAGGTAAAGCATGAATGTTGATTGGTACTACCTTCTGAATATTGTGGTTGCTTCCCACAACTTTGCTTCTTTTTTTTCTTCTGATGAACCTTCATCTTGTCTTCAGAGTTCGTCACTTCCTCACACGAATACCATTACCCCCTAGATCTATAGCATCAAGTAAAGGCTTGATATTGCAACATGCATTTGCATATCAAAGTCAAACTTCATGTATGGATCTAGTCAAACAATGAAAATCCAATAAAATCCAAGAAGATTCAGCTTTGTGCATATAATACACACCATCATAAGCTTGAATATACTAGTTGAGTAAGACATCTCTAAACATCAGGCTGAGATGTGTAGTATATAACACCACATAAGATAGGTTTATATCGTGATACTTAGCACGAATATATTGGATTCTATGATTTGTCTCAGCTTTTACCTTAATTGCACAATTGCAATGAGATAAACTTGAAACAAAGTGGTCTAAGATAGCTAAGGTTAACCTAATTTTCTTTGGAAGTACTACTTCACTTCCATTTTTGTTGAGGACTACTTTGTATGATACCACTAGTTCTAATCTGGTGACTCTGAACACATATTTATTAGAATATAATTCCTATACTTCTTAGCGTTTCTACCATAAGCATATGGTCCTGATGTGCTTGGCACACTTCCCATATTTTTGGAATAGTTCTTGCACTATTGTCAGGCTTCTTATTGTTCTACTCCTAAATGTTGATGATGTTCTATTCCATCGCACAATGAATCTCAAGTGAATCATATGTGATTACTATCTCTACCATGTAAGTAGACATATTTTATTCCTATCTCTCTTCCTTACCTCCCATGGTTGACTCATCATGGTATACTACCTCATATAACTCAGAGTTATCACTTACTATCAATTGTTTCACATGTCTAAATAATTTTAATTACTCATTACTTAACTTGATCTACATCTTCAATTAGGATTTCTTAACTATCTTTATCACTTGATTTACTCCTATTACATGTCTGAATAATTCTTACTTAACTATAACATGTGTTGGTACACATCTTCCAATAGGATATCTTCCTTATGGTTGTATCCTCTCTTTGGACTAACATGTATTGTATACCAACTGGGGTCTACTCATCTATTGTTTTAAGGACTTAATTGTGTACTACATGTTTGGGATTAGCTGACTAACTTTACTTTATCTTGGTAAGTTAGGTAAGAAATGTTGACTCAAGTGTGTCAGGATTATTCTCAAGTGAATATCCATCTCAAGTCAAAACAAGTATTTAGTTTATCTAAACAATTTCCTATAGACACTACCAATCCTATAGGTCTCCTTTAAAGGGTTTTAATCCTAAGGTCAAAGCATTTGCTCTGATACCAACTGTGGTGACCCGGCATACCACTGCATGGTGTAGTATGCAAGTCTGATATAACACCAATGAAACACCGTTCCACTAGTATTATATCGCTCAGAGTGGTACAACAGAAACATATGCGGGTCCAAGGCATGTCTATAGAATTACAACATCGACTCTGTTACATAAGATCTTCACAGCCTCCTACTTTACAATGAGGTAAAACTGCAAATAAACTCCAGAAGAACAACTCGTAGTCTAATCCTATCACGAACTCTATTTGAAGAGTATTTGACTAGCTATAAAGGCTATGAATAGATTCTAGCTAAATAGGAGCTAGGTTTAGGAAGCTAGTTCCATTCTATGGCTAAACTAGGTTTTCTCCTTGTTGGATGTGGTATCTGACTCCTCCGATAGGGTCCTGTCTCTTGAAGTAGTTGTTGTCTCCTCGACCTTCGAGTTGCACTGTGGATCCTTCATCGATGCCTCCATATCTAAGCAGGGGATTTAAGAGTGGGATGAGTACGAGCGTACTCAACAAGTTCATTATAGGAAAGAGGTGTTTAATGCACTAGCTACGGCATTAGACCAGAAAGTCTAATACCAATGCAGGTTTTCATAATCATTTCTTTAAAAGGTTGCTTTTATTCAGAAGAACTATGTCCGTCAGCCTTCACCGGTTTACTAGAACTTCATGGAGCTCCTTTCCGGCCGCGTTCGCAGTTCCATATCCCGGAACAGGGAGTGACAGGTCACGGTTCTTTACACTCTGCAGAGGTGTGTTGCTTTACCCATAAGAGATCTTAACCTTGGTGCCAACCGAGCTTAAGTTCTCGTCCACACTTCCTTTGGTATGAGGCCCGGTATAAGGTCTAGCCAATCATGTTCCTCCGCTACCTCGAACACCCACCCTTTGTTGCATGCGCCGACCCTGGGTCCACGTCGGTCCCATTATTCCCGTAATTTCAGGGTGGACCCCGACCACGACAACAGTGCTGGGCTCTTACCATACACTCCTACGCCGGTGGCTGCAACCCATCATAGACCGCAATACCGTGGGGAATTAGAATGGGATCCCCACCCTACCACTTGCACTTCGCACGACAAGTGTCTACGGACTATGCCGTGGGGACTTAAGGCTTCCCCAGCCTACCGCTTGCCGCCGACAGATACAAGTGTCTACGGTAAAGCGCATCCGTTGATGAACGAGAGGTGGAAACACTTTTGACTACTCTGTCCCACTCCAGATCTTATGGTTAACACGGGTATTACGGCACAAGAATCACTGGCGACATTTGTTGTTTATTCCTAGATGGATATAAACCCTTGCAATGGAACCTCCACCATATCAACACAATCCATGGTTCCATTGCCCACCACATAGTCATATTCATAGTTATGAAAGTAGTGGTTTTGATTTTTATGCAATAGTGATAACCATAATACTTTGCAAGTAATTTGATAGAAATACTCAAATGACATGAGCAAGCGATGAACTTGCCTTTCTTGACTGCAAGATTATGCAGGCAAGGTCTTCGATACGTAGTAACTCCAAATTCTGAAATAGCATCATCGTCCGTGGGGACGATGTTTAAAAGATTGGCAAGGATGCGATAATGCATAAGTATGAGATGCAATCGCTCTAAGCGTGTCCTAACCCCGATGATTTAGGATTAGTGAGTGGTAATGATTAGTTCAGGGTGTTTTGCACTTTTAGAATGATTCTCATACCAGGTTCTTATTCAGGGTTGTGTTGTTTTAGAATTATAAGCAGGTGGCAAAATGAACAGTAACAATCATACACAACCAGGAAGAGTAGTGGTATAATAAGTAAAGAGCAGTTGTCAATTTTAAGTCTTATGATGCATGGTTGATGATTACTTATTATATAATTCAAAAGAATAACTTTTGAAGAACATGTTCTTAAATAAAGAACAATTATAATAATTTAGGTGTGTGGGGTTCTATGGTTTTCTATGGTTCTAATTGGTTGTTGGAGTAAGTAGTAGATGGATCACAACATTGTTGGATTCATCAATACCTAGGGCTGGTAAGGCTGAGTTAAGCCTAGGCATCCTTAAGAAGTATTTATACATGGTTGCTATCAAGGTTGATTCATCTGACTGGTGATTGCTAGCTAGGGTTTATAGGTCCTTATAAGCAGGGTTGGTGATGATTCTTTATTTTCTTCAAAAGAATAACTTTTGAAGAACATACTTCTTAAGTAATAAGAAGTATAGCAATTAGGGTTGAGGTGGTTTGGGTTGTACTATTGGTTCTATTAAGTAAGGAATAATTGGCTCCTAAGTAGGATGGTGGATAAGTATCCAACACTAGTAGGGTTTAATGGAATAGGGTTCTGTAAGACAAAATAGTAGGTATGGTTGCTATTAAGGTTCATTACAATGGTGTGATGCTAAATAGGGATAAGTAATGATGTTTGCTTTGGTAATAGGATCTAGGGTTTTCACTTGATTAACCCTACTTGATTAACCATGTTGGATAGGGATGCATATATGGGATACTAAATGATTGATAAAAGAGCTCCTACATTTTATGTGGACATAACAAGTAGTTAATTGCTAGTTATGGTTTTGTGGATCAGAAGTAAGTACATGATCACATGTGCTAACCTAGGTTTAGGTTTAAAAATGATTTAAGTTTCACATGTAGTGATGGAACTAGGTTTTGTGCATAATTGAATTAGGGTTTTAGGATTATACATGAAATGATGAGTTCCTAGTTTTCTACCATATGGATCTAGGGTTTCTTAATCACTATATAGTTCTATGATTAATAACTTCAATTTAAAGTTGAAGTTATTAATAATTTGGGAATAAAAATAATATTGAATCTTGGCATTTTATTATTTTTTTAGATAATTAATATTTAAGGTAATTATTAATTAGGGTTCAAATTTCCACTGATAAAGATTTATCAAAATAACAATAAAAGAAAAATTAGTCTAAATGTTTTCTTTATTTATTTACTGGTTTTTATTTACTTTTGGAAGTTTTTACTAATTATTGAATTTTAATTTAATTTGGAATTAAAATTAAAAGCTTAAATAACAAGTATCAAATAATTAAATTTTTATTAAAAATAAAAATTTCATTTTATATTTTTATTGGATAGGGTTTTTTCTTTATAAGAATTTTGATATCTTATTTATATTTTTCTGAGCTATAAATAATTTTCTAAATTATTGCAAAGTTACAGATCTTTTCTGGAATTTGAATTTAACGGAATAACTAAATCTACCCGGCTAATGTACCCACAGAGACACTGACTAGTGGGTCCTGGGCCACGTAAGCTGCCACGTAACTTTGACCGAAGTCAAAATCCAGGACGTGGCGCTGGAGCTCTGGCCGGCGGCCGATCGAGGGCAGCAGCCGCGATACGGCGTTCCCGCGCCCGCGTGGAGACTCAGGTTGGATGCGCGGCGCCATAGCAAACCTAAAGGTGGCGGCGCCCCCATTTATTGGTCACCGGAGACATCCCGGCGAGCATGAAAAGCGGCGGCGGCCACGGTTCCACGACGCGGCGACGCTACGGCGGGTTATCAAGCAAGGCAAGCATGCCATTCGGTAGAGGAGCTCACCGCGGTTCCGACGGGCGTGTCGGCGAGGCCTGAGCTGGCCCAAATCGCCGGATTGAGCCATTACCGGCGCCGGAGAAGATGGCCAGGCGTGGTCGATTGAAGGCGTGTTGGCTCGATTCCCGGCGTACGGTGACCAAGTCGAGGACGACGGTCACAGTGGTGCTCACGGCGGGGCCTGGGAATGCTCCATTCGTCGCCGGTGAGAATCGACCGGTGGCTAGGGTTGCCGTCTGGGAAGAAATTCTGGAGCAGAGGAAAAAGAACTGGGGCGAGGGTTCGTCGTGGGCTTTATACGGTGCCAGGAGGGTGCCTCGTCACGTCGTCGAGGCAGGAGAGACCGCCAGCGACGAGGGGAAGATGGGCACGCCGTCGTGCTGTCGTCCTGCGAGACGAAGGGATGAGGATGAGCTCGTTCTTTTATTTTGTTGCCGAAGGGGTACGTGGGCTAGCGTTGGGCTGCGGCTGCTGGACTGGGCCTGGCTTCTGGTGGGCTGTGTTGGTGGGCTTGGCCGAACAGGTAAGGTCCAGGTAAGCTTCTTTCTTATATTTTGTTTTCTGTTTTCTTTCTTATTTTTCTGTTTTGAATTCTGCTTTTAAAATTCAAATTTGAATCCTATTTATACCTTGCAGGATTTTAAATGTGTGAATCCCTTTGGAGTTTACAAACATACTATTGTAAATATAAGAGCTTTAAAATATTTCATATGTGTAGTGACACCCTTGTTTATTAAATGTTAACAGAGATTGAAAATGGGCAATTATATAGTCCTAATTGCCAATATCAATTTAGGTAATCCAAACTATTTCTCAAGAGGTTCTTCTAAGTACCTATTGATAGTTAAGTTTTTATATTTATCTTTTGTTACATTGTATTAAACAATTTACAAGGCATAGCTTAATATCAAGTTTCTTATTTGAGCATATGATTTCATAACATTATTTCATGTGCTCATGGTGGTTTTTGCTTTGGAGAATTGTTTAAGGTTATTTTAAAGTATTATTGTCATCTTTTAAACCCTTAGTTTAATATGGTTAAGGTGGATCTCATTTCTCTCATGAGACTTCTATTTATATGAAAACACTAGTTAGTTGCACCCACATAGGCATGGCTTGTGAGATATGTTAATTTGCTATCTTGTTTCATTTCAGAGTTGGTTAAATAGTTTCCTTGCTCATATCTGAGCTTAAGCATGGTTTTAGATTTATACTAGCAATCCCCATGTGATGCACAGACTAGGGTTGAGATATAATGCTAGGTTGTAGAATTGAGATGATACTATCTTGTATTTGCTAGGGTTTAATCTCCCCTAACCAAAATAAGGTGGTTACTTGCTTTAATTATTATTGTTCTCATTTAGTTGTTAAGGATCTGAGAAGTGATTCTGTCTTATTCCTATAGGCTTGTTTTATATCCTTAATCTATTATTAAAGTAACTAAAGTGATTGTGGTTCTTTTTTATGGTTAACTTTGGTCGTATGTATGGATGGCTTCTCACCATACAAAGTATAGAGTTTGACTCTAAGGTTTTCTTATGTTCTTTAATGGAGGAATAGGTAGAATATAAATGTGGTAGGATTCTACTTATGATCACCAAGTGATTTTTAAGTTAGGGTTGAGATATAGGTCTAGGGTTACTTACTAGTGATCTCCCTATAATTTCATGTGGTGAATTATATCTATTTATCATATAGGGTTTAACTTAAAGCTTATCCTTCTATTTCACCAACTCATGATTATGGCATTATCTTGGTCCACTATTCTCAATGGCTTCTACTCCCAATTCTTAGAGTATATGATCATTACCCAATTTGTAATGATCAAAGATTTGACTTCCAAAGTTATCTCTCAAGAATTAGGTTTCTCACTCTCAAGATCAAGTGTTGTCTTGATCAAGTAAATATATACTTTCTTTTATAGTTTCTTGAATGGGCATGGTTATGGTTGTCTTAATTATCTTGAGTATAACACCATGGGTTGAGCTTTCTCATTTAAAATTGGTTATTCTAGGGTTTATGGTGTACTCCTAATATTTATTTAGGTTGCTGAGCCAAAGATTCAATTGTCTATCTTAGTTGGTTTATTCCACTCCTTATTTCACTAAGTCATGGATATAGTCTTATTCCATTTGGTATTCGGTGATCTCACCACTTCAAGGTGGAATGGTTTACCTAATACTTTAGTTCAAAGTTTAGCATTGATTCTTAAATAGGTAAAGCTAGAACTAGTATGATTGGTCTCTCTCTCATTTGGGAAGGACTTGAATAATACTCTAGGGTTCCTCTTGAAGATGATGATTTGAATACTTGGATGTATATCCAAGGTTTAGCTCAAGGTTTGTTATTGCTTCTCTAATAATTATAATAGAACTCTCACCTCTCTAGGTTTGATGTAAAACTATTTGGAATAGAGAAGAATATATATTTCTTAAGTTGAATCTCCTTATCTTGCTTCCAGGAATAACTTAGAGTGAATACCATGAGGTTCATGGTAGGATCTTGGATTTGTTTAAGACATGGAAAAGATAAGTGAAGGATAGTTTCTCCAATTATTGTTACTTGATTTCCAATTAAATGGAGGTTCATATGTTATGGCAAGGAATTCCATATTATGATCTTTTATAAGATCAAGCAATTGATCATTGAGTAAAGTGTTGTTGTGTTGATTATTAGTTCCATTTGATCTAACCCCATAGATCAAATCATCTTTACCCAAATCAAGGTTTTAACAAAGTCACATTGAGGTTTGTAGCGCTTGACTTGATGAGCTACTTCAATTCCACCAAGGTCAAGTGAAACTTCAGTTACAGTGACTGTTTTACTTTAAAGCGCGAAAATTCCCCAGATTTTCTATGCATGAATGCAATGCACACATCTGTTTTCTCTATTTTTTGTAACCCCATTGCCTGGGATATTACAATACGTGTCAGCCATCCAACGGCACGACGCTTGCATTCCGACCACAGGATGCGGAGCACGAATCTCATCTCCCGCCTATAAATATCTCACCGCTCACCCCTAATCACCCATTTCACCTCTCCTTCTAGCGCCTCCTCGGAGCTTCTGCCCTCCACCGCACCGGAGTCTGCCGGAAGTTCGCCGGAGCTCAGCGCCGCCTGAAAGAACATTTCATGATCTCTGAGTTTTGTGTGTTTGTTAACAACACCGGTGACAAGTTAACCATGTGCTAAGTGGTTTACAGATAAGGAAAAGATATCGCAGGAAAATCTCGACCCACTCAAAAAGGAAGAAAAGAAGAAGGAGGAACCTGGAGTCTGGCCCTGGCCGGCACTGCCGGCAACACCGGGCCGGAACTGCCGGTGTGTGCACCCCGGCACTGCCGGCGATTCCAGGCCGGCACTGCCGGTGTGTGCACCCCGGCACTGCCGGCGTTTCTGGCCCGGCACTGCCGGCCTGCCTGTCGAGCTGCTGATTCAAAAATGTGGCCGGCACTGCCGGCGTCTCAAGGCCGGCACTGCCGGCGATTCTTCTCCAACGGGCAGAAAAGCTGGGGGGGTATAAATACCCCCTTCACCTACCTTGGAAGGTTGCTCAAACCCTAAGATCTTCATCCTCCATTGCTGAGCCACCAAGAACACCAAAATAGCCAGATCTCCTCCCTCAACCACCCAAATCACTTGTGCTTTGGAGAATCGAAGGAGAAGACCCCGATCTACATCCTCACCGAAGCGTTTCTCATTTCCCCCTCTTATGCTTGAGGGCCCCCTTGCTAGTGTTCCTCTTTGGATCCCTAGTTGATTTGTGTTGATGTATTGTTGTTGATTGTTGTGTTGTAACAGATTTGGGAGCCTCCAATTCGGTTGTGGATGTGTGCCCCAAGAACCTTGTAAAGGCCCGGTTTCCGCCTCGAGGAAATCCCTTAGTGGAAGTGGGCTAGGCCTTCGTGGCGTTTCTCACAGGAGATCTGAGTGAAGCCTTCGTGGCTGTTGGTTTGGCTTTCGTAGCAACCACACTCCTCCAAACGTAGACGTACCTTCTTGCAAAGGAAGGGAACTACGGGAATCATCTCCGTGTCATCGCGTGCTCCACTCTCGGTTACCTCTATCCTATTCTATCTCTTATATTGTGTAGCTATATCTTGTGTAGTTGTTTACCTTGTCATATAGGTAAATTCACTTAGTTGCATATATAGAGAATTTACCTTTGTGTCAAGCCTAAATTGAAAAAGAACTAAAAATTGGGTAGCACCTATTCACCCCCCTCCTCTAGGTGCGGCATACGATCCTTTCAATTGGTATCAGAGCCTCGGCTCTTAATTCGGGCTTAACCGCCTAAGAGTATGCCGGACGATGAACCTATGGAAGGGGACGCTAAGATGGTCACCATGGATGACATCAATTCGTTGAGGTCATCCATGGAAGCTCAAATGGAAAGCATGAGAAAGATGATTTCCGAGCTTTTGACTCCGCCCCGTCCCGTGGCTCCCACCGAAGAGGTTAATGTCACGGATGCGTTAGAAGAGGGAGATGCTTCGGTATTACCCTCCGCTACCACACCCGTGGTTGGTGATAACTTAAACACTATCAAATCTACCATTGCATCTCCTAAGGGAACTAGTGGAGGTGAGAGCTACAATCGAGTGCCTCCACCTTTTCTATCTCCCGATATACCGGTTCCCCATCCTCATATAAACATTCGGGGTGACCCACCTAAGTTTTCCGTTAATGATTTCGATACTTGGCAATTTGAGTTTAGCTCTCATGTTCGCAGTGCCTCCAATGAACTTTGGAGAATCATCGTGGAAGGCTTCAAGCCTTACAACCCCGACAAGTTGACTAGAAGAGAAGCCGTTGATAGTCAACTCAACAACACCGCCTTGCACATGATTCAAACTAGTGTGGGGACAAAGGAGTTGTCTCGTGTTCGACATTTCACCACCGCCAAGGATGCTTGGGATGGATTGGCCGCTAGTTGCATTGGAAGTGAGAGCACAAGAAGGAACAAGTATAATGCTCTTCGGAATAAAGCCGAAGGATTCATGAGGCTACCGGATGAAGATCATGAAGTCATGTATGGAAGACTTCTCACCGTTGCCGATGCTTTCTGGAATGTTGGTGCCACTCACATTGATGACTCTTGGATCAAGGAAAAGTACATTGATTGCATGATGCCATTTGAACCTATTGATGTTGACACGCGTACAGCACGCGACCGTTGGGAACCCCAAGTGGAAGGTGTGATGCGTACAGCAGTAAGTTTCCCTCAGTTAGAAACCAAGGTTTATCGAACCAGTAGGAGTCAAGAAGCACGTCGAAGGTTGATGGCGGCGAGATGTAGTGCGGCGCAACACCAGGGATTCCGGCGCCAACGTGGAACCTTCACAACACAACCTAAGTACTTTGCCCCAACGAAACAGTGAGGTTGTCAATCTCACCGGCTTGCTGTAACAAAGGATTAGATGTATAGTGTGGATGATGATTGTTTGCAGAAAACAGAAGAACAAGTATTGCAGTAGATTGTATTCGATGTAAAAGAACGGACCGGGGTCCACAGTTCACTAGAGGTGTCTCTCCCATAAGATAAATAGCATGTTGGGTGAACAAATTACAGTTGGGCAATTGACAAATAAAGAGGGCATGACCATGCACATACATGATATGATGAGTATTGTGAGATTTAATTGGGCATTACTACAAAGTACATAGACCGCTATCCAGCATGCATCTATGCCTAAAAAGTCCACCTTCAGGTTATCATCCGAACCCCTTCCAGTATTAAGTTGAAAACAACAGACAATTGCATTAAGTATGGTGCGTAATGTAATCAACAACTACATCCTCGGACATAGCATCGATGTTTTATCCCTAGTGGCAACAGCACATCTACAACCTTAGAACTTTCTGTCAGTGTCCCAGATTTAATGGAGGCATGAACCCACTATCGAGCATAAATACTCCCTCTTGGAGTTACTAGCAAAAACTTGGTCAGAGCCTCTACTAATAACGGAGAGCATGCAAGATCATAAACAACACATAGGTAATAGATTGATAATCAACATATCATAGTATTCTCTATCCATCGGATCCCAACAAACACAACATATAGCATTACAGATAGATGATCTTGATCATGTTAGGCAGTGATACGCGTACAGCACGCAACCGTTGGGAACCCCAAGAGGAAGGTGTGATGCGTACAGCAGCAAGTTTTCCCTCAGTATGAAACCAAGGTTTAATCGAACCAGTAGGAGCCAAGAAGCACGTTGAAGGTTGATGGTGGCGAGATGTAGTGCGGCGCAACACCAGGGATTCCGGCGCCAACGTGGAACCTGCACAACACAAACCAAGTACTTTGCCCCAACGAAATAGCGAGGTTGTCAATCTCACCGGCTTGCTGTAACAAAGGATTAGATGTATAGTGTGGAAGATGATTGTTTGCAGAAAACAGTAGAACGATGTTGCGATGATTGTATTTCAGTATAGAGAATTGGACCGCGGTCCACAGTTCACTAGAGGTGTCTCTCCCATGAGATAAACAGCATGTTGGGTGAACAAATTACAGTTGGGCAATTGACAAATAAAGAGGGCATGACCATGCACATACATCTTATGATGAGTATAGTGAGATTTAATTGGGCATTACGACAAAGTACATAGACCGCTATCCAGCATGCATCTATGCCTAAAAAGTCCACCTTCAGGTTATCATCCGAACCCCTTCCAGTATTAAGTTGCTAACAACGGACAATTGCATTAAGTATTGCGTGTAATGTAATCAATAACTACATCCTCGGACATAGCATCAATGTTTTATCCCTAGTGGCAACAGCACATCCATAATCTTAGAGATTTCTGTCACTTCCCCAGATTCACGGAGACATGAACCCACTATCGAGCATAAATACCCCCTCTTGGAGTTAAGAGTAAAAACTTGGTCAGAGCCTCTACTAATAACGCAGAGCATGCAAGATCATAAACAACACATAGATATAAATTGATAATAAACATAACATGGTATTCTCTATTCATCGGATCCCAACAAACACAACATATAGAATTACAGATAGATGATCTTGATCATGTTCGGCAGCTCACAAGACCCGACAATTAAGCACAATGAGGAGAAGACAACCATCTAGCTACTGCTATGGACCCATAGTCCAGGGGTAGACTACTCACACATCACTCCGGAGGCGACCATGGCGGCGTAGAGTCCTCCGGGAGATGATTCCCCTCTCCGACAGGGTGCCGGAGGCGATCTCCTGAATCCCCCGAGATGGGATTGGCGGCGGCGGCGTCTCTGGAAGGTTTTCCGTATCGTGGCTCTCGGTACTGGGGGTTTCGCGACGAAGACTATTTGTAGGCGGAAGGGTAGGTCAGGGGGTGTCGCGAGGGGCCCAGGAGACAGGTCGGCGCGGCCAAGGGTGGGGCCGCGCCGCCTGCCCTCCTGGCCACCTCGTGGCCCCACTTCGTTGACTCTTCGGTCTTCTGGAAGCTTCGTGGCAAAATAGGACCCTGGGCGTTGATTTCGTCCAATTCCGAGAATATTTCCTTACTAGGATTTCTGAAACCAAAAGCAGTAAAACAAGAATCGGCTCTTCGGCATCTTGTTAATAGGTTAGTTCCAGAAAATGCATAAATATGATATAAAGTGTGCATAAAACATGTAGATATTATCAATAATGTGGCATGGAACATAAGAAATTATCGATACGTCGGAGTTGTATCAGCATCCCCAAGCTTAGTTTCTGCTCGTCCCGAGCAGGTAAACGATAAAAAAAAAATTCTGGAGTGACATGCCATCATACCCTTGATCATACTATTGTAAAGCATATGAGCTGAGATCAAATCATTCAAAGCAAGTATCTATATTGATATAAGAGATGATAATGCAAGAGTTAGACAAGCTAGAAGTTTTCATGAACTATTGCTTTAAAGACATCTGGCAAAACCGTACAAAGTTCATTAAAGATGTATTAAGTATTCAGCATAGAAGTTCTATCCTTCATTCCAAGCATCAAGTAAATTTTCACAACATAAGAAGGATTCAGTCAAGTAAACATAAACATGAACGTCATGAATCAACTGTTTCGAAGTCTACTCAACCGGTGGGCGCAAGCATTTGGTGTTAGCACCAGGATGTTATGGCATAAAGAACGTTAATGGGGGTTTGGAAGGCCAAATGGAAGAAAGGCTTGCAAAGCTGTAAAGGACCATTAGACAAGAGGAAGCCTTATGATCGAAGCTATGCAAGGAGTAGTGATTGCCATGCAACGGATGCACATAGAGCTATATGTGTATGAAAGCTCTCCAATGGAACTAGTGGGGGTGCATCCAACTTGGTTGCTCACGAAGACCTAGAGCACTTTTGAGGAGGCTCATCATTGGAATATACAACCCAAGTTCTATAGTGTAAATTCCCCACATAGTTATACTAGTAAAACATGAAAACTCTCTCATATGAATGTAGGTGCTAAACATGAGCACAAATGATGACTATGAATAATGCGGCTGCTAAAACATGAGCACAAGTGTGGATAAAAGATAGTAATGCTGCCCCCTTTTTCTTTATTCTCTTTTTTTTTCTTTTTTTCTTTTTTTTCTTTTTTTCTTTCTTTTCATTTTTTCTTCTTTCTCTTTTTTTTTCTTTTTGATGGCCTCCACGGCTCTTTTCATTTTTAGGGGCAACATTCTAATATGGCAACACACTTTTTGGTACAAATAACTCATAATGAATGAAACATGATGTATGAAACTGTATGCCTCTGCCAGTGTAGCAGGATGTGCAATGATCTAGCGTAACATGGGTAAACCACACATCAGCTGTATATGATCATGCAAAGCAATATATAAATAATAAATGATAACATGGCATGTAATGTAAAATGGATGTTGCATGGCAATATATCTCGGAACAGCTATGGAAATGTTGTGGTAGGTAGGTATGGTGGCTGTTTTGAGGAGATGTATGGGCTTATGTGTAGGAGAACAAGAGAAAGTTCTCCCACGGGTTTGGATGTACCGGCGAAGTATGCACAATTCTCAATGTGAGCAAAAGGCAATGCACAAGATCAAGAGGCTAGCAAATTTGGATGGTGGAAGTGCCAAAAACCGTAGCTTAACATTAGTCAAAAAGAACTCACAAGCTTATTGCAAACAACTAGCAGGTTCATCATTAAGAGCATGATTAAAATTTACTCCAAGGAGGGCCGTTCACGGTGTCACAAGTACCCCGCTAGCTCCCTCGACCTTCAGCACAACTTAGTTATTACGATGAACTCTCAGACATGGAAAGCTATCAAGTCCAACTACGCCTTCAACTATTTAAATAGAGTTTGTAGTACGACACAAGCTTAAAGACAACAATCCACTACTAATTTTAACTTATTTATCCAGCAAGTCTTACCATCTAAATACCTCAAAACATTTGCAAAGAATCAAGTTATCAAAGCTCAATGTTCTACAAGTATTTTATTATACACTACCACATGCAACATTTCCCGTTTCCAACCATACAACAATTTAACGAAGAAGAAACTTCGCCATGAATATTATGAGTAAAGCCTAAGGACATACTTGTCCATATGCAACAGCGGAGCGTGTCTCTCTCCCACACAATGAATGCTAGGATCCATTTTATTCAAACAAAACAAAAACAAAAACAAACCGACGCTCCAAGCAAAGCACATAAGATGTGATGGAATAAAAATATAGTTTCAGGGAAGGAACCTCATAATGTTGTCGATGAAGAAGGGGATGCCTTGGGCATCCCCAAGCTTAGACGCTTCAGTCTTCTTGATATATGCAGGGGTGAACCACCGGGGCATCCCCAAGCTTAGAGCTTTCACTCTCCTTGATCATGTTGTATCATCTCCCTCTCTTGATCCTTGAAAACTTCCTCCACACCAAACTCAAAACAACTCATTAGAGGGTTAGTGCACAATCAAAATATACATGTTAAGAGGTGACATAATCATTCTTAACACTTCTGGACATTTCACAAAGCTACTGAAAGTCAATGGAATCGAAATATCCATCGAACATAACAAAACAGGCAATGCGAAATAAAAGGCAGAATCTGTCAAAAACAGAACAGTTCGTAATGACGAATTTTATTGAGGCACCAGACTTGCTCAAATGAAAATGCTCAAATTGAATGAAAGTTGCGTACATATCTGAGGATCACTCATGTAAATTGGCATAATTTTCTGAGTTACCTACGGAGAATTTTGCCCAGATTCGTGACAGCAAAAAATCTGTTTCTGCGCAGTAATCCAAATCTAGTATGAACCTTACTATCAACGACTTTACTTGGCACAACAAAACACAAAACTAAGATAAGGAGAGGTTGCTACAGTAGTAAACAACTTCCAAGACTCAAAATAAAAACAAAGTACTGTAGTAAAAACATGGGTTGTCTCCCATAAGCGCTTTTCTTTAACGCCTTTCAGCTAGGCGCAGAAAGTGTGTATCAAGTATTATCAAGAGACGAAGTGTCAACATCATAATTTGTTCTAATAATAGAATCAAAAGGTAACTTCATTCTCTTTCTAGGGAAGTGTTCCATACCTTTCTTTAGAGTAAATTGATATTTAATATTACCTTCCTTCATATCAATGATAGCACCAACAGTTCGAAGAAAAGGTCTTCCCAATATAATGGGACAAGATGCATTGCATTCAATATCCAAGACAACAAAATCAATGGGGACAAGGTTATTGTTAACGGTAATGCGAACATTATCAACTTTCCCCAAAGGTTTCTTTGTAGAATGATCAGCAAGATTAACATCCAAATAACAATTTTTCAATGGTGGCAAGTCAAGCATATTATAAATTTTCTTAGGCATAACAGAAATACTTGCACCAAGATCACATAAAGCATTACAATCAAAATCATTGACCTTCATCTTAATGATGGGCTCCCAACCATCCTCTAGCTTTCTAGGAATAGAAGCTTCACGTTCTAATTTCTCTTCTCTAGCTTTTATGAGAGCATTTGTAATATGTTTCGTGAAAGCCAAATTTATAGCACTAGCATTAGGACTCTTAACAAGTTTTTGTAATAACTTTATAACTTCAGAGATGTGGCAATCATCAAAATTCAAACCATTATAATCTAAAGCAATGGGATCATCATCCCCAATATTGGAAAAAATTTCAGCAGTTTTATCACGAGCGATTTCGAGCTTTAGCGATTTCGAGCAGTTTCTCGCGCTTTGCATTGGAAGTGGAAACATTGCTAACACCAATTCTTTTATTAGTAATAGTAGGAGGTGCAGCAACTTGTGTAGCATTAGCATTACTAGTGGTGGTAATAGTCCAAACTTTAGCTATATTATCTTCTTTTTCATTTTCTTCTCTTTCCCACCTAGCACGCAATTCGGCCATCAATCTTATATTCTCATTAATTCTAACTTGGATGGCATTTGCTGTAGTAACAATTTTATTATGATGATTTTCATTAGGCATAACTTTCGATTTCAAAAGATCAACATCAGCAACAAGACTATCGACTTTAGAAGCAAGTATATCAATTTTCCCAAGCTTTTCTTCAACAGATTTGTTAAAAGCAGTTTGTGTACTAATAAATTCTTTAAGCATGGCTTCAAGTCCAGGGGGTGAATTCCTATTATTGTTGTAAGAATTCCCATAAGAATTACCATAGCCGTTGCCATTATTATAAGGATATGGCCTATAGTTGTTACTAGAATTGTTCCGGTAAGCATTGTTGTTGAAATTATTATTTTTAATGAAGTTTACATCAACATGTTCTTCTTGAGCAACCAATGAAGCTAACGGAACACTATTAGGATCAATATTAGTCCTATCATTCACAAGCATAGACATAATAGCATCAATCTTATCACTCAAGGAAGAGGTTTCTTCGACAGAATTTACCTTCTTACCTTGTGGAGCTCTTTCCGTGTGCCATTCAGAGTAATTGATCATCATATTATCAAGAAGCTTTGTTGCCTCACCAAGAGTGATGGACATAAAGGTACCTCCAGCAGCTGAATCCAATAGGTTCCGCGAAGAAAAATTCAGTCCTGCATAAAAGGTTTGGATGATCATCCAAGTAGTCAGTCCATGGGTTGGGCAATTTTTAACCAAAGATTTCATTCTTTCCCATGCTTGTGCAACATGCTCAGTATCCAATTGTTTAAAATTCATTATGCTACTCCTCAAAGATATAATTTTAGCAGGGGGATAATATCTACCAATAAAAGCATCCTTGCATTTAGTCCATGAATCAATACTATTCTTAGGCAGAGATAGCAACCAATCTTTAGCTCTTCCTCTTAATGAGAAAGGGAACAATTTTAATTTTATAATGTCACCATCTACATCTTTATACTTTTGCATTTCACATAGTTCAACAAAATTATTGAGATGGGCGGCAGCATCATCAGAACTAACACCAGAAAATTGCTCTCGCATAACAAGATTTAGTAAAGCAGGTTTAATTTCAAAGAATTCTGCTGTAGTAGCAGGTGGAGCAATATGTGTGCATAAGGAATCATTATTATTTGTGGTTGTGAAGTCACACAACTTAGTATTTTCAGGAGTACCCATTTTAGCAAAAATAAATAAAGCAAACTAGATAAAGTAAATGCGAGTAACTAATTTTTTTGTGTTTTTGATATAGCAAACAAGATAGCAAATAAAGTAAAACTAGCAACTAATTTTTTTGTGTTTTGATTTAGTGCAGCAAACAAAGTAGTAAATAAAACTAAGCAAGACAAAAACAAAGTAAAGAGATTGGGATGTGGAGACTCCCCTTGCAGCGTGTCTTGATCTCCCCGGCAACGGCGCCAGAAAACAGTCTTGATACGCGTACAGCACGCAACCGTTGGGAACCCCAAGAGGAAGGTGTGATGCATACAGCGGCAAGTTTTCCCTCAATATGAAACCAAGGTTTAATCGAACCAGTAGGAGCCAAGAAGCACGTTGAAGGTTGATGGCGGCGAGATGTAGTGCGGCGCAACACCAGGGATTCCGGCGCCAACGTGGAACCTGCACAACACAAACCAAGTACTTTGCCCCAACGAAACAGCGAGGTTGTCAATCTCACCGGCTTGCTGTAACAAAGGATTAGATGTATAGTGTGGAAGATGATTGTTTGCAGAAAACAGTAGAATAGTATTGCAGTAGATTGTATTTCAGTATAGAGAATTGGACCGGGGTCCACAGTTCACTAGAGGTGTCTCTCCCATGAGATAAACAGCATGTTGGGTGAACAAATTACAGTTGGGCAATTGACAAATAAAGAGGGCATGACCATGCACATACATATTATGATGAGTATAGTGAGATTTAATTGGGCATTACGACAAAGTACATAGACCGCTATCCAGCATGCATCTATGCCTAAAAAGTCAACCTTCAGGTTATCATCCGAACCCCTTCCAGTATTAAGTTGCTAACAACAGACAATTGCATTAAGTATTGCGCGTAATGTAATCAATAACTACATCCTCGGACATAGCATCAATGTTTTATCCCTAGTGGCAACAGCACATCCATAATCTTAGAGATTTCTGTCACTTCCCCAGATTCACGGAGACATGAACCCACTATTGAGCATAAATACCCCCTCTTGGAGTTAAGAGTAAAAACTTGGCCAGAGCCTCTACTAATAACGGAGAGCATGCAAGATCATAAACAACACATAGATATAAATTGATAATCAACATAACATGGTATTCTCTATTCATCGGATCCCAACAAACACAACATATAGAATTACAGATAGATGATCTTGATCATGTTCGGCAGCTCACAAGACCCGACAATTAAGCACAATGAGGAGAAGACAACCATCTAGCTACTGCTATGGACCCATAGTCCAGGGGTAGACTACTCACACATCACTCCGGAGGCGACCATGGCGGCGTAGAGTCCTTCGGGAGATGATTCCCCTCTCCGGCAGGGTGCCGGAGGCGATCTCCTGAATCCCCCGAGATGGGATTGGCGGCGGCGTCTCTGGAAGGTTTTCCGTATCGTGGCTCTCGGTACTGGGGGTTTCGCGACGAAGACTATTTGTAGGCGGAAGGGTAGGTCAGGGGGCGTCGCAAGGGGCCCAGGAGACAGGTCGGCGCGGCCAAGGGTGGGGCCGCGCCGCCTGCCCTCCTGGCCACCTCGTGGCCCCACTTCGTTGACTCCTCGGTCTTCTGGAAGCTTCGTGGCAAAATAGGACCGTGGGCGTTGATTTCGTCCAATTCCGAGAATATTTCCTTACTAGGATTTCTGAAACCAAAAACAATGACGAAACAAGAATCGGCTCTTCGGCATCTTGTTAATAGGTTAGTTCCAGAAAATGCATAAATATGATATAAAGTGTGCATAAAACATGTAGATATTATCAATAATGTGGCATGGAACATAAGAAATTATCGATACGTCGGAGACATATCAGGCAGCTCACAAGACCCGACAATGAAGCACAATTAGGAGAAGACGACCATCTAGCTACTGCTATGGACCCATAGTCCAGGGGTGAACTACTCACTCATCACTCCGGAGGCGACCATGGCGGTGAAGAGTCCTCCGGGAGATGATTCCCCTCTCCGGCAGGGTGCCGGAGGCGATCTCCTAAATCCCCCGAGATGGGATTGGCGGCGGCGGCGTCTCTGGAAGGTTTTCCGTATCGTGGCTCTCGGAACTGGGGGTTTCGCGACGAAGGCTTTAAGTAGGCGGAGGAGATAGGTCAGGGGGCCACACGAGGGCCCCACACGCTAGGCCGGCGCGGCCAAGGCTTGGGCCGCGCCGCCCTGCTGTGTCGCCACCTCATGGCCCCACTTCGTGACTCCTTCGGTCTTCTGGAAGCTTCGTGTGAAAATAGGCACCTGGGCGTTGATTTTGTCCGATTCCGAGAATATTTCCTTACTAGGATTTCTGAAACCAAAAACAGCAGAAAACAGCAACTGGCTCTTCGGCATCTCGTTAATACGTTAGTGCCGGAAAATGCATAAATATGACATAAAGTATGCATAAAACATGTAGATATCATCAATAATGTGGCATGGAACATAAGAAATTATCGATACGTCGGAGACGTATCAGCATCCCCAAGCTTAGTTCCTGCTCGTCCCGAGTAGGTAAACGATAACAAAGATAATTTCTGGAGTGACATGCCATCATAATCTTGATCATACTATTGTAAGCACATGTAATGAATGCAGCGATCAAAACAATGGTAAATGACATGAGTAAACAAATGAATCATAAAACAAAGACTTTCCTACTTTCAAGACAAGCATCAATAAGTCTTGCATAAGAGTTAACTCATAAAGCAACAATTCAAAGTAAAGGCATTGAAGCAACACAAAGGAAGATTAAGTTTCAGCGGTTGCTTTCAACTTGTAACATGTATATCTCATGGATATTGTCAATGTAAAGTAATATAACAAGTGCAATATGCAAGTATGTAGGAATCAATGCACAGTTCACACAAGTGTTTGCTTCTTGAGATGGAGAGAAATAGGTGAACTGACTCAACATAAAAGTAAAAGAAAGGGCCCTTCGCAGAGAGAAGCATTGATTGCTATATTTGTGCTAGAGCTTTGGTTTTGAAAACAAGAAACAATTTTGTCAACGGTAGTAATAAAGCATATGTGTTATGTAAATTATATCCTACAAGTTGCAAGCCTCATGCATAGTATACTAATAGTGCCCGCACCTTGTCCTAATTAGCTCGGATTACCTAGATTATCAATGCAATGCATATGTTTTAACCAAGTGTCACAAAGGGGTACCTCTATGCCGCCTGTACAAAGGTCTAAGGAGAAAGCTCGCTTTGGATTTCTCGCTTTTGATTATTCTCAACTTAGACATCCATACCGGGACAACATAGACAACGGATAATGGACTCCTCTTTAATGCTTAAGCATTCAACAATTATTAATTTTCTCATATGAGATTGAGGATATTTGTCCAAAACTGAAACTTCCACCATGGATCATGGCTTTAGTTAGCAGCCCAATGTTCTTCTCTAACATTATGCATGCTCTAACCATTCTAGTGGTAAATCTCCCTTACTTCAGACAAGACGGACATGCATAGCAACTCACATGATATTCAACAAAGGGTAGTTGATGGCGTCCCCAGGAACATGGTTATCGCACAACAAGCAACTTAATAAGAGATAAAGTGCATAAGTACATATTCAATACCACAATAGTTTTTTAGGCTATTTGTCCCATGAGCTATATATTGCAAAGGTAGAGGATATAAATTTAAAGGTAGCACTCAAGCAATTTTACTTAGGAATGGCGGAGAAATACCATGTAGTAGGTAGGTATGGTGGACACAAATGGCATAGTGGTTGGCTCAAGGATTTTGGATGCATGAGAAGTATTCCCTCTCGATACAAGGTTTAGGCTAGCAAGGTTATTTGAAACAAACACAAGGATGAACCGGTACAACAAAACTCACATAAAAGACATATGGTAAACATTATAAGACTCTACACCGTCTTCCTTGTTGTTCAAACTCTTTACTAGAAATTATCTAGACCTTTAGAGAGACCAATTATGCAAACCAAATTTTAGCAAGCTCTATGTATTTCTTCATTAATAGGTGCAAAGTATATGATGCAAGAGCTTAAACATGAGCACAACAATTGCAAAGTATCAAATTATTCAAGACATTTTACCAATTACTACATGTAGCATTTCCCGTTTCCAACCATATAACAATTTAACGAAGAAGATTCAACCTTCGCCATGAACACTATGAGTAAAGCCTAAGGACATATTTGTCCATATGCAACAGCGGAGCGTGTCTCTCTCCCACAAAATGAATGCTAGGATCCATTTTATTCAAACAAAAACAAAAACAAAAACAAAAAACAAACCGACGCTCCAGGCAAAGTGCATAAGATGTGATGGAATAAAAATATAGTTTCACTAGAGGAACCTGATAATGTTGTCGATGAAGAAGGGGATGCCTTGGGCATCCCCAAGCTTAGACGCTTGAGTCTTCTTGAAATATGCAGGGGTGAACCACCGGGGCATCCCCAAGCTTAGAGCTTTCACTCTCCTTGATCATATTGTATCATCTCCCTCTCTTGATCCTTGAAAACTTCCTCCACACCAAACTCAAAACAACTCATTAGAGGGTTAGTGCACAATTAAAATTTACATGTTCAGAGGTGACATAATCATTCTTAACACTTCTGGACATTGCACAAAGCTACTGAAAGTTAATGGAATAGAAAAATCCATCAAGCATAGCAAAACAGGCAATGCGAAATAAAAGGCAGAATCTGTCAAAACAGAACAGTTCGTAAAGACGAATTTTATTGAGGCACCAGACTTGCTCAAATGAAAATGCTCAAATTGAATGAAAGTTGCGTACATATCTGAGGATCACTCACGTAAATTTGCATAATTTTCTGAGTTACCTACAGAGAATTAGGCCCAGATTCGTGACAGCAAAGAAATCTGTTTCTGCGCAGTAATCCAAATCTAGTATGAACCTTACTATCAACGACTTTACTTGGCACAACAATGCAACAAAACTAAGATAAGGAGAGGTTGCTACAGTAGTAACAACTTCCAAGACTCAAATATAAAATAAAGGTGCAGTAGTAAAAACATGGGTTGTCCCCCATAAGCGCTTTTCTTTAACGCCTTTCAGCTTGGCGCAGAAAGTGTGTATCAAGTATTATCAAGAGATGATGCATCTACAGCGGGGTTTGGAGTTTTCTCAACCATGCATTGTATTTTGGATACATAAGTTTCAGAGGCTGCCTTTTCATTAGTCTTGGGCTTGCTACTCTCATCAAACAAATTTTCAGGAACAAGCCAAGCATAATTATCATCTAGAGCTTCATGCAGTGCTAGGAGCTTACAAGGTATTGGTGCTTTAATCTCCCCACCATCATTAACATTATTAGTGTACTTAATTCTATCCATATCCATCTTTTCAAGTATTCTTTTAAAATCGGTGAACATACCAAGCCTCTTATGCTTAATAAAAACTTTTCTAGCTTCTTTGGCTATATCCTCAAATTCTCGCACTAGGACTTTTAAAACAAAATCTCTCTTCTCTCCCCTCTCCATATCAGAAAGTGTAAGAAACATGTGTTGTATCATGGGGTTGAGACTAATAAATCTAGCTTCCATCATGCGTACCAAACAAACAGAGGCATCTTCATAAGTAGGGACAGCTTTTGCCAGGGGTATATCTTTAAGATCTTCTTGCATACTAACATGGGTGAATAATTCTTCTATATTATCTCTACCAATTATAGACCCTTGTCCCACATGTATATCTTTTACAGTAAAATTAAGAGGAAACATGATGAAGTAAGTAAAGTAAATGCAAGTAGCTAATTTTTTTGTGTTTTTAATATAGCAAACAAGATAGCAAATAAAGCAAAACTAGCAACTAATTTTTTGTGTGTTTTGTTTTAGTGCAGCAAACAAAGTAGTAAATAAAACAAAGCAAGACAAAACAAAGTAAAGAGATTGGAGGTGGAGACTCCCCTTGCAGGGTGTCTTGATCTCCCCGGCAACGGCGCCAGAAATTTAGCTTGACACGCGTACAGCACGCGACCGTTGGGAACCCCAAGTGGAAGGTGTGATTCGTACAGCAGTAAGTTTCCCTCAGTTAGAAACCAAGGTTTATCGAACCAGTAGGAGTCAAGAAGCACGTCGAAGGTTGATGGCAGCGAGATGTAGTGCGGCGCAACACCAGGGATTCCGGCGCCAACGTGGAACCTGCACAACACAACCAAAGTACTTTGCCCCAATGAAACAGTGAGGTTGTCAATCTCACCGGCTTGCTGTAACAAAGGATTAGATGTATAGTGTGGATGATGATTATTTGCAGAAAACAGTAGAACAAGTATTGCAGTAGATTGTATTCGATGTAAAAGAATGGACCGGGGTCCACAGTTCACTAGAGGTGTCTCTCCCATAAGATAAATAGCATGTTGGGTGAACAAATTACAGTTGGGCAATTGACAAATAAAGAGGGCATGACCATGCACATACATGATATGATGAGTATTGTGAGATTTAATTGGGCATTACGACAAAGTACATAGACCGCTATCCAGCATGCATCTATGCCTAAAAAGTCCACCTTCAGGTTATCATCCGAACCCCTTCCAGTATTAAGTTGAAAACAACAGACAATTGCATTAAGTATGGTGCGTAATGTAATCAACAACTACATCCTCGGACATAGCATCGATGTTTTATCCCTAGTGGCAACAACACATCCACAACCTTAGAACTTTCTGTCACTGTCCCAGATTTAATGGAGGCATGAACCCACTATCGAGCATAAATACTCCCTCTTGGAGTTACTAGCAAAAACTTGGTCAGAGCCTCTACTAATAACGGAGTGCATGCAAGATCATAAACAACACATAGGTAATAGATTGATAATCAACATAGCATAGTATTCTCTATCCAACGGATCCCAACAAACACAACATATAGCATTACAGATAGATGATCTTGATCATGTTAGGCAGCTCACAAGACCCGACAATGAAGCACAATTAGGAGAAGACGACCATCTAGCTACTGCTATGGACCCATAGTCCAGGGGTGAACTACTCACTCATCACTCCGGAGGCGACCATGGCGGTGAAGAGTCCTCCGGGAGATGATTCCCCTCTCCGGCAGGGTGCCGGAGGCGATCTCCTGAATCCCCCGAGATGGGATTGGCGGCGGCAGCGTCTCTGAAAGGTTTTCCGTATCGTGGCTCTCGGTACTGGGGGTTTCGCGATGAAGGCTTTAAGTAGGCGGAGGAGATAGGTCAGGGGGCCACACGAGGGCCCCACACGCCAGGCCGACGCGGCCAAGGCTTGGGCCGCGCCGCCCTGCTGTGTCGCCACCTCGTGGCCCCACTTCGTGACTCCTTTGGTCTTCTGGAAGCTTCGTGTGAAAATAGGCCCCTGGGCGTTGATTTCGTCCGATTCCGAGAATATTTCCTTACTAGGATTTCTGAAACCAAAAATAGCAGAAAACAACAACTGGCTCTTCAGCATCTCATTAATAGGTTAGTGCCGGAAAATGCATAAATATGACATAAAGTATGCATAAAACATGTAGATATCATCAATAATGTGGCATGGAACTGTTGCGGTCAGAAACCCACCGGCGAGCAGCGACGGGCAACACAGTAGAGCCGGGAGGCTCCCAGGACTGCGGCTGGCCCTGGTCCCTCTGAGCGACGGCCCGCAAAGACTCGGCACGCACGTCCGATGCTGGTGCAAGGGCGTGCCACCTGACCTATACCTGGTCAGGAAGGTGATGGACATGCCTCGCTTAGTTTCCTGCATGGCATACACGTAAACATTAAATACGAGCCTCGATCGGCTCTCAGGTTACCCTGTGAATCGGCTCAAAGAGCCGATCCACCCATGATTCGCACGAGGTGTACGAATATATGGTGGTCCTGTTTGATCAGAATAAAGCTAAAACGATCTACTACGATTTAGGGTTTTCACCACATAATCGGAACATCCTACTCGTGATTGAGCCTCGCGGCCACGCACGGTGTTCGTAAACCGACCCTAGGCAAGGCCTAAAAACCAACACGAGGTTGATCCCCGGAACATCCTGTCTAGGGCTAGCAAACTACACCCTACACGCCACTGGATCCTTCAACCCGTTTGTAAGGCCTAACTACGCAGATATTAAACTAATCCTTGAAGAACAAGGAGCAACCATAACGGATCGGATCTACTAAATAATGATCAAGCGGGGTGCCGCCCTTACACCTAAGATAGGCGTAAGGGCGGCTAGATGTCTAAGGGTTGCACGACGATAGCATATGATACGATGAACAATGCTAACCCTAACACATCTAAGATAACTACGTTGCTCGCCATCAAAAAGGCTTCAGTACGAGCAACGCATGAACAGCGAATAAACTTGTACTGCCTAGATCGCAAGATGCAATCTAGGCAGCATGATGCTTACCCGGAAGAAACCCTCGAGACAAGGGAGTTGGCGATGCGCCTAGATTGGTTTGTGGTGAACGTGATTGTTGTTTATTTCATAAACCCTAGATACATATTTATAGTCCGTAGACTTTCTAACGTGGGGACAATCCCAACCGTGCACGAGCCAAACTCTATCTAATCAACACGCATCCTACTATATTACAGATACACGGGCCAACTAGCCCAAACTTTGCATATAACGCCGATTCACGTATATTCTTCCATATATATATATTCTTCAAGCCCATCTTGATCGCGGCCCACCTCTGACTCGGTCAAATTCTGGTGATAACACATGCCCCCCTGGTTTTGGAATTGATAATTCCAAAATCACTCTGTTTTTCTTCGTCGGGTCATGTCGTGGCAGAACCGTCGCAGTATTCTTCATCATGTCGCCTTGCCTTCTTAACTCATCTGCAATATTTGATAGCTTGAGCATCACTTCCTCGGAAACTGCAATGGCATTAAATCTCCACTAGGCTCCCCCTTATTTAACTGTGCCGAACGGTTCGCCACTTCATCCCCTTGCTCTGCTCCGGCCATCGGCACCTAAAAAACCCTCTTTCCCTGTAGCAATGTCTTCCTCTTCCTCCATCTCCTCAGGCCTCTCTCTCCAATCTTCCTCCTCGAGCGAGCAGGAGTGGAACTTTGATCCCGTGCCAGAGGGCCCACCCGAAGCACTCGTCGGGTCAGATGGTGACTTACCTCTGACCGATGAGGAGGACGACCTTGAGTTCCTCATCGAAGGGGAACTGAAGAGCGAGAGCGAAGACGACCTCCATTCCTGGGCGAACTCCACCTCCTCCGACGAGGAGGAGGAAGAAGAAGAAGTAGAGGAAGAAGAGGAAGAGGAGGAGGATGATTCCTTCTCCTCCGCTGGGTATCCGCCGGCGAAGCGCTTCCGCGCTTGGGCGGACAGCGAGGATGATGATGATGACGAGGAAGAAGAGGCTCCGGCCGAGGGCTGGGGCAGCAGCGACGAGGAACTCTCTGGAAGCAGCGCCGACGGCAGCTACAATGGCGACGATGAAGACAGCGATGACCCCTAGGACAGGGGCAAACTAGTGTAGGACTAGTAGTAGCAGTGCACTAGGCATCGGATCCCCCTTTTGAGAGCCATCGGCTCTTTCTTGTAAAGCCGCTCCTTTGAATCAATAAGAATTGTTCTTCCAATTTGACTCTCAATTAATCCAATTTCAAGTCTTCTGTTTGCCGCACCAAGACCGATAGCAACGTATCGGACTTTTCGCCTCAGACGCTCATGAAGCCAGGCTCAGATACCAATTAGACCGTCAGTCAAGCACTTCTCAAATTCAGACTGTAATTTGATATCTGACCATAATACTTTGCAATCCTATAGCCGATGGCTGTTCATCGGCTGTTTTGAGAATCTAGTCTCCTTCATTTTTTTGCAGCAACAGGATGGTCCAAACCCTGTAGATGACGACGGCTTCCCTTTCAGGCTCCTTTCCGCAGTTCTAGTAGCCTTCTTCTGCAACAACTCACCGTTTCCGAAGAAGGTTATGATGCAGGGTCAGCCGATGCAACTCCAATCGGCTCCCAAAAACAGAGTGTCTACCAAATCAGCTGCCCCCCGAGCCTCAGTTAAGGTGAGAACAGTGGCGAGGATGCACGGATCAGACAAAGGGCTTTGAACTCAGGTAATCTGAGACAGCCACCATGCAGAGTCAGCCAAACTTGCCCCCATTGATCACCATTCTTCCGCTGAAAGCCGATGTTGTAGAAGCTCTCATTGTTCACTCCCTCGAGGAAGCAGAGGGCCTCACAGATGAACTGGACTTGGTGAAAATCCGCGTCTTGAACACGCAGCAGGTAGATCCTGTGTAATTGTACTAGAGTCGATGGCTGTACATCGGCTTTGTTTCTTAGCTCTAAAGTCGATGTCCTTGCATCGGCTGTATACCATGAATTTTTTTTTTACTAGCTGATTTTCTATCGGCCCCCAATATTTTACTGCACATATATCGCACATGTTCATCTGCACATGTTCATCTGATTAGGTGCCCCCCGAGCCGAATCTGCCAGGTAACTGCGGATATCGGCTCTGTAGTTAGCCAAGGTACTGTATTTGAACGTCGGCTCCGTTAGGACTAATGTTGACTCTCATCAGCCGACGTAAAACCGCTGCCCATTAGATCGACGTTGAACACAGGCAGAATGTGTGGTGAGGATAATTTTGGCCGATTGCTGGAATCGGCCTCCACGTTGATCGAATCGCTCAATGAAGGTTTTGCAATGTTCCTCCATAGATCTTTGGGGCCGATCCCAAGGATCGGCCTCGCCACGTTTTCCCATCGGTTCGTTCTTGCTAGACGGTCAGGCCGGTGGATAAGACCAGCCTAACCCCATCCTTTGTCACGTCGATGCGCTCGCAGTCGTCCAAATTGATGCCTGAGAGTGGCTCTTGGCCTGCTGTTTCCCAAGCGTTCATGCCAGCCGTTGAAATCTCGGCTGAGTCATCTGCATGGACGACCTCTACCTCATCTCCATCCCACTGTATTACGCATTGGTGCATCGTGGATGGAATGCAACAGTTGGCGTGGATCCAATCTCTTCCTAGCAGGACAGCATAGGTGCTCTTGCTGTCGACGATAAAGAACGTCGGAGGGATGGTTTTCCTTCCTACGGTCAGATCCACGTTCAGAACACCTTGTGCGTCAGACGCTTGGCCGTTGAAATCGCTCAGTGTCACGTTGGTCTTGATCAGATCCGAGCTAGAGCGTCCCAACCGACGTAGCATGGAGTATGGCATAATGTTGACTGCCGCTCCGGTGTCCACCAGCATCTTGTTGACAGGCTGCCCATTGATATAACCTCGCAGGTACAGGGCCTTCAGATGTCTGTAGCTTCTTTCTCGTGGCTTCTCAAAGATAACTGGCCGTGGGCCGCAGTCAAGTTGTGCCACGGGTGCCTCGTCTAATCCTGGAGCACTAAACTCCGTCGGAAGGATGAACACCATGTTTGTGCCAGCCGATGTTTCATCATCGGCTTTCCTTTGCTTGGGGCGCCACTCCATTTTTTGTGGTCGACCCTCTTCATCCAGGGTTCGCTGAATTTTCGCGGCTAGATCAGGCCGCGCCTTCCTTAGCGTGTGCAGGTATAACCTTTCGGCTTCCTCCAAGCCACGCAGTCGCTGAACCCTACGCTTTTGGGAATGGCTGAGTCCATCAGGGCACCACCTTGGCCGGTGGTACCTGTCTTCTTCTTCTTCATCATTGTCTTCCAAATCCTCGAGATCTTCCACCCGAGGGGACTCAGCGTGCTTGTTCCGAGGTGGGAGAGGCCCTAGACGTTTGAACACGGACACGTTAGCTGCATCCTTCCTCTTCTGTCTATATTCTGGGCAGTTGCCGATTGTAGGCAATCGGCTCATTCCTGAATCCCAGCAGTGTCTGAAGAAGGGACAGTCCCAGTGCCTATCCTCGTCGTCTTGCTCCCTTAACCTTTCCTTGGCGTGGCGCTCATATCTCTCCTCGTCGCGATCATGCCGATGACGTCTCCTGGCGTCCCTAGCCAGACGATCCCTTTCATCATCGTCGTTGGGTCGTCGGCGTTGGTCATATTGACTCACATACTTGTTGAGGAGGTGATCAGAGAGAGGTCGCTGATATCTCACGTTCCTCACTTCTCCCTCTGTGATGTAGCGCTTGCCATCGTGACGGAGCCGATCGCGTGGAACGGCTTCCTCTGTGTCTTTGCTACGAGAGCAGCTGCCCTCGTCTCCATCCTTACCAGAGTGGTGTCCAAGTCCTACCATGTTGATGTTGAACGAGAAACTTGGCTGGCACCCTCCAGGGTAAGTGCACTCCACCATGTTAACGGCGGGGAAGGGGTGAGTGTCGACTTTCATGGCGTACTGGTTGAAAATTAGATGCCCTTGTTCTATCGCCATTTGGATCTGCTGACGCCACACCCTGCAGTCGTTGGTGGTATGGGAGAACGAGTTATGCCATTTGCAGTATGGCTTTCCGTTCAGCTCCTGTACCGTGGGGATTTGGAGGCCTTCAGGTATCTTCAGCTGCTTCTCCTTGAGTAAGAGGTCGAAGATTTGCTCAGTCTTAGTCACGTCAAAATCAAACCCTCTGGGCGGACTTGGTGGCTTAACCCATTTGCAGGACACGGGGGTTGCCCCCCGAGTCCATTCAGCCACCGCTACCTCCTGATCTCCCGCAGAGCCTTCGTCTTCATCTGCCTCAACCAGGACTACCGCACGCTTGAATTTGTCCTGGTACAAGTCTGGGTGGCGCTGTTCATATAACGACAGTTTCTGAACCATGTGCGCCAGTGAAGGGTAGTCTGCTTGGGAGGCCATATCCTTGATTGGTGAGGCAAGGCCCACCACTGCCAACTCGACTGCTTCTTTTTCAGTCACACGGGCCGAATAACATCAGTTCCTAACAAGTCTGAAGCGCTGGACGTATTCTGCCACAGTTTCTCCACGCTTCTGACGTACTTGTGCTAGATCGGCAATGCCGGCCTCGGAAGCCTCTGAGTGATACTGCATGTGGAACTGCTCTTCCAACTGCTTCCACGTCCGGATTGAGTCTGGTGGCAGCGATGTGTACCACCCGAAAGCCGATCCTGTGAGGGACTGTGCGAAGAACCTCACACGCAGCTCATCTGCTGCTGAGATCGTACCCAGCTGTGCCAAATATCGGCTCACATGCTCGATGGAGCTGGAACCATCTGATCCATTAAACTTGGAGAAATCAGGGAGCCGATATTTGGGTGGTAGCGGGATCAACTCGTACTCGTTGGGGTACGGCTTGGAATAGCCGATTGTCCTCCTTTTCGGCACCATGCCGAACTGGTCTCTCAGGATGGTACTGATCTGATCCGCGGTGCTGGCTGCAGGAGTCGAACTCTGAAGATTCGCCGGAGTGGCATACTTAGCCAGCCATGCTTGCTTTTCCATCTCTGAGCCAACTGCAGGAGCTGAGCTCTGGAGGTTTGTTGGAGTGGCATACTTAGCTAGCCACGTACGCTTCTCAAGATCTGTGGCCCGACGTTCCTCCTGCTTTCGAAGTCCCATTCTGCTGCGATCTCAGTTTGTGAGTGCCCAGCTACTGCAGTCTGGCATGTATGTGCACGTGTATCCGTGAGGGATCTCCTTAGGCGCCTCATGCAAGAACTGGTAGTCGCTAGGGTCACCACCGATCTTGTAGACGACGTATGCCGGTGAATTTGGCACTTCTGGTGCTGCCAACGCGAATGGCAGCGGTGGGCGGGACTGGAGTGGCATCTCTCCTTGGTAAGTCCCGAGAGCTGGTCCTGACGGAGAGTACTGATGCCTCATGATTTCCTGGATCACCCGAAGAGTGACACGCTCCAAAGTGTTCACCAGGCTCTCAGAATGGCGGTGCAGCGAGTGAGCTACCATGTAGTTAATCTCCTGACGCAGGGACCTGGTGCGTTCTTCTGACGGGGCGGACAGGTCCACTCCATCGAGCACGCCTTCAGGTGAGAACCCTTTCCACCTGATGCCATGTGAGCGGGTTCTGTGAAAAGAGCCGATGAGGTCGGCTTCGAGGATCGCTTTGAACTCGTCATACTTCTTCTTGAGCTCCTCGGTCAAATCCTCGTACGTGACTGGGGTGCCGTCCGCCATCTCAGATGTAGATGGCGATGCGGTTGATGTCGAAGACGGTCCCACCGGGCGTGCCAGAATGTGTTGCGGTCAGAAACCCATCGGCGAGCAGCGACAGGCAACACAGTAGAGCCGGGAGGCTCCCAGGACTGCGGCTGGCCCTGGTCCCTCCGAGCGACGGCCCGCAAAGACTCGGCACGCACGTCCGATGCTGGTGCAAGGGCGTGCCACCTGACCTATACCTGGTCAGGAAGGTGATGGAGATGCCTCGCTTAGTTTCCTGCATGGCATACACGTAAACATTAAATACGAGCCTCGATCGGCTCTCAGGTTACCCTGTGAATCGGCTCAAAGAGCCGATCCACCCATGATTCGCACGAGGTGTACGAATATATGGTGGTCCTGCTTGATCAGAATAAAGCTAAAACGATATACTACGATTTAGGGTTTTCACCACATAATCGGAACATCCTACTCGTGATTGAGCCTCGCGGCCACGCACGGTGTTCGTAAACCGACCCTAGGCAAGGCCTAAAAACCAACACGAGGTTGATCCCCGGAACATCCTGTCTAGGGCTAGCAAACTACACCCTACGCGCCACTGGATCCTTCAACCCTCTTGTAAGGCCTAACTACGCAGATATTAAACTAATCCTTGAAGAACAAGGAGCAACCATAACGGATCGGATCTACTAAATAATGATCAAGCGGGGTGCCGCCCTTACACCTAAGATAGGCGTAAGGGCGGCTAGATGTCTAAAGGTTGCACGACGATAGCATATGATACGATGAACAATGCTAACCCTAACACATCTAAGATAACTACGTTGCTCGCCATCAAAAAGGCTTCAGTACGAGCAACGCATGAACAGCGAATAAACTTGTACTGCCTAGATTGCAAGATGCGATCTAGGCAGCATGATGCTTACCCGGAAGAAACCCTCGAGACAAGGGAGTTGGCGATGCGCCTAGATTGGTTTGTGGTGAACGTGATTGTTGTTTATTTCATAAACCCTAGATACATATTTATAGTCCGTAGACTTTCTAACGTGGGGACAATCCCAACCGTGCACGAGCCAAACTCTATCGAATCAACACGCATCCTACTATATTACAGATACACGGGCCAACTAGCCCAGACTTTGCATATAAGGCCGATTCACGTATATTCTTCCATATATATATTCTTCAAGCCCATCTTGATCGCGGCCCACCTCTGACTCGGTCAAATTCTGGTGATAACAGGAACATAAGAAATTATCGATACGTCGGAGACGTATCAGATGTCAAGACTCTTGTCGGTAGAGAATGCTATTCCTCTCTCACCTCTCAACAAGCCGTGCACAAGATGCAAGCTCTCAAGGTGCTTGAGCAAAACTCTCATGATTCTCGCAATCGTGCTCTTGGGATGTCAAAAGGGTCCAACCTTGCCTTGGTGGTCAACTCCGTGGAAGAAGTGTTTCCTCAAGAATCTTATAGGGCATCTTGGAGCATGTCCTATCCGGAAGACTTGGAACACCATTACCATGACCACATGGCATTCCATGCAAACACCTTTTGGATTGACCCATCCAAGGCCAAAGAAGACAACATCAAGAGAAACAACTCAAGGGGTCCCTCAAGCTCGGGCCCAACAACAAGATCTTGCTACAATTGCAATGACAAGCACCATTTCATTGCCGAATGTCCCTATGATAATAGGGAGTCTCATGGTGGAAGGCTTATTCCCAAGGACAAGAGCAAAGACTCAAAGGGCAAGTATTCAAAGCCCCCCAACAAGAAGTTCTATAACAAGAACAAGAAGGGCAAAAGGCCCTCAAGGATTGTGCTATTCACTAAAGAAGAATACTCTTCCGATGAGATTGAAAGTGCTAGTGATGATGAAGAGGAAAGCTCAAGAGAAGTGGCCGCCATTGCCACTACCAACATTCCCTCTTCCTCTCTCTTTGATTCACCCAATGAGAATCCTCAATTCAAGAATGCTCATTGCTTCATGGCAAGGTCCACCTTGGACACATCAATTGTGCTATCAACTCAAGAAGAGTATACCTCCGGAGATGATGATGTTGATGATGAAGAAGATGCAACCTCAAATGGATTGGTTGCCCTTGCCTCCCTCTCCACTAACTCTTCATCAACAAGTGAATCTCCCAATGAGGTCATTCATGTGGAGGAAGAAAGTTGCCTCATGGCTAAATCTTCCGAGGTATCATCTCCTAACCCCTCTACGCCTAACATTTCAAATGATCTAGGGGTTGATCTTGCTAGTCTAAAAGTGAAACAAGAAATGCTAGAGTTCGATGATTTCATTCTTAACCTACAAGGTAACACTAAGAAGCATGTTTCAAATCTCATGGTTCGTATAGCTCAACTAAATGGTACTCTTGACAAAAAGTGCCAAATAGAAAGAGAAGACTCTCTAGAAATACATGCTCTTAAAAATGCTCTTGAGGAATGTCAAGAAACCATAGCATCTCTTGAAGAGAGGCTAGAAAATCCTGAAGAACCTCAAGAAAAACTTAACAAGCTCACTAAAGCTAGAGATCTTGCTAGAGCTAAGACTAAAGTGCTTATAAAGGAAAAGGCCAAATTTGGTGTTGATCATGAGAAACTTGTGAAGGATCTAGATGAACTAGACAAGGCTCACAAAGCTTTGAAGAGTGAATACTCTCTCCTCTCCAAGTCTTATGAGCAACTTCAAATTAGGCTTCCTTCATATGACATACCTAGTACCTCTACTCCCTCATGTGATCATGCAAATATTATTGAGGAAAATGCTAGGTTGAAGGATGAACTTGCTAAGGCCTCCTCTCCCCAAAGTAAACTTTCCTTGGATGATCTTTTGAGTAAGCAAAGGTCAAACAATGGGAAGGAGGGACTTGGTTTCAATGCCAAGGCTAAAAAGGCAAATAAGCCAAAAGCCAAGCCCGCACAAAAGAAGGTCACCACTAATGGTGAAACCCAAAAGGGAAAAACCATTATTGATGATGGTGCGGGAATTGATAACCCTCACTATGTTCTTTTTAAAGATTATTATGGTGATGTTTATGCTAAATATGTTGGTCCATATGATGGTTATGTTGCTTGGTCTATTTGGGTCCCAAAGACCCTTGTTGCTAACAAAAGAGGACCCATTGAGAAATGGGTACCTAAATCCAAGAATTGATCTCATGTAGGACTATGCCGCCGGAGGTTCAAAATGGGTACTTGATAGTGGATGTACATGTCGTATGACCGGCGGCAAGAACCTCATCAAGGAGTTGAGGCCCAACATAAATGATATCACCGTCTCCTTTGGCGATAATTCTACATCCGAGGTATTGGGTTTTGGCAAGGTTGTGGTTGCACACAACATTACTCTTGTGGATGTCATGCTTGTCAAAACCCTTGGTTACAATTTGCTTTTCGTTTCCGCCCTTGGCAAGATGGGTTTCGCCGTCTTTATTGATAATGATATTGTGGTCCTCTTGTGGAGCAAGACTCTAAAAGTCGCTTTCGTTGGGTATCGCGAACACAACTTGTATGTGGTGGACTTTTTGGGGACCACCACGACAAGTGCGATGTGCCTATTCGGAAAGGCGGACGTGGGTTGGTTGTGGCATCGCCGCCTAGCCCATGTCAACATGAGAACTTTGCAAAGTCTTCACAAGGGGAACCATATTGTGGGACTAATGGAAAATGTGTCTTTTGCCAAAGATCGTGTTTGTCGGGCTTGTGTTGAAGGCAAAATGCATGACTCTCCGCATCCAAGCAAGACCATCATCTCTTCCAAGAGGATCTTGGAGCTCCTTCATGTGGATCTATTTGGTCCCGTTACTCATGCAAGTCTTGGTGCGAAGAAACATTGCTTGGTGATTGTTGATGACTACTCAAGATACACTTGGGTCTACTTTCTCAAGACGAAAGATGAGACTCAACAAATATTCATTGACTTTGCTACCGAGGTGCAACGCCAACACAACCTCCTCATTATGGAAATAAGAAGTGACAACGGCTCCGAGTCCAAGAACTATACACTCAATGATTTTCTTATTGAAGAGGGGATTTGACATCAATATTCCGCTACTTACACCCCTCAACAAAATGGTGTTGCAGAGAGGAAGAACCAGACTCTTATGGATATGGCAAGATCTATGATGGCGGAGTATAAATCCCGCTATAACTTTTGGGCCGAAGCCATCTCCACCGCTTGTCACTCCTCTAACCGGCTCTATCTGCGCAAGGGCTTGAACAAGACTCCATATGAAATACTCACCGGGAACAAGCCTAATATCTCATACTTCAAGGTGTTCGGGTGTAAGTGTTTCTACAAAATCAAAGGAGTTGGTTTATCTAAATTTGCTCCTAAAGCTTTCGAGGGTATATTTGTTGGTTACGGTGCCGAATCTCGCACTTATAGAATCTTTGATATATCCTCCGGGATTATCATTGAATATTGTAGTGTGAAGTTCGAAGAAAATGATGGCTCCCAAGTGGGGCAAGTTGATGTATGTGCAGGTGATGAAATACCTCAAGATGCCATAGTAAGAATGGGTGTGGGATTTTTCCGCCCCATTGAGAGACACGGTGTGGCGTCTCGGGAAGGACTATGCTCTACCACGGTGGAGCCCTCATCTTCTCAACATCAACAAACCCCATCAAGTGAAGCAAATGATGCACCAACCCAAGAACAAGAACAAGACCCTCCCTCTTGTGTGCAAGATCAAGGACAAGATCAAGGACAAGATCAACCAAGAATTCATGATGGCTCCGACGAGTATCCATTTGATATTTGCTCCGCACCAAATGATGCCAAGATGAAGAACATGAGGTTGAGCACACTCAAGAAATTGAAGTTGCTCAAGTTGAAGGTCAAGACGGGGACCCAAAAGATCAAGTTGATCAAGTGATACCTCCAAGGCCAAGAAGAACCAAGGAGGAGATCGAGGCCCGTCGTCTAGCAAGAAGAGATAGGAACCTTGAACTTCGTGGACACACTCATGACAAGGTTCTTGGTGATGTAAGGGCAAAGGTTTCCACAAGAAGGCAATTGGCTAACTTTAGCAATCATCATGCTTATATCTCCTTAGTGGAACCCAAGAAAGTATTTGAAGCCCTTTAAGATTCGGATTGGTTGGAAGCTATGCACGAAGAACTCAGCAACTTCAAGCGCAACAAAGTATGGACCTTAGTAAAGAAGCCAAAGGAGTGCCGCAATGTTATAGGCACTAAATGGATTTTCAAGAACAAGCAAGATGAGTTTCGAAATGTTGTGAGGAACAAGGCAAGATTGGTGGCTCAAGGGTTCTCTCAAGTTGAGGGAATTGACTTTGGAGAAACCTATGCTCCCGTGGCTCGCCTTGAGTCCATCTGTATCCTTCTTGCTTATGCATCGCATCATAACTTTAAGTTACAACAAATGGATGTGAAAAGTGCATTTCTTAATGGTCCTTTGCATGAAGAGGTTTATGTTAAGCAACCCCCGGGGTTTGAGGATCTCAACTTCCCTAACCATGTCTACAAGCTTGATAAAGCTCTTTATGGTCTCAAAAAAGCTCCTAGAGCTTGGTATGAGCACCTTAAAGAATTATTGGTAGACCGTGGGTTTGATGTTGGGCTAATCGATCCCACTCTTTTTACTAAGAGGGTCAATGGGGAACTTTTCGTTTGCCAATTATATGTTGATGATATTATCTTTGGCTCTACTAACAAAGCTTTCAATGATGAATTCTCAAAGCTTATGACCGATAGGTTTGAGATGTCTATGATGGGAGAGATGAAGTTCTTCCTTGGTTTTGAGATCAAGCAATTGAGGGAAGGAACCTTCATCAACCAAGCAAAATATCTCCAAGACATGCTCAAGAGGTTCAAGATGACCGAGATGAAGGGTGTAGCCACTCCAATGGTTACTAAATGTCATCTTGCACTTGATCTCAATGGTAAAGAGGTGGATCAAAAGGTATATCGCTCCATGATTGGATCCTTGCTTTACCTTTGTGCATCTAGACCGGACATAGTGTTGAGTGTTGGTGTGTGTGCAAGGTATCAAGCTTCTCCTAAGGAGCACCACATGATGGCTCTCAAAAGAATCTTTCGGTATTTGGTTGATACCCCAAGATATGGTATTTGGTACCCCAAAGGCTCAAGCTTTATTCTCAATGGATACACCAATGCGGATTGGGCGGGAGACAAGGATGATAGGAAATCAACTTCCGGGGCTTGCCAATTTCTTGGTTGGTCCTTGGTGTGTTGGTCTTCTAAGAAGCAAAATTTTATATCTCTCTCCACCGCCGAAGCCGAATATGTTGCCGCCGCAAGTGGATGCACTCAATTGTTATGGATGAGGCAAACTTTAAAGGCATACGGTGTCATTTGTGACAAAGTGCCTCTATTATGTGACAATGAAAGTGCCATCAAGATTGCCTATAATCCGGTGCAACATTCAAAAACGAAGCATATTGAGATCCGGAATCATTTCATTAGGGATCATGTTGCCCGTGGTGATATTGAGCTTATCTATGTTCCTACCAAAGATCAACTTGCCGATATATTCACGAAGCCTCTTGATGAAGCAAGGTTCACTTATTTGAGGAATGAGCTAAATATCATTGATTCAAGGAGTATAGCTTGACCATCTTGCAAACACACCTTTGTCTCAAAAATTTATTTGGTTTAGATGTGGGCATGGAAATAGGGGGAGTGCGGTTTAAATTATTGAGCTATCCCTCCCCCCATAATGCCAACATTAAGAAATCATTCTCTTTATATCATGTGTTGATATGTGAGCTTCAATGATGAGTAGTGGCTTGGACCCAAGATATATCTTCGTGGTGCCATGCCATAACACTCATATATGGTGGCCTAGGCCACCACAGTCTTCTTTGTGAAGAGTTGGAGTAATTTGGAACTTTATTGGACTTCATTTGCCTATCTTTTGTTCTTATGGGAAATCACTCATGTTTGGTCTTTATTTGCAATATTTTGCAAATATGAGTGATATCGTACCATCAACAGTGTGCTCTTTCTATCCTAAGCCCCACCTTTCCTAAAAGAAACCATTTCTATCTCCATTTGCTAAAACTTTGCAAACTTTCGAGGGCTGTTGGGCTGTGGACTGCTTCGGTGGCACTGCCGGTGCCTCCACCCCGGCACTGCCGGTGGCACCGGCACTGCCGGCCTTGGCTGGGCGGCACTGCCGCTGTGGGCGTGGGTTATGTTGAGGGCCCGCAGGGGGAGTTAGGGCAACAGCCTCTTTCTCCCCCATCGTGCGCTCCTCTCCTCCCACCCGACCCTAGCCGTTGCCGCCGTCGCTCCTGCCCTTCGGCCGGCGTCCCGGGACCTCCCTCCTCCTCTGGTCGGTGGATCCGGGCTGTGCCCCCTCCCCTCCATGGCTTCCTCCTCCGGTTAGTTCTTCCCTCTCTCTCCCTCTCTAGATTGGGTAGACCTCTCTAGAAGAAAGATGGACGGACGAATCTCTCCGTAAGTTTTGCCATAGAGGTGGATGTTCTTGTGCATGGTGCTCTGAAATTTTGAGGAACAATGGTTGAGTATAGAGCAGATCTGGCGTGTTCTCGTTGTGACCGGCACTGCCGCCCCTGTCTCACCGGCACTGCCGCCCCTGTCTCATCGGCACTGCCGGTTGGGCTGGCACTGCCGCCCATACCTCCCCGGCACTGCCGGTGTAGCTTTATCTAGATCATCTTTAGCCCCTTCTCTTGTATCTTGAACATATCATTCACCATGCCTTGATCATCATGTTTGCTCTATTTTAGTGTAACTTATCCTATGCTTCTTCTACCCATTGCTCTCACAGGTGCAGGTGAACCTCATCGCTCCAACTCAGGCAAACGGGCAGTACCGAGTGACTTTGAAGCTGAAATCCTACCTATGAAGAAGTCGTCTCATCGGGAGAAGAACATGGCTCCGACTGAACCTCGTGCTAACCTCATCCGGAGGCTGAGAGGCATGCCTATTGGGAAGTGGCCCGATAATGAGTATGCTCGGCTGCGTCAGACCAACATCTACATCACTCCCAAGGCCGACAATTGCTCTGAGCTGTTCTAGACTAAGTATCAAGAGAAGATTTTTTATGATCTCTATGCCAATGCCACCTATAAAGTCGCTCCTATGCATCACATCAACTTTACTCACATGGATAGACACGCCCAATACTTTGCAGAAGCTCGAGAGATTTGTCAGCAGTTTGGTCTCTTTCCCCTGATGAAATTTCATCATCCTTACTGTGTGGATGTGATAGGGCAATTCTTTGCCACAGTTTATGTTGACAATGATGATGCCAAGACTATGACTTGGATGACAGAGGGTCGCATGTTACATGGCACTTGGGACCAATTTGCAGCATGTCTTGGTTATCCGGTGCTCCCTGACAATGCAGACGGATATTTTAGAGCTCACAACACTCCCAAGCCCATTGAGAAGGCTCTCTTTGCTGATCTTTATCTTGAAGGAGAAGTGGTATATGGATCTCAGAAATTCCTTCGCCCGGTGTATGACATCCTTCTCCGCATTTATCGAGAGGTCCTTAATCCCAAGGTTGGCTGTGTTGATCAGATCTATGGATATCTTGGGAACTTGTTATATCTCTCTCACCAGCACCGTGACACTGGACTTCAGCTTGATGTGATGGACTTTCTGTGGAATGAGTTTTGGGCATGCATTATAGCTCGCAAGGCTCCTGTATTTGCTCCCTACTTCATGTTCTTCATATGCACTCGTTGGGACAATGCTGGATATGGCAATCTCTCTAATGAGGTTATTCTTCTACCTCACAAGGCCAAGGATCTCAAGGTCAAGACTCATGCTAATCCTCCTCGTCTTCCCAATGATGAGGACTCTGCTGAAGAAGACTCTGACTTGGAGTTTGCTCCCCCTGCTGACAATGGCTGGGTTGCTCGCATAGAGGCCAAGTTGGCCAAGATGTTCTGTCTTAAGTCTGACATCAACAGGCGTCAGTATCAAGCTCATAGGGAGCGAAAAATGGACAGGAGGAACACAAAGCTCATTATGCGCAAGCTGGATATTCCTGTTGAGAGTGGATCTGAGGAGGTCATCACTCCTGAAGAAGAATGGCTCTCTAAGCATGGCAATGTGACTGAGTTTGAACAGCTTGGGCTTCCCGGTCCTTCTCGCCGTCGGCGTCCTCCTAGTGATGATGTTGAGCCCACCGAGTCTGAAGACAATGACGAGACGGAGGATGAGTGAGCTTGACGTTGTAGCATCGCTTCTTTTCTCCTTTTTGGTGTCTTGATGCCAAAGGGGGAGAAGAAGGTCTAGTACGACTTGCACGGGATTTGCTAGGGTTTGAGGGCACAAGCATTTGCTTTTTATCATTCCGTTAAAGCTTGTGTCCTCCGTTTATCCTCTATGTTTATGTTGAACCTTATCTTGTGTTTTATGTGTCCTATGTGTGGTGGGCAAGACCTTTTAGTGAGTGAACTATTGCTATGGTTTTCGGTATTCGTGTATTGTCATGGATGGTATGATCATCTTATATCTCATATTGTCTATGGATTTATCTCAAATTGTTTCTTGATATGGTTATGGGACTCTTGCTCATGATATTGAGACTATTGTCTTGAATTCTTAAGGATGTCAGTATGAAAGGGTATGATCTTAACATCTCATCTTTTATCTTTTCCCATACATTATCTGTCTTATGTATTATGAGCATTGTGCCTTCTACCTTGTAATTTGAAGTTGTTCTATACCTAATGTGTGCATATATATATTCTTGCACTGAATTTCTCTCATGCACACATCTAGGGGGAGTTTCTCTCTATTGTCAAACATATAGATATTCTTGCTCTATTCTTTGCAAAATCCCGGTATTGTCATCAAACACCAAAAAGGGGGAGATTGAAAGAACATTTCATGATCTCTGAGTTTTGTGTGTTTGTTAACAACACCGGTGACAAGTTAACCGTGTGCTAAGTGGTTTACAGATAAGGAAAAGATATCGCAGGAAAATCTCGACCCACTCAAAAAGGAAGAAAAGAAGAAGGAGGAACCTGGAGTCTGGCCCTGGCCGGCACTGCCGGCAACACCGGGCCGGCACAGCCGGTGTGTGCACCCCGGCACTGCCGGCGATTCTAGGCCGGCACTGCCGGTGTGTGCACCCCGGCACTGCCGGCGTTTCTGGCCCGGCACTGCCGGCCTGCCTGTCGAGCTGCTGATTCAAAAATGTGGCCGGCACTGCCGGCATCTCAAGGCCGGCACTACCGGCGATTCTTCTCCAATGGGCAGAAAAGCTGGGGGGTATAAATACCCCCCTTCACCTACCTTGGAAGGTTGCTCAAACCCTAAGATCTTCATCCTCCATTGCTGAGCCACCAAGATCACCAAAATAGCCAGATATCCTCCCTCAACCACCCAAATCACTTGTGCTTTGGAGAATCGAAGGAGAAGACCCCGATCTACATCCTCACCGAAGCGTTTCGCATTTCCCCCTCTTATGCTTGAGGCCCCCTTGCTAGTGTTCCTCTTTGGATCCCTAGTTGATTTGTGTTGATGTATTGTTGTTGATTGTTGTGTTGTAACAGATTTGGGAGCCTCCAATTCGGTTGTGGATGTGTGCCCCAAGAACCTTGTAAAGGCCTGGTTTCCGCCTCGAGGAAATCCCTTAGTGGAAGTGGGCTAGGCCTTCGTGGCGTTGCTCACAGGAGATCTGAGTGAAGCCTTCGTGGCTGTTGGTTTGGCTTTCGTAGCAACCACACTCCTCCAAACGTAGACGTACCTTCTTGCAAAGGAAGAGAACTATGGGAATCATCTCCGTGTCATCGCGTGCTCCACTCTCGGTTACCTCTATCCTATTCTATCTCTTATATTGTGTAGCTATATCTTGTGTAGTTGTTTACCTTGTCATATAGGTAAATTCACTTAGTTGCATATCTAGAGAATTTACCTTTGTGTCAAGCCTAAATTGAAAAAGAACTAAAAATTGGGTAGCACATATTCACCCCCCCTCTAGGTGCGGCATACGATCCTTTCACCGCCGTACTGAGTTCATCGAGTTCGTCGAGTTCTTAAGTCCGACGAGCCACCGCGGCAAAAAAAAACCTCACCGTCGGTGTCTCCGACCACCGCGGAAACCATTCCGGTAATTCCTTCGACTTCGAGCTTTTTCGCCGATGTTGGTAGGGATGACTAGGGTGTAGTGAGCGATTCCGGCTAAGTTTAGTTACTCTGCAACTTCTCAGATGTCTTCCTCGACTCCGCCTCCATCGCAGTCAGAGCCTATTGCATCGACCCCCATTTCCTCCGCTCCTCCCCCCTTCATCCCTGTTCAGCTGGATCCTTCCAAGGACTCCGGCAAGAATATCGAAGGGAAATCGGCCAACCCGGACGAGATGGCCTGATCCAAGCAGATGGAGAAAAAGGTGGAAGAGGCCGCCGCCAAAAAGTCAAAGGCCCGATCTCGCGAAGGCGAGGTCAAGGGGCAATGGTGGCCTTGTACTACTACAGAGAACGAGCTCCGCAACCTCGAGGCGGAAGGCTTCTTGCAACCCGGATCCTGGCGAACGGTTCCGGGTGCCCTAATTCCGGCCCCCGAAGCCGGAGAATGGGCGGTGACCAAGGCGCTGATCGAGCGGGGGTTCTCGCTGGCGCCAAGTGATTTATTCACGGAAAGCCTTAAGGCGTACAAGCTTCAGCCCCACAACATCTCGCCCAACAGCGTCCTCGCCATCAGCAACCACGTCACCCTCTGCGAGGGCCATCTCCGGGTAATCCCCGGTTTGCCTTTGTTTCAATATTATTTCTCCGTCAAGAAAGAGACGGTTTCGCAAACCTCCTCGCTAGCCACTTGCGGGAGTATCACGTTCAAGCTACGCCCCGGCTGCGTCTACCCACATACGGATCGCCATGAATCCATCCGATACTGGTCCGGAGGCTTCTTCTACTTGAAGGATGTCTCCAATCCGGCTAGCTCGAAGACGCTGCTGGAATTCAAGGATGGCCCCGCCAGCGAGACCCCCGCCTGGTCCTAATTCCCCCATCTCTCCAAGTCATCTCAGCTGACAAGGGCGGTTCGGCGGATCTGCAAGCTAACGGAAGGAGGCTTGTCGAGGAAGGACCTGACCATGTCGTGGTTTACCAAGCGGATCCAACCACTCAAACATCGGGACCGCTTGATGTACCACCCTACACGGGGCGCGACGACACCATGGGTGCCTCCAAGGACAATCTTTCCGCTGATGCCTTGGATAAGCGGATCCGGGTGCTGATCAAAGTTCCGCGTGATGTTCATACTCACGTGTGCAACTTTGATATTCACACGGGCGGCTCCGGGACCGCGGTAAGTCTTTTGACTTAACAATCAATTCCTCATTTGCTTCTGCTATTTTGTCTAAGGACTTTATTTTTGCCTGCTCAGCTTGAAGCCCTTGAGGAGAAGGACCTCGGAAATTTAACCCGGGTTCCTCACTCCGGCACTACTGATCCGGAGGCCGCATCTGACGCGGAGGCTCCCGAGGCTCTGGCTCCCGCCAAGCGAAAGAGGGTCGCATCCTCCGGCCTAGCTCCAAAGCGTGCACGCGAAGTGCCAAGCGCCGCGACCACCTGGAAAGCTGAGAAGGAGAAACATCGCCTCAAGCATATTGACACCAGCAAGCATTCACAACCCAACATTGCACAGTTTTTCATCTCATCTGCGTAAGTGCTTGGCTTCCGGCTTATCTAATCTTTGCTACTTAAGTTAGCATATGCTAAGTGTTATGCTCCCTCATGGTATGCAGCAAAAGTTCCGGGAGTAAGCCCCCTAAGAACCCCAAGAAGAAAGCTAAGCCCTCTCCTACCTTGATGTCGATTACCCATGAGGTGGAGGTTCCGCCCAAAGCCACCTCTTCCGCCATTCCAGATCCAAAGGATGTCATCAACATTGACGACCTTCCTGAGGAACCAGCGGTGGAATTCGACAAGGGCACCTCCTCGTCCCAGCCTCCGCCAGAAGAACCTGATGTCACCTCGGCTGAAGCTCCGGCTAATGATGCCAAAAAGAAGTTGCTGTTGAGCGGTGTGACTGGTACGCCCCAGACGCACCCACATCTTTTTCTGGTTCTCAAAAATATTCCCCTATCACAATGTCATGTGGAGATGACAAACTTGATGAATGAAGTGTGGGGGAACCCAGAGACGGAGCAACAAGATCTCACAGACCTTGAAGGTAGCATCCGAGTCTTCTTCTCGCCAAGGACAAGCATGTGCGCCAGGTAATACCAGCCCCCAAGCGTTGGTTTAGATGTTTCCGAGTAATATGTGTGAACCGATGCTTTAACTGTATCAACTTTAATATATCTTAGCGGAAACTTGAAATTTTCCCAGCACGAGAACTTTTAACTTCGCGTCCAGCCCCCGAATTTTTAAATTTTTGGCTAACCTTTTCTGTTTTCTTCACATAACACCCGCAAACTGCATGAAGATTATGTGCGTGCGGAGAGCCAAAAATCGATTTCGATCCTTGAGACTTGTTTGAAAAACAACGAGGGTAAGGGTTCCGACTTCGCATCAAGCTCCTCAATGCACTTTTGTTATGAACATGTATTTCTATCGTTGATTTTGATCTTTTGCTTTCCGCCTTATAGAGTAACTTGCCAAGCGCTCCTCCATTGATGACATCTCCGTCGAGCTCGAGGTACTGAAGACCGAGTGTCGAGGGTACTCCTCGGCAATGCCCTCCGATTGGGGCTTAGGGTTGATGGAATCCTGTAGGCTGACACAAGACATCGGTTAACAGATAAGCAGGGAGAGCGATTTACCCAGGTTCGGGGCCCTCGATGAGGTAAAACCCTTACGTCCTACATGTCTGATCTTGATTATGAAAATATCTGGTTACAAAGGGGTGCCGAAGGTTTCAGCTGTGGTTTTGTCGAGAGGCTAAGTGCTACTTGGACCTAGCTCTAGACTTGCGGTGGCTAAAGTTGCTAAGATTGATTGTGTCCCTCGAAAGCTTCTCTCATGGCCCTTATATAGGGGGCCAGGTCTCAAGAGATCTGTCCGGGTACGACTAGGTTACAAAAGCCCTAGATCTAGACTTTCCTTGTTCGGTTCCTCTACGTCTTGTCCTTCAAGGAATCTTCTTCGGCACCTCCGTAGTGGCCCAGCTTGCCATCGGGTGTCTTCATGGGCCTCCAGTTGGGCCGTACAGGATAGGGCAATAACAGTTACCCGAAGGGTAATGCCCACGTCAGTAGCCCCCGAGTGTCTAGCCGAAGATATTTCGGGTAGAGACTAAAGCATGCCTCCATCAAATGTTCTTCTCTCTTGATAGTTCATGTCCATCTTGTAACAGCATCATCTTCTTCTATCGGGTGCGCGTTCAGCGCTCCCGATGGGAGTAGCCCCCGAGTCTAGGTACGGATGCTTGCAATCCGTGCGTACACTCAAGTTGTGCCACTCGAACGTTTTCTTTTGCCGAAGTTTTCGACGGGTCTTCATAGGCCAACCGATACATTTGCATCGGAGCAGGATTTTTCCAAGTAAGATTTTAATGCGTAAAGGATATTGAGCAACGTGCCCAGCTTTGCTGGTTAACTGCCGATGGCAAAACAACGTTACCCTACACAGAATCAAGTCCCTGGGCATGATCCTGGAGTGCAAAAAAGTTTATCGGGTGCGCGTCCAGTGCTCCCGATGGGAGTAGCCCCCGAGTCTGGGCACGGGCGCTTGTGACCGGGTGCAGACTCGAGATGAGCATTCCGTCCTTTTCTTCAAATATTTCTTCACAACCTTCTTTCCAGGGGAATCTTCGAGTTCACGTTTATCGGGTGCGCGTTCAGCGCTCCCGATGGGAGTAGCCCCCGAGTCTAGGTATGGATGCTTGCAATCCGTGCGTAGACTCAAGTTGGCCACCCGACGGTTTTGGTTTCTCCTCGGATACTTCCGGTCAGCTTCACGACGTCACTGATGACGTAATCACTGCCATGGTTTGATTGACAAGACGTGACCTGACGGGCCCACCCTAGCTCTGCGCGGGCAGTTTTTAGGAAATGACCAGTGCATGCGCATTGACCGAGGTGCCTCCTCGATTTCCGCACATCGTGGGAATAATGGGCAGCCGGTTCCGTTCTCTTTAGAGCGACACGTGTACGACTAGATCTCGTCCACCTCCCACGATGGCTTTGGAGTTATGGCCACGATCTCCCATCAATCTCGTGATATAAATAGGGAGCCTTCCCGTTGTTTTCACTTTTTACGTTTCCACATTGCTCATCTTCTTCCCCAACCTTTCTTTTCACCTATGTTCCTTCTCTCAAGAGCTCCGGACGCCATGGGCTAGAATAAGAGCACCAGCGCCTCAGGCGCAACCAAGGTCAGCCGCGATTGGAGCGCCTCCACCATTTCCAACCGCGAGGTGAACAAGCTGCGCACCCTCGGCCTCATTCCCTCGTCTGACAATGACATTCGTCTTCCAGGTCCATCCTCTCTCCCAAAGCCCCCAAAGGGCTTCACTATTATGTTCGTCGTCTTTCTGTTTCGCGGGCTTTCTCTTCCTGCCCACGAATTTCTCCGTTCCCTTCTTTTTTTCTATGGGATCCAGCTCTGGCAGCTGACCCCAAATTCCATCCTCCATCTTTCCATCTTCATCGCTGTTTGCGAGGCTTTCCTCGGCATCGACCCCCACTGGGGTCTTTGGAGGAAAATCTTTTATGTCAAGCGTCATAATGACAACAATGCCCCCCCCCCCCCGTCGTCGGTGGCGTTGGCTTCGTTGTTAGAAAGGAGGTTGATTACTTCAACTCCCCGATGAAAGAATCTGTCCAGGGCTGGCGTCACAAATGGTTCTACCTGCGAGACACTTCAGTATCTGGGCGACGTTCCAACCTTCCTCCGTTTGAAGATGTCCTGGTGGCTCAGCCGAAGAAATCTTGGCGAAACACCCTGTCTCCCGACGAAAGCGCCATAGCCGACAAGCTGTTCAAACAGGTTGTTGACCTAAAGAACGTGGGAGGCTTGACGATGTGCGGCACTGAAGTAGTCTCAGTGTTCCTAAGACGTCGGGTGCAGCCACTGATGTCCCTGCCTCACCAGCTGTGGATGTACAATGGGAAGGATGATAAGTCGAGAGTAAGCTCTGCCGACCTGTCGGATGATGACCTTCGTGACGAAGTGCGACGTCTCACTTGCTACAGCATGAAGGACACCATTGTCCTGACTTCGGCCCACTCTCCATACGATCTCAAACACCTTCCGACTGAGGTAACCTTTACTTCATTTCGATCACTATTATTGTGCTGCTCCATCTTTTACTAATTTCTCACCTGTCGACAGGCCTCCACCGTGGCTCAATGTTATCCTCCCACACCCGAAAGTGGTGTGGAACCAGAGGATGACGATGATGACTCCGATGAGACCGAGCATGCGCGGCACGTTCTTGAGGACAGCGACGTCCAGGAGGACGAAGCCCCCGAGGATGATGCCCTCACCAGGAGCAGGCGGTGCAAAAGGATAAATGAGGACCTGATCACAACGGCTGAATCGAGTCCTAGCGGGCAAGATAATGATGCCAATGAAGCTGCATCGCCTCCCCCTGCCGCGAAAAGTTCGACAAGTTTCTTCGCCGCCGAAGATGACTTAGACCTGTGAGTATTTTCTTCTTTTTGCAACTAGCCTTCTTTATTCTTGTATGATGAACGTCCTTACTTTTCAAGCAGCTCTGATGACGACGACGAGCTCCCTCTCGCGAAGAGGTCTAAGTTGTTCTCTGGGAGGGCTGAATCAGCCAAGGAGTCGAATCCTTCGCCTGCCAAACCGACGCCGCCCTCAAGGACGACCGTGGGAAAGGTTCCGGTGTTGAAGGTTATTTCTCCTGGCAGCGCCCCCGTTCCTTCGACTGCTCGTGATCATGTAAATGGACCATCTAACTTAGTTTTCTTCTTTTGTGGTGAATTTTCATGTCTGGCTGAAGTTCCTTGACCTTTTCCCTTGCAGCCAATTTATGCCACAGTTGATGCTGTGGCAGATTTTGCTGATCAATTTACTCGCCTGGAATCTGAGAATGTTCAGCTTCGGAAGATCGTCAAAGTTTCGGCTGACCAAGTGCTGGAGGCTAACAAGCTCGCAGCCGAAGCCCAGAATGAAAATATCCTGCTAAAGGATGAACTAAAGAAGCTGAAGCAGAAAATGAAGGATGAGGAGGATGCCAGACTTGAAGCTTCTGTCGCTGCTGACAAAAAGGAAGGCGCCCTCCGCGAGTCTATCACGCACTTGCTTGGTAAGTTCCTTCGTGCTCGAGCGTAAAATATTTCTGTGATACTATCTTCTGGTTTGCTTATCTGTCACTTCTCAGCTGCTGCCGACGTGCCTATCAATCGAGCACGACAGCTTCGGGAGGACTCAATGACTGATGTGCTCTCCCTTGCCACTAACGCCAATATCCAAATTCTTGGGCTGCTGCAAAAGACCAAGGGAGCACTGTCGAGGTTGTTCTCGATGATATTCCCGAAGATAAAGCAAGACAAGACCCTTGGCGAGATGGCAGATGCTTTCTCCATCAACCCTTCTGAGCCTATAGAGGTACTAGAGTGGCGCTCCCGACTATTCGGAGCAGTCCTTACTTTTCAACTGCTGATGGGTCATGGGTTAGGCTCTGAATTAGAAAAGTTATCTAAGGCGCTGCCCGTAGACGAGAACAACTGCCTAGTTGATCTTGATCCCTACAAACAATCGATGGTGAAATGCGCCAATCATCTTCTCAAATTGGTTGACGAAGCGAAGACCAAATCTGTGTCTGAAGCTGCTCCTGACTCATCATCGGCTCCCTCATGATTAAACTTCTCGCTCTGTTGCTGTAACTAGACCTTGATATAATCTAGGCCTGCTTTATATTGGCTCTGTTTCCAGTACCGCTACTCTTTTTGAATGTAATATATGTGCAATGCTCCCGATGGGAGTTTCTACCAATGCTTTTCTGAAGTCAGAGTTGTGCTGCAGATTCCTCCATCTTCTTCTCGCACCGATCCTTCTTTAAACCCTTCGTCTAACGATGAGTCCGATCTTGTTCGTCGTTTGCGTGACCAAATTACTCGGCTGAACAAAGACATAACCACCCTTCACGCGATGGCAGCTTTGATAAAGAGAAAAAGCGAAATTGCTACTGCAATTGAACAACACGCTCTTGATCGTCTCCATATTGCTACTGAAAGTTTGAGCTGTAAGTGTCCATTCATCTTTCGATTTTTATTGACATCCGAACGTTCCTTAACTGATTAGTGCTTCTCGACAGTCGTGGCTTCTGATTCAGCAGAGGAGAACAAAAGGATCCATGAAAAGATCGAGGCGATGACCAATGCTGCTCATCCGAAGCATGAATTATGGTCCCAGCGACCGAAGGTTGTTGTTGTGGCCAAATTTGAGCATCGAGCAGAGAATGTGCATTACTATTTTGACAAGTACCATGCTCATCTCTCGATGGTGTGGAGGACCTTGTTTCCTCTGGACCAAGCACCCGAGACTTTATCTGCTTTGTTTACTCGATTCAAACTCCAGAGAGGATTCGGTTGTTGGTGCGAAAGGTACTCCTGGCTGGCGCCGAACTTGCTCTTACTTCAGTGTTAGCGTGTCATCCGACCTTAGATTTGGAGGCCATAGCAAATACCAGTAGGAGTTTAAACCAGTATTATGACATTGCTAGAAGTGCCGCATATGTCATCATCTCTTGAATGGAAACAGATATTGAGAGGGACCTGAAGGCCCGAGAAGATCAAGGAAACCTGCTGTGAAATTATGGATTCATATGTATGTAATGACCTTGTACCTGCAAAGGATAATCTCATATGTAACTTAACGTGCGTTTCCTACATCATGTACTTTTGGTGAATTTGTTAATTCGAGTAATAATTTTTGTCGGGGGCGGCCGAGTGATCAAGTCAGTCTGCTCACCCGATGACTCCATTGTAATTGCAAGTTTATTGCGGAGTCGGTGTGTAAGTTCTGTAAGAGCGACACCCGTCGAATGATCGAGGGATTTAGGCGCTTGGCTTCGTCACACGGTGCACCGGTTTGAGCCTTGTTTGTGATAGTACGTCCATCGAATGCAGCGCTCGCGTATTTTCTCGAGGCTTGGATGGGTTGCTATGTGTCATTAACCTTAGCTCCCGATGGGAGTATTTAATTAATGACACTGTACAAACGTGTTTCTGGCCAGCGCTCCCGATGGGAGTAAGAGCCAATGACGGAGGCCCCGAACAATTTGTTCGGATAATGAGGCCTAGAACAACAAAGGTAGAAAACCCGATCAGAAGTTTTATTCATAATATAAGACAAGCTTAGGAGCCGCCAAATAACAAGGAGAGAATAATTATATCCTATGTGTAGAACCGTCGCAAATGTGCAACATTCCATGGATTTTCAACGTCTTCACCCGAAGCTAGATTCTTGAGACGATAAGCTCCCCCTGGTATCACTTTAGTGATGATGAACGGCCCCTCCCACGGAGATTTGAGCTTCAAAGGTTCTTGCTTTAGTCGCCGAACCATATCTCCAACACTGAAGCTTCGATTGTGTACTCGTCGACTGTGGTAATTTCTTAACGCTTGTTGATACACCATTGTTCTTGCCAAGGCGATGTCCCGAGCTTCGTCAAGGAGGTCCACGGCGTCTTGCAGCGCGTTGTTGGAAGTTACTTCCGTGTATGCAGTCACCTGAGGGGCTTCAAATCGAACATCGGCTGGCAAAACTTCTTCGCCTCCGTATACCAAGAAGAACGGAGTGCACTGAGTTGACCTGTTGGGAGTAGTACGCAAACTCCAGAGTACATATGGCAATTCTTCGACCCACGCTCCAGCTGCACCCGTAATGCGTTTTTTGAGGCCATCTCCTATTAGACCATTGATCCTTTTGACCTGGCCGTTGGTTTGGGGATGCGCCACCGAAGCAAATTTTAGTTTAATGCCACCGTCATCGCAAAACTTCCGAAACTTTTTAGAATCAAAATTAGTTCCATTGTCTGTGACGATACTGTGATGCAGGCCAAATCGACAAGTTATTCCCCTGAATAACTGGACGGCGGTTTCGGCTTTCTGATTTCGAACAGGTACATCCTCGATCCACTTGGTGAACTTGTCGACTGCAACCAGTAAATACGTGTGACCTCTAGGCGATGATCTTGGCAGTGCTCCAACTTGGTCGAGTCCCCACTGTGTGAAGGGCCACGCGAGAGGTATCATCATCAGATATGTGGCGGGAGCGTGCGGTTTTGGTGCAAAACGCTGACAAGGGTCGCACTTCATGACCAGGTCTCGAGCATCCGATGCTGCCGTTGGCCAGTAAGATCCTGCTCTGAAAGCTTTTGCCACAAGGGCCCTGCTGCCTACGTGGTGTCCGCAAGTTCCTTCGTGTATCTCGCGTAGTAGTGCCTTTCCATCGTCGATGGCAATACACCTTTGAAAGATACCAGAGATACTACGCTTGTAGAGTTCTCCGTTCACCACAGTGAAGGCCTTTGACCGTCTCACAATTCGCCTTGCTTCCACCGGGTCCTCCGGTAGTTGCTGCTCTATTAAGTATTCCAAAAAATGTCTGGTCCACAGCGGCTCAAGGAGGAGAACCTGCTCCTCGGATTGAGGTGGAGATTCTTTGGCAACTTGCTGCAAGCTTGCTTCTGGATCATCAGTCGATGGTTTTGGAGGTGCCGATGCTTTCTACTTGATCGATCGCTGAGTGATAACTTCATAAAATACCCCGTCTGGGATGGGGGCGCACATGGATCCGATGTTTGCCAAAGCGTCGGCTTCCTCGTTGCTGGCTCTTCCGATGTGCTTGAGTTCGCACCCTTCAAATGTGGCTTCCATATTCTGGTACAATTGATGGTAGGCGATCATGTTATCGCTGACCACGTCACATAAATTCATCAACTGCTGTACCACCAGGTTCGAGTCTCCATAAATTTCCAGGCGAGTTGCTCCACATGCCTTTGCCATCTTCATTCCGTGCAACAGTGCCTCGTATTCCACTTCATTATTTGTCGGCAGGGAGAAATTCATACGTAGGATATACTTCATCTTGTCTCCTTGTGGCGATATCAATATCACCCCTGCCCCTGCGCCTGTACTCCGCTTTGATCCGTCAAAGTACATTGTCCATGAGCCAGACATGTCGGGTGCTGCCGGTGTTTGCGACTGAATCCAGTCTACCACGAAATCTGGGAGGACTTGAGATTTGATCACCGTCCGGTTAACATAGGTTATGTCGTGTGGTTCTATCTCGATGGCCCATTGGGACACTCGACCCGTAGCTTCTGGGTTAGTAAGTATATTCTTCAACGGTGCCTCGCTTACCACAATGATCGGGTGCTCCGTGAAATAATGGCGCAGCTTGCGAGCTGTTCTCCATACCGCATACGCTAACTTTTGGTGATGAGGGTACCTCTGTTTCGCTGGCGTGAGCACTTTGCTGAGGTAGTAAATGGGTATTTGCACGCCGTGAACTCTTCCTGCCTCCTCTCTATCAACAACTAAAACGCTGCTGAAGACTTGCACCGTTGCTGCTATGTACATGAGCAGCGTTTCTTTTTCATGTGGGGTTACGAGTACTGGGGACCTCGACAAGATCTTCTTCAGATTATCAAAAGATTCCTGCGCTTCGTCTGTCCACTCGAATTTTTCCGACTTCTTCATCAGGATATAGAAGGGCAAAGCTTTTTCTCCTAGCTTGGCGATGAATCTACTGAGTGCTGCCAGCCGTCCTGCCAATTGCTGCACTTGGTGCAAATTCATTGGCGACTCCATATCGAGAATGGCTTTGATCTTCAAAGGATTGGCCTCTATCCCTCTGGCTGAGATGAAATATCCGAGTACATGTCCTCCCGATACCCCGAAAAAACATTTCTTTGGGTTCAGCTTGATTTTATACCTGTCGAGGTTGTCGAAGGTTTCCCGCAAATCGTCGATGAGAGTAGCGGCATGCTTTGTCTTTACCACGATATCATCAATGTAGACTTCGATATTCCTTCCAATCTGCTCCCCAAGACAAGCTTGCATGCATCGCTGATAGGTTGCTCCTGCTTTTTTCAGCCCGAAAGTCATGACGTTGTAACAGAAAACATCGTTCGGGGTGATGAATGCGGTTAACTCTTGGTCCTCTTTCTTGAGCTTGATCTGGTTGTACCCGGAGTATGCATCGAGAACGGAGAGACGACGACATCCTGCTGTGGAGTTGACTATCTGATCGATATGAGGCAGTGGGAAGTGGTCCTTAGGGCAATGCTTATTGAGACTTGTATAATCGATACACATGCGAAGAGCTGTTGTGTCTTTCTTTGGCACCATGACTAGGTTGGCCACCCACTCGGCTTCTTTGAGCTCCCGAATGAATCCAGCCTTGCGGAGCCAACGAACTTCTTCGCCGATCGCCTTTCCCTTCGGCTCTGAAAACCTACGCATCGACTACTGCACTGGTTTGGCTTTTGGGTCAATGTTAAGGGCGTGCTCAGCGAGTTCCCTGGGAATACCTGGCATGTCGGATGGCTCCCATGCAAATATTTCCCAGCGCTCACGGAGGAACTCGATGAGCGCGCTTTCCTATGCGACAGCAAGATCTGCCGAAGTGTTGACTGTCTTCTTCGGGTCAGTAGGATGCACTTGTTGTTTCTTTGCCTCCTTTGCGACGTCAAATTCATCAGATCTTACGTTTCGATTGTCAGCTGGTGGCTTTGTGTGGTCTGTGATAGCGTCGACCGCGTTGAGTTCTTCCTTGGCCCCAAACTTCGAGACGATCTTCTGGAAGTCCCTGTCGCAACTATCTGAACGAGAAAAGCTTTCGTGCATAGTCATTGCTGTCCCATTATTGCTTGGCATCTTCAACTTCAGGTATGCGTAATGAGGTACCGCCATAAATTTGGCAAACGCTGGTCTGCTGAGGATGGCATGGTAGTGAGGTTCCCAATCGACCACCTCAAATTCGACTTTCTCCTTCCTGAAGTTGCTAGGTGTGCCGAAAACCACGTCCAGCAATATTTTACCAAGGGAATAAGCGGGTCGGGTCGGTATGATGCCGTGGAATCCTGTGTCGGACTCCCTTAGCATGTCGACTGTTAGGCCCATTGCTTTCATTGTGCTGGCGAATAACAGATTCAGGCCGCTTCCTCCGTCCATGAATAACTTGCTATGTTGTATCCTCCGATCTGTGCTTCAAGGACCAGGGCAGCATGGCCAGGCCTTGGAACGGCCTTCAGATGATCTGCCTTGCTAAAAGATATGGTTTGGTCTGACCAGTCGATGTATTCGGGTGTGTCGACCATGGAAACTTCTGCATACTTTACTTCCCGCGAGAACTTCTTGACTTCTCTCTTTGAAAAACTGGTTTTATGGATCATGCTGACCTGTCCGCGAGATTCTGGAAACACTTCGGTTGGTACGTACTTGTCTCCTCCTGCTGGTACGTACGGTTCTGGTATATATGGTTCTATTGGATAACTAAAGGATGCCGCCCTTCTCTCTATTGCGTGAACTATTGTCGCGGCTTCAGCCCTAAGATCGTCGCAAAACTGCCGAATTTCGAGGAACTGCCGACAATTTCTGAGCAGATGACTGGATTTTTTCAAGGCCATCCTTTGGATCGATGTAAGAATGTAGATAACACGGTGCTTCAAGTTGCTCCGTGGCCGATAGGTAAGGTGTGCGGAGACGGTTCTTGTTCGGCTGCGTGCTGTGGCATCCTCGTTCATACTGTCGGCGGCGGGCCACGATTTGCTCTTCTTCTTCTTCACGACGTGGGTCCCTTCGTCTTTTCCTTTGCTACTCTATGGCGTCGAAGCTGCTTCGGCTGCTTTCTCCCGCACTCTTGGATTGGACTGCCAAAGCTGCTGCTGGCGTGATATCTTCTGGGGCCGAAGTTCTTGGGCTCGATGCGTTTGAACTAGGGAGGCGAAGAAACCCTCTGGAATCAATGATGAAGTGAACACCACCGAAAGTAGTATCCATGTTGCCATGTGATTCTGCGGAGATCGGACGCGACGTCTCGGTGTGCGGTACGAACTCGAAGGATCCGCTGCGAACTGAATCCCTCAGATCTGATGGCGCTGGTGACTTCAGCACGAACGCTGCAGATGTGACCGGTACTACCGATGACCTGCCTTGTGCCGATAGGCTTCCCATAGACGGCGCCAATTGTCGAGGGTGATCCTCGACAATGCCCTCCGATTTGGGCTTAGGGTTGATGGAATCCTATAGGCTGACACGGGACATCGGTTAACAGACAAGCGGGGAGAGCGATTTACCCAGGTTCGGGGACATCAATGACGTAAAACCCTTACGTCCTGCCTGTCTAATCTTGATTATGAAAATATCGGGTTACAAAGGGGTGCTGAAGGTTTCGGCTGTGGTTTTGTCGAGAGGCTAAGCGCTACTTGGACCTAGCTCTAGACTTGCGGTGGCTAAAGTTGCTAAGATTGATTGTGTCCCTCGACAGCCCCTCTCCCGGCCCTTATATAGGGGGCCAGGTCTCAAGAGATCTGTCCAGGTACGACTAGGTTACAAAAGCCCTAGATCTAGACTTTCCTTGTTCGGTTCCTCTTCGTCTTGTCCTTCAAGGAATCTTCTTCCGCACCGCCGTAGTGGCCCAGCTTGCCATCGGGTGTCTTCATGGGCCTCCAGTTGGGCCATACAAGATAGGGAAATAACAGTTACCCGAAGGGTAATTCCCATGTCACCGAGCATGCCTCCCTCAAAAATTTCCTCAAGGAATCCTACGAGAAAGAGACCAAGGAGAAAAAAGAACTCGAGGGGAAACATGCCAAGGCCGTGTCAGAACTTTCCGAGAAGCTGAAAATGAGCAACCAGAGGATCAAAACTCTGGTGTCAAAGGCAAAGGCTTATGAGGCGGAGGCAGCGAACATTGACAAGATGATCTTCCGTAAGGGCTTCACATTTTTCCGGCTTCTTCACTGCATTCATCCTGTCCCATCTCGGAAAAATGATCATGCGATTTTTTTGATGAAACAGCGTGTCTCGGATTCGAATGGCCAGAGTAATCTCCTCTCTCCAGGACTGAAGCATACGAAGAAACGCGAGATTCCATTGATGACCTCTTTGAGTCTTGCCGTGGCATCGCCAAGTCACTGTCTTTGAAAAGAGCCTACACCGCACTCATCGACCGGATGACGAAACTAATGCGGATGGTGCCGGATCTAATCAAGGAGTGGCAAGAATCTTCAGCCCGCGGAGTTACCTCTATTGCCTTGGAGATGTGTAAAGCGCACTTCCCTGCCATGAGTTTTGCGACAATTGCACGCGGAGTTCCCAGGGGTAGCAACGTCAAAGCTGCTCTCGTGGAAACCAAAGGGTACGACACGATGATTGCCAAGCGAGTTGGTCACTTGTCTTGGTACAAGAAGCATGCTCCTCCTCACGATTTTTCCGACGACGAGGATGACGAAGACGATGAAGACGTCAAGGAGGGCTCCGGGTCTAGCGCAAACCGCTCAGACGATAACTCCGGCGAGGGATCCGGAAAGGACGACACTTATCAAGCCTCGGAGGATGACGGACAGTCCTCCGAATGATTCCTAAAAAACAATGAGATGCATCATTTTGGTCCCTGAGTGGGTTTGTAATATAACTTAAATATTCTTAAGTAGCTACGAAGAAACATGGGCAGAAAAACTTATCCTGTTATTGATACGTCTCAAACGTATCTATAATTTCTTATGTTCCATGCTACTTTTATGATGATACTCACATGTTTTATACACACTTTATGTCATATTTATGCATTTTCCGGCACTAACCTATTGACAAGATGCCGAAGAGCCAGTTGCTGTTTTCTGCTGTTTTTGGTTTCAGAAATCCTACAAAGGAAATATTCTTGGAATTGGACAATATCAACGCCCAGGGGCTTATTTTTCCATGAAGCTTCCAGAAGACCGAAGGAGATACAAAGTGGGGCCACGAGGTGACGCCACAGTAAGGCGGCGTGGCCAAGGAGGGGCCCGCGCCGCCCTGTTGTGTGGGCCCCTCGTGACGCCCCTAAACCTACCCTTCCGCCTATAAAAAGTCTTCGTTGCGAATACCCCAGTACCGAGAGCCACGATACGGAAAACCTTCCAGAGACGCCACCGCCGCCAATCCCATCTCGGGGGATTCAGGAGATCGCCTCCGGCACCCTGCCGGAGAGGGGAATCATCTCCCGGAGGAATCTTCATCGCCATGATCGCCTCCGGATTGATGTGTGAGTAGTTCACCCCTGGACTATGGGTCCATAGCAGTAGCTAGATGGTCGTCTTCTCCTCATGTGCTATCATTGTTGGATCTTGTGAGCTGCCTAACATGATCAAGATCATCTATTTGTAATGCTACATGTTGCGTTTGTTGGGATCCGATGAATATGGAATACTATGTTATGTTGATTATCAATCTATCATATATGTGTTGTTTAAGATCTTGCATGCTCTCCGTTGCTAGTAGAGGCTCTGGACAAGTTGATACTTGTAACTCCAAGAGGGAGTATTTATGCTCGATAGTGGGTTCATGCCTCCATTTAACTGCAGGACGTGTGAGAAAGTTCTAAGGTTGTGGATGTGCTGTTGCCACTAGGGATAAAACATCAATGCTTTGTCTAAGGATATTTGTGTTGATTACATTACGCACCATACTTAATGCAATTGTCTGTTGTTTGCAACTTAATACTGGAAGGGGTGCGGATGCTAACCCGAAGGTGGACCTTTTAGGCATAGATGCATGCTGGATAGCGGTCTATGTACTTTGTCGTAATGCCCAATTGAATTTCACACTACTCATCATGATATGTATGTGCATTATTATGCCCTCTTTATTTGTCAATTGCCCAACTGTAATTTTTTCACCCAACATGCTTTATCTTATTGGAGAGACACCACTAGTGAACTGTGGACCCCCGTCCATTCTTTTACATCGAATACAATCTACTGCAATACTTGTTCTTTACTGTTCTTCGCAAACATCATCTTCCACACTATACATCTAATCCTTTGTTACAGCAAGCCGGTGAGATTGACAACCTCACTGTTACGTTGGGGCAAAGTACTTTGATTGTGTTGTGCAGGTTCCACATTGGCGCCGGAATCCCTGGTGTTGCGCCGCACTACACTCCGCCACCATCAACCTTCACGTGCTTCTTGACTCCTACTGGTTCGATAACCTTGGTTTCTTACTGAGGGAAAACTTGCTGATGTACGCATCACACCTTCCTCTTGGGGTTCCCAACGGATGCGTGTTGTACACGTATCAAGCTCTTTTTCTGGCGCCGTTGCCGGGGAGATCAAGACACGCTGCAAGGGGAGTCTCCCACATCCAATCTCTTTACTTTGTTTTTGTCTTGCTTTACTTTATTTTATTTACTGCTTTTTTTGCTTTCTTATATCAAAACACAAAAAAAATTAGTTACTCGCATTTACTTTATTTACTATCCTGTTTGCGTTCTCCATATTAAAAATACAAAAAAATTAGTTACTTGCATTTACTTTATCTAGTTTGCTTTATTTACTATTGCTAAAATGGGTACTCCTGAAAATACTAAGTTGTGTGACTTCACAAGCACAAATAATAATGATTTCTTATGCAGACCTATTGCTCCACCTGCTACTACAGCAGAATTCTTTGAAATTAAACCTGCTTTACCGAATCTTGTTATGAGAGAGCAATTTTCTAGTGTTAGTTCTGATGATGCTGCTGCCCATCTTAATAATTTTGTTGAACTATGTGAAATGCAAAAGTATAAGGATGTAGATGGTGACATTATAAAATTAAAATTGTTTCCTTTCTCCTTAAGAGGAAGAGCTAAAGATTGGTTGCTATCTTTGCCTAAGAATAGTATTGATTCATGGACTAAATGTAAGGATGCTTTCATTGGTAGATATTATCTTCCTGCTATAATTATATCTTTGAGAAGTAGCATAATGAATTTTAAGCAATTGGATAATGAGCATGTTGCTCAAGCATCGGAAAGAATGAAATCCTTAGTTAAAAATTGCCCTACCCATGGACTGACTACTTGGATGATGATCCAAACCTTTTATGCAGGATTGAATTTTTCTTCGCGGAACCTATTGGATTCAGCTGCTGGAGGTACTTTTATGTCCATCACTCTAGGCGCTGCAACAAAGCTTCTTGATGATATGATGATTAATTACTCTGTATGGCACACGGAAAGAGCTCCACAAGGTAAGAAGGTAAATTCTGTCGAAGAAACCTCCTCCTTGAGTGATAAGATTGATGCTATTATGTCTATTCTTGCGAATGGTAGGACTATTGTTGATCCTAATAATGTTCCTTTAGCTTCATTGGTTGCTCAAGAAGAACATGTTGATGTGAACTCCATTAAAAATAATAATTTGAACAACAATGCTTATAGGAATAATTCTAGTAACAACTATAGGCCATATCCCTCTAATAATGGTAATGGTTATGGTAATTCTTACAACAATAATAGGAATGTACCCTCTGGTCTTGAAGCCATGCTTAAAGAATTTATTAGTACACAAACTGCTTTTAACAAATCTGTTGAAGAAAAGCTTGGTAAAATTGATATTCTTGCTTCTAAGGTTGATAGTCTTGCTGCTGATGTTGATCTTTTGAAATTGAAAGTTATGCCTAATGAAAATAAATATATTAAGTCATTTGCTACAGCAAACGCCATCCAAGTTCGAATTAATGAGAATATTAGATTGATGGCTGAATTGCGTGCTAGGTGGGTGATACGTCTCCGATGTATCGATAATTTCTTATGTTCCATGCCACATTATTGATGATATCTACATGTTTTATGCATACTTTACATCATATTTATGCATTTTTTGGAACTAACCTATTAACGAGATGCCGAAGAGCCAGTTGCTGTTTTCTGCTGTTTTTGGTTTCAGAAATCCTAGTAAGGAAATATTCTCGGAATTGGACGAAATCAACGCCCAGGGGCCTATTTTCACACGAAGCTTCCAGAAGACCGAAGAGTCAACGAAGTGGGGCCACGAGGCGGCCAGGAGGTAGGGCGGCGCGGCCCAGGTCTTGGCCGCGCCGACCTGTCTCCTGGGCCCCTCGTGTGGCCCCCTGACCTGCCCTTCCGCCTACAAATAGCCTTCATCGCGAAACCCCAGTACCGAGAGCCACGATACGGAAAACCTTCCAGAGACACCGCCGCCGCCAATCCCATCTCGGGGGATTCAGGAGATCGCCTCCGGCACCCTGCCGGAGAGGGGATTCATCTCCCGGAGGACTCTACACCGCCATGGTCGCCTCCGGAGTGATGAGTGAGTAGTTCACCCCTGGACTATGGGTCCATAGCAGTAGCTAGATGGTTGTCTTCTCCTCATTATGCTTCATTGTCGGATCTTGTGAGCTGCCGAACATGATCAAGATCATCTATCTGTAATGCTATATGTTGTGTTTGTTGGGATCCGATGAATAGAGAATACCATGTTATGTTGATTATCAATTTATATCTATGTGTTGTTTATGATCTTGCATGCTCTCCGTTACTAGTAGATGCTCTGGCCAAGTTGATGCTAGTAACTCCAAGAGGGAGTATTTATGCTCGATAGTGGGTTCATGTCTCCGTGAATCTGGGGGAGTGACAAGAACCCCTAAGGTTATGGATGTGCTGTTGCCACTAGGGATAAAACATTGATGCTATGTACGAGGATGTAGTTATTGATTACATTACGCGCAATACTTAATGCAATTGTCTGTTGTTAGCAACTTAATACTGGAGGGGGTTCGGATGATAACCTGAAGGTGGACTTTTTAGGCATAGATGCATGCTGGATAGCGGTCTATGTACTTTGTCGTAATGCCCAATTAAATCTCACTATACTCATCATAATATGTATGTGCATGGTCATGCCCTCTCTATTTGTCAATTGCCCAACTATAATTTCTTCACCCAACATGCTATTTATCTTATGGGAGAGACACCGCTAGTGAACTGTGGACCCCGGTCCAATTCTTTACATCTGAAATACAATCTACTGCAATACTTGTTCTACTGTTCTCTGCAAACAAACATCATCCACACTATACATCTAATCCTTTGTTACAGCAAGCCGGTGAGATTGACAACCTCACTGTTTCGTTGGGGCAAAGTATCTTGGTTGTGTTGTGCAGGTTCCACGTTGGCGCCGGAATCCCTGGTGTTGCACCGCACTACATCTCACCGCCATCAACCTTCAACGTGCTTCTTGACTCCTACTGGTTCGATAAACGTTGGTTTCTAACTGAGGGAAACTTACTGCTGTACGCATCACACCTTCCACTTGGGGTTCCCAACGGTCGCGTGCTGTACGCGTGTCAAGCTAAATTTCTGGCGCCGTTGCCGGGGAGATCAAGACACGCTGCAAGGGGAGTCTCCACATCCCAATCTCTTTACTTTGTTTTTGTCTTGCTTTATTTTATTTACTACTTTGTTTGCTGCACTAAATCAAAATACAAAAAAATTAGTTGCTGGTTTTACTTTATTTACTGTCTTGTTTGCTATATCAAAAACACAAAAAAAATAGTTACTTGCATTTACTTTATCTAGTTTGCTTTATTTACTGTTGCTAAAATGGGTACTCCTGAAAATACTAAGTTGTGTGACTTCACAACCAAAAATAATAATGATTTCTTATGCACACCTATTGCTCCACCTGCTACTACAGCAGAATTCTTTGAAATTAAACCTGCTTTACTAAATCTTGTTATGCGAGAGCAATTTTCTGGTGTTAGTTCTGATGATGCTGCTGCCCATCTCAATAATTTTGTTGAACTATGTGAAATGCAAAAGTATAAAGATGTAGATGGAGACATAATTAAATTAAAATTGTTTCCTTTCTCATTAAGAGGAAGAGCTAAAGATTGGTTGCTATCTCTGCCTAAGAATAGTATTGATTCATGGACTAAATGCAAGGATGCTTTTATTGGTAGATATTATCCCCCTGCTAAAATTATATCTTTGAGGAGTAGCATAATGAATTTTAAACAATTGGATACTGAGCATGTTGCACAAGCATGGGAAAGAATGAAATCTTTGGTTAAAAATTGCCCAACCCATGGACTGACTACTTGGATGATCATCCAAACCTTTTATGCAGGACTGAATTTTTCTTCGCGGAACCTATTGGATTCAGCTGCTGGAGGTACCTTTATGTCCATCACTCTTGGTGAGGCAACAAAGCTTCTTGATAATATGATGATTAATTACTCTGAATGGCACACGGAAAGAGCTCCACAAGGTAAGAAGGTAAATTCTGTCGAAGAAACCTCTTCCTTGAGTGATAAGATTGATGCTATTATGTCTATGCTTGTGAATGATAGGACAAATATTGATCCTAATAATGTTCCGTTAGCTTCATTGGTTGCTCAAGAAGAACATGTTGATGTAAACTACATTAAAAATAATAATTTCAACAACAATGCTTACCGGAACAATTCTAGTAACAACTATAGGCCAAATCCTTATAATAATGGCAACGGTTATGGTAATTCTTATGGGAATTCTTACAACAATAATAGGAACACACCCCCTGGACTTGAAGCCATGCTTAAAGAATTTATTAGTACACAAACTACTTTTAACAAATCTGTTGAAGAAAAGCTTGGGAAAATTGATATACTTGCTTCTAAAGTCGATAGTCTTGCTGCTGATGTTGATCTTTTGAAATCGAAAGTTATGCCTCATGAAAATCATAATAATAAAATTGTTTACTACAGAAAATGCCATCCAAGTTAGAATTAATGAGAATATAAGATTGATGGCCGAATTGCGTGCTAGGTGGGAAAGAGAAGAAAATGAAAAAGAAGATAATATAGCTAAAGTTTGGACTATTACCACCACTAGTAATGCTAATGCTACACATGTTGCTGCACATCCTACTAATAATGGTAAAAGAATTGGTGTTGGCAATGTTTCCACTTCAAATGCAAAGCGTGAAAAACTGCCTGAAACTGCTAAAACTGCTGAAACTGCCTGTGATAAAACTGCTGAATTTTTTTCCAACATTGGGGATGATGATCCCATTGCTTTAGATTATAATGGTTTGAATTTTGATGATTTCCACATCTCTGAAGTTATAAAGTTCTTACAAAAACTTGCTAAGAGTCCTAATGCTAGTGCTATAATTTTGGCTTTCACGAAACATATTACAAATGCTCTCATAAAAGCTAGAGAAGAGAAATTAGAACGCGAAGCTTCTATTCCTAGAAAGCTCGAAGATGGTTGGGAGCCCATAATTCAGATGAAGGTCAATGACTTTGATTGTAATGCTTTATGTGATCTTGGTGCAAGTATTTCTGTTATGCCTAAGAAAATTTATAATATGCTTGACTTGCCACCATTGAAAAATTGTTATTTGGATGTTAATCTTGCTGATCATTCTACAAAGAAACCTTTGGGGAAAGTTGATAATGTTCGCATTACCGTTAACAATAACCTTGTCCCCGTTGATTTTGTTGTCTTGGATATTGAATGCAATGCATCTTGTCCCATCATATTGGGAAGACCTTTTCTTCGAACTGTTGGTGCTATCATTGATATGAAGGAAGGTAATATTAAATATCAATTTCCTCTCAAGAAAGGTATGGAACACTTCCCTAGAAAGAGAATGAAGTTACCTTTTGATTCTATTATTAGAACAAATTATGATGTTGACACTTCGTCTCTTGATAATACTTGATATACACTTTCTGCGCCTAGCTGAAAGGCGTTAAAGAAAAGCGCTTATGGGAGACAACCCATGTTTTTACTACAGTAATTTTGTTTTTTATTTTGTGTCTTGGAAGTTGTTTACTACTGTAGCAACCTCTTCTTATCTTAGTTTTGTGCTTTGTTGTGCCAAGTAAAGACGTTGATAGTAAGGTTCATACTAGATTTGGATTACTGCACAGAAACAGATTTCTTTGTTGTCACGAATCTGGGCAAAATTCTCTGTAGGTAACTCAGAAAATTATGCCAATTTACATGAGTGATCCTCAGATATGTAAGCAACTTTCATTCAATTTGAGCATTTTCATTTGAGCAAGTCTGGTGCCTCAATAAAATTCGTCTTTACGAACTATTCTGTTTTGACAGATTCTGCCTTTTATTTCGCATTGCCTGTTTTGATATGTTCGATGGATTTTTCGATTCCATTGACTTTCAGTAGCTTTGTGCAATGTCCAGAAGTGTTAAGAATGATTATGTCACCTCTGAACATGTATATTTTGATTGTGCACTAACTCTCTAATGAGTTGTTTTGAGTTTGGTGTGGAGGAAGTTTTCAAGGATCAAGAGAGGGAGATGATACAACATGATCAAGGAGAGTGAAAGCTCTAAGCTTGGGGATGCCCCGGTGGTTCACCCCTGCATATATCAAGAAGACTCAAGCGTCTAAGCTTGGGGATGCCCAAGGCATCCCCTTCTTCATCGACAACATTATCAGGTTCCTCCCCTGAAACTATATTTTTATTCCGTCACATCTTATGTGCTTTTCTTGGAGCGTCGGTTTGTTTTCGTTTTTGTTTTGTTTGAATAAAATGGATCCTAGCATTCTTTGTGTGGGAGAGAGACACTCTCCGCTGTTGCATATGGACAAATATGTCCTTAGAGTTTACTCATAATATTCATGGCGAAGTTTCTTCTTCGTTAAATTGTTATATGGTTGGAATTGGAAAATGATACATGTAGTAATTTGCTAAAATGTCTTGGATAATGTGATACTTGGCAATTGTTGTGCTCATGTTTAAGCTCTTGCATCATATACTTTGCACCTATTAATGAAGAAATACATAGAGCTTGCTAAAATTTGGTTTGCATAATTGGTCTCTCTAAGGTCTAGATAATTTCTAGTATTGAATTTGAACAACAAGGAAGACGGTGTAGAGTCTTATAATGTTTACAATATGTCTTTTATGTGAGAAACCGGTTCATCCTTGTGTTTGTTTCAAATAAACCTTTCTAGCCTAAGCCTTGTATCGAGAGGGAATAATTCTCATGCATCCAAAATCCTTGAGCCAACCACTATGCCATTTGTGTCCACCATACCTACCTACTACATGGTATTTCTCCGCCATTCCAAAGTAAATTGCTTGAGTGCTACCTTTAAAATTTCCATTCTTCACCTTTGCAATATATAGCTCATGGGACAAATAGCCTAAAAACTATTGTGGTATTGAATATGTACTTATGCACTTTATCTCTTATTAAGTTGCTTGTTGTGCGATAACCATGTTCCTGGGGACGCCATCAACTACGCTTTGTTGAATATCATGTGAGTTGCTATGCATGTCCGTCTTGTCTGAAGTAAGGGAGATTTACCACTAAAATGGTTAGAGCATGCATAATGTTAGAGAAGAACATTGGGCCGCTAACTAAAGCCATGATCCATGGTGGAAGTTTCAGTTTTGGACAAATATCCTCAATCTCATATGAGAAAATTAATTGTTGCTACATGCTTATGCATAAAAGAGGAGTCCATTATCTGTTGTCTATGTTGTCCCGGTATGGATGTCTAAGTTGAGAATAATCAATAGCGAGAAATCCGATGCGAGCTTTCTCCTTAGACCTTTGTACAGGCGGCATAGAGGTACCCCTTTGTGACACTTGGTTAAAACATGTGCATTGCAATGATAATCCAGGTAATCCGAGCTAATTAGGACAAGGTGCGGGCACTATTAGTATACTATGCATGAGGCTTGCAACTTGTAAGATATAATTTACATAACACATATGCTTTATTACTACCGTTGGCAAAATTGTTTCTTGTTTTCAAAACCAAAGCTCTAGCACAAATATAGCAATCAATGCTTCCCTCTGCGAAGGGGCCTTTCTTTTACTTTTATTGTTGAGTCAGTTCACCTATTTCTCTCCATCTTAAGAAGCAAACACTTGTGTGAACTGTGCATTGATTCCTACATACTTGCATATTGCACTTGTTATATTACTTTACATTGACAAATATCCATGAGATATACATGTTACAAGTTGAAAGCAACCGCTGAAACTTAATCTTCCTTTGTGTTGCTTCAATGCCTTTACTTTGAATTATTGCTTTATGAGTTAACTCTTATGCAAGACTTATTGATGCTTGTCTTGAAGTACTATTCATGAAAAGTCTTTGCTATATGATTCATTTGTTTACTCATGTCATTTACATTGTTTGGATCGCTGCATTCATTACATATGCTTACAATAGTATGATCAAGGTTATGATGGCATGTCACTCCAGAAATTATCTTTGTTATCGTTTACCTGCTCGGGACGAGCAGAAACTAAGCTTGGGGATGCTGATACGTCTCCGACGTATCGATAATTTCTTATGTTCCATGCCACATTATTGATGATATCTACATGTTTTATGCATACTTTACATCATATTTATGCATTTTCTGGAACTAACCTATTAACGAGATGCCGAAGAGCCAGTTGCTGTTTTCTGCTGTTTTTGGTTTCAGAAATCCTAGTAAGGAAATATTCTCGGAATTGGACGAAATCAACGCCCACGGGCCTATTTTCACACGAAGCTTCCAGAAGACCGAAGAGTCAACGAAGTGGGGCCACGAGGCGGCCAGGAGGTAGGGCGGCGCGGCCCAGGTCTTGGCCGCGCCGACCTGTCTCCTGGGCCCCTCGTGTGGCCCCCTGACCTGCCCTTCCGCCTACAAATAGCCTTCGTCGCGAAACCCCCAGTACCGAGAGCCACGATACGGAAAACCTTCCAGAGACGCCGCCGCCGCCAATCCCATCTCGGGGGATTCAGGAGATCGCCTCCGGCACCCTGCCGGAGAGGGGATTCATCTCCCGGAGGACTCTACACCGCCATGGTCGCCTCCGGAGTGATGAGTGAGTAGTTCACCCCTGGACTATGGGTCCATAGCAGTAGCTAGATGGTTGTCTTCTCCTCATTATGCTTCATTGTCGGATCTTGTGAGCTGCCGAACATGATCAAGATCATCTATCTGTAATGTTATATGTTGTGTTTGTTGGGATCCGATGAATAGAGAATACCATGTTATGTTGATTATCAATTTATATCTATGTGTTGTTTATGATCTTGCATGCTCTCTGTTACTAGTAGATGCTCTGGCCAAGTTGACACTAGTAACTCCAAGAGGGAGTATTTATGCTCGATAGTGGGTTCATGTCTCCGTGAATCTGGGGGAGTGACAAGAACCCCTAAGGTTATGGATGTGCTGTTGCCACTAGGGATAAAACATTGATGCTATGTCCGAGGATGTAGTTATTCATTACATTACGCGCAATACTTAATGCAATTGTCTGTTGTTAGCAACTTAATACTGGAGGGGGTTCGGATGATAACCTGAAGGTGGACTTTTTAGGCATAGATGCATGCTGGATAGCGGTCTATGTACTTTGTCGTAATGCCCAATTAAATCTCACTATACTCATCATAATATGTATGTGCATGGTCATGCCCTCTCTATTTGTCAATTGCCCAACTATAATTTCTTCACCCAACATGCTATTTATCTTATGGGAGAGACACAGCTAGTGAACTGTGGACCCCGGTCCAATTCTTTACATCTGAAATACAATCTACTGCAATACTTGTTCTACTGTTCTCTGCAAACAAACATCATCCACACTATACATCTAATCCTTTGTTACAGCAAGCCGGTGAGATTGACAACCTCACTGTTTCGTTGGGGCAAAGTATCTTGGTTGTGTTGTGCAGGTTCCACGTTGGCGCCGGAATCCCTGGTGTTGCGTCGCACTACATCTCGCCGCCATCAACCTTCAACGTGCTTCTTTACTCCTACTGGTTCGGTAAACCTTGGTTTCTAACTGAGGGAAACTTACTGCTGTACGCATCACACCTTCCACTTGGGGTTCCCAACGGTCGCGTGCTGTACGCGTGTCAGTGGGAAAAAGAAGAAAATACTAAAGAGAATAATGTAGCCAAAGTTTGGACTATTACCACCACTAGTAATGCTAATGCTTCACATGTTGCTACACCTCCTACTATCAATGGTAAAATAATTGGTGTTGGCAATGTTTCTACTCCTAATGCAAAGCATACAAAACTGCCTGAAACTGCTTGTGATAAAACTGCTGAAATTTTTCAAAATATTGGGGACAATGATCCCATTGCTTTAGATCATAATGGTTTAGATTTTGATGATTGTCACATCTCTGAAGTTATAAAGTTCTTACAAAAACTTGAAGGAGATATGCCCTAGAGGCAATAATAAAGTGGTTATTATTTATATCTTTATGTTTATGATAAATGTTTATATATCATGCTAGAATTGTATTAACCGAAACATTAGTACATGTGTGATATGTAGACAAACAAGAAGTCCCTAGTATGCCTCTTAAACTAGCTTGTTGATTAATAGATGATTAGTTTCATAATCATGAACATTGGATGTTATTAATAACAAGGTTATATCATTGTATGAATGATGTAATGGACACACCCAATTAAGCGTAGCATAAGATCTCGTCATTAAGTTATTTGCTATAAGCTTTCGATACATAGTTACCTAGTCCTTATGACCATGAGATCATGTAAATCACTTATACCGGAAAGGTACTTTGATTACACCAAACACCACTGCGTAAATGGGTGGCTATAAAGGTGGGATTAAGTATCCGGAAAGTATGAGTTGAGGCATATGGATCAACAGTGGGATTTGTCCATCCCAATGACGGATAGATATACTCTGGGCCCTCTCGGTGGAATGTCGTCTAATGTCTTGCAAGCATATGAATAAGTTCATAAGAGACCACATGCCACGGTACGAGTAAAGAGTACTTGTCAGGAGACGAGGTTGAACAAGGTATAGAGTGATACCGAAGATCAAACCTCGGACAAGTAAAATATCGCGAGACAAAGGGAATTGGTAATATATGTGAATGGTTCATTCGATCACTAAAGTCATCGTTGAATATGTGGGAGCCATTATGGATCTCCAGATCCCGCTATTGGTTATTGGTCGGAGTGAGTACTCAACCATGTCCGCATAGTTCTCGAACCGTAGGGTGACACACTTAAAGTTGGATGTTGAAATGGTAGCACTTGAAATATGGAATGGAGTTCGAATATTTGTTCGGAGTCCCGGATGAGATCCCGGACATCACGAGGAGTTCCGGAATGGTCCGGAGAATAAGATTCATATATAGGATGTCATTTTATGTGAAATAAAATGTCGCGGAAGGTTCTATGGAAGGTTCTAGAAGGTTCTAGAAAAGTCCGGAAGAAACCACCAAGGAAGGTGGAGTCCACATGGGACTCCACCACCATGGCCGGCCAGCCCTAGATGGGGTGGAGTCCCAAGTGGACTCCACCATAGGGGGCCGGCCACCCCCCCACATGGGAGGTGGAAATCCCACCCTTTGGGTGGGAGTCCTAGTTGGGCTAGGTTTCCTCTCTTATGGAAGGTTTTGGTTTCGGGTCTTATTCGAAGACTTGGACACCAACACTTGGGATCCACCTATATAATGAGGGGCCAAGGGAGGGGGCCGGCCACCCCAAGACCACAAGCTGGCCGCCCCCCATAGAGTGGCCGGCCACCCCTCCCAAACCCTAGCCAAGCTCCTCTCCTCCATATTGCCCGCATAGCTTAGCGAAGCTCCGCCGGACTTCTTCACCGCCACCGACACCACGCCGTCGTGCTGTCGGATTCAAGAGGAGCTACTACTTCCGCTGCCCGCTGGAACGGGGAGGTGGACGTCGTCTTCATCAACAACTGAACGTGTGACCGAGTACGGAGGTGCTGCCCGTTCCTGGCGCCGGAACTGATCGTGATCAAGATCTTCTACGCGCTTTTGCAAGCGGCAAGTGAACGTCTACCGCAGCAACAAGAGCCTCCTCTTGTAGGCTTTGGAATCTCTTCAAGGGTGAGACTCGATACCCCCCTCGTTGCTACCGTCTTCTAGATTGCATCTTGGCTTGGATTGCATGTTCGCGGTAGGAAAATTTTTGTTTTCTATGCAACGTTATCCTACAGTGGTATCAGAGCCGTGTCTATGCATAGATGGTTGCACGAGTAGAACACAATGGTTTGTGGGCGTTGATGCTCTTGTTATCTTTAGTTTGAGTACTTTGCATCTTTATGGCATAGTGGGATGAAGCGGCTCGGACTAACTTTACATGACCGCGTTCATGAGACTTGTTCCTCGTTCGACATGCAACTTGTATTGCATAAGAGGCTTTGCGGGTGTCTGTCTCTCCTACTATAGTAAAGATTCAATTTACTCTTCTATTGAAAACATTAGTATCAACGTTGTGGTTCATGTTCGTAGGTAGATTAGATCTCTCTCGAAAACCCTAAACCACGTAAAATATGCAAACAAAATTAGAGACGTCTAACTTGTTTTTGCAGGGTTTGGTGATGTGATATGGCCATAATGTGATGATGAATATGTATGAGATGATCATTATTGTATTGTGGCAACCGGCAGGAGCCTTATGGTTGTCTTTAAATTTCATGTTGAGTAGTATTTCAAAGTAGTTGTAATAGTTGCTACATGGAGGACAATCATGAAGACGGCGCCATTGACCTTGACGCTATGCCGACGATGATGGAGATCATGCCCGAAGATGATGGAGATCATGTCCGTGCTTTGGAGATGAAGATCAAAGGCGCAAAGACAAAAGGGCCATATCATATCACATATGAACTGCATGTGATGTTAATCCTTTTTATGCATCTTATTTTGCTTAGATCGCGACGGTAGCATTATAAGATGATCCCTCACTAAAATCTCAAGATAATAAAGTGTTCATCCTTAGTAGCACCGTTGCCAAGACTTGTCGTTTCGAAGCATCTCGTGATGATCGGGTGTGATAGAATCAACAAGTGAATACAACGGGTGCAAGATAGTTTTGCACATGCGGATACTAAGGTGGCCTTGACGAGCCTAGCATGTACAGACATGGTCTCGGAACACGTGATACCGAAAGGTAGAGCATGAATCATATGGTTGATATGATGAACACTTTGAGTGTTCGCCATTGAAGTCACACCTTTTCTCGTGATGATCGGGCTTAGGTGCGATGGATTTGGTTCGTGTGATCACTAAGACAATGCGAGGGATATTGTTTTGAGTGGGAGTTCACCTAGATTTTTAATTATGTTGAATTAAAATTTGAACTCAATTTGTCATAAACTTAGTCTAAACTATTGCAAATATATGTTGTAGAGATGGCGTCCCCAATCAATTTTAATCAGTTCCTAGAGAAAGAGAAACTTAAGAGCAACGGTAGCAACTTCACCGACTGGTTCCGTCATGTGAGGATCTTCCTCTCTGGCGGAAATCTGCAATATGTGCTTGATGCACCGCTAGGTGACCCTCCTGCAGAAACTGAAACCGATGAAGTAAAAGCTGTTTACGAGACTCGGAAAATTCGGTACTCTCAAGTTCAGTGTGCCATCCTATGCAGTCTGGAATCCGATCTTCAAAAACGTTTTGAGCACCATGATCCTCATGAGTTGATGAAAGAGCTGAAAGCTATTTTTGAGACTCATGCGGCCGTGGAATGCTATGAAGCATCGAAACAATTCTTCAGCTGCATGATGGAAGAAGGCAGCTCCGTTAGTGAGCACATGCTCGCCATGACCGGGCATGCGAAGAAACTCAGTGACTTGGGAATAGTGATTCCTAATAGACTGGGGATTAATCGTGTCCTTCAATCACTGCCACCAAGTTACAAGAACTTTGTGATGAACTACAATATGCAGAACATGAACAAGGAGTTACCTGAACTCTTTGGCATGCTAAAAGCTGCAGAGATTGAGATCAAGAAAGAGCACCAAGTGTTGATGGTCAACAAGACCACCAGTTTCAAGAAACAGGGCAAGTCTAAGGGAAAATTCAAGAAGGGTGGCAAGAAAGCTGCCACGCCTCCTATGAAACCTAAGAACGGCCCTAAGCCTGATGCTGAGTGCTATTACTGCAAGGAGAAGGGACACTGGAAGCGTAATTGCTCCAAGTATCTGGCTGATCTGAAGAGCGGCCTTGTCAAGAAGAAGAAAGAAGGTATATCTGATATACATGTTATAGATGTTTATCTCACTGGTTCTCGTTCTAGTACCTGGGTATTTGATACTGGTTCGGTTGCTCATATCTGTAACTCGAAACAGGAACTAAAGAATAAACGAAGACTACTGAAAGATGAAGTGACGATGCGCGTTGGAAATGGATCTAAAGTCGATGTGATCGCTGTCGGCACACTTCCTCTACATCTACCTTCGGGATTAGTTTTAAGCCTAAATAATTGTTATTTTGTACCCGCGTTGAGCATGAACATTATATCTGGATCTTGTTTAATGCAAGACGGTTATTCATTCAAGTCTGAGAATAATGGTTGTTCTATTTTTATGAATAATATCTTTTATGGTCGAGCACCACAAAAGAATGGCTTATTTCTGTTAGATCTCGATAGTAGTGATACGCATATACATAACATTGATGCTAAGCGAATTAAATTGAATGATAATTTTACTTATATGTGGCACTGTCGTCTTGGTCATATTGGAGTGAAACGCATGAAGAAACTCCATACTGATGGATTACTTGAATCACTTGACTTTGAGTCACTTGATAGATGCGAAGCATGTCTAATGGGAAAAATGACAAAGACTCCATTTTCTGGTATGATGGAGCGAGCCATCGACTTATTGGAAATCATACATACCGATGTGTGTGGACCAATGAGCGTAGCATCGCGCGGTGGTTATCGTTATGTTCTAACCTTCACAGATGATCTGAGTAGATATGGGTATATCTATTTCATGAAACATAAATCCGAAACTTTCGAGAAGTTTAAGGAATTTCAAAGTGAAGTAGAAAATCAACGTAACAAGAAGATCAAATTTCTACGATCTGATCGTGGAGGTGAATATCTGAGTTATGAGTTTGGCATGCATTTAAAGAAATGCGGAATACTTTCACAATTGACACCGCCGGGAACACCTCAACGTAACGGTGTGTCCGAACGTCGTAATCGAACTCTCTTAGATATGGTTCGTTCTATGATGTCTCTTACTGATTTGCCTTTATCATTTTGGAGTTATGCATTAGAGACAGCCGCATTCACTTTAAATAGAGCACCATCAAAATCCGTAGAAACGACACCGTATGAATTATGGTTTAATAAGAAACCTAAGTCTGTCGTTCTGAAAGTTTGGGGTTGCGAAGCCTATGTAAAGAAGTTACAACCGGACAAGCTAGAACCCAAAGCGGAGAAATGCGTCTTCATAGGATACCCTAAGGAAACTATAGGGTACACTTTCTATCACAGATCCGAAGGCAAAATCTTTGTTGCTAAGAACGGAACCTTTCTTGAGAAAGAATTTCTCACTAAAGAAGTGACTGGAAGAAAAGTAGAACTTCGATGAGATTGATGAATCTATACTCGTTGATCGTAGTAGCGCAAGATCGAAGTTGTACTGTACCGCCTACACCGGCAACAGAGGAAGCTAATGATAATGATCATGAAACTTCGAACGAGGAAACTATCGAACCTCGCAGATCGACAAGGGAACGTGCCACTCCTGATTGGTATGATCCTTGTCTAAATGTCATGATTGTGGATAACAATGATGAGGACCCTGCGACGTATGAAGAAGCGATGATGAGCCCAGATTCCAACAAATGGCAAGAAGCCATGAAATCCGAAATGGGATCCATGTATGATAACAAAGTATGGACTTTGGTAGACTTACCCTGATAGCCGAAAGGCTGTCGAGAATAAATGGATCTTCAAGAGAAAAACAGATGCTGATGGTAATATTACTGTCTATAAAGCTCGACTTGTCGCAAAGGGTTTCCGACAAATTCAAGGAGTTGACTACGATGAGACTTTCTCACCTGTAGCGAAGCTAAAATCTGTGAGGATTTTGTTAGCAATAGCTGCATTTTTCGATTATGAGATTTGGCGTATGGATGTCAAAACGGCGTTCCTTAATGGAGACATTGAGGAAGAGTTGTATATGGTACAACCCAAAGGTTTTGTCGATCCTAAAAATGCCGACAAAGTATGCAAACTTCAGCGTTCAATCTATGGACTGAAGCAAGCATCAAGAAGTTGGAACCGACGCTTTGATAAGGTGATCAAAGACTTCGGGTTTATACAGTATCATGGAGAGGCCTGTATTTACAAGAAAGTGAGTGGGAGCTCTGTAGCATTCCTGATATTATATGTAGATGACATATTATTGATCGGGAATGATATAGAACTATTAAGCAAAGTTGTTAAGGGTTATTTGAATAATAGTTTTTCAATGAAAGACCTTGGTGAAGCATCGTATATATTAGGCATCAAGATTTATAGAGATAGATCAAGACGCCTAATAGGGCTATCACAAGAGTACATATCTGGACAAGATTCTAAAGAAGTTTAGAATGGACGAAAGTAAGAAAGGGTTCTTACCTATGTTACTGTGCAAGGTATTGAGTAAAACTCAAGGACCGGCTACGGCAGAAGAAAGAGAAAGGATGAGTAACATCCCCTATGCCTCGGCAAAGAGGATCTATCATGTATGCCATGCTATGTACTAGACCGGATATAGCACATGCTGTTAGTTTGACTAGCAGATATCAAAGTGATCCAGAATGGAACACTCGGACAGCGGTCAAGAATATCCTGAAGTACTTGAAAAGAACTAAGGATATGTTTCTTTGTTATGGAGGTGACCAAGAGCTCGTTGTAAACGGTTACACCGATGCAAGTTGGAACACTGATCCTGATGACTCTAAGTCACAATCTGGGTACGTGTTTATATTGAATGGTGCTGCAGTAAGCTGGGCAAGCTCGAAGGAGTGCACGGTGGCGAAGTCTTCAACAGAATCAGAGTACATAGCGGCTTCAGAGGCTTCATCGAGCGGTATGGATGAAGAGGTTCATTGTAGAGCTCGGTGTGGTTCCTAGTGCATTGGACCCATTAATCATTTACTGTGATAACATGGGTGCCATTGCCAATGCACAAGAGCCAAGGTCACACAAGAGGCTGAAGCATATCAAGCTGCGTTACCACTCGATTCGCGAGTACATCGAAGATGGAGAAGTAAAGATTTGCAAAGTACACACTGATCTGAATGTAGCAGATCCGTTGACTAAAGCTCTCCCTAGGGCAAAGCATGACCAACACCAGAATGCCATGGGTGTTAGGTATATTACAATGTAATCTAGATTATTGACTCTAGTGCAAGTGGGAGACTGAAGGAGATATGCCCTAGAGGCAATAATAAAGTGGTTATTATTTATATCTTTATGTTTATGATAAATGTTTATATATCATGCTAGAATTGTATTAACCGAAACATTAGTACATGTGTGATATGTAGACAAACAAGAAGTCCCTAGTATGCCTCTTAAACTAGCTTGTTGATTAATAGATGATTAGTTTCATAATCATGAACATTGGATGTTATTAATAACAAGGTTATATCATTGTATGAATGATGTAATGGACACACCCAATTAAGCATAGCATAAGATCTCGTCATTAAGTTATTTGCTATAAGCTTTCGATACATAGTTACCTAGTCCTTATGACCATGAGATCATGTAAATCACTTATACCGGAAAGGTACTTTGATTACACCAAACACCACTGCGTAAATGGGTGGCTATAAAGGTGGGATTAAGTATCCGGAAAGTATGAGTTGAGGCATATGGATCAACAAGTGGGATTTGTCCATCCCGATGACGGATAGATATACTGGGCCCTCTCGGTGGAATGTCGTCTAATGTCTTGCAAGCATATGAATAAGTTCATAAGAGACCACATACCACGGTACGAGTAAAGAGTACTTGTCAGGAGACGAGGTTGAACAAGGTATAGAGTGATACCGAAGATCAAACCTCGGACAAGTAAAATATCGCGAGACAAAGGGAATTGGTAATATATGTGAATGGTTCATTCGATCACTAAAGTCATCGTTGAATATGTGGGAGCCATTATGGATCTCCAGATCCCGCTATTGGTTATTGGTCGGAGTGAGTACTCAACCATGTCCGCATAGTTCTCGAACCGTAGGGTGACACACTTAAAGTTGGATGTTGAAATGGTAGCACTTGAAATATGGAATGGAGTTCGAATATTTGTTCGGAGTCCCGGATGAGATCCCGGACATCACGAGGAGTTCCGGAATGGTCCGGAGAATAAGATTCATATATAGGATGTCATTTTATGTGAAATAAAATGTCGCGGAAGGTTCTATGGAAGGTTCTAGAAGGTTCTAGAAAAGTCCGGAAGAAACCACCAAGGAAGGTGGAGTCCACATGGGACTCCACCACCATGGCCGGCCAGCCCTAGATGGGGTGGAGTCCCAAGTGGACTCCACCATAGGGGGCCGGCCACCCCCCCACATGGGAGGTGGAAATCCCACCCTTTGGGTGGGAGTCCTAGTTGGGCTAGGTTTCCTCTCTTATGGAAGGTTTTGGTTTCGGGTCTTATTCGAAGACTTGGACACCAACACTTGGGATCCACCTATATAATGAGGGGCCAAGGGAGGGGGCCGGCCACCCCAAGACCACAAGCTGGCCGCCCCCCATAGAGTGGCCGGCCACCCCTCCCAAACCCTAGCCAAGCTCCTCTCCTCCATATTGCCCGCATAGCTTAGCGAAGCTCCGCCGGACTTCTTCACCGCCACCGACACCACGCCGTCGTGCTGTCGGATTCAAGAGGAGCTACTACTTCCGCTGCCCGCTGGAACGGGGAGGTGGACGTCGTCTTCATCAACAACTGAACGTGTGACCGAGTACGGAGGTGCTGCCCGTTCGTGGCGCCGGAACCGATCGTGATCAAGATCTTCTACGCGCTTTTGCAAGCGGCAAGTGAACGTCTACCGCAGCAACAAGAGCCTCCTCTTGTAGGCTTTGGAATCTCTTCAAGGGTGAGACTCGATACCCCCCTCGTTGCTACCGTCTTCTAGATTGCATCTTGGCTTGGATTGCGTGTTCGCGGTAGGAAAATTTTTGTTTTCTATGCAACGTTATCCTACAAAACTTACTAGAAGTCCTAATGCTAGTGCTATAAATTTGGCCTTTACAAAACATATTACAAATGCTCTCATAAAAGCTAGAGAAGAGAAACTAAATCGTGAAACTTCTATTCCTGGGAAATTAGAAGATGGTTGGGAGCCCATCATTAAGATGAAGGTCAATGATTTTGATTGTAATGCTTTATGTGATCTTGGTGCAAGTATTTCTGTTATGCCTAAGAAAATCTATAATATGCTTGACTTGCCACCATTGAAAAATTGTTATTTGGATGTTAATCTTGCTGATAATTCTACAAAGAAACCTTTGAGGATGATTGATAATGTTCGCATTACGGTTAACAATAACCTTGTCCCCGTTGATTTTGTTGTCTTGGATATTGAATGCAATGCATCTTGTCCCATTATTTTGGGAAGACCTTTTCTTCGAACTGTTGGTGCTATTATTGATATGAAGGAAGGCAATATTAAATATCAATTTCCTCTCAAGAAAGGTATGGAACGCTTCGCTAGAAAAAGAATGAAGTTACCTTTTGATTCTATTATTACAACAAATTATGATGTTGATGCTTCATCTCTTGATAATACTTGATACACACTTTTTGCGCCTAGCTGAAAGGCGTTAAAGAAAAGCGCTTATGGGAGACAACCCATTATTTTACTTCTGCACTTTTGTTTTATATTTGAGTCTTGGAAGTTGTTATTACTGTAGCAATCTCTCCTTATCTTTATTTTATTGCATTGTTGTGCCAAGTAAAGTCTTTGATAGTAAGGTTCATACTAGATTTGGATTACTGCGCAGAAATAGATTTCTTGCTGTCACGAATTTGAGTATTATTCTCTGTAGGTAGCTCAGAAAAATCTGCCAATTTACGTGAGTGATCCTCAGATATGTACGCAACTTTCATTCAATTTGAGAATTTTCATCTGAGCAAGTTAAGTGCCCAGAAAAATTCGTCTTTACAGACTGTTCTGTTTTGACAGATTCTGCCTTTTATTTCGCATTGCCTGTTTTGCTATGTTTGATGGATTACTTTGTTCCATTAACTTTCAGTAGCTTTGTGCAATGTCCATAAGTGTTAAGAATGATTATGTCACCTCTGAATATGTGAATTTTTGATTATGCACTAACCCTCTAATGAGTTTGTTTTGAGTTTGATGTGGAGGAAGTTTTCAAGGATCAAGAGAGGAGGATGATACAATAGGATCAATGAGAGTGAAAGCTCTAAGCTTGGGGATGCCCCCGTGGTTCACCCCTGCATATTTCAAGAAGACTCAAGCATCTAAGCTTGGGGATGCCCAAGGCATCCGCTTCTTCATCGACAACTTATCAGGTCACCTCTAGTGAAACTATATTTTTATTCCGTCACATCTTATGTGCTTTACTTGGAGCGTCTTTATGTTCTTGTTTTTGTTTTGTTTGAATAAAATCGGATCCTAGCATTCGTTGTGTGGGAGAGAGACACGCTCCGCTGTTGCATATGAACACATATGTTCTTAGCTTTATTATTAATGTTCATGGCGAAGGTTGAAACTGCTTCGTTAATTATTATATGGTTGGAAACAGAAAATGCTACATGTGGTAATTGGTATAATGTCTTGAATAATTTGGTACTTGGCAATTGTTGTGCTCAAATAGATCATGTTTAAGCTCTTGCATCATGTACTTTGCACCTATTAGTGAAGAAATACTGTAGAGCTTGTTGACATTTGGTTTGCATGATTGGTCTCTCTAAAGTCTAGATATTTTCTGGTGAGGGTTTGAACAACAAGGAAGATAGTGTAGAGTCTTATAATGCTTGCAATATGTTTTTATGTAAGTTTTGCTGTACCGGTTCATACTTGTGTTTGCTTCAAATAACCTTGCTAGCCTAAGCCTTGTACTGAGAGGGAATACTTCTCGTGCATCCAAATCCTTGAGCCAAAAACTATGCCATTTGTGTCCACCATACCTACCTACTACATGGTATTTTCTGCCATTCCAAGTAAATACTTCGTGTGCTACCTTTAAACAATTCAAAATTTATTATCTCTTATTTGTGTCAATGTTTTATAGCTCATGAGGAAGTATGTGGTGTTTTGTCTTTCAATCTTGTTGGGCAACTTTCACCAATGGACTAGTGGCTTCATCCGCTTATCCAACAATTTTGCAAAAAAGAGCTGGCAATGGGGTTCCCAGCCCCAAATTAATTAACCTTAATAGACACTCCTCCATGGTATGTGATTGATGGAAGGCACCCGCGGATCCGGTTAGCCATGGCTTGAGAAAGCAAAGGTGGGGAGGAGTGTCATCTCTAAATAAAACTAAAATAAATAGACACTCCTTCATGGTATGTGATTGTTGGAAGGCACCCGAGGATTCGGTTAGCCATGGTTTGTGAAAGCAAAGGTTGGAAGGAGTGTCACCCAAAAATAAAAATAATCATGGGAGCCGCTCTTTGAAAGTCTGTCTGGCAAGGGGGTTAGAGTGCCCACTACCATTCGTTGACAACAACATACACCTCTCAAAATTTTACTTTTATGCTCTCTTTATGATTTCAAAACTTGAAAAACTCTAGCACATGATTTTATCCCTGCTTCCCTCTGCGAAGGGCCTTTCTTCTACTTTTATGTTGAGTCAGTTTACCTACTTCCTTCCATCTTAGAAGCAAACACTTGTGTTAACTGTGCATTGATTCTTACATATTTGCTTATTTGCATTCATCATATTACTTTGTGTTGACAATTATCCATGAGATAAACATGTTGAAGTTGAAAGCAACTGCTGAAACTTATATCTTCCTTTGTGTTGCTTCAAAACTTTCTACTATGAATCTATTGCTTTATGAGTTAACTCTTATGCAAGTCTTATTGATGCTTGTCTTGAAAGTACTATTCATGAAAAGTCTTTGCTACATGATTCAGTTGTTTAACCATTGTCTTTACCATTGCTTCGAATCACTTCATTCATTGCATATGCTTACAATAGTATTGATCAAGATTATGATAGCATGTCACTTCAGAAATTATCTTTGTTATTGTTTACCTACTCGAGGACGAGTAGGAACTAAGCTTGGGGATGCTTGATACGTCTCAAACGTATCTATAATTTCTTATGTTCCATGCTACTTTTATGATGATACTCACATGTTTTATACACACTTTATGTCATATTTATGCATTTTCCGGCACTAACCTATTGACAAGATGCCGAAGAGCCAGTTGCTGTTTTCTGCTGTTTTTGGTTTCAGAAATCCTACAAAGGAAATATTCTCGGAATTGGACGAAATCAACACCCAGGGGCTTATTTTTCCACGAAGCTTCCAGAAGACCGAAGGAGATACGAAGTGGGACCACGAGGTGGCGCCACAGTAAGGCGGCGCGGTCAAGGAGGGGCCCGCGCCGCCCTGTTTTGTGGGCCCCTCGTGACGCCCCTAAACCTACCCTTCCGCCTATAAAAAGTCTTCGTCGCGAATACCCCAGTACCGAGAGCCACGATACGGAAAACCTTCCTGAGACGCCGCCACCGCCAATCCCATCTCGGGGGATTCAGGAGATCGCCTCCGGCACCCTGCCGGAGAGGGTAATCATCTCCCGGAGGACTCTTCATCACCATGATCGCCTCCGGATTGATGTGTGAGTAGTTCACCCCTGGACTATGGGTCCATAGCAGTAGCTAGATGGTCGTCTTCTCCTCACGTGCTATCATTGTTGGATCTTGTGAGCTGCCTAACATGATCAAGATCATCTATTTGTAATGCTACATGTTGCGTTTGTTGGGATCCGATGAATATGGAATACTATGTTATGTTGATTATCAATCTATCATATATGTGTTGTTTAAGATCTTGCATGCTCTCCGTTGCTAGTAGAGGCTCTGGCCAAGTTGATACTTGTAACTCCAAGAGGGAGTATTTATGCTCGATAGTGGGTTCATGCCTCCATTAAATTTGGGACAGTGACAGAAAGTTCTAAGGTTGTGGATGTGCTGTTGCCACTAGGGATAAAACATCAATGCTTTGTCTAAGGATATTTGTGTTGATTACATTACGCACCATACTTAATGCAATTGTCTGTTGTTTGCAACTTAATACTGGAAGGGGTGCGGATGCTAACCCGAAGGTGGACTTTTTAGGCATAGATGCATGCTGGATAGCGGTCTATGTACTTTGTCGTAATGCCCAATTGAATTTCACACTACTCATCATGATATGTATGTGCATTGTTATGCCCTCTTTATTTGTCAATTGCCCAACTGTAATTTGTTCACCCAACATGCTTTATCTTATTGGAGAGACACCACTAGTGAACTGTGGACCCCGGTCCATTCTTTTACATCGAATACAATCTACTGCAATACTTGTTCTTTACTGTTCTTCGCAAACATCATCTTCCACACTATACATCTAATCCTTTGTTACAGCAAGCCAGTGAGATTGACAACCTCACTGTTACGTTGGGGCAAAGTACTTTGATTGTGTTGTGCAGGTTCCACGTTGGCACCGGAATCCCTGGTGTTGCGCCGCAGTACACTCCGCCACCATCAACCTTCACGTGCTTCTTGACTCCTACTGGTTCGATAACCTTGGTTTCTTACTGAGGCAAAACTTGCTGCTGTACGCATCACACCTTCCTCTTGGGGTTCCCAACGGACGCGTGCTGTACGCGTATCAGCTATCTGTTTATCATTATATGCATGTTTCGTTTGTTTAAAAGCAAGTGCTAGTTTCCATGTTTTTCGGCTTGCTTATTTGATCTTCCACGAGCCGGAAGACCTTTAGCCGGAAAAAACTTGCCGACGGTGACATAGGCATCCCAAATGGGCCTGCCGAAGATAGTACCCGGGGTTTACTGAAGGCCCACTACCCGAAGAGTAAGAAGATTCGGAAGCCCAAGATATTATTAAGGAAAGCTAGAGTTGTAATAGAAAGTCTTATTCATAATCTTGCGGGATGAGTTAGAAACCACCTTCCCGGACTTTGTAACTTGTACAGCACGAATCCCTCGGCTCCACCTCCTATATAAGGGGGAGTCGAGGGACGTAGAGAGGATCGAATCATTGTTTTACTAAACCCTAGTTTCATAATCGTCGAGTACTTTTCGGCTGAAACCTTCGAGATCTACTTGCTCTCTACTTCCAACTAAACCCTAGCCTACAATCCATAGGCATTGACAAGTTAATACCTTGTCAATTGGCGTTGTCTGTGGGAACTAGAGGCGTAAGGATCTGATCTCGATGGCACGTTGAAGATCTTCGACATCATCAACTGCAAGCAATGCAATGGATCGAGGTAAACAGATCACTGCTGGTCCTGTCGATTTTGTTCATCACCCACCCTCCCGTTTGGATGCATATGCGTATCTGGCGGAGCCTATGGAGATGACGTTCGGAAGGTTTCGCTTTCGCGTCGAGAAGGAAGGATCGTATCGTGTCGAAATTCCGATTTCGTCGGGATCATCGGCGGTCGATTCCGATTTTTCAAGCTATACATCGTCAACCGAATCAGGAGAAGAAGAAACTTCGTCGTCACGATACATCAGCATCAGGGCAAGAGAGAAACTTGCCAAGATCTTCAGCGACATGTCGTTTGAGTCATCTGCGGACTCATATATAAGCGATGGCTCAAGCAGTGTCCACAGTTACGACTTCATCGACAAATCTACTACAGTGGGCGAGGTCTTCACCAATCTCAACGATGGTGTCACCAAACCCAACATAGATATGAACACAAAATATCATCAGATTTATGTCATTGGAGAGCCAAGCAATGACCAAGAAGAAACATCTGAGGCTTTCGACGATCTGGGAAATCCATACGTCGATCCCTCCGATCTGCGACGAGGCCTGGGCAATAAATACGTCGGGCCACAGCCGCGACACAGAGTTCGACTCCCACAAGCAGCGTGGGATAGAGCCGCGAGAGCTATGGATGGATCAGAACCAATGGCCACCACAGCCACGCCAGAGGAATTACAAGCATATCAATATAGGATCGCACGAGCTGCAAGAGAATTGGAAAAACAGGCAGCTGAGTTAAACAGAAGAAAGGAGGCAGCTTCTGCATCCAGCAGGAGAAGGGCAGAGTTGAGTCGACAATCTAGAACTTCGGGTGATAGCCACAGGGAAGCTCGGAACAGAGCAAGATCAAGGTTACAACACATACCCGAAGCAGAAAGAGAGCACCTGGTCCAAAACCTCGACATGTCCTTTATGTCGATAGACACAAGAGGAAACATCATCCCTAAGACACCAGAGGCTGGGTATATGGCGACACATGCTTTTATCCTCGCATCTAAACCACCTCCAGGAGATCCAAGGGAAACATTGTACAACATGGCGATAGCAGGAGTTGGAGCCATGGGGACGGCATTTGTATCAACACCTCCCGAAGGAACAGCAAGGCAAAATAGTCCACGACCTGCGGCAGTAGCAGCAGCAGCTCCTGAAGGACCAAGTGGAGCAAGAGATACGGCAGCACAAGCAAGGGTCGACAGAGCGCGACAAAGCAGAAGAGAACATCGGCAGTCCCCAGAGTTAAACGACGAGGATATGTGCGGTTTGCCGTGCTTCACGAGGAGAGTGCGAAAAACTCGAGTACCTTCGGGATTCAAGTTGCCTGATAATTTCAAAAAATTCGATAGCCTTCAAGATCTAGAAGATTGGCTAGTTGATTATCTCGAGATGGTGAAACTCACAGGAGGAACCAGAGCAACAGCTATGCAAAGCATCCAGGTGCACTTGAGTGGAGCCGCACGGTCTTGGATAAAGAAACTACCTCCAGGATCTATCGACAGTTGGGAAAGCTTCGAGGACGTGTTCGTCAAGAACTTCAGGTCCACGTGCAAAAAACCTGCGTCATTAGAGGAATTGAGAGCATGTCGACAAAAGCCAGACGAGCCAATGAGAAAATATATCCAAAGGTGGAACGTCATCAAACACTCGGCAGAAAATATATCTGACGAGAGAGCGATAGATGTGTTTGTCGCAGGAATCAGGCGTGGAGATTTTGTCGAGGACTTGGGAAGGACCAACCCAAAGACAGTATCCGTGTTAATGGAAATAGCAAACAGATGGGCAGATGGAGAAGATGTTGTCCACAACAAATGGCACAGGTCGCCAGAGGAGGACCGTGGTCGAAATTATCAACCGAGGCGACGATTTCCTCGGCAGTACCTGAACTATGATGCTCCAGGACAAATTTCGGCAGGTTTTCGGGCAAACACAGGAGGAAACGTCAGAGATGATTATCAGAGAAGCAATGAGCAGCGAGGCGATAATAGAGACGATTCTCGAAACAACAGGCAAAATAGCGGACCTAGGTCCCCAAGGCCTTTCGTGTCTCCTGAAGAGATGACGAATGGGCCGTGTCAGATGCACTTTTTCCTCGACAGCAACGGAAAAAGACAGTCAGGACATCTGCAGAAAGATTGTCGCAATTTCCAGGCAATGTTAAGGTGGGCAGAGCACGCTAACGCTCGGGCAGCACAGATAAATCATCGAGAACCCAGGAGCGAGATTCACTTGCCACCTCCTCCCGCGATTACAGAAGATAATCGACATCAGCTCAGAATAGCGCCATCACCTCCACCACCACCTTACGTTGATCCTAACTCCAACGGAGCGGTGTCGATGATTCAGAAGGGAAGGCCATCCAATAGAGCTCAGAAAGTAATCTCACGACAGGTGTTCATGGCAGAAAAAATGCCTCCACCAACAGTCGAGTATCTTAATTGGTCAGGGCAAGATATTGGCTTCACCATAGCAGATCATCCGCAGCAAGTTCCACGACCAGGGCAGTCAGCACTTATCTTACCAGCAGTTATTGCGGGATTTGATGTCTCTCGAGTGTTCATAGATGGCGGCAGCAGCTTAAACCTTATGTATGCAGATACATTGAGGAAGATGAACATATCCCTAGCAAACTTGAAGCCAACAGACACGAGGTTCCATGGTATCACACCGGAGAAACCAAGTTATCCATTGGGGAAGATCAATCTCGACGTTCAGTTTGGAACCCGAGAGAATTATAGAATCGAGAAACTGGAATTTGAAGTTGTGGATTTTCCGTCGCAGTACCACGCTCTGTTGGGACGACCAGCATATGCTAGATTTATGGCGGTACCACACTATACATACCTGTTGTGGAGGATGCCTGGACCGAAGGGACCAATCACAGTCAAAGGAAGCTTCGCCTTAGCCGATAAGTGCGATAAGGATTTTCATCGGATATCAGAAACTTTCGGGATGCAAGCTGAGTATTTGGCGTCAAGGAGTATGACTGACTACGACGTGTTGCCAGACGTTGGAAGGCCAAATAAAGAATCAACTTTCAACACCGAGAAAAATTCTAAGGAAGTGCAGATTCACCCGACAGACCAGAAAAAGACGACATCCATCGCAAACGACATGGACCTCGCATAGGAAAGCGCGCTCGTCGAGTTCCTCCGTGAGAACTGGAAAATCTTCGCATGGTGTCCAGCTGACATGCCAGGAGTACCCAGGGAACTTGCCGAGCACCACCTAAACTTGGATCCACTAGCGAGACCAATCAAACAACCTTTGCGGCGTTTTTCGGAACCAAACCGCAAGGCTATGCTGTCAGAAATCGATCGACTACGAGAAGCTGGTTTCATCAAGGAGTTGCACACAGAAGCCACATGGGTAGCAAATCCTGTGTTGGTGCCGAAGAAAAACACTAAGGTCCTTCGCATGTGCGTCGACTTTACGTGTCTCAATAAACATTGTCCAAAGGATCACTTTCCCCTCCCGAGGATCGATCAAATTATCGACTCCACGGCTGGATGTGAACGTCTTTCCTTCCTGGACGCATATTCTGGTTACAACCAGATCAGATTGAAAGAAGAAGATGAAGTAAAGACAGCGTTCATCACACCTTATGGCGTGTTTTGCTACAGAACAATGCCCTTTGGGCTGAAAAACGCGGGAGCAACATATCAGAGGATGATGCAGAAGTGTTTGGCGACACAGATTGGGAAAAACGTGCAAGTATACATCGACGATGTCGTCATAACGTCAAAAAAGGGGGCAACGCTGATCGAGGATCTCAAGGAAACCTTTGACAACCTCGACAAATTCTGCCTCAAGCTGAACCCGACGAAGTGTTCTTTTGGCGTTCCAGCAGGAGAACTTCTGGGGTTTCTAGTTTCAGCAAGAGGGATTGAAGCAAATCCCGACAAAATACAAGCTATCGTAACAATGAGGAAGCCAACAAAGTTGAAAGAAATACAGCAGCTAACTGGGCGAGTTGCAGCTTTGAGCAGGTTCGTCGCCGGGCTGGGAGAAAAAGCGTTACCATTTTATGCTCTGATAAAGCAAGGAGAGAAATTCCAGTGGAACGAAGAGGCCGATAGAGCTTTCGAGGATTTGAAGCGCACAATCTCGACACCACCAATCTTGGTGGCGCCGAAGGAAAAGGAACCTCTCCTGCTGTATATTGCAGCCACGCCCCAAGTGGTAAGCACGGTGCTAGTTGTTGAAACAGAAGAAGAAGGAAAACTCCATGGAGTGCAAAGGCCAGTATATTTCATCAGTGAAGTTTTATCGCCTTCCAAACAGCGGTACCCGCAGTACCAGAAACTAGCATATGGAGTAATTACAACGGCAAGGAAGTTGCGCCACTATTTTTCGGCACACCCGATAATAGTAGTCAACGAAGCACCTCTTTCAAATATACTGAACAATCCAGAAAGCTAGTGGCGTGTCTCCCTTTGGGGAATAGAACTTTCCCCTCGGGACATCACGTATGAAAAAAGAAAGGCAATCAAGTCGCAAGTTCTGCCAGATTTTATTGCAGAGTGGATGGAGCTACAAAACACGGGACCCCCAGATTTGTCGAGAACTTGGACCATGAACTTCGATGGGTCCAAGAGAGCAGAAGGAGCTGGTGCAAGAGTAGTACTTATATCACCTGAAGGCGACAAATTGAAGTACGTCCTTCGGATGACGTTCTCTAACGCATCCAACAATGAAGCAGAATATGAAGCCCTCATACACGGGATGAAGATGGCGAAAGCTTGCGGTGCAACTCGACTAAAAATCTTTGGCGACTCACAATTGGTGGCTCAGCAAGTTATGAACCAATGTGACGCAGTCAATGATAGCATGATGGCATACAAGGAGGTGTACAATGAGCTTGAGAAGCTGTTTGATGGGTGTGAGGTAAATCACATCAGTAGATTAAGGAATGATGAAGCCGACGTTCTCGCAAACATCGGATCGCAGTGCCTCCCAATCCCGCCAGGAGTATTTTGGGAAGAAATAGCGGAGAGATCCACGAAGCCGAAAAAGGTGCAGAAAAAAGCAAAGGAGGAAAAAACTTCGGCGCCCCTCAAAGAAACCACGGAGGATGAAGAGGACCAAGAACTTGTGATGATGGTAGAAGTTCCTTGGATGCAAGTGTATATATCATATATCCTCAGGAAAGAAATACCCGACGATCCAGTTGAGGCCAGGCGAATTATTCGACGATCCAAAGCTTTCATAGTGATCAAGGGGGAGTTATACAAGCGAAGTATTTCAGGCGTTCTGCAAAGGTGTGTCACACCCGAGGAAGGAAGAATAATTCTGAAGGATGTACACGAAGGAATATGTGGCCACCACGCAAGTAGTCGAGCTATTGCAGCCAAAGTTTTTCGGGCAGGATTCCATTGGTTGACAGCAATCGAGGATGCCAAGGAAATAGTAAGAACCTACGACGCGTGTCAAAGATTTGCCGCAAAACCTCACTCTCCAGCGGCAGAATTAACACCAATACCATTGTCGTGGCCCTTTGCCCAATGGGGACTTGATATGGTGGGCAAGTTGCACAAAGCTTCGCCAGGAGGGTATGATTACTTGCTGGTCGCTGTCGACAAATTCACCAAGTGGGTAGAAGCGAAGCCAATAAATTCACCAGATGCAGCATCGGCAATAAAGTTTGTGAAAGGCCTCGTTTTTCGGTTTGGAGTGCCTCATAGCATTGTCACAGATAATGGTTCAAACTTCACATCCAAGGAATTCAAGGAATACTGCGCAGAAGTAGGCATTAAATTGCACTTTGCGTCAGTTGGGCACCCGCAAACTAACGGACAAGTCGAGAAAGCCAATGGAATCATCTGCAACGGCCTCAAAAAGCGCCTGCTAGGACCGCTTGAAAAAGCTTGACATACTTGGCCAGAGGAACTGCCAAGTGTTTTGTGGAGCATCCGAACAACACCAAATACGGTGACACAAGAAACTCCGTTTTTTCTCGTCCACGGAGCCGAAGCAGTACTACCAATTGAAGTAGAGCATGATTCTCCAAGAGTAACAGAGTATGACGAAGAAACATCACAAAGAGCTCGGGAGGATGATATGGATGCACTCGACGAAGCTCGAGATGAAGTACTTTCACGAGTCACCAAATACCAGCAAGACCTCAAAAACTACCACAGTCGACGGTTAAGGCCAAGGTCTTTTCAGGTCGGGGATTTGGTCTTGCGGTTAAATCAAAAAAGTACTGAGAAGCTCGAATCACCATGGCTAGGTCCTTATGTCGTCACGGAAGTCATCGACGGAGGAGCATACAGGATCAAGGACAAGAAGATGGGGGCTCCCGAGAAAAACCCCTGGAACGTGGCGCAGCTCAGGCGGTTCTACGCCTAGAGTCGAAATATAGTCCTTCTCTGTAAAAATACAATGTACTGAAACGCCCGCGAGTTTTCAGACGCACTCTTTTCCTTTTCGGGGCACCGAGTGGGGCCGGAAAGGTTTTTAATGAGGCGGGCTCGCGGTGCTGCAATATAATAAAGATAGTGGAGATATATTTCTTATTCTTCGATATGCTCGGGGGCTCAACGCCTTCAAGTTACAAAATACGTCCAATATAGATAAACTAGTCTTACCGAAATATTTCGCCTTGGTACACTAATACCTCGCCAAATATAACATCGGAAGCCAACAAGTTATAAATATAGCATACTCATTGCTTTGGTATAAAAACCTCGCAGCAAAAATATAGAACTTCTACACTAAGATACTCAGGGGCTTGCAACTTGTTTGAGGAAAAAATAAAAGATATCTTCTTACGACAAGAGGAAAAATCTTCGAGATGGAAAAAACAGTACAAACTCTAGCCAGAAGGCTCGGGGGCTCCAACAATATAGAGCACTTTACAATATACAACAAATATCTTCGGAAATAAAAAAGAAATCAAAAAAGATACAGACACAATGTTTTGCAATATAGTACAAATCAGTCAAAGCCTAAAATACTATCTATGGACAAGCCTCTGGTTGTTTTATGTTCAGCATAGGACCCCTTGACGAAGAATTCTGAGTCCATCCGAAGAAGCTCATCTATCATCGACTCGGCCACAGGAGTTACCATCTCATTGATTGTATCAATATCATTTTTTCGCCGCGAATTCTTGGCCAGGCAATCAGCAACAATCTTCGTCAGGTCTAATTTTGGATGACAAATATTTATCATAATCATGGCGAACCTTGCTCCAGCAGTCAATTGAGCTCGCACAAAATTATGAATGCGGGGAGCATCTCTGAAAATCTCCAGCAATTCAGGAAGAGTTTTGGGAACTTCATTTCGAGGAAACAAAGTCTTGTAAACAAGGGTTAATGTTGTCGTGCAAAAATTGAGAAATTCGCGCACTTGGCAAGCACGATCTTGGAACCTGACAATTTGCTGGGTTCGTTCAGGGGTGGCCTAGAATAAACAGCCATGGTTAAGGGAAAGATTGACAAGAAGATGACTTGTGCTCCGGTGCTTTCTGAAAATTTGATTTGCACAACTTTCAAAGCAAGATCAAAGGCTGTGGTTAGGAAGAGTGGGTCGTGGGAGGTGGGTAGTTGCACACTGCGGTGATCACAGCCATTCGGCTGCTTTGGGAAGCGTGCAAAAAAAAGTATTGAAAAGCGCAGGAGCACTCCTCCAAGAAGATTTGTTCTCTCGTTTACTCTTCGATCTTCGGCGGCAGCATCAAGAACCGAGCCTATTAAGCGACAAGGCAAGAAATTTGAAGGGGGGCACAGCAAAATAAAGAGGAGGCATTGTGAGGTTGGAAAAACATACCTAACATATCTGTGCTAGCTTCCAACATTAGCTCGAGCATGCTATTTTCTCGGGTAGTGGCTCCCTTTGTTTCCAATACAGCAGTATCCTTGGCAGCCATAGCCTCTTTGGCTTGTTGGAGAGCAAGTTTTTCTTGTTCGGATGCTTTCCGAGATTGTTCCATCATTGCCAGAGTCTGTTTCTTCATAGATTGAAGTTGTTGTCGAAGTTCTTGCAAATCTTCCGACAAATGTTTGCTTGAAGAACCTTCGAGGGGATTATCATCGACTAGTATTTTCTTCGAGAAGGAAGAAGCAGGAGAAGCATCGGCAGTGCAAGGGTTGGTCGAATAATTATCAAATATCAACTGGAAAAGAAAGTCCCAGGATCAATGATAGTACCAAGAGGAATTTCATTGATTTCTAGAAAGTTTACACGGACATTACAAAAGAAGTTCTCCAAAGGGACTAACAGGATAATCGTCGCCAAAGCTAAAATGGCGACAACAGCAAAAGAAATAGAGAAAGCAAAGGAAAGAAAAAGAAAAGGCATTCAACTAGACCTCCGGCCTTGATGAGCTAGGAGTCGCAGATGGCTTGATCCCGAGATAGGCCAAGATTTTCTTCGTGTTGGGCTTGGCAGCCTTGATCAACGACCGCCATTTTGCTTGATCTATCTGCTCGGTGTCGCCAACCTTCATCCAGTCAACAGTTTGTTGGCTGTCAGCGACCAAGGCAATAGTGTTCTCGACAGCAACCTTCATGTTCTCTTGGCGCATCTTCAGTCCAAGATCCTCCGGTGGATTGAAGTCCTTGGCAAGGACAAGGAAGGTCTTAGGCTCCTCTTTCTTCGGGAAGAAGTAGGGGAACAACTTCGACAATCCTGCGTCAGCATTCACCATGCCTTCGCGAATTTCTTGGCCATGAAACTCCAGATAAGAAAGTGTGTCAAGCAGAGGATCATTGGTGGGATTCTCAAGATCAAACTCTTGGCTTGTTTGACCTGCCATAAAAAAAATATGTTAGTCAACAGCAAGTAAAAACAAAAGGAAGCAAGTCCTAAGAAAAATAGAAAGGATCAACAAAAGTTACCGAGGAAGCGTCGATTTTGCGTGCTCAAGCGCTTGAGGATTCCCTTTTCACGAGTAGCCTGTGCGGCCTTGTGCTCGTTTAAAGCAGTTTCGACATCTTCAAGTCTCTTCTGCAGTTCTTCGACACTAGCAGCTTTTGCCTTGGCCTCATCAGCCTCTGCTTTGGCTTGGCTAGCATCAAGCTCGGCTTTCTTGCGAGCCGTTTCACTTTGCTCCAGTTTCTGAGCAAGAGTGTCGGCAAGCTTGTTGGCCTCTGCAAGTTTCTCTGACAAAATAGAAAAGAACAGTCAAGATTGCGACAAGAATAGGAGCAAGAAGTTAGAAATAGCGGCAGCAAAAAAAAGTTATTACCTTCAGTCCTGCTGGCATATTCACGGTACCCAATAAATTGGGATCCGATGCGAACAAGCTCTTTGATCATGGGCTGTCAAAGAAAAACGAAGGCAGAAAAAACATCGGTATAAGAAAAACGTGAAGGCATAAAGAAGCAAACAGAGGAAACACACATATTGGCAAGAAAATTAAAAACTTACATCATCCAAGAGCGGAGTAGAAGAGCTACCCAATTGAGGGGCAGGCTCAACGATCGTTTCAACCCTTGTCCTTTTTGGTGAAGGAGCAAGGGGGCTTGAAGGAGAAGTGGTGGTGACGACGTTTTGTTGAGGAGGCGAGGATTCTTCTCCCTCAACTGGTGTCTCCGAGACAAGTAAAGTATGTGACGTGCTCGTCCGAGGAGCCACGTCATGAGTGGGTACTTCTTCCTCATCGTCACTGTGATTAAAGGTCGACAGCATAAAAAGCAAGATGAGATAAAAATCTTCGAGTACAGAAATAAGGGGAAATCAAGGTGACTTACGAGCTGACGAGGGAGGCGAGATATGGATCATAAGTTGCCTTATGGCGTGAAGGATCAACTTCTTCGGCTTTGGAGGTGCCGGAATCTTCGACATCATTCCTCTTCCTTTTGTTCCTTGGAGAAACAGCAGGAGGAGGAGATTGCGCTGATGCAGTACCTTCGGAAGCACCGTCTTTTTCAGAAGAAGCCGCAGATTTTAGAGAATCCACGGGTTCATTCACAAAAGAGGGAGCCTCTTGGTTGTCATCAGGGACAATGGCCCTTTCTTCGACTTCTCCACCTTCAGGAAGAGGAGGAAGCGAGACAAGGACTGGATGGTTCTGCACAACATAAAAATACAATAGGGGAAGATGTCAAAAAAGGAGTTGCAATAAAAGTAGCAAAGCAATAACCAGACAGTCGACAAAGGTTACCTTGGGGAGTGGATTGGCGGCGCTGAATGGTTTTACACGACAAGAAGAAGGGACAAGATCTTTTTTGCTGAGAGACGAGATTTTTCGGACAAGCTTTTCCAAGTCTTTGACCTCCAAATCCACCGATAGCCGATCTTCATCCTTCTCGCCAGCATATTTCCAGAGAGGATACTTGCGAGCTTGAAGTGGCTGCACTCTAGTCCTAAGAAAGTATGAAGTGATTTGGATACCCGATAATTCTTTGCCGCGAGTATTTTGTAACTCGTGGATGCGAGCCATCAAGGCTTCTGTCGACGCTTTTTCTTCATCGGTAGCCTCTGCGTCCCCACGGTCGGCGCCAGATTTTCTCGGCACCATCAAAAGGAGGGATGTTGTCTTCAGCACATCCGTGGTTTTCCTCCTGAATGTACAACCACTTCTTGCGCCATCCTTGAACTGAGTCAGGGAGTTTAACATCGAAGTAGTCGACAGTGGACCGAACAGAAATTACAACGCCGCCTATATTATAGGCGACATTGGGAGAGCCATTATGGCGACAAAAGAAAATGCGCTTCCATAGCGCCCAGTTAGGCTGGACGCCAAGGAAAGCCTCGCAAAGAGTGATGAAAATGGAGATGTGAAGAATGGAGTTTGGCGTGAGGTGGTGGAGTTGCAGACCGTAGATAAAAAGCAGTCCACGGAGAAAAGGATGAATGGGGGCGGACAGACCGCGGATAAGGTGATCGACAAAACTTACCCGGTACCCCATTGGAGGGGTTGGGTAGCTCTCCTCACCGGGGAAGCACAATGCCTTGGGTTTCTTGCTGATCCCCAGCTTCTTCAGCATGTTGATGTCTTGAGTGGAAATTTTCGATCTTTCCCACTCCGCCGCCCCAAGATCCACGGCGGCCATGGAGGACTCCGGCGTGCTGTGCCTTGTCAATCGACGAGGTGGCATCAACAATGGCGCAGGGTTTGCAGCCTGGAGGCGAGGAGCTTAGGTGGCTGTGGATCGCAGGAAGAAGTTTGCAGATGAGATCAGGAGGACGGTGCGAGCGGAAGTGCTCAAGGAGGAAGAAGACGATCTTATATAGGGGTGTGGTGAAACGACGAGCCGTTGGATAAGGAAAATGTGTGGCAGATGATACCCACGTTGCAACAAGGGTAAAAAAGTAATTCAGCGTTGGGGAAGTTACGGTGCGTGCGCCAGAAAAAGCGGAGGACGTGTGTCCCCCATTTGCACGACGTGTCAACATAGTGGATCAATTGGGCCCGCATGGCAGCGAGAAAAGACTTGTCGCAAATTTCTGACTAGCAATCGTGGCTATCGTCAGCAATAACGTCACCTTGGCAGAAGAACAAATTCGACTGAATAGCTTCATAAAAGGCGACACGGAAAAATAATGCTGAGCCTTTGATCAAATACAAGTTTTTGATCAAGTGCTCGGGGGCTACTTTGGAAAAAAGGAAAAGATCCAGAATGACAAGATAGAAATGGTGTGAGCCTATGACCAAATACAAATATTTGTTCATAGCCTCGGGGGCTACTCCCATCGGGAGCGCTGTTCGCGCACCCGAGAAATTATAAAACTTCGGGAGATAAAAGAAGATATAACGGCATAAGGCGTGGAGCCTACACCCAAGTACAAGTCCTTGGCTGTAGCCTCGGGGGCTACTCCCATCGGGAACGCTGCTCGCGTGCCCGATGAAATTATAAAAAAGAAAGAAAGAAAGAGAAAAAGAAAGATAGAAGAGTAAAAGAGTATATTTCGAGTTATAATTAACTCTACATATACTCCCATCGGGAGGGTAATATAAGTCATTTTTGATTCGATAAAATGTGCCATTCCAACAGCCGAAAAAGCACTCGACAATATATTCTCAGAACACCGAAGTTGCAATCAATTTCTGAATGCCGCAAATTTGCGAAGGTAAGACCCCAGATCCGTTCTGCTGGGCGTGGCATCGCCGAAGACTGCGCTCTGCTACTTTTATCCGTATCAATAGATACGAAGAAAAATCCTAACGGACGCGTTAGGTACCCGATAAATTTTACTGGGACTCGACAGAATGGTAAGACCTTAAGCGGCACCTGTCGAAGTTTACACCAGTATCCCGAGGTCATGTCCTGGGACGTGATCTTGAAGTAGGTTTTTGCGGATTGCCACTAGAGCAGTTAACTAGTACCTGATCCGTCAGATGAACTAGCCCCAACTACCATTATCCCTGTACAATATAGAAGTTTATGAGAAGAAATATAGAAAAAGTTGAAGCTGTCGAATAAAAATAAACAGTGGAGATTTTCCTTAACTCTGCGATTCAAGCAAAATCTCAGGGGCTACTGACATAGGCATCCCAAATGGGCCTGCCGAAGATAGTACCCGGGGTTTACTGAAGGCCCACTACCCGAAGAATAAGAAGATTCGGAAGCCCAAGATATTATTAAGGAAAGCTAGAGTTGTAATAGAAAGTCTTATTCATAATCTTGCGGGATGAGTTAGAAACCTTCCCGGACTTTGTAACTTGTACAGCACGAATCCCTCGGCTCCACCTCCTATATAAGGGGGAGTCGAGGGACGTAGAGAGGATCGAATCATTGTTTTACTAAACCCTAGTTTCATAATCGTCGAGTACTTTTCGGCTGAAACCTTCGAGATCTACTTGCCCTCTACTTCCAACTAAACCCTAGCCTACAATCCATAGGCATTGACAAGTTAATACCTTGTCAGACGGCGACGAAGCCCAATGGCGATGCGTCAATAACCGCGGAAACAAGCCCCCAACCAAGGTGTCGGAAATCGCTGCCATGAATCCATAAGTTCGCAACAAAAAACTCCTCCACCAGAAAACTTAAGCTTATGTCCTAAAGGACGATTTTGAAAATCACAACTTTTATACACGCCTAGGTGGAAACATCCAGCTCTGCGGTTTTAGTTGGAAAACATACACGCGATCCAAAAATGAACAACTAAAGGAGGTAAAAGACTCAAAGAGTGAACCACATGGTTTATTTCATTGATCATGTATAACTATTACATAGTATGTAATGCAAAAATTGCTAAGTGTGGAAAGGACGTAGCTGTGCTATATTCCAAGGGCGATCTGCTTCACCGTATATGTCATCCAGATCATCTCGTTTACGTTTCCGGTGCCAATTGGCGGGTCTATCTTTTAACTCTCGTAAATCAACGAGGTAGTAAGATCTGTTGTGTAGCACTTTGCTGATGACGAAGGGTCCTTCACATTGAGATTCCAACTGATGCTCTTTCACCTGTCGAAGCCAAAGGACCAAGTCACCTTCCTTAAACGAGCGGTTCCAAACTCGACGGCTATGATAGCGTTGAAGTTTCTGCTGGTAAATGGTGGAGCATTGGTCAGCTAAATTCTGAGCTTCTTCGATCAGGTCCATAGATAGATGTCTAGCCTCGTCAGCGGTATCTTCATTGTAGGCGGAAACTCGCGGGGAATCGTGGATGATGTCGGAGGGAAGCACAGCTTCAGATCCGTATACTAGGAAGAAGGGGGTAAACCCCGTTCATATGTTAGGGGTAGTTCATGAACTCCACAGAACAAAATCCAACTCTTCAGCCCAGGCTCCGGCTGCCCGGCGCAGCGGTTCTTCAAGGCGGGGTTTTACTCCGGCTAGTATGAGGCCATTGGCTCGCTCGACTTGCCCATTGGACTATGGATGCACTATAGATGCTAGGTCAAGCCGGATCCCAACGTCATTGCAATAATCCTTCAGTTCTCCCTGTGCAAAGTTCATGCCATTATCTGTGATTATGTTGTGTGGGATGCCGTACCTCACTACGAGGCTGCAGACGAATTTTAGTGTCGTAGCACCATCGGATTTTCTCACTGGCTTTGCCTCGATCCACTTATTGAACTTGTCAATAGCGACCAAGAGGTACTCAAACCTGCCAGGAGATGATTTCTTCAAATTTGCGATCATGTCGAGCCATCAGACCGCGAACGGCCAAGTGATAGGGATAGCCTTCAGCTCCTGAGCCGGAGCATTTGGTTGAGTAGCGTAGTACTGGCAACCTCGGCAGGTTTTCGCTATCTTCTCAGCATCTTCTTTAGCTGTGAGCCAGTAAAATCCTTGTCGGAAAGCTTTTGCAACGAGGAACCTGGGAGCGGCGTGATGCCCGCAATCCCCTGCATGGATATCTCTGAGGATTTCGATGCCATCTTGGTTTGAGACGCATTTCAGAAATACCGCGTTTGCACTTCATTTGTAGAGATGTCCATCAACTATTGTGTAGGATCTTGATCGTATGATGACCTGTCATGCGAGGACTTCGTCCTCTGGCAACTTATTGCGGTCAATGAGGTAATCCAGGAAAGATTTGGTCCAAGCCGGAGTGATGACCATCACCTCCTTAGCCGAAGACACAGCCACATCTGGATTCTTAGGGTTAGCTCCCTTCACCGAGGGTGTCCGTAAATGCTCAAGGAAAATTCCGGGCGGGATAGGTTTCCTGCCAGATCCGAGCTTGGACTGTCGCTGTGTTATCATCTCTCCTGACGTACTTGACTTCATATCCGAGGAAGCACTTAGCGATCTCATCAACTTCGTCTCTGTAAGCCACCATGATGGAGTTTCTTGCATTCCAAGTTCCGACTACTTGTTGTGCCACCAAGTCGGAATCTCCAAAGCATATGATGTGTTTGATCCCAATTTCCTTAGCGATGCGCAGACCATGTAGTAGAGCCTTGTATTCCGCCATGTTGTTTGTAGCTTTGAAGTGAATCTGCAGAATGTACTGCAATTCTTCTCCGGTAGGGGACTTCAGGGTAACTCCAGCTCCCGAGCCTTGATGTTGCTTGGATCTGTCGAAGTGCATGACCCAAGTTTCAGGTTCCGGCTCAGGTTCGCCATCCGGAGCCTCGGTCCAATCAGTGACAAAATCTGCCAAAATTTGGGACTTGATCAAGGTTCTGGCTTTGTAGTTGATGTCGAAGGCGGTAGTTCTATGCCCCACTTTGCTATGCGCCCAGTTGCGTCAGCGTTGTTAAGAATGGTTGACAATGGAGCTTTGCTCACAACTTTCACGGGATGCTCTTGGAAGTAGTGTCTCAGCTTCCGGCTACCTAGGAACACACCGTAGGCTAGCTTCTGAAAGTGAGGGTATTGTTGTTTAGATTCCGTCAGCACCTCGCTAATGTAATAGACTAGCCTTTGGACTTTGTATTCATGGCCTTCATCCTTTCGCTCCACCACGATAACGAGACTGATGACCTTGTTGGAAGCTTCCAGGTAGAGGAGCATGGGCTCTGACTCTTCCGGAGCTGCTAAGATAGGTGGGGAGGTGAGTATGTCCTTCAACTCCTGAAGTGATGCATCTGTTGCGTCGTCCCAAACAAATTTGTCGATTTTCTTCAGCAGCTTGTATAGAGGTAGTGCCTTCTCGCCAAGACGGCTAACAAACCTGCTAATTGCTGCAACGCAACCAGTTAGTCGTTGCACATCTTTGAGACAAGTTGGCCTTTTTATGCACAAGATTGCCTTGATTTTCTCCGGGTTTACTTCGATTCCTCTATGGGACACGATGAAGCCAAGGAGTTTTCCGGCTGGTACGCCAAAGACGCACTTTAGCGGATTTAACATCATCTTGTACCATCGGAGATTTTCAAAGGTTTCTGTGAGGTCGCTGATCAGATCGGATCCTTTCTGAGTCATGACCGCGATGTCGTCGACGTATGCGTGTACATTTCGGCCAATCTGGTCCTTCAAGCACCGCTGCATTGTATGTTGGTAGGTGGCACCTGCATTTTTCAAACCAAAAGGCATGGTGACGTAGCAGTAAGTGCCAAAGGGTGTGATGAACGAGGTCGCCTTTTGATCGGACTTCTTCATCCGGATCTAGTGATACCCGGAATATGCGTCAAGAAAACACAGAAGTGCCGCCCCTGCCATCGAATCAATGACTTGGTCAATGCGCTACAAGGGGAACGGATCCTTCGGACAATGCTTATTCAAGCCGAAGTAATCGATGCACATTCTTAGTATTTCAGAATTCTTTTTGGGTACAAGGACGGGGTTTACAACCCAATCAGTATGGATAACTTATACTACAAAACCTGCCTCTAGTAACTTTGCTAATTCCATCCCTATGGCGTGGCACTTCTTGTCTCAAAAGCGTCGCATAGCTTGCTTCACCGGTTTGGCACCTGGATTTATGTTGAGGTAGTGCTCGGCGAGTTCCCTTGGTACTCCAGACATGTCAGAAGGTTGCCATGCAAAGATATCCATGTTAGCTTGGAGGAACTCGACGAGCGCGTCTTCCTATTTGGGGTCCATGTTGGCTCCAACCGACACCTACTTGGAGCTGTTTCCTACCTTGAGGTCAACCTTCTTGGTGTCTATCGCGGCCTTGAACTAGTTTTTATGTTCGGAGATCTGCTTATTGGTGGTATGCATCTCTTTTGGATCCACCGCGGCTCTGTAGCCTTGCAGCTCCTCTTCAGATATCACAGATTCTGCAAAGGCGGCTTCGCCCACCTCGCACTCTCGAGGTTTCTTGTAATCTCCGGATACGGTAATCATACCGTTAGGACCCGGAATCTTAAGCTTATTGTAGATGTAGCACGCCCTTGCGTGAAACTTGTGGTAGGTGGGTCTGCTGAAAATGATGTGGTAGGAGCTCTTGAAGGGCACGACCTCGAATGTGATCATCTCTTCGCGGAAATTGTTAACATCGCCGAAGGCCACGGGAAGTCTGATGCTGCCAAGATAATTTTCTTTTTTACCCGGAACCACACCATGGAACTCAGTGTTGTTGTGCTTGAGTTGGTCCTTAGTGAGCTGCATCTTCTCCAGAACCTCCAAATACATGATATTCAAGCTGGCTCCGCCATCCATAAGGCATTCGAGAAGTCAAACCCGTCGATGCGGGGACTCACAACCAAGGCATAGCACTCCTATGGAATGATGGTCGGGTGATCTGCCCTATCAAACGTGCAGGGAGTTTCCGACCACCTAACATATTGCGGCACAGCCGGAACTGTGGCGTTCAGGACCCAGAGAGCTGATTTGTTGGCACGAACTGTAGGTGTTCCGAGGAAGGTGTGGTATGCACCAGCACTCTTTTTTATGGAGGGGTTGGATTTGTTAGCTACGAAAGTCTCTTTTCGGATCCGGCGAAGCGTCATCCTCGTCCATCGCCTCGGAACTATCGTCTTCATTTTCCTTGTTATTGCCCTTGCCTCCTTTGCCGCGTGGAAGTTGCTTCCGGGCTGGCTTGTATCCTGCTTCTGGGTCACCTTTTAGATCATTGACCCACTTGCAGTTGCGGTTAGTATGTGAGGATTTTCCAGTAGCCGGATCCATGTGAGCCAGGCATGGCATGTCCCTGTACTCTTCGTAAGTTTGGGGAGCGCGGAATCCAGCAGTTGTGACCACATCAGCGCGCTGCTGGCCCCTGCTGGCTCCGCCTCCATGCCCGCGGCCTCTTCCACCTCCCTGACCTCCGCGTTGGAACTCCATGGCGACCATGTCGGATCCGCCGCTCTTCTAGTCATCGGGGGGATTCTTCCGCTTGTTGATGTTGCTGCTACCGCCATTATCACTATTTTCTTTTGTTGGTGCAGGGGTATGGCTGTGGCAGTGAGTTCTCCACCTGCGTCATCATCGGGGGCGGTGTGAGTACTTGCAATGCCGATCATGTCATCCAATGTCAAATTGTTTTCATTGATCAAGCAAGTAAGCTTGTGGAGGAGCAGTCCTCCCCTATGCAGGCCACCTATGAATATGTGCATAGCTGTGCGATTATCCACGTTCTTGCACTCGTTCCTGGTTGCTAACCATCGTGTGAGGAAACTCCGTGATGTTTCGCCTTTTTTCTGGATACATGCTTGCAGGTCTCTTGTAGGTGCCCCTAAAGTGTTTTTCGAAGGCGGTCTTCATGTCAAACCAACAAAAGATCAAGTTCTCCGGAAGGTCACTGACAAGGGATCAACTAGTCAATGCCTACAAGTTGTAGACTAGGGTTTTGTTGAAAGTAGAGGGCAAGTAGATCTCGAGGGTTTCAGCCGGAAAAGTACTCGATTGCTTATGAAAACTAGGGTTGTGTTGACAATGAATCGATCCTCTCTTCATACCTCGACTCCCCCTTATATAGGAGGCGGAGCCGAGGGTTTTGTGATAAACAAGTTACAGAGTTCGGGAGACAATCTGAGTCCGTCCCGTAGTAATTACAAGTCGATATTCCTAATACAATTATATATTTCCAAACTCTCTCCTAACTGGGCTTCCGGGCTTCATAATCTTTGGGTCGTGGGCCTTCAGTAAAACCCCGGGTACCTTCTTCGGCAGGCCCACTGGGGATGCCTATGTCAGTCGCCGAGTCGGGTACGAGCTGGACCAATAAGGTACAACTGAAGCATGCGGCAGGCTATTCTATGGTTCCCTCCGGCCAAGCTTACTGCATTGAAGTAGTCTTTGATGACGCGTAAAGCACACGCCCATTGGGAACCCCAAGAGGAAGGTGTGATGCGTGCAGCGGGAAGTTTTCCCTCAGTAAGAAACCAAGGTTATCGAACCAGTAGGAGTCAAGAAGCACGTGAAGGTTGATGGTGGCGGAGTGTAGTGCGGCGCAACACCAGGGATTCCGGTGCCAACGTGGAACCTGCAAAACACAATCAAAGTACTTTGCCCCAACGTAACAGTGAGGTTGTCAATCTCACCAGCTTGGTGTAAACAAAGGATTAGATGTATAGTGTGGAAGATGATGTTTGCAAAGAACAGTAAAGAACAAGTATTGCAGTAGATTGTATTCGATGTAAAAGAATGGACCGGGGTCCACAGTTCACTAGTGGTGTCTTGATGACCCACAAGTATAGGGGGTGTATCGTAGTATTTTCGATAAGTAAGAATGTCGATCCCAACGAGGAGCAGAAGGTGTTGACAAGCAGTTTCAATGAAGGATTCCCTGTAAATGCTCACAGACAAGTATTCAGGGGGTTTTGATGTAACAGTTGAATAAAGTACGAGTAAGTAAAGTGCGAGAGTAACAATTGCAGCGAGTGGCCCAATCCTTTTTAGCACAAAGGACAAGCCGGTTTGTTTACTTATAATGACCAAACGTTCTCGAGGACACACGGGATTTTAGTCTAGTGCTTTCGCTACATACGGCTAAATAATCTTCATTGTTATGATAAGTGTTGTGTGGGTGAACCTATGCTAATGTACCGCCCTTCCTAGTACTAATACATACTTGTGATTATACCCCTTGCAAGCATCCGCAACTACAAGAAAGTAATTAAGAATAAATCTAACCACAGCCTTAAACTCTGAGATCCTGCTATCCCTCCTGCATCGATATACCAACGGGGGTTTAGGTTTCTGTCACTCCGGCAACCCCGCAATTGGCAAACGAGTACAAGATGCATTCCCCTAGGCCCATAAAGGTGAAGTGTCATGTAGTCGATGTTCACATGACACCACTAGAAGAATAACACCACAACTTAGATATCATAACATTGAATATTACCCAACCATAGTTCACTACTAACAGTTAGACTTCACCCATGTCCTCAAGAACTAAACGAACTACTCACGAGACATCATATGGAACATGATCAGAGGTGATATGATGATGAATAACAATCTTAACATAAACCTTGGTTCAATGGTTTCACTCAATAGCATCAACAACAAGTAGAAATCAATACCGGGAGAGTTTCCCCTATCAAACAATCAAGATCAAACCCAAATTGCTGCGGCGGTGACGATGTCCAGCGGTGGAGATGGCGGTGATGATGGTGGAGATGATGATGATGGTGATGGAGATGATGTCCAGCTCGATGACGGTGACGATGGCATCGATTTCCCCCTCCCGGAGGGAATTTCCCCGGCGGATCTCAGCCCACCGGAGAGCTCTTTTCTCTCTGGTGTTCTCCGCCCCGCAGAGGCGGCTGTAACTTTTCGTGAGGTACCCTCTGTGGCTTAGGTCTTCGGGACGAAGGGTTTCGCGAAGAAAAGGAGGCGAAAGGGGCTGTGGGGCCCCCACACCACAAGGTGGCGCGGCCAGGCCATGGGCCGCGCCGCCCTATGGTCTGGGCCCACCTTGGGTCCAGCTGGCTCCCCCTTCTGGCTTCCTTCGTCATCTGGAAAAATAGGATTTTTGGTATAATTTCCTTCCACAGTTGATCTTCCGAAATATTGCGTTCTGACGGTGCTTTTTCCAGCAGAATCATGGCTCCGGTGCTTGATCCTCCAATAATGATGAAACATGCAAAATAGATGAAATAACATAAGTATTGTGTCCAAATATGAAATATATCAATGAATAACAGCAAATTATGATACAAAATAGTGATGCAAATTGGACGTATCAACTCCCCCCAAGCTTAGACTTCGCTTGTCCCCAAGCGAAACTGAACTCAGTAAACAGGACCACATGTTTATGGAGTGAAGAGTCGATAAATAAAATACGGACAAGAAGCATCATATTCATTCACACAAGACATTCTAGTAAACAACTTCCTCATATAACTCAACTTGAAACAAGTATAAAGTAATCACAAATAAAGGTGCATAAGAAATCATAGTTGGTGATGGCAAACTTCGTTCTTGGTCAGAGAACAATTAACAGATTATACTTATCTCATTGAGCAGCGCTCTCATGTTAAAGTTTATATGGCACAACTTGCATACTCAATCATAATAGTCTCCTCATGATCATTGATAACTTGCAAAGCTATATTCATTCAGATAAAACTTGTACTAAACAAGGAAGAATAAAAGACATGATGAAGCAAATCACAATATAATGGTTTGATCACAACTACTCAAATGCTTGCTTGAGATGGAGGGAAATAGGTTTACTGACTCAACATAAAGTAGAAGACAGGCCCTTCGCAGAGGGAAGCAGTGATTAAATCATGTGCTAGAGCTTTTCAGTTTTGAAATCATATAAAGAGAATAAAAGTAACATTTTGAGAGGTGTTTGTTGTTGTCAACGACTGGTAGCGGGTACTCTAACCCCCTTCCAGACAAACCTTCAAAGAGCGGCTCCCATTTTATTTTCATTTTGTGTGGCACTCCTTCCAACCTTTCTTTCACAAACCATGGCTAACCGAATCCTTGGGTGCCTGCCAACAATCTCATACCATGAAGGAGTGCCTTTTTATTTTAGATTTATTATGATGACACTCCCCCCAACCTTTGCTTACACAAGCCATGGCTAACCGAATCCTTCGGGTGCCGTCCATCAATCACATACCATGGAGGAGTGTCTATTTAGTTTAATTAATTTGGGACTGGGAATCCCATTGCCAGCTCTTTTTGCAAAATTATTGGATAAGCGGATGAAGCCACTAGTCCATTGGTGAAAGTTGCCCAACAAGATTGAAAGATAAAACACCACATACTTCCTCATGAGCTATAAAACATTGACACAAATAAGAGATAATAAGTTTTGAATTGTTTAAAGGTAGCACACGAAGTATTTACTTGGAATGGCAGAAAATACCATGTAGTAGGTAGATATAGTGGACACAAATGACATAGGTTTGGGTTAAGGTTTGGATGCACGAGAAGTATTCCCTCTCAGTACAGGTCTTTGGCTAGCAAGGTTAATTAGCAAGCATAAGAGTCGAGGGAAACAAACAAATATACATGTGATAGAAACAATCATGCATCTTCCTTGTAAGCACAAACAATTTTAACTTCAGAATAATAAGCTATGAGCTAACAAGAAAGAAAGACAATGAAACATCTACATGTATTTCTCTTTTCTACTTAAATCTCAAAGTGTTGTTGCTATTGACCAATGCTAAGTTTGCCAAAACCAAATAGATTTATTCAATGCTCCCAAAGTGATACCAATACTAACAACAAGGTAAATCATATAATAGAGATTGCAAACTAAAATAAGATGTGCAATATGTAAATGATAAGACTTCTCATTAATATTCCATAACGATAACTCACACCAAGGGATACATAGACAACCAACTAAAGGAGAGATACTTCCAAACTGCAACCCATCTTATATGATAACTTCCCTACTCATGATATGACACTACTTGACAGTAAAAAGTAAAAGGTAGTGATGATGTGATACCGCGGCACTCCCCCAAGCTTGGAACAAACCAAGGGGATGCCAATACCGATGATGAATTACTCCTTCGGTGATGGTGGTGATGAACTCCTCCCGCGCTTCTTATAGATCTCCTTCAGCTTCAGTTTCTCAGCTTGGCAATTCTGCACTAAGACTCGAAGAGATTCATTGTTATCTGAAGTTGGCAATGATGACCTTGTGATGTGAATCGAGTGGTATTCCAGCATTCTTCGGAGACGGCAATTCTCCTCCTGGAGTATCTCCACTTCTCTTCTTAGAGCCCGATATTGATCACAAAACTCATCGGTAGTCCGTAGAGCTTCTTCCAACACAGGGAAAGAGTCGAGGCTAAGAGCTGGTGGTAAGGGTCCCTGCAAGTTATGAGAAAAAGAACGTCGAGTGTCAACAGATCCCACCAAGATTTGCTTGCTCCCAACGGCTTGCTGCTCTTGTTTTGATGGCACCCTCTTCACTTCTTCCTCCGAAAGCCCCTTGCCCTTGTTGTTGGAGGCCATGGTGCTTCTAGACCGAAAACAGATCCTGGCAGAAACAGCTCGAAACAAAACACGTCGAGAAAATGATATACGCACCTCCAGGGGTCCGGGGGATTATATAGCAAAAATTTTCACGACAAAAGGAAAGTACCAGATCGAACTAGAGTCGGAAAGGGGCGACGAGGCGGCCAGACCATAGGGCGGCGCGGGCCCAGGCCAGGCCGCGCCGGCCTATGGTAGCACGCCCTCGTGCGTCTTTTCCACTCCGTTTCGATCTCGTAATTTTTCATATTTTCCAGAAATAGCAAAAATATTGTTCGGAAAGTAAATTGCGAACTTTTCATTACCAGTACTGTTACCTATTCAAAGTCGAGTTCTGGCGGACTGTCAACTTGTCCTTTGATGAAAGCCTCCGGCGTTTCCACTCGAATAATATCAACATCAACATTATAGGAATCACCTGAGATATAATGCTTGAGTCTTTGTCCATTCACCACTTGTGTAGCATTGCCTTGGAGAGAGCTAATTTTGATTGCTCCTGAACGATACACCTCCTCAACAACATAGGGTCCTTCCCATTTCGAGAGTAATTTCCCTGCAAAGAATCTGAGACGAGACCGATACAATAGGACTTTATCTCCAATATTAAATTCTCTTTTGATAATCCTTTTATCATGCCATTTTTTAACTTTCTCTTTAAAGAGTTTAGCATTTTCATAAGCTTCACTTCTCCATTCATCTAAAGAACTCAATTGCAACAACCTCTTATTACCGGCAAGTTTTGGATCTTTATTTAATTCTCTAACTGCCCAATAAGCCTTGTGCTCTAGTTCTAAAGGTAAATGACAAGCTTTCCCATAAACCATTTTATAAGGTGACATTCCCATGGGATTTTTATAAGCAGTTCTATAAGCCCAAAGTGCATCCTTCAATTTACTAGCCCAATTCTTTCTAGTTTTGTTAACAGTCTTTTGCAAGATAGATTTAATCTCTCTATTCGATAATTCTACTTGCCCACTAGTTTGAGGATGATAAGCGGAAGCAATTCTATGATTAATACCATATCTAGCAAGAGTTTTTCTAAAACCACCATGAATAAAATGAGAACCTCCATCAGTTATAATATATCTAGGAACTCCAAATCTAGGAAAAATAATATCTAAAAGCATTCTTAAAGAGGTCTCACCATCAGCACTTTTTGTAGGTATGGCTTCCACCCATTTAGTAACATAATCAACAACAACAAGTATATGAGTGTTACCTTCTGAAGAGGGAAAAGGTCCCATGAAGTCAAATCCCCAACAATCAAACGGTTCAATAACAAGAGTATAATTCATCGGCATTTCATTGCGTCTAGAGATGTTACCAACCCTTTGGCATTCATCACAAGATAAAATAAACTTCCTTGCATCTTTGAAGAGAGTTGGCCAATAAAAACCTGATTGTAGAACCTTTTGCGCGGTTCTTTCTCCGGCATGATGTCCTCCATAAGCACTACCATGGCATTTACTCAATATCTCCTGTTGTTCATATTCGGGAACACATCTTCGCATAATACCATCCACTCCTTCTTTATATAAGTGTGGGTCATCCCAGAAATAATGCCTCAAGTCATAAAAGAATTTCCTCCTTTGCTGAGCTGAAAAGGTTGGAGGCAAGTACTTGGAAACAATAAAGTTAGCATAATCAGTATACCAAGGACTGTCTCGCGAACTCACCTTTATTGCAGCCAATTGTTCATTTGGAAAACTATCATTAACAGGAACAGGATCATAAGCAATATTTTCCAATCTAGACAGATTATCAGCAACAGGATTATCAGCACCCTTCCTATCTACAATATGTAAATCAAATTCTTGCAATAGAAGTACCCATCTAATAAGCCTAGGCTTAGCATCTTTCTTTTGCATAAGGTATCTGATTGCAGCATGATCAGTATGAATAGTAACTTCTGAATCAACAATATAAGATCTAAACTTATCACAAGCAAAGACTACAGCTAACAATTCCTTTTCAGTAGTAGCATAATTTCTTTGAGCAGCATCAAGAGTTTTACTAGCATAATGAATAACATTCAGTTTTTTATTTACCCGTTGTCCAAGAACAGCGCCTACAGCAAAATCACTAGCATCACACATAATTTCAAATGGTAAGTTCCAATCAGGAGGTTCAACTATAGGAGCTGTTGTTAAGGCTTTCTTAAGAGTTTCAAAGGCTTCCTTACAATCGTCATCAAAAACAAAAGGTACGTCTTTTTGAAGAAGATTACTAAGAGGCTTTGAAATCTTGGAGAAATCTTTAATAAACCTCCTATAAAACCCAGCATGACCAAGAACACTACGAATACCTTTAACATCCCTAGGATAGGGCATCTTCTCAACTGCTTCAACTTTAGCTCTATCAACTTCAATACCTCTCTCGGAAATTTTATGTCCCAATACAATTCCTTCATTAACCATAAAGTGGCATTTCTCCCAATTAAGAACAAGGTTAGTTTCTTCACATCTCTGTAAAACTTTATCAAGGTTCCGCAAGCAATTATCAAAGGAATTCCCATAGACAGAAAAATCATCCATGAATACCTCTACAATACTTTCGCAAAAACCATGAAAAATAGCAGACATGCATCTTTGAAAAGTAGCAGGAGCATTACACAAACCAAAAGGCATACGTCTATAAGCATAAGTTCCATAGGGACAAGTGAAAGTGGTTTTCTCTTGATCTTTAGTTTTAACAGCAATTTGTGAAAACCCAGAATAGCCATCAAGAAAACAAAAATGAGTATTTTTAGATAACCTTTCTAACATTTGATCAATAAAAGGCAAAGGGTAATGATCTTTCTTAGTAACCTTATTAACTTTTCGATAATCAATGCACATTCTATACCCTACAACCACTCTTTGAGGTATGAGCTCATCATTATCATTAGGCACAACAGTCATTCCTCCTTTCTTAGGAACACAATGCACAGGACTAACCCATCTACTATCAGCAATAGGATATATAATACCAGCTTCAAGAAGTCATAATACCTCATTTCTTACCACATCCTTCATCTTGGGAATTAGACGACGCTGAGGTTCAACAACAGGCTTCGCATCATCTTCCATATTGATGGCGTGTTGGCAAATAGAGGGAGAAATCCCCTTCAAGTCATCAAGAGTGTAGCCAATAGCACCTCGATGTTTCTTCAATATTTCCAATAGTCTTTCTTCTTCAAACTCTGTAAGCTTAGAACTAATAATAACAGGATATATTTTCTTATCATCAATATGAGCATATTTAAGATTATCAGGCAAAGGTTTTAAATCAAAGACAGGATCTTCCTTCGGTGGCGGTGTTGTACCCAGATCTTCCACTGGTAAATCATGCTTAAGAATAGGTTGGTGAAGAAAAATTTCCTCAAGCTCATCTCTTTCTTTCCTGAAAACATCACTCTCGCTATTCTCCAAATGTTGCTGCAAAGGATTATTAGGAACAAGAACAATATATGCACACTGTTCCATTTTAAAATCATTATTAGGCAAATCAACTTTATAAGGAGCTTTGGTAAATTTAGAGAAGTTAAACTCATAAGATTCACCAGCAAATTTAGTCAAAATTTTCTCTTTCTTGCAATCTATAATAGCTCCACAAGTATTTAGAAAAGGTCTACCAAAAATAATAGGACAATAATCACTAGCAGCAGAACCAAGTACCAAAAAGTCAGCAGGATATTTAATCTTACCGCATAAAACTTCTACATCTCGAACAATTCCAATTGGAGAGATAGTTTCTCTATTAGCCAGCTGAATAACCACATCAATATCTTCAAGTTCACAAGAACCAATTCCGTGCATAATCTCCGTATAAAGCTCATAAGGAATAGCACTAATACTTGCACCAATATCACATAAACCATAATAGCAATGATCACCAATTCTAACAGATAGCATAGGAACACTAGCTTGCTTGGGTTTATTAGGATGTGAAACAATATTAGAAGCATCTTCACAGAAAATAATATGACCTTCCTCCAAATTTTCAGTCACAAGATCTTTAACTATTGCAACAACAGGTTCAACTTTTATTTGTTCTTCAGGTTCTATAGGTTTCTTTTCACTTTTATGAACCGCACTATTTATAACAGAGTACTCCTTCATTTTAGCAGGGAAAGGAGTTTTTTCAATATAAGCTTCAGGAATAACATGATCAACAGTTTCAACTACAACACATTTATTAATAGATGAATCAATTTTATCTTTATACGGTTCATGATACTTATCAAAATTCTTCTTAGGCAATTCATAATGAGAGGCAAAAGCTTTATAAAGATTTGCAGCAACTTGAGAATCAAGACCATAAGTAGCACTCATATTACGAAATTTATCAGTATCCATAAAAGCTTCAATGCATTTGTAATCATAATTTATACCTGATTCTCGATCTTTGTCGATCTCCCATCCTTCAGTATTTTCCTGGATCCGATTAAGAAGGTCCCTTTTAAACTCTTCCTTATTGCGCGTGAATGATCCAGAACAAGAAGTATCCAGCAAGGTCTTGTCTTCAAAAGAAAGTCTTGCATAGAAATTATCAATAATAACATTACCAGGAAGCTCATGAATGGGGCATTTGAGCATTAAAGACTTCAATCTCCCCCAAGCTTGGGCAATACTCTCTCCATCATGAGGCCAAAAATTATATATGCGATTCCGATCCTTGTGAATTTCACTTGGAGGATAGAACTTAGAATAAAACCGGGGCACAATATCATTCCATTCAAGAGAATCCCCATTATCCAATAATTTATACCAATGCGCCGCTTTACCAGACAGCGATATAGAGAATAGTTTCTTCCTCACTTCATCCATAGAAATACCTGCACACTTGAATAAACCGCATAATTCATGCAAGAACAGTAAATGATCTCCAGGGTGGACAGTTCCATCCCCTGTATAACGGTTATTCACTACGCGTTCAATAATTTTCATAGGTATTTTGTATGGTATTTCTTCCTCACCTGGCGCCTCATCCACTACCTTTGCAGTAGTAGTAGATTTTCCAAATAAAAACTCAAGAGAAGATCTCTCCATAATGAATTATGGCAGCAGGCAGAAATAAAATCAGCACAAACAGTAAAAGTTTCCCTTACCAATTCCACTTACCAATAGCGCTTCACTCCCCGGCAACGGCGCCAGAAAATAGTCTTGATGACCCACAAGTATAGGGGGTGTATCGTAGTATTTTCGATAAGTAAGAATGTCGATCCCAACGAGGAGCAGAAGGTGTTGACAAGCAGTTTCAATGAAGGATTCCCTGTAAATGCTCACAGACAAGTATTCAGTGGGGTTTTGATGTAACAGTTGAATAAAGTACGAGTAAGTAAAGTGCGAGAGTAACAATTGCAGCGAGTGGCCCAATCCTTTTTAGCACAAAGCACAAGCCGGCTTGTTTACTTATAATGACCAAACGTTCTCGAGGACACACGGGATTTTAGTCTAGTGCTTTCGCTACATACGGCTAAATAATCTTCATTGTTATGATAAGTGTTGTGTGGGTGAACCTATGCTAATGTACCACCCTTCCTAGGACTAATACATACTTGTGATTATACCCCTTGCAAGCATCCACAACTACAAGAAAGTAATTAAGAATAAATCTAACCACAGCCTTAAACTCTGAGATCCTGCTATCCCTCCTGCATCGATATACCAACGGGGGTTTAGGTTTCTGTCACTCCGGCAACCCCGCAATTGGCAAACGAGTACAAGATGCATTCCCCTAGGCCCATAAAGGTGAAGTGTCATGTAGTCGACGTTCACATGACACCACTAGAAGAATAACACCACAACTTAAATATCATAACATTGAATATTACCCAACCATAGTTCACTACTAACAGTTAGACTTCACCCATGTCCTCAAGAACTAAACGAACTACTCACGAGACATCATATGGAACATGATCAGAGGTGATATGATGATGAATAACAATCTGAACATAAACCTTGGTTCAATGGTTTCACTCAATAGCATCAACAACAAGTAGAAATCGATACCGGGAGAGTTTCCCCTATCAAACAATCAAGATCAAACCCAAATTGCTGCGGTGGTGACGATGTCCAGCGGTGGAGACGGCGGTGATGATGGTGGAGATGATGATGATGGTGATGGAGATGATGTCCAGCTCGATGACGGTGACGATGGCGTTGATTTCCCCCTCCCGGAGGGAATTTCCCCGGCGGATCTCAGCCCGCCGGAGAGCTCTTTTCTCTCTGGTGTTCTCCGCCCCGCAGAGGCGGCTGTAACTCTTCGTGAGGTACCCTCTGTGGCTTAGGTCTTCGGGACGAAGGGTTTCGCGAAGAAAAGGAGGCGAAAGGGGCTGTGGGGCCCCCACACCACAAGGTGGCGCGGCCAGGCCATGGGCCACGCCGCCCTGTGGTCTGGGCCCACCTTGGGTCCAGCTGGCTCCCCCTTCTGGCTTCCTTCGTCATCTGGAAAAATAGGATTTTTGGTATAATTTCCTTCCACAGTTGATCTTCCGAAATATTGCGTTCTGACGGTGCTTTTTCCAGCAGAATCCTGGCTCCGGTGCTTGATCCTCCAATAATGATGAAACATGCAAAATAGATGAAATAACATAAGTATTGTGTCCAAATATGAAATATATCAATGAATAACAGCAAATTATGATACAAAATAGTGATGCAAATTGGACATATCATGTCTCTCCAATAAGATAAAGCATGTTGGGTGAACAACTTACAGTTGGGCAATTGACAAATAAAGAGGGCAAAACAATGCACATACTTATCATGATGAGTAGTGTGAAATTCAATTGGGCATTACGACAAAGTACAAAGACCGCTATCCAGCATGCATCTATGCCTAAAAAGTCCACCTTCGGGTTAACATCCGCACCCCTTCCAGTATTAAGTTGCAAACAACAGACAATTGCATTAAGTATGGTGCGTAATGTAATCAACACAAATATCCTTAGACAAAGCATTGATGTTTTATCCCTAGTGGCAACAGCACATCCACAACCTTAGAACTTTCATCACATCGTCCCAGTTAAATGGAGGCATGAACCCACTATCGAGCATAAATACTCCCTCTTGGAGTTACAAGTATCAACTTGGCCAGAGCCTCTACTAGCAACGGAGAGCATGCAAGATCATAAACAACACATATATGATAGATTGATAATCAACATAACATAGTATTCCATATTCATCAGATCCCAACAAACGCAACATGTAGCATTACAAATAGATGATCTTGATCATGTTAGGCAGCTCACAAGATCGAACAATGATATCACATGAGGAGAAGACGACCATCTAGCTACTGCTATGGACCCATAGTCCAGGGGTGAACTACTCACACATCAATCTGGAGGCGATCATGGTGATGAAGAGTCGTCCGGGAGATGATTCCCCTCTCCGGCAGGGTGCCGGAGGTGATCTCCTGAATCCCCCGAGATGGGATTGGCGGCGGCGGCGTCTCTGGAAGGTTTTCCGTATCGTGGCTCTCGGTACTGGGGTATTCGCGACGAAGGCTTTAAGTAGGCGGAAGGGCAGAGTCGGAGGGATGACGTGGGCCCCACACGCTAGGGCGGCGCGGGCCCAGCCCTGGCCGCGCGGCCATAGTGTGGCGGCGCCTCGTCGCCCCACTTCGTATCTCCTTCGGTCTTCTGGAAGCTTCGTGGAAAAATAAGACCATGGGCGTTGATTTCGTCCAATTCCGAGAATATTTCCTTTGTAGGATTTCTGAAACCAAAAACAGCAGAAAACAGCAACTGGCTCTTCGGCATCTTGTCAATAGGTTAGTGCCGGAAAATGCATAAATATGACATAAAGTATGTATAAAACATGTGAGTATCATCATAAAAGTAGCATGGAACATAAGAAATTATAGATACGTTTGAGACGTATCAAGCATCCCAAGCTTAGTTCCTACTCGTCCTCGAGTAGGTAAACGATAACAAAGATAATTTCTGAAGTGACATGCTATCATAATCTTGATCAATACTATTGTAAGCATATGTAATGAATGAAGTGATTCGAAGCAATGGTAAAGATAATGATTAAACAACTGAATCATATAGCAAAGACTTTTCATGAATATTACTTTCAAGACAAGCATCAATAAGACTTGCATAGGAGTTAACTCATAAAGCAATAGATTCTTAGTAGAAAGTTTTGAAGCAATACAAAGGAATATATAAATTTCAGCAGTTGCTTTCAACTTCAACATGTTTATCTCTTGGATAATTGTCAACACAAAGTAATATGATGAATGCAAATAAGCAAGTATGTAAGAATCAATGCACAGTTAATACAAGTGTTTGCTTCTAAGATGGAAGGAAATGGGTAAATTGACTCAACATAAAATTAAAAGAATGGCCCTTCGCAGAGGGAAGCAGGGATAAATCATGTGCTAGAGCTTTTCAAGTTTTGAAATCATAAAGAGAGCATAAAAGTAAAGTTTTGAGAGGTGTTTGTTGTTGTCAACGAATGGTAGTGGGTACTCTAACCCCCTTGTCAGACAGACTTTCAAAGAGCGGCTCCCATGATTATTTTTATTTTTGGGTGACACTCCTTCCAACCTTTGCTTTCACAAACCATGGCTAACCGAATCCTCGGGTGCCTTCCAACAATCACATACCATGAAGGAGTGTCTTTTTATTTTAGTTTTGTTTAGAGATGACACTCCTCCCCACCTTTGCTTTCTCAAGCCATGGCTAACCGAATCCTCGGGTGCCTTCCATCAATCACATACCATGGAGGAGTGTCTATTGAGGTTAATTAATTTGGGGCTGGGAACCCCATTGCCAGCTCTTTTTGCAAAATTATTGGATAAGCGGATGAAGCCACTAGTCCATTGGTGAAAGTTGCCCAACAAGATTGAAAGATAAAACACCACATACTTCCTCATGAGCTATAAAACATTGACACAAATAAGAGATAATAAATTTTGAATTGTTTAAAGGTAGCACACGAAGTATTTACTTGGAATGGCAGAAAATACCATGTAGTAGGTAGGTATGGTGGACACAAATGGCATAGTTTTTGGCTCAAGGATTTGGATGCACGAGAAGTAATCCCTCTCAATACAAGGCTTAGGCTAGCAAGGTTATTTGAAGCAAACACAAGTATGAACCGGTACAGCAAAATTTACATAAGAACATATTGCAAGCATTATAAGACTCTACACTATCTTCCTTGTTGTTCAAACCCTCAACAGAAAATATCTAGACTTTAGAGAGACCAATCATGCAAACCAAATGTCAACAAGCTCTACAGTATTTCTTCACTAATAGGTGCAAAGTACATGATGCAAGAGCTTAAACATGATCTATATGAGCACAACAATTGCCAAGTATCAAATTATTCAAGACATTATACCAATTACCACATGTAGCATTTTCTGTTTCCAACCATATAACAATTAATGAAGCAGTTTCAACCTTCGCCATGAACATTAAGAATAAAGCTAAGAACATATGTGTTCATATGCAACAGCGGAGCGTGTCTCTCTCCCACACAATGAATGCTAGGATCCAATTTTATTCAAACAAAACAAAAATAAAAACATAAAGACGCTCCAAGTAAAGCACATAAGATGTGACGGAATAAAAATATAGTTTCACTAGAGGTGACCTGATAAGTTGTCGATGAAGAAGGGGATGCCTTGGGCATCCCCAAGCTTAGATGCTTGAGTCTTCTTAAAATATGCAGGGATGAACCACGGGGGCATCCCCAAGCTTAGAGCTTTCACTCTCCTTGATCATATTGTATCATCCTCCTCTCTTGATCCTTGAAAACTTCCCCCACACCAAACTCAAAACAAACTCATTAGAGGGTTAGTGCATAATCAAAAATTCAAATATTCAGAGGTGACATAATCATTCTTAACACTTCTGGACATTGCACAAAGCTACTGAAAGTTAATGAAACAAAGAAATCCATCAAACATAGCAAAACAAGCAATGCGAAATAAAAGGCAGAATCTATCAAAACAGAACAGTCTGTAAAGACGAATTTTTCTAGGGCACTGAACTTGCTCAGATGAAAATGCTCAAATTGAATGAAAGTTGCGTACATAACTGAGGATCACTCACGTAAATTGGCAGATTTTTGTGAGTTGCCAACAGAGAATACTACTCAAATTCGTGACAGCAAGAAATCTTTTTCTGTGCAGTAATCCAAATCTAGTATGAACCTTACTATCAAAGACTTTACTTGGCACAACAATGTAATAAAATAAAGATAAGGAGAGGTTGCTACAGTAGTAACAACTTCCAAGACTCAAATATAAAACAAAAGTGCAGAAGTAAAATCATGGGTTATTTCCCATAAGCGCTTTTCTTTAACGTCTTTCAGCTAGGCGCAGAAAGTGTGTATCAAGTATTATCAAGAGATGAAGCATCAACATCATAATTTGTTCTAATAATAGAATCAAAAGGTAACTTCATTCTCTTTCTAGGGAAGTGTTCCACACCTTTCTTGAGAGGAAATTGATATTTAATATTGTGTTCCTTCATATCAATAATAGCACCAACAGTTCGAAGAAAAGGTCTTCCCAAAATAATGGGACAAGATGCATTGCATTCAATATCCAAGACAACAAAATCAACGGGTACAAGGTTATTGTTAACCGTAATGCGAACGTTATCAATGCTCCCCAAAGGTTTCTTTGTAGAATTATCAGCAAGATTAACATCCAAATAACAATTTTTCAATGGTGGCAAGTCAAGCATATAATAGATTTTCTTAGGCATAACAGAAATACTTGCACCAAGATCACATAAAGCATTACAATCAAAATCATTGACCTTCATCTTAATGATGGGCTCCCAACCATCTTCTAACTTCCTAGGAATAGAAGTTTCAAGTTTTAATTTATCTTCTCTAGCTTTTATGAGAGCATTTGTAATATGTTTTGTAAAGGCCAAATTTATAGCACTAGCATTAGGACTTCTAGCAAGTTTTTGTAAGAACTTTATAACTTCAGAGATGTGACAATCATCAAAATCTAAACCATTATGATCTAAATCAATGGGATCATTGTCCCCAATATTTTGAAAAATTTCAGCAGTTTTATCACAAGCAGTTTCAGCAGTTTTAGCAGTTTCAGGCAATTTTTCACGCCTTGCATTAGGAGTAGAAACAATACCAACACCAATTATTTTACCATTGATAGTAGGAGGTGTAGCAACATGTGAAGCGTTATCATTACTAGTGGTGGTAATAGTCCAAACTTTAGCTACATTATTCTCTTTAGCATTTTCTTCTTTTTCCCACCTAGCATGTAATTCAGCCATCAATCTAATATTTTCATTAATTCGAACTTGGATGGCGTTTGCTGTAGTAACAATTTTATTATCAATATCCTCAGGTTTAGTAGCCATTTTATTAATTAAAGAAGATTGTGACGCAGACATGTATGAGATTCGATTTTCAGCATTTGAAAGCTTAGTTTGCAAACCCGAAATCTCCATATTCAAATTTTCAAGTTGATTTCCTATATTTTTCAACAAGGCAGATTGTTCATTCATAGTTTTAGTAAACAATTGATTTTGCTCATATTGTGATTGCATAAAGCTCTTAGTAGATCTTTCAATTTCTAACATCTTTTCCTCATTAGGCGAAACATATCTACCATAAGAATTACCATAATCATTACCACTAGAAGGATATGGCCTATAGTTGTTGTTACCCAAATTATTCCTATTAGCATTGTTGTTGAAATTATTATTTTTAATAAAGTTCATATCAACATGTTCTTCTTGAGCAACCAATGAAGCTAACGGAACATTATTAGGATCAACATTAGATCTACCATTCACAAGCATAGACATAATAGCATCAATCTTATCACTCAAGGAAGAGGTTTCTTCAACAGAATTTACCTTCTTACCTTGTGGAGCTCTTTCCGTGTGCCATTCAGAGTAATTAATCATCATATCATCAAGAAGCTTTGTAGCGGCGCCTAGAGTGATGGACATAAAAGTACCTCCAGCAGCTGAATCCAATAGGTTCCGCGAAGAAAAATTCAATCCTGCATAAAAGGTTTGGATGATCATCCAAGTAGTCAGTCCATGGGTAGGGCAATTTTTAACCAAAGATGTCATTCTTTCCCATGGTTGAGCAACATGCTCATTATCCAATTGCTTAAAATTCATTATGCTACTTCTCAAAGATATAATTTTAGCAGGAGGATAATATCTACCAATGAAACCATCCTTACATTTAGTCCATGAATCAATACTATTCTTAGGCAAAGATAGCAACCAATCTTTTGCTCTTCCTCTTAAGGAGAAAGGAAACAATTTTAATTTTATAATGTCACCATCTACATCCTTATACTTTTGCATTTCACATAGTTCAAAAAAATTATTATGATGGGCAGCAGCTTCATCAGAACTAACACCAGAAAATTGCTCTCTCATAACAAGATTTAGTAAAGCAGGTTTAATTTCAAAAAATTCTGCTGTAGTAGCAGGTGGAGCAATAGGTGTGCATAGGAAATCATTATTATTTGTGCTAGTGAAGTCACACAACTTAGTATTTTCAGGAGTACCCATTTTAGCAATAGTAAATAAAGCAAACTAGATAAAGTAAATGCAAGTAACTAATTTTTTTGTGTTTTTAATATTGAGAACGCAAACAAGATAGTAAATAAAATTAAGCAAGTAACTAATTTTTTTGTATTTTGATATAAGAAAGCAAACAAAGCAGTAAATAAAATAAAGTAAAGCAAGACAAAAACAAAGTAAAGAGATTGGAAGTGGGAGACTCCCCTTGCAGCGTGTCTTGATCTCCCCGGCAACGGCGCCAGAAATTTAGCTTGATGACGCGTAAAGCACACGCCCGTTGGGAACCCCAGGAGGAAGGTGTGATGCGTGCAGCGGCAAGTTTTCCCTCAGTAAGAAACCAAGGTTATCGAACCAACAGGAGTCAAGAAGCACGTGAAGGTTGATGGTGGCGGAGTGTAGTGCGGCGCAACACCAGGGATTCCGGCGCCAACGTGGAACCTGCACAACACAATCAAAGTATTGTGCCCCAACGTAACAGTGAGGTTGTCAATCTCACCGGCTTGCTGTAAACAAAGGATTAGATGTATAGTGTGGAAGATAATGTTTGCAAAGAACAAGTATTGCAGTAGATTGTATTCGATGTAAAAGAATGGACCGGGGTCCACAGTTCACTAGTGGTGTCTCTCCAATAAGATAAAGCATGTTGGGTGAACAAATTACAGTTGGGCAATTGACAAATAAAGAGGGCATAACAATGCACATACATATCATGATGAGTAGTGTGAAATTCAATTGGGCATTACGACAAAGTACATAGACCGCTATCCAGCATGCATCTATGCCTAAAAAGTCCACCTTCGGGTTAGCATCCGCTCCCCTTCCAGTATTAAGTTGCAAACAACAGACAATTGCATTAAGTATGATGCGTAATGTAATCAACACAAATATCCTTAGACAAAAGCATTGATGTTTTATCCCTAGTGGCAACAGCACATCCACAACCTTAGAACTTTCTCACATCGTCCTGCATTAAATGGAGGCATGAACCCACTATCGAGCATAAATACTCCCTCTTGGAGTTACAAGTATAAACTTGGCCAGAGCCTCTACTAGCAACGGAGAGCATGCAAGATCATAAACAACACATATATGATAGATTGATAATCAACATAACATAGTATTCCATATTCATCGGATCCCAACAAACGCAACTTGTAGCATTACAAATAGATGATCTTGATCATGTTAGGCAGCTCACAAGATCGAACAATGATAGCACATGAGGAGAAGACGACCATCTAGCTACTGCTATGGACCCATAGTCCAGGGGTGAACTACTCACACATCAATCCGGAGGCGATCATGGTGATGAAGAGTCCTCCGGGAGATGATTCCCCTCTCCGGCAGGGTGCCGGAGGCGATCTCCTGAATCCCCCGAGATGGGATTGGTGGCGGCAGCGTCTCTGGAAGGTTTTCCGTATCGTGGCTCTCGGTACTGGGGTATTCGCGACGAAGGCTTTAAGTAGGCGGAAGGGCAGAGTCGGAGGGCTGACATGGGCCCCACACGCTAGGGCGGCGCGGGCACAGCCCTGGCCGCGCAGCCCTAGTGTGGCGGCGCCTCGTGTCCCCACTTCGTATCTCCTTCGGTCTTCTGGAAGCTTCGTGGAAAAATAAGACCCTGGGCGTTGATTTCGTCCAATTCCGAGAATATTTCCTTTGTAGGATTTCTGAAACCAAAAACAGCAGAAAACAGCAACTGGCTCTTCGGCACCTTGTCAATAGGTTAGTGCCGGAAAATGCATAACTATGACATAAAGTATGTATAAAACATGTTGAGTATCATCATAAAAGTAGCATGGAACATAAGAAATTATAGATACGTTTGAGACGTATCAGTCTTCGATCCAGGTATCGGGCCTTTTGCTGCCATCATAGTGCTTCAGATTTCCGGGTAGCTTAAGGTTCAAACCTTTTGGATAAGGATCATCTCGGATCATCCTGCCAAAGCATTTTGGTCCAATGTATTTAGATCTGTACTCGTTGAGACGTTCCCTTTCATCTCGTGGGCCGTTGCGGGGAGACTTTGAGCGGGAGCGAGATCTCCGGCCTCCGCCTCCGCCTCCACCTCCTCCACTTGGTGGTGGGGAGGGAGATCTGCGAGGGGGCATGTGGGACCTTTTGCTTCCGCATTCATATTCACCGCGTCCTTCACACTGCTGACTTCGGCTTCGGTGGCTACCTTCCCCATGATGGCGGTCGCCTCCATCATTCCGGCTTCTACGGGGCTCAGGCTCATGTTCTTCATTCCGGCTCCGATGAGGTTCCGGCGTACGTTCCGTGTTCCGATTCCTCTGAGGAACCACGTTGTCGCGGATATTGATTCCGCCAGGCCCATGGGGTCTGGTGTTTCCGACTGGACTACGACGGCGAGGAGGCGGAAGTGGCTGGTTCCGCGGCGGAGGTGATGGGTTCCGGTACTTGTCTCTTCTAGTGTACATCGGATCATTTCCCTTTCTTTGGTCCATCGGAGGTGTTTTTGAGGGTACCGGGGTCGGATTCGGATGTTCTCTGGTCCTCCATCTGCGCTCCGTGGATCCGGTGCGCGATTCATCATCACGATGCTGTCTTCCGGAGGCGTCCTTCTGCACGGTGGATACACACAGATCCGGGTTGGATTCTAACATGCGCGAAGTTTCTACCTTACTCTGTTGCTTCATTGTTGCATCTACCAGTGTGCGGATGTGTGCGATGTCGACTTCCTCATCTTGCTTGGCCAAGATCTCCGTGGCTTTCTTCATATTGTCCTTTGGAGTGGCGAGTGGCTGCTGGTTTGTGGGGGTTGCAAAGTTGATCTTTCGGGGGCCAATGGCCTCCTGGCGGATTCTATCTGCTTCCTTGCCAGCATCCTCCATCATGGTTTCCCATTGTGCTCGGAGTTTCTTAGCCTCTTCCAAGAAATTTGCGGCTTCACGCTCTCTCTTGAGGAAACTTTCCATCACTTCTCCTGCCTCTTGCCTTTCCTCCAGCATTGCTGCTGCAGTGTTGGCAAATACTTTGGCGGTGGCCAACATCTCCTTTATTTTTTGCTTCTAGAACTTCAGGATCTGTAGCGTCATCTGGAGTTATTGGTTTGTTGAGGATTTCCAAATGCGTGATAGCGCCTCGGCCTGCCTGTTCGATGAGCTCATCTGCGGACATGTACTCCTGGTGCCCGGAGATGTGTCCTTCTCCGGAATCCGGCACAACGCGGTAACAAGGGCGTGAGGGCAGAGTCGCTGAAGTGGACGGGCCTAGGAGTCCGACGTCGGTTGGAGTGACTTCTTCGTCGGCTTCCTGCTCCATCCCAGTTATGGTTGCGAGGACCTGGTTGGGCGGAGCGGATTCTGCTTCGGCTGCCTCCTCGTCTTCCAACTCCTTCATAGCGCGATTGCACTCTTTTGTGTTCATGGTGGAAACATCGTCCGAGGTTGGGATTAGATTGCTCAGGATTGATTCCTCCTTGTCTCCGGCATCCTCTTGCTGATCCGGAACGTCGCTGTCTTCGGCAGCATCCTGCTGATCCGGGGCGTCGCTGTCTCCGGTAGTTTCAACCTGCATTGGTCTGGCTCCTTCCTGAGGAGGGCGGTTGCTGCGGTATGTGCGAGGAAGTGCACGAAGTGGCACATTTGCTTCTCTAACACCTCGGAGATCCAGGCGGATCTGCATTGGTCTTCCACCGTAATTTCCTGCTCAGGAGCGGATTGGGTGGGTTTTGAAATTTCCAGATCCAAGGCGGAATCTTCCTTAGGAAGTTCCTGCGTCTCAGATCGGATCTTCGCGACTGCGTCCAGCTCAGCGGCGGTCGCGTCAGCGTGACTTACCAGGGCGTTTTCGTCGGAATCGATGGTCTCGCTGATGAAGATGTGAATGCCGCCGATTGGGACGATGGAGAGCTTGACGGGGTCGGTCTTAGCCTGAATCCAGCACTCATCCTGAGGGACGATCAGAAAGTTCCTAGCGTAAAGAACACGCCCCATAGCGATGAACTCGTCGTAGCTTCCCATGGCGGAATCCTCCCGGTTCCGGCCTCCAGACGCCGCTGGCCCCACGGTGGGCGCCAACTGTCGTTGCCTATTCGACGGTACTCCAGAGGAGGGATCCTCATGGAGGGAAGAAGAAGTAGGGGCCATCGGGCGGAGAGTCCTCAGGACGGTGGTACGCGATTTACCCAGCTTCGGAACACCTGCACGATGACAGGGCCTACTGCTGCTTGTCTGGAATTATCTGGGCGCTTTCGCGTTGTTACATTGAGTTGTGGTTGTCCCTCTAGGGCTCCCAGGATCCGGCTTATAAAGGTGCACGGATCTAGGGTTTACATGGAGAGTCCTAGCCGGAATACAAGTTAACTAACTACGGTATATTACATTGCTGTGTACGACAAGGATCCGCCTTTCCTTATACGTAATATTGGATCCGGCTACCCCTAATGGGCCAGACCGGATCCGACTTCCAGGGTTGGTCGGTGGATCCGACTTCCTGTTCCTGGGCTGGACTTCATCTTTCTTGATCTACAACAACTGGGCCGCCCGATGGGCCATGTGCCACCATCACCATCTATGGGCCACCCGGCCTTGCCGGATCTAGGCACTGTCGATGGTACACCTATGAAGTATACCCACAACATAGTGGGAAGTACATAGAGTAGTAACATGCACATGTGAAGCAGACTTTTGACTCTTGGGTGTAACGCACCCCCATAGACCAAAAAAATTATAGTAATTTTAAAAATTCCAAAAAATTGAATCTTCCCTGGAAACCAAAGATGATCAAGTTTGTACTCGTAAAAAAAAGTTTGGAAACGAAATGATTTCCATGGTCTCCAGGGCAAAAAAAAACAAAATTATGATGAATATAAAGTGAATAGTACCTAGTTATGGGACGTTTCGAGTTTGTTTTTTTACCCAGGATACAATAAAAGTAATTTCCTAGGAAAATATTTTGTTTCAAGTACTGATCATCTTTGATTCCCAAAAAAGTTTGATTTTTTTTTAAATTTTTTTTTTTTATTATTCCAAGTATAGGGGTGTGTGGCACCCGAGAGCCAATCTGTATTTACCCATGCACATGTTACTACTCTATGTTACTACCTTCATAGTGGTTAGTAACTTCAAAGTAGTATCATAGATGTCTTAATTAATTATCTTGTAAACTCATTGTATCTTGGAAAGTGTGATGTTACAGTAACTAGTTATGCTACTATATCCTCCCTCTTCTCATTAACTCACTGCCACGTAAACAAATTTGGTAAATTGGACACTTAGTTACTAGTGAAGTTACTCCCACTACGAGTAGTCTTAAGCTCGATCTGGATGGGCATGCATGAACTCCATGTACATACTCCATTACTAGCCAATCTATATAGCTTACAAATCCATTGTGCATTTCCTTGTCTATACCAATGCATGGTCATTATATTATTTAAAATGCCATTTCTTCCTTGCCACAACAATTCCTTTCATGGAGCATGGTATTAAAAAAGATAGGAATTTGAAATTAATTTTATGTATTTTTGAGCAACTATTCGGTCCTAAGATCATTTTTCACAAAAAAAGTGAAAATATTTGTTTCGGAAAGGACAAGGAAGGGGAACAAAGGTATAAACAAATGTCTGGTTGTGAGGTTGGATCATTTCCTTTCCATTCTGTGGGTATTTCTGGTTACTATCGTCAATTGTGGAAGGATACTGAAGATCGTTTTGAGAAAAAAATAGTAGTCAAAATAACAACGTTTTGGTTGTGATCAATACTGTTCTTACTGATCTCCTCATGTTTATGTTAATATTTTCTGAAGTTTGCAAAGGGGGTGCAAAAGAGAATGTACTATTACCGTCTAAGATTTATTTTTTAACAATGTGATGAGCATAAGAGAAAATATAAACTAACTACATTGGACATTATTTGTAAACGCAAAGATCAAGTTGGACTCGTGGTTGAAAATATTAAGATAAAAACAAATGCTTAATTAACAAATGGTTGTTTCAATTTTTGAACAAACAACACCTTTGGCAAGAACTACCGGCAATAAATATGTCTGCAAAATTTAATCCAACGTGTAAAGATCTCATGAGGCTTAATTAAGCAAGACTTCTTTAAATAGAGTATCCTTTTATGTTTAAAATAGATGTAACACTTGTTCTTTTTTTGAGAGGACATGTAGCATTTGCACGGTGTAACTCATCTGTTCCTGTTACGGTCTTCTAAATGCAATATTCCGTGCACCCGTTTGCTAGAACCTCCTAAACTGTCACATGCACAATTAAGCATATTGGCAAGCAAGCATGTCACTTCCAAGCTAAGAGCATCTGCCTCCAATGGCGCCCATTTTCCCGCGTGATTAAAGAAATAGCCCCACACGCCCTTGTTTGGCCCAACCTTCGGGGTGGTTATGGTGCAGACACGCTCAGACGATCACCGCATAAGTGAAACTTGAAGATGTTACAGTTGGTATCAAAGCCTAGGTTTTAGATATCTTGGAACATACTAAAGAAAAAGATAACATGCTACAGTCATATTTTAATTTTTCTCTTGGCTGCTTAACCATTTATTTACTTAACTATTTAAAATTCAACACACGGTAGGATTGGGGTCATGGGATATGCATATCATTTATGTGTTCCGCTTATCCTAGTCTTCTGTTTGTGATCTTATCCGTTTGAGTAAGGATGCATATGGTTGATGTGATTATTTTTGTTGATTGTTGATATTATGTTGTAGTATGCCACCGAGAGCTGCTAGGGTTTGGGATCGTGGCCGCGCTCGTGCTAGGCGAGGCCTTGGGTGGACGTAGGGAAGAATCAAACACTGATTTTAAGCAAAGTCATAATGGGAAAACTGGTTATATATGGAGATGACGATTGGTTATCCGTGAATGTTGGTGACTTCCATGGGGATGGGACACCAAAGGAGGCAACATCTTGACTAAATACCATGAAGAAGTATATGGAGGCTTTAGAGTTATCATGGTGGACCTATCTTATCATCAACACAAATTGTCGGTGAAGCGGTGATCAACATTGTTTAGTGCCGCACCCACCGCGCCGGTTTCCTAAGCGAGCGTTATCACTTTCCCACGGGTCGCTGATACATCTCAAACGTATCTATAATTTTTGATGCCCCATGCTTGTTTTACACCAATTTATATATGTTTTGCTCATACTTCGTTGCACTTTTATACATTTTCCGGCACTAACCTACTAACAAGATGCCACAGTGCCAGTTCCTTGTTTTCTGTTGTTTTGTATTTTAGAAAAGATGTACATGAAATATTCTCGGAATTGGACGAAACAAAAGCCAAAGTCAATATTTTTCTATAACGAAGACATAGTCCAGAGGGGAGTCAAAGAGGGGCAGCAGGGCCGCCACGCTAGCCCTAGGCGCGGGCCAGGGCTAGACCTGGCCCGCACCTAGAGGTGGTGTGGGCCACCCTGGCCTCCACCGACATCGCCCCTCCACCTATTTAATTACGATCTCGGGAAACCCTGAACACTCTAGCCTCCATCCATGAAAAGTTCCGTTGCGGCCACCATTGCAGACCCTAGCTCGGGAGGGTTCTGAAGCTTTTCCCGGCACCCTGCCGGAGGCATCTACATCACCATGACCGCCTCCGAAGTGATGCGTGAGTAGTTCATCCCTGGACTATGGGTCCATAGCAGTAGCTAGATTGTTGTCTTCTCCAATTTGTGCCTCATGTTTAGATCTTGTGAGCTGCCCTACATGATCAAGATCATCGTTATGTAATGCTACATGTTGTGTTTGCTGGGATCCGATGAATATTGTATACTATGTTTAGATCGATTATATATTCTTGTCATATGTTATTTGTGATCTTGCAGCTCTCCGTTGCTAGTAGATACTCTGGTCAAGTAGATGCTTATGACTCCAAGAGGGAGTATTTATGCTCGATAGTGGGTTCATGCCTCTAGTAATTTGGGAGAGTGACAATAACTTCTAAGATTGTAAATGTGCTAGTGCTACTAGGGAGAAAACAACAATGGTTTATCCAAAGTTAATTCTATTCTTTACTTTACACATATTTCTTAATGCCATAATCTGTTGCTTGCAACTTAATACTGGAAGGGGTTCGGACGATAACCGGAAGGTGGATTATTAGTCATAGATGCAGTTGTATTACGGTCTATGTATTAAGTTGTAATGCCCAAACGAATCTGATAAGAATCATCTTGTCATGTATGGTCGATATTCTGTCAATTGCCCAGCTATAATTTGTTCAACCATCATGTTATTTATCTTTATGGAGAGACACCTCTAGTGAACTGTGGTGCCTGGTCCTTTCCTTTACTCTGATAAATTCATCCACTGCAATTCTACTATGTTACTTACTGCAAAGCACTGTTCTCTTTAATTATTGCAAACATCTCTTTCCACTCGATACGTCTAATCCTTTGTGTTCAGCAAACCGGTGAGATTGACAACCTCACTGTAAGTTGGGGCAAAGTATTTTGGTTGTGTTGTGTGCAGGTTCCACGTTGTTGCTGACGTTGGTAGTGCGCCCTGCAATTAGTCAGCTAGCAACACCTTCAGAAGTCACTCCTTTCTCCTACTGGTAGATTAAACTTTGGTTTCTTACTGAGAGAAAACTTGTTGTTGTGCTCATCATACCTTCCTCTTGGGGTTCCCCAACGGTGTGCAATCTGCGCTCATCAAGCTCTTTGTCTGGCGCCGTTGCCAAGGAGAAAGAGGATTTCTGGAAAGGGAGTCTCTCATCTCCAATCTCTTTACTTTGTTATAGTTTTTCTTAGTTTATTTTATTTTGTCTTGTTTGTTTCTTTATATAAAAAACACACAAAAAATTAGTTTCTATTATAGTTGTTATTTCTGTTGCTTAGTTTTAATTTTGCTAAAATGGGTTCTACTGAAAATACTAAGTCATGTGACTTTACTAGCACCAACAACAATGATTTTATTTGTACACCTATTGCTCCACCTGCTCCTGAAGCAGCTTTCTATGAAATTAAACCTGCTTTATTAAATCTTGTTATGAAAGAGCAATTTTCTGCTGTTAGTACTGAAGATACCGCTTCTCACCTTAATAATTTTGTTGAACTTTGTGAGATGCAAAAGTATAAAGATATAGATGGTGACATTATTAAACTGAAATTGTTTCCATTCTCTTTGAGAGGGGGGCTAAAGATTGGTTGCTATCTTTGCCTATAATTAGTATTGATTCTTGGGTTAAATGCAAAGATGCTTTTATTGAAAAATATTATCCTCCTACTAAGATTATATCTTTGAGAAGCAACATAATGAAATTTAGACAGTTTCATAATGAACATGTTGCTCAAGCTTGGGAAAGAATGATATCTTTGGTAAAGAATTGTCCCACTCATGGACTGACTACTTGGATGATCATCCAAACTTTTTATGCAGGACTGAATTTTTCTTCAAGGAACCTTCTAGATTCAGCTGCTGGAGGTACCTTTATGTCCATTACTTTGGGGGCTGCAACAAAACTACTTTATGATAAATTATTCTGAATGGCACACCGAGAGAGCTCCATAAGGTAAGAAGGTAAATTCTATCGAAAAATCCCCCTCTTTGAGTGATAAGATTGATACTATTATGTCTATGCTTGTTAATGGTAAAGCTCATGTTGATCCAAATAATATTCCGTTAGCTTCCTTGCTTGATCAAGAAGAGCATGTTGATGTGAACTTCATTAAAAACAATAATTTTAACAACAATGCTTATAGGAATAATTTTGGTAGCAACAATTATAGGCCATATCCTTCTAGTAATGGTAATGCTTATGGCAACTCTTATGGTAACTCGTACAGCAAAATTAAGGTGATCTTGAAGTCATGCTTAATGATTTTATTAGTAAACAAACTGCTTTCAATAAATCTGTTGATGAAAAGCTTGGCAAAATTGATGTTCTTGCTTCTAAAGTTGATAGCCTTGCTCATGATGTTGATTTTATTAAATTAAAAGTTATGCATAATGATGTTAAATAAAGTAAAACTTTGAATTCCATTCAAGTTAGAATCTATGAAAATGTTAGGATGTTGGCGGAATTGCATGCTAGGTGGGAAAGAGAAGATGAAATTGCTAGAAATAATAAATTGACTAAAATTTGTACCATCACCACCACCAGTAGTAATGAAGTCTAAAATGCTAGCCACTCTTCTACTATTAATGGTAAAATAATTGGTGTAGGAAAAGTCTCCGCTCCTTCTACAATATTGCCTAGAACCACTGAAACTGCTCCTCATAAGTGTGCTAAAAAAATTTGGAGTATGGGAGACAATAGTCCTTTCACCTTTGATAAAAATGACTTTGATTTTGATTATTGCAATATCTCTGAAGTAATTAAATTCTTAAAAATCTTGCTATAAGTCTTAGTGCTCTCATGCAAATTGCAAATTGCAAGTGCTCTCATTTAAATTAGAGAGGGGAAATTAAAGCGTGAAGCTTCTATTCCTAAAAAGTTAGAAGATGGCTGGGAGCCCATCATTAAGATGAAAGTAGAGGGCTTTGATTGCAATGCTTTATGTGATCTTGGTGCAAGTATTTTTTATGCCTAGAAAAATCTATGATATGCTTGACTTGCCACCGCTGGAACAATGTTATTTTGATGTTCATTTTGTTGATATTGCTGCAAAGAAACCTTTGGAGAGAGTTAATAATGTTCTTATTATGGTTAACAATAACTTTGTCCCGTTGGTTTTGTTGTTTTGGATATTGAATGCAATGCTTCTTATCCAATTATTTTGGGAAGACCGTTTCTTAGAACTGTTGGTGCTACTATTGACATGAGAGATGAGATTATTAAATATCAATTCCAACTCAAGAAAGGTATGGAACACTTCCTTAGAAAAAGAAATAAGTCACCTTATGACACTATTATTAGAACAAATTATTATGTTGATGCTTCTTCACTTGATAATACTTGATGCTAGCTCTTTTTCTGCGCCTAGCTGAAAGGCGTTAAAGAAAAGCACTCTTGGGAGATAACCCATGTTTTATTTCTGTAGTTTTTATTTTGTTGAGTCTTGGAAGTTATTACCTCTGTAATAAACTCTCCTTATCTTTTTATTTCATTTTTTTCAAGAACAACCTCTAATAAGAAGAAAGTAAGATTTGGAGAAGTTGCTATCCTGAAAACAGATTTTGTGTTGTCACCATAAAAATTCATATGAACAGCCAGAGCGGAATTTTGAGCTGCTATTTTTTTTGCATATGCCCCAGGTTATTATATAACTTTCGTTAGATGAACACTTTTTGAGCTGAGCAACATAAGATTTCAGGAAAAATCGATCTTTACATGTTGTTCTATTTTGACAGATTCCTGCCACTATTTGCATTTGCCTCTTTATCTCTTTCTTTTTGAGTTATTTCGATCAAAGAAATTTTTGAAGAGGTTGATACAGTAGCTAATGATTTAATGGATGCTTGATATATGTTAGAACTAAACCCAGGCGGATTAGTTTATTTTGATTGTACTAATGTTGCTAATAAAGAATTATGTTAAGTTTTGTATGAAGGAAGTTTTCAAGTGTAGGGAGAGAAGAATAATGTAATGAGATGAAGAACGGACAAAATCTCAAGCTTGGGGATTCCCATGTTACCCCATTCAAGAGGTACAAGCGTCAAAGCTTGGGGATGCCCAAGGCATGCCCTATTCATCAACAAAGCAACATGTCATCTTTCTATGCGCTATATTTTTATTGCTTCATACACTATGTGTTGTTCTTGGAGCATATTTTTTTAGTTTAGTTTAGTTTTGTTTGCTATAGCATATGGTTGCATCCCGACATTTATTTTGGAGAGAGGCACGCTCCGTTTTAATTGCATAGAATGCTCTAGTTTTCGCTGTTATTGTTATGCGAGTGTTCTAGTTTGCTAGCACTGCATTTAGCTCTTGTTCTTTCACTTGAATTTTGTTCAGAGCTCGTTGGTATTCTTTATTTTTGTATGATTAGATCTCTGGTCCATATTGTTTTTCATCAATGAGAGCTATTTCAAATAAGTTGATTGGTGTTGGAGACGAGTAAAATATTTCATGTTTATAGTGATGCAAAATGAGGATTGTCTAGACCGTGGCATAGACTTTGGCATGCCATGTTGGATGTTATTCTTGTCATATTATTAGTATTTATTGTCGTAGCATGACTTGTCTCAAATAGCTGAGAGTGCTTAATGTGCCATTGAAAGAATAATGTGTTGTTTCCATCATAAAAGCATAATATTGTGGTATTCTCCTTTGATGCTTAATCGGGTTGACTTGGTACATGCTTATACCATGTTATGACTATAAACAGTTAACTAAAACCTCTATGATCATTTAGTTTTTGACTTGTAATATCACTTTATGCTTTGATTTTTAATGTTTTGCCGCTATGCATGATTATGGCCATTATTGCTCTCTTAGTCGGTCGCTCCCAGTCTTTTGCTAGCCTTCGCCTGTACTGAGTATGAACTCTACTCGTGCATCCAACCACCATAAACCAAAGTTTGCCAATTGTGTCCACCATATCTACCTACTAGCATAATTGCTATTCCAAGTATATTCATCATGTTTTTATTTATCTTCCAAATTAAATTTTAGCATGAGAAAATTAGTTTGTAAAGCTCTCACGAACTTGATGGCACATTTACTTTCTTGCACTTAATAAACTTGACCAGTGTGACTATCTTATGAAGTTTATATGTTTACGAATTGCAACTTGGGAGTTAGCACAACCATGCTTCCATGGGGTTTCAACATTGCACTTATTCATATTTAGTTGATGTCATGTTCTTTTGTTTATGGATGCCTAGCGGTGCGAAATAAAATGGAAACTTGTAAGTTCATGGAGTTTGTATATGAGTTAGAGAAACGCATGTACCGCTAATCTAAGCCATACATCATTCATGGTGGAAATTTACATCGAACCATAGTAAGCATTCTATGAAGTATTTTCAATAAAAAGCTATACCCATAGTAAATAAAAATATTGTTGAGATGCTCATTGTCTGTTTGTCTTGTCATTTTGGTATGAGAATGCTCCTATATCATGGGGCAAGAGGTACCCCGTTGGTGGTTCTCGATGATACATGTATACTTACAATGACAAGAACTTATTTGGGCCCTAAGTTGAGTAGCATGAGGTTTAGGTACTCACTAGCAAAAGAGCCCGTGCGTTGCATCGGGAGAAAGAAAAACTCAAAAGCTCAAGTGATGACACTTCTCCTATGTGCCATCATCATGGATGTAGCCTTATAGGTGGTCACATTTTCATCTATTCATAATGAACATGATTGCGAGGCTCTCGCAACACCGTCTAGACATAATGGTGTCAGGGACTATGCATTTTATCTGTTCAATCATCGTATTTTGACAACTTGTGATCCATGTAATTGAAACAAATTCTAAAGATTTGAAAGCAATATTTATCCATAGAATGTAACATATCCACTACTTTGATATTATATATATACTGAAAAGAGCACAATACCCGCCGAGGCGACGATGGTATGGGCCTAGCTCAGTGTGGCGGCGGCGACACTCCAACAAGCAGCTCCTCATGTTGTTGAGTGGGACGTTCGGCTTCGCATGCTGCGGGAGTCCGGCGCTCAGCTGCACTTTGTAGGTCCTCGGCAGTCAGGAGACCAAAATCGTCGTGTGGCGGTAGGTCCGATGCACCTGTAGCCGGCCGTCAGCTCGGAAAGATCGCGAGGGGCATGGTCGATGAAGAGATTTCGGCGGCTCATGATGACCTCGTGATGGCCAGGTATGACCAAGGCAACCACAGGCCTAAGTAGATTTCATCGGACCTAGTCGTGTACCAGGTTGATATGGCAGCGGCTGTCACAAAGGAGGGCACCGCCACCTATGTCAGATCTTGCACATACACACAAGGATCTGGCCAAGTTAAACATGGATTGGATTTAGTCCGTGTATTAGCCGGTGCGCCTAGGCGTGTTTATCTCGGAGACGTGACCTTGAGGCGCATTGGCGCTATCGGGAGAAGGCTTTGCACATCGCACGTATCCAAACTGATGGGCCTCAAACCACATAGTAGCCAACTACTAAAGCACATCATACAGCATCAAGGATCCACCGTTAAGCTCACTCATCACAACTTGGGTTAGGCAGCACATGGGAAATATAACCGTCTCAATCATTATACTCCGTATTTCAGAGTAACTTCTGGACTCCAACTGCATAGCCATGGTCGGGCACCCACGGAATTCGGCCAGCTTCACGATGTTGTTATACATGATGTCTTCGTATCTGAGGAAGAGCACCTTCTCCAGCCACCTCTCGCTCGGCTCCGGCAGCCTGTCTTACAGAACATCTTGAAGAGCTGGCCGAAGTTGAGGCGACGACGGCGGCACCCGATGTCCATCGCTTTCTGGCAGCGTACCTACCGCCATGCCGGACTGTATCTGTTACGTCCGTTGCAAAACACATGGAAGAGCTAGGTGAAGTCAAGGCGACGGCGGCGGCGCCCGACATCCAGCTCAACGCGGAGATAAATTCGATCTAGCCTGCAGGTCCGTGGCTATATATAAGCGGGAGGAAGGAGGCAGGTCCTGCGTCGCGCTTGCGGAATCGATTTAATCTTCTCACGTGGGTTTGTATTTAATTTGGATTTGGATATACTACGTCGGTTTCCTTTTCGTTTTGGATACACAACGCGCATCGTTTGTTTGGTTTGGCTCTGCGTTTACACGAACCTTGTTTGGAACTCTTTTTTGAAGCAAGGCAAAGAGACCAGACCTAATACATACATTACGGTAAGGGATGCACCCTGCCTGCCTGTACATAGTAGAAGCTAGGTCTCGGGGGCGATACAGAATCCTACATGGGCACGGTTCTTGGACTCGCATAGTTCTTGGACTCCAACACAGGTGGCGGACGGATGTATATACATACAAAGCAATAGGATGGACGGACACGATTTCACGACCACTTATGAACGGATGGACACGATTTTGTGACGTACCAAACCAAACCAAACCACGGAAACACTTCTCCCTTTATTATTAGGTAATAGATATTCAAGGAGCATGAGATTTTCAACCTGACATAGGCATCCCCAATGGGTCTGCCGAAGATGGTACCTGGGGTTTACTGAAGGTCCACGACCCGAAAGATAAGAAGAATCGGAAGCCCAGTTTATTTTTAAGGAAAGCTAGAGTTGTATTAGGAGACAGTACTTGTAATCTTGCGGGATGAGTTGGAAACCCTCCCGGACTCTGTAACTTGTATATCACGAATCCCTCGGCTCCGCCTCCTATAAAAGGGGGAGTCGAGGGACAAAGAAGGCATCGATTCATTGTCTCACATGCCCTAGTTTTCATATCGTCGATATGGTGGGAAAGTTACACAAGGCCTCGCCAGGAGGATACGAGTATATGCTCGTCGCTGTCGACAAATTCACCAAGTGGATAGAAGCAAAGCCGATAAATTCACCAGACGTAGCGTCAGCAATAAAGTTCGTGAAAAGCATTGTTTTTCGGTTTGGAGTACCTCATAGCATCATCACGGACAATGGCAGTAACTTCACATCCAAGGAATTCAAGGCATACTGCGCAGAAGTAGGCATCAAATTGCATTTTGCGTCAGTTGGGCACCCGCAAACCAATGGTCAAGTCGAGAAAGCCAACGGTATCATCTGCAATGGTATCAAGAAGCGTTTGTTGGGACCACTGGAAAAAGCTCGGCATATGTGGCCAGAAGAGTTGCCAAGTGTACTGTGAAGTATTCGAACAACGCCAAATACAGCGACACAAGAGACTCCGTTTTTTCTGGTCCATGGAGCTGAGGCGGTACTGCCGATAGAAATAGAGCATGATTCTCCACGAGTCAAGGAGTATGATGAAGAAACTTCCAGAAGAGCACTAGAGGACGATGTCGATGCACTTGATGAAGCTCGAGATGAAGTACTATCACGGGTCACCAAGTACCAGCAAGATCTGAAAAATTACCACAGTCGACGCCTGCGACCAAGATCCTTTCAGGTTGGAGATCTAGTTCTACGACTCAATCAACAGAGCACTGAAAAACTCGAGTCACCATGGCTTGGCCCTTACATCATCACGGAAGTCATCGAAGGAGGAGCATACAGGATAAAAGACAAGAAGACGGGGGTTCCTGAGAAAAACCCCTGGAACGTGGCGCAGCTAAGGCGTTTCTACGCTTAGTGTCGAAATATAGTCCTCCTTGTAAAAATACAATGTACTGAAACGCCCGCGAGTTTTCAGACGCACTCTTTTCCTTTTCAGGGCACCGAGTGCGGCTGAAAAGGTTTTTAATGAGGCGGGCTCACGGTGCTGCAATATAGTAAAAGATATTGGTGATATACATCTTTCTTCGTCGACAGGCTTGGGGGCTCACAACCCACGATAACAAAATATATATACTCTCGCAAAATAGTAAATTCATCGACACGCAAAAATAGCTTGAGCTCTGGCCAGAGGCTCGGGGGCTTCGCAATATAGAATATACTTTACAATATAGACAACTTCATCGACAAGAAGAATTCGACACAAGAAATATATGACTTCCCGCAATATAGTACAACTCAGTTGATACCTAATATATTGTCTATGGTTAAACCTTTGTTTACAGCAGTTGTCGTATGTTCAGCATAGCTCCCTTTTACAAAAATCTCAGAGTCCATCCGAAGAAGTTCGTCCATCATCTCTTCAGCGGCAGAAGTTACAATATCGTTGATCTTGTCGATGTTCCTTTTTCGCTTCGACTGCTTGGCCAGACATTTGGCGACAATCTTCGTCAGGTCTAATTTTCGGTAGCAGATTGATACGTCCAAAACGTATCTACTTTCCCGAACACTTTTGCTATTGTTTTGCCTCTAATTTGTGTATTTTGGATGCAACTAACACGGACTAACGCTGTTTTCAGCAGAACTGTTCTGGTGTCTCTTTTTTGTGCAGAAATCCAACTTTTAGGAAAATCCTCGGAATTTATGCGAAAGGTCCTATTTTTCCAGAAGACTCACGGAGCCAGAAGGGCAAGCCAGGTGGAGGCCCGAGGGCCCCACACCATAGGGCGGCGCGGCCCAGGAGGGGGGCGCGCGGCCCTAGCGTGTGGCCCCCTCGGCTGGCCTCCGACGCCCTCCTCTGGACTACTTAAAGGGTTCGCTCTAAAAATCGCGACCGAGAAGTCGAAGTAGCCAGAAACCCTCCAGTACGCCGCCACATCGCGAAACTCCATCTCGGGGGCTAGAAGTCTCTGTTCTGGCACTCCGCTGGGACAGGGAATTGGAGGAGATCATCGCCATCATCACCACCGACACCTCTCCATCGACCAGCCATGTTTCCCCCATCAAAGTGTGAGTAATTCCCCCGCTGTAGGCCGAAGGGGATGGTAGGGATTGGATGAGATTGGTTATGTAATAGCATAAGATTGTTAGGGCATAGTGCCTAGTGTCCGTGATTGGTACTTTGATGATATTGTTGCAACTTGTTATGCTTAATGCTTGTCACTAGGGCCCGAGTGCCATGATCGCACATCTGAACATGTTATTGTTTCATCATGATATTCATTGTTTTATGATCTTACCTGCAAGTTGTATACACATGTCGCTGTCCGGAACCAATGGCCCCGAACTGACAGAAATCGGGACAACCGGAGGGGATGGTAGTGATGTGAGGATCACATGTGTTCACGGAGTGTTAATGCTTTGCTCCGGTACTCTATTAAAAGGAGTACCTTAATATCCAGTAGATTCCCTTGAGGCCCGGCTGCCACCGGCTGGTAGGACAAAAGATGTTGTGCAAGTTTCTCATTGCGAGCACGTACGACTATATATGGAACACATGCCTATTGATTGCTTTGTACTTGGACACCGTTTTATTATTTTCTGCAAATGCCCTGCTTAGATTGTTACATGAGTTTCTCTCATCCATGCAACGCCCGTTATCCGTCCCCGTGCCTACAGTATTTTAATCCTGCTGTTTACTATAATCACTACTGTTGTCTGTGTTACTCTGCTGCTGTTATTTCACTACTGCTACTGCTATAAAACTGTTACTACTGATAAACTCTTGCGAGCAAGTCTGTTTCCAGGTGCAGCTGAATTGACAACTCCGCTGTTAAGGCTTTCAAGTATTCTTTGTCTCCCCTTGTGTCGAATCAATAAATTGGGTTTTACTTCCCGCGAAGACTGTTGCGATCCCCTATACTTGTGGGTTATCAAGACTGTTTTCTAGCGCCGTTGCCAGGGAGCATAGCTTTATTTGGAAGTTCACTTGGATTGATATTGTTCGCTACAAATTCTCCATCATGGGTAAAACTCGCGATCCTAAAGTCGCCATATTACCATCCACTACAAGAAAAGGTACAACTCCGAGTACCTCTGCTACACTTGATTCACCATCTGTGATAAGTCAACTTGTTTCACCGCCGCAAGCTTCACTTGCTGGTACTTCTGCTGAATCTGAAAATTCTCATAATATTGATAATGTTTCTGCTGTGCTTGATGATAGTGGTTCATTGGGATCCTTTCTAGATGCTACAATTGCTAGGTCTAGACAAACTGAAAATGCTGAAACTCCTAATGAAAATGCTGCTACACCTGTTAATTCACCTGAACTTGATTATTCTAGTGATGATCCTGATGAAGATTATGTGGAGCTTAATGATGATTTTATTAATAGATGCAATGCTACTGCTGATGCAAGAAAAATTAAAAAGTTTCTCACACAATATACTGTTAGACATAAGTTATCTCCTGATCCTAAATTTGCCACATCTCCTATATGCATTAAGGATAAAGATTATGATTTTTCTCTTGATCTATCTCATATAGCTATTGTAGAGAAAGCACCCTTTTGTGGTACTGAAAAACAAAGTGCTGTAGAACACATGATTGAACTTGCTTCTATGAGTAGCTTGTTTTCTGATGATGTCAAGATGCGTACTTACTTTGTCGCTAAAATTTTTCCTTTCTCATTGAAGGATGATGCTAAAACTTGGTATAATAATTTGCCTCCTGGTTCTATTAAAAGTCCAACTGATTTGCGTGATGTTTTCTTTCGAAAGTACTTTCCTGCTAGTGCTCAACATATTGCTTTACAGAAAATTTATAGATTTGACCAGGGAGATGAAGAGAAATTGCCTGAGGCTTGGGCAAGATTTTGTTCTGTTATCAGAGCTCGACCTGGACATGATTTAGAAAAGAATGATCTACTTGATATATTTTATAGTGGACTAACCATTGAGTCTAGAGCATATTTGGATAGTTGTGTTGGTTGTGTTTTCAGGAAAAGAACTCCAGACGAAGCTGAAGAATTATTGGCTAAAATAGGCCGGAATCATGATGATTGGACCACACCTGAACCAACTCCAACGCCAATATTGAAGAAGAGGGGTTTAATTAAATTGAATGATGAAGATATGAGGGAAGCCAAGAAGTCTCTCAAGGAGAAAGGTATTAAATCCGAAGATGTGAAGAATCTACCTCCCATAGAAGATATATGTGAGATAATTCCCCCTTCATCCATGATTGAGGTAAACTCCCTTCAACGCTTTACTAGGGAAGATATTCCGTATTCAAAACCTCCTGCTCAATGCTTAGATGAGTTTGATAATTATATTGTTAAGCAAGAAAATTTTAATATGAGAGTAGAGAATCATCTAATGGAAAATTCTCAAGCTATTAGCAATTTGCATGATATTGTGGAGAGAACCTCCAATGATGTTAAGATGCTTGTTAAACATTTTCAATGGTTAAAACTCAAATTGATCAACTCACTAAAGTGCAAAATGACTTGTTAAAAAATAATTCTAAAGAGAAACATGCTTATGAAGTAACAACTAGAGGTGGTGTCTCTACCCAGGATCCTGTATATCCTGAAGGGCATCCCAAAAGAATTGAACAAGATTCTCAACGAATTGAAACTAGTGCTCCTTCTAAGAAAAAGAAGAAGAAACATAAAAATATTGTAGAATCCTCTGAACCTGTTAATGATCCTAATAGTATTTCTATTTCTGATGCTGAAACTTAAAGTGGTAATGAACATGATAATGGTAATGATAATGATAAGAATGATGCTTCTGATAAAGAAGAGGTTGAAGATGAACCTGACAAGCATGATAAAAATAAAAAGTATACTAAAGAAGATTTTATTGCTAAGAAACATGGTAATGAAAGAGAACCTTGGGTGCAAAAGCAAATGCCTTTTCCTGCTAAGAAACTAAAATCAAAGGAAGAAGAACACTATAATAAATTTTGCGATTGGATGAAACCTTTATTCTTGCAAATCCCTTTGACTGATGCTATTAAATTGCCTCCTTATTCAAAGTATATGAAAGATATTGTTACTAACAAAAGGAAAATCCCCAATGAGGAGATTTCCACTATGCTTGCTAATTACTCTTTCAATGGCAAAGTTCCAAAGAAGTTGGGCGACCCAGGTATACCTACTATTCCTTGTTCTATTAAGAATAATTATGTTAAAACTACTCTATGTGACTTGGGAGCCGGTGTTAGTGTTATGCCTTTTTCTCTTTATAAGAGGCTTTATTTAGATAAGTTGATACCTACTGATATATCTTTGCAAATGGCTGATAAATCTACTGCTATTCCTGTTGGTATATGTGAGGATGTTCCTGTTCAAGTTACTAATAACTGCTTGATATTAACTGATTTTGTTGTGTTGGAAATGCCTGAAGATGATAATATGTCTATTATTCTTGGGAGACCTTTTCTTAACACCACAGGGGCTGTTATTGATTGCAATAAAGGAAAGGTTAATTTCAATGTTGATGACAAGGAGCATACCGTTTATTTCCCCAAGAGGATTGATAAAGTATGTGGAGTTAATACCATTTCTAATGTGAGAACTATCAAAGTGGGAACTATTGATTGTCCTATATATGAGCCTAAAGAAGGTTATCAAAGTCTTATGATTGGATCCATATCAATACAATTCAAGGTAACATGATTGATTTGAGGTTTATTTCTTCTTATGCTATGTAAAATTTATTTGGTGGCAAGACTTGATCAACCTTGTTAACAAATACTTTTTATATGCATAGAGGAGGTAAACAACATTTCTTTCTCCCTCCACTTGTCTTACTTGCTGTAGCACTTTTGATTTGCAAAGTTCCTTAGCTAATTATAGATTTCAAAAAATTTCCTGGCCAGAAATGTGCATTTTTCAAAGTTTTTCAAAATTCACAAAAATTATACCGTTGGTCCTATTTTTCGAAAATGCACCCGGGAGCACCTGGGGATGATCAGTGGGGCACCCCAGGGTGGCACCCCACAGGCCGGCGCGGCCAGCAAGGGGGGCGCGCCACCCTGGTGTGTGGGTCCCCCTTTGCCCCACTTCAGCATCTCTTCCTCCCACACTCTTCTCTCTCCCGAAAAAACCAGCACCAGCTTTCTCTCACTCGCGTTTTTGCTCAAGAGCTCAGGATTTTTCGATCTCTTTGCTCAGCCCAGATTTCTGTCTGAAATTTGGCACATTTGCTCTCCGGTATGTGACTCCTCCGATTATCCAAGTAGAATTTTGTTTGGTTGAGTATATCTTGAATATTTTGCTGCTGTAGGTAACATGTTTAGTGATCTTGCATGCTTGTTCTAAGTTGTATAAACTAGTTTTGATGCATGATTAGTACTCTAGCAAGTTCCTATGGTAGTTCCCCTCAATTATATGTCACGAAATCAAATTTTATAATGATTGTTGAAAAATTTCAGAAAAGGAAGATGGATAATTTCAACTTTGGAGAAGTGTTTGAGAGAGAGACAACCAGCACCGGAAGGCCCTCTAGGACCGCCACCCGATTCAGGCGATCCTACAATGAGGATGTCATCGCGCCAAGCTTCGAGCCCGAAGAAGACAATGGATTCCCTAACGCTTCATCTTTCCCATGTTATGATTTTTTTGAGTAATGCAGGGTTGTTGGATGATTTCTTTACCCTCGTCAACAAGGCGGGCTTAGCCGCCTACGTGGGAGATGAAAGGGAGCAATACTACATGCTCACCAAAATCTTTGTCGAGAGCTTCAAGTTCCACAACAAGCACTATGGCCCGACAGTTGCATTCAAGATTTATGGTGATGCTATTACTATGAAATTGGAAGAATTTTGTGTTGCATTGGGTATTGCCCCTGTAGGTACAGCAAGGAAGATTGAGGACAACCCCAGGGTCTTGTTGGAGCTCTATCGAGGGATCACCAATGATGATTGTCGCACCATTCAGCGTGAAGAGATAAGGAACATCCAACTCCCCGCCATTAAGTATTTTGCCTATTACATTGCTACTAGCATTCTTGGTAGGGAGAACACTAGCAATATTTCTAGCTACCATCTTGCTTTCTTAATTGCTGCACTTACTGGAGAGACACCTTATCATCTTGGTTCCCTTATTGCTCGCCGCCTGTCTAACAAGGGGCCTATTTTTGGAGGAACTATTGCATTGCGCATTTTAACACATCTAGAACTTCCTCTTGACTCTAATGATGTGCCATTAACTCCTAGGAGGCTTGATATTGCTGCAATGAAGAGCCATCATTTTGTTACCGCTGATTCCACTTCAGATAATTTGGTCTATAGAATGTTGTTTGCTGACGGGGATGAGAAGGAAATCCCTTTGCCCCAACCAGATTTGTTCAGTATTGACAGGAAACCATGGTCGCGCTCTAAGGAGGAGGTGGAGGAGAAACTGAAGATACAAGGCTTCCACCAGCAGCATGACTCCGAGGACGCCGAGCCCTCCTACGACTACACCGTCACGTATCCGGGTGCTTCTTCTAGCACATACCCGGAATATGATCCGTCTTCGTACTACGGAGGTGCTACTTCCTGGACACCATGGGATTGAAGTCCACTTAGGCCAAAAGCCTAAGCTTGGGGGGAAGTATACCGGCATCACTCATTCTTTGCATATTATGGTTGTTGGATACTTGTATATACTTGTTTAGTTTCTTTGAGTGGTTTTCTAATGAGAGGGAGATGATATTTGGGGAAGTGCTGCCTGAAAACAGATTCTGGACTGTTACCAAAACAATTCTCAAAAATAGTCAGAACGATATTTTGCGAAGCCAATTTTTGTGCATGTTCCCCAGGTTGTTATCTAACTTTCATTAGTTGAACACTTTTCGATTTGAGCAGTGGAAGAATTTCTTAAAAATCGAGTACTGTACTGCTGTCAAGTTTGACGAATTTCTGCTGCTTTGTGTTTATGTGACTTTTCTAGTTTGCCATTTCTTGTTTTTGCTTTGTTTCTTTCCTAAAACACAAAAAGACCAAAAATATTTCTGTTGTTTCTCTCCATCATTTGTTTACTTTGGTTTCTTGCATTTATTTTGCTTTATTTGCTATCGTTGGTTTGCTATAAGAAAATCCAAAAAGATTTTGCTTTGTTTGCTTGTTTCCTTTTGTTCTTGTTTCCAATTCGAAAACTCCAAAAATATTTGCTGTTCTTATTTAGTTTGTAAAGTTCATCTTGAGTTCAATGGTCTTCGGTGGCTGGAGTGTGGTTTTCATTTCATTTTATCCAAGCTACACAAGTGAAAGGCAATAATGACGGTCTACGACAATTCGACTGTGGTAAGAGGCTGGTATGAACTCTATTTGTTTTCATTTTTGTACATATACTCATCCATGTGAGCATGCTTAGTTGGTTCATGTGAGGTATATGTCATTTAAGAAAGTCTAGTAGTTCATGATCTCTCATGTTTAGCTCCAATTTATTAATATGAGTAGCATGTCATGGATGTTTGCTTGCATTGTTTTATTCATAAGTAGGTATGACATTGTGGTATCCTCCTCTGAATAATTCATTGGTATCGACTTGGCACATGCTCACGCATGCATATGACTGAACAAAAGTCAATTAAGCCTCTATGATTTACATTGCTTCAGAGTTCTTGTATCACTTTTATGCCTCCGTTAATTTATTTTGCCGCAAGCATGATTATGATAGTGACTGCTCTCTTGATTTGTCGCTCCCCAGTCTATTGCTAGCCTTCACTTGTATTGAGCGGGAACGCTGCTCATGCTTCCAAACACCTGAAAACCAAGTTGTTCCAAAGTGTCCACCATAAATACCTATGCATGGCATTTCAAACCATTCCAAGTAAATTCTCATGCGCTACCTTTAAAACCTTCAAAATGCTTCTCAATTTGTGTTAATGTTTCATAGCTCATGAGGAAGTATGTGGTGTTTAACTTTCAACCCTGTCATTTACTCTTGACGGACTTTCATTATGGACTAGTGGCACATCCGCTTATCCAATAATTTTGCAAAAAGAGCTGGCAATGGGGTTCCCAGCCCCGATTAATCAAACTTCATTAATAATTCTCTTCACATGTTTTGCTCTGATTCATCAGTAAGCAACTTAATTTTGCAAATAGACACTCCTCCATGGTATGTGATTGATGGAAGGCACCCGAGGATTCGGTTAGCCATGGCTTGTGTAAGCAAAGGTTGGGGGGAGTGTCACTCATAATAAAACTAAAATACGTGTGTAAACAAAAGAGAAGAGGGATGATCTACCTTGCTGGTAGAGATAACGTCCTTCATGGGAGCCGCTCTTGAAAGTCTGGTTGGCGAGGTAGTTGGTGTACCCATTACCATTCGTTGACAACAACAAACACCTCTCAAAATAATTTTACTCCTGTTTTAAAAACGAAAAGCTCTAGCGCATGTTAATCCCTGCTTCCCTCTGCGAAGGGTCAATCTTTTACTTTTATGTTGTGTCTCCATCCTTTCTTTGAGCACTATCTTGAGAGCACAACTGTCATTCTTAGTATAATATGCTTGTCCCAAAATATGATTGATTGCGGTATAACTTTGATGCTTTTATCTTTGACAATCACTATTTCTAGTCTTTCTATGAACTTCAGAGGTGCCTGGGCATTTATGTTTTGCTGATCAAATATGGGCAAGCGAGATACCACTTTATCATACTCTTTTATGAACATTGCAATCCTGCTTGTAGACATGATTCATGATGCTGATTATTAATTGTTGGTACCTTTCCATGATTGACATAGCTATTAGATGATCTTATTTGCATGTATCTTATTATGAACTGCCTAAGTGTTAGCCATATCATGAGAATATATACATCATATGAACAAATGTGTTCGTGAAAGTTCTTTTATCGCTTCAGTTGTTAACTGAATTGCTTGAGGACAAGCAATAAGCTAAGCTTGGGGGGAGTTGATACGTCCAAAACGTATCTACTTTCCCGAACACTTTTGCTATTGTTTTGCCTCTAATTTGTGTATTTTGGATGCAACTAACACGGACTAACGCTGTTTTCAGCAGAACTGTTCTGGTGTCTCGTTTTTGTGCAGAAATCCAACTTTTAGGAAAATCCTCGGAATTTATGCGAAAGGTCCTATTTTTCCAGAAGACTCACGGAGCCAGAAGGGAAAGCCAGGTGGAGGCCCGAGGGCCCCACACCATAGGGCGGCGCGGCCCAGGAGGGGGGCGCGCGGCCCTAGCGTGTGGCCCCTCAGCTGGCCTCCGACGCCCTCCTCTGGACTACTTAAAGGGTTCGATCTAAAAATCGCGACCGAGAAGTCGAAGTCGCCAGAAACCCTCCAGTACGCCGCCACATCGCGAAACTCCATCTCGGGGGCTAGAAGTCTCTGTTCTGGCACTCCGCCGGGACGGGGAATTGGAGGAGATCATCGCCATCATCACCACCGACGCCTCTCCATCGACCAGCCATGTTTCCCCCATCCATGTGTGAGTAATTCCCCCGCTGTAGGCCGAAGGGGATGGTAGGGATTGGATAAGATTGGTCATGTAATAGCATAAGATTGTTAGGGCATAGTGCCTAGTGTCCGTAATTGGTACTTTGATGATAGTGTTGCAACTTGTTATGCTTAATGCTTGTCACTAGGGCCCGAGTGCCATGATCTCACATCTGAACATGTTATTGTTTCATCATGATATTCATTGTTTTATGATCTTACCTGCAAGTTGTATACACATGTCGCTGTCCGGAACCAATGGCCCCGAAGTGACAGAAATCGGGACAACCGGAGGGGATGGTAGTGATGTGAGGATCACATGTGTTCACGGAGTGTTAATGCTTTGCTCCGGTACTCTATTAAAAGGAGTACCTTAATATCCAGTAGATTCCCTTGAGGCCCGGCTGCCACCGGCTGGTAGGACAAAAGATGTTGTGCAAGTTTCTCATTGTGAGCACGTACGACTATATATGAAACACATGCATATTGATTGCTTTGTACTTGGACACCGTTTTATTATTATCTGCAAATGCCTTGCTTAGATTGTTACATGAGTTTCTCTCATCCATGCAACGCCCGTTATCCGTCCCCGTGCCTACAGTATTTTAATCCTGCTGTTTACTATAATCACTACTGCTGTCTGTGTTACTCTGTTGCTGTTATTTCACTATCGCACTCTATAAAACTGTTACTATCGATAAACTCTTGCGAGCAAGTCTCTGTTTCAGTGTGCAGCTGAATTGACAACTCCGCTGTTAAGGCTTTCAAGTATTCTTTGTCTCCCCTTGTGTCGAATCAATAAATTGGGTTTTACTTCCCGCGAAGACTGTTGCGATCCCCTATACTTGTGGGTTATCACAGATCTGTATCATAATCATGGCGAACCTTGCTCCAGCAGACAGTTGAGCTCGCACAAAGTTATGGATACGAGGGGCATCCCGAAATTTTTCCATCAGGCCAAGAAGAATGTGTGGTATCTCGTTTCGAGGAAACATTGTACTATAAACCAAGGACAAGGTTCTGGTACAGAAGTCGAGGAACTCACGAACCTGACAGGCGCGATCTTGAAATCTGACAATCCGTCGGGTGTGTTCTGGAGTGGCCCAGAACAGAGAACCATGGTCAAGTGAAAGGTTAACCAGGAGATTTGTCCTTGCATCTACCCTTTGGTCTTCAGCAGCAGTGTCTAGAAAAGAACCTATTTGGCGACAGCACAAGAATTTTAAAGGAGGAAATAGCAAAAAGCATAAAGAGTTTTTGTTTGCACAAGCATACCTGACATATCCAAACTGGCTTCATTCATCAACTCGAGCATAAAATTCTCTTGGGTGATCGCCTTTGTAGCTTCAGAAACGGCGGCTTCCTTGGCAGCTATGGCTTCTTGAGCCTGTTGCAGCGCAACCTTTTCTTTTTCGGATGACTTTCGAGATTGCTCTATCATCACAAGTGTTTGCTTCTTCGCATACTGAAGCTGCTGACGAAGTTCCTCTAAGTCTTGCACTGAACCTTTACTCGAAGAATCTTCACCAAAATCATTATCGACAGGCATTTTCTTCGAGTGGGAGGAAGCAGGAAAAACATCGGAGGGACGAGGAGTTGAAGTGTAGTTATCAAATATCAACTGAAAATAAAAGTTTCGACATCAATCATCAAGCAAGATAGAATTCCATTGATTTTCATAATATTTACAAGGAATTACAATGGAGGACACCCTAGCGAACTAGTGGGAGAAGTGTCGACAAAAGCTACTTTGGTGACAGCATCAAAAAGAAAAAGAAAAAAATAAGAAAGACAGGGTGGTCTACTTGACCTCCGGCTTGGATGAGCTTGGAGCAGGAGCTGGCTTGTAACCGAGGAAGGCAAGGATCGGCTTTGAGGGTGGATTGGCAGCCTTAATTAAGGATCGCCACTTCTTCGTTTCCATCTCCTTTATCTCGCCAACCTTAGCCCAGTCGACATCCTGTTGGCTATCAGCAACCAGAGCAATGGTGCCCTCGACACCAATCTTCAGGCCTTCTTGGCGAAGTTTCAGCCCAAGGTCCTCTTGAGAGTTGAAGCACTTGGCAAGATTTGTGAAAACCTTGGGTTCTTCTTTCTTCGGGAAGAAATAAGGAAAAAGGCGCGACATACCTACTTTGGCTTCAGCAAGTCCTTCGCGTGCTTCCACTCCATGAAATTCAAGAAGGGAAAGCTCGTCAAGCAGCTCATCACCTTCAGGACATTCCAAGTCAAAATCTTGATGTGTTTTCCCTATAAAGGAGTAAAAGAAAGATCGTCAAAGATTGCGCAAGGATAAAATTAATAACTCGAAGAAGTGGCAGAGGTTTGGGAGCTTACTGACAAAACGTCGGCTTTGCGATTGCAAGCGACTAAGGATTCCAGCTTCTCGAGCAGCTTGCTCGGTCACCTTGTCGCTTAAAGCAGTTTTTGCGTCATGAAGTCTCTTCCGAAGATCTTCGACAGTAGCAGCATCCGACTTGGCCTTTTTAGCATCTGCTTCAGCCTTCTTACGAGCCTTCTCACTTTGCTCCAGTTTTCGAGCAAGTGCATCAGCACGCTTGTTGGCTTCCGCAAGATTTTCTGCCAAAATAGTCGAAACCAATCAAAATCACGACAAGAAAGGAGGGAGAGATCATTTACCAGAAGAAGTAGCAAAGTATTACCTTCGGCTTTGTTAGCATGATCACGGTACCCGATGAACTGGGTACCGAAATGGATGAACACCTTAATCAAAGGCTGACACAGAAAGGTAGAGAAAGAAAGCATCAATAGGGTAAAAAGCTCGACAGCAAAAAGCAAAAAAGAAGTGAAAACAAAGAGTCGATAGCATCGAAAAGTACTTTGCACAAAAGAGGAGAAATGAGCAACTTACGTCATCCAGAGGAGGAGTCGTGGAGTCGCCAAGTTGGAGGGCAAGCTCCTTGGTTGGCTTGATTCCAGCTTTTCGGTGAAGGGGCACGGGGGCTTGCAGGTGGAGTTGGATGCTCAATATTTTGCTGAGGAGGCGAAGTTTCCTCTCCATCAGGCTGAGCTTCAGACACAACTATAGTACACGACGTACTCGTTCGAGCAGTCGCGTCAATACATTGCTCTTCTTCCTCGTCACCGCTGCAATAAAAATGGCGAGAATATAAGAATCAAGATAGACAAAAACGTCGAAAGCAAAACAATAAAGAGCAATAGAGAACTTACGAGCTGACAAGAGCATCCTCGTAAGGGTTGAAAGCTGCCTTCCTTTCGGAAGGACCAGCTTCTTCGGCTTTGGAGGTGCCGGAATCGGTAACTTCATCCCTTTTCCTTTTGTTCCTTGGAGAAACGGCGGAAGGAGGGGAGCGTTTCGAGGCAGTGGCCTCAGACTCAGCTTCTTTTTCAAAGGAAGCCGCGGATTTTTGGGAACCCGCAACTTCACTCTCAGGGCGAGAAGTGCCCTGGTTGTCATCATCGACAACGGTACGTTCTTCAACTTCTCCACCTTCAGGAAGAGGAGGAAGAGAAGCCAGAACAGGATGGTTCTGCGAAAAGAAAAAAATGTCGACAAGAAGTTAAGCAAATAACGCTAGCAAGATGGTAATCGACAAAATGCTAAAAAATCGAGAAGACAAAATAGTAGACAAGAGGAAAAATTACCTCGGGAAGGGGATTGGCGCCACTATATGGCGTAATGCGGCAAGAGGATGGAATAGTATCCTTCTTGCTGAGCGACGAGATTCTTCAGATAAGCTTCTCCAAATCCTTCAAAGGAAGGTCTTTGGAGATCCTGTCGACGTCTGCTTCACCGGTGTACCTCCAAAGGGGATTTTTGCGAGCCTGAAGAGGCTGCACTCTAATCCTAAGGAAATGGGCGGTGATCTCAATACCCGACAGTTCCTTGCCGTGGGTGTTCTGGAGCTCATGGATGCGAGTCATCAGCGCTTCTGTCGCCAATTTCTCATCTTCGGTAGCTTCAGCATCCCAAGAACGGCGACGAAGGATTCTGGCTCCTCCGTCAAAAGGGGCGATGTTGTCCTCCACTGAATTGGAGCTTTCTTCATGTACATACAGCCATATCTTCCGCCAACCTTGGACGGAGTCAGGAAATTTGACGTTGAAGTATTCAATGTCAGAACGAACACAGATAACAACGCCGCCAATGTTGTAGGCGACGTTGTGGGAGCCATTATGGCGGAGGCAGAAGATACGCTTCCACAGAGCCCAATTAGGTTGGACTGCGAGGAAGCACTCACACAGTGTGATAAAAATCGACACGTGGAGGATGGAATTGGGCGTCAGCTAATGCAGCTGAAGCCCATAGACAAAAAGAAGACCTCGAAGAAACTCATGGATAGGGGGAGAAAGACCGCGGATAAGATGGTCAACGAAACTGACCCGGTACTCGATTGGAGGCGAAGGATAGCTCTCATCCTTGGGGAAGCGGAGCGTGTTTTCTTTCTTGGTGAACCCCAGCTTCTTCAGCAGGTTCATGTCCTGGTTGGAGATCTTAGATCTCCCGCACTCCAGATCTTCGGCGGCCATCTTGGACTCCGGAGTGCTGTGCCTGGTCAGACGCGCGTGAGGTGGCATCAATGAGCGTGGAGGAGAAAGGTGTGAGCGTGGTTGAGCGCTTGAAGCAATGGGAGCAATGGAGGATTTTGCAGAGGAGAAGCAGAGGTGCGGCGCGAGCGAAAGTACTAAAGGAGGAAGACGATGACTTTATATAGAGGTGCGGTGAATCGACACACCGTTGGATGAAGAAATTGCGGGATAGATGGTGTACACGTGGACAAGGGGTAAAAAGTAATTTCAGTCAGATGAGAAAGAACAGGAGCTACAGTACGTGCGCCAGAAAAAGTGGAGGACGTGTGTCTCCCACTTGCACGACGTGTCAACTTGAAGAGTAATTTGGGCCCGCAAGGCAGTGAGAGAGCAGTTCTCGCGTTTTCCTGATACAGTGATCGTGGCTATCGTAAGCAATGATGTCACCTTGGTAAGAGAAAAATTCGGCTAAGCAACTTCATAAGAATGTCGACAGCAGAAGATTGTGGATTATTTCGAGAGCCTTTGATTAAATACAAGTTTTTGATCAAATGCTCGGGGGCTACTTTGGAAAAATGAAAAGCTCGAGAATGACAAAATAGAAATGGCGAGAGCCTATGATCAAATACAAGTATTTGCTCATAGCCTCGGGGGCTACTCCCATCGGGAGCGCTATTCGCGCACCCGATAGATACGAAAACTTCGAGAAAGAAGAAAAATATAGCAACATAAGGTGTTGAGCCTACACCCAAGCACAAGTCCTTGGCTGTAGCCTCGGGGGCTACTCCCATCGGGAACGCTGTTCGCGTGCCCGATGAAATTATAAAAAAGAAAGAAAGAAGAAGAAAAAGTGAGCATATTTCGAGTTATATAAATAACTCTACATATACTCCCATCGGGAGAGAAATATAAGTCATTCGTTGACTCAATAAAATGTGCTATTCCAGCAACCGAAAAAGCACTCGACAATATATTCTCAGAGCGCCAAAGTTGCGAACAATCTCTGAATGCCGCAAAACTTTGCGAAGGTAAGACCCCATATCCGTTCTGTGTGGCGTGGCGCCGTCTCTGACGTCGGTTTGCTACTTTTTTCCGTATCAACAGATACGAAGAAAAATCCTAACGGACACGTTAGGTACCCGATGAAATATGACTGGGACTCGACAGAATGGTAGGACCTTAAGCGGCACCTGTCGAAGTCTACACCAGTATCCCGAGATCATGTCCAGGGACGTGATCTTGAAGTAGGTTTTTGCGGATTGCCACTAGAGCAGTTAACTAGTACCTGATACGTCAGATGAACTAGCCCCAACTACCATTATCCCTGTACAATATATAAATTCGTATCCAAAGATATGTGGTAAAGTTTGGAACTATTGAACGAATATAAAGTTGGAGATTTTCCCTGACTCTGCGATTCAAGCAAAATCTCGGGGGCTACTGACATAGGCATCCCCAATGGGCCTGCCGAAGATGGTACCTGGGATTTACTGAAGGCCCACGACCCGAAAGATAAGAAGAATCGGAAGCCCAGTTTATTATTAAGGAAAGCTAGAGTTGTATTAGGAGACAGTACTTGTAATCTTGCGGGATGAGTTGGAAACCCTCCCGGACTCTGTAACTTGTATATCACGAATCCCTCGGCTCCGCCTCCTATAAAAAGGGGAGTCGAGGGACAAAGAAGGCATCGATTCATTGTCTCACAAGCCCTAGTTTTCATATCGTCGAGCACTTTTCGGCTAAAACCTTCGAGATATACTTGCCCTCTACTTCCGACTAAAACCCTAGTCTACAACCCGTAGGCATTGACAAGTTAATCCCTTGTCACAACCTGTGATTTGTCAAGCATATAGCTCATATTTGCCATCACATTAACTTTAACTATTCAAGATTCTTATGATAAGGGCAATGAGAGATCAAAGCTAATAAGTACCATACTTTTTTGGAAGGTTTATAAACTTGTTAATCTTGCTTACTCTGCAAAGAGTTTTTCTTTTACTTTTATGTTGAGTCTTCACCTTCTTCTTTATGCACCAATTAAGAGAGCATACTTGTTATTCTTAGTGCAATGTGCATAGTCCCAAAATTATTATTGATTGGTTCATGATTATGCTATTTCTTGTTCTCGAATTACTTGTATCTAGTCACCCTTTGAACTTTAAAGGTGTCCTAGCATTTATGTTTTGCTACTTCATAAAGGACATGCTGGGTACCACTTTGCTATGTTTTCTCTGTGCTCGTAAACAAACATCTGCTTTCAATGCACAATTATTCATGATCCTTTGTTTGAGTTACTCTTCATGTTATAACATAGTTGCTAAGTTCTATTGTTACAATTATATCTATCATGTCTATGTTTAGAGTACTTAGATCCCAGCTTATAATGCTTGATCAAGATTGTGTTGGCTTCATGTCACCTCAAAAATTATTTTGTTATCACTTACCTACTCGAGGACGAGCATGAGTTAAGCTTGAGGATGCTTGATACGTATCAAACGTATCTATAATTTTTGATGCTCCATGCTTCTTTTACATCAATTTATATATGTTTTGCTCATACTTCATTGCATTTTTATACATTTTCCGGCGCTAAACTATTAACAATATGTCACAGTGCTAGTTCCCTGTTTTCTGATGTTTTGTATTTCAAAAAAAGTTGTACATAAATTATCTCGGAATTGGACGAAAAAAAAGCCGAAGTCAATATTTTTCTGTAACGTAGACAGAGTCTAGAGGGGGGTCGAAGAAGTGGCGGAGGGCGGCCAGACCTACCCTAGGCACGGCCTAGCCTTGGCCCGCGCCTAGGGGTGGTGTGGGCCCCCTAGCCTCCACCGACCTCGCCCTTCCGCCTATTTATTCACGATCTCGGGAAAACCCTGAACAACCGAGCCTGCATCCACACGAAAAGTTCCGTCGTGGCCACCATCACAAACCCTAGCTCGGGAGGGTTCTGAAGCTCTTCCCGGCACCTTGCCGGAGAGGGAAATCATCACTGGAGGCATCTACATCGCCATGCTCGCCTCCGAAGTGATGCGTGAGTAGTTCATCCCTGTACTACGGGTCCATAGCAGTATCTAGATGGTTGTCTTCTCCAATTTGTGCCTCATGTTTAGATCTTGAGAGCTGCCCTACATGATCAAGATCATCCTTATGTAATGCTACATGTTGTGTTTGCTGGGATCCGATGAATATTGAATACTATGTTGAGAACGATTATATATTCTTGTCATATGTTATTTGTGATCTTGCATGCCATTCGTTGCTAGTAGATACTCTGGCCAAGTAGATGCTTGTGACTCCAAGTGGGGGTATTTATGTTCGATAGTAGGTTCATTCCTCTAGTTTTCTGGAAGAGTGACAATAACTTCTAAGATTGTAGATGTGCTGTTGCTACTAGGGAGAAAACAACAATATTTTATCCAAGGGTAATTCTATTGTTTACTTTACACACATTGCTTAATGCGATAATCTGTTGCTTGCAACTTAATACTGGAAGGGGTTTAGACGATAACCAGAAGGTGGATTATTAGTCATAGATGCAGTTGGATTACGGTCTATGTATTATGTTGTAATGCCCAAACGAATCTCATAGTAATCATCTTGTCATGTATGGTCTTTATTATGTCAATTGCCCAGCTGTAATTTGTTCACCCATCATGTTATTTATCTTTATGGAGACACACTTCTAGTGAACTATGGACCCTGGTCCTTTCCTTTACACTGATAAATTCATCCACTGCAATCTTGTTCTGTTTACTGTTCGCAAGCATTGTTCTCTTTAATTACTGCAAACATCTCCTTCCACTCGATACATTTAATCCTTTGTGTTCAGCAAAACCGGTGAGATTGACAACCTCACTGTAAGTTGGGGCAAAGTATGTTGGTTGTGTTGTGTGCAGGTTCACGTTGTTGCTGACATCGGTAGTGCGCCCTGCCAATAGTCAGCTAGCAACACCTTCAGAAGTCACGTCTTTATCCTACTGGTCGATTAAACCTTGGTTTCTTACTAAGGGAAAACTTGCTAGTGTGCTCATCATACCTTCCTCTTGGGGTTCTGTGCAATCTGCGCTCATCAAGGAGCAGGTTTGAGATGTGATAAAAGAGCTTCACCTGGATCGTGCGCCAGGGTCAGACGGGTTTATTGGAGCATTCTATCAGAGGGCATGGCCGATAATTAAGAAGGATGTCATGGCGGGCTTACTCAAGCTGTATGTGGGCAACGGTCGGGGTTTGCTAGAATCAACCGTGCGCTGATCACATTGATACCGAAAAAGCAAGATGCAACTAAAGTGAGAGACTTCCGCCCTATAAGCTTGGTCCATAGCTTTGCAAAGTTGTTTTCCAAAATCATGCCAAACCTGCTAAGAGGAAGGCTGGGAGAGGTGGTCAGCCATAACCAATCCGCCTTCGTCAAAGGGAGATACTTACATGATAACTTTGTTTTGGTGAGACAAGTTGCAAGGAAGATCAATCTCAGGAGACAAGCAGGAGTTCTACTCAAACTAGATCTCTCAAGGGCGTTTGATTCCATATCTTGGAGTTTCTTGCTGGAGGTCCTTAGGCGCATGGGATTTGGAGATCGCTTCCTGAAATGGGTGATAGTGCTACTTAGGACAGCAAACACCAAAGTGCTGGTTAATGGTGTTCCCAGGAGACGCTTTGTGCATGTCAGAGGGCTTAGGCAGGGGGACCCCACATCCCCCATGCTCTTCGTGGCAGCTATGGAGGTGACGACGGCGGCGCCATAAAGGCCACAGAGCAACAGTTGTTCACAAACTTGGCGGGCATCATGGATTTGCAGAGAATATCTATCTACGCTGATGATGTGGTCATGTTCTGCAAGCCGTTGAGGGTAGAGTTGGAGGCAATCAAAGCCATTATGTAGATCTTTGGAGAGGCATCAGGTTTATGTGTCAATTACAGTAAGACCTCGGCGACTTTGATCCGAGGGAAGGAGGGAGATACGGAGCTGATTGAGCATGTGATAGGATGTCAGATTGCGAGCTTCCCTATCAGATACCTGGGAATGCAGCTTGCGCTTCGGCCGCTGAAAAAAGCGGAGTGGCAACCGTTAATCGACCAAGTGGTGCACTATGTCCCGGCCTAGCAATGCGGGATGATTCAGAAGTCGAGGCGGTTAATTCTTATCAAATCTGTTATCTCCGCGTGGCCAATTCATCAACTGCTGGTGGCAGAGGCACCAGCGTGGGTGCTTGAGGAGATTGTGAAATGGCTACGTGCGTTTTTTTGGGCGGGAAAGAAGGAAGTACATGGAGGCCAGTGTCTTGTGGCGTGGGACACGATCTGCAGACCACTCCAGCTCGGAGGACATGGCGTCAAGGATCTGCGGCTACAAGGGCTAGCCATCCACTTGAGGTGGGAGTGGCTTGATACGTCCAATTTGCATCACTATTTTATATCATAATTTGCTGTTATTCATTGATATATTTCATATTTGGAGATGATACTTATGTTATTTCATCTATTTTGCATGTTTCATGATTATTGGAGGATCGCGCACCGGAGTCAGGATTCTGCTGGAAAAAGCGCCGTCAGAATGCAATATTTCAGAAGATCAACAATTGACGGAATTTATACGAAAAATCCTATTTTTCTAGAAGACGACGAGAGCCAGAAGGAGGAGCCGAGGTGGGCCACCATGGGCCCCCCTCATAGGCCGGCGCGGGCCTTGCCCTGGCCGCGCCGCCCTGTGAGGAGGGGGCCCACAGTCCCCCTCTGGCCTCCTCTCCTCGCGTATTTCTTCGTCCCGAAAACCTAAGCTCCAGTGGGACAGTCGCGAAGAGTCACAGCCGCCTCTGCGGGGCGGAGAACACCAGAGAGAAAAGAGCTCTCCGGCAGGCTGAGATCCGCCGGGGAAATTCCCTCCCGGAGGGGGAAATCGACGCCATCGTCACCGTCATCGGGCTGGACATCATCTCCATCACCATCATCATCATCTCCATCATCATCACCGCCGTCTCCACCGCTGCACATCGTCATCGCTGTAACAATTTGGGTTTGATCTTGATTGTTTGATAGGGGGAACTCTCCCGGTGTTGATTTCTACTTGTTATTGATGCTATTGAGTGAAACTGTTGAACCAAGGTTTATGTTCAGATTGTTATTCACCATCATATCACCTCTGATCATGTTCCATATGATGTCTCGTGAGTAGTTCGTTTAGTTCTTGAGGACATGGGTGAAGTCTAAATGTTAGTAGTGAAGTATGGTTGAGTAATATTCAATGTTATGATATTTAAGTTGTGGTGTTATTCTTCTAGTGGTGTCATGTGAACGTCGACTACATGACACTTCACCTTTATGGGCCTAAGGGAATGCATCTTGTACTCGTTTGCCAATTGCGGGGTTGCCGGAGTGACAGAAACCTAAACCCCTGTTGGTATATCGATGCAGGAGGGATAGCAGGATCTCAGAGTTTAAGGATGTGGTTAGATTTATCTTAATTACTTTCTTTTAGTTGCGGATGCTTGCAAGGGGTATAATCACAAGTATGTATTAGTCCTAGGAAGGGCGGTACATTAGCATAGGTTCACCCACACAACACTTATCAAAACAATGAAGATTAATTAGCCGTATGTAGCGAAAGCACTAGACTAAAATCCCGTGTGTCCTCAAGAACGTTTGGTCATTATAAGTAAACAAACCGGCTTGTCCTTTGTGCTAAAAAGGATTGGGCCACTCGCTGCAATTGTTACTCTCGCACTTTACTTACTCGTACTTTATTCAACTGCTACATCAAAACCCTCTGAATACTTGTCTGTGAGCATTTACAGTGAATCCTTCATCGAAACTGCTTGTCAACACCTTCTGCTCCTCGTTGGGATCGACATTCTTACTTATCGAAAATACTACGATACACCCCCTATACTTGTGGGTCATCAAGACTATTTTCTGGCGCCGTTGCCGGGGAGTGAAGCGCTATTGGTAAGTGGAATTGGTAAGGGAAACTTTTACTGTTTGTGCTGATTTTATTTCTGCCTGCTGCCATAATTCATTATGGAGAGATCTTCTCTTGAGTTTTTATTTGGAAATCTACTACTACTGCAAAGGTAGTGGATGAGGCGCCAGGTGAGGAAGAAATACCATACAAAATACCTATGAAAATTATTGAACGTGTTGTGGATAACCGTTATACAGGGGATGGAACTGTCCACCCTGGAGATCATTTACTGTTCTTACATGAATTATGCGGTTTATTCAAGTGTGCATGTATTGCTATGGATGAAGTGAGGAAGAAATTATTCTCTATATCGCTATCTGGTAAAGCGGCGCATTGGTATAAATTACTGGATAATGGGGATTCTCTTGAATGGAATGATATTGTGCCCCGGTTTTATTCTAAGTTCTATCCTCCAAGTGAAATTCACAAGGATCGGAACCGCATATATAATTTTTGGCCTCATGATGGAGAGATTATTGCCCAAGCGTGGGGGAGATTGTAGTCTTTAATGCTCAAATGCCCCATTCATGAGCTTCCTGGTAATATTATTATTGATAATTTCTATGCAAGACTTTCTTTTCAAGACAAGACCTTGCTGGATACTTCTTGTTCTGGATCATTTACACGCAACAAAGAAGAATTTAAGAGGGACCTTCTTAATCGGATCCAGGAGAATACTGAAGGATGGGAAAACGACAAAGATAGAGAATCAGGTATAAATTATGATTATAAATGCATTGAAGCTTTTATGGATACTGATAAATTTCGTAATATGAGTGCTACTTATGGTCTTGATTCTCAAGTTGCTGCAAATCTTTACAAAGCTTTTGCCTCTCATTATGAATTGCCTAAGAAGAATTTTGATAAGTATCATGAACCGTATAGAGATAAAATTGATTCATCTATAAATAAATGTGTTGTAGTTGAAACTGTTGATCATGTTATTCCTGAAGCTTATATTGAAAAAACTCCTTTCCCTGCTAAAATGAAGGAGTACTCTGTTATAAATAGTGTGGTTCATAAAAGTGAAAAGAAACCTATAGAACCTGAAGAACAAATAAAGGTTGAACCTGCTGTTGCAATAGTTAAAGATCTTGTGACTGAAAATGTGGAGGATGGTCATATTATTTTCTGTGAAGATGCCTCTAATATTGTTTCCCATCCTAATAAGTCCAAGAAAGCTAGTGTTCCTATGCTATCTGTTAGAATTGGTGATCATTGTTATTATGGTTTATGTGATATTGGTGCAAGTATTAGTGCTATTCCTTATGAGCTTTATACGGAGATTATGCACGAAATTGGTTCTTGTGAACTTGAAGATATTGATGTGGTTATTCGGCTGGCTAATAGAGAAACTATCTCTCCAATTGGTATTGTTCGAGATGTGGAAGTTCTATGTGGTAAGATTAAATATCCTGCTGACTTTTTGGTACTTGGTTCTGCTGCTAGTAAATATTGTCCTATCATTTTTGGTAGACCTTTTCTAAATACTTGTGGAGCTGTTATAGATTGCAAGAAAGAGAAAATGTTGACTAAATTTGCTGGTGAATCTTATGAGTTTAACTTCTCTAAATTTGCCAAAACTCCTTATAAAGCTGATTCGCCTAATAATGATTTTAGAGTTGAACAGTGTGCATCTATTGCTCTTGCTCCTAATAATCCTTTGCAGCAACATTTGGAGAATAGTGAGAGTGAAGTTTTTAGGGAAGAAAGAAATGAGCTTGATGAAATTTTCCTTCGTCAACCTATTCTTAAGCATGATTTACCGGTAGAAGATCTGGGTACAACACCACCACCAAAGGAAGATCCTGTCTTTGATTTAAAACCATTGCCTGATAATCTTAAATATGCTCATATTGATGATAAGAAAATATATCCTGTTATTATTAGTTCTAAGCTTACAGAGTTTGAAGAAGAAAGGTTATTGGAAATATTGAAGAAACACCGAGGAGCTATTGGCTACACTCTTGATGCCTTGAAGGGGATTTCTCCCTCTATTTGCCAACATGCCATTAATATGGAAGATGATGCAAAGCCTGTTGTTGAACATCAACGTCGTATAATTCCTAAGATGAAGGATGTGGTAAGAAATGAGGTATTAAGACTTCTTGAAGCTGGTATTATATATCCTATTGCTGATAGTAGATGGGTTAGTCCTGTGCATTGTGTTCCTAAGAAAGGAGGAATGACTATTGTGCCTAATGATAATGATGAGCTCATACCTCAAAGAGTAGTTGTAGGGTATAGAATGTGCATGGATTATCGAAAAGTTAATAAGGTTACTAAGAAAGATCATTACCCTTTACCTTTTATTGATCAAATGTTAGAAAGGTTATCTAAAAATACTCATTTTTGCTTTCTTGATGGTCATTCTGGGTTCTCACAAATTGCTGTTAAAACTAAGGATCAAGAGAAAACCACTTTCACTTGCCCCTATGGAACTTATGCTTATAGACGTATGCCTTTTGGTTTATGTAATGCCCCTGCTACCTTTCAAAGATGCATGTCTGCTATTTTTCATGGCTTTTGCCAGAGTATTGTAGAGGTATTCATGGACGATTTTTCCGTCTATGGGAATTCTTTTGATAATTGTTTGCGAAACCTCGATAAAGTTTTGCAGAGATGTGAAGAAACTAACCTTGTTCTTAATTGGGAGAAATGCCACTTTATGGTTAATGAAGGAATTGTATTGGGACATAAAATTTCCGAGAGAGGTATTGAAGTTGATAGAGCTAAAGTTGAAGCAATTGAGAAGATGCCCTATCCTAGGGATGTTAAAGGTATTCGTAGTGTTCTTGGTCATGTTGGGTTTTATAGGAGGTTTATTAAAGACTTCTCCAAAATTTCAAAGCCTCTTACTAATCTTCTTCAAAAAGATGTACCTTTTGTTTTTGATGATGATTGTAAGGAATCTTTTGAAACTCTAAAGAAAGCCTTAACAACTGCTCCTATAGTCGAACCTCCTGATTGGAACTTACCTTTTGAAATTATGTGTGATGCTAGTGATTTTGCTGTAGGCGCTGTTCTTGGACAGCGAGTAGATAAAAAATTGAATGTTATTCATTATGCTAGTAAAACTCTTGATGCTGCTCAAAGAAATTATGCTACTACTGAAAAAGAATTGTTAGCTGTAGTCTTTGCTTGTGATAAGTTTAGATCTTATATTGTTGATTCAAAAGTTACTATTCATACTGATCATGCTGCAATCAGATACCTTATGCAAAAGAAAGATGCTAAGCCGAGGCTTATTAGATGGGTACTTCTGTTGCAAGAATTTGATTTACATATTGTAGATAGGAAGGGTGCTGATAATCCTGTTGCTGATAATTTGTCTAGATTGGAAAATATTGCTTATGATCCTGTTCCTGTTAATGATAGTTTTCCAAATGAACAATTGGCTGTAATAAAGGTGAGCTCGCGAGACAGTCCTTGGTATGCTGATTATGCTAACTTTATTGTTTCCAAGTATTTGCCTCCAACCTTTTCAGCCCAGCAAAGGAGGAAATTCTTTTATGACTTGAGGCATTATTTCTGGAATGACCCACACTTATATAAAGAAGGAGTGGATGGTATTCTGCGAAGATGTGTCCCCGAATATGAACAGCAAGAGATATTGAGTAAATGTCATGGTAGTGCTTATGGAGGACATCACGCCGGAGATAGAACCGCACAAAAGGTTCTACAATCAGGTTTTTATTGGCCAACTCTCTTCAAAGATGCAAGGAAGTTTATTTTATCTTGCGATGAATGTCAAAGGGTTGGTAATATCTCCAGACGCAGTGAAATGCCTATGAATTATACTCTTGTTATTGAACCGTTTGATTGTTGGGGATTTGACTTCATGGGACCTTTTCCCTCTTCAGAAGGTAACACTCATATACTTGTTGTTGTTGATTATGTTACTAAATGGGTGGAAGCCATACCTACAAAAAGTGCTGATGGTGAGACCTCTCTAAGAATGCTTTTAGATATTATTTTTCCTCGATTTGGAGTTCCTAGATATATTATGACTGATGGAGGTTCTCATTTTATTCATGGTGGTTTTAGGAAAACTCTTGCTAAATATGGTATTAATCATAGAATTGCTTCCGCTTATCATCCTCAAACTAGTGGGCAAGTAGAATTATCAAATAGAGAGATTAAAGCTATCTTGCAAAAGACTGTTAATAAAACTAGAAAGAATTGGGCTGGTAAATTGAAGGAAGCACTATGGGCTTATAGAACTGCTTATAAAAATCCCATGGGAATGTCACCTTATAAAATGGTCTATGGAAAAGCTTGTCATTTACCCCTAGAACTAGAGCACAAAGCTTATTGGGCTGTAAGAGAATTAAATAAAGATCCTCAACTAGCCGGTAAGAAAAGATTGCTACAATTGAGTTCTCTAGATGAATGGAGAAGTGAAGCTTATGAAAATTCTAAACTCTTTAAAGAGAAAGTTAAGAAATGGCATGATAGAAGGATTATCAAAAGAGAATTTAATATTGGGGATAAAGTCCTATTGTATCGGTCTCGTCTCAGATTCTTTGCAGGGAAATTACTCTCGAAATGGGAAGGACCATATGTCGTTGAGGAGGTGTATCGTTCAGGAGCAATTAAAATTAGCTCTCTCCAAGGCAATGCCACACAAGTGGTGAATGGACAAAGACTCAAGCATTATATCTCAGGTGATTCTTATAATGTAGATGTTGATGTTATTCGAGTGGAAACACCGGAGGCTTTCATCAAAGGTCAAATTGACAGTCCGCCAGAACTCGACTTTGAATAGGTAACAAGATCGTAATAAAAAGTTCGCGATTTACTTTCCGAACAATATTTTTGCTGTTTTTGGAAAATATGAAAAATTACGAGATCGAAACGGAGTGGAGGAGACGCACGAGGGCGTGCCCCCATAGGCCGGCGCGGGCCCCAGCCTGGCCGCGCCGCCCTATGAGCTGGCCACCTCGTCGCCCCTCTCCGACTCTGGTTCGACCTGGTACTTTCCTTTTGTCTTGAAAATTCCTGCTATATAATCCCCCGGACCCCTGGAGGTCCGTATATCGTTTTCTCGACGTGTTTTGTTTCGAGCTGTTTTCTGCCAGGATCTGCTTCGGATCTAGAGCCATCATGTCTTCGTCGGAAACTCCGAAGGACAACTTCTGCGAGGACTTCGTCAACTTGTACATGAACGAGCTGAAGATGCACCCTAAGGAGTTGCTGCTCGTTGATGGAGAGTTGCAGATCAAGGATGTCCAGGGTCCTAAAGGAGAAGGAAGCTTGGAAGACAGGATGGAGAAGCTAGAACAGGAGGTCTTCAACTACAAGAAGATGGCTGAGCGTGAAGTGGACATCTTCCACAAGATTGTATCTGAACTTATTGATGCACACGAGAAGGAAACTGCAAAGCTGTGGGATGATATCCTCTCGCTTCACGACACCACAAACAAACTCCAAGCTCAACTCTATGACGTTCAGAATCAGAACTGTGAGTATGAAAACAGGTTTAAACACATAAGCTATGCTGCTAGTTTCAGGATCTCCGAGACCAAGATGTCGTTTGTTGATGGAGAGCCTCTTCCTTGGAAGTCTGATGATGGGAATTCATCACCACCATCGTCGAAGGAGTAACTCATCATCGGTATTGGCATCCCCTTGGTTTGTTCCAAGCTTGGGGGAGTGCCGCGGTATCACATCATCACTACCTTTTACTTTTTATTATCAAGTAGTGTCATATCATGAGTAGGGAAGTTATCATATAAGATGGGTTGCAGTGTGGAAGTATCTCTCCTTTAGTTGGTTGTCTATGTATCCCTTGGTGTGAGTTATCGTTATGGAATATTAATGAGAAGTCTTATCATTTACATATTGCACATCTTATTTTAGTTTGCAATCTCTATTATATGATTGATCTTGTTATTAGTATTGGTATCACTTTGGGAGCATTGAGTTAATCTATTTGGTTTTGGTAAACTTAGCATTGGTCAATAGCAATAACACTTTGAGGTTTAAGTAGAAAAGAGAAATACATGTAGTTGTTTCATTGTCTTCCTTTCTTGTTAGCTCATAGCTTCTTATTCTGAAGTTAAAATTGTTTGTGCTTACAAGGAAGATGCATGATTGTTTCTATCACATGTATATTTGTTTGTTTCCCTCAACTCTTGTGCTTGCTAATTAACCTTGCTAGCCAAAAACCTGTACTGAGAGGGAATGCTTCTCGTGCATCCAAACCTTAACCCAAACCTATGCCATTTGTGTCCACCATAACTACCTACTATATGGTATTTCCTGCCATTCCAAGTAAATACTTCGTGTGCTACCTTTAAACAATTCAAAATTTACTATCTCTTATTTGTGTCAATGTTTTATAGCTCATGAGGAAGTATGTGGTGTTTTATCTTTCAATCTTGTTGGGCAACTTTCACCAATGGACTAGTGGCTTCATCCGGTTATCCAATAATTTTGCAAAAAGAGCTGGCAATGGGATTCCCAGTCCCAAGTTAATTAACCATCATAATGTTACAAAAATAGACACTCCTCCATGGTATGTGATTGTTGGACGGCACCCGAGGATTCGATTAGCCATGGCTTGAGAAAGCAAAGGTGGGGAGGAGTGTCATCTAAATAAAACTAAAATAAAAAGGCACTCCTTCATGGTATGAGATTGTTGGCAGGCACCCAAGGATTCGGTTAGCCATGGTTTGTGAAAGCAAAGGTTGGAAGGAGTGCCAACCAAAAAATAAAACTGTATGGGAGCCGCTCTTCGAGAGTTTGTCTGGCAAGGGGGTTAGAGTACCCGCTACCAGTCGTTGACAACAACAAACACCTCTCAAAATGTTACTTTTATTCTCTTTATATGATTTCAAAATTGAAAAAGCTCTGGCACATGATTTAATCCCTGCTTCCCTCTGCGAAGGGCCTGTCTTTTACTTTATGTTGAGTCAGTAAGCCTATTTCCTTCCATCTTAAGCAAGCATTTGAGTTGTTGTGATCAAACCATCTATATTGTGATTTACTTCATCATGTCTTTTACTCTTCCTTGTTTAGTACAAGTTTTATCCGAATGAATATAGCTTTGAAAGTTATCAATGATTATGAGGAGATTATTATGATTGAGTATGCAAGTTGTGCCATATAAACTTTAACATGAGAGCGCTGCTCGATAGATAAGTATAACCTGTTAATTGTTCTCTGACCAAGAACGAAGTTTGCCATCACCAATTAGTATTTCTTATGCACCTTTATTTGTGATTACCTTATACTTGTTTCAAGTTGAATTATATGAGGAAGTTGTTTACTAGAATGTCTTGTGTGAATGAATATGATGCTTCTTGTCCGTATTTTATTTATCGACTCTTCACTCTATAAATATGTGGTCCTGTTTACCGAGTTCAGTTTCGCTTGGGGACAAGCGAAGTCTAAACTTGGGGGGAGTTGATACGTCCAATTTGCATCACTATTTTATATCATAATTTGCTGTTATTCATTGATATATTTCATATTTGGAGATGATAGTTATGTTATTTCATCTATTTTGCATGTTTCATGATTATTGGAGGATCGCGCACCGGAGTCAGGATTCTGCTGGAAAAAGCGCCGTCAGAATGCAATATTTCGGAAGATCAACAATTGACGGAATTTATACGAAAAATCCTATTTTTCCAGAAGACGACGAGAGCCAGAAGGAGGAGCCGAGGTGGGCCACCATGGGCCCCCCTCATAGGCTGGCGCGGGCCCTACCCTGGCCGCGCCGCCCTATGAGGAGGGGGCCCACAGCCCCCTCTGGCCTCCTCTCATTCGCGTATTTCTTCGTCCCGAAAACCTAAGCTCCAGTGGGACAGTCGCGAAGAGTCACAGCCGCCTCTGCGGGGCGGAGAACACCAGAGAGAAAAGAGCTCTCCGGCAGGCTGAGATCCGCCGGGGAAATTCCCTCCCGGAGGGGGAAATCGATGCCATCGTCACCGTCATCGAGCTGGACATCATCTCCATCACCACCATCATCATCACCGTCGTCTCCACCGCTGCACATCGTCATCGCTGTAACAATTTGGGTTTGATCTTGATTGTTTGATAGGGGAAACTCTCCCGGTGTTGATTTCTACTTGTTATTGATGCTATTGAGTGAAACTGTTGAACCAAGGTTTATGTTCAGATTGTTATTCACCATCATATCACCTCTGATCATGTTCCATATGATGTCTCGTGAGTAGTTCGTTTAGTTCTTGAGGACATGGGTGAAGTCTAAATGTTAGTAGTGAAGTATGGTTGAGTAATATTCAATGTTATGATATTTAAGTTGTGGTGTTATTCTTCTAGTGGTGTCATGTGAATGTCGACTACATGACACTTCACCTTTATGGGCCTAGGGGAATGCATCTTGTACTCGTTTGCCAATTGCGGGGTTGCCGGAGTGACAGAAACCTAAACCCCCGTTGGTATATCGATGCAGGAGGGATAGCAGGATCTCATAGTTTAAGGCTGTGGTTAGATTTATCTTAATTACTTTCTTGTAGTTGCGGATGCTTGCAAGGGGTATAATCACAAGTATGTATTAGTCCTAGGAAGGGCGGTACATTAGCATAGGTTCACCCACACAACACTTATCAAACCAATGAAGATTAATTAGCCGTATGTAGCGAAAGCACTAGACTAAAATCCCGTGTGTCCTCAAGAACGTTTGGTCATTATAAGTAAACAAACCGGCTTGTCCTTTGTGCTAAAAAGGATTGGGCCACTCGCTGCAATTGTTACTCTTGCACTTTACTTACTCGTACTTTATTCAACTGCTACATCAAAACCCTCTGAATACTTGTCTGTGAGCATTTACAGTGAATCCTTCATCGAAACTGCTTGTCAACACCTTCTGCTCCTCGTTGGGATCGACATTCTTACTTATCGAAAATACTACGATACACCCCCTATACTTGTGGGTCATCATGGCTTAGGCGAACAGATCCAACCAGGCCATGGCAAGGACTACCTGCGATAAATGGCGGAGAGGTTCATGAGGTGTTCCAGAGTCTTGCTCAGCTTCACGTCGGTGACGAGAGGACCATTTTGTTCTGGAGGGACAAATGGATTAATGGGAGGAAGGTGGAAGACATAGCACCTGAGATTGCAGCTTTAGTACCCAATAGGAGGAGGAGCACACGGAAGGTTGCCGACGCCCTTCTGAACAATAGCTGGATATCTGATATGACGGGAGATCCGTCCGTCGAGGGATGGGTACAGTCCATCAAGCTTTGGGAGGAAATTGACCTAGTGGAGACATATGCCAATGTACCAGATATGATTTCTTGGAAATGATCGGATGCGAATGTCTATTTAGCCAAGAGCACCTATAACATGCTCCGTCAGGGGATTATCCCATGGAGTATGGCAAAGCCAATATGGAGGTCCTTGGCACCGCTTAAATGCAAATCTTTTGGTTGGCTGGCCCTTCGGAGGAGACTTTGGATATCCGATAGGTGATCGAGGCATAGGTTGCAACAACATCCGGACCCTGTGCCACGTGTCTTCAGGACGAGGACAACGTCGATCATATCATGGCTCAATCCCCATATGCGAAAATGGTGTGGTATGAATGTCTGAATAGGATGTGTATCCCTCTCCAAGAGCCGCATGAAAACACCGACCTCGAGAGGTGGTGGGAGGAGGCAAGGAAGAGGCTTTGAAAGGAGGACATGAGATGGTTTGACACTTTTGTGTTGCTCATTGCTTGGACTCTTTGGAAGCAGTGTAACGCGAGAGTTTTTGGCAATATGCAAAGTGTTTGAGGAGATTGTGAACAAAGTGTTTGAGGAGTTTAGCCTTTGGCGGCTGGTGAGAGCTAGGGAGAGGAGTGAGATGCCGCGAGAGTAGGCTTAGGTTTTCTAGTGGGGTGTGTGTTTGACCGTGGGCAGATGTTCGCATCCCCTTACTGTTTCTTGTACATGTTTGTTGCTTCTCTTCTATAAAGATATGACACGCATTTTACGTGCTCGCGAAAAAAAGTCCAGCAAACACTAGGTTTGAATGGTCAGTACGTTACTACTGTACGTTTTATTGAACAAATTAGTCATGCCATGTTATGACTCTGCCCTGGATTTTTTTTTTTCGAAAAAATCGTACTGGTGTTTTTGTAAATAAAGTTGTGAAAATGTGTTATTTTTGGCATTTTTCAGCGGAGCGGCACACACAACACAATACAACACACTCACCACACGAATCCTAAAGCAACATCATCTAGCTGGTCACGTTAAACCCTTGTCACCCCCCAACCGCCGCTTGCTGCCTCCCCCTCCGCCGCCACCGTCCCTCTCCCTCCTCGCCATGTCACCTGCTGCCGTCCCATGCGGCGATGAACGCATCCGCAGCTTCGAGGACTTCGCTCGGGTGCATCAGTTCCTGCTCTCTGCGGCGGGCATCCCGCTGCCGCTGCACCGACGGCTGTACCGCAAGCTCGCCGACGAGGTGTTCGACGGCGGGGAGAGATTTTCCGTCGAGCCCTGCGAGGGAGGGAGGCAGCGCCGCCTCATTCTCGCCTCTGAGACCACGCTAGGGAGTGAGTCGGACGTCTTCCTCGTCGACCACGCGTGGTCCTTCCGCCTCGCCGATGCGCTCAAGCAGGTGAGCGTTGTCTTTGATTCCTGCTACGAATTACTCGCGTTAGCTTATCCAGAAGCAACTGCTTGGTTCTCGTGTAGCTGTTGACGCTATTTAGTACAGTATAACAATTTGCTTCACCTGGACCTTGTGAACTCTGCTCAATTTTTTGATTCTTGATGGTTTTATAATGTAAATTGGTTACTCCATTAGTGAAGTGAGTGGCGGCTAGAATTGCCTCCGGTTTTAAACTGTTCTAATTTGTTCTGTTATTCTCCTCTGTTCAGAGCATTTCGTTTTCAATTCATGGTTAGAAATTTGTACTGTTTTTCTTTCAGTCAACTACTAGCAATGCTTGTTGACCTGACAACTAAGGAATAAGTATCAAGTTACAGAAATTTGACCTGTCATGAGTGATCTCAATCTCATGTTTGTATGTTGGTGATTTGTAGTTACGTGAAGTGCCGGGATTGGCCGAGAGAATGGCAGCGCTAATGTGCGTGGACCTGGACAGGGGAACCGAGGTTGAAGAGTCAGATGAGCAGGACACTGAAAAGACTGGGAGCCTGGAGCATGTCTTGCAGGTGTTGGAGAAAGAAAAGACTAGAATCCAGGAGAGGGGAAGTGATTTTGCAGCATGGCTGGAGCTCGAGGAGCTCGGAATTGATGATGATATGCTAGTAGCACTGAATCTATCTGCAAATTTTCCGGTCTGACTCTTCTCCACATATACATGTTTGTAGTTGCCATTGCCTGTATTGTACAGTAATAGTATATCTGGTCGATCTCGTGTAAGTACTTTCATATTTGACTATTCCATGCTTCGGTATTTCATGAGAAGAAGATAACATACTTCCTATTTAAATGCTAAAGCTCATTTCAGAAGAACTTATATCTATAAACTGTAGAGCTTATGAAATGCTCCAATGTGGTTTGTACCCCAATAATTCATTTTTAGAATAGTTTGTCTTAGTTTTCATAAGAACTGTTTCTGAATGATTTATGCTTGGTATCTGATGTTTATTCATTTCTTTCTCACTAGAATCTGGTAGCCCTCAACCTATGGGGAAACAAGCTGCAGGATCCAGAAAAAGTATTGCAAGAAATCGGGAAGTGTGGAAGGTTAAAGGCACTTTGGTTGAATGAGAACCCTATCCTTAACCAAGGGTCAGAATTGTTCTTTGACATGTTTTTTTGGTTACCTATTTTGTCAACTCTTTTCTCCATATTTTCCATGTTCTCAATTGGTTATAGGTTCAACTACAAAACAATTTTATGATCCTGATGTATAGAAGTTATTAAGTAACTACTTATTAGGCTTCAATCAATACTAGTGGTTGTTGATCTATCGCACTGCTACAATTGATAAACCTAGAAGATTCTACTCGTGTGTTCATCAAATGGCCGGTCTTGGATGTTATATTAAATAAGGATGGAATAGAGCTAAGAAGTGGCTTATTGAAAACTGGAAGTATACCTGCCCAGAGCCTGCCAGATATAGGCTCATTCATTTTCTGAGTTCTTGCAACCGAATTCTGTATTTTGATGTTATTGTACGGATGAGTTGGAATTGTGGGCTTCTGATAATTTGGGGCATACCAGTACATTTATCTGAAAAGATATATGTCCTATTGTTTCATAGTATTTGGTCATTCTGCCTGTATGTGATAAAAAACAACATGATAGAGATGTGCAACTCCTGAGCTTTAAGCCTTTAGCAATATCGCAAGTGCACAACACTCTGGCTAATTGGCATACTTTAGACCTTATTTGTGATATCTATTTCAGGTACTGTTGTTGTAAAATCCGGGTGTTATCATTCTAATATTGTTTTGATGTTGACAGTGCTGACAAAGGTGTTTTTGATGCTCTTCCTGAATTGGAAATTTACAATTCACATTTTACAAGTAAAGCTGAAGAGTGGGCTTTAGGGTTCTGTGGAGATATAGTTGGAGCAGAAAATCCCTGTTTGTCTGTGGAAAGCATATCATTGGAGAATGTTGTGGCACTTGACCTCTCTGATAGGTCCATCGACAAACTACCGGAGGTAAGGTACCTATAACACTATTTCATTAAAGAGTACCTGTATCATTGTGCTCAAGTCTTAGCTATCTCCTTTTCAGAATTGTACAATCAGAAAAAGGTGAACCACTTCGCTGATAACTTTGCTTGCTACATTTTGTATTTCCCAGGTGTTCTCCTCTAGTAAACTGTCATCTCTTTCAAACTTGAACATCCGCGGCAATCCTTTGGATCAAGTTTCTGGTGATGATCTCTTGAAGTTATTTAGTGGGTTCACATATTTACAAGAGTTGGAGGTATTATTGCCAAACTTCATGCTGTCTTGCAAATATGTTGCTATCTTTAGTTTGTCTTATTTCTAGACTAGGACGCGTGTAATCTAGATATGCATGTAAAAGTGATTATCTTTTCACAGGTAGACATTCCTGGCCCTCTTGGAAACCATGCGATTTCCATTCTTGAATCTCTTCCCAATCTGACCTTGCTAAATGGTGTCAGTGCATCAAATATAGTAGAGACTGGTAAACATGTAGTGGACTCTGCACTAAAACCACGTGTTCCAGAATGGTCACCTGAAGAATCCCTTGCTGAAAGAGTTATTGGTGCAATGTGGCTGTATCTTATGACATACCGGCTTGCTGATGCAGAAAAGTTGGATGAAACACCTATTTGGTATGACATTTCTGCAACCTCTTTTCATCCCTTCTGAAAGAGACAAAGAGTTGGTGCAATTTAGTTACTGTGAAGTTAAATACTGCAATTTTTTTTGTAAAAAGAATCATGTTGGCATTATGAACTTGACTAACACCTAGTGTTATGTAGTATAATTGTATAAATCTATCCAGTTAGACCATTTGAGAAATATGTTTGTTTTCACTTCTGGACAATTAGAAACATTGTGTTGGACACGAAATACATTTGATTGTTGTACACTTTGATATTGTTTCGTGGCTGGTTCTTAATGCAGGTATGTCATGGATGAGTTGGCCTCAGCCATGCGCCATAGTGACGGTGCTAACTTCAGAATAGCTCCTTTCTTGTTCATGCCAGAAGGAAAACTAGCTTCTGCTATAAGGTATTGACGTTTGAATTGTAGTAATATGCTACCACTGTTTAGTTTGTTAATATCCAATATTTTCAGTTACACAATTCTGTGGCCTATTCGTGATGTTCATACTGGAGAGGAATGTACCCGAGATTTCTTGTTTGGTATTGGTGAAGACAAACAACGCTCAGCTAGGCTTACAGCTTGGTTTCACACACCAGAGAACTATTTTATTCAGGTACTTTTTTCATGTCAGTGCTAACATTTTGGGGACTTGAGATGTACACGGACCGATGAATAACCTTATGTCCTCTCTTGCTTTTTGGCTACTTTGTAGGAATTCAGAAAGTATCAGGAGCAGCTTGAATCAACTAGTATTTGTCCTTCTACAAAAGAGACACCCTCAACCAAAAGTGTGCGCCCAAGTGATGGCCGTGCACTTCGAGTATTAACTGATATATCCCAAGTAGAGGAGTTCTTAACACGTCCAGAGTTTGTTCTCAGTAAGCAAAGCTGTGTCCTGCTTTATGTATCTGTATCTTTTTTTAGGACTGAGGAGTGGCCTATTGGGCTTGCAATCTATTTCCTTTCCTTTCATCACTTGTGCCCTTTTTGTTGGATTGTTTGTTCATGTGGAAAGCTAATGACATAGCATGAAAATCTTCTCATGAGTTGTGACACCTTTTCTTTTTTACCGAAAGGAGTTAAATACATAAATGTTATTTTCCTTTTCTGACGCAGTATACACCTCATGATAGCACTCTGCCATCAATATAGTTTGCTACTGAAGGAAGTGCACCTAGCTCACTTGGTTAGGAGAGTCGATGTACAACGCAACCACTTGAGTTCAGGCTATTTATAATGTAGCCTGTAGGTGTCTCCCTTCCAGTTTTGTTTTGAAAAAAGTATTGTTTACTGCTCAAGTTGTAAATTATGGTTATGGCTTGGTGATATATCTTTTAGTTAACTACTGAGGAAAATTGAAGTTGAGCCAATATTTGGGATGATCTTCTAACAAGACATTATTTGTTTGCAACTTGGTTTTATGGTTCTTTTGATTTTGATATGCTTGTACAGTCATGGTGATCCATAGAGTTGACCTAGTTTGATCCTTTTATTTCTTGAAAAATATGCTTCAAATGCAATTGGCTTATGTTTCACATCTGTTTTGTTTTGGTGCAGCAACTGATCCGCAGGATGCAGACATAATCTGGCTAGGCGCGCAAGTTGATTCGGAATTAAAAAGTTCACTAGGCCTTACGGACCAACAATACACAAATCAATTTCCTTATGAAGCTTGCCTGGTTATGAAGCACCACCTAGCAGATACTATCCACAAGGTGCGAGATAAAAAAAATCTCTTAGGTGTATACCCTCCTTTTTGGAGAAACCTTTGGCATAGCTTTGATTAGCAATCTATATAAGTGCTTTAGACTTAGCATCTTTGATGCTAGTGGCATCTGAAACTAATATGAACTCCTACAGGCATGGGGCTCACCTGAGTGGCTTCAACCTACATATAACCTAGAGACCCATTTGTCTCAACTAATTGGAGATTATTGTGTGAGAAAACGAGATGGTATGGACAACTTGTGGATAATGAAACCTTGGAATATGGCAAGAACAATTGATACCACTGTGAGTGGTGATTTATCTGCTATTATCAGACTTATTGAGACAGGTCCCAAGATATGCCAAAAGTATATTGAGTATCCTGCGCTTTTCCAAGGAAGGAAGTTTGATCTTCGGTACATTGTTTTGGTCCGCAGTATATGCCCTTTGGATATATTTCTTACTGATGTTTTTTGGGTATGGCCTAAAATTTTAATGATATTTGATGAATCTCTGTGCCGATTAATTGATGATGATATCCAATGACTCTTGTTCATCCACCTTTTCCATTTTGTAGGTCAGGTTAGCAAACAATCAATACACTTTGGAGAAAACTAGCTTTTTTGAGTACGAGACCCATTTCACTGTGATGGTAAGATCAAATTTCACTGACAATTATACGTGTCATTTTTGATATCCCATCATGAATGTTAGCTGTGTAGAAGCTTGCTGATGTTGTATTCTCTCTCCTGTTATACTAAATCTTATTATACCAGCTGGCTGTATGCTCATATTGTGATCAGTCTTCAACTTTTCATTGTAATAAGTGTTTAAAATGTAACCTAGCCTCCTAATTGCTCTCCCCATACAGAATTATACTGGGAAGATGAACCATATGAATACTCCAGAGTTCGTCAAGGAGTTTGAGAAGGAGCACCAAGGTTTACATCTTGCATTCCCTCTCCTTTGTATAGTTTGATGTCTTAGGTTTCTGATTTATTGTTAATATTTTTAGTTAAGTGGCTGGAGATCCATGAAAACATCAGGAATATGATAAGGCGTGTCTTTGAGTCAGCCTCAGTTGTTCATCCTGAGATGCAGAACGAATTCTGCAGGGCCATTTATGGCGTTGATGTTATGCTTGATAACAAATTCAAGCCAAAGATTTTAGAGGTATGCCTCGACTACATATAAATCTAGCCTCCTCACCCCTACACCCCAACATTGTTAATAATATTCTGTAAAAAGCACTGTTAATGATTTTTTTTAAAAACTTGTGCATATCCATTAGTGTTACTGTGCATGATCAGAACACAGTGGTTGTTCCATTGGAGTTAGAAATACCATTTTATGGCCTGCTGAGTATGAAAACTATGTATCACTCTGTCGATCCAGATATTCTTGATGCAGCATTTTCTTGGCCCATTTGGCATGGTATCAGTATCATGGAAGCTGGTTAAGTGTAGTGAATGCCTGAACCAAAATAGGACAGTTACTCATTAGTCATGACAGAGTTATAATTTCTAGCTGGTGTCTTTTTCTTGCGAAACAATTTCTAGCTGTTGACATCCATGAATAACCGGAACTTCAGCACTGGAAGTACTCGCAGACGGGGATACACCTAACTTCATAATTTTGAACCTGATGCCTAGTAGCTGTTTTCATATGTTCCAACGGAACAACTCTCTCACCACTTGACCATGAAATGCAGGTGACATATTGCCCAGACTGCACGAGGGCATGCCAGTATGACACACGTGCTCTCGTTGGGAGCCAGGGCCCCATCAGAGGCAGTGATTTTTTCAACACGGTGTTTGGCTGCCTCTTTCTCGACGATCTGACGAATGTATCACCACTGTAACCATCTTGTCAAAATCTGCTGTAACACTACCATTCTTCTTGCACCATGATATGTACAAGGGGAAAGTTGTAATTGATAACCAAGGGCTGTTGTACATTTATGCATCAACGGCATCCATGGCAGTATATCCAACCATGAACTATTGTATTAGTATGATCGTGTGAATGAGGCTTCCGATGGAATTTTCTATATGTTCAGAAGGATTCCAGTATGGGTGTGTATGGATTTCAAAATTCTTAAAGCAAGTCTGAGCCAAATGAGCATTAACCAAGACAGTTGAGAAGTGACTTGAGAAGAATTTGCTTTGAGAAATTGAGGTATATCATGCATGAGGCAAAGGTAAGGTAGTCAGCTGGTCACACACGCAGTAACTTGGAAGCTACATTCCACAAAGCCAGAGCCTGATTTTTGAATATACCTTCTCGTGACACTAACTACACTACATACTACTGTTATATTGTTTAAAAAAAAAACTTATACACTATGTATATACAGACGAGGCATGTCTAATCACTGAAGGTACATGATCTTCCCACTGGTGTTTGAAAAAAGCCATAATTTATGTCATCTTCATCTTTTCCAAATCCGACCCAGACCTCCTCTTTGAGGACCTTGTCACCGATGTCTGCCGTCCGTTTCAACTACAAGATGCTGCACTAGCCAATTCAACCAAAAGTCTGCACAGATAGTGTATTTATATTTAATAGTCACCCTCACGTGTCCTTAGCGAGGGTTCAGTGCAGATTGCAGAAGGTTTTTTTTGTTTGAGCGGGGTCTGAATTTTTTTTGTTTTTAATACTACGTGAGCAAGGTCTTAAATTTGGAGCCTCTTGGTTCTGATACCATGAAAGATTTGCACTAGCCAATTAAATTAAAAATTCAAACTAATGGAAAGAGACTAGACCAACTCAACGGCCCGCCGTGCATCGACCTGGTGATGGCGCGGGACCACTTCGCCACCTCTGCGCTCTCCCGGCCCACAGACCTGGACACGGCCTTTCGTGCTCGGGGGATGGTGCACTTCATGCGCAACCTGGACACGGCCACGCCGGCCGTCGTGATGTCCGGGTTCAGCAGCCAGAGCCCCGGCGCGCAGCTCGTCCCGTTCTCGGCATTCCGGATGGAGCCGCTGCTACCGGAGGAGGTCGTCAAGGAGACGTTCAGGATCACAGGGCAGCATGTGCAGTGCAGAGGATCCAAAGGAACCTCGGTGGATCATTGTGAGGAAAAGAATATCGATTCTCTGTTTGCATCGATTTAGCATATGTTCGACCTTAACAATTCACGATCTAATGACTATATTACTCGTGTAAATAAAATAAGAGTAGATCACGAGAGTTAGGCTTCACTTAACCTTACCTCCGATTCTTTTAAAACTACTCATAGTGAGAATAACATTGGTACTACATATGTTTCAAAAAAAAAAAACATTGGCACTACATCACACACTTTAAGATGTTTTAGTGATATGACTTGGGAATAAATAAATAAATAAATTAAGGTGGTAACTAGCTATGTTACCATAACATCATATACCCTAAAATAAATAAGTGTACAAAATAATAATAATACAATGTTTAAACCATATATAAGTTGCTACCTATTATAGAGGTGGTAACATAAACTAGTAACATATGCATGCGAAAATGCGTCTCGGCTCCGGGGAGCATCTGCACCTGCGTCTTGGACGAACGGGGTCGCACCAGATGGAAGCCCATGTGCATACACAGTCGTGTATTGGCCTAAGTATTGAGAGTATTGGACAGTGCAAGTGGCCCACGACAGTTGATTCACCAGTGCTGGTACAGATGGTGGGCTGACCTCCTGGACTAACTCGACTCGTTTTGAACAGGTAGGCTCATGCGCACCAAGACTGCACAGCTGGATGTATGGCGTGGTTTCCTCCTGTTTTTTTTTTTTTTTTTTTTGCCTACACATGCACGGTGTTGGAAAAACAGGCTATCTAACGCGATAGATTTAGAAGGTTGCGGCCGGCACCTCATGCTTCGGTGACCGACCTGCATGCTTCGGTGCTGTAGTCCGGACTGTAGGTGTAGTCTGACCAGCCACTTGAGGACGCGGCCGTTGGAGACGCCGCTGTAAGGACCCTGGCCTTGGCCGTCAAACGCAACGCTCTCTGGCCCTCGAAAGTCGAACCGATCCGTCTGGCTGCGGTATCCGCTGGTTCTGTGTTGCATCGAAGCTGGCGACGGTGGCCGCCATGGCAGCGGGCATGAACAACATTGCGATAATGACTAGCGCGATCGTCGCCTTGACGAGACGGCTTATCGCACACTCCATCTTTGCTAACCCGTTTGCTCTTCAGCCTGTCTCGATCGCTTTTTGGTGGCTAAGCTAGTGTTTTCGCCGAGGGATCTTGCGATGGCTTGTTTGAGTCAGAAGCACTGCAGGCGTCATGGGGTGTGGCTGGATTGTTTTTTGGTTGCCTCCAATGTCTCGAGTCCTAAAGTATTCCTCTTGTATAATAATGAGGTATTATGCCGTGCATTCTCTTCTCTCAAAGAACTATGCAAGCTTTATAGAGTGCCACCTTTAATGTAGTCACACACTTTGTCATTTGGTTAGTTATTCATCACACATTTTGTAAGATAATGTAAGTAGGGGATGCAAACACATAAGAAGGCGATGATTTATGTTCAGTTCATATCAAATGGGTGTTGCTTGCCTTTCAGCACAAATGCATCAGCCGTAAAAAAGTCAGTATAAACATGATCGGCTAATCCGCCACTCACGAAACCAACCAAATCAAATCTTAATAAAAATATGGTGTCTCATAAAGATGGAATATTCTTCAGTGGGAAACGACGTTCTCGTCGACAGCGAGGCGCCTGTGCTGACTTCGTCAATGTCAAGACTTGCCGGATCGGTTATTCGACGCAATCTCTTGGAGGTGTGCTCATAGGGATAGGGTATGCGTGCGTGCGTTCATAAAGGTAAGTGTGTGCGCGTATGTGAGTGTCTTTGATTGTACCGTGTTTTGAAAAAAAAAGATCAATCTAAATCGATTTCAATTTGACAATTCCGCAAGGTTTTATGACCGATCCGATCTCAGGTCAAGAGCTCGAGATTTCTCTCGTCTGGTGTCTGTCATTTACAACGTATGATGGCTGAAACCAATCTGCTGTTAAATCTGATGACAAGGTTTTATGCACCTGTGCAACATGGACGGACTAACCGGAATACGTTGAGTGGTTGCACGACCCGATGGACGACAAATGAGAAAGCGCGAGCTGTACACGATATGCGTGCGTCACGTGAGATTAAAGTGTTAGCCATAATCTTGACTCGCAAGATTCGTGGAGCCGAACGGTGCGGCCAGCCGGAAGAATAGCTGAGTTAGTTGTTAGCTGCATATGTACGTTTGAAGTAGTCATGTGTTCGTGGCCTGACTTAGTGCGTGAGTGGCGCACGATCAGGACCAGCTTGTTGCTTGGCTGCTAGGTGCGTGCGTGAGGCTATTTAAAGAGGCTGCTATGTGCTTAGTGTAGAGTCAGAGATGAGGAAGATGTAGTCTAGAGGTGTAGCTTCCGTGTGTGCTGAGTGTGGCTCAGCTGGGCGCCGGAGAGAGTTCCCCTGGACGCTGCAAGAGCTCCCCTGGGCTGTACAGCGTGTGTGTGTGAGTACCTCCATGTATGTGAGCTCAAGAGAAATAAGAGTAGGGTGTATGTGCGCCCACGGCGGCGTTCGTGCGCCGGCCGGGAAACTCTGTGTTGTCCACTTCTTCTATCTCCGTCTGTGCGAGAGAGAGAGAGAGGGCACTGGCGTTTGTCGCCGGAGGGCTGGCTCGGCGTGTGTCGCCGAGGCCAGCACCAACATGTGGTATCAGAGCCTCGTTCGTCGAGGTCCGAGTCTCCGTCGTCGCCGAGCTGCGTCACGAGCGAAGGAGAAGATGTGCTGCCCGGTAAGTTGTGCCACCGGCGGCAAGGAGGTGATGACCAAATCGTGAGGCCATTGCTGGGAGGAGTTCGTCGTCCACGTCCGGGTGGTCGAGAAGATGTGTCATCGGCGGCAACGTGGAGGTGAGTCACCGGCGAGTTGCGGCACCGGTGGTGAATAAGAGTCCATGTGCGAGTCGTCGAGGAGGTGTGCGTCATCGGCGGCAACATGGAGGTGAGTCACCGGCGAGTTACGGCACCGGTGACGAACTCGCGGCGAGCGCGTGGCGAAGGCGCACAACTTCGACGTCGAGCAACGCAGCAACAGCGGGTCGGGCGCGGCGAGCAGACGTCGCAGCGGGCACGAAGCGCGGTGGTGTCGGGCGAAGGCGTCCATGGCCATGGCGACGACAACGTTGGGAGCAGCAGCGTCAACTCCGGCAAAGGCAACGATGAGCCATGTCTCCTGCGATGGTGCAGCGAGAAGGCAAGTCAAGATTAGAGGGGAGATTGTTAGCCATAATCTTGACTCGCAAGATTCGTGGAGCCGAACGGTGCGGCCAGCCGGAAGAATAGCTGAGTTAGTTGTTAGCTGCATATGTACGTGTGAAGTAGTCATGTGTTCGTGGCCTGACTTAGTGCGTGAGTGGCGCACGATCAGGACCAGCTTGTTGCTTGGCTGCTAGGTGCGTGCGTGAGGCTATTTAAAGAGGCTGCTATGTGCTTAGTGTAGAGTCAGGGATGAGGAAGATGTAGTCTAGAGGTGTAGCTTCCGTGTGTGCTGAGTGTGGCTCAGCTGGGCGCCGGAGAGAGTTCCCCTGGACGCTGCAAGAGCTCCCCTGGGCTGTACAGCGTGTGTGTGTGAGTACCTCCATGTATGTGAGCTCAAGAGAAATAAGAGTAGGGTGTATGTGCGCCCACGGCGGCGTTCGTGCGCCGGCCGGAAAACTCTGTGTTGTCCACTTCTTCTATCTCCGTCTGTGCGAGAGAGAGAGAGGGCACCGGCGTTTGTCGCCGGAGGGCTGGTTCGGCGTGTGTCGTCGAGGCCAGCACCAACATAAAGACCAGAAACACACACGTACAGTTAACAATGCGTATGAATGGATTCGATCCGAATTGGTGCCAATGGGTACACCGTTACATTGAGAAAGGAAATGTAGGTACTCGGGTAAATGATGACATAAGTCATTACATTCAGACAAAAAGGGGCTGTGTCGTTTATCTCCTATACTTTTTAATATTATCGTCGATATGTTGGCCATTATGATTGAGAGAGCGAAGGATGATGGCCAGGTTAGTCGGCTTATTTCTCATCTAGTTGATGGTGGAATTTCAGTCTTGCAATGTGCCGATGACACAATTTTATTCATGGAGCATGATTTAGACAAAACCCTTAATATGAAACTCGTATTATGTATCTTTGAGCAATTATGTGGTCTCAAAACTAATTTTAACAAGAGTGAACTGTATTGTTTTGGGAGGGCAAAAGATTTGGAGACAAAATGCAAAGTTCTTTTTAGGTGCGATATTGGCTCCTTACCACTCATATATTTGGGAATTCCAATACATTTTTGAAAACTCACAAACGGTGAGTGGAAACTGGTTGAGGAGCGGTTAGGAAAAAACTGAGTTGTTGGGTGGGTAAGATGCTATCTTATGGTGATCGTCTAACCCTTATCATTATGTCCTCCCGGAGTCTGCCATCTTTAGGCTCTCTTTTCTTGAGGTTCCAATTGGGGTTAGAAAAATACTAGACTTTTTCAGGTTACAATTTTTTTTTGGTAAGGTGATGGACATAAGAAAAAATACAGATTACAAAATGGGATATCATTTGTAGATCGAACGACTAGGAGGGTCCAGGAGTTGAGGTACTGGAATTAAATAACAAGAGCCTATTTACTAAATGGCTATTCAAACTATTTAATGAACAAGGGGTTTGGCAGAAATTATTGCAAAATAAATATTTAAAGGACAAAACACTATCTCAAGTTGAGGCCAAACCAACGGATTCTCGTTTCTGGAAAGGATTGATGAAGGTAAAAGATGACTTATTCATGAGAGGGTCAATGCCGGTGGGAAATGGGCAAAATACTAATTTTGGGAGGACATGTATTTAAGGGATATACCCCTTTGTGAGCAATACCCCTCTCTTTATCGTATTGTTAACCATGTTGGTGTTTCGGTTGCTAACATTATGGGTGTGACCCCCTTGAACATATGTTTTAGGTGGGCACTGTCGGAAGATAGGTGGTATAGATGGGTTCACCTTGTTACTCGTGTTATGGGTGTTCAGCTATCTGAGAATAATGACACTTTTCGTTGGCATCTTACTGAGTTGGGTCTGTTCTCGGTTAAGTATCTCGATATGCTAGATGGCCCTGCTGGAGATTTTAAGAAGTATATTTGAAAGATTAAAGTTCCACTAAAAATTATAATTTTTATGTGGTTCCTTTTCAATAAGGCCAGTCTCACAAAAGATAATCTCAAAAAACTTAATTGACAGGGGTGTTCTAAATATTGTTTTTGTGATCATGACGAGAGAATTCATCATTTATTTTTCAATACCATTGCGCCTGCAAATGTGACTAATCTGATTGGTAATTGGTGACGGTGCTTGATGGAAGCTGTTGGGGAACCCCAAGAGGAACGTGTGATGAGCACATCAGCAAGTTTTCCCTCAGTAAGAAACCAAGGTTTAATCGACCAATAGAAGAAAAGTGTGACTTCTGAAGGTGTTGCTAGCTGACTTATGGTAGGACGCACTACCGGCATCAGCAACAATGTGGAACCTGCACACAACACAACCAAAATATTTTGCCCCAACTTACAATGAGGTTGTTAATCTCACCAGTTTGCTGAACACAAATGATTAGACGTATCAAGTAGAAGGAGATGTTTGCAGTAATTAAAGAGAAGGGTGGTTGCAGAAACTAAACAGAACATGATTGCAGTGGTTGAATTTATCAGTGTAAAAGAAAGGACCGGGATCCACAGTTCACTAGAGGTGTCTCTCCATAAAGATAAATAACATGCTGGGTGAACAAATTACAGCTGGACAATTGACAGAATATCGATCATACATGTCAAGATGGTTACTATGAGATTCATTTGGGCATTACAACATAATACATAGACCGTAATCCAGTTGCGTCTATGACTAATAATCCACCTTCCGGTTATCGTCCGAACCCCTTCCAGTATTAAGTTGCTAGCAACAGATTATCGCATTAAGCAATGTGTGTAAAGTAAACAATAGAATTACCCTCGGATAAAACATTATTGTTTTCTCCCTAGTAGCAACAACACATCTACAATCTTAGAAGTTATTGGCTTTCAGAAAACTAGAGGCATGAACCTACTATCGAGCATAAATACCCTCTCTTGGAATCACAAGCATCTATTTGGCTAGAGTATCTACTAGCAACGGAGAGCATGCAAGATCACAAATAACATATGACAAGAATATATAATCGATCTCAACATAGTATTCAATATTCATCGGATCCCAAAAAACACAACATGTAGCATTACATAAGGATAATCTTGATCATGTAGGGCAGCTCACAAGATCTAAACATGAGGCACAAATTGGAGAAGACAACCATCTAGCTACTGCTATGGACCCATAGTCCAGGGATGAACTAGTCACGCATCACTTCGGAGGCGGGCATGGCGATGTAGATGCCTGCGGCGATGATTTCCCCCTCCGGCAGGGTGCCGGGAAGAGCTTCAGAACCCTCTCGGGCTATCTTTAGCAATGTCGGCCGCAACGGAACTTTTTCTGGATGGAGTCTCGGGTGTTCTGGGTTTTCCCGAGATCGTGATTAAATAGGCGGAGGGGCGATGTCGGTGGAGGCCAGGGTGACCCTCACCACCCCTAGGCGCGAACCAGGGCTAGGCCGCGCCTAGTGCTGGCGTGGCCGCCCTGCTTCCTCTCTTCGACCCCGCTCTGGACTCTGTCTTTGTTACAGAAAAATATTGACTTTGGCTTTTGTTTCGTTCAATTCCGAGAATATTTCCTGTACAACTTTTCTGAAATACAAAATAGCAGAAAACAGAGAACTGACACTATGACATCTTGTTAATAGGTTAGTACCGGAAAATGTATAAAATTGCAACGGAGTATGAGGAAATCATATACAAATTGGTGTAAAACAAGCATGGAGCATCAAAAATTATAGATACGTTTTGAGGTGACTCATGCTAGTCCCCAAGTAGGTAAGTAATAACAAAATAATTTTTGAGGTGACATGAAGCCAACGCAATCTTGATCAAGCATTGTAACACATTGTGAGCTAGGATCAAAGTACTCTAAACACATGCATGATAGATATAATTTGATAGAACTTAGCAACTATATAATAACATGAGAAGTAACTCAAACAAAGGATCATGAATAATTATGCATTGAAAGCAAATGTTTGTTTATGAGAAGATGTAGAAAAGTGGTACTCAACATGTCCTTTATGAAGTAGAAAAACATAAACGCTAGGACACCTTCAAAGTTCAAAGGGTAATTAGATACAAGTAAAGAACAAGCAATAGCATAATCATGAATCAATCAATAACAATTTTGGAACTATACAAATTACACTAAAAATTACAACTATGCTCTCTTAACTGGTGCATAAAGTAGAAGATGAAGACTCAACATAAAAGTAAAAAAAAGATTCTTTGTAGAGTAAGCAAGTTTAACAAGTTTATAAATCTTCCAAAAAGTATAGTACTCATTAGCTTTCAGCTCTCATTGCCCATATCATAAGCATCTTGAATTGTTAAAGTTAATGTGAGGGAAATATGAGCTATATGCTTGAGAAATCACAAGTTGAAAATCTCATGCCCCTTGAATACGAGTACCTAAACCTCATGCTACTCAACTTAGGTCCCAAATAAATTCTTATCATTGTAAGTATACATGTATCATCGAGAACCGCCAACGGGTACCTCTTGCCCGATGATATGGAAGTATTCTTGTAGGAGAAATCCCATGTCAAAATAACAAGACAAACAGATAATGAGCATCTCAGCAATTTTTTATTTACTATGGGTATAGCTTTTTATTGAAAATGCTTCATAGATTTCTCACTATGGTTCACTGCAAATTTCCACCATGAATGATGCATGACTTAGATTAGCGGCCCAGACGTTTCCCTAACTCATATACAAACTCCATGTACTTACAAGTTTCTATTTTATTTTGCACCGGTAGGCATCCATAAACAAAAGAACATGACATCAACTAAATATGAATAAGTGCAATGTCGAAAGCTTTCCCCATGAAAGCATGGTTGTGCTAACTCCCAACTTGCAATTTGCAAACATATAAAATTCATAACATAGTCACAATGATCAAGTTTATTAAGTGCAAGAAAGTAAATGTGCCATCAAATTTGTGATAGCTTTACTAACTAATTTTCTCATGCCAAAATTTAATTTGAAAGATAAATAAACATGATGAATATACTTGGAATAGCAATAATGCTACTAGCAGGTAGATATGGTGGACACAATTAGCAAACTTTGGTTTATGATGGTTGGATGCACGAGTAGAGTTCACACTTAGTACATGCGGAAGCTAGCAAAAGACTGGGATCGACCAACTAAGAGAGCAATAATGGCCATAATCATGCATAGCGACAAAACATTATCAATCAAAGAATAAAGTGATATTACAAGTCAAAAACTAAATGATCATAGAGGCTTAGTTGACTGGTTATAGTCATAACACGGTATAAGCATGTGCCAAGTCAACCCAATAAAGCATCAGAGGAGAATACCACAATATTATGCTTTTATGATGGAAACAACACATGATTCTTTCAATGACACATTAAGCACTCTCAGCTATTTTAGACAAATCATGCTACAACAATAAATACTAAGCATATGGAAAGAATAACATCCAACATGACATGCCAAAGTATATGCCTCAGTCTAGACAAGCTTCCTTTTGCATCACTATAGACATGAAATATTTTACTCGTTTCCAACACCAATCAACTTATTTGAAATAGCTCTGAGAGATGAAAAACAATATGAACCAGAGAGCTAATCATACACAAATAAAGAATACTAACAAGTTCTGAACAAAATTCAAGTGAAGAATAAGAGCTAAATGCAGTACTAGAAAACTAGAACACTCGCAGAACAATAACAGTGAAAATTAGAGCGTTCTATGCAATTAAAACGGAGAGTGTCTCTCTCCAAAACAAATATACCGGGATCCAACATATTCTACAACAAACAAAACAAAACAAAATAAAAAACAAAAATAAAGACGCTTTAAGAACAACACATAGTGTATGAAGCTATAAAAATATAGCGCATAGAGAGATGACCTGTTGCTTTGTTGGTGAAGAGGGGATGCCTTGGGCATCCCCAAGCTTTGACGCTTGTACCTCTTGAATATTTCTTGGGGTGCAGGAGCATCCCCTCTTGTCTATTCTACAATCTTAGAAGTTATTGGCTTTCAGAAAACTAGAGGCATGAACCTACTATCGAGCATTAATACCCCCTCTTGGAGTCACAAGCATCTACTTGGCTAGATTATCTACTAGCAACGGAGATAATGCAAGATCACAAATAACATATGACAAGAATATATAATCGATCTCAACATAGTATTCAATATTCATCGGATCCCAAAAAACAGAACACGTAGCATTACATAAGGTTGATCTTGATCATGTAGGGTAGTTCACAAGATCTAAACATGAGGCACAAATCGGAGAAGACAACCATCTAGCTACTGCTATGGACCCATACTCCAGGGATGAACTACTCACGCATCACGTACTTCGGAGGCGGGCAGAGCGATGTAGATGCCTCAGGCGATGATTTCCCCCTCCGGCATGGTGCCGGGAAGAGATTCAGAACCCTCCCGAGCTAGGGTCTGCAGTGGCGGCCGCGATGGAACTTTTCGTGGATGGAGGCTCGGGTTTTCCCAAAATCGTGATTAAATAGGTGGAGGGGCGATGTTGGTGGAGGCCAGGGTGGCCCACACCACGCCTAGGCGCGGGCCAGGGCTAGGCCGCGCCTAGGGCTAGCGTGGCCGCCCTGCTGCCTCTCTTCGGCCCCCTCTGGACTCTGTCTTTGTTACGGAAAATATTGACTTCGTCTTTTGTTTCGTTCAATTCCGAGAATATTTCCTGTACAACTTTTTTGAAATACAAAACAACAGAAAACAGGGAACTGACACTATAGCATCTTGTTAATAGGTTAGTGCCAGAAAATGAATAAAGGTGCAACAAAGTATGAGAAAATCATATACAAATTGGTGTAAAACAAACATGGAGCATCAAAAATTATAGATACGTTTGCCACGTATCAATTGGTTGAATGAGGTTTTTCAAAGAAATATAAAGGTCACATTCGAGTGGGTGTGTGTGCCTTGCTTTGGGCAATTTGGAATATATGTAATGATTTTATCTTTAATAAAATGTTTTCCATATTTCCTGCAGGTTGTTCCTTTGGTTACCCATTGGATCCATATGTGGTCTATGTACAGCCGGAAGATGTGCTGCAGGACATGGATATTGGGTGCAACCGCTTGGTGATGGTAGTACGAGATTTTTACAGGCGGTGCGGTTGGCGGTCTAACAAGCAGATCACATGAAGATCTTGTGGCGGCTTGTTTTTCTTTTCATTTTTAGATGGCTGGTTCATGTCGAAACTCTAAGTGACCCATGACCTGTAATGCTTATGTAACTGAGGTTCTATAATAATAATTTTAATAAAAATCCGGCATCAATTGATGCATAGGCTAGGGATATGCCCTTTCCAGAAAAAGGTAGAGTTCATGTGTCCGCTGAACTCAATGGGAGACCCCCAAGTTTAACAATCAGGAGACTTCAAGTTATTTTCGTCCAAGCACAGATGCAACCTCTGAAGAAAGTTAAGTACTCCTCGAAACATCAGCCGCACACACATATCAGGGTCCAATCTAGGCCAAACTAAGCAATGGATCGAGCCCTGTCGTTTTCGATTTCGCTTCGGCTTAAGCAACCCCCAGATCGTGTTTGGGATGCCCAACTTGGGGAGTGCGGATGCTTCCGGGAGAAAGCTCAGCGTCTCGGCGCCAACGACGGTGATGCCTGCATGTGTCATAACCCTCTTGGGGACGTCATTGTGGCTATCCGCCCTGCGGTACGACTCCGGGTGAAAGCCCTAGATCTCGCGGTCTCGACGACGACGGTGCTCTGCATCGGTTTCCCTCTTGGGGGCGTTGTTGTGGAGCCCCTTTCTGACTCGGTCTCTTGTCAATGTCTTCGTGGCAACTTTGGGTTATCTATGTTCTTTTTTTTGTTTTTCTTTGATCTGCTTTGTAAGAGGTTCTCCTCTCCACCTTGTATCGGTTCAGCTGTTACGGCTTTAATTATAAAGCGGGGCGAATGCTTATTTGGAGAAGGAGGTAAGGACCGACTCATCAAGGATCCACCTTCTTGTAACTCACATGTACTGACTGTCTTCGTCCCAAGTCGTGCAGAATGTGAAAACATGAATGGAATAGGTGTGCTCTGCGCACCTTCTCATTTTTTGTATTTTTCTTTTTGTGTCGCTCAAATGATATAATATTTCAATTTTATTCTCTTGAATTCACTAAAAAATAACAAATATAATGGGAGAAAAATAGTTTGAAATATTTTTGCAATCTAAATTTAAAATTATTTCAAAATTCAAATAAATTCTTAATATATATTCATAATGACATAAAAATACGAATTTTCCTACATTATATTTGTTATTTTTAAGTGATCTATAAATTTTCAAATTCAAATATTGTCTCGTGTGAGAGATACAAAAATGAGAAGATTATTTGAGAGGGGAAAAAAGAGCTTGCGCGGATGCAGTGATAAGGGTGCGCTCTGAGCACCTGCTCTGAGAGCCACTCTGCGCATAATCTGAATTTGTTTACTTCTTATTGAAGTGTAATACATTGGATTTATTCAAATCTGGTCAAAAAAATGGGCTGATATTACCTTTTTTGTTGCTCCTTGCCAAGAATCGATTTTTTTCATAGAGTTCAAGCAAAATTTCGATGAATATTTTCCCCGTAATCCCATAATTTGTGAATATAAGAATTACCGTTTTCTTCTTAGCCCACATGTACAAATGAACACCTCGTACATGTTAATTGATGTCAGTTTTAGTTTACTATTATCGTTCTTTTCCCCACCCTTTTCGAAATGGAGATCATACCCCCCACTCTGTATTAAAATGGTGCATACAAACTTTTTTATTAATTATTTAGAAAACCCTTACATGATAACTCATGGATTAACATGTAGCCACCTTCTTGGCGACGAGAGTCAAAATCCCTACAAGCTTGCTGAAGGGTGATCATGATCACGGCCGAATGACTTAACCTCACACATATACACATTATCTAAAACTGGCGCACCAGTCCATCAAACCCTCAGCGGGCACCGCATCCGCATGCTACAAATGTCGCCGCCGTAGTCTCCTACGAGCCCATATCCAGAATATGGATATAAGCATTGCCCTTTTCATGCCTTCCATCGACACCGCCACGATGCCATATAGTGCCATCTCCACATGCACACTACTGGAAAATAGCTCTTCTGTGGTGCACCAAATCAGACTTCTGTTGCGCATATCCCTATCGCCACCGTTGTCACGTGACCAGTATTTAAATTCTGTGGCGCATCTCTGGGTGCGCCATAGAATTTTGGAATTCTGTGGTGCATTCTGGCCCATGCGCCACAGAAGGTCAAACAATTCTGTGGCGCAACTGATATATGAAGTTTGTTGTGATAGAAAAATGATTTATTTTTGTATATTTTTGAAGTTTGTTGTGACAGGGTAGAGATGTTTTTTTTAAGTTTCAACTGAGATTTTTTTTAGTTGCAACCGAGATACTTTTTGCAGTTGCAAGTAGAATTGCAACTGAGATTTTTTCTTGGAGTTGCAAGTGGAGTTGCGAGTGTGATTTTTTTAGAGTTGCAAGTAGAGTGGAAAGTGAGTTTTTTTTTGGAGTTGCAAGTAGAGTCGCAAGTGAGATTGTTTTACGGTTGCAAGTGGAGTTGCAACTGGGATTTCTTTTTAAATTGCAAGTGAACTTGCAACTGTGATATTTTTTGCAGTTGCAAGTAGAGTTGCAACTGAGATTTTTGTTTTTGGAGTTGCAAGTGGAGTCGTAAGTCTTTTTTTTTTGCAGTTGCAAGTAGATTTGCAACTGAGATTTTTTCCAGTTGCAAGTGCGGTTGCAACCAAAAAAATTCCAGTTGCAAGGTAGTTGCAATTGAGACTAGACTAACACGTACGTTTGTTATGATTGCAGGCTGATATTTAAAGTGGTTAGTCTTCCATGTGACTGATCCAACAGCAGCCTAGTGGTAAGCTCTCGCCCTCCCGCGGTGTTGGAAAATCAGGGTATGTACCGCCAAGGTTGTGGCCGGCCGGCACCTCATAGTATAGGATCACGAACAGTGGAGCACGAGGCGATTTACACAAAAATAACCTTTTTATTAAACTATAGCACAGACTGACCTCTCGGGCAAACTATTTCACCCATCTAACCCTTTTGTGTGGCGCCCCTTCTATGGGCGCCACACATGGCAGTGTGGCGCCCGTGCCTGCGGCGCCACTCTTCCGCCGACGTGGCGCCCTCGACGCTGAACTGGTGTGCCGATCCGACGTGGCAGGATGTGTGGCGCCCATGGGAGGGGCGCCACACTACTCTTTATATATAATGTCTGTCTAGAGATAACAGAAGTTTGTGGTAGCTCAATCGGATGAAGCCTTTGCTCCCCAATCCCAGGTCATGAGTTCGAACCTCCACACCACCCAAATTTAATTTTATTTTTAAAAATTATACTAGACATTGTAGTATGTTTTTGTCTAAATGGTAAGAATATAGAAGGTTTCGTCATCTTTTATATCATTCATTTTCCTCTAATTTGATTGCACAATGGTAAACTAAATATTTTGAGCAACATTTTCAGAACTTCATTTCGTATGCACATTGGGTGGACTAATGAAGCAAATTAAGAGCACGTCGATCTACTACATCAGCACCCTGCCAACCTACCAAACCACCATGTTTGCCGTCTCACTCTTTCCAGAGTACTACAACCGATTCAATACCAGGACCGTACATGAGAGTTGTGCAGTAAGAGAGCGAGGGAAGGGCAGAGAGCCATACCTGAGACAGCAAGCTACAGGTCCTTGATGCTGCAGCATAAAGATCATCAAGGTTGGGCGTACTCTGCCTCCATGATGCCTTGAGCAGGCCACATTTGCCCCGAATTCCTGAGAAAACAGAGGAAATACTCCAATATGAATGAAAAAAGAAGCAACACAAAGCATAGAATAAATGTTACTGGCCCACCTCTTTTCCATTCTTTAGATAACATATTATTGACACCTTCATTTGACACTTTTTTATACACGCATGTCTCCCAGTTGATAGGGGCTTAGCCGCAAGTTGGTAAAACTGTAAGAGTAGGGTAGTGGCAGCACATTACTGATAAAGGCACACAATCCAAATTGTAGCTCAGATTTCTTGCACCTTTTAGTAGCAGGCAACTTACCCTGTAGCCTCAAGAAAAATAATATCTAGTAGACTATTATAAGGAGAACACTTCGAAGAAAAGAACTACTACATACAAGATAGCTGCCGGCTTGCAAATGACAGCATGTTACATCTAGACGATCTATTAAACTATATTGAACATTCAAATTCTATAGTTAGCTGCTAGTTTCGTCAAATTTTGTACCAACCTTTTCACTACTTGGACTTTGTACAGTACTTGGAAGCTTATACACAATTTAGCATGAGTTTTCTTCCTTTTTTGCAACTCATGAGTGTTTATGCCAGATACAGAGATAAGATAGGACATATGCATAAGAATGCTGGCTAGAAAAGAAAGAATAGAAAGAGTTTATTGCCAGACGGTAACATGTATGTAATATTATTAAAAGTACAAAGGATCAGTAAAAAAAGTATGGTAACATGTATGTAATATTATTAAAAGTACAAAGGATCAGTAAAAAAAAGTATCTTATAGCGCTAACTATAATCGTTCCACATTAAGTTTCTCAAAACATGCAGAGCTGTTCATGGAAAATATTATGTATGCCTGCTAAATGATTGCATTACCAAGTCAGCAAACACAAACCACAAGTATTTGTAGCTGAGCAATATTACTACCATCAAGCCATGCTAATCTTGAGCATTTATGTTGATAGGCAATGAGGTTTACCTGGGGGTGAACAGACTAAAGTCCCAGCAAGTATCATATACTGTACTAAGGCGCTTCAGATAGGCAAAAACTGCATTGTTGATTTAGAAAAAAATATTAGTGCAGTTAGTAGAATTACTTCACAAGAACAAAAATACAGTCGTAATAAGTGAATGGTAGTGTGTTCCAAAGACTCGGGTGCAAGCAAGAGAAGATAAAAAAAACTCTACAAAACAGTACGAGGCTAGATTTCATGTTTTAAACATACTACAATGTCTAGCATAATTTTTAAAAATAAAAATAAATTTAGGTGGTGCGAAGGTTTGAACTCATGACCTGAGATTAGGAAGCAAAGGCTTCATCCAATTAAGCTACCACAATCTTCTGTTATCACTAGACAGATATTATATATAAAGAGTAGTGTGGCGCCCCTCCCATGGGCGCCACACATCCTGCCACGTCGGATCGGCGCACCAGCTCAGCGTCGAGGGCGCCACGTCGGCGGGAGAGTGGCGCCGCAGGCACGGGCGCCACACTGCTATGTGTGGCGCCCATGGGAGGGACGCCACACAAAAGGGTTAGATGGGTGAAATAGTTTGCCCGGAGGGTCAGTCTGTGCTGTAGTTGCAACAAAGGGTTATTTTTGTGTAAATCGCCGGAGCACGAGGCAGACAGGCAGCAGGAGCAGCGTAAAAGTTGGCGAATCGCATTGTCCAGAAAGGGATCGATCTCTCGCCGCCGCCTTTCTACTCTCCTTCCGGGGAACACCGCCAGAAAGCGGCAAAAAGAGTCGAGGATTCCGGGTAGATCAACTCGACGCCGTGGACAAACTCGTCCGCCGTAGCAGCTCGTCGTCGTCGCCTTCGTCTTCTTCGCGTACGCCATCATCCTGTTGACACGCTAGCTAACTTCCCGCTTTTCTCCTTCTTGACCCTCCGTTTCGCGGCTGCCGTTCAGCCATGTCGCCCGCGTTCGAGGATTTCGAGCAATGTGCGCCGCGCACTGGCGGGTTACGTACGTCTACCTCGTGACGTGCGTGGGTTGATCGGGGGCACTGGGTATAGAAGAAAAATATGCTTGAAATCCGTAGTCTCTGAAGAGGTTGAACTCCTCAAGGAATTCCCCGATCAAAATGGTCAGAAAGCAGAGCGTCTCTCCCTTTCTCCTTTTCTGACAATTTCAATCCTGTCTTTTGGGGAGAACATTGCTCGCACCAGGGGCAAACGAGAGGCTGAAAGATAAACCTTACTACTACAACCACGGTTTAATTTACGACTACGTGGCTGCTACCTGTCGGTACAAACGTATGAACCGTCAAAAAGGCAGTATAAACGTGATCGACTCATCCGTCACAAGCGAAGCCAACCAAATCAAATCTTAAGAAAACAAAGGTCAATCCAAAGGGATGCCAAATTGACTTTTTCGAGGAAGCTTCAGAACCGATGCATCACCAGGTCATGAACCTCAGAGATTTCTCTCGTTCGGTTTCAGTCATTTACATCATACAATCCATGTCTGAAACCGATCCGCTGTTAAATATGACGAGGTTCTCTGCAAGGTGTAACTGCGACAAGATAACCTGAATATGTTGATTGATTGCACGATCCGACAAGCCTCTTTGGCCGACCTGCATGCTTTGGGGTTGTAGTCCGGGCTGTAGGTGTAGGTTGTCCAGTCGAGCTCGTCGCCGTTCCGCTTGAGGACGCGGCCGTCGGAGATGCCTTTTAAGGACCCTGGCCTTGGCCGTCAAACGCGACGCTCTCTGGCCCTCGAACCGATCCGTGCGGTAGCGGTATCCGCTGGCTCCATGTAGCATCTAATCTGGCGACGTTCGCCACCATGGCAGCGGGCATGAACATCATTGTGATGATAACTAGGGCGATGGTCGCCTTGACTAGACAGCTCATCGCGCCCTCCATCTTTGCTAACCTATTTTTGTTGGCTAAAAGTGTCGTTAGTGTTTTCGCTGAGGAATCTTGCGATGACTTGTTTGGGGCAGAAGCACTGCAGGCGCCTTAGTGAAAGTGGATCACCGCACCCTGAAGTGTATTGATGCCAATAGCTCCCACGTCATGGGGTGTGGCTGGATTTTCTTTTGGTTACCTCCAATGTCTCGAGTCCTAAAGTACTGCACTTGTATAATAGTGAGGTATTATGCCGTGCATTCTCTTCTCTCAAAGAACTATACAAGCTTTTATATAGTACCACCTTTAATGTAGTCATACACTTTGTCATTTAATTAGTTATTCACACATTTGTAAGATAAGGTAAGAAGTAGTGGATGCAAACACATAAGAAAGCGATGATTTATGTCCACTTCATATCAAATGGGTGTTGGTTGCCTGTAGGCACAAATGCATCAGCCGTAAAAAAGGCAGTATAAACGTGATCGGCTAATTCGTCACAGCCGAAACCAACCAAATCATCTTAAGAAAAAAATGGTCAATCTAAAACGATGTCAAATTGACAATTCCGCAAGGTTTCGTAACCGATGCGATGCCAGGTCAAGAGCTCGAAATTTCTCTCGCCTGGTTTATGTCATTTACATTGTACGATGTCTGAAACCAATCCGCTGTTAAATCTGAATGACAAGGTTTTCTGCACATGTGCAGCAGGGACGAATTAACCGGAATACATTGAATGGTTGCACGATCCGATTGACGGCAAATGAGAAAGCACGAGTTGCACACGATCTGCGTGCGTCACGAGAGATTAAAGAACAGACACGATAAAGTTCATGTGTCTGCTGAACTCAATCGAGACCCCAAAGTTTAACAATCAGCAGACTTCAATTTTTTTTGTTCCAAGTACAGATTAAACTTCTGACTGCAAATCCAAGTACTCCACGAAGCATCAGCCACACACGCAAATCAGTGTCCAATCCAGGCCAAACTAAGCTATTATGGATCGAGCCGTCCTTTTCGGTTGTTCTAGGTGAAGGATCGACTTATTTGCTGTAAATTTCAAATTACTAATATATACCACTGTTGATTGTTGCTATTGTTCTGACGTGTGATGGCAGTCAGGTTTTTCTTAGCAGCAGCCTGGCATATGGTTAACCTGATGTTGTGAAGATGTCAAGTTTTTCTTAGCTGCATACTGGCAATATGGTTAACCTGACGTTTTGAAAGTTGTCAAGTTTAGTATTTCTAACTGTTTCAGCACGCAAGGATAATGAAGATACCTTTCAGGTTAAAGCTTGGAGCTCTGGGAGCTCTAGCTCCTTCATCCGAGCTGACGTCTTACAGCTCGAATCCGCCAAGAGGTGGTCCATCTTCGTTATATGGCCGAGCAGATCATCGAAGGACAAGGGAGTTCCTCTCTGAACTTTCCGCAACGGTGTGAGCTTGTCCCTTCCCATGGTGGTGGGGATGATTTCAACCTGATTCAGGGACCAGAGGATAAGAATAACACGAACATCAATTGGCTGAGGGTCACAGCTTCAACGACTGTACCGCGAACTTGGTGCTCAGGGAGATCAGGCGGGGGGGCGCCAAATATACATGGACAAATAGACAGCTCAATCCGGTGCTGTGTGTCCTAGATCGGGTGCTTGTATCGACCGACTGGGAGGCTATCTTCCCGCTCTGCACGCTGCAGGCGGAGACCATTATCTGTCCCGACCACTCCCCTCTCATTCTCGACTCCGGGGAGGATCTGAGAAGGAGGAGCCCGAGGTTTTTCTTTGAGAAAAGCTGGCTGCACCAAGTAGGGTTTACCGAGGTTGTGCGGGAGAAATGGAGGACGTTCGAAACACTGGTGGTGTTTTTCCTGGCCCTATTGATGCTTGGCAGGGATCTGACATACGCCAATTTCTGAAGGGCTTGGGGGCCCATTTGGGTAGGGCGGAGCGAGACCTCAAAGCGGACATTGGTCCCAAATCCAGGGGTTAGATAATTTGGCTAACTCCTCCAGTCTTGATGACGAGGGGTGGACCGTGAGATATCACCTTGAGAATCAACTCACGCACCTGTTGAAGGTTGAGGAGGCGTACTGGATGCAGAGAAGCCGTCGTACGTGGCTGCTCCAGGGGGATGTGAACACGGCTTTCTTCCATGCCATGGCCTGGGCGAGGAAGGAAATGCCTCGTATCCTAGTTGATCTCAGACCAGGGGGTCATCTCGTATGCCATGGGGATCCACAAACACATATATGACTTCTACCGTTGATACGTCTCAAACGTATCTATAATTTTTGATGATGCATGCTTGTTTTACACCAATTTATATATGTTTTGCTCATACTTCGTTGCACTTTTATACATTTTCCGGCACTAACCTATTAACAAGATGCCACAGTGTCAGTTCCCTGTTTTCTGTTGTTTTGTATTTTAGAAAAGTTGTACAGGAAATATTCTCGGAATTGGACGAAACAAAAGCCGATTTTCAATATTTTCCGTAACGAAGACAGAGTCTAGAGGGGGGTCGAAAAAAGACAGCAGGGCGGATAGACCACACCTAGGCGCAGCCTGGCCTTGGCCCGCGCCTAGGGCTGGGGTGGGCCCCCTGGCCTCCACCGACATCGCCCCTTCGCCTATTTATTCACGAGCTCGGGAAAACCCTAAATACCCGAGCATTCATCCACGAAAAGTTCTGACGCGGCCGCCATCGCAGACCCTAACTCGGGAGGGTTCAGAAGATCTTGCCGGTACCCTGCCAGAGGGGGATATTATCACCGGAGGCCTCTACATCGCTATGCCCGCCTCCGAAGTGATGCGTGAGTGGTTCATCCATGGACTATGGGTCCATATCAGTAGCTAGATGGTTGTCTTCTCCAATTTATGCTTCATGTTTAGATCTTGTGAACTGCTCTACATGATCAAGATCATCCTTATGTAATGCTACATGTTCTGTTTGTTGGGATCCGATGAATATTGAATACTATGTTGAGATCGATTATATATTCTTATCATATGTTATTTGTGATCTTGCATGCTCTCCGTTGCTAGTAGTTGCTCTGGCCAAGTATATGCTTGTGACTCCAAGAGGGGGTATTTATGCTCGATAGTATGTTCATGCCTCTAGTTTTCTGGAAGAGTGAAAATAACTTCTAAGATTGTAAATGTGTTGTTGCTACTAGGGAGAAACAACAATGTTTTATCCAAGGGTAGTTCTATTGTTTACTTTACACAAATTGCTTAATGCGATAATCTGTTGCTTGTAACTTAATACTGGAAGGGGTTCAGACGATAATCGAAAGGTGGATTATTAGTCATAGACGCAATTGAATTATTGTCTATGTATTATGTTGTAATGCCCAAACGAATCTCATAGTAATCATCTTGTCATGTATGATCGGTATTCTGTCAATTGCCCAGATGTAATTTGTTCACCCAACAGTTATTTATCTTTATGGAGAGACACCTCTAGTGAACTGTTGACCCCGATCCTTTCCTTTACACTGATAAATTCAGCCACTGTAATCCTGTTCTGTTTACTTACTGCAAGCTATGTTCTCTTTAATTACTGTAAACATCTCCTTTCACTCGATACATTTAATCCTTTGTGTTCAGCAAAATCGGTGAGATTGGTAACCTCACTGTAAGCTAGGGCAAAGTATTTTGATTGTGTTGTGTGTAGGTTCGACATTGTTACCGGCGCCCGTAGTGCGACTTGCAACTAGTCAGCTAGTTACACCTTCAGAAGTCACCCTTTCTCTTACTAGTCGATTAAACCTTGGTTTCTTACTGAGGGAAAACTTGTTGCTGTGCTCATCATACTTTACTCTTGGAGTTCCCCAACGGTCAAGCACCATCAAAACTTTTTTCTGCCGCCGTTACCGGGGAGAAAGAGGATTTCTGCAAAGGGAATCTCTCATCTCCAATCTCTTTACTCTGGTATAGTTTTTCTTAGTTTACTTTATTTTGTTTTGTTTGCTTCATTATATCAAAAACAAAAAAATTAGTTTCTTTTATAGTTGTTTTTTTACTAGTTCATTATGTTGTTTCCTAAGTACGATCTAAAGGACCTATCAGTAGGTAGTGGTTTTATAATTGAGAAAGATAACATTGAAAAATTCTTCAATCATGTTAGTAAGCATAAAGATATTGAGGATAAAATCCCGGTAGAACTTGCTCCTAATTATGAAATTGCTGCAGCTTACTTAGTTCAAATACTGAAGGCTAGATTTGTTAGCCTTAACCCCATAATGCAGCAAATGTTTCTTAAACTTCTTGAAGTTGAGGATGATGAAAAGAGAGATTTTATCCTAGAATTTTTTCTTGAAGAACTACATTCATGTGTAGATATTATTGGTACACTTGAAAAAATAGACGAAACCAAAAATAGGAAAGAAGGTAAGATACCAATACCTTTCAAACTTGTAGCAATGCATGAAGCTTGGGAAAATAATTTTGATTGGATTGTTCCTGAAAATTCATTTGATGAAAGTAGTTAACCTAAAAGTGTTGAGAAAGGATTTTCTAAAACTTATATCGATAAAATACAAATCCTCGTTGAAAATACTTCTCCCATTGATCTTGATGCTTCTTCACTTGATAATACTTGATGCTAGCTCTTTTTCCGCGCCTAGCTGAAAGGCGTTAAAGAAAAGCACTATTTGGAGATAATCCATGTTTTATTTCTGTAATTTTTATTTTGTTGAGTCTTGGAAGTTATTACCACTGTAATAACCTCTTCTTATCATTTTTATTTCACTTTTGTGCCAAGAATAGGCTCTAATAGGAAGAAAATAAGATTTGAGGAAATTGCTGTCCTGAAAACAGGTTCCGTGTTGTCACCATAAAATTTGTATGAACAGCAGGAGAGGAATTTGGAGCTGCCCATTTTTGTGCATATGCCCCAGGTTCTTATCTAACTTTAGTTAATTGAACACTTTTCTAGCTGAGCAACAGAAGATTTTTGAAAAAAATCTATCTTTATCTGCTGTTCTGTTTTGACAGATTTTTTTCACTTTGCATTTGCCTTTTAATCTCTTTCTTTTTAAGTTTTTTTGATCAAAGAGCTTTTTAAAGAGTTGCTACAGTAGCTAATGCTTTAATAGATGTTTGATATATATTAGAGATGAACTTAAGTGGATTTGTTTATTTTAATTGAACTAATGCTGCTAATAAAGAATTGTGTGAAGTTTTGTATGAAGGAAGTTTTCAAGTGTAGGGTGAGAAGAATGATGTGATGAGATGAAGTATGGACAAAAGCTGAAGCTTGGGGATGCCCCTGAACCCCAAGAAATATTCAAGAAGTACAAGCATCAAATCTTGGGGATGCCCAAGGCATCCTCTCTTCATCAACAAAGCAACATGTCATCTTTCTATGCGCTATATTTTTATTTTTTCATACGCTATGTGTTGTTCTTGGGGCGTCTTTTTTTTTGTTTTTAGTTTAGTTTAGTTTTGTTTGCTGTAGCATATGGTTGGATCCCAGCATATTTGTTTTGGAGAGAGATACGCTCCATTTTAATTGCATAGAACGCTCTAGTTTTCGCTCTTATTGATCTACGAGTGTTCTAGTTTTCTAGTACCGCGTTTAGCTCTTGTTCTTTCACTTGAATTTTGTTCAAAGCTCATTAGTATTCTTTATTTATGTATGATTAGCTCTATGTTTCATATTTTTTTTCAAATATGAGAGTTATTTCAAATAAGTTAATTGGTGGTGGAGACAAGTAAAATGTTCCATGTCTATAGTGATGCAAAAGGAAGCTTGTCTAGACTGTGGCATAGAATTTTGCATGTCATGTTGGATGTTATTCTTGTCATATGCTTTGTATTTATTGTTTTAGCATGACTTGTCTCAAATAGCTGAGAGTGCATAATGTGCCATTGAAAGAATCATGTGTTGTTTCCATCATAAAAGCATAATATTGTGGTAATCTTCTTTGATGCTTTATTGGGTTGACTTGGCACATGCTTATACCATGTTATGACTATAACCGGTCAACTAAAGCCTCTATGATTATTTAGTTTTGTCTGGTAATATCACTTTATGCTTTGATTGATAATATTTTGTCGCAATGCATGATTATTGCCATTATTGCTCTCTTAGTTGGTCGCTCCCAGTCTTTTACTAGCCTCCGTCTGTACTGAGTATGAACTCTACTCGTGCGTCCAACCACCATTAACCAAAGTTTGCCAGTTGTGTCCACCATATCTACCTACTAGAATTATTGTTATTCCAAGTATATTCATCATGTTTCTATTTATCTTCCAAATTAAATTTTTTGCATGAGAAAATTAGTCAGTAAAGCTCTCAGGAATTTGATGGCACATTTACTTTCTTGCACTTAATAAACTTGATCATTGTGACTATCTTATGAAGTTTATATGTTTGCAAATTACAAATTGGGAGTTAGCACAACCATGCTTTCATAGGGAACACTTTCAACATTGCACTTATTCATATTTAGTTGATGTCATGTTCTTTTTTTATGGATGCCTAGCGGTGCGAAATAAAATGAAAACTTGTAAGTCCAAGGAGTTTGTATAAGTGTTAGAGAAACGTGTGGACCGCTAATATAAGCCATGCATTATTCATGGCGAAAATTTACAGCTAACTATAGTGAACATTCTATGAAGCATTTTCAGTAAAACGCTATACCCATAGTAAATAAAAAGATTACTGAGATGCTCATTGTATGTTTGTCTTGTCAATTTAGCATGGGATTGCTCCTACAAGAGTACTTCCATATCATCGGGCAAGAGGTACCCCGTTTGCGGTTCTCGATGATACATGTATGCTTACAATGACAAGGACCTATTTGGGACCTAAGTTGAGTAGCATGAGGTTTAGGTACTCGTATTCAAGGGGTATGAGATTTTCAACTTGTAATTTCTCAAGCATATAGCTCATATTTGCCATCACATTAACTTTAACCATTCAAGATGTTTATGATAGGGGCAATGCGAGCTCAAAGCTAATGAGTACCATCCTTTTTGAAAGGTTTATAAAACTTGTTAATCTTGCTTACTCTGCAAAGAGTCTTTCTTTCACTTTTATGTTGAGTCTTCATCTTCTTCTTTATGCACCAATTAAGAGAACATAGTTGTCATTCTTAGTGCAAGTGCATAGTCCCAAAATTATTATTGATTGCTTCATGATTATGACTATTGCTTGTTCTTAAATTACTTTTATCTAGTCACCCTCTGAACTTTGAAGGTGTCCTAGCATGTATGTTTTGCTACTTCATAAAGGACATGTTGAGTACCACTTTGCTATGTTTTCTCTATGCTCATAAACAGACAGTTGCTTTCAATGCATAATTATTCATGATCATTTGTTTGAGTTACTCTTCATGTTATAACATAGTTGATAAGTTCTATTATTAGAATTATATCTATCAAGCCTATGTTTAGAGTACTTTGATTCTAGCTCACAATGCTTTACAATGATTGATCAAGATTGTGTTGGCTTCATGTCACCTAAAAAATTATTTTGTTATCACTTACCTACTCAAAGACGAGCAGGAGTTAAGCTTGGGGATGCTTGATATGTCTCAAACGTATCTATAATTTTTGACGATCCATGCTTGTTTTACACCAATTTATATATGTTTGCTCATGCTTCGTTGCACTTTTATACATTTTCCGGCACTAACCTATTAACAAGATGCTACAGTGCCAGTTCCCTGTTTTCTGTTGTTTTGTATTTCAGAAAAGTTGTACAGGAAATATTCTCGGAATCAGACGAAATAAAAAAGCCGAAGTCAATATTTTTCCGTAGCGAAGACAGAGTCCAGAGGGGGTCGAAGAAAGGCAGCAGGGCGGCCAGACCACAACTAGGCGCGCCCTGGCCTTGGCCCGCGCCTAGGGGTGGTGTGGGCTCTCTGGCCTCCACCGAAATCGCCCCTCCGCCTATTTATTCACGATCTCGGGAAAACCCTGAATACCCGAGCCTCCATCCACGAAAAGTTCCGTCGCGGCCGTTGTAACATCCCAAAAATTCCAAAACAAAACAAATGAATTTCCCTAGTTCCAAATTTTGGAACCAACAAAAACTTTTATTAAATTAAGTAGGATACATAGTGATCTTGCTTAATTCTTGTGTTATTGCTATGATTGCTTGTTATTAGTATTTGAAGAGATCTTAAACCCTAAACCTCACCCCTCTTTTCACCATCCTAGTTAAAATAAAATAAAAGAAAATTAAATAAGCAAAAGGCATATGTGCCTATGGCTATTTTTACGAAACTTTACCCTAAACTTTTCTACTTGGCTTATGGGTTTGGAAAACCTTCATACACCTTACTTAGAGCTTATCAAACCAAATCCAAGGGGTTTCCAAAGAAAATAAAAAGAAACTAAAAATGACATAGAAGCTTTTGAGAGTAAAATAAAAAATATGTGAATTTAAGAATCTTGACCCTAATACATGTTGTGAATGGAGGGATCACTCCTATATACCATTTCAACACTCAACAACACCAGATAGGTCAAGCCAAGTCAAATTAAAAATCAAATGCAACATATGCATAGAGGCATATGTGACACATAGCCATAATACCCAATTCTTGCCCAATGACTTTAAACCTTGACCAATTGATGTGAAACCATCCCTCAACCTAAAATAACAATAAATTGACCCCAACCCATGTCCAAGTAAAGCAAAGTCAACAATTTACAAGAATAATAAAAAGTGACACATCACCTCTTATGTGTTATGGCCATTTTTGCAAATCTTTGAGCAAGACCATTTGAATTGGTTTCAATGGTCTTAAAATGTTTCTAAACTAATAAGAACCACATTAGAGTCAAGAAAAGTCAAATCAAATAGAGAGAAATCAAATAGGGAGAAAATCCCAATTTCACTCACATACACATAAGGACAATTTTACAAATCTTCATCAAAGGCCACCATTGCTTGATCTCTTGCTTGTAAAATGTTTATATATGATAAACAAACACAATTGCATCAAAGAAACAAGAATCAAATCAAAGGAAATCTCAAATTCAATTCACATATGATAATGGTCATATGTTCCCTTTTTATTTTCTTCACCACTTTGCACCCATTTATCTTCTGATTCCTCAACCAACCTTGGTCAACCAAAGCCATGTCATCCAAGAACAAGTGATGGTGAGCAACTTTCATGTTGACCATTAGTACTGATGTTGACCAGGTTGACCAGAATAGAGGAGACAAGTGGAGACTTTGAAACTATGTGAAGATGACCCACTTTTTGAATTATTGCAAAACTTCACCAAAATGAACACCACCACCACCTTTCCATCACATTAAATATAAGAATGAGATTCACCAAAAAGATTTCCAAAATTCCACAAAAAGGTTCATGCGGCCATTTCATCAAACACATGGCAGGCAGCATCTTTGTTTTGTGTTACATGCTATTATCCAGCGGATTTTGGCCAAAACCCTGCTTTATCAGTGATGATCATCTCTCCCCTACCTCTCCTGCATCTCTACTTGTACCACCTTGGTCGATTAAAGTGGAGAGAGGGGCAGAAAAGCACCATGCCGTACCCATGCCAGCCACCCATGCCACTCATCTCTCTGGCCCCTTCCTCTCACTTTCACCTTGTCCTGGAGATGCCCCTACACTAGCTGATCACGACCATGCACGTTCGGAGCAAAGAGACGCTCGCTAGTGGCTAGAACATGCACGCCCAGTACCTCGCCACGACCTGTCCACGCACGCGGTGAGCGCGCCCAGACACCATCCTGGACGCGCCAGTACGCGTCTCGTCTGGACGCTCTTGTTCCCCTCTCCCTCTCCCACTTGGCACAAATGATCATCACGCCTACGGCTACCTCCTAGACATCCTCACTAGCTCGCGCACGCCCCGTCGCCGTCGCCATGATCGGAGTTCTGCCGCGCATGTACTGCAAGCTCTCGACGATGACCAGCACGCTCCCGTCCTTCCCCTGTCGTCCCTTCAAGCGCTCTAGCACCTCCTAGTCATCGCCTACCTCGCACGCCCCCTAGCTTGCCCCTTCGCGCCCTGGACAGCCCTCGCCGTCGATGACCTCTCACAGCACCCGCCGGTCACCACCTCACCTATAAATAGAGACCTCCCGCGGCCAACTCATCCACACCAAAATTGCTCCACTCCCTCTTCTTGACCTCCTCAACCCCAGCCCCCCTTCGATTAAGCCATAGACAGCCCCAATCGCTCCGTCGATCGCCGGAGTCCGCCGCAGATCAACACGTCGAATTCGACCACCATTGGAGCTGCAACTGGTACCAGGCGACTCCCCTTCGTCGACAACGCCGCCTAGCACCAGCACCGCCTCTCGCCGGAGCTCCGTCAAGCCGCCGACCCCTACCTCGCCGTCGCAGCACGTCCTCCTCCCCCGTCGACGACGACGACGGTCGACCGTCGGATCCGCTTCTGATCGCGCGGCTCAGGTTAGTTGATACCGTTTCGGTGAAATAAGACACTGACTGGTAGGACCCCCTGTCAGCAGGCCCGCTTCGTTGCTGGGCCAGTTTCGCGGTTCAAACCATTTCAGCCCGTTACCTTTTCCCGCCTAGCCCAACGATTCAAATTTAGGTTTAATACTTTTTGAAATGCTCTGCAGAAGCTTTAGTAAAAGTTAAATGGTTTGAAATATACCAATCCAAATCTGGTGATTTAAAATGCTATAGAAAGCTTATGAAATTTTCTAACTAACCTCACTGGTCTCAACCCCATACCTTGTGTAGTTTTTGAATAGCAAAAATAACAAAACAGATACTCTTCAGTATTCAAATAAATCTTAAAAATCAACCATTTTGAATTTTGAAGTGAATCCAATTGCAATAATTCACATTTAACAAACCCTAATTTATTATGTAAAAATATGATATATGTTCTGTACATGATCATGGGCTAGAATCAAAATATTGGCTATGTAGTCAATACTAGTCCATTTAAACTATATCCAAACTTTAGAAATTTAAATCTATGAGGTGTAGCACCTCATTTAAATCATGTTCTCAAGTGTTATGAAGTAATGTGTTGACCTTTAATTGCTTAGGCTCATACTTGCTCCCTTGTAGAATTTAAATCTAAATAGTATTTAATTTTGCAAAGGTTATTTAAATCACATGAGATGATGAATCTCACTTAAATCACTTTTCTCAAATACTAAGTGTGAAGTGTTGACCTTGGTCAACATGGGATCATCCCTGGTTAGTTGAGAATATTAAAGCAACTCAATAGTAGTTTTTAAATTAGTTACAACTATGTGTTAAATCATATGAGAGGTATTCCTCTCATTTAAATCTTGTTCTCAAGTAATTCAACATGAGGTAGTGACCATGGTCTATGTAATCTCATATTGAGTTATTTGGTGGCATTAAATCACTACCATGTTAGTATTAAATTGCATGAGGTATGGAACCTCATTTAAATCATTTTCTCAAATGATAAGCATGAAGAGGTTGACTTTGGTCAACCTAGGTCATATATTATTCATAAGAGGAATTAAATCTTAAGAAGAATTCAATGAGAGGAAATTATCTCTCCAAACCAAAGAGAAACCTTAATTCAAATTTTCAATGAGAGGAAATTATTTCTCCTAATATTAAATAAAGAAACCCTAGAATAATTTGTGAATAGATGTTAAGTAGTGATGCTAGATCAATTGTGTGAGCCATTAAGGCTAATTAAGAATACTTAAGTGTTGTGTGGTGATTGTATCCTCGTATTCGTTTATAGACGCTAGTACCGGAGACCATCAAGAGGAAGAGGTCTTCTACCAAGAGGAAGAGCAAGAAAACTTTGATCACATCACCAATCAAGGCAAGCTATTACCAATGCAAGCTAGATTAATGCAAACCATTTTGGTTGCAAGTTTATATTCTGGCAAAGTGCAAAGCTCTACAAGAGCAAGGCACCATTACATTTTACTTTATGAACCTATCCCAAGTTTTACTTTACAAGCTTTACTTGATTCTATTTATCAAAGTTACTTTTTGATTTATGATTCACTTGGTTGAATTATAGAGTAGTACCAGAGAATCACACTTAGCCTAGCAAGCTCCAAGATACTTAGCACCCCTCATGACTAGTTGCTAGTGCTCAATATTAAAAGTGACTACTCTAGTTGGGAACTTGTGAATTTTAAATGACTTTGAAAACCTTGGAATGACGAGTCATTCTATTGAAAGATTTTGAAGGTGAATATGACTGGTGAATGACTTGGTCAATTTTACCAAAAACACTGATGGTTGGGTTCGGATGCGATACCATTCCAATTCTACAAGTACCCCCAAAATACCTGAATCTGGGTAAGGCTTAGCTGGAAACTTATGTATTTTAGTATGGGCTCCCTCTGAACAAGCGTTATAGGGGTTATGCCGAGGCTGCCTCCGTTACTGGTGAAGTGATGTGAAATGACGTGAAATGAGGTGAATGTCCGGCCCAAGCCCTGTGCAGTTCCCAGGCTGACCGCGTGTCTTCACTGGGAGGCCAAGCTCATGGGGAGAGGTGCCTATACTAGAGTATGTAAATGAAAGGTTAGGATTGGTAGTTCGCGTACTGCGTACGATAAATCAGGGCTAGTTACCCCTAACGAACTATTGCAATTGTTGTGGCACAAGTGTACAACCTCTGCAGAGTTTAACCTATTCGAATAGCCGCGTCCGCGGTCATGGACAGTTGGAAAGGCCATACTGTTCCGTCATCAGAAATAGCCGCGTCCGCGGTCATGAATGGTGAATTGTGACTTGAATTGGAAGGTGACTTTGATTTTGAATCACACCTGAGTTGTGGGAATGACACTAATGTTCCCACTTGAGTTAGGAAAATGAAGAGGTTTTGGTTTATTAAAGTGCTTATGAAATAAAACTGGCTTTATGCAAATGAAACTAGAGCTTAGAACCCCCTTACTATAGTTGATAGTATTTACCTTAGTATTAGTTTGCGAGTACTTTAAAGTACTCATGGCTGTGTCCCTGGCTATTCAAATGGCCAGACTATGAAGAGGAGTACCAGAACCCGGAAGAAGGACAGCAGGACGTCTACGACAACTAGGATCACTCCTGACGTCAACAGTTGCCTGTGGAATAGATGGACTACTACTACGCTATTTTCGCTTCCGCTATGTGTTATGTAATGGTGAAGGAGATATGCCCTAGAGGCAATAATAAAGTGGTTATTATTTATATCTTTATGTTTATGATAAATGTTTATATATCATGCTATAATTGTATTAACCGAAACATTAGTACATGTGTGATATGTAGACAACAAAGAAGTCCCTAGTATGCCTCTTAACTAGCTTGTTGATTAATAGATGATTAGTTTCATAATCATGAACATTGGATGTTATTAATAACAAGGTTATATCATTATATGAATGATGTAATGGACACACCCAATTAAGCATAGCATAAGATCTCGTCATTAAGTTATTTGCTATAAGCTTTCGATACATAGTTACCTAGTCCTTATGACCATGAGATCATGTAAATCACTTATACCGGAAAGGTACTTTGATTACACCAAACGCCACTGCGTAAATGGGTGGTTATAAAGGTGGGATTAAGTATCCGGAAAGTATGAGTTGAGGCATATGGATCAACAGTGGGATTTGTCCATCCCAATGACGGATAGATATACTCTGGGCCCTCTCGGTGGAATGTCGTCTAATGTCTTGCAAGCATATGAATAAGTTCATAAGAGACCACATACCACGGTACGAGTAAAGAGTACTTGTCAGGAGACGAGGTTGAACAAGGTATAGAGTGATACCGAAGATCAAACCTCGGACAAGTAAAATATCGCGAGACAAAGGGAATTGGTATCGTATGTGAATGGTTCATTCGATCACTAAAGTCATCGTTGAATATGTGGGAGCCATTATGGATCTCCAGATCCCGCTATTGGTTATTGGTCAGAGTGAGTACTCAACCATGTCCGCATAGTTCTCGAACCGTAGGGTGACACACTTAAAGTTGGATGTTGAAATGGTAGCACTTGAAATATGGAATGGAGTTCGAATATTTGTTCGGAGTCCCGGATGAGATCCCGGACATCACGAGGAGTTCCGGAATGGTCCGGAGAATAAGATTCATATATAGGATGTCATTTTATGTGAAATAAAATGTCGCGGAAGGTTCTATGGAAGGTTCTAGAAGGTTCTAGAAAAGTCCGGAAGAAACCACCAAGGAAGGTGGAGTCCACAAGGGACTCCACCTCCATGGCCGGCCAGCCCTAGATGGGGTGGAGTCCCAAGTGGACTCCACCATAGGGGGCCGGCCACCCCCCACATGGGAGGTGGGAATCCCACCTTTGGGTGGGAGTCCTAGTTGGGCTAGGTTTCCCCCCTCCTATGGAAGGTTTTGGTTTCGGGTCTTATTCGAAGACTTGGACACCAACACTTGGGATCCACCTATATAATGAGGGGCCAAGGGAGGGGGCCGGCCACCCGAAGACCACAAGCTGGCCGCCCCCCATAGAGTGGCCGGCCACCCCTCCCAAACCCTAGCCAAGCTCCTCCACTCCATATTGCCCGCGTAGCTTAGCGAAGCTCCGCCGGACTTCTACACCGCCACCGACACCACGCCATCGTGCTGTCGGATTCAAGAGGAGCTACTACTTCCGCTGCCCGCCGGAACGGGGAGGTGGACGTCGTCTTCATCAACAACCGAACGTGTGACCGAGCACGGAGGTGCTGCCCGTTCGTGGCGCCGGAACCGATCGTGATCAAGATCTTCTACGCGCTTTTGCAAGCGGCAAGTGATCGTCTACCGCAGCAACAAGAGCCTCATCTTGTAGGCTTTGGAATCTCTTCAAGGGTGAGACTCGATACCCCCTCGTTGCTACCGTCTTCTAGATTGCATCTTGGCTTGGATTGCGTGTTCGCCGTAGGAAATTTTTTGTTTTCTATGCAACGTTATCCTACAAAGTGGTATCAGAGCCGTGTCTATGCATAGATGGTTGCACGAGTAGAACACAATGGTTTTGTGGGCGTTGATGCTCTTGTTGTCTTTAGTTTGAGTACTTTGCATCTTTGTGGCATAGTGGGATGAAGCGGCTCGGACTAACTTTACATGACCGCGTTCATGAGACTTGTTCCTCGTTCGACATGCAACTTGTATTGCATAAGAGGCTTTGCGGGTGTCTGTCTCTCCTACTATAGTGAAGATTCAACTTACTCTTCTATTGACAACACTAGTATCACCGTTGTGGTTCATGTTCGTAGGTAGATTAGATCTTACACGAAAACCCTAAACCACGTAAAATATGCAAACCAAATTAGAGACGTCTAACTTGTTTTTGCAGGGTTTGGTGATGTGATATGGCCATGATATGATGATGAATATGTATGAGATGATCATTATTGTATTGTGGCAACCGGCAGGAGCCTTATGGTTGTCTTTAATTTTCATGTTGAGTAGTATTTCAAAGTAGTTGTAATAGTTGCTACATGAGGTGAACAACCATGAAGACGGCGCCATGAACCTTGACGCTACGCCGACAATGATGGAGATCATGCCCGTTGATGATGGAGATCATGTCCGTGCTTTGGAGATGAAGATCAAAGGCGCAAAGACAAAAGGGCCATATCATATCACATATGAACTGCATGTGATGTTAATCCTTTTATGCATCTTATTTTGCTTAGATCGCGACGGTAGCATTATAAGATGATCCCTCACATTAATATCAAGATAATAAAGTGTTCTTCCCTCGTATGCACCGTTGCATTGTTCGACGTTTTGAAGCATCTCGTGATGATCGGGTGTGATAAACTCGACATACAACGGGTGTAAGCCATGTTGCACACGCGGAATACTTGGGTTTGCTTGACGAGCCTAGCATGTACAGACATGGCCTCGGGACAACGGAAACCGAAAGGTTGAACACGAGTCATATGGATGATATGATCAACATGTTGATGTTCACCATTGAAGCTACATCATCTCACGTGATGATCGGTTTTGGTGTAGTGGATGTGGATCGTGTACCACTTAACAACTATGAGGGATGTTGTATTAAGTGGGAGTTCATTAGTAATTAGATTAAAACATGAACTATTTATCATAAACATAGTCTGAGTAGTATTTTGAATTAATTTTGTAGTATTGGCATCTGTTTTTCTACCATGCGTTAGTCTTGTAATTGAGATAGAAATACTGTTAAAATCTGATAAGAAACTTTACGGATTGGAACCGTATTGTTAAAGAATCAAGAATTGATTAAGTCCTATTGCAAACTTTTAGTAAACCTCACATTGTTGATTCAAAGAGCTATGGTTTCAATTAGTACCTAAAGTTATCTTGTCTCCGCGAAACTTGAAATTCAAATCTGTTTGAAAAATAAGGAGCTGAAAATTTAGTTTTCAGAAATAATCAAGGTATGATATATATGTGATATCTAAGACCTTATTACAAGATAATAGAATATAATTTGGTGAGACTACATAAACTCATAAGTTTTATGGGAATGTATGAAGGTTGAAGACGCCAGGCGTCACAATCCTCCAACTATTGGGGCACTAACAATATTCGCATATCCATGAAGTGACCATCCTTAATATGCACCGTTATTAAGACTCGTCGTTTCGAAGCATCACGTGATGATCGGGTGTGATAGATTCTACGAGTGCATACAACGGGTGCAAGCTAGATTTGCACATGCAAATACCAAGGTTAAAACTTTACGAGCCTAGCATGTACAGACATGGTCTCGGAAAGTCGTCATGATATGATGGATAAAATTATGAGTGAAATTGTTCATCATATTACAAAGTTACTAATAGTGAAATCTGGAACACTTGTCATATGATGATCAACTTCAAAGTAAAGAACCTCAAGGTTATTGGTATTTGACCAACAAACCGAGAAGTTATTGAAGTTTATATGTTTCTCTGAATAATGAGAAAAGCTAAAAGAGAAACTGCAAAAGATATTTTGGCAGAGAGAAAGAAAAGACTAGAAAGTCTAGCTCAGGTGTATATAAATGATATACATGTTATGGTTGTATTCCTAGTTAGGTCACAATATGAAATTCTTGGGTATTAGTACTATATTGGTTGGTATGAAGTGTCATACAAAACAACGCAATACAAGAATACAATGGCCTAAGTGACTGACAAGGAATATGATAGGAATGCACGACTGGAACAAAATAAAGTGTAATTATGTTCGTCGTTAGCATTCTATCTAGCCTTTAGAATTTATAATAAAGAACTTAATAATTGTTATTTTGCTCTGGTCAAATGAAAACAATGAGTTGTTCAAATTATGACATTACTCCATATACGATGGATAAGTTAATATAAATCTTAATGGTGAAACACACATACATAACACTGACGCTAAAATGCCATAAGGCAAATGATTTGAATTCCACTTATTTGTGGAACCGCCATTTAGGTCATGTTAGAAAGGAACACATGAAGGAACTCCATGCAAATGGATTTTTGGAGTCATTTGATTTTTGAATCATTTGGCGCTTGTAAATCTTTTCTAAAGAGAATGATTAAAATACCGTTCATAGGCCAAAAGTTGAACGGGCAACTAACTTAGTGGAAAAATACATGATGATGTATGTGGTTCGCTAGGCATAGTTGTGTGCGGGAGATTCTTCTACTTCATGAAAACTTTCAAACAATGAATTGAGTATATATGTGGATATATTCAATAAGGAAAAGTTTGAAATATTTGAATGGATTCAAATAAATTTCAGCATGAAGTGGAAATCATCGTAATAGAAAAGTCAAATATCTATGATTGGATCATGGTGGAAATATTTGAATTACGAGTTTTAGCGAACATCTAAGAGAGTTATGAAATTGTTCTACAACTCACGTTTCTTGGAGTATCATAGTGATGATGAAGTATCCGAGAGATGTATCCAAACCTTGTTGGATTAATGATGAGATAAAATATTATGACGCCATTATATTTTTGTGGATTATGCTTTAGTGACTACCGCTTTTACACTTAATAGAGCATCATCATGATCCGTTGAAATGACACCATACGAGTTATGGTATGGGTATGAATCCTAATAGTCTTTTCTTAAAATTTTGGTATGCATAGCATAAGTAAATAAGTTTACAACCAAAATCGGATGAATGTCTTTGTTGGTTATCCCAGAGATTTAATTGGGAATTCTTCCCACGAGACAAAGACAAAAGTGTTTGTCAATGTTTCTTATTTCCGAGAAATTGTTTCTAGTGAAGTATTTGAGTGGGAGGACAATATAATTTGATAAGGTTTATGAACCTGAGCATAATGATCAAAGTAGCGCAGCATCGGAATTTGTTTCGGAAGCGGCCACGACGATCATGGCTCCCATGACTACAAAGTGTTTTAGCCATGGAGATCGAAGTACATATTGAACCTTGTAGGTATGGTTTACTTTGTGATCAAATAAATGATTTGTGAACAAAGGATTGATTTTGAACAATGATAAACCAACTACAAACAAAGAAGTTATGATGGGCCCTGACTCCGTTAAAATGGCTATACGCCATGAAATCCAAGATAGATGAATACTTTATGAAAGTAAATAGATCTATGAAATTGATAGACTTGGAAGAAATATCCTTGAAGAAAGCTTGACTTGTCGAAAAATTGTTTACGACAAAATTCAAAGTGTTGAATACGATAAGATTAGATCTTCCGTAGCAATGCTTATAGTCTATGTGGATTATTCTAGTAATCACTACATATTTCTTTTATGAGATATGCTAGTAGGATGGCAAAATACACTACTTAACAGAAGTATGTATACAAGATACAACCAAGAGTTTTGCTGGTCCGTGGAATACTAGATAGCTATACAAGCTTCAATTGGATGAAGTAAGTATCACGGAGTTGGAATCTTCACCAGATGAAATAGTCAAAGAGTTTTTGATTTCATCAGAGACGATGAAGAGGCTTGCATTTGCAAGAAATTAAGTGGGAGCGCTAAGACACATTTATAATACTTTATGTAGGTGACATATAGTTGGTTATAAATGATGTAATTATATACTTGATTAAAAGGTTTCATTGAGAATTAACTTCAATGAAAGGATATGGACTGAAACAAATTTAGTGTCAAGATCTATGAAGATAGATTGAAACACATAAATAAGTTTAAGTCAAAGTACATATGATGGATATTGAAGTAGTTCAATATAGAAATATTAAGAAGATGTTCTTGTCATGTGAAGTTTTAACAAGACTTGAGTGTATCTGACACTCAATGAGTAAAAACACATGAGTGATTATAGATCACGAATAATATGTACACAATCAGATATCCTATGCTCTAAGAGTGTTATGAGCATGATTCATGTGATGATCACTGAAAAACAGTAAGAATATTCTTGAGTACTTAAGAAGAACCAAGTATATATATATATAGTTTTATATGGAGAAATGACAAAACAAATCGCTGTAAGGTGTTGCACCGATACTAATTTTGTCACATATGAAAATAAAATTTCAAATCTCAAATTAGACTAAGTGTTGTTTAAAAGGTAGCACAATGAGCTAGAAGTTGTCTATGCTAGATTTAGAAGAGTTCTAAATATTGTGACGGATTCTACAAAAGAAGGCAGAGTATGTCATTGTTTTGACAATGACAAAGGATGTTAAGTCAAGAAGTTCTTTGAGAACTTGGTGTAGTTCCGATAGTGTCAGAACTTTGAAGCTATATTGTGTGTGACAATATTAGTGACATATTTCAGACCGCGGAATTAAGGTTCCACCAGAAGACCAAACATATTTAATGCCGACTCATTTGGAAATGAGTGATGCGTTGAGACGGAAATGAATTACAAAATACATACGTTTCTGAACGTGTCAGATCCGTTGACTAAAACCTCTCCCGTAAGCAAAATATGATAAAGCACCGGAAGGCCAAGGTGTTATATCTTTACAAATGTAAACTAGATTATTGACTCTAGTGCAAGTGGGAGACTGAAGGAGATATGCCCTAGAGGCAATAATAAAGTGGTTATTATTTATATCTTTATGTTTATGATAAATGTTTATATATCATGCTATAATTGTATTAACCGAAACATTAGTACATGTGTGATATGTAGACAACAAAGAAGTCCCTAGTATGCCTCTTAACTAGCTTGTTGATTAATAGATGATTAGTTTCATAATCATGAACATTGGATGTTATTAATAACAAGGTTATATCATTATATGAATGATGTAATGGACACACCCAATTAAGCATAGCATAAGATCTCGTCATTAAGTTATTTGCTATAAGCTTTCGATACATAGTTACCTAGTCCTTATGACCATGAGATCATGTAAATCACTTATACCGGAAAGGTACTTTGATTACACCAAACGCCACTGCGTAAATGGGTGGTTATAAAGGTGGGATTAAGTATCCGGAAAGTATGAGTTGAGGCATATGGATCAACAGTGGGATTTGTCCATCCCAATGACGGATAGATATACTCTGGGCCCTCTCGGTGGAATGTCGTCTAATGTCTTGCAAGCATATGAATAAGTTCATAAGAGACCACATACCACGGTATTTAGTAAAGAGTACTTGTCAGAGACGAGGTTGAACAAGGTATAGAGTGATACCGAAGATCAAACCTCGGACAAGTAAAATATCGCGAGACAAAGGGAATTGGTATCGTATGTGAATGGTTCATTCGATCACTAAAGTCATCGTTGAATATGTGGGAGCCATTATGGATCTCCAGATCCCGCTATTGGTTATTGGTCAGAGTGAGTACTCAACCATGTCCGCATAGTTCTCGAACCGTAGGGTGACACACTTAAAGTTGGATGTTGAAATGGTAGCACTTGAAATATGGAATGGAGTTCGAATATTTGTTCGGAGTCCCGGATGAGATCCCGGACATCACGAGGAGTTCCGGAATGGTCCGGAGAATAAGATTCATATATAGGATGTCATTTTATGTGAAATAAAATGTCGCGGAAGGTTCTATGGAAGGTTCTAGAAGGTTCTAGAAAAGTCCGGAAGAAACCACCAAGGAAGGTGGAGTCCACAAGGGACTCCACCTCCATGGCCGGCCAGCCCTAGATGGGGTGGAGTCCCAAGTGGACTCCACCATAGGGGGCCGGCCACCCCCCACATGGGAGGTGGGAATCCCACCTTTGGGTGGGAGTCCTAGTTGGGCTAGGTTTCCCCCCTCCTATGGAAGGTTTTGGTTTCGGGTCTTATTCGAAGACTTGGACACCAACACTTGGGATCCACCTATATAATGAGGGGCCAAGGGAGGGGGCCGGCCACCCGAAGACCACAAGCTGGCCGCCCCCCATAGAGTGGCCGGCCACCCCTCCCAAACCCTAGCCAAGCTCCTCCACTCCATATTGCCCGCGTAGCTTAGCGAAGCTCCGCCGGACTTCTACACCGCCACCGACACCACGCCATCGTGCTGTCGGATTCAAGAGGAGCTACTACTTCCGCTGCCCGCTGGAACGGGGAGGTGGACGTCGTCTTCATCAACAACCGAACGTGTGACCGAGTACGGAGGTGCTGCCCGTTCGTGGCGCCGGAACCGATCGTGATCAAGATCTTCTACGCGCTTTTGCAAGCGGCAAGTGATCGTCTACCGCAGCAACAAGAGCCTCATCTTGTAGGCTTTGGAATCTCTTCAAGGGTGAGACTCGATACCCCCTCGTTGCTACCGTCTTCTAGATTGCATCTTGGCTTGGATTGCGTGTTCGCCGTAGGAAATTTTTTGTTTTCTATGCAACGTTATCCTACAAATGGATCAATAGAAGTGCTATTATTGTAATGAGAATGGATCATGTGATCCTTTATTTGTAAGACGATTATGGTATGTAATGAATGATGTGTTGTGATATCAATCTATTATGTCTCGCAAAAACAATATTCCTGGGATTGCGAGGAATGGCATAATAGGCATCTGGACTTAAAAATCCGGGTGTTGACAAGTTGGTATCAGAGCCATTGTTGACCTTAGGAGACCCTAGTTAGAATGGACGTATGTAAAACCTAGTTTCAAAACCAAAGAAGTAAATATTTGTGAAAAACTTATTCTCACTCTTATCCATAAGATCTTTTTCAAAATGAGGAATTCATGCTCTACTTTTTCTTTGTAGCACTATTCTAAAATTTTGCACACTGGAATACTTCTCTAATTTACTCCTCCTCTTTGTCATAGATGGAATACAAATGGGCGTGCTATCAGCTTGGTCATGGAGGAGAACTGCGGTTCGAAAAGGATTTGAAACAACTAGTGGAATATCTAGGACACCCGTATCCCGAGTTCTTCGGAATACCCCTCAACAACCACTCCGGAGAACCACCTCGGTGGGAAGTTTCTACTGATCTACGAAGAAAGCTTGGAGCCCCGGTATGGGAAACCATCTGGTTTTCTGTAACGGGAAACACTTGGAAGGAAGGACTAGTCAGAGCTATGCAAGAAGCAATTTTCCGTCTGTGTGGACAAAATGAGAACAAAATCAAGAACACTCGCTTCATCTACTACCCAAGACATGACTCAATGGGAAGATCGATGACCATGCCACCACACACGGAGATGAACCCCTATGTAGCACATCAGGACTTCAGGCTGTACAAAACCCGCAGGGATTTGGACAACGCCCTCGCCTCTCGCCAAGCACATCACCCGTGAAGACGAAGAATCCACCCTGAAGGGTAGTACCATTAAAGCACTATAGTAGGTGTGAGTTGTATCAGGATCCCCCTTGTATCGTAGAGCGATGAATGGTTCTTCAAACCAACGGTGTGTTAGCTTTGTAATATGTGATGCTTGGTATGAATGAAAAAGTGTTGTCGGTTTTACCCCTGCAACACTACTCAAAATTTTAAGTTATGAACTTTTTTAACTTTACCAAAACAAAACATAGAAATTTCCCCCTTATCTCATCATCTACCTCAATGTTCAGATGGCCCCACCAACCCGCAACGCCACCCAGGATGCCATGATGCAACTGCTGCAGACAATGATGGCAGACCGAGAAGTCGAGAGAGCTGAACGCCAAGCCAACATCGCTGCGCTGCACCAGATAGCTCAGAATAATCAAGGCAATGGAAACCACGATCACCCTGGATCGAAGCTGAAGAACTTTCAGCACACCAACCCTCCGATGTTCAACAAGACTGAAGAGCCCCTCGATGCTGATGACTGGCTCCAGACCATGGAGAACAACCTTGAAGTTGCGGGAGTTGAACCCGCAGAAAAAGTACTGTTCGCCACCCACTACCTGTCAGGACCTGCCAGAGCCTGGTGGACAAGTGCCCGTGCAATGAATGCGGGACAGATGATGACCTGGGAAGACTTCAAGCTAAAGTTCAGCAAATACCACGTGCCCCAAGGACTGATCAAGAAGATGAGAGACGAGTTCCGGGAACTCAAGCAAGGAAGGATGTCCGTGGTGGAATACCGCGACAGGTTTCTCACTCTGTCAAGGTACACCCCGGATGAAACCGATACCAATGAGAAGAGGAAAGAAAGATTTCTGAAAGGATTGCACGCCGAGATGCAAACTGTGTTGGTGAACATTCCGTTCGCTGACTTGGAAGCCCTAGTGGACTCAGCCATACAGATGGAAGGAAAGCTGCATCAGGCCAATGAGAACCGCAAGCGAAGGATGATGACCCAGAATGGACCCCACCATAATCAGAAGTATCGCAATAACTCCTCTGGAGGATTCACCCCAAGATACAACAAGCCCCCTGCCCAGAATAATCGCCCCAACTACACCAACAACAACGGAGGACCCCCGAAGCCCGGAGGCAACAACAACAACAGCAACAACAATGGAAACAACAACAACACCAATACTGCCCCAAGAACTGGAAGCAATGCCACCCCCGTCACTCCGAAGGACAAGTCAACTGTGACCTGCTATGAATGTGGCACTGTTGGCCACTACTCAAATGAATGCCCTAAGAAGCTCGCCAAGACTGCCCCCAATACTGCTGCACCTGCCCAGCAACAGCGTCGCTTCACCGGTAGAAGGAACCAGAACAACAACAATGGCCGTTTCTACCACATGACTGCCACTGAAGCTCAGGAAGCACCCCAGGCCATACCAAGTATGTTCTCATGTTAATCAATTTCTCAATCTCTCTTAGGAACCTAACTTTTCTTAAAATCTCGGGACGAGATTTGTTTAAGGGGGAAGGGTTTGTAACATCCCAAAAATTCCAAAACAAAACAAATGAATTTCCCTAGTTCCAAATTTTGGAACCAACAAAAACTTTTATTAAATTAAGTAGGATACATAGTGATCTTGCTTAATTCTTGTGTTATTGCTATGATTGCTTGTTATTAGTATTTGAAGAGATCTTAAACCCTAAACCTCACCCCTCTTTTCACCATCCTAGTTAAAATAAAATAAAAGAAAATTAAATAAGCAAAAGGCATATGTGTCTATGGCTATTTTTACGAAACTTTACCCTAAGCTTTTCTACTTGGCTTATGGGTTTGGAAAACCTTCATACACCTTACTTAGAGCTTATCAAACCAAATCCAAGGGGTTTCCAAAGAAAATAAAAAGAAACTAAAAATGACATAGAAGCTTTTGAGAGTAAAATAACAAATATGTGAATTTAAGAATCTTGACCCTAATACATGTTGTGAATGGAGGGATCACTCCTATATACCATTTCAACACTCAACAACACCAGATAGGTCAAGCCAAGTCAAATTAAAAATCAAATGCAACATATGCATAGAGGCATATGTGACACATAGCCATAATACCCAATTCTTGCCCAATGACTTGAAACCTTGACCAATTGATGTGAAACCATCCCTCAACCTAAAATAACAATAAATTGACCCCAAACCATGTCCAAGTAAAGCAAAGTCAACAATTTACAAGAATAATAAAAAGTGACACATCACCTCTTATGTGTTATGGCCATTTTTGCAAATCTTTGAGCAAGACCATTTGAATTGGTTTCAATGGTCTTAAAATGTTTCTAAACTAATAAGAACCACATTAGAGTCAAGAAAAGTCAAATCAAATGGAGAGAAATCAAATAGGGAGAAAATCCCAATTTCACTCACATACACATAAGGCCAATTTTACAAATCTTCATCAAAGGCCACCATTGCTTGATCTCTTGCTTGTAAAATGTTTATATATGATAAAAAAACACAATTGCATCAAAGAAACAAGAATCAAGTCAAAGGAAATCTCAAATTCAATTCACATATGATAATGGTCATATGTCCCCTTTTTATTTTCTTCACCACTTTGCACCCATTTATCTTCTGATTCCTCAATCAACCTTGGTCAACCAAAGCCATGTCATCCAAGAACAAGTGATGGTGAGCAACTTTCATGTTGACCATTAGTACTGATGTTGACCAGGTTGACCAGAATAGAGGAGACAAGTGGAGACTTTGAAACTATGTGAAGATGACCCACTTTTTGAATTATTGCAAAACTTCACCAAAATGAACACCACCACCACCTTTCCATCACATTAAATATAAGAATGAGATTCACCAAAAAGATTTCCAAAATTCCACAAAAAGGTTCATGCGGCCATTTCATCAAACACATGGCAGGCAGCATCTTTGTTTTGTGTTACATGCTATTATCCAGCGGATTTTGGCCAAAACCCTGCTTTATCAGTGATGATCATCTCTCCCCTACCTCTCCTGCATCTCTACTTGTACCACCTTGGTCGATTAAAGTGGAGAGAGGGGCAGAAAAGCACCATGCCGTACCCATGCCGGCCACCCATGCCACTCATCTCTCTGGCCCCTTCCTCTCACTTTCACCTTGTCCTGGAGATGCCCCTACACTAGCTGATCACGACCATGCACGTTCGGAGCAAAGAGACGCTCGCTAGTGGCCAGAACACACGCACCCAGTACCTCGCCATGACCTGTCCACGCACGCGGTGAGCGCGCCCAGACACCATCCTGGACGCGCCAATACGCGTCTCGTCTGGACGCTCTTGTTCCCCTCTCCCTCTCCCACTTGGCACAAATGATCACCACGCCTACGGCTACCTCCTAGACATCCTCACTAGCTCGCGCACGCCCCGTCGCCGTCGCCATGATCGGAGTTCTGCCGCGCATGTACTGCAAGCTCTCGACGATGACCAGCATGCTCCCGTCCTTCCCCTGTCGTCCCTTCAAGCGCTCTAGCACCTCCTAGTCATCGCCTACCTCGCGCGCCCCCTAGCTTGCCCCTTCGCGCCCTGGACAGCCCTCGCCGTCGATGACCTCTCACAGCACCCGCCGATCACCACCTCACCTATAAATAGAGACCTCCCGCGGCCAACTCATCCACACCAAAATTGCTCCGCTCCCTCTTCTTGACCTCCTCAACCCCAGCCCCCCTTCGATTAAGCCATAGACAGCCCCAATCGCTCCATCGATCGTCGGAGTCCGCCGCAGATCAACACGTCGAATTCGACCACCATTGGAGCTGCAACTGGTACCAGGCGACTCCCCTTCGTCGACAACGCCGCCTAGCACCAGCACCGCCTCTCGCCGGAGCTCCGTCAAGCCGCCAACCCCTACCTCGCCGTCGCAGCACGTCCTCCTCCCCCGTCGACGACGACGACGGTCGACCGTCGGATCCGCTTCTGATCGCGCGGCTCAGGTTAGTTGATACCGTTTCGGTGAAATAAGACACTGACTGGTAGGACCCCCTGTCAGCAGGCCCGCTTCGTTGCTGGGCCAGTTTCGCGGTTCAAACCATTTCGGCCCGTTACCTTTTCCCGCCTAGCCCAACGATTCAAATTTAGGTTTAATACTTTTTGAAATGCCCTGCAGATGCTTTAGTAAAAGTTAAATGGTTTGAAATATACCAATCCAAATCTGGTGATTTAAAATGCTATAGAAAGCTTATGAAATTTTCTAACTAACCTCACTGGTCTCAACCCCATACCTTGTGTAGTTTTTGAATAGCAAAAATAACAAAACAGATACTCTTCAGTATTCAAATAAATCTTAAAAATCAACCATTTTGAATTTTGAAGTGAATCCAATTGCAATAATTCACATTTAACAAACCCTAATTTATTATGTAAAAATATGATATATGTTCTGTACATGATCATGGGCTAGAATCAAAATATTGGCTATGTAGTCAATACTAGTCCATTTAAACTATATCCAAACTTTAGAAATTTAAATCTATGAGGTGTAGCACCTCATTTAAATCATGTTCTCAAGTGTTATGAAGTAATGTGTTGACCTTTAATTGCTTAGGCTCATACTTGCTCCCTTGTAGAATTTAAATCTAAATAGTATTTAATTTTGCAAAGGTTATTTAAATCACATGAGATGATGAATCTCACTTAAATCACTTTTCTCAAATACTAAGTGTGAAGTGTTGACCTTGGTCAACATGGGATCATCCCTGGTTAGTTGAGAATATTAAAGCAACTCAATAGTAGTTTTTAAATTAGTTACAACTATGTGTTAAATCATATGAGAGGTATTCCTCTCATTTAAATCTTGTTCTCAAGTAATTCAACATGAGGTAGTGACCATGGTCTATGTAATCTCATATTGAGTTATTTGGTGGCATTAAATCACTACCATGTTAGTATTAAATTGCATGAGGTATGAAACCTCATTTAAATCATTTTCTCAAATGATAAGCATGAAGAGGTTGACTTTGGTCAACCTAGGTCATATATTATTCATAAGAGGAATTAAATCTTAAGAAGAATTCAATGAGAGGAAATTATCTCTCCAAACCAAAGAGAAACCTTAATTCAAATTTTCAATGAGAGGAAATTATTTCTCCTAATATTAAATAAAGAAACCCTAGAATAATTTGTGAATAGATGTTAAGTAGTGATGCTAGATCAATTGTGTGAGCCATTAAGGCTAATTAAGAATACTTAAGTGTTGTGTGGTGATTGTATCCTCGTATTCGTTTATAGACGCTAGTACCGGAGACCATCAAGAGGAAGAGGTCTTCTACCAAGAGGAAGAGCAAGAAAACTTTGATCACATCACCAATCAAGGCAAGCTATTACCAATGCAAGCTAGATTAATGCAAACCATTTTGGTTGCAAGTTTATATTCTGGCAAAGTGCAAAGCTCTACAAGAGCAAGGCACCATTACATTTTACTTTATGAACCTATCCCAAGTTTTACTTTACAAGCTTTACTTGATTCTATTTATCAAAGTTACTTTTTGATTTATGATTCACTTGGTTGAATTATAGAGTAGTACCAGAGAATCACACTTAGCCTAGCAAGCTCCAAGATACTTAGCACCCCTCATGACTAGTTGCTAGTGCTCAATATTAAAAGTGACTACTCTAGTTGGGAACTTGTGAATTTTAAATGACTTTGAAAACCTTGGAATGATGAGTCATTCTATTGAAAGATTTTGAAGGTGAATATGACTGGTGAATGACTTGGTGAATTTTACCAAAAACACTGATGGTTGGGTTCGGATGCGATACCATTCCAATTCTACAAGTACCCCCACAATACCTGAATCTGGGTAAGGCTTAGCTGGAAACTTATGTATTTTAGTATGGGCTCCCTCTGAACAAGCGTCATAGGGGTTATGCCGAGGCTGCCTCCGTTACTGGTGAAGTGATGTGAAATGACGTGAAATGAGGTGAATGTCCGGCCCAAGCCCTGTGCAGTTCCCAGGCTGACCGCGTGTCTTCACTGGGAGGCCAAGCTCATGGGGAGAGGTGCCTATACTAGAGTATGTAAATGAAAGGTTAGGATTGGTAGTTCGCGTACTGCGTACGATAAATCAGGGCCAGTTACCCCTGACGAACTATTGCAATTGTTGTGGCACAAGTGTACAACCTCTGCAGAATTTAACCTATTCGAATAGCCGCGTCCGCGGTCATGGACAGTTGGAAAGGCCATACTATTCCGTCATCAGAAATTTTCTAAAAATATGAATGGTGAATTGTGACTTGAATTGGAAGGTGACTTTGATTTTGAATCACACCTGAGTTGTGGGAATGACACTAATGTTCCCACTTGAGTTAGGAAAATGAAGAGGTTTTGGTTTATTAAAGTGCTTATGAAATAAAACTGGCTTTATGCAAATGAAACTAGAGCTTAGAACCCCCTTACTATAGTTGATAGTATTTACCTTAGTATTAGTTTGCGAGTACTTTAAAGTACTCATGGCTGTGTCCCTGGCTATTCAAATGGCCAGACTATGAAGAGGAGTACTGATGTCTACTTCCCCCCTCCTTTTCCTGTAGACAGTGTTGGGCCTCCAAGAGCAGAGGTTTGTAGAACAGCAGCAAGTTTTCCCTTAAGTGGATCACCCAAGGTTTATCGAACTCAGGGAGGAAGAGGTCAAAGATATCCCTCTCATGCAACCCTGCAACCACAAAGCAAGAAGTCTCTTGTGTCCCCAACACACCAAATAGGTGCACTAGTTCGGCGAAGAGATAGTGAAATACAGGTGGTATGAATAAGTATGAGCAGTAGCAACGGTGCCAGAAAATAGCTTGCTGGCGTGTAGTTGATGGTGGTAGTATTGCAGCAGTAGTAACGCAGTAAAACGGTAAACAAGCAGCGATAGCAGTATTTAGGAACAAGGCCTAGGGATTACACTTTCACTAGTGGACACTCTCAACATTGATCACATAACAGAATAGATAAATGCATACTCTACACTCTTGTTGGATGATGAACGCATTGCGTAGGATTACACGAACCCTCAATGCCGGAGTTAACAAGCTCCACAATTTGTTCATATTTAAGTAACCTTATAGTGTAAGATAGATCAATACAACTAAACCAAGTACTAACATAGCATGCACACTGTCACCTTCATGCATATGTAGGAGGAATAGATCACATCAATATTATCATAGCAATAGTTAACTTCATAATCTACAGGAGATCATGATCATAGCATAAACCAAGTACTAACACGGTGCACACACTGTCACCTTTACACACGTGCAGGAGGAATAGAACTACTTTAATAACATTGCTAGAGTAGCACATAGATAAATTGTGATACAAACTCATATGAATCTCAATGATGTAAAGCATCTCATGAGATTATTGTATTGAGGTACATGGGAGAGAGATGAACCACATAGCTACAGCGGAGCCCTCAGCCTCGGGGGTGGATTACTCCCTCCTCATCATGGAGGCAGCGATGGCGGTGAAGATGGCGGTGGAGACGGCGATGGAGATGGCTCCGGGGGCAATTCCCCGTCCCGGCAGGGTGCCGAAACAGAGTTCTGTCCCCCGAATTGGAGTTTCGCGATGGCGGCGGCGCCCCTGGAGTCTTTCTGGAGTTTCTTCAATTGGTCTCAGGGTTTTCGATCCAGGGGCTTTAAATAGGCGAAGAGGCGGCGCAGGAGGGTCGAAGGGGCGACGACACCATAGGGCGGCGCGGCCAGGGCCTGGGCCGCGCCGGCCTATGGTCTGGGGGCCCAGTGCCCCCCCCTCTGGTCCTTCCCGGGTGTTCTGGATGCTTCCGGTGAAAATAGGAACTTGGGCGTTGATTTCGTCCGATTCCAAGAATATATCGTTACTAGGATTTCTGAAACCAAAAACAGCAGAAAACAGGAACTGGCACTTCGGCATCTTGTTAATAGGTTAGTTCCAGAAAATGCACGAATATGACATAAAGTGTGCATAAAACATGTAGATAACATCAATAATGAGGCATGGAACATAAGAAATTATCGATACGTCGGATGCGTATCAGCATCCCCAAGCTTAGTTCTGCTCGTCCCGAGCAGGTAAAACGATAACACAGATAATTTCTGGAGTAACAAGCCATCATAACCTTGATCATACTATTTGTAAAGCATATGTAGTGAATGCAGCGATCAAAACAATGTATATGACATGAGTAAACAAGTGAATCATAAAGCAAAGACTTTTCATGAATAGCACTTCAAGACAAGCATCAATAAGTCTTGCATAAGAGTTAACTCATAAAGCAATAATTCAAAGTAAAGGCATTGAAGCAACACAAAGGAAGATTAAGTTTCAGCGGTTGCTTTCAACTTGTAACATGTATATCTCATGGATATTGTCAACATAGAGTAATATAATAAGTGCAATAAGCAAGTATGTAGGAATCAATGCACAGTTCACACAAGTGTTTGCTTCTTGAGGTGGAGAGAAATAGGTGAACTGACTCAACATTGAAAGTAAAAGAATGGTCCTCCATAGAGGAAAAGCATCAATTGCTATATTTGTGCTAGAGCTTTGATTTTGAAAACATGAAACAATTTTGTCAACGGTAGTAATAAAGCATATGTATCATGTAAATTATATCTTATAAGTTGCAAGCCTCATGCATAGTGTACTAATAGTGCCCGCACCTTGTCCTAATTAGCTTGGACTACCGGATCATCACAATGCACATGTTTTGACCAAGTGTCACAAAGGGGTACCTCTATGCCACCTGTACAAAGGTCTAAGGAGAAAGCTCGCATTGGATTTCTCGCTATTGATTATTCTCAACTTAGACATCCATACCGGGACAACATAGACAACAGATAATGGACTCCTCTTTTATGCATAAGCATGTAACAACAATTAATAATTTTCTCATTTGAGATTGAGGATATATGTCCAAAACTGAAACTTCCACCATGGATCATGGCTTTAGTTAGCGGCCCAATGTTCTTCTCTAACAATATGCATGCTTAACCATAAGGTGGTAGATCTCTCTTACTTCAGACAAGACGGACATGCATAGCAACTCACATGAAATTCAACAATGAATAGTTGATGGCGTCCCCAGTGAACATGGTTATCGCACAACAAGCAACTTAATAAGAGATAAAGTGCATAATTACATATTCAATACCACAATAGTTTTTAAGCTATTTGTCCCATGAGCTATATATTGCAAAGGTGAATGATGGAATTTTAAAGGTAGCACTCAAGCAATTTACTTTGGAATGGCGGAGAAATACCATGTAGTAGGTAGGTATGGTGGACACAAATGGCATAGTGGTTGGCTCAAGTATTTTGGATGCATGAGAGGTATTCCCTCTCGATACAAGGTTTAGGCTAGCAAGGCTTATTTGAAACAAACACAAGGATGAACCGGTGCAGCAAAACTCACATAAAAGACATATTGTAAACATTATAAGACTCTACACCGTCTTCCTTGTTGTTCAAACTCAATACTAGAAATTATCTAGACCTTAGAGAAACCAAATATGCAAACCAAATTTTAGCATGCTCTATGTATTTCTTCATTAATGGGTGCAAAGTATATGATGCAAGAGCTTAAACATGAGCACAACAATTGCCAAGTATCACATTATCCAAGACATTTTAGCAAATTACTACATGTAGCATTTTCCAATTCCAACCATATAACAATTTAACGAAGAGGAAACTTCGCCATGAAAATTAAAAGCTAAGAACACATGTGTTCATATGAACCAGCGGAGCGTGTCTCTCTCCCACAAAAGCATTTATTCAAACAAAAACAAAAACAAAAGCACACAGACGCTCCAAGCAAAGCACATAAGATGTGACCGAATAAAAATATAGTTTCAAGAGAAGGAACCTGATAATTTGTCGATGAAGAAGGGGATGCCTTGGGCATCCCCAAGCTTAGACGCTTGAGTCTTCTTGATATATGCAGGGGTGAACCACCGGGGCATCCCCAAGCTTAGAGCTTTCACTCTTCTTGATCATAGTATATCATCCTCCTCTCTTGACCCTTGAAAACTTCCTTCACACCAAACTTCTCATAAACTTCATTAGAGGGGTTAGTACATAATCAAAAACTCACATGTTCAGAGGTGACACAATCATTCTTAACACTTCTGGACATTGCTCAAATCTACTGGAAGGTAATGGAACAAAGAAATCCACCCAACACAGCGAAAGAAGCAATGCGAAATAAAAGGCAGAATCTGTCAAAACAGAACAGTCCGTAAATACGAATTTTTAATAAATACTTCCGTTGCTCAGATCAGAAAACTCAAAACTAATGAAAGTTGCGTACATATCTGAGGAACACGCACGTAAATTGGCATATTTTTCTGATTTTTCTACAGAGAAAACAGCCCAGATTCGTGACAGATAGAAATCTGTTTCTGCGCAGAAATCCAAATCTAGTATCAACCTTCGATTAGAGGCTTCACTTGGCACAACAAAACACAAAACTAAGATAAGGAGAGGTTGCTACAGTAGTAAACAACTTCCAAGACACAAATATAAAACAAAGTACTGTAGCAAAATAACACATGGGTTATCTCCCAAAAAGTTCTTTCTTTATAGCCATTAAGATGGGCTCAGCAGTTTTAATAATCCATTCGCGGGAAATAGTATTTGAAGCAAAAGAGAGCTTCAAGAGGTAAATTCAAAACAAATTTAAGTCTAACATGCTTCCTATGAAGAGGAATCTTGTACACAAATGAATTCATGAAGAACAAAGTGACAAGCATAAGAGGATAAAACACGAGTAACTTTAAGATTCTCAACATAAAGAGGGGAAACTTAATATTATTAAGATGCATACTACCATATTTCCCTCTCTCATAATAACTTTCAGTAGCATCATTGATGAAATCCACAATATACCCATCACTCAAAACATTATCATGATTCATATGCATAGAAGTATCATTAATTTTGGCATAAGAAGAGTTCTTCTCACTAATAGTAACTGGAGCAAGATTATTATCAAGAATTTGAACATGGCAAACAAGTTGCCTATTAAGGGAATTGTTTTTGGTAATCCAATCATGACTATGACAAGTTTCATAAGGATAATTATAACCTATATCATAGCATTCTTTATAATAATCATCAAAGATCGGAGGCACAGTGTCATCATAAGAAATAGAATAGTTATCTTTCACAGTCAGTTTATCTATGACCATACCATCATTGTTATTAGAAGGAGATGTATCAAACACATAATGATGAGTAGCAAAAGTATTTTCAAACACCTCTTCCCCAAGCTTACAGCTTTCTATATTATTATGGGAGGAAGCATGGATAGCACTGACACTATGGCAATTATTATCATCATTTTCAGAATTAGTTTCCCAGAGATTTGCAATATCAAAAGTAGTACGCTCATTCAAATCATGATTGCTAATATATGTAAAGGGCATAGGAAGATCATCGTATTCAGATTCATTATCACAATAATCATTAGGAGCAACATACTTACGGTTACTTAGCGTTATCTCATTCACGCGGGGATACGCCGTTACCTCTTTCTTTTTATTCTCCTTCTTCTTCTTCTTCTTCTTCTTCTTCGTTCCCTTCTTCTTCTTCTTCTTCTCTTCCTTCTCCTCGTTCCCTTCTTTAGGAGGAAGAGGCTTGAAGGGTAGCTTGTCCGCATAACCTGATTTATTTTCAGAAACAATAGAAGAAACTTGGGAGGACCCCTCCTTTTCATTAATTAGTTGAAAACACACAGCGGTCCTATCATATTTTGGCAAGGTGTCATCTTCTAAAATATTTTGTATGTAAGTATTTGTATGGCTATTATCAATGCAATAAGAAAAACACCCATGCAGGGCATCATCAATATCAAGATCACTCATATGTAACAAAGAGATTTTTCTCGACAGTTCTTCACACCCCAAAAATAAAGTAAGTTCATCATGCTGATTAGGAGTAATTTCATCATCACAATACAAATTTGCAGCACTCATTGGGTTCAAATTATCATTGGAGGAGCATTGAAAATTAAAATGACCCACTTCATGGCAAACTTCACAAATAAAAGAATAGAGGGCACAAACTTTTTTACCAAGATCATCTAGAGCCCTGAGCCACTTTCTAGTTTTTTCATTAATATGATGGATGCAATATTCATCTTTGACTTGATTAATTCCACAAGGTCTATGCATTCCACAAAAATTAACATGCTTATAAGAAATAGCATTCTTAGGAGTTTGAGCATGCTTATTGCAATAATTAACAACAATTTGATTCTTCATGCAAGCCTCTTTAAAAGGTTCATGATACTTATCAAAGTTCTTCTTAGGCAATTCAAAATGAGAAGCAAAGGATTTATAAAGATTTGCAGCAATTTGAGAGTCAAGACCATAAGTAGCACTCATATTTCGAAATTCATCGGTATCCATAAAAGTTTCAATGCATTCATAATCATAATTTATACCTGACTCTTTACCTTTGTCGTTCTCCCATCCTTCAGCGTTGTCCTCAATCCGATCAAGAAGATCCCACCTAGCTTCAACCTCCTTGCTTGTGAAAGATCCCTCCGAACACGCGTCCAGATAGTCCTTGTGTTGTCCTGAAAGCCTCGCATAAAAATTGTTAACAATAACATTACGGGGGAGCTCATGAATGGGACATTTGAGCATTAGTGACTTCAGTCTCCCCCACGCTTGAGAAATACTCTCTCCATCACGAGGATAAAAGTTATAAATATAATTCCTATCAATATGCACTTCATGAGGAGGATAAAATTTAGAATAAAAGAGAGATGCAATTTCCTCCCAACCAAGAGAATGTCTATTCTCCAACAATTTATACCAATGCGCCGCTTTACCAGACAGCGAAACAGAGAATAGCTTCTTCCTCACTTCATCCATAGAGATACCTGCACACTTGAATAACCCGCATAATTCGTGCAAAAACAGTAAATGATCTCTAGAATGGATAGTTCCATCCCCTTTATAATGGTTGTCCATAACACGTTCAATAATTTTCATAGGTATTTTATACGGAATACTTTCAGCAGGTGGATTTAAAATATCAGAAGCATCATTAGAGTTATCGCATATGGGAGATAAAGCATTATCAGAGCAAAATATTTCTTCCAAAGCTGAGGAGCAAAAAAGATTATTTTTATATAAACTAGCTTCCCCAAGCTTAGACTTTTCCATAGTATTAGCAGTAATTGCATTCATACTAATAACATCGCTACTAGCATGCAAATAAGGTTCCATAGGTTTTTTTAATTTTCGCATCAAACAATTCTAAATCAGGAAAAAGATTAAAAAGCTCACCAATTTTTTTGTTGTTTTCCATTATGCCTAACTAGTGTAAACAAGAAACAAAAAGATGCAATTGCAGAATCTAAAGGAAATAGCTTCGAGTACTTACAACGGCGGAAAATAGCTTGGTAGCCGAGGTCCGGAGTGTGAGTACCTTTTACCTTTCCTCCCCGGCAACGGCGCCTTTAAAATAGCTTGATGTCTACTTCCCCCTCCTTTTCTCAGAGACGGTGTTGGGCCTCCAAGAGCAGAGGTTTGTAGAACAGCAGCAAGTTTTCCCTTAAGTGGATCACCCAAGGTTTATCGAACTCAGGGAGGAAGAGGTCAAAGATATCCCTCTCATGCAACCCTGCAACCACAAAGCAAGAAGTCTCTTGTGTCCCCAACACACCAAATAGGTGCACTAGTTCGGCGAAGAGATAGTGAAATACAGGTGGTATGAATAAGTATGAGCAGTAGCAACGGTGCCAGAAAATAGCTTGCTGGCGTGTAGTTGATGGTGGTAGTATTGCAGCAGTAGTAACGCAGTAAAACGGTAAACAAGCAGCGATAGCAGTATTTAGGAACAAGGCCTAGGGATTACACTTTCACTAGTGGACACTCTCAACATTGATCACATAACAGAATAGATAAATGCATACTCTACACTCTTGTTGGATGATGAACGCATTGCGTAGGATTACACGAACCCTCAATGCCGGAGTTAACAAGCTCCACAATTTGTTCATATTTAAGTAACCTTATAGTGTAAGATAGATCAATACAACTAAACCAAGTACTAACATAGCATGCACACTGTCACCTTCATGCATATGTAGGAGGAATAGATCACATCAATATTATCATAGCAATAGTTAACTTCATAATCTACAGGAGATCATGATCATAGCATAAACCAAGTACTAACACGGTGCACACACTGTCACCTTTACACACGTGCAGGAGGAATAGAACTACTTTAATAACATTGCTAGAGTAGCACATAGATAAATTGTGATACAAACTCATATGAATCTCAATCATGTAAAGCAGCTCATGAGATTATTGTATTGAGGTACATGGGAGAGAGATGAACCACATAGCTACAGCGGAGCCCTCAGCCTCGGGGGTGGATTACTCCCTCCTCATCATGGAGGCAGCGATGGCGGTGAAGATGGCGGTGGAGACGGCGATGGAGATGGCTCCGGGGGCAATTCCCCGTCCCGGCAGGGTGCCGAAACAGAGTTCTGTCCCCCGAATTGGAGTTTCGCGATGGCGGCGGCGCCCCTGGAGTCTTTCTGGAGTTTCGTCAATTGGTCTCAGGGTTTTCGATCCAGGGGCTTTAAATAGGCGAAGAGGCGGCGCAGGAGGGTCGAAGGGGCGACGACACCATAGGGCGGCGCGGCCAGGGCCTGGGCCGCGCCGGCCTATGGTCTGGGGGCCCAGTGCCCCCCCTCTGGTCCTTCCCGGGTGTTCTGGATGCTTCCGGTGAAAATAGGAACTTGGGCGTTGATTTCGTCCGATTCCGAGAATATTTCGTTACTAGGATTTCTGAAACCAAAAACAGCAGAAAACAGGAACTGGCACTTCGGCATCTTGTTAATAGGTTAGTTCCAGAAAATGCACGAATATGACATAAAGTGTGCATAAAACATGTAGATAACATCAATAATGAGGCATGGAACATAAGAAATTATCGATACGTCGGAGGCGTATCAAGTACCAGAACCCGGAAGAAGGACAGCAGGACGTCTACAACAACTAGGATCACTCCTGACGTCAACAGTTGCCTGTGGAATAGATGAACTACTACTACACTATTTTCGCTTCCGCTATGTGTTATGTAATGGATCAATAGAACTGCTATTATTGTAATGAGAATGGATCATGTGATCCTTTATTTGTAAGACGATTATGGTATGTAATGAATGATGTGTTGTGATATCAATCTATTATGTCTCGCAAAAACAATATTCCTGGGATTGCGAGGAATGACATAATAGGCATCTGGACTTAAAAATCTGGGTGTTGACAGCCGTCATCGTAGACCCTAGCTCGGGAGGGTTCTGAAGCTCTTCCTGGCACCCTTCTGGAGTGGGAGATCATCATTGGAGGCATCTACATCGCCATGCCTGCCTCCGAAGTGATGCCAGAGTGGTTCATCCCTGGACTATGGGTCCATAGCAGTAGCTAGATGGTTGTCTTCTCCAATTTGTGCTTGATGTTTAGATCTTGTGAATTGCCCTACATGATCAAGATCATCCTTATTTAATGCTACATGTTGTGTTTGCTGGGATCCGATGAATATTGAATACTATGTTGAGATCAATTATATATTCTTGTCATATGCTATTTGTGATCTTGCATGCTCTTTGTTGCTCTGGCCAAGTAGATGTTTGTGACTCCAAGAGGGGTTATTTATGCTCAATAGTAGGTTCATGCCTCTAATTTTCTAGAAGAGTGACAATAAATTTTAAGATTGTAGATGTGTTGTTGCTACTAGGGAGAAAACAACAATGTTTTATCCAAGGGCAATTTACACACATTTTTTTAATGCGATAATATGTTGCTTCCAACTTAATACTGGAAGGGGTTCAGACGATAACCGGAAGGTGGATTATTAGTAATTGACGCAGTTGGATTACGGTCTATGTATTATGTTGTAATGCCTAAACGAAACTCATAGTAATCATCTTGTCATGTATGGTCAGTATTCTGTCAATTGCTCAGCTGTAATTTGTTAACCCATCATGTTATTTATCTTTATGGAGAGACACCCCTAGTGAACTATGGATCCCGTTCCTTTTCTTTACACTGATAAATTCAACCACTGCAATCATGTTTTGTTTACTTACTGCAAGCTCTGTTCTCTTTAATTACTGCAAACATCTCCTTCCACTCGATACATTTTATTCTTTGTATTCAGCAAAACCGGTGAAATTGACAACCTCACTGTAAGTTGGGGCAAAATATTTTTGTTTTGTTGTGTGCAATTTCCAGGTTGTTGCTGACGCCGGTAGTGCGCCCTGACACTAGTAAGCTAGCAACACCTTCAGAAGTCACGCCTTTCTCCTACTGGTCGATTAAACATTGGTTTCTTACTGAGAGAAAACTTGCTGATGTGCTCATCATACCTACCTCTTGGGATTCCCCAACGGTCAAGCACCATCAACCATCAGCTGTTAGGCGCGGATGTCGAGACATGGGGTGTCAGGCTGGCCGCAGATTTCTGGAACATTTCGGGGCGTGTGTCTGAGGGGGGAAATGATGCTCTGATGTTGACATTCGCTGACAAAGAGCTTATCCTGGTGCTTGTTAGCATGAAGGTAAACATGGCACCAGGCCTGACGGGTTGTAGGTGCTCTTTTTCAAAACCTTCTGGGACCTCACCAAACCGTACATCCGCGCCATCACTAGTGGCTTTTCTCTAGGGAGAGTGGATGAGGCGAGACTGAACTTCGGGATCCTTACCCTGATTCCCAAAGTTCAGGGGCGGATGAAATCCGCCATTTTAGACCAATTTCCCTTATCAACGCTCTCTTCAAATTCGTTGCTAAGACTTTTATGCAATTGGACTTTAAAAAAGCATATGACCACATGATGACGTTGGGACTCCAAGTGCAAAGTGTTGTGTCAGCAAAGTATTTTCTCCAAAAGGGTGACTCGAGGGTTTATATCGAACTCTCGGTGAACTGGACCAAAGAGTATACTCTTCTCTCTTCTTTTAGCAATCACGTAGGTAAAGTAAATGACTTGTATCCCAAACTCTACCGTGTGGTTTTCAAGCACAAGATTTCGTGTAAGTAAATAACACAAGTAGAAATAAAACAAGTAAAAACTAAACTAGATTAAATAACTAAGTAAAAAAGTAAAGAGGTTGATTTTTTGTGTGTATTGGATGCAAATACGAAAAATATTTTTTTTTTATTTTCGGCTTAAAATAGTGCAGCAAATAGAAAAATGGGTGTGGTCAAAGCTCAGTCTACTGAGCATTAGCTTAGATATCAGTAGACTGGCGTTATCAACATGCGTGATAATTTTAGCTATTAAATTTCAACAGGCACCTGCATATCTATCAATTCTTTCGCAGATGTGCATGTGCATGTGATCTACCTCTAAGCTAGCTCCTAGGCGAACAAAACTTGCATGTTGCTGGCCGGCCTGCCTCTAGACTAGCTCCAATGAGGATAGCATGTGAGTTATTGAGCCCACCATTTAATAGCTTCTTAATTTTTGATATACTTCATTTGCCATACAGATCTTCTACCAATGATTTTTTCTATTACTACTACATTTTGATATACCCCTGAATGTTGTTAAAGACGGGCTCGCCTTGAGCCTACCATCAAAAAGCACACAAGGATAAAACCAATCCTTGAAGGTAATAAAGGGCAGTCTTTCTTGCTACCGTGACGAGAGAATTCCCGCTAGGTTAAGTTAACCTGAAGGGTAATGCTTCCCTCAGGTTGATACTTTACGGCCATACCCGTCAGGTTTATATACTTGTCTCGGTTGTCCCTCGGGCAAACAAGTATTTCTTTGACTAACGATATCTGGGAGACAAGGCCTAAGGGGAGGGCAACTTTCTGACTGCAGCATGCCCAAAGAGAGCCTCGTATACCTGGAAGAGTATTTTGCATGAGATAGATCTATTAAAAGAAGGCCTGATCTGACGGGTGGGTGATGGCACAAAGATTGATGTTTGGAACCAAAATTGGATTCCAAGATCCTCATTGAAACACCCCATGTGTCACAGGCCGGATAAGAAAGTTGAGAAGGTAAACGAGCTGCTGTTGTCTGAAGATGAAGGATGGAATTTTGATAAGCTAAATGAGATGTTCTTTGAGGGTGATGTCGATGATATTCTGAAAATTCCAGCTGAAAGTGATGATTACTTAGCATGGAATTACACCAAGAATGGGTTATTCTGAAAATTCCAGCTGAAAGTGATGATTACATAAAGATAAGACACGCTTTGCGCGTGTTCTCGAAAAAAAAAGTGTCAGAATTCTAAAACAGCATCTCAAACGTATGTTTGAGGGAACAATGAGTTCATCCTTGAACTTTAGTGAACACCAAGGCTGGTTATCTCTTTGGTCTGCTAATGTACCAGGCAAAGTGAAGATACATTGCTGAAGATTGGCACAAAATGGGTTGGTCGATGGTGAAGAACTGAAGAGAAGGCATGTTAAAGAAGGAGTGCGTTGTGTTGCATGTAATAGAGAGGAGACCAATTTGCACAGCTTCTTGTTAGAGCATCTCCACTCGTCCCCCCGAGGAGGCCCCCGGCGAGCGTTTTTTCCATCCGGACGGCGAAATTCGGCCCAGTCGCGCCCCCGGTTCCTCGTTTTCGTCCGGATTTGGGCCTAAATTCATCCGGCGATCCCACGCCCCCCCCGGCCCCCCGGGGAGCTCTCGGGGACTCCGGACGAGTGAAAAGCGGGGAAGGGCCCGATCTGTCGGTGACTCGACGCACGAACCCCACCGCCACGTCGCTCAAAATCTCCCCCACCCCTCGTATCTCTCTCGCCGCCGGCACCACCCCGCCGGCTTGTTGCCCAGATTGCGCCGCCACTCCTTCCCCACCTGCCTATATTTCGCCGTGTTTGGACGACGGCCTATCTGGCTGCTCTTCCGCCGGCCTGTTTTCCGGCCTGCTTGCTCGTCGTCGCTCGCGGCTCGGAGGCAACGCCAACGCCAACGCCAACGCCGACGCCAACTAGTCTGTCTTAATTTGTTTGAAAAATTGTGAAATTTGTGTGCTTCATTTGTTTCAGCACTTGTTAAACATTGTACTGTTATCGCCGAATTTGTTTCAGCAATTTTCGTCCTCTTGTTTGCCCAACTTGTTAAATTTTATGTTGAATTTGTTTGAAATATGTCAAATGGTCGAGGTTGGGGGTTTCCTGCCGGGGGGACGGCTGGAACTTCGGCGCTCTCCACGCCAAATCTTCATCCAATCCGGACGAAAATTTCGCCGGATTTGGGCGTGGGGAGCGCCAACGAGTGGGGATGCTCTTATGCCCCACTTGGTAGAAACCTGGGATCATCGAAGGAAGCATGCGATGATGATATTGTGTTCACCTCCGGTTGATATCAGATCACCAAGTAAGCTTCAGACTTGGCTCCTAGAATGGATGGGGAGAGTGGATGAAAAAGAGTTGACAGTGGGCATGATGGCGTTGTACCATCTCTGGCTTGTAAGCGCAGGATGAAGCATTGATTGAAGATCCCAAAAGTTGGCCAATCGCTTTGTCCACTAGAAAGGGATCGATCTCTCGCCGCCACCTTTTTACTCTCCTTCCAGGGAACACCGCCAGAAAGCGGCAAAATGAGTCGAGGATTCCGGCTAGATCATCAACTCAACGTCGTGGACAAATTCGGCTGCGGCAGCAGCTCGTCGTCGTCGCCTTCGTCTTCTTCGCGTACGCGATCATCCAGTTGACACGCTAGCTAACTAGCTAGGACCGTTTCTCTCGTTTGGATCCTTCCATTTCGTGTCCGCCGTTCAGCCATGGCGCCCGCGCACGTTCGAGGATTGGAGCAATGTGCGCAGCGCACTGGCAGGTTGCGTACGTCTACCTCGTGACGTGCGTGGGTTGATCGGTGGAAGTTGGTATAGAAGAAAAATATACTGTACTAGAAATCCATGGTCTCTCAAGAAGTTGAACTCCTCAAGAAATTCCCCGATCAAGATGGTCAGAAAGCAAAAGCGTCTCTCTTTTTCTCCCTTTCTGACGATTTCAATCCTGTCTTTTGGGGAGCATCAGACAAAGGCAAACATTGTTCGCACCATGGGCAAATAAGAGGCTGAGAGATAAACTTTACTACTACTACCACGGTTTAATTTACGACTACGTGGCTGTTGCCTGTCGGTACAAACGTATGAACCATCAAAAAAGCAGTATAAACGTGGTCGGCTCATCCGTCACACGCGAAACAAACCAAATCAAATCTTAAGAAACAGATGGTCAATCCAAAAGGATGCCAACAAATTGACTATTCCAGGAAGTTTCACAACCGATGGATTGCAGGGTCATGTAACCTAGAGATTTCTCTCGTTCGGCTTTGGTGATTTACATCATAGGATATAGATGTCTGAAATCGATCCGCTGTTAAATCTGACGAGGTTCGCTGAAGTGTGTAACTGCGACAAGATAAACTGAATATGTTGATTGGTTGCACGATCCGACAAGCCTCTTTGGCCGACCTGCATGCTTCGGTGTAGCAGCCCGGTGGTGTTGTAGTCCGAGCTGTCAGTGTAGGTTGTCCAGCCGAGCTCGTCGCCGTTCCACTTGAGGCCGCAGCCGTTGGAGATGCCGTTTAAGGACCCTGGCCTTGACCGTCAAACGCGACGCTCTCTGGCCCTCAAACCGATCCGTCCGGTAGCGGTATCCACTGGCTCCGTGTTGCATCGAAGCTGGCGACGGTAGCCGGCATGGCAGCGGGCATGAAGAGCATTGCTATGATGACTAGCACGATCGTCACCATAACGAGACGGCTCATCGCGCACCCCATCTTTGCTAACCTATTTTTATTGGCTAAAAGTGTGGCTAGTATTTTCGCTGAGGGATCTTTCTATGACTTATTTGGGGCAGAAGCACTGCAGCCGCCTTGGTGAAAGTGGATTACCGCACGCTGAAGTGTATTGATCCTAATAGCTCCCGCGTCATGGGGTGTGGCTGGATTTATTTTTGGTTACTTCCAATGTCTCGAGTCCTAAAGTACTGCACTTGTATAATAGTGAGGTATTATGCCGTGCATCCTCTTCTATCGAAGAACTATACAAGCTTTTATACAGTGCCACCTTTAATGTAGTCATACACTTTATCATTTAGTTAGTTATTCATCACACATTACCCGCAAAAAAGTTATTCATCACAGATTTTGTAAGATAAGGTAAGAAGTATGGGATGCAAACACATAAGAAAGCAATGATTTATGTTCAATTCATATCAAATGGGTGTTGATTGCCTGTCGGCACAAATGTATCAGCCGTAAAAAAGGCATATAAACGTGATCGGTGAATCGATCCTTCACAAATGAAACCAACCAAATCATCTTAAGAAAAAAATGATCAATCTAAAATGATTTCAAATCTCTGTTTTAAATAGTCAGCTATAACCGGAAGCAAATTTGGTGCACATGAGCACCAGTGCTCTCAGTTTTTAAAATATTTAAAAACTGAATTTCTGCATTTCAAAAAATCATCACATTTATTTCATGAATACATACACATATTCTGAATATTCATGCAAAGTTTCGGTAGGAATTGCATTGTATTTTGAGCTACATGAAAAAAACAAATTTGTGGCTACGTATAGAGTTATATATTTGTCAGAAATTTGTCTTTTTTGTATAGCTTCAAATATAACATATTTTTCTTCAAAATTTCTACCGTACCTTCAGAATATTTATATGTATGTGGGTATTTAATTTCATATTTTTTCAAATCCAAAAAATTTGATTTTTAAAAATCAGGAGCACTGGTGCTCATGTGCCAAATACACTTTTCGGCTATAACCATGCTATAGTCTCGCTATAGCCTTTCCTGTATGATACGGCTAATTGCTATATCCCGGCTAAAGGTGCAAAGTTCTTAAAACTTTTCGATAAAAGGAATATATTAATATCAAAAAATACCAATTACACCCAGCCTTTGCAACACCCTAATGGTAGTACGGATGCACACAGCTAAAAAAAAAGTAAAAACAAAAATTCCGCTATAGCATCCTAGCCATAGCAACAGTAATACAACCACCACCAAGACAACACACCAGAATCTCCAAGAAAACGACGCCTCCAAGAAGGAAACGGTGCACCAGCGCTGTCATCGTCCGACCAAAGATCTTAGGTTTTTACCCTGAAGATAATCTTCACTCTCAAAACAATGCCTCCAACAAGATCATTGCCAGACACAACCAGTTAAGGCCAGACCTTGGATTTTGACCCTGAAAGGTAGGACTCTGAACTTCATCTGTGTTGTCGCCCCCACTTCCATACGACTTCTGCAGAGCCCAGGACACCAAGCAAGTCCCTCAACAACGCGGAGACTTGAACCTCCCTTAGCTAGCCTTCCGCTCCGGCCTACATGTCATTCCCTTCATCTGACTGCAACGTGGACCAAATGTCTAACACATACCAGAGTTTCGCGTCGCTCCCTCCAGAACCAATCGGCCAGAATAAAAGCATGGGTACGTACGACCGAATACCACCGAGCCAGCAAACTCTAGGAAAAAAAAGCACTGTTATATTCGCCGGCGGCGCCTTCCGGAACTTAACACTCCTGCCGGATCGAGAAGAGCAAACCTCAGGAAAGTCTTCATCTTCGCCCAAGAGAGACGCTAGGACCACCGCCTTTATTCAGGTCTGGCCCCCACGCCGGCGACCATCCCAGGATGGCCACAGCTGCCGCCGAAGACATCAAGCGCATATCGCATTGTTCGGAGACATCGCACACGCCCTGGGCACCGCCACAGCCGAACGCCAGCCCTCCACCAGCGACATCAGCCGACACCGGCTTCCACGCCTCACCACCTCGCCGCCGGAACGCGGTGATAGATCGAAAGATCCACCACCACCAACCGCAGGCCGAGCCTCCCCGGCGAAGAATAGGGCCACCTCCACCGTCTAACCCAAGGCTGTTGCCTCGGGCGACCTCGTGTCACGGGAGAAGCCCGAGATCGCCTCCACGCACCGGCGAGGGGCGAGGGGGAAAAAGGCGCAGATCATGGCCTGGCCGCCGCCCACCACCAGCCCCTGCCGGCGTGTTGCGGTGAAGAGCCGGCGGGAGGCAGGAAGCCGCCGCGCAGAGGTCTGGCCGCCGCCGCCCATCACCCTCCAAGCCGACCGACCGCAGCGTGCGTAGAGGGGTCTTGGCCGCCGTCCCAGCGCGGCAACAAGGAGAGGCCGCCGCCGCCGCCACGCCCCGCGGTCTTTGCCTGGCGGCGCTCCCGGCGGCGGCGGCAGGATGTGTCTAGGGTTTGGGAGGGGTGCGGGAGGAGGGGTTATCAGAGCAAATAGCTGCCACTGATGGTTCTTAAATAGCCGGCTATAGCCGAGCTATAGCTGTTTTGGTAGTCCGCGGCTATAGCCTATAGCCGGCTATTTAAAACCATGTTTTAAATTGACAATTCCACAAGGTTTCGTAACCGATGCGATGCCAGGTCAAGTGCTCCAGATTTCTCTGGTCTGGTTTCTGTCATTTACATCATACGATATCTGAAACCAATCTGCTGTTAGATATGATTACAAGGTTTTCTGGACCTGTGCAGCAGGGACGAATTAACCGGAATACGTTGAATGGTTGCACGACCCGATCGACGGCAAATGAGAAAGCATGATTTGTACACGATCTGCGTGCGTCACGGGAGATAAAGACCAGAAACACACAGGTACAGTTCATGTGCCTGCTGAACTCAATCGTGACCCCCCGAGTTTAACAATCAGCAGACTTCAAGGTTTTATTCATCCAAGTACAGATGCAATTTCTGACTGCATATCCAAGTACTCCACGAAGCATCGGCCGCACACGCAAATACGGGTCCAATAAGGCCAAACTAAGCTGTGGATCGAGCCCGTCGTTTTCGGTTGTTCTAGGTAAGGACCGACTCGTCAAGGATCCACCTTCCTGTAACTCACAGGTCCTGCATGTCTTTGTCCCAAGTCTTGCATAATCTGAATTTGTTTTTTCCTGTGATGCACAGATACGATGTTTTTGAAAACCTTGTAATAATGATCAGAGATTTCAAAACTGTGATGTGTACGTAATGTGATTGGTTGACATGAGGTGCTCCATTCTGTACCTAATCCCTGAGGTGGACGTCTGATGTACTCTGATGAGGTCGCCTGATAGAGATAGGAAGCAAACAGTTGTTAAAAGAAGGACAAGTGGCCATCTCCGAAGGGAAACTTTTGATGACACTTGCAAAGATCGTATGGCTACTGAATTCTGCGAGGAACTCAGTAGGCAGTGCTATTTAGTTAAGCCTGGCATTTTTTTTGTGTTGACACGCAAAGCTTCGCAGAGAGCAATTTCAACTTATTTAAAAAAGAAATTGCTGTAAGAAGACACTTAATTTTTTCGTTGTTGATAATTGTTGACCGCCTAATACACGCATGAAATCTTAGTGTTTTGATCAGATTACATTGTGTTGAATTCAAAATAGGACGAACTAAACCCTATATGATTAGCATTGCTTTTGCGTCGTGCAATGGAAATGTCTAGAATGGCACCTTTCTTTTTCCTAGTAGAGAAGAGGAAAAAATGTCATGTTCTTGACGGAACTGAATGAATATAATTTGAAGCTAGGGATATATTTGTTGGATATTTTGGTGATCTAGGCTGCTTTCCTAGGTCAGATATTTTGGACTGCTACAGTAGGGCGGCACTACTGTAGCTACAGTAAGGCGGCTCTACAGTAAATGGCCACCTATCCTTATGTGTTGTCTTGATCGGAGACATCGATTTTGATCCAACGGTGCTGCTTCCCCTAGTGCATAGTGCTAAACATATAAAAGGGGTCAAATGACCTAGAAGAGGAGAGGTTGAAGATGGCTGCTGCTCTCTGCCTTCTCTCTTACACACCCTCTCTCAAGAACAAGCCACCGATCAGGCTAGCACTAAAGCACTAGGAAGAACCAAGCACAAATTGCTCCATCCTGGTGTGAGCAATTAAACAAGAGGAGGCATGGCATCATCTTCAGACCAAGGTATTTCTGATCTTATTCTTTTGTGGCTCAAACTAGAGCTAGTTGATCCTGCTGGATCCAACAATGGTATCAGAGCCATTTAGCTCTTAAGTTTGAGCCCTCTTATGTTAAGATTCATGCTTGATTTATCAAGCCAAGATCAAGATCAAGGGCATATGCACATACCCATGTGTTTATGTTGTCACCAAGTCAAGGCATATGCCCAAGTTGCTTCTGTGAAAGTTTTTTTATGCTTATGTTTAAAGGCTGTTCTTCCTGGTTATTAATCATGCCTTAAGTTTAAGCCCTGTTTTCTCAAACTCCAAGCCCTAACAGACTATGTGACACTCTAGGGTTTCAATTTGAGCTATTAACTAAAGGAATTAAAGCTCTTATGTTAAATTTCTATTTTTTCCAGAAACCCTAGAAATGTTGTCCTCTTTTCCCCTCCTCAATTATGAGCTTCTGGTTTAAGATTGATTAAGATTTAAAGGGGAAATAAGTTAATTATGCACAAATCTTGATGATTTTCCCCAATCCGGAACCCTAACATGATGAAAATTTCCCCTGTTTTGATGCACATGGTTTCGGTCAAGCATGAATTGAAGTGGGGATTGGTTGATTTGATGCCGTAATCAACCCTAAAGCAAAATCCCCAAAATTACCGAAACCCTAAATTATGAAATTCCCCATTTTTGGAGGAACCCTAACCCTAATTCAAGATTAAGAAGCGGACGATTACCTTATGGGCCTCGTCGTCGTCGCTGGCCACGGCGGCGTCGGAGCCATTCTCTAATGTTGGCAGGTGTGCTCGGGTTCAAACCCGAGCGGCCTCGCCGTCCGCTGCACCGGCCGGCAGCTCGTCTCTACGTGCGCTTGTCGCCGCTGGAGCTCGCAGCCGTGCTGGAGAATGGTGAGGGGAGGTCGCCGTCGCGGGGACGCCCGCACGCGCGCGCCTGCCTCGCACGGAGGCGCCGCCCAGAGCCGCTCAACGGAGCTGCGCGCTGGCCAAAGCTGCACGCAACTCCGGCGAGAGGGCCTGGGTGACGCCGAGTCTTCTTCCCCGTCGCGTGGTGCTCGCCGTCGCCGCCTCTTGGTCGCTCGGCGTCGCCATCGCTGTCGGGAGAGGAGAGGAGGAAGAAAGAAAGGGGGCTAGGGTTTTTTCGCCGGGAGCCGGGCGACGGTGAGCTGGTTTTGTTCCAGCTGCGGTCGTTCCTGGCCGTCGGATTGCATCCGACGGTTCAGGTCGTCCAGGCGTATTGCTAATGGGCTGTGGCCCAAGAGGGGATCAGGGGGAGCTAAGTGTAGGATAACGTTGCATAGAAAACAAAAAATTTCCTACGGCGAACACGCAATCCAAGCCAAGATGCAATCTAGAAGACGGTAGCAACGAGGGGGTATCGAGTCTCACCCTTGAAGAGATTCCAAAGCCTACAAGATGAGGCTCTTGTTGCTGCGGTAGACGATCACTTGCCGCTTGCAAAAGCGCGTAGAAGATCTTGATCACGATCGGTTCCGGCGCCACGAACGGGCAGCACCTCCGTACTCGGTCACACGTTCGGTTGTTGATGAAGACGACGTCCACCTCCCCGTTCCAGCGGGCAGCGGAAGTAGTAGCTCCTCTTGAATCCGACAGCACGACGGCGTGGTGTCGGTGGCGGTGAAGAAGTCCGGCGGAGCTTCGCTAAGCTACGCGGGCTATATGGAGGAGAGGGGGGCGGCTAGGGTTTGGGAGGGGGTGGCCGGCCACTCAAGGGGGGCGGCCAGCTTGTGGTCTTGGGGTGGTCGGCCCCCTCCCTTGGCCCCTCATTATATAGGTGGATCCCCAAGTGTTGGTGTCCAAGTCTTCGAATAAGACCCGAACAAAAAACCTTCCATAAGAGGGGGAAACCTAGCCCAACTAGGACTCCCACCCAAAGGTGGGATTTCCACCTCCCATGTGGGGGGTGGCCGGCCCCCTATGGGGGAGTCCACTTGGGACTCCTCCCCACCTAGGGCTGGCCGGCCATGGAGGTGGAGTCCCATGTGGACTCCACCTTCCTTGGTGGTTTCTTCCGGACTTTTCTAGAACCTTCTAGAACCTTCCATAGAACCTTCCGCGACATTTTATTTCACATAAAATGACATCCTATATATGAATCTTATTCTCCGGACCATTCCGGAACTCCTCGTGATGTCCCGGATCTCATCCGGGACTCCGAACAAATATTCGAACTCCATTCCATATTCAAGTACTACCATTTCAACATCCAACTTTAAGTGTGTCACCCTACGGTTCGAGAACTATGCGGACATGGTTGAGTACTCACTCCGACCAATAACCAATAGCGGGATCTGGAGATCCATAATGGCTCCCACATATTCAACGATGACTTTAGTGATCGAATGAACCATTCACATACATTACCAATTCCCTTTGTCTCGCGATATTTTACTTGTCCGAGGTTTGATCTTCGGTATCACTCTATACCTTGTTCAACCTCGTCTCCTGACAAGTACTCTTTACTCGTACCGTGGTATGTGGTCTCTTATGAACTCATTCATATGCTTGCAAGACATTAGACGACATTCCACCGAGAGGGCCCAGAGCATATCTATCCGTCATCGGGATGGACAAATCCCACTGTTGATCCATATGCCTCAACTCATACTTTCCGGATACTTAATCCCACCTTTATAACCACCCATTTACGCAGTGGCGTTTGGTGTAATCAAAGTACCTTTCCGGTATAAGTGATTTACATGATCTCATGGTCATAAGGACTAGGTAACTATGTATCGAAAGCTTATAGCAAATAACTTAATGACGAGATCTTATGCTATGCTTAATTGGGTGTGTCCATTACATCATTCATACAATGACATAACCTTGTTATTAATAACATCCAATGTTCATGATTATGAAACTAATCATCCATTAATCAACAAGCTAGTTAAGAGGCATACTAGGGACTCTTTGTTTGTCTACATATCACACATGTACTAATGTTTCGGTTAATACAATTATAGCATGATATATAAACATTTATCATAAACATAAAGATATAAATAATAACCACTTTATTATTGCCTCTAGGGCATATCTCCAACAGTCTCCCACTTGCACTAGAGTCAATAATCTAGTTTACATTTGTATAGATATAACACCTTGGCCTTATGGTGCTTTATCATGTATTGCTCACGGGAGAGGTTTTTAGTCAACGGATCTGACACGCTCAGAAACGTATGTATTTTGTAATTCATTTGCGTCTCAACGCATCACTCATTTCCAAATGAGTCGGCATTAAATATGTTTGGTCTTCTGGTGGAACCTTAATTCCGCGGTCTGAAATATGTCACTAATATTGTCACATACAATATAGCTTCAAAGTTCTGACTCTGTCGGAACTACACCAAGTTCTCAAAGAACTTCTTGACTTAACATCCTTTGTCATTGTCAAAACAATGACATACTCTGCCTTCTTTTGTAGAATCCGTCACAATATTTAGAACTCTTCTAAATCTAGCATAGACAACTTCTAGCTCATTGTGCTACCTTTTAAACAACACTTAGTCTAATTTGAGATTTAAAATTTTATTTTCATATGTGACAAAATTAGTATCGGTGCAACACCTTACAGCGATTTGTTTTGTCATTTCTCCATATAAAACTATATATATATACTTGGTTCTTCTTAAGTACTCAAGAATATTCTTACTGTTTTTCAGTGATCATCACATGAATCATGTTCATAACACTCTTAGAGCATAGGATATCTGATTGTGTACATATTATTCGTGATCTATAATCACTCATGTGTTTTTACTCATTGAGTGTCAGATACACTCAAGTCTTGTTAAAACTTCACATGACAAGAACATCTTCTTAATATTTCTATATTGAACTATTTCAATATCCATTCTATGTACTTTGACTTAAACTTATTTTGTGTTTCAATCTATCTTCATAGATCTTGACACTAAATTTGTTTCAGTCCATATCTTTTCATTGAAGTTAATTTCTCAATGAAACCTTTTTAATCAAGTATATAATTACATTATTTATAACCAACTATATATCACCTACATAAAGTATTATAAATATGTCTTAGCGCTCCCACTTAATTTCTTGCAAATGCAAGCCTCTTCATCGTCTCTGATGAAATCAAAAACTCTTTGACTATTTCATCTGGTGAAGATTCAAACTCCGCGATACTCACTTCATCAAATTGAAGTTTGTATACCTATCTAATATTCCACGGACCAGCAAAACTCTTGGTTGTATTTTGTATACACCTTTAATACATACTTCTGATAAGTAATGTATTTTGCCATCCTACTAGAATAATCCATATAGACTATAAGCATTTCTACGGAAGATCTAATCTTATCGTAGTCAACTCTTTGAACTTTGTCGTAAACAATTTTTCGACAAGTCGAGCTTCTTCAAGGATATTTCATCCAAGTCTATAGATCCATTTACTTTCAAAAAGTATTCATCTATTATGGATTTCATGGCGCATGGCCATTTTAACGGAGTCAGGGCCCATCATAACTTCTTTGTTTGTAGTTGGTTTATCATTGTTCAAAATCAATCCTTTGTCCACAAATCATTTATTTGATCACAAAGTAAACCATACCTACAAGGTTCAATATGTACTTCGATCTCCATGGCTAAAACACTTTTGTAGTCATGGGAGCCATGATCGTCGTTGCCGCTTCCGAAACCAATTCCGATGCTGCGCTACTCTGATCATTATGCTCAGGTTCATAAACCTTATCAAAATATATTGTCCTCCCACTCAAATACTTCACTAGAAACAATTTCTCGGAAATAAGAAACATTGACAAACACTTTTGTCTTTGTCTTGTGGGAAGAATTCCCAATTAAATCTCTGGGATAACCAACAAAGACATTCATCCGATTTTGGTTTGTAAACTCTTAGACCAAAATTTAAAGAAAGGACTATTAGGGTTTATACCCATGCCATAACTCGTATGGTGTCATTTCAACGGATCATGATGATGCTCTATTTAGTGTAAAAGCGGTAGTCACTAAAGCATAATCCACAAAAATATAATGTCATCATAATATTTTATCTCATCATTAATCCAACAAGGTTTGGATACATCTCTCGGATACTATATCATCATTATGATACTCCAAGAAATGTGAGTTGTAGAACAATTTCATGACTCTCTTAGATGTTCGCTAAAACTTGTAATTCAAATATTTTCACCATGATCCAATCATAGATATTTGACTTTTCTATTACGATGATTTCCACTTCATGCTGAAATTTATTTGAATCCATTCAAATGTTTCAAACTTCTTCCTTATTGAATATATCCACATATATACTCAATTCATTGTTGAAAGTTTTCATGAAGTAGAAGAATCTCCGCACACAACTATGCCCAGTGAACCATATACATCATCATGTATTTTTCCACTAAGTTAGTTGCCCGTTCAACTTCTGGCCTATGAACGGTATTTTAATCATTCTCTTTAGAAAAGATTTGCAAGCGCCAAATGATTCAAAAATCAAATGACTCAAAAAATCCATTTGCATGGAGTTTCTTCATGCGTTCCTTTCCAACATGACCTAAATGGCGGTTCCACAAATAAGTGGAATTCAAATCATTTGCCTTATGGCATTTTAGCGTCAGTGTTATGTATGTGTGTTTCACCATTAAGATTTATAATAACTTATCCATCGTACATGGAGTAATGTCATAATTTGAACAACTCATTGTTTTCATTTGACCAGAGCAAAATAACAATTATTAAGTTCTTTATTATAAATCCTAAGGGCTAGATAGGATGCCAACGACGAACATAATAACACTTTATTTTGTTCCAGACGTGCATTCTTATCATATTCCTTGTCAGTCACTTAGGCCATTGTATTCTTGTATTGCGTTGTTTTGTATGACACTTCATACCAACCAATATAGTACTAATACCCAAGAATTTCATAGTGTGACTTAACTAGGAATACAACCATAACATGTATATCATTTATATACACCTGAGCTAGACCTTCTAGTCTTTTCTTTTCTTTTTGCCAGAATATCTTTTGCAGTTTCTCTTTTAGCTTTCCTCATTATTCAGAAAAACACTTCAACATCATTAACTTCTAGGTTTGTTGGTCAAATACCAATAACCTTGAGGTTCTTACTTTGAAGTTGATCATCATATGACAAGTGTTTCAGATTTCACTATTAGTAACTTTGTAATATGATGAACAATTTCACTCATAGTTTTATCCATCATGACGACTTTCCGAGGCCATGTCTGTACATGCTAGGCTCGTAAAGTTTTAACCTTGGTATTTGCATGTGCAAATCTAGCTTGCACCCGTTGTATGCACACGTAGAATCTATCACACCCGATCATCACGTGATGCTTCGAAACGACGAGTCTTAGCAACGGTGCATATTAAGGATGGTCACTTCATGGATATGCGAATATTATTAGTGCCCCAATAGTTGGAGGATTGTGACGCCTGGCGTCTTCAACCTTCATACATTCCCATAAAACTTATGAGTTTATGTAGTCTCACCAAATTTATATTCTATTATCTTGCAATAAGGTCTTAGATATCACATATATCTCATACCTTGATTATTTCTGAAAACTAAATTTTCAGCTCCTTACTTTTCAAACAGATTTGAACTTCAAGTTTCACGGAGACAAGATAACTTTGGGTACTAATTGAAACCATAGCTCTTTGAATCAACAATGTGAGGTTTACTAAAAGTTTGCAATAGGACTTAATCAATTCTTGATTCTTTAACAATACGGTACTAATCCGTAAAGTTTCTTATCAGATTTAACAGTATTTCTATCTCAATAACAAGACTAGCGCATAGTAGTAAACGGATGCCAATACTACAAAATTAATTCAAAATACTACTCAGACTATGTTTATGATAATTAGTTCATGTTTTAATCTAATTACTAATGAACTCCCACTTAATACAACATCCCTCATAGCTGTTAAATGGTACACGATCCAAATCCACTACACCAAAACCGATCATCACGTGAGATGATGTAGCTTCAATAGTGAACATCAACATGTTGATCATATCATCCATATGACTCGTGTTCAACCTTTCGGTTTCCGTTGTCCCGAGGCCATGTCTGTACATGCTAGGCTCGTCAAGCAAACCCAAGTATTCTGCGTGTGCAACATGGCTTACACCCGTTGTATGTGAACGTTGAGTCTATCACATCCGATCATCACGAGATGCTTCGAAACGACGAACTGTTACAACGGTGCATACGAGGGGAGAACACTTTATTATCTTGATATTAATGTGAGGGATCATCTTATAATGCTACCGTCGCGATCTAAGCAAAATAAGATGCATAAAGGATTAACATCACATGCAGTTCATATGTGATATGATATGGCCCTTTTGTCTTTGCGCCTTTGATCTTCATCTCCAAAGCACGGACATGATCTCCATCATCAACGGGCATGATCTCCATCATCGTCGGCGTAGCGTCAAGGTTCATGGCGCCGTCTTCATGGTTGTTCACCTCATGTAGCAACTATTACAACTACTTTGAAATACTACTCAACATGAAATTTAAAGACAACCATAAGGCTCCTGCCGGTTGCCACAATACAATAATGATCATATCATACATATTCATCATCACATTATGGCCATATCACATCACCAAACCCTGCAAAAACAAGTTAGACGTCTCTAATTTGGTTTGCATATTTTACGTGGTTTAGGGTTTTCGAGAGAGATCTAATCTACCTACGAACATGAACCACAACGGTGATACTAATGTTGTCAATAGAAGAGTAAATTGAATCTTCACTATAGTAGGAGAGACAGACACCCGCAAAGCCTCTTATGCAATACAAGTTGCATGTCGAACGAGGAACAAGTCTCATGAACGCGGTCATGTAAAGTTAGTCCGAGCCGCTTCATCCCACTATGCCACAAAGATGCAAAGTACTCAAACTAAAGATAACAAGAGCATCAACGCCCACAAAACCATTGTGTTCTACTCGTGCAACCATCTATGCATAGACACGGCTCTGATACCACTGTAGGATAACGTTGCATAGAAAACAAAAATTTTCCTACGGCGAACACGCAATCCAAGCCAAGATGCAATCTAGAAGACGGTAGCAACGAGGGGGTATCGAGTATCACCCTTGAAGAGATTCCAAAGCCTACAAGATGAGGCTCTTGTTGCTGCAGTAGACGATCACTTGCCGCTTGCAAAAGCGCGTAGAAGATCTTGATCACGATCGGTTCCGGCGCCACGAATGGGCAGCACCTCCGTACTCGGTCACACGTTCGGTTGTTGATGAAGACGACGTCCACCTCCCCGTTCCAGCGGGCAGCGGAAGTAGTAGCTCCTCTTGAATCCGACAGCACGATGGCGTGGTGTCGGTGGCGGTGAAGAAGTCCGGCGGAGCTTCGCTAAGCTACGCGGGCTATATGGAGGAGAGGGGGGCGGCTAGGGTTTGGGAGGGGGTGGCCGGCCACTCAAGGGGGGCGGCCAGCTTGTGGTCTTGGGGTGGTCGGCCCCCTCCCTTGGCCCCTCATTATATAGGTGGATCCCCAAGTGTTGGTGTCCAAGTCTTCGAATAAGACCCGAACAAAAAACCTTCCATAAGAGGGGGAAACCTAGCCCAACTAGGACTCCCACCCAAAGGTGGGATTTCCACCTCCCATGTGGGGGGTGGCCGGCCCCCTATGGGGGAGTCCACTTGGGACTCCTCCCCACCTAGGGCTGGCCGGCCATGGAGGTGGAGTCCCATGTGGACTCCACCTTCCTTCGTGGTTTCTTCCGGACTTTTCTAGAACCTTCTAGAACCTTCCATAGAACCTTCCGCGACATTTTATTTCACATAAAATGACATCCTATATATGAATCTTATTCTCCGGACCATTCCGGAACTCCTCGTGATGTCCGGGATCTCATCCGGGACTCCGAACAAATATTCGAACTCCATTCCATATTCAAGTACTACCATTTCAACATCCAACTTTAAGTGTGTCACCCTACGGTTCGAGAACTATGCGGACATGGTTGAGTACTCACTCCGACCAATAACCAATAGCGGGATCTGGAGATCCATAATGGCTCCCACATATTCAACGATGACTTTAGTGATCGAATGAACCATTCACATACATTACCAATTCCCTTTGTCTCGCGATATTTTACTTGTCCGAGGTTTGATCTTCGGTATCACTCTATACCTTGTTCAACCTCGTCTCCTGACAAGTACTCTTTACTCGTACCGTGGTATGTGGTCTCTTATGAACTCATTCATATGCTTGCAAGACATTAGACGACATTCCACCGAGAGGGCCCAGAGCATATCTATCCGTCATCGGGATGGACAAATCCCACTGTTGATCCATATGCCTCAACTCATACTTTCCGGATACTTAATCCCACCTTTATAACCACCCATTTACGCAGTGGCGTTTGGTGTAATCAAAGTACCTTTCCGGTATAAGTGATTTACATGATCTCATGGTCATAAGGACTAGGTAACTATGTATCGAAAGCTTATAGCAAATAACTTAATGACGAGATCTTATGCTACGCTTAATTGGGTGTGTCCATTACATCATTCATACAATGACATAACCTTGTTATTAATAACATCCAATGTTCATGATTATGAAACTAATCATCCATTAATCAACAAGCTAGTTAAGAGGCATACTAGGGACTCTTTGTTTGTCTACATATCACACATGTACTAATGTTTCGGTTAATACAATTATAGCATGATATATAAACATTTATCATAAACATAAAGATATAAATAATAACCACTTTATTATTGCCTCTAGGGCATATCTCCAACACTAAGTGCTGGGCTGGGCCAATTTTGGCCCAGTTCAGCAGGATTTTTATGCTAATAATAATAATAAAAAAAAAATTAGGGCTGAAATAAATATCTTTTCAGGGCTATTTTTCTGGATAAATTGATTATGCTTATTATGTTTATTTTAGGCCACAATTTTAATTGTCATGCTTAGTTAATTTACATGTTGATATTACTTTTATTATTTAGTTTATTTATGATTAATGAATTATGGTGATATTTATCACTATAATTATTATGTGATAATGCTTTCGCTGCAAAATAAAGTTTATGGATCCTCAAATAAAGTGTGGTTTTATGCCTTGTCATTCTGACCAAAGTTGTTTGACGGGCATTTTAACTGCAAAATTCTTTTATTGGTCTGTTTCACTTCTGGCCAAAGCTGATGTAAACCGGGTCGGTAAAAGAAAATAATGAATGAGGATCATTAATGTGTGGCTTCTATTTATCAATTTGGCCAAAGCTAATTGATGAATATTTGTCCACAAAATTTTGTTGTTCATTTTCATCTCTGGCCAAAGCTGATTTGAATTTGATCAATAAAATTTAATGATGATTATGATGATGCTTACTAAAGCATTTTTGAATTTTTCTTTTGCAGCAAGTAATGTCTCTAATATTGCTGGAATGCTAAATGGCATCGAACAGCTAAATGGCAGCAATTATGTCACGTGGAAGGAGAAGCTTGAGATCACTATGGCCTTACTCAATATTGATTATGCTCTCCTTAATGATCCTCCTGAGGTGCCTAAAGAAAATAATGAAAATTATGAAGCCCTCAAGAAGGAATATGACATTATTAAGGCTAAGTGGGATGACTCTAATCGCAAATGCCTTATGATGATAAAGGGCTCCATTACACAGAGTATGAGGGGAGCCCTTCCTGATTGTGAGACAGCAAAAGGGTACTTTGCAAAAATTGAGCATCAATTTAAAGGGTCTTCTAAAGTTTATGCAACAAGTCTTATCAGAAGGCTAATTGATGAAAAATATGATCCCACTGGAAGTCTTCGAGAGCATATTATGAAAAAATGCAACATGGCCGCCAAACTAAAGTCAATGGAGATGGAAATCTCTAATGGTTTCCTCGTCCATTTTATTATGTCATCTTTGCCTCCCCAATTTGATCCATTTATGATGAACTATAATGCGATGGATGTTAAATGGGAGATTGATGAAATGATGGCGCGATGTGTGCAAGAAGAAGAAAGGCTTAAGGCTGACAGAATTGATCATGTTAATCAGTTTGGTCATTCACAAAAGAAGAAGTATAGAAAATTTGTGAATGAATATGTGAAGCCCAAGCCTTATAAGTTCAAGGAAAAAGGCCAATCCTCAAAAGGTTCACAGCAAAAGAAGCCAGAAAAAGCGCCTAATGCTGAAGGAAATAATTCCAATGCTTGCCACTTTTGTGGAAAAGGTGGGCATAGGCGAAAGGATTGTTTTGGCTTCAAGAGATGGCTCAAAGAAAGAGGTACCGACACTATTACTGTTGTTGAAGAATCCCTTTATGTTAATTATGCCACCAATACTTGGTGGATTGATTCAGGTGCAACAATTCATGTTGTAAATTCGTTGCAGGGATTCAATATGAGGAAGACCCTAAAAAGAGGGGAAAGAACAATTAGAGTTGCTAATGGTGTTGAAGCTTATGCCGAGGCGATTGGAGACTTCACTCTTACACTTCATGGCGGTTTTAAGCTTTAGCTAAATAATGTTCTTTATGTACCCTCAATGAAACGGAATTTAGTTTCCGTCTCATGTTTAGATGATGATAGTTATGAGTGTCACTTTGGGAATAAGCAATGTATAATTATGTATGACAATAATAATGTTGGTCTTGCCTGTCGACAAGACAAACTTTATGTAATTTCCCTTTGTGATGATATAAATAATGTGGATTCTACCTCAAATATAAATGTCGGTACCAAACGCAAACGTAATGATAATGAGACTTCTTCGAAATTATGGCACTACCGTTTAGGCCATATTTCGAGGGGGAGGATTGAGCGTCTCATTAAAGATCAAGTTCTTCCTTCTCTTGATTTTTCCGATGCGGATGTTGATCATTGTATCGATTGCATCAAAGGAAAATATGCCAAGAAAATTAAGAAAGGTGCAAACCGAAGCACGGGAGTTTTGGAATTAATTCATACGGATATATGTGGTCCGTTTAATGTGAGATCGGTGGACGGTTATAATTCATTCATAACGTTCACTGATGACTTCTCCCGTTATGGATATTTTTATCAAATTAAAGAAAAATTAGAGGCATTAGACAAGTTCAAGATTTTTAAAGCTGAGGTTGAAAATCAGTGCAATAAAAGAATTAAAGTTGTAAGATCTGATCGTGGTGGTGAATACTACGGCAGACATGCAACTTATGGTCAAATTCCTGGACCATTTGCAAAATTCTTACAGGAAAATGGCATTGCCGCCCAATACTCAGCACCGGGTGAACCTCAGCAAAATGGGGTGGCTGAAAGGAGAAACCGCACACTTATGGATATGGTGCGGAGTATGTTAAGCCACTCCACTTTACCGGTGAATTTATGGATGGAAGCCCTTAAAACAGCAGCACATATTCTTAACAGGGTTCCTAGTAAATCGGTGCCCAAAACACCGTATGAATTATGGACTGGGAAAAAGCCAACCCTGAATTATTTTCATGTATGGGGCTGTCCTGCTGAAGCAAGGATTTTTAATCCGGTTATGGGAAAATTAGACCCCAAGACAGTCAGTTGCCATTTTATTGGTTATCCTGACAAATCTAAAGCATATCGATTTTATTGTCCAAATCAGACAACGAAATTTGTTGAAACAAGACACGCTGTGTTCTTGGAAAGTGATATGATGAGGGGGAGCATGACTCCCAGAGAAATAGTCTTGGAGGAAAAACAGGAATATGTCCCGATGCCTGTAATCCAAGAGCCAGTGTTTCCAGTACATACTGAAATTGCACCTCAAGTTTCAGCTCCTGTAGCTGATGGTGCTCACATAACTGGACAACAAAAGGACCAAGGACAGCAATTACGAGTGTATTCAAGAAGGCAACGTGCTGCTAATGCAACACCCGCCGATACACCGGCGATCGTTCCGTATGTCACATCTAATGATGCTCTTATTGAAAATAATCAGCAGTCTCAAACTGTTATTAATGTGCCGAATAATGAGCCTCTTAGAAGGTCACAATGGCTAGAAAGCCTGCTATTCCTGATGATTATCTCACCTACATGAGTGAGGATACAAATGAGCCAGTGTTGGATAATGATCCCACCTCATTTAAGGAGGCTATGGAAAGTGAATATTCGTCTAAATGGCTCGATGCTATGAAAGATGAAATGAAGTCCATGAGCACTAATGATGTATGGGACTTAGTAGAAATCCCTGAAGGAGCCAAAACAGTTGGATGCAAATGGGTCTATAAGACCAAACGTGACTCCAAGGGTGATATCGAAAGGTTTAAAGCAAGGCTTGTGGCAAAAGGATTCACTCAAAGAGAAGGGATTGATTATAATGAAACTTTTTCACCCGTCTCTTCGAAGGATTCATTCAGAATAATTATGGCACTCGTGGCTCATTATGATTTAGAGCTACATCAGATGGATGTCAAAACGGCATTTCTAAATGGTGACTTACGCGAAGATGTTTACATGGCACAACCGGAAGGTTTTGTTATGGAAGAAAACAAACATTTAGGATGTCATCTGAAGAAATCCATCTATGGTTTGAAACAAGCATCAAGAGAGTGGTATCTCAAATTTGATCAAGTCATAAAAAAATTTGGTTTTAAGGAAAATAAGAAGGACAATTGTGTTTATGTTAAGTTCAGGGGGAGTAATTTTATCTTCCTGATATTATATGTTGATGACATACTCTTGGCCAGCAGTGATAAAAATATGTTGATGGAGACCAAGAGATTCCTGTCTTCAAAGTTCGATATGAAAGATCTCGGTGAAGCAACTTATGTTTTAGGAATTGAAATTCACCGGGATAGATCCAGAGGGATCTTGGGGCTATCTCAGAGAGCATATATTGAAAAGGTACTGAAAAAGTACAATATGTATAAGTGCTCAGCCTCGCCTGCTCCTATTGTTAAGGGCGATAAATTTGGGACTTTCCAGTGCCCAAGAAATAATTATGAATCTGCGCAGATGAAGTCAATTCCTTATGCCTCAATTGTTGGGAGTATTATGTATGCACAAGTGTGCACTCGCCCTGATTTAGCTTTTGTGACCGGGATGCTTGGCAGATATCAGTCCAATCCAGGTCTGGATCACTGGAAGGCTGCTAAAAAGGTCTTGCGTTATTTGCAAGGTACTAAAGGCCTCATGCTTACTTATGAGAAATCTGATAACCTCGAAATAGTGGGTTATTCAGATGCTGATTTTGCGGGGTGTGTTGATACTAAGAAATCCACATCAGGTTATATCTTCACCCTTGCAAAAGGAGCTATATCATGGAAAAGCTCAAAGCAAACTGTTACTGCATCGTCGACAATGCAGGCAGAATTTGTAGCATGTTATGAGGCAACCGGACAGGCGGTATGGTTGAAGAATTTTATCCCGGAACTAAGAGTGATTGACAGCATTTCCAGGCCTCTCACTCTATACTGCGATAATCAACCCGCAGTGATCTATGCGAGTAACAACAAGTCAAGTGCAGCTGGCAAATTTATTGACATTAAGTATCTTGTTGTGAAAGATAGAATCCAGGATCAAACAATAGATATCAAGTACATTAGTACTAAGTTTATGTTAGCGGATCCGCTCACGAAAGGCTTACCACCCAGCGTATTTAGAGAGCATGTTGCCGGCATGGGTTTGGTTGAAAGCTTTTAATCCTGGAGAAGTTGGAACTATTATGGCACCATCTCCCCAAAAGGGGCTCATTTTGAGATCGGATGGGAACCATAGTCACTTGGTTTAGCAGTACTTAATTGACTGTTGTAACCTATTGTCTTGGTGTACCATTTTATCAAAAGATGAGTCTGTAATGTTTATGATGTTTATGTAAAGAATTATGTAAATTAAGTTAATATATGATGTGAATAAAGTTTATGGAGCTCATAAATTAAAGAGGTTCATTTTGATATGAAGTAATGTGCTATAGTCACTAGATTAAATGGTACCTAACAGACCATTATAATCTTTTCGTCCTAGTGCATTATTTTGTTGAAAAAATGAGCTTATAATGATCAGCCTTACGATCAAGGGGGAGAATGTTGGATATTTTGGTGATCTAGGCTGCTTTCCTAGGTCAGATATTTTGGACTGCTACAGTAGGGCGGCACTATCAGAGCTACGAAGGCGGCTCTACAGTAAATGGCCACCTATCCTTATGTGTTGTCTTGATCGAAGACATCGATTTTGATCCAACGGTACTGGTTCCCCTAGTGCATAGTGCTAAATATATAAAAGGGGTCAAATGACCTAGAAGAGGAGAGGTTGAAGATGGCTGCTGCTCTCTGCCTTCTCTCTTACACACCCTCTCTCAAGAACAAGCCACCGATCAGGCTAGCACTAAAGCACTAGGAAGAACCAAGCACAAATTGCTCCATCCTGGTGTGAGCAATTAAACAAGAGGAGGCATGGCATCATCTTCAGACCAAGGTATTTCTGATCTTATTCTTTTGTGGCTCAAACTAGAGCTAGTTGATCCTGCTGGATCCAACAATATTTAGTCGACAAATGGAAAGGCTATTTTAGTCGGCAGCTTAGCATATTTATGCAGTATAGCGCACGTCAACCAATCCGGTCATGTCCGAATCAAAAGTAATTCCGAAGTATTAGCTGTGGCTGCAACTTGCAACCTATCTTCGAGTGAATCCCTATACTGCTCACTGTCACGGGTCCAATCTACTCTTCAGGGAGGTGACCTAGCTTGTCCATCCTGATCAAGACGTTCTCGTCGCATCTTCTAGGCTTCCTGTCCATTTATTCTTGCTCTCGGAGGTAGATAATGTACGCAAAAAAATGTTCTAGATGCCAAAAGACGCAGCGTCAATCTCCTGACGCCCCTGCTTGTTCTCATCTGCAGAATCTGCGGCGCGGAGAATTGATAGCAAAGGTCGAAATCGTAGCAGGTAGCTCGCTTTTGTCATGGCAGGAAGAACTACGCGTAGATCATGAGTATCTGGACGGTGCAACTGAATTTGAGTCTGAATGAATGGATTAGGATAGCCCCACTCGAATCCAAGTTCTGGAGTTGGCATAACTGAGAATTTGAGATGCATGAATATTTGGTGAGGACACGTATACCTGCTGTTTCTTCCGTGTATGCACACATCGCGCTGTTGAAACTGGCTCAGAATCTAGCTGTGCCTTTTGTCCACGGTATGCTACTCAGAAACTACATCCTCTGAACTCAAATACTTATGTCTCAGTAACACAGTAATCAATCATTAAATAAGTATACCTCGAACCTATACTTTATGGTGAATCCACTCATCAACCATAAATATAAATCATATCCACCCATCAATCATAAATATAAATCTTATCATTCACCATAAAGTACAGTTTCATGGCGAACTTATTTAATATTGTAGATGTCGAAGGAGGTGTTGGATACTCCAATTCGAGAACAAAAAATAAGTAAAATCTATAAATGGAATGACAAAATCAAAGTAGCACCACAAGTGGTGCGTAGAAGTGTGAAAGTAAGTTTCAAAAAGTAATTAATGAAAAAAAAATTATAGAATAGTGATGGTTTTTGGGATACGACAAAGCATATCTTTATCAAAGAAACCATAAGAGATCAAAAGCTAGACTTCTTTGCTTTATTCGAAACCGGTTGACGAGGGTGCTCCTCGGCAATGCCCACCTTTTGGAGCTTAGGGTTGACGGAATCCTGCAGGCTGACACGACACATCGGATACCAAATAGGCAGGGAGAGAGATTTACCCAGGTTCGGGACTCTCGATGAGATAAAACCCTTATTTCCTGCTTGTCTGATCTTGATTATCGAAATTATCGCGTTACAATGGGGTAGCCGAAGGCTAAGATTAAGATCTTGTTGAGAGACTAAGATTTCTAATGACCTAGCTCTAGACTTGCGGTGAATCTGGCTGTGGTGATTGTGTGTCCCTCGGCAGACCCTCTCCTGGTCCTTATATTGCAGGCCAGGTCCCGAGAGTTTTGTCCGGGTTCGACTAGTTTACAAAGAGTTCTACATCTAAACTTTCCTTGTTCTTCATCTTCTTGCCTTATTCATCAAGAATCCTTCCTTGGAACCGACGTATCGGCCCACCTTGGTCGGTGGATGATCTTCATTGGCCCCTGGTTGGGCCGTAGGAGGTAGCATAACATTGGTTACCCGAAGGGTAATACCCACATCAGTAGCCCCCGAGTGACTGGCCGAAATAAAGCTTCAGGCAGGGACTAAAATTGTCTTATGTCGAACATCCAATCAAAAGCTCATCTTTATCGGGTGCGCGTCCAGCGCTCCCGATGGGAGTAGCCCCGAATCTAGGCACGGATGCTTTCAACCGTGTGTAGACTCAAGTTGTACTACTCGAATGTTTTTGGCTGCTGATGTTTTTCGCAAGCCGTCGTAGTCATCCGATATTTTTTTTATATCAGGTCCTCCATAACTTCGAGTAAAGTCATGCCAATTGATAGTACGTAAGGAATTTGAGTAATGTGTCCAGTTTTATTCGATAAATCGATGCTGGTTAACTGCCGATGGCAAAACAACATTACTCTACTCAGAATCAAGTCGTCTGGCATGATCCTGGATCTTCTGAAATCTTCGAGTCCATATCTTTTCGCCTCCGGTGGTTTTTATCGGGTGCGCGTCCAACGCTTCTGATGGGAGTAGCCCCCGAGTCTAGGCTCAGATGCTTGCAACCGTGCGTAGACTCAAGTCGAGCAACCCAACATTATAACTTTCTTTTGAATGCTTCATGAGAAGTCGATACTTTTGGTGACATCATCACTAACGTGGCTAGTCGTTGTACTGTTAAACTTTTTTTAATGAAATTAAGTTGTTACGCAGAGCCTGGGACACCTCATTTGGAAAGGAGAAATTCGCCCCCTCTGGCCCTCTCTCGTCACTTAAACCGGCTTCTGCTCTCAAATTCAGTCAAATTTGGGAGTAGTTATTTCACACAGATCAATAGAGTAGTGTCAGTATCCTTTTTATTCCTTGAATAAATGAATCGGACAGAGACGCTAATAAGATTACAAAATGGGTAAAGAACACACGCCAGTCTGACATTTTTCCTTGAGAATTACACGCCGGTCAGACTGGTCGACGTGCAACTGGCTGGGGAAATGGCACGGCGTCATTTTGTACTCCTCCACCTCAGGGAACACAGGTAACAAAAGTCTATGGGCACGGACGAAGCCACGAATTATCTACTAGCGGAGCCAACTGAGCATTTTTTTTTACATAGAGGAGGCATATAGGTAAATTTGGAAGAATTTCTGTATTCTTTTACATAATTCATAGGGATGTTTTAACAAAAATTTCATTGTTAGGGAGGGTCATGACCCTGGCTGGCACCCCTAGCTCCGTCCCTATCTATGGGGGCAAAGGACGTGATTGGTTGCTCACAGTCCATTTTCTCGTTTTCAGCGGGCCAAAAACTAATCGATTGGTAGGCCGACCCTTCTTAAAACTTTGGCATGCACGGTCCTCAAAGCACCATTTTTCCTGCATGCGGAAGAACGTTCGATTTCACCGTTTCTAGCGAGCCAAGCTTGGTGCGGCCGAAAGGAGAAAAGATTCGCCCTGCCCGTGCAAGCTCGTAGATGGCGCGAGCAAGCGCGCAGCCACGAAAATACGGCATGAGAAATTTCGTCCCACATATTTTAACCCCTTATATCACAGCTTTCCTCGGCTCACCGCCCGAAACCCCATCTCCACTTACCCCCATTTGAACTCTCCATCCCAGCGTGGAGGTTCACCGACGGCGAGGTAAAAGGCAGATACTACCCTGGTAGTAGCTGTACGGCGGCGGCAAGCGAGCATCCACGTCTTCTCCTAGCTCGGCAAGAGGTTCTTCTCCGATGGAGGTGAGTCTCCTAAACCTAGCTTCGTATGATTTGTGAGCATGTTGCGAATCGGTAGATCTGGACCAGATTGTAGGTTGTAGATAGTAATATTTATTCAATATTACTTAGTATATGTACATTTTGCTCTGTTGGTACGATTTGTTTTCTTGTAGCCATTGTTGTGCTTCAAGGTAGTTGTTCAGTCTCTTGTTTCGGTACTTGCTATGTAGGTATGGATGAAATCACCCTCTAGTGTGTCATATTAGTATGCATTTGTGGTAGATCTAGCCATAATGTTGGTAATGTACATGCTTGTGTGCTACATTTACATATAATCTTGCAGCTATGTATTGTATTAATGTTCTACCTCGACTGATTTATGTCGGCTTTGTAATTGGCCCGTACCTAGGTTTACACTCTCGATGACTTCAACTAGGCCGTGATAGATACCCAGGACAATATGTCCTTAGTACATACCACAAAGAGACTAGATGATCTCGCAATATCAATTCTAAGTGGTGTTTCTCATGGACTTACATTTTTAGGATTGTGAAATTCCCCAAGGCATATCTATCCCATTGCCCCACAATGGATAGTCCATTAATCTCTCACAAGAGCCAACTCAGATAGAACAAGACGCAATATAGGCTCCAACACAATCACAAATACATGATGTGCAATCCAACATACATAGACTTGATTTCTCAAAGTAAAGAAAGTAGGAAGCACAGCATATATAATCATATGCAAGGTGCGTAGAAAACCAACACATGCAAAGGGGCAAGTAACTTTCGATGTAAATAAGTTGAGCACATATTACCGAAAGGAGAAACATTGGACATATGATAGAAACAATATAAATGATGAAGGTCCCTTAGTTCTTCATGATGTAGCCAAGTCCCTTGTGAAAGAACATGTTGCAAAGAAATTGTTGACAATAAGATTTATCCCAACATGTGATGAATTTGCAGATGGGTTTGCGAAGCCGCTACAAGTTCGACAACTAGAAGCTTTCAAGAACAACTCAACTTATATATGTTGAGATTGAGGGAGGATGTTACATGATAATTTTTTAGAAGCATGATAGTATATAGTTGTTTCAACAACTTTTTAACTAGGTCGGTATCTATATACAGCGAACCGTGGATCCTTTTCTTCTTTTGTACGTATGTAACAAACTGTGCACTTATCCAGAGAAATACGGTATAGCACCCCCACACCCACCTCCCGCGCCCCGCCCACTGAATCTCACCCTCCGTTAACCATCAAAAGAGCCGTCCATTATTTGTATTGTAATGCAATTATGGCGGTGTATTTCTAGTACAAAAATCGTTTTTTAGTTGTGTTCCAAGAGCCATCAATACATTTAAGGTCTAAGAGTCATTGGACCATTGTTGTGTTATATATGATGCACCATCCATATGTGGTGTCATCAAGAATTAATTAGTTATAATCTCATTATCCTACTACTAATCCATCTTGTTCATTATTAGATCTCATACCTAGAAAATAGAGTATACTTTTTTGTGCAATTTTAGACGCCCCCTCAATAAATTGTAATTGTTATCTTGTTAACTTACTATCCATCTTGCTCCTCTCAAGCTTGGAAATTAAAAGAAATCTTTTCGATTATTCCAAATGCCTTTTGAATCTAAAGCTGGTAAATTTATAATGACCTCGGTCAATCATATCAACCTAAAAGAACACTATCGAAACAGTTCTGCATGTATACAACGGAATCGCTCCACACACGACGATTTCGATGCTCTCCAAAGCACTAGTTTTCCTTTAGACCCACCAAACTAATTAATCCTCAGGCTACTAACCCATGCCCAAGTGGCCAAGTCCGAGCCCAGCCCAAACCATGACCATTGTTCACTTGCTCCATTCTACATAGAGTATGTACATAGCAATCGAAAATGCACTTTTAATCCCAGGTGCATATGCTCCTGCCACTCGAAAAAGCATTTTAAAATATTGTAAAAAAATCAAATAAAAATTCCGTGCACGTTAATTTTCGTGGAAAACCGACATTTTTTATGTCTTGTGTAAAAAAGATAAAGAAATGTCTCAATAAAAGCTATTTTTAGCACCGGATTTTGTCCTTTTTACACATGAAACGAACAAAATCGGATTTTTGTGAAACGACTTTGCTAGCACATAGAACGTTGAATTGTACATGCGACCTCTTTTATCGAATTTTTTCGACACTTTAAAATATGACCGAACTCATTTTGAAAAACAGAGAATCTACACCCATATGCAGAAACGCCTTGTCCGAGAGAAATCACAACTTTGATAGTTAAATTTACCGTTCAATACCACTTTATATTCGCAGGAAAAAAATCACCAGAATTTTTTGAAGTTTCCGCAAAAAACACTAAACGTGAATTAAGAATGAATCATTTGTCGGGGCCAACTAGTTGAGGTGGACATGGCCTCATTTGTTATCCGAAGTAAAAAAAATCAATTTTTTAATCCAAAATAGCACTTACCCCGCAGCCGGTGCGGCATGGCCACTGCAGGAGCATCGCCCCTACCGTAGGTGTCTCCCTTGCCGCCGCACCTCACTCGCGGGCGTCTCATCCGAGCACCTCACTGCTAGCGGTCGAGCCTTTCTACTGCCCCGGTGCCTCCCTGCTTGCCGCCTTGTCGTTTCTTTTGGCCAAGCGGCTCCGCCGTTCCAACCTGCTCATGGCCAAGCACCGCTGCACCACTTGCTCGTGGCCAAGCGCCAACGGTGCTCCTTCCTACTCGCGGTCTCTCAGTTGGTCATTAGTGTTTTCTACTAAAAAAACCTTAAACAATTCCGAAGAATTATTATCTCGAAAACGTAAAATGGTACCAAATAGTAGATTTAGCTATAAAGCCGTGATTCTATGTTAGTAATCTACGTGCAATTAGATACTCATAATCATTAATTTTATGGTGAGGCGGTTAATTAATCCTCTGTGCCGTGCCTCTTTGATGTGCTTTACAATTCACGTCTCTCATGGAGATCACCTTACACACAGGTGTAGCAATGGCAGAATAGTTCGATACCGAGCGAAGGGGATAAACCAGGTTGGTGCTAAGAGCATCTCCACTCGTCTCCCCACAGAGCCCCCCACGGCTACTTTTTTTCATCCGGACGGCGAAAAACGGCCCAGTCAGGCCCCCGGTTCCTCGTTTTGGTCTGGATTTGAGCCTATTTTCGTCCGGACTCCCCATGCCATCCTCGGTTTCCCGGGGGTCTCCCGGGGACTCCGGATGAAGCTAAACCAACCGCCCACGCCCACGTGTCTCCTCTTTCGTCCGGATTCCCCGAGCCATCCTCTTTTTCCCCGAGAAACGCCGCTTGGGGAGCACACGACTGGGAAACTACTCCTCCCCACGCCAAATCTTCCTCCAATCCGGACGAAAATTTCGCTGGATTTGGGCGTGGGGAGCGCCAACGAGTGGAGATGCTCTAAACGGTGAGTCCCCCACCTCAACGCAGCACACACTCTTACTATACCGACGTTGTACCAAAATCGTATGAAAATGGTCGTACGTATAGCAACGCTCTGTATACAATTTAATTTACTCATGTTAATGTCCACTGATTTAATTCGCGTTAGAGGATCATAAAGATTTTAAATGCTAGTTGTTGCATTTATTCTCCTCCGAACTTGCAGTTTATACCTCCCACTAAATACGCATAGCTTCTGAATTTGACTAATTAGTTCATGTATAACTCTAATTTCCAATTAATTTACTCTTTTGTTCACTACTTTGTTCACCAATCTCAACCTTCTCACCAATCACCTGCAGTTTAGCACCAGTCAACAGCACGGCCCGTGTCAAGTGAGATTTCATCGAATAGACCCTCCCGCCGCCTCCCCCAACCCTAGCCCCAACACCCTCGTCCTCCTGCCGCCACCGCCGGGCAAAGCCCCGGTGGCGTGGCAGCGGTGGGGGACCCTCTCCGGCTGCACCGGGCAACGGCTCGGCCTGGTTTTCGTCTAGGTTCTCAGGAGACGTCGTCGTGATGGTGGAGGCGGCGTCGCGTCGGAATAAGAGGGCTGGAGCTCGATCCCCATCTCGGCAAGGCCACTTGTGGTGGCGTCGGCGAGCTGCTGGCCAGGTATCCTCCCAGATCTGTGGATCTGGGGAGGGTGGTCTCCCCGGGTGCGGTCGATCTTCGACCGCGCCGCGGGGTTTGTGGAGTCTGTTTGGGAGTCAGAGGAGTGTTGTTGTTGTTGTTGTTGTCTTCCCCTTGGCCGGCCGTGGTGGCGAGGGAGAGAAAGAGGATGGCACCACCGTCCTCTTTTTTAGGGCTGTGTGTGCTCTTCTGGTGGTCTGAGGCTGCAGCGTCTTGCAGCTCCCTCCGGCCGACCTTGGTGGCGAGGGGTGGAGGCGGCTTGACGTGTCGACGCCTGAACCTACCAGATGGTGGAGCGTTCTACTGGTGGCTTCGGTCTATTGCTCGGGGATCTTCGTCTGGAGGTACTGCTGGCTCTTCCCCATCTCCTGCTTGCCCGATGGTCTAGAAAAGATTATTAGCTCTCACCCTCCAGGGTGGGCACTCCTTCGGTGTTCAAAGCCCAGTGTGGCGACGGTGGCGGTGGTGATTCGATGGTGTTGGAACATATGCTGCCTCTGGATCCGGTCTCTGTATTTGTTTGGTGACGACGAGGACGATGGGCTTAATTGTGTTCTGAAAGTATGGTGTAAGGTTATTCTTGCAAAAGTCTGGGATCATATTGTATTTTCCTTTATTTTTTGGAGTCGTTTGTAATCGGTTTCGTCAATGAATTTTATCAGTTATTATCTCAAAAAAAACCCTTCTCACCAATCGTTAGATACGCGGGGCACTGGTCGCTATGAGTCAAAAAAAAATCAAGTCCATTCGATTTTTTTTTTGAAATGGGAGCATCGCCCCAGCCTCTGCATCCAAAGGATGCACACAAGTTTTCTTTATTAAATTATTCGCAAAGCCTTACAAGGGAGATACAAAGATAAACTCGAAGCCACCTTTCCAGCGACAACTCGCTATACCTACAAGAGAGATGAAGGGGGTGACCATGAACAGTGCAATTACCCTGACCATACACCAACACACATCATCTAAAACTGAATGCCTTCTGAAGCCGCCCATTGGCAGGTGAGAAGCACAACCAGTCAAGCAGACCCTCATAGAAGTTGCTACCTCTGTCTTCCTCACACCCATCTCCAAGAGGGATCACCGCATTGACCTTGCTAGACCTGTCATCGACGCCACCATGACGCATGACAACACCACCATCCTATGCATGCTCTTCATCCCGCATCCAACACCGATACTCCGATGCGCCACGCCACCGAGACTCACCATCGCCTACGCGGTAGATGAACACCACATCACCGCAGCCCACCACCGTCCAGCAGCTGCTCCAAAAACGATTCCCTAATAGGTAGAGCGACACATAGAGCGCTGCCATCGTCCGATCCGGGAGACCCAGATCTAGGGTTTCCCCTGGAGCAGCACGAGTGAGTATACACAGACTGCGACGGCGATGCCTTCAAGAAGGTAATGACGCATGACATCACCATCGCTCGCCACGACGAGGGTCGGAGCATGGTTTTCACCGGCAGCCGCGCATCCCCAACTCGCTGCTAGGATTAGATGTGAGATCAGGAGATCGTCACAACCAGCCCCAATCCGACCGACCACCTCCGACGGAGAAAATGGGCACCACCGCCATGCCTAGAGCAGCTGCCCTAGGATTCCTCACGATTCAAGAGAGGCCCGATAGCGCCTCCCTGCCAACGGCGTCGCCACCTGCAGATTCGCGCCATGGCCGCCGCCTCCCCGCACCGCTGCATCAGGGAAGGCCTGGCGGATCGCCGCCGCCGTGCCCGCCGGTCCGCAGCCGAGGAGAGTCCGCCGCCACCTCCACACCACCAAGGCTTTGCCTGGCAGCGCCTCGGGCGGCGGCGGCGGGAGAGAAGGGCGCCGAGGGGAAGACGAGGAGGAGCGCCGGTGGCCGCCCTGGCGCGCGGGGGCGAGAGGGTTAGGTCATGAGGGCGAGAGGGTTAGGTCGCGGGGGCATTTCGTGAGCACGTCCATTCGATTGAACCCCTATATTAACATGTAGAGCTTCCGAGTCTAAGTCAGGATTCAAACCATTCTCTATGTATGCAAACTCAAACTGCATGCATTTACATGACATGTACACATGTACAGCATGAACTGTACCGCTCCAGATTCCGAAATTCACGACGAAAGCATGAACTTCATCATTCGGCTTTACAGAGATTTTCATACCCTCTCCATGCAAAGTCTCAGCCAAGCAAATTTGAAAACAGAAGAAAGTCTCAGCCAAGCAGAAACGCCGGCGTTCCATCATGCGTACGATAGCTAGCTACAATGCACCTAAGGTCAAGGTTCTGGAATCGACCTCCATGTGTCAAGATACAAAGTGACACCATCACCATTGCACCACAGTCCAGATTATTAAATCAACCTCATGCGTTTATTTAATTATCGGGACAAAGCAGAATGTCATGTACTCGTATTTGCAATATATAATACAGTAGCAGTACCTTATGCGCTTCTTTAATTATCAGGACAAAGCAGAATTCCTTGGCCTTAAAAATCACATTTATCTGAGGAGACCAAGTACCAATGTCACGTGTTTTGATGACATGGCTTGCCTGACCAAGGAGGGGGAGTCTCTGAAATTTGGTGCTAGCTATGTCCTGTTCTCGAGTTGCACAACGGCCCTCATGGTGGGTTTTTTAGTTGCTAGCTAGATCAAGAGGAGATCAACTTTATTCTAACTAGTGCGATCTGCCGCATAGATGTGTGTATCTTCAAAGTGGGAGTAGTACTTTGGTGACTAAAATATAGATTTTCAAATGATAGAAGTTTAGGTGAAAACAAAATAACAGAGTCTTCACAGAGTGCAGCGATTGTACAGTGCATGGGGGCAAAGTCTTCACAGAGTGCGGCAATTGTACCATGCATGGGACCTCCCGTGCACGGGTTCATTAGGTTACGTATCGATCATTGTGTGCTAATCTGCCGTAGTCATCTGAAACACAACCAAACTCGACGAAACTTGATGAATCAGTTCTTAAAGCAGGAAATCAACGGCCCAGACATGTATGGGCATGGGACAAGAGCATTTGTCGGTCTTCACAGCTTTCTCTGCACTGGGCAGGTCCAAGGTTTATTCTAAGGGAGGAGGTTTGCATGGAACTGTTGTGTCATTTAATTACTTGCAAACTACGACACAATGTGATCGTGGCGATCCACTCCCGGTACGCATAAGCACAACATAGTTCAGAGCTTTCCTTCAACAGATTTAGTTCAGACTTATTTCTTTCTTTCAGTAATAAATGCTCATGAATCGGAGACAGATGGTACAAGTTTCGGCGGCTCGTGTGGCTTGAGCCCCGCTAACTTTCACTGCCGTTTCGGGAAAAGAACGCTGAGCTGAAGCTATCTATCACTCTGTTGTAGTACCGCGACATGTGCTTAAAATTTTCCCGTTTTGCTGGGCAGAAGCGTAGCTATCGGCGTCAGCCCCACGCAAGAGAGCAGGAGCAACGACGTCCCTTGCAAGTTTCATGCGGTACAAAGGTCTGGAAAGATGGATATTTCGTTCGTGTCGTCATTACAAGTTGTGTACTACATTGATAAGTACAGAAAAGAACACATCGAAAAACAAGTACAGAGAGGAACAGTATGTGCAAATGGTGTGCCAAGTGCCAACACAGTCGACATGCTCAATCGTACAGGCCTAGAAAGCACAGTAAGCATGGATTCTCCCAAAAGGAAGACAGTTGCACAAGATATATCTTTCCACGGAATGGAAAATTAAACAATAATCTTCTTTGTAGAGATCAGTACAGTCAAGTTGGCCATTCTGAACAACATTCTGAACCACCAGAGAAGAAAGATACCCAATCAGATGAAGAACATTACTGAACCTTCTGGCTTTGTTGTTGTTGAATGAATGGGACTGGACCCTGTGCTGTCTCTGAAATTCCAATCCATTTGCTCCTCCCGTCGGTCCAATCTGAAACGGACACACAAGTACACGGCGCCGTGCTTCCATCGGAACCGTGAGTACACAATCGGACGCACGAGGAGGCTCGGTGAGAACGCCAGATACGAGCCGTTCCAAGTGCCGGCGCGCGCGCGCAGAAACCTTCTCCGCCCGCCCAGCGGTTTCCCGTGCCGACGACCCGCCCAAGTCAAAAGCCTCAGCCCGCACGCCATCTCGCCCGTCCATCCCTCACCACGTCACACCGGACCAAACCCCGCCGTCGATAAGCTAGCCACACCAAGAGCCATTGACGCCGGCACCAGCGCACCACCTGTGTCCGCGTGTATATATATCCCGATACCGCCAAAGAAGCCGGTAGCTAGCTCACGCACAGACACGCAGACGGCACGCCGAAGGACACGCGCGACGATGGCGAGGTCGTCGTGGAAGTCGCTGTTCGGCTGCTTCAGCTCACACTCCGCCGCCGCCGCGGCAGCCGCCTCCGGCAAGAGCAGCAAGAAGAAGAGCGCCAAGAAGAAGACGAAGGTGGCGGCGTCGGGGAATAGCAGCAAGCCGCGAAGGCCGAGCCGGTCGCTGCACGGGCGGATGTCCTTCTCGGACCTGAGCCTCAACGGCGGCATGGTGTCGCCGGAGGACCTCTCGCTGTCGCTCGTCGGCTCCAACCTGCACGTCTTCACCATCGCCGAGCTGCGCGCCATCACCAGGGACTTCTCCATGACCAACTTCATCGGAGAGGGAGGTTTTGGCCCCGTCTACAAGGGCTACGTCGACGACAAGGTCAAGCCCGGCCTCCGCGCCCAGCCCGTCGCCGTCAAGCTGCTCGACCTCGAGGGAAACCAGGGGCACAACGAGTGGCTGGTACGTATGCATTATCTACCCCTCTTCATCACCGAACACCAACAGTTATTAGTTATTTAGCTAGCTTTATATTTCCGAAATTAGTTGCCGAGAAAATGCGGTCTATTCATTTGTATTGCACATTTGCACTCATGGCTACTACTCTAGCTTCACTAGTCGATAAGATTTGCCTCCCTACTGAAAAGTTAGCTGAGCTGCTCTTAATGACGATCAGACGTTTGAGTTAGCTATATACAGGCATTCAAATTCAAGTCAATTTGAAAGCTATATGTTCATGTGAAAGCTATATGTTCATGTGAATACAGTTTCTTTCTTTTTACGAAATGGCTTACTACAAGTTTTGCAATGAACGTACATATTTTTCCTTTCCAAAGCGAAACATAATAGATTCAGGAAACCATGACATAACCTTCCTACACTAAAAGATTGTCCCTTCTGCTGTAATTGATTGTATTGTAGACTTGTAGCACTTCCAATCAGTCTTGTGCATATACCTACCTCCCCTCTAATTTGTTATTTTTTCCATTGTTTATCTGTTAATATTCCAAACCACTAGTCTTTTCTTACAAGTAGAAGTTTCCTTGGTGTTGACATATTCTCTCGACAAAAATAAACTCCTGATCTTTCAAGAAAGTTTTAGGTGTATGTGGACGCTTGACAACATGCGTACATCCCTGGGGCAAATTCAATGAAACAGTTGTTTTGCTTGCTCGTCTCTGCCACACTTCCTTTGCTGGTTTATTGTCTGTTTGACCAGTTGAAAGCAAACCAGTGAAATAGTAGTATAGTACTAGTACGTTTACATTTGACTCATGAACTGCAAGAAAGATAATAATTTGTGAATTCTACGATGCAGACCGAAGTCATTTTCCTGGGGCAACTGAGGCATCCTAACCTGGTCAAACTGATCGGTTACTGCTACGAGGACCAGCACAGGCTCATCGTCTACGAGTTCATGACCAGGGGCAGCCTCGAGAAACATCTCTTCAAAAGTAAGTACATAAACAAAAAAAATCAACTAATTTGCATACTCACAGAAACTTTTTAGATATATCAGTTAACTATTTTTGCCGACAAGAAAACGAGATATTGTTTTATCCAACAGTTGAACACGTACGTACGCTACAGGAATAGTGTAATTGGTAGTACTGCGGCAAGTGTTAACCTTGCACACCACAAGAAAGGGATATTCCTGAGACATTGCTGTCGACCGATATCCTTTTCCTCGCTGCATCATGAAGCTAAAAGAGATTCGGTCGAGTCGCACACATCAATCGAAATGGAAGGGGGCTGCTGTTTTTACCAACCACTTGCTCTCCCATCGGCCGGTGCAGCTTGATTGATAGATACATATGTCGACGGATGAATCCGAGTGGCATCCCTTGCTCTGCACCCTTCGATTCTTTAATCTAATTAACCTGTCTCATGGGTTCAGTTCAGACTTCAGACTGGCTTTTAGAATTGTCGATGTGGTGTCTATTTTCTAGAGTTACATCATCATCTTCCACTCCCTTGGCATATACCTGGAGACGTATTGGAGAGATCTGGAGTCATTTTCTGTTAATCACTTTGATCGATTTTCACACCACACCGGCATATCTTCTTTTTGGCTATTGGTGCTATGTCTCGGCGACGTCGGCGTCTGTTTCATCGATGATTAATCCGAATGTGTCAAGGTGGTTTAGGGATAGCGCACCTGCACCAGTTGTTGTCTCTCTCTAGGCTCAGTTGTTTCACTTTAAAATCTTTATGCAAAGTTGTTTCACTAAACTGGCCCTCCATCCATCGTGGGGCCTTCGGATCAACATATACACAGAGCTAAATACTCGCTCGATCGTAAGTCAAAAGTTGTGATATTATGCCGATCAAATCATGCGCTCGTTATTCATCTCCATCACCTTGGGGAAACGGACAAAAATAAAGATGCCTCATGCTTTATTAACGAGAGCAACCTGCTAGCACTGAAAATTAAGTAAGGTGGAATTGTCCTTGGTTAATTTTTTTTTGTTATGATTTCAACTTTGGTTAACTTCATCTAATCCACTGAATTAACTAAATTCGTGCGTGATGTAAATGCAGAGTACGCCGCGTCGCTGCAATGGTCAACACGGCTGAAGATCGCCGTTGGCGCTGCCAAAGGGTTGGCCTTTCTCCATGAGGCCGAGAACCCGGTCATCTACAGGGACTTCAAGACCTCCAACATCTTGCTAGACTCGGTACGTGACCTCATCTTACGTTCATTCTTCGCCTACCTCTGTGCCTCTCACAGTTAAAGATAGATAGGACTTGGTGATTCATTTGTGAGAGATGGATTATTATCCATGTGAAGGCGTGCTTATTCGCAGCGAGTAAACTGCTGAAATTGTCAGGTTGCCAAATGCCAACTACTGAACAACGAAATGTTGACTACTGCACTAGGTCACACCTTGCCAACTAGACTTAGTCAGGATTCGGGTCTAATTCAACTATTGCAGCGCATCCGTACTGACTCTTGCTGATTACATGCATTGGTTGATGTGATTGATCAGTTCATTAAGTAGCAGAGTTGGTGGAGTGTAGTGGAAGTCTGAGTGCATTTGGTTTGGTTCAGTCTATCCCACTACTGACTACTAGGCACACTGCTACATCTATATTCCATCTGATTGGTTTAGTTCAGTCAGATACTCCAACTCAGACATTTTCGTATAAATATTCAGCTCCAAGTTGCAGTTTGAGTAGAAATATTAACTTTTTGAAATTTGCAACTTCTCTAGGATTACAAAGCAAAGCTATCGGATTTCGGGCTAGCCAAAGATGGACCTGAGGAAGACGAGACACACGTCTCGACCCGGGTCATGGGCACGCAAGGCTACGCTGCACCGGAGTACATCATGACAGGTAAATACAAGGCACAAACATATAAAATCCACGGATGTTATTCGAATCAGAAGCTAGTTAACACCCATGCATTTCATCCTACAGGCCATCTGACCGCGAAGAGCGATGTGTATGGTTTTGGAGTGGTGCTGCTGGAGCTCCTAACAGGACGCAAGTCCGTCGACAAGAACCGACCACCGCGGGAGCAGAACCTGGTGGACTGGGCACGGCCGTACCTGAACGACTCTCGGCGGCTGGACCGTGTCATGGACCCGAACCTTGCCGGGCAGTATGCCGGAAAGGCCGCGCAGAAGGCCGCAGCACTGGCGTACCAGTGCGTGAGCCTAAACCCCAAGTCTCGCCCGCACATGTCTGCAGTGGTCGACGCTCTGGAGCCACTCCTCGCCCTCGAAGACGATGGCCTAGTCGGTCCGTTTGTGTACGTGGCACCACCCGACAATGGTGGCAATGATGGCAGGGAGGGAGGCCACACGAGACGAGCAGGCCGGAGAAGGTCCCAAGATGCAGCAGATTCTGTTGCCGTTGTTGTGGAGCGTGTGTGATGGTATGAGTAGACATTATTTGGAGCTTGCATCGAACAATAGCACACCAAATTGAAATTGGAATGTTTGTGGAATCATGGTTGCATTTATCACCTCAGAAAGAGAAGGAGAAGCTTGGAGAACTAGAGATTGTAAAGAAAATAGGCCATCTCTTATTTCACACAAAAAGAGATACTTGCATAAGAATGCACTTCAGTACTGTAGCATTTTACTTTTCTTGGGAGTTTTAGGAAATAGGCTGACTTGTGAAACGAGAGTACGCAACATATAGTTATCGGTATATGTAGGTTGAAACCTATGTTTTCTATATTAGACTTGTAATAAGGGTTGTATAGGACATGTTATAATATACCAGCTGTATTCTACCCAACTCTTGTATGCCACCGTGGGGGCTATTCCCACACATATATTAACATGTAACCAAGCACATGGAGAGGGTATCGTTCAATCCCATCTCAATGGACATGGTACCAAAGCATCCTCTTCTCGACGTCTAGCCTCCACCGAAAAGCCACAAAACCAAAACCTAGTTGATCGGCTAGCCCATCAAAGCTAAACTCTGTGATTTTGGTCGTCTGGTCGATCTGGTGTGAGAGGAATACCAGAGTGTTTGAAAAGGTCTCCAAGCCAGTCAATGTGCTAACGGATCAAATTAAAGATGAGGCAAAGCAGTGGAGTCTAGCTAGCGCTGGTTGTTTATCTCTCCCAACCCCTAAGTCTCTGGTTTTGTTCTAGCTGTTTGTGTTGTTTGTAGCAGCTCAGTAACGATGACTAGAGCGTGTGGTTTCACTTTCTTCCCGGAACTGTTTTTCTGGTGGTCGTTCTGTAAACTCTGTAAAATAGCCACCTCGGTGGTTTCCCCCCTTCTAATTTTATACATGCAGTGCTCATGCATGGTTCCAAAAAAAGAAAACAATTTAGATGGTGAAGCAAGCAGTCTGAAGCTGGGACAATAAGGGAGCAGCAAAGCATAAAAGAATAAGACTACAAAAGATCAACTGAATGATCAATAAATAATCTGGATCAATCGTATAAAGCATACCAGTTCACTACTGAAGAAAAGCATCAACTGAAGGCTTAGTTGTAGTGTAGAGATATCATTCAATTTATAAAGATGTAAAATCTGGAACAAAGTACAAGTAGCTTAGAAGATGTGTTTGGTTGAAAAAGTGGTAACGCAAATATCAAACTGGGATTAGGGTGTAAGGGTATCAGGTTATGGAGGTGTTTGGTGGGGCTAAGTAATCTGTATCAACATAATCAGGGTCTGAATCCATGCACACAAAAAAAAAAAACAAAAGGCACCTATTAAATATGAATTGGAGAATCCAATCCACTATCAAAGTGCGCAAACTACAAAATAAGCTGCAAACGCAGATGGAGACAAGACCGTCAGAACCGGATACAGATCATGTCTCTGCTTGCTCCCATTGGTGATGAAGAAACAAAGAGGGGCATCGACGGCCGATGCGGCTACTCCCGTGGTGCAGCGGCTGCGGACATAAAGGGATCTCGAGGTGGAGAACCCAGCTGCCACCGGCATTCTAATGAACGAATAATCATTTGAATTTCCCATCTTTTTCAGCTCTGCTCCCGAACTTGTTAAAGAAAGGAGATTGATCTTGACGTCGGCGTTGGTTTTTCCAACGAAAAACAAGAACATTCTTTCACGAACTTCCAGCGTTGCTGCGAGGCGGAGGAGGTTTGGCTGGAGGATATTTGTGGGAGAGTTTGAGCGAAGAAGTCGGCAGCAAGTTAAGGGAAGATTAGAGACGGTAATGCAATGTGAGTCTGTTTGCAGGCCATGGAAGCCAAACACGATTAATGGTAAGTATAAAATGCCAGTGTAATCTGATAATGGAAGAAAATCTTTGACTAAACACGTCTTTAGCATGCACCTTTCAGCTCAAGAAACAAACAATTATCTAGCGGAACAGCGGAAGGGACCAATAGAATAAAGAATACATGAGCTTGAATATTTCCTTAATTATAAACATCTACCGCTAAGCATCAACTCAGAAAATATGTTCTTATCAATCATATGACAAAAAGGCAAACAGAGCAAGCATAGCAACCAGTTCTTTTAATAAACAAGATAACAAAACAGTGTGGCATCTGTTTTATCTTGTCTTGTCAGTTTTATAAACCAGAACAAGAAGTATGTAGTTCCTAGTAGACAAACCTATGTACCATGCAAAAATTGAAATGCAGTAGTAAAAGTAACATCTGAACCAAGCTATTTACTTTACCTTGACATAGTTGTCCCAAACATCATTACAGTCAACAGAAATCTTCTTTCTGTCCCAATCCCCTAATTCTTCTCCATCAGGTATGCCCAATTATGGCAACAATGGTAACAAAGAATCTCACGCTGCCTATTTTGTTATCTTCCTCCTCTCATCATCAACCATGTCAACTTGCAAACTAAGGTGCTGTCTGACATCTACATATATATATATATGAAAGAACAATAATCAATCTTAGGAATGAAGATGATAGACAATTGTGAAAGAAACATCAAATAATAAATAAGGCAAGTGACAGGAAAAAGAACTACAGAGAATTGATAAACTACTGCCATCAATAATTGGCAAAGCTTATTAAAAATATGATAAATTAGAAGATAAAAGTATACCAATTACAAGAAAATCCCAGAGAAGTGATAGCAATGAAATCATGCTTCATATGAAAATTGTACAAGAGGGATTTAAAGGATACCCTATGAAATTGCAGTAACATCTCCTGCAAATTTGTTGTATGCCAGGATTGAAGCAGACGATGCATGCTCATAAAAAATGAAAACAGAGATCCTATGCATGCAGACTGATACCATTCTCAAGATAAAATAGACGTAGGCCACTAAGTATATAAAAATAATTATCATCTAATGGTGTATATCAAATAAGTCTTGATAATAAATCTGCAGACAGTAAAACAGCACAACTACTGCTGCATTAAAATTATTTGCATGGCTTCAATCTAGATATATTCCTAAAATCTGCTCAGTATGTGCATGTCCTGGTCATGTCCGTGAGGAAAAAACATGGGTTTTCAAATCTGAACTAAATATTAGAACCATCAAAGATAATGCTTAGGTCAAAAGATCAAGACGGTCTCCATTATACATGCACACAGATGTGCAAATTTCAGACCCATAGGGTACCCTCCGACCTTCTTTCAATCTTTTTTTTTGAACGGGAAGAGAGGTCTGGAAACACACCGATGCTCCTTCATCAACAGCACGACCATGATCATTTCCATGGCATGAAATTCATGTAATGCAAGAACCTATTCCTCATGATCAGAAATTCAGAACCTTTTAAAAAATGGATGTGTATTTGGCATGGATGTGTTTTTAGTCACTGAATTAAGACAACAAGTAATGATGTCATTCTTATAAACATATGACATTTTAGAAGCTACCTTTTTCAAGAAAAAAGAGCCCCCTAGATTGTAATGTATGACTGACGTATCAAAAGGGCTAGGAAAATCTACCAATTAGCAGACAGAAACAGAGATGCATATCAACCCTGCACACAGCTTTTTACCGATTGAAGTTGAATAAAATGACTAACGGCACTGCATTTCACATGGATCTTGTTGAAGTGTATAAGTAGATTGCTAGCCCTTTCCATCAGTTCGAACTTTTGGTTGTGTTGGCTAGTGCATGAAGCTTAACAGATCTAACTGACCCACAAGGATATATAGTATGGAACAAGTAGAATTATGTGATCACTGCTTTGAAATAAAATCAGTTGTGTGCAGCATTTGTAGTTTTATTTATCTGCATGATCCAGCAGAAGCTGGCATGATAAGACATTAGAGAATTGTTAAATTCATAAGGGCTAACAATTGCCATAACTCATAAACAAGGAACTTGCAACAAATTGACATTGCCTGCAGAATTTGCAGTGTTCATTGTTTGTATAATTTGGCAAAAAAGCTGCTACAGTAAGACATTCAGATACTCGTGAAAGTTTACTCACAGTAACTAGGATCTCGTAACAAAATGCAAAAAGGTAAAAGTCTACACCCAGAGAATGTAACATATTTAGCTTATCAATCTAAAGCCTTTATCAAAATAAACAGCAAGAGCAACCAACACAGTAAATTCTTGATTTCCAAATGGAGAAGTGCTAAATCAACAGGAAAAGCATATGGAAAAATAGAAGGCAAAATGGACAACTGAACATCTATACAAACATTTTCTAATTACCTATAGCTCTATTCAGGTATTTGGACAGTTGAGATGGGTAAGCAGGACTGAAATATCCTCTGATAAAAAACGGTGCCAGCTCTACCAATTTCTTCATCTTCTGGTCAACGGTGATTAACCACATCTTCTGAGTGTGAGATTTCAGTTTACACAACAGGTTACCAGAATCACCGCTGTGGGGATTTAGGTTCAGAACAGGGTAGGATGCAAAAACATTCTTCAATGTTGATTCTCCGTCTCCATCAAGCAGCACAGGATACCTTTGGTAGTCAACAGATATTTCTTCGTCAAGACTCATCTGCTCCTTATGCCAATAGTTGGAAGAACTCACTCGAGACCATATTATGATCCTCCACCCCACAACATGTTTGGGCTTTCCAAAAAATTCCGAATCATAAATTATATCCCTGTGCCAATTTGATATTCCATCAACTTGCCTTGTTTGAGTTTCTACCTCGACAAGTTTGATCAGACCATTGCTGCAGCACGCAACATCTCGAATAGGCCACGGACATACTGCAAGATTATATATGTTACCAGGCAACAGCATGGGCAATTGGATGAACTGCACCATGGGCATTTCGTCGAACACATTGCAGACCAAGATTCCTCTCCAGAGATCGGCCCAGCCGAATGTGCCTCCTCCAAAAGAAATCACCTTGTGGCCTGCAGGTATACGGTTTGTCCGCGAACGACGCCTTGGTGCTCCAAGCACCGGTGATGGACGAGAAGAGATGAAGGTCGTAAATCCAAGGAGCCTGTGTCAAGCATAGAGCGGCGACGAGGAAATGACCGTCGTCGTCGCCATGGGGCAGGAGGGCGACCTCCCAGGCTCTGAGCACGAGCGGATGGGGATCTGGGAGCAGGTGGAGTGACGGCCGTCCGGGGCCAGCTTTGTAGACCAAGTACTCGCGCAGCTCCAGCTCATCGTAGGGGCCGAATTTGAAGGTGACCCAGAGGAGGAGGAGGTCCTTGTCGGAGCAGATGACGCGGGGAAGTGGGCGCCCGTGAGGCCCGGGCAGTGGATGCTGGGCGGAGCCACCACCGGGTCGAGGAGGGTCGGTCGACCCGGCTCAGAAATTGGGGAAAATAATCGACCCTAAGAGCACAATGGAGCGACGCATTTCGGAAGCGCTTCCGTATACATCGTCTCGCGGGTCGCGCGTCCGTTTGCGTCTGGGTACCCATTTTTTTAAACTTAGTACATTCAAACTATACAAAGTAGTTCTAGAAGCCTAGACTACTTGCTGCCTGACGGGCCGGCCCCGTCGTTGCGTTGCTCCCTCGTCTGCTTCTCCGCCGCCTCCCGTGCGGCCGCTAGGGCTCGGTACGCTGCTGCGTTCTCTAGCAGGCACTGCCGCAGCCTCGTGTTGACGGCGTCGTCCTTGAGTGTCTCGAATGACTCGACTATTGCCCTCTGCTCCGCCGCCTTCTCCTCCGGGGTAGGCGCATCAGGGTCATCGGAAGACCATGATATGTTGGAGTCGGAATCCTCTGCGGCTGCGGCGGCGGCCACCCTGCGTTGTTCCATCTCGGCGTCGACCGCCGCATGGGCCGCCCGCTCCTCCTCTGCTTCCTTCTCCGCTTCAGCCAGGGCCTCGGCGTCCCTGACCAGGTCGAGGAGGTCGGTGTTTTCATCGCCGTTCCAGCGGCCCGCCGCCGCCTTCGTCTCCAGTCGCCTCCCCCTGCTCAGCGCCTCAGCTCGTCCCCATCTCCGACTCCAATCACCTGATCTCTGCTCGGCCGGTCGGCCCTGCCCGGCTGCCCCCCAGCTCGGCTCATCCCCGGCTGATTTCGATGGACGCCGATGAGGAGGCAACTTAATGGTATGATACTATCTTATCAAAATGTAGCTTTATTTTGGTGTTCTTGTTTTTTATAGTCATTTTGTTGTTGTACTTGATGAAATATGCAAATTAAATCTTTTTGGACCTTTTTTTATGAATACATTTGCTCTTTTCTATTAATTTTTTTTAGAACTTGTTTCGACCCCACTCAGTTCAATTCCTGGCTCCGCCACTATGCACACGCAGGAGACGCCCGGCGGGTCGGCGACGCAGAATTGTCACGCCTTTAGTTTAGACAGAGCCGAGGCAGCGCCACCTAGGGAGTAAAGTGTAAATAAAAGTGGCGCATAAGGGTGCGTGTGTTAAGTTAACTTATGGGTCCAGTGGGCCAGTCAGGAGGCGTGTGTGGTGTGAGTACGGTGCGGTTATAAGCAGCATGTGTAGGAGGAGGAAGACAAGTTTGAAGAAATAGATGAACAAAGTAATTTGTTTCTCCTCTCTATGCTTTGCCTTATCTGTTGATTCTTTTTTCTTTTGCAAGTTCATCTCGCATCATAGATCCCTGTTGGCAATCATACCGGCAGTGGGATATTACACTTGGTATCAGATTTGGGGACGAATTACTCGGGCGCAGTAACGTGGTTAAATTTTCCTCTCCAGATTTGGGTTTCATAATTCCAGGAGACGCCCGGTGGGTCGACGACGCACAATGTGGCCTGGACGCTATAACCGGTGCTCGAGGAGGCTTGAGCGGTGGTGGCCTTGGTGCGGTCAGCGACATACGCCAGCGGCTACATGAGAATCGGGTCGGGGGAGGCGGTGGCTGCGTCGGGGCACGGGAGAGGCGGGGGGGGGGGGGGGGGGGCCCGGACAAGAGGTCGAGTAGTGATACTCGAGAATCCAAACTGGAGGACATGGTGCTCCACGCGGTGGTTGGTCGGTGGCGGCGGCGCTGCCTGCTGTAGTTCGGCAGAGACGACGAGGCGAGCAGCACGTCTGCACGGAGTAGTTTGCTCACGTGTCCAAGACGATACATATGTTTGGGTATTCTTATTTTTTTGCCAACTAAGATCCATCTCCAGCCGCGTCTTCAAACGGCGCTGCCTGCTGTAGTTCGGGAGACGACGGGGCGAGCAACACGGGGTAAGTTCGCTCCCGTGTCCAAGGCGATACACATGTTTGGGTTTTATTATTTTCTTGGCAAATCTAACTCTTGACAAAACTAATGCCGATAATCTGACCCTCGGTAAAAACTATTTTAAAATCTGACAAATGAATTTGATGCTGGAGCTGAAATTGTGAAAGTCGGCGCCAAGTTTTTCAATCTAAGCATAAAGATTTCAAATCTCTAACACAAGACAAACTTTATTATCTTTGTGTAGCTCAGAATACATAACATTTGATTTATTCAAAGGTTGGGTCATACCCCGTTTGCACCACCCATGGTAGAAGTCTACGAAGGCCATCATCCCCTTCACTCTAATCTAATCACATGTTAGGGGAAAAACTCTTAATTTGTATCACCCCTAAAATTAAATTAAATAGTCATTAACTAAATTCGTATCAACTCCTTTGCATGATTAAGTAGTTGCAGATTTTTAACTGTGCCACGATGTGACATGCTTGGCTTTTGACAGCGCAAGCTCTCTTGGCGAAGGATCCGATCACCTCGTAGTCCTACTGTTGTTTCCTCCCCTTGGGTTCGACGGTGACCCGAACATCGCCCGTCATGCAGCTGAGCAACACCTTAGGGTCTTGCAAAGTGAACACCGGCTTGCTCGGTTCACCGTAGTCCATGAGATACCCCTTCCACCTTTTTTCACGCTCGTAGCTTGAAAAACTCCTCCATGGCAAGAAGATCAAATTGGTTCAAAACATTTTATTTCTCAAATTCTCCGCTCTAGCTTTACTCAGATGCGTCTCGTACAGAAAAAGAACATCTAATTTTTATTCATGTCTAGATATCTAGGAGTGCACGAACTGTCGTGGATTTAAGTAACCCTTGGCAGTTTAGACCTACGATTTTCAATTTGACTGAGTAGGATCCTCAAGGGAGCCTGCCGATCCTTTGATTGAGCGGGAAAGCTCGCCATACTTTTTTTATCTCTTAGTACGATCTATCCTCGGAGAAGTTTAGGACCGTAAGCACACATAAATCCCCACACATGCAAATGTAGTCACACGCCTAAAATTGATGGATACATAGAGCAGTTTCCTGATCCCATTGCTTGGTCCAACATTAATTTTTTCTTTGGATTGTAGTACTTTCTTAGGATTTCTGTATGAGTCTAATTCTTAGGATTTTTTTCTGTGATTGCCTTTGGATCGAAGGAACGGTGCAACCTATCTTCCGAGGGATTGGATTCTTATGCCTCAGTTTCATAGGAATTTAAACATTCGTTCAATATCATTTTACTTTTCTTATGTTTTTTCTACGTTTTATGCAAACTAGCATTCTTATAGTTTTCATGTCTTTTACAATCATTCCCTCTGTTGTGTAGGACCCAGTATGTGAATTTCCAGTGTTTTTCTATTTTTGTAGTTTGAGTTCTGCGGTCCAAAGAGAAAGTATGGAAGGTATTTAACTATTTATTTCTAGGGCTTATCTATGTCTCAGTCGAGTGAGATTTTCTTAAGTTTCAGTCACATGAAGAAAGTGAAACAACAACTTAAAGAAAACTGGAAATCGATTCAATTGCCCTTTTTTACAGAAAAGTGCTAGAGAGGCACATTTAATTTATGGGCATTTGAGATTTAAGAAAATCTCGGTAGACTAAGACATAGCAAATTCGTTATGATTTTTTTTCTCAAGTAGAGGGAGAGAATGTAAATGTATGCACATATTTGTAGGCATGTTTAGCAACATCAACCTTACACCGTACATAACACTTCCACATTTAGCATACCCTATGAACTGTAAACTATGAATGAAAAGGCCAAAATTGAGTATAGTATTCCCTTTATACCAAATTATAAGACATTTAGGTTATAGAACGGTGTGCTAGAAGGCCTTATAATTGGGAGTTCAACAAATAATCAACCAATTAATATGGACCTTTCGAACAAATTGCTTGTATAAAACCCTATGGGTTGAGTGACAAATGCGATCACCTCGGCCGATCCCGTTTTGTACGGTTAACACCTTGTGGATTCCCCATTTATGTTGTCAAGGATCGCAATCACGCCAATCACAAAGGCTTAGTCCTATCCCGTTTGCACCACCACATGGTAGAAGTCCCCGCCGGCCATCATCCCCTTCACCCCAACTTGATCACACGTTAGGGAAAAAACTCTTAATTTGTATCACCCCTAAAATAAATTAAATTGAATGACCATTAACTAAATTCAACTCAACTCCTTTGCATTATTAAGTAGCTGCATGCTTTTACATGTGCCACGGCCTGGCCTTCTCGGCTTTTGACGGGGAAATCTCTCTCAGCGAAGGATCTGATTACCTTGTAGTTCCACTGCCGCTTCATCCCCTTGGGCAAGACGGTGACCCGGACATTGCCCAGCATGCATCTGAGAAGCACCGTAGGATATTGGAAAGTGAACACTGGCTTGCTTGATTCACCGCAATCCATGAGATACCCCTTAAACCTGTTGTTCTGAAAAGAATATCAAATTGGTTCAAATTATTTTCTTTCACAGATTCTCCATAGCTTTTCTCAGATGCGTCTCGAACATAAAAAAGAACATCTGATTTTATTTCAACCTGGATATCTAGGAGGGCACAAAATCTAATGGATTTACATAAGCCTCGGCAGTTTAGACCTTTTATTAGTGCGACCGGGCAGCAGGATGCTAGGGGAGCCTGCCAATCCTTTGATTGAGTTGCAAAGGTCTCCAGGACAGAGATTTGATACACATGTGCACGAGTGATTTCTTTATTAAAAAAAATTGAAAAATAATATTTCTAAGTTTCAAAAAATTCTGAAAACAAATCATGATGTAGCCAGTAATGTTTCTCACAAACGAACAAATTTTTTATTGGAAACAATGTGTGGTTTGGACTATACACACAAATAAAAAAATGTAGATCTAAGCATAAAGATTTCAAATCTCTAACACAAGACAAACTTTATTATCTTTGTGTAGCTCGGAATACATAACATTTGATTTATTCGAATCAGCCTCCTTGCATAATAAAATGCAAGGGAAAGGCTGTCTACAAATACCCTTCCCCAGAACCCACAATGTGTTGGAGCTTTCAGCAAGGTACGCCCTTTTTAGTGGAATAAATGATTAGCTACTTTTAGAATTTTGTTTCATAATTTTTTTATGAAAATAAATTTTTGAATTTACTAATATGTCGAGAGCATTGGTGCCCGGGAGCCAAAATGACTTTCCGAGGTCATCATCATTTTTTTTTGTTCTCTTGCTACGATCCATCCTCGAAGGAGAAGTTTAGGAAGGTAAGCACACACAAATCTCTACACCTGCAAATGCAATAACACACCTAAAATTGATGAATGCCTAGAACATTTTCCTGATCCCATTGCTTGGTCCAACATTAATTAATTCTTTGGATTGTAGTACCATGGTATGGATTTTGTAGGAATCTAATTCTTAGGATCTATGGATTGCCTTTGGATCAAAGGATGGTGCAACCAAAGTTCCTAGGGATTGGATTCAAATGCATGAATTTTGTAGGAATTTAAACATCCTTTGAATCTCATTTTTAGGATAGAGTCTATTTCCTGTTTTTTGACGGTTTACCCAAAATATCATTCCTGTATTTTTCCTGTATTTTGCAACCCTTTCATCTGTTGTGCATGGCCCAATTTGTGAACCTCTAGTCTTTTTTCTATCTTTTTAAATCTGGCGATCCAAAGAGAAAGTATCGAGGGTATTTAACTATTTTTTTAGGGTTTATCTATGTCTCAGTTGACGTAGAGTTTCTTAAGTTTCAGTCACGTGACAAAAGTGTAACTGCAATTTAGAAAAGAGTACAGCTCGGTCCGGTTGCACTTGGTTACCAAAAAAGTGCAACTGATCGAAGAACTTTTTATGGGTGAGTAAGATTTAAGAAAATCTTTGTGGACTAAGACGTAGCAAATCCGTAATGAATTTTCTCAAATAGAGGGATAAAGTGTAAATGTATGCACATATTCGTTTCCATGTTCAACAACGTCAACCTTACACCGTTTACAATACTAGCACACTTAGCATACCCTATGAACTCTAAGCTAGCAATGAAAAGCAAAAAAAAAAAAAAAAAAAAAAAAAACGTAGTATAGTATTTCTTTAATACCAAATTATAAGACGTTCAGGTTAATACAACAGTGTGCTAGAACGATCTTATAATTCTATATAGAGGGAGTTCAACAAATAATCAACCAATTAATATGTACAGTTCGAACAAATTTCTTGTATACAACCATATGGATCGAGTGACTAATGCGATCACCCCAACAACTCCCATTCTGTATGGTTAACACCTTGTGGATTCTCCATTCGTGTTGTCAAGGATGGCAATCACACCAATTACAAAGGCTTGGTCATAGCCCGGTTGCACCACCACATGGTAGAAGTCCCTGCCGGCCATCATCCCCTTCATTCCAATCTGATCACACGTTAGGGAAAAAACTCTTAATTTCTATCACTCCTAAAATTAAGTTACATTAAAATGACCATTATCTAAATTCAACTCAAATCCTTTGAATGATTAAGTCCGTAGCTGCAGGATTTTACCTGTGCCACCACGTGTCCTGCTCGGCTTTTGACGGCGCAAGCTCTCTCGGGGAAGGATCCGGTCACCTCGTAGTCCCACTGCCGCTTCCTTCCCTTGGGTTCCACGGTGACCCGGACATCGCCCGGCATGCAGCTGAGAAGCACCTTAGGGTCTTGTAAAGTGAACACCGGCTTGCTCGGCTCACCATAGTCCATCAGGTACCCTCTCCACCTGTTGTTCACGCTCAAAGCTTGAACAACTCCTCCCTGATGAGAAGATCAAATTAGTTGAAAATATTCAGAAATGATGGAAAACATGGAGTAGATAACACGAGCTTGATCTATGCATGAACTGATCACCTTCTTGTAAATGAAGAGGATCGCCGTGCCATCGCCGTCCCTGACGACGAGCTGCCCACTGGCGCCGATGATCCCGCAGCCGTCCACGCTGAAGACGACCCTCTGCTCCCGGTCGGTGACGACGAAGCCGCCGCCAGTCACGGTAGGTGGACGCCGCCGGACCAGAAGCACGGCCTGCAGAGAGCTGCAGAAGAACTTGCTGACAACTGGGTTGAGGGTCGTGTACGCACCCATGATATCCTGCGTATCGAAGTTCTCAGACAATGCATCGAATAAATAGAGTGATTTGAGTGTGGATGTGTCCCATGACTCACCTTGCGTCTACCCACCTGCTGCCTAATAACCGGCTAACTCTAATCGGCGATGTACGTGTGATTATCGTGAACCATGCGATTCGGCCAAGGTTAAGCGGTCGAAGCAATGTTGTGGCAAAGCCTAGCAAGCTCGTATATATACGCAGGACCACAGCTAGGAGAATGATGGCCCGGAAGAATCTTTGAATTCGCTTCCTTCCGGCCACCAAACTGCAGCTTTATGCAACCTCTTAGAGGAGTTTACGTTCAGCTAAACATAAGGATTATGCCTAATTGCAAGCCTAATCATGCACGCGCCCGTACGTGTGCGTTGCCTCTATGGATACCGTATACGGCAACGCTTCGTGCCTCGTTCATGCTGGGCAGGTTAAGGAGAGATGAGATGAGTCACTGATGGAGCTTATCCTCCTCACGAGTTTTATTTCCATCTTCAAGCAGGTGCGTTAATCATGGACACTAAGCAAATTCTCATCTTACTTTCAGGCTTTTTAGCAGGGTCTCCCGCAAATCACAGTCGCAGGCGTCGGCATAAGAGCGAAGAACTTCATATCGCAGGCAGCCAGGACAGTAGACAAATGTAGGCCGATCAATATGTAGCTCTTTATTTTAAAACTTTGGAAATCATAATTTTAAGTTTTAAAAAATTCTGATTTTTTTTTTGGATGTAGCCAATGATGGTATCTACAAATATGTAAAATCTCAGTGTGAAATTCTTAGTAGTTTAGGCTACACAAAAATGACAAATGTGTGGATCTGAGAATAATGAATAGTGCATATTTCAAAACTATAAAACTTGTCAGATTTTGTCATTTTTGTGTAATCTACAATGCAAAGAAATTCACATTAAGATTTTGCACGTTTGTAGATTTTATCATTATCTACATCCAGAATTATTTTCAGAATTTTTTGAAACTTAAAACTATGATTTCCGATTATTTAAAAATAAAGAGCTACATGTAGCTCGGCCTTCGTTTGCAGTTTTCAAGGTAGCCATGTACTATTTCTTGCTTTTTAGGGTTTTTGTTTCTCGCTTATAGCGTGTTGTAGCATACGCTCACCCGTTGCCTCGCCCAGCCAGCCCATTACGGGCTGTCCGTCTTTTCTTTGTTTTTCCTTTTTATTTTCTTGTTTTTTTTTGTTTTTATTTTTTACGTTTCTTTTTCATATTCTTTTTTCTTACCGTTTCACCTATTAGTTCCCTGTTTTATTTATTATTTAAGTTTCTAACTTCTTTTGTAATTTTATTTTTATTTGTTAATTTGTTTGTCTCTTCTTTGTGTATTTATTTTTCGAGTAATGCACGAATATTTTTTGGTTAATCGTGAACATACTTTCGAGCCCACAAATATTTTTCTAAACCCACAAACTATTATTTTAACCCGCAAACTTAAATTTTTTAATCTCTTGAATATATCGGAGAACATTTCTTTTAAATCTGTGAATATCTTATTTTTACCGAGAACATTTTTTCCAACATCGTGAATTTTTTTTCGCATAGTAAGCATCTATTAGAAAAATGAACATTTCTTTCAAGGTTGGTTAACCATTTTTCAGACCCATGAACATTTAATTGTCAAGCATGAACAATTTAATGAACATTTAATTTTCAAACATGAACAGTTTTATCATACTCCGTGAACATCTCTGAAACCAATGAACATTTTTCCATTAATTCCCATGTTTTTAATACATAAATGGTTTTTAGATAGCATGTAACAAAAAAATGTTTGAACTATTTATAATTTTTTTACTTGAATATAGTTTTGAGATTGAAATGTTCCTGAGGCAATAATTTTTAAAACAATATTTTCTACATATAATTTTTTTCTTCACTCATAGTTCTAAAAAGTAACATCTACATGTGTTAAAAGAACAAGAAAGTTAACACTCGGAGAGAATAGGGAGAACAAGGCCCGAAGAAACAGAATCGGGCTATGTCCACAACAGCTAGCTAACTGAGGGACTAGTACTCCTTCCGTCCCTAAAGAAGATGATCAACTTTATCTAGATATGAAGATAACACACCTTAGATAAAGTTGATCAGCTTTTTTTTAGGACAGAGAAAGTATATTATTTTGTAGTGGACTGCTTTTTTTTTCTTTTTTCGAGAGCATGCGCAAAGCGTGCCTTATCTTTATAGAAGGGAGAAACAAAACATGTCCGTGAACACCTCATTCTTGCGCTCTTGCGTTGTTGCCATCTCTTCTCCCACTCTCACCGCGGCAATATAATTCTTTGTTCTCCGACCATTTGCCACCGCATGAAACAGCTTGGTGTTCGCATCTCCCTCCCGGAGCCATCTCAGCCTCGACCGTTGCCTCGCGATGGTTCGCTCAAGGGATGCCAGCCCAAGCACCACAAGCTTTAGCACTTTTCTTAGCCATGCCTCCGCCGGCGAGAGCGCTCTCGACTCTTGTGCAACGTCAAACCTCAGGATGAGGGTATTCGCCATAGCAATCTTAAGCTTTATATTCCCCACTTTCTTCTCTCCCCACGTTTGGAAGTACTCCGCTGCATTCCGGAATAAGGCATCCAGCCGTCTGAAGGGGTCTATGATGCAAGGGTCGCAAACCCAAGCTTCCCTCAAAGCCTCCTCAAACCCCTCCAGGTTTAGCCAAAAGGACTCAAATTTGAACCTTCTCTTTGACCTAAAAGCCGCATTCAACGAAAGGTGGATCGGGGCGTGGTCCGAAACCGATGAGGAGAGAGCTTGAAGGATCGCATCCGGGTCCATGAGGTCCCAGTCCACCGACACAATGGCCCTATCAATGCGCGTGAGGGTTGGCACCTCTCTCTCATTACTCCAAGTGAAACGCCTACCATGAAGGTAAAGGTCCTTGACCTCATGCTCAAGCACAAAGTGTCTAAACCTCGACATGATGAATCTATCGAGCCGATCGTTATTTTTCTCCTCCGCATAAAGGATCATGTTGAAATCACCAAGCAACAACCACGGCCCTGGGCACAAACTCCTCCTCTCCGCTAGCTCCCTCAAGATGATAAGCTTATCATCATGCGTTTGCGGTCCATAGACCGTGGTTATCCACCATCTATTATTGTCTCGGGGCCCCACCTCCCCCGTCACCGCATAGGAGTCAAAACTCACACGCTCAATATCCACAAAGGACTTGTTCCAAGCTAGGAGAATCCCTCCTCTCGTCTCAGACGCAGGCACATACACATGACCATCAAACAATGGCCCAAGACATTGCATTACCAAAACATCATCGATTACATTCAGCTTCGTCTCCTGAAGGCGCACTATGCTAACTCTAAGACTAGCTACGAACTCACGCACAACATCTCTCTTGGCTGGATCGTTCAGACCTCGAACATTCCAGCACAGAATCTCAAACAAGCAATCCATAAGGAAAACCTAGCTAAACTCCTCATCGGCCCTGAGCACCTCAGTGTGCCGCCACTGCCCTCATGCAGTGCTCCTCCCCCTCAAAACTCGAGGGCAGCTCCTTGCCAAAGATGGCTGCCAGGACTCTCAGCTGCGGCTCCCTGACTGGCGAGTCGAAGAACTCCTTGAAACGTCTGAGGTCACCATCGCTCACCGCTAGGTTCTCCGGGCAAAACCCCAAGGCCTTGAGCAGCGTGCTCTCTGCAGCCGACGCCATCTTGACATGTGTACCGGCCTGATACGTCTCCGACGTATCGATAATTTCTTATGTTCCATGCCACATTATTGATGATATCTACATGTTTTATGCATACTTTATGTCATATTTATGCATTTTCCGGCACTAACCTATTAACGAGATGCCGAAGAGCCGATTCTTTGTTTTCTGCTGTTTTTGGTTTCAGAAATCCTAGTAAGGAAATATTCTCGGAATTGGACGAAATCAACGCCCAGGGGCCTATTTTCACACGAAGCTTCCAGAAGACCGAAGGGAAGACGAAGTGGGGCCACGGGGCGCCGCCACAATAGGGCGGCGCGGCCCAGGAGGGGCCCGCGTGGCCCTAGCGTGTGGGGCCCCCGTGTGGCCCCCTGACCTGCCCTTCCGCCTACAAATAGTCTTCGTCGCGAAACCCCCAGTACCGAGAGCCACGATACGGAAAACCTTCCAGAGACGCCGCCGCCACCAATCTCATCTCGGGGGATTCAGGAGATCGCCTCCGGCACCCTGCCGGAGAGGGGAATCATCTCCCGGAGGACTCTACACCGCCATGGTCGCCTCCGGAGTGATGAGTGAGTTGTTCACCCCTTGACTATGGGTCCATAGCAGTAGCTAGATGGTTGTCTTCTCCTCATTATGCTTCATTGTCGGGTCTTGTGAGCTGCCTAACATGATCAAGATCATCTATCTGTAATGCTATATGTTGTGTTTGTTGGGATCCGATGGATAGAGAATACTATGTTATGTTGATTATCAATCTATGTGTTGTTTATGATCTTGCATGCTCTCCGTTACTAGTAGAGGCTTTGGCCAAGTTGATGCTTGTAACTCCAAGAGGGAGTATTTATGCTCGATAGTGGGTTCATGTCTCCGTGAATCTGGGGGAGTGACAGAAACCCCTAAGGTTATGGATGTGCTGTTGCCACTAGGGACAAAACATTGATGCTATGTCCGAGGATGTAGTTATTGATTACATTATGCACCATACTTAATGCAATTTTCTGTTGTTTGCAACTTAATACTGGAAGGGGTTCCGATGATAACCTGAAGGTGGACTTTTTAGGCATAGATGCATGCTGGATAGCGGTCTATGTACTTTGTCGTAATGCCCAATTAAATCTCACTATACTCATCATATCATGTATGTGCATTGTCATGCCCTCTCTATTTGTCAATTGCCCAACTGTAATTTGTTCACCCAACATGCTTATTCTTATGGGAGAGACACCTCTAGTGAACTGTGGACCCCGGTCCATTCTTTTAATCGAATACAATCTACTGCAATACTTGTTCTACTGTTTTCTGCAAACAATCATCATCCACACTATACATCTAATCCTTTGTTATAGCAAGCCAGTGAGATTGACAACCTCACTGTTTCGTTGGGGCAAAGTACTTTGGTTGTGTTGTGCAGGTTCCACGTTGGCGCCGGAATCCCTGGTGTTGCGCCGCACTACATCTCGCCGCCATCAACCTTCAACGTGCTTCTTGGCTCCTACTGGTTCAATAAACCTTGGTTTCTAACTGAGGGAAACTTACTGCTGTACGCATCACACCTTCCACTTGGGATTCCCAACGGTCACGTGCTGTACGTGTGTCAAGCTAAATTTCTGGCGCCGTTGCCGGGGACGTGAAGAAAAGTTACACCACAGAGATCTCTAACTCCCACGTCAACTTTGCACCAGCAAATAAATTTCTGGCGCCGTTGCCGGGGAGATCAAGACACGCTGCAAGGGGAGTCTCCACATCCCAATCTCTTTACTTTGTTTTTGTCTTGCTTTGTTTTATTTGCTACTTTGTTTGCTGCACTAAATCAAAAACACAAAAAAATTAGTTGCTAGTTTTACTTTACTTGCTATCTTGTTTGCACTCTATATCAAAAACACAAAAAAATTAGTTACTTGCATTTACTTTATCTAGTTTGCTTTATTTACTGTTGCTAAAATGAGTAATCCTGAAGTTGAAGTTCGTGCGTTTAAGCAAAAAGGGGGAGAATGTTTAAAAGATGCTTGGTATAGAATTATTGATGCCCATAATAGGTGCACTAAGAAACACTCCACCACTATCCTACTAAGGAATTTTTATGTTGGTATCTCTAGCTGGAATAGGTATGTTCTTGATTGTCTCGCGGGAGGTAACTTCCTAGGTACTCCTGCCTTAGAAGCTAGTTGCATTATTGAAAGTTTATTTGGAATACCACCTGTTAATGAAGTTAAAATTTAAACCTCTCTTGAAGATGTCATGAAAAAGTTGGAAACCATAGAGCAAAACCTTCCAAGTATTGATACTACTTTGGGAGCATTACTTGATAGCACTGATAAATTTGATAAATCTCTAGGTGGAATTAATGAGAGAATTGCCATCTTAGAAGCTTGTGCTATTCATGATAATCAAACCCAAAGGATTAGTGAACTTGAAGAGGTTATGGGAACATTGGGTTCAATCTTTTCATCTATAAAGTTTAGAGAGAAAGCTTATGTGGGTAAGGAGCAAAAAGTTCATGTATGTCTCTAAGGTGCCTAAACCAAAAAGTTATTATAGGCCTAAAATTGATAAAGCTCTTAAAACCACTGTAGATAAGGGAGCATCTAAGATACCTAATGGGACAAATTGTGAAAATTATGATGCTGATGCTCCATCTTTCGATAATACTTGATATACACTTTCTGCGCCTAGCTGAAAGGCGTTAAAGAAATGCGCTTATGGGAGACAACCCATGTTTTTACTACAGTACCTTTATTTTATATTTGAGTCTTGGAAGTTGTTACTACTGTAGCAACCTCTCCTTATCTTAGTTTTGTGCATTGTTGTGCCAAGTAAAGTCGTTGATAGTAAGGTTCATACTAGATTTGGATTACTGCGCAGAAACAGATTTCTTTGCTGTCACGAATCTGGGCCTAATTCTCTGTAGGTAACTCAGAAAATTATGCCAATTTACGTGAGTGATCCTCAGATATGTACGCAACTTTCATTCAATTTGAGCATTTTCATTTGAGCAAGTCTGGTGCCTCAATAAAATTCGTCTTTACGAACTATTCTGTTTTCACAGATTCTGCCTTTTATTTCGCATTGCCTGTTTTGCTATGCTTGATGAATTTTTCGATTCCATTGACTTTCAGTAGCTTTGTGCAATGTTAAGAAGTGTTAAGAATGATTATGTCACCTCTGAACATGTAAATTTTAATTGTGCACTAACCCTCTAATGAGTTGTTTTGAGTTTGGTGTGGAGGAAGTTTTCCAGGATCAAGAGAGGGAGATGATACAATATGATCAAGGAGAGTGAAAGCTCTAAGCTTTGGGATGCCCCGGTGGTTCACCCCTGCATATATCAAGAAGACTCAAGCGTCTAAGCTTGGGGATGCCCAAGGCATCCCCTTCTTCATCGACAACATTATCAGGTTCTTCTAGTGAAACTATATTTTTATTCCATCACATCTTATGTACTTTGCTTGGAGCGTCGGTTTGTTTTTGTTTTTGTTTTTGTTTTGTTTGAATAAAATGGATCCTAGCATTCATTGTGTGGGAGAGAGACACGCTCCGCTGTTGCATATGGACAAATATGTCCTTAGGCTTTACTCATAATATTCATGGCGAAGGTTGAATCTTCTTCGTTAAATTGATATATGGTTGGAATTGGAAAATGATACATGTAGTAATTGCTAAAATGTCTTGGATAATGTGATACTTAGCAATTGTTGTGCTCATGTTTAAGCTCTTGCATCATATACTTTGCACCTATTAATGAAGAAATACATAGAGCTTGCTAAAATTTGGTTTGCATAATTGATCTCTCTAAGGTCTAGATAATTTCTAGTATTGAATTTGAACAACAAGGAAGACGGTGTAGAGTCTTATAATGTTTACAATATGTCTTTTATGTGAGTTTTGCTGCACCGCTTCATCCTTGTGTTTGTTTCAAATAGCCTTGCTAGCCTAAACCTTGTATCGAGAGGGAATACTTCTCATGCATCCAAAATCCTTGAGCCAACCACTATGCCATTTGTGTCCACCATACCTACCTACTACATGGTATTTCTCCGCCATTCCAAAGTAAATTGCTTGAGTGCTACCTTTAAAATTTCTATCCTCTACCTTTGCAATATATAGCTCATGGGACAAATAGCCTAAAAACTGTTGTGGTATTGAATATGTACTTATGCACTTTATCTCTTATTAAGTTGCTTGTTGTGCGATAACCATGTTCCTGGGGACGCCATCAACTACTCTTTGTTGAATATCATGTGAGTTACTATGCATGTTCGTCTTGTCTGAAGTAAGGGAGATTTACCACTAAAATGGTTAGAGCATGCATAATGTTAGAGAAGAACATTGGACCGCTAACTAAAGCCATGATCCATGGTGGAAGTTTCATTTTTTGACAAATATCCTCAGTCTCATATGAGAAAATTAATTGTTGCTACATGCTTATGCATAAAAGAGGAGTCCATTATCTGTTGTCTATGTTGTCCCGGTATGGATGTCTAAGTTGAGAATAATCAATAGCGAGAAATCCGATGCGAGCTTTCTCCTTAGACCTTTGTACAGGCGGCATAGAGGTACCCCTTTGTGACACTTGGTTAAAACATGTGCATTGCAATGATAATCCAGGTAATCCGAGCTAATTAGGACAAGGTGCGGACACTATTAGTATACTATGCATGAGGCTTGCAACTTGTAAGATATAATGTACATGACACATATGCTTTATTACTACCGTTGACAAAATTGTTTCTTGTTTTCAAAATCAAAGCTCTAGCACAAATATAGCAATCAATGCTTCCCTCTGCGAAGGGCCTTTCTTCTACTTTTATGTTGACTCAGTTCACCTATTTCTCTCCACCTCAAGAAGCAAACACTTGTGTGAACTGTGCATTGATTCCTACATACTTGCATATTGCACTTGTTATATTACTTTACATTGACAAATATCCATGAGATATACATGTTACAAGTTGAAAGCAACCGCTGAAACTTAATCTTCCTTTGTGTTGCTTCAATGCCTCTACTATGAATTATTTCTTTATGAGTTAACTCTTATGCAAGACTTATTGATGCTTGTCTTGAAGTACTATTCATGAAAAGTATTTGCTTTATGATTCATTTGTTTACTCATGTCATTTACATTGTTTGGATCGCTGCATTCATTACATATGCTTACAATAGTATGATCAAGGTTATGATGGCATGTCACTCCAGAAATTATCTTTGTTATCGTTTACCTGCTCGGGACGAGCAGAAACTAAGCTTGGGGATGCTGATACGTCTCCGACGTATCGATAATTTCTTATGTTCCATGCCACATTATTGATGATATCTACATGTTTTATGCATACTTTATATCATATTTATGCATTTTCCGGCACTAACCTATTAACGAGATGCCGAAGAGCCAGTTGCTGTTTTCTGCTGTTTTTTGTTTCAGAAATCCTAGTAAGGAAATATTCTCGGAATTGGACGAAATCAACGCCCAGGGGCCTATTTTCACACGAAGCTTCCAGAAGACCGAAGGGAAGACGAAGTGGGGCCACGGGGTGCCACCACAATAGGGCGGGGCGGCCCAGGAGGGGCCCGCGCGGCCCTAGCGTGTGGGGCCCCCGTGTGGCCCCCTGACCTGCCCTTCCGCCTACAAATAGTCTTCGTCGCGAAACCCCCAGTACCGAGAGCCACGATACGGAAAACCTTCCAGAGACGCCGCCGCCGCCAATCCCATCTCGGGGGATTCAGGAGATCGCCTCCGGCACCCTGCCGGAGAGGGGAATCATCTCCCGGAGGACTCTACACCGCCATGGTCGCCTCCGGAGTGATGAGTGAGTAGTTCACCCCTGGACTATGGGTCCATAGCAGTAGCTAGATGGTTGTCTTCTCCTCATTATGCTTCATTGTCGGGTCTTGTGAGCTGCCTAACATGATCAAGATCATCTATCTGTAATGCTATATGTTGTGTTTGTTGGGATCCGATGGATAGAGAATACTATGTTATGTTGATTATCAATCTATGTGTTGTTTATGATCTTGCATGCTCTCCGTTACTAGTAGAGGCTTTGGCCAAGTTGATGCTTGTAACTCCAAGAGGGGGTATTTATGCTCGATAGTGGGTTCATGTCTCCGTGAATCTGGGGAGTGACAGAAACCCCTAAGGTTATGGATGTGCTGTTGCCACTAGGGATAAAACATTGATGCTATGTCCGAGGATGTAGTTATTGATTACATTACGCACCATACTTAATGCAATTGTCTGTTGTTTGCAACTTAATACTGGAAGGGGTTCGGATGATAACCTGAAGGTGGACTTTTTAGGCATAGATGCATGCTGGATAGCGGTCTATGTACTTTGTCGTAATGCCCAATTAAATCTCACTATACTCATCATATCATGTATGTGCATTGTCATGCCCTCTCTATTTGTCAATTGCCCAACTGTAATTTGTTCACCCAACATGCTTATTCTTATGGGAGAGACACCTTTAGTGAACTGTGGACCCCGGTCCATTCTTTTAATCGAATACAATCTACTGCAATACTCGTTCTACTGTTTTCTGCAAACAATCATCATCCACACTATACATCTAATCCTTTGTTACAGCAAGCCGATGAGATTGACAACCTCACTGTTTCGTTGGGGCAAAGTACTTTGGTTGTGTTGTGCAGGTTCCACGTTGGCGTCGGAATCCCTGGTGTTGCGCCGCACTACATCTCGCCGCCATCAACCTTCAACGTGCTTCTTGGCTCCTACTGGTTCGATAAACCTTGGTTTCTAACTGAGGGAAACTTACTGCTGTACGCATCACACCTTCCACTTGGGGTTCCCAACGGTCGCGTGCTGTACGCGTGTCAAGCTAAATTTCTGGCGCCGTTGCCGGGGACGTGAAGAAAAGTTACACCACAGAGATCTCTAACTCCCACGTCAACTTTGCGCCAGCACGGCCCTCTCAGCCATCGATCTCCTGGTCACTCTCCTAGGGGTAAAGGGTTCCGCATCCGCCCTGAGCCCCGTGGTTCTCTCGAACTCGCTTAGCAGCGGTGGAGCTAAGGTTTTAAGGATCGAGGAGCAAAACCGCTTGATCCTAGCCAGCTCAAGCTTCTCCTGGTCAGGCACCACCACCTCCACCTCTGGCCCTAGATCACGGACCTGTTGCACCACCTGAGTCTCAGCGTCATCCATCACACCAGGTGACCCCTCCACCTCCTCCAGCTGCTGGGCCAGTCCCTTGGGCACCATTTGCATCAAGCTGTTGGGCCCCGTGTAGCCAGTACTCGCTTGGCCCGAGCCCTGTTCATCTACCGCCTCAGAAGAGTTGGACCCGCCCAGCTGACTCCCTGGCACGACCGACGTGGCTTGGCCACGATGTCCAGCGTCAGAAACGGAGACACAGAAGTACTCCTCCTCCCTTCCCCGAAAACCAACCGCTCCCGCGCTTTTCTCCTTGCTCGTGGACCCTCCAGAAAACGCGCCAGATCCTGCCCCCACAGCGTTGTCGTCCGCATCTCCAGAGGTGGACCCCTGCAGCGAGACCGATGGGGACAGGAAGCTCCTGTTCACCTGCCCCACCTCCTCGACGTGCCTCTCCCTCGTTGGCTCCAGAACCTCGGGATCCGCAGCTGGCAGCGTCTCTGGCGCATCCGACCAAACGACCCGGTCCGCTCCCATCTCCCGCGTCTCACGAGCGGCCACGTCGCACACCACCAACGGCTCTTTCTCCACTGGGCCATGCACAAGCACGCTACGAGCCGAAGCATCTCCTGCTTTCTCCTGCCTAGCCTCAGAAAACTTGGCAGCTTCCGCAGCCAAAGCCACTTTGTCAGGCGCGGTCCTGGTTGACCCTGCCAGGATAGGACCAGGCCTTTGACTGGCGCACGTTGTTTGGACAGTGAGTGGAGCGGGGCTGCCCACCACCGGCAGCAACAGTCTCTTCTCCGGCGCCGGCCGACAAGGAAACTCCGCAGGACGCCGCCGAAGAGAAACCTCCAGGGCCGCGCCGGCGATCTGGCACTCCACGCCGCCAGGCAAGATCCCTGGAAATCCTCCACGAACCCTCCCTAGCTCTTCCTCTGCGCCCACCGTCACCATCTCCAAACTCGGCAGGCCCAGCCTGACCACGATCATCTCCGTCTCCGAACCCTTCGACGGGCTGGCGCTCCTCCTCCTCCACTCGAACTAGATGAATAAGGACACGATATTGCAGCGTCTTAATCGCCTGCACACCTGACCCAGCAACATCGACCACCGCCGCCGCCGTCCTAGCAGGGGCCGCACGCACTCCTCCTCCCGGCACGGGCTCCGGGATCGCAAGCCTCCGCGCCACCGGGATAGACTCCAGGTCTGACGTCCACGCCGACAACTTGAACAGGGAGAGATCCCTTCTCTCCTTCATCTCCGGCGCAACAGCGTCAATTGCACAGCTCTTCCCCAACAGATCCTCAACCACCGAAGTATCCCACGCATGCGGGGGGAGCCCTTCAAGCACGAGCGAGACCTTGCAAGTCATCGGCACCATGGCCGCCTGCGCCTGCCTGTTCCACGGGCGAAAGGACAACGGCGCTCCGGGCACCAGCACCGCGGGCATCGCCGCAACATGCTCCCTCAACTCCAAGGACTCACAGACCACAAGAAAATCCTCCGGAGCAAACGCATGGACGGACACGGTCCCCTCCGGCACACCGCGCCAGCGCAGCGCCGCCGCCACATGCTCGCAAGTCACAGCCGGTCTCCGCCCTCCGACGGTGGCGACCAAGGCGAGCTGGAGCCTCTGCTCCAGGTCGGACATGCCCGCCGATCTCCTGACGACGCACAGCATCGGTGGCCCCGTAGCCTCAGCCAGGCCAAGCTCTCTGGTGGCCATGACCGGCGGCTCGACAGCGAGCGGCGGCCAAGCGCCCATGGGAGGCAACCTTTAAGGAGCCAGCAGCGGGGTCGGGGGTGGAGCTGCTGACTGCGGGAACGGCGGTGGTGGTGGAAGCGTGGGCGACGCCGCCCGCCCTCTCCGCTCAACCTGGCGCACCTGATGCCCGTGGCGTACCCGCTCCGGCCTGCGCCTGGCCATCTTGGCGAGCGCGAGCTGCCTCACTGCTTTCTAAGCGGGTCATCGGCCTGAAGCAGCTAGAATGGCCGAGCAAGTATATAACTCACTAGAAGGGGTACCCTATATCTTATACAGTGAGAAAACCATATTTGCCGTTCATCGGTGTATACTAACATAAGCTTTACACATTGGTCACAATTACTTACGCGATGTAACATATATCTCCAGTAAGACATTTGCTGCTTGAATAGACTCTCGATAATAGTCAACTGCAGCATGTTGTACTTGGAAGGCTCCAGAAACTTCATGTATGATAGTTCCTTTAAAAACGGGACTAATTTCAGGTTAGAAATTAACCGGTAATTCCTCACATATTTAATGTAAGTTTGACATAGATTACATAAAAATGACATCACTTCACATTGGTTCAAGTTCAAGTTGAAGAATATAACCAAATTTGTGATATAAACTGGGGCGGCCCACAGTTTAACCTCTTTTTCAAAAAAGAAAATTAACTTGAGATCAGCAAAACCGTCTGTATCCTCAGTTCCTCACATCACCGACGAGTCTGCTTCCACTCTGCGTTCACCGTGTAGTACGCGCCATTCCTCTCGATCGGAACATGGCTTGCCGCCCACGTGCATCATCGGCACCCAACACCTGCCGACCGGCAAACATGGCCCATGGCAAGTGCTAGTAGCCGTGGATAAGCCAGAATGGCGCTCTCGTGCGGCAATTGTTTTTCATAAGGACATCTTTAACGGAGCGGCGCATATCAGACATCGAAAAGTAGTTGTGCATCCGTTTCCATCGTCTCGCAGACATAAAAATGATCGCTTTTGACCTCGCGTCCGTTAACATCTGGATTTGCTTCCAGCGGATGACCCATATTATTTTTTAACGATATATTTCATTCAAGTAAAAAGCACAATATACGACCAAATAACAAGCCCTAGGCTACTTGCCGCCCGACGGCCCAGCCCCGTTGTTGCCTCCCTCCCTCCTCAGCTTCTCCGCCGCCTGTTGTGCCGCCGCTAGAGCTCGGTGGGCTGCCGCGTCCTGTAGCAGGCCCTGCCGCACCGTCTCGTTGGCGGCATCCACGACCTTCTTGAGCGTCTCGAAGGACTCTACTAGAGCCCTCTGCTCTACCACATTCTCCTTCGAGTCAGGCCCGTCGTCAGAGGACCAGTCAAATTCGGAGGAGTCGTCATCTGCGGCGGATGCCTCACTACGGTGTTCCTGCTCAGCATCGAACGCCGCGTGGGCCGCCCGCTCCTCCTCTGCTTCTTGCTCCGCGTCAGCCATGAACCTCGCATCCATGGCCGCGTCGATGACATTGTCCGTGCTTTCGTCGTCCTCCTTATCCGAGCTCTCGACCGGGAGAGGTGGAGTCGCAGGTGGACTCGCAGTAGCCTCGCATCGTCGGACGCTGCTCATGGCAAAGGCGGAGGACTGTGCGGAGGCAGTGTTACGGTGGAGGTTGTGCGGCGGCTAGGATGTATGTGGGAGGATATGAGATGTGCGAGCTCCTCTTTATATACGCCCAGCCAAAGGGATACGGCACGCGTGGCATCGCCATTACTTCATTGGAAGAGGTGGGCAGCGGCTGCTCGACAGGTGAGGCATCACTATTAACGTGGCGCAGACTGCCTAAGCTACGCATCGGCGCCAGTACTGACGTGGCTGAGAAGACGCTTCGAGCTTAGGTCGCTACCAGGCAGGCCCGACAAAACTTCCGCCAGACGCGAGCGGACACTTGACGCGTCCTCACAGTGTCCGCGAATACATATCCGAGACACATATTTTGACCAAGTTTGCATCTCCACGGATAACCCGGTAACCATGCGTCGGACTGCTGGACCCGGTTCTAACACATTTTAGCCTCACACGAACGCAAACGATCGCTAAGCATCCGTGTTAGAGATGCCCTAAGAACTCTTGTGCTTGTGCAGAGAAGATCTCCGCGACTTTGTCTCTTTCGCTTCGTGCCGTGGACTTGCTACCAGAAGACATGAATCACCCTGCCATCGGAGGTCGACTGAATGCAACGACCAATTAATCAATTTGCCCACAGCCTCAGTGGGAGACCGGCATGAAAGAACGTCAACACAAGCGAGTAAGCATTTGGTACATATGGGCACCAGTGCTCTCAGTTTTTAAAAAATTAAAAAATTTATATATCCGTGTTTCAAAAAATTATCACATTTATTCTATGAATACATATATATGTTTCGAATACTCGTGAGAAGTTTTGGTAGAAATTGCATTGTATTTTGAGCTACAGGAAAAAACAAATTTATGGCTACGTATAGAGATGTATATTTGTCAGAAATTTGTCTTTTTTATATAGCTCAAAATATAACATATTTTTCTCCGAAATTTCTATCGTATGTTCGGAATGTTTATATGTATGTAGGTATTTAATTTCAATTGTTTTGGAATAAAAATAATATGACTTTATAGCACTAGGAGCACTGGTGCTCATGTGCTAAAGACACTTTTCGAACACAAGCCCACTACCCAGCGTTAAAGCAACTAGCCACACTTCGAATGGGCCAAGTTAATCATGCCTCTGAAATTCTGGGAACGCATCGATGTAAATAGCCGATTCGGTGGTGCTTGTGTGGTACCGAATGATGAAAAGGAGGAACAAACGGATTGTGATTTGGTGTGCCGGTCTCTAGACTCTAGCTTGGAGGTGGCATCGACTGCCACTCAGCCTAAAGATGCCCGGACATGTTTCACGTTTCCTTTTTTTATTTTTATTTTTCGGCGGCATCATGATCGACAAGTTCAATCTGTTCTCCACGACGTGAGATCCCGTCCCGATCCAGACGAGCAGCGCCTGATGAATCGTTTCCTTTGCCGCTGGCTGAAAGTAATTTCGGGTTATGGGCATCAGGATAAACGTGTTGCATATGCCAGCTTAATTACATGATGCATTATTCATGTTGATCATGTACTGATGTGATGTTCTGATCAGCCATAACTTACATGTTCTGATACAGGTATGCATGATCGAATTGTTTGCCGTAATTAACCTGGAAAGAGAGAAACGAGTATGATAGGGCAGATAATGCAATAGAGGGTCCATATCCGTTTGTGTATCTAGAATACACATAGCAAGCATACCAATATACCATCCATAAAGAAAAAAAAAATACAAAAGTAGAATTAAAACAACACCCAGAATAGCTACAACACTCTGCACACACCCGCTTGACGCCACATGACTTATTACAATGCAAACCCACATAAACCAGACGTCTCTCCCGCCACAAAGAGCGAGGAGGCGAGACACACAGAGCCCATAACCACATTATGAGCGATGCCTGAAGCCTTCGCAACACCACTCCGACTCCAAATGGCAAGATAGCATGGATCAACATTCTGACCACACATAAGTGACTAGAGAGTCTGGATTGCAGGAACCGACCAAACCAGATGAAGGTGTAAACTAGGAGGCGCCAACGACCAAGTATATTGCGCCCCGGAGTCCCACACTGTGAGCGGCCCCCAACATCAACCCTATCTATCGACCCCCTAAATAACCTAGAGGACAACTCCAAGGATATAACACATTTGGTCTGATTAGATACACCGATCTCTGTGCCGCCCATAGATTAGGGATATGAACGTCATGTCTATGACGTTCTCGTCCATTGAATCTCACCATGTCTAGAGAGTGTCAATCTTTTGTTATTAAGGTGTGGCATGGCGTTGCATTGGAATGTACCCGTAACGCGATTTGGAATGACACTTTAATTGAGAATCAACAAAGTGCATGTAGCCCTTAAAAGAACCACACCGACCATTTTTCAAGAACACTATTGTCTATCTTATGTGGGAATTCACTGCAGGGCACTCAACCGCGCCCACGGTCAGTTCACTTCACGTGAAGCGCTCGTTCCAAGCGTGCGAGTCAATTTCCTTTTCTTTTTTGTTTTATGTTTAATAATTATAACATAAAATTTATAATTGTGCGGGGCTGCTGCATGGTTGTTTGCTTTTTTTCTTTCCGCGGTCCTTACTTTTCTTTGTTGTTTACTGCATGTGTGGACCGGGCTAACTGATCTTTTGACGCGTTCATTTTTTTTTCTTTTTTTCTTTTTGCCTTCTTACCTCGTTTTCTTTTTGTGTTATTTTTTTATCAACGATTATATTATGTGTAATTTTTTGGCAATTCCCTTTTGTCAATTCCCTTTATTTTTCTTTGTTGTTACTTTTGTGTCATAATTTGTGCTATTTTTTCAATTCCTTTTTGATTTGTTACACTTATTCATATTTCTTTGAATCAACTATTATAATTTCCTTTTTCGGACCAGTGGTTTTTAGGGGGGAAATAATGGGTGGAGAAACCACTTGCAACTCAAATGAACTATCACATTAATAATTAATTTCACCACAAATAAACCAACACTTCTAAATTTATGTTATTTGAATCACCTTGTGATTTGCAAATATGTTGCTAAAATATACTAAGAGGTCGTTTGGTATCCATCATTTGGGCCTGGAATCCTGGAATTCATTTTGGAATTCCATAGGTGGGCTGTTTGGTTGCCAAAGAATTGAACCGTCATTTCATTTAGAAAATCCAGCAAAATGACACCATGGGTAAACACAATTCCAAACTGAGACCTGTCATTTGCATTTCTCTATGGAAGCCATTTACAAATTCAACATGGAATTCTGCTGTCATTTGCAATTCCTGTGACAACCAAACAAGTGTTTATTTCTAGAATTACAATGTAAATGAAATGAATACATGTATTCATTTCTAAATGCTACAAACGAAATGAAATCCTGGCTTCCAAACGACTTCTAAATGAAATTAGCTTTTACGGATGGTAACTTTTTTGCATTTACCGTTGATAAAAATAGTGGATAGACGGTTGATAACTTATAAGCTATAAATTCACGAAAATATTCAAAATAAAATTAGTATTTTGGGCTCAGTAACTTTTCACATTTTATCATTGATAAATAACAGGTAGAGGGTTGATTATTTAGTGAGCTAAAAAAAATCCACCAAAATATTCTAAATGAAATCAGCTTTTTGTATTGGGGACTTTTTACATTCAACTGTTGATAGATAGCGGGCAGATGGTTGATTACTTTATGACTTACAAAAATTTGCCAATATATTCTAAATCAAATTAGCTAAGGCGGTAAATTTTTGCATTTACCACTGATTAAAAAGCGACATACGGTTGATAACTTGTGAGCTATAAAGTCTCTAAAATATTCAAAATGATATTAGCCTTTTGGCCTTGGTAACTTTTCACATTTACCGTTGATAAATAAATGGCGGAAGGTCGACAATTTGTGAGATAAAAAGTCTCAAAAGTACTCTAAATTAAATAAGATTTTTCTATAAGTAATTTTTTGCATTTACCATTGATAAATAACGGTTACAAGGTTCATAACTTGTGAGCTAAAAAGTAGCAAAAAAATCTAAATGAAGATAAGTTTTGATGTAGATAACTTCTCACATGTTACTTTTGATAAATAATGGGCACAGGGTTTGTAACTTCTGAGCCAAAAAATCTAAATATTCCATATAAAATTAATTTTCTGCATTGAAAACTTTTTAATTTTAACATTGATAAATAAAAAATCAGAGCTGATAATTTTTAGCCCTGAAAAAAGTTGTCGGAACATAACAACATTGAAGATCTCGTCAAGACTGATTCATTGGTGAAAACGGATCTTAAATCGAAGTTGTCGTTTGAGAGATAGATATTATAAATTTTTGAATTAAGAAAGATTCTCATCGACATCATTCTTTTTTATGGCAGTGAATGCATGCAACATAAGTAGAATAAAAAATGCCAGAAAAAAGAAATATTGGCTGCAATAACATATAAGCTTAAAAAGTCATCAAAATGTTTCAAATGAAATTAACTTTTGAGGTCGATAATTTGTATATATATACCGTTGATCATTCAAGTAGAGAGAGTGGATAAATAAAATAGAGAGAGTTGATAAATTTTAAGCCTAAAAAATCATTAAAATATATCAACATGGGTCCTGGTTTTGAAGATCAGAAGCAGATCTTAAATCGGAGTTGTCGTTTGAAACTTAAACGTTTTAAATATTGAAATTTAGATAAGATTCCGCTAACATCAGTGAATCCGTCTCGTGCATGCATGAAGAATTTTTCCTATATGACAAATTCAGAGATAAATTTTTTTGCCAAAAAAGAATCTTAACCATAAATAGAAATTCAGGACATTACTCAAAAATAGAATTGTGGTCTCAAATTAACCACCCCGACGGCTGACCATAAAATAGGGGTTCCCTCTTATGTGGGGATTGGCTTTCAAACTAGATATATAATTACAACATGTATGGCTAGGAAACTGAATTATGCGCTGAGTCGAATAAAAATAAAACGCAGTCAATCTGATTATTCGCCAAGCGCTGAATTTCTAATGGTAGATGTTAATTGAGGCGTTAAAGATGGATTTTTCTATGCACGGACTTGCATGTTGTTGAGTAGAATTGTTCCTCTAAAGCGTATTGATAAGCACTAGGGTTGCAAGCGAGATGGGTTGTGGGACAGAAAATTGAACTAGAAGGCATCTATTTTTTAGTTTAAGAACTTGAATACCAATACCACCTTGATATTTTGGCCTACAAATAATATTCCAACGTGTTAATCTATATTTCCTTTTTTCCCCATCTCCTTTCCAGAAAAATCTAGATCTATAAAAATCCAGTCGTCTCAGAACCCCCGTCGGAATCTCGAGGAAAGATAACATAAACATCGGTAAACTTGTCAACACAGAATTGATCAAAACAAGTCAATCCCCATAAGATAATAACTTTCCTTTCCAACAACCCAATTTTCCTTCAAATCGAGTTTCTACCGGATACCAATCTGAATTTCTAAGAGTTTTGTAGTGAATAGGAACTCCAAGGTACTTAAACGGCATAGAGCCCGCCTCACATCCAAAAATATGTTTATATTGCTGCTCCTCTTCCCTCGCATTTCCGAAACAGAAAAGTTCGCTCTTATGGAAATTAATTTTTATACCCGATAGTTGTTCGAAAATACAGAAAAATAGTTTCATATTAAGTGCCTTTTGCAAGTCATGTTCCATGAATAAGATTGTATCATCCGCATACTGTAAAATTGAAATACCTCCCTCAACAAGATGAGGGATTAGGCTTCCCACTTGGCCATCTGCCTTGGCACGTTCGATTAAAATAGCCAGCATATCTACAACAATATGGAATAGGATAGGTGATAAAGCATCCCCCTGTCTCAACCCCTTCCTAGTTTGGAAATAATGTCCGATATCATCATTAACTTTGACTGTGACGCTTCTATCTTGGACAAAATCTTTGATGAAACGACACTTGACATAGGCATCCCCAATGGGCCTGCCGAAGATGGTACCCGGGGTTTTACTGAAGGCCCACGACCCGAAGATTAGAAAGCCCGGAAGCCCAGTCGGGAGATAGTTTGGAAAGATAGAATTGTATTAGGAATATTGACGTGTTACTATTACGGGACGGAGTCAAATAGTCTCCTGAACTCTGTAACTTGTGTATCACGAAACCCTCGGCTCCGCCTCCTATATAGGGGGGGTGGGGTCGAGGGACAAAGAAAGGATCGACTCTATTGTCAACACAACCCTAGTTTTCTAGTAGTCGAGCACTTTTCCGGCTGAACCTTCGAGATCTACTTGCCCTCTACTTCCAACTAAACCCTAGTCTACGATCTGTAGGTATTAACAAGTTAATCCCTTGTCAATTAGCGGCGGCTGTGGGAATTAGAGGCGACAAGGAGCTGATCTCGATGGCACGTTCAAGATCGTTGACTTCTTCGGTAGCAAGCAACGCGATGGATAGAGGTAAATAGATCGAAATTGATCTAGTCGATTTTGTTCCTCACCCGCCCTCCCGTTTGGATGCATATGCGTATTTAGAGGAGCCTATGGAGATGACGTTCGGAAGGTTCCACTTCCGCGTTGAGAAAGAAGGATCGTATCGTCTCGAAGTGCCGATTTCGTCGGAACCGTCGGCGGTCGGTTTCGATTTTTCGGATTCATCGTCATCGTTCGAGACAGGCGATGAGGAGATTTCGCCGCCACGCTTCATCAAAGCTACGGAAAGCGAAAAGCTCGCCAACATCTTCGGTAACATGTCCTTCGAGTCATCTGCGGACTCCAATATAAGCAGCGACTCAGACAGCGTCGACAGCTTCAGCTTCATCGACAAGTCCACTTCCGTCGGAGAGGTCTTCGCCGATCTATACGACGGTGTCACCAATCCCGACGAAGGTCAAAATTCAAAATATCATCAAATCTATGCAATCGGAGATACAAGCCGACCACAGGAGGAGACATCAGAGGACTTCGATAACGCGGGAAATCCGTACGTCGATCCCGCTGATCTTAACTCAAGGTTTGGGAACCAAATATGTCGAACCTGGAACACGACAAATGGTACAATTTCCGCAGGCAGTTTGGGATAGAGTTGCAAGAGCTATTGATGGCACAGAACCAATGACTGTAAGTACGACAGCGGAATAATTGCAAGCATATCAATATAGACTCGCCCGTGCTAGGCGAGAGCTCGAAAAACAGAAAGTTGAGCTGGATAGGAGGCAAGTTGCGGCCTCCGCGTCAAGCAGGCGAAGAGCAGAGTTGAGTCGACAATCAGGTACTTCATGAGGAGACAGTCACAGAGCAGCTCAAAATAGGGCAATATCTCGACTGCAACATATACCTGAGGCTGAGAGGGAGAACCTAGTTCAAAACCTCGACATGTCCTTTATGTCGATATATACAAGGGGGAATATTATTCCAAAAACACCAGAAGCTGGATATATGGCGACACAAGATTTCATTCTGGCATCCAGGCCACCTCCCGGAGACCCAAGAGAAGTGCTTTATAACATGGCCATGGCGGGAGTCGGAGCCATTGGAACAGCGTTCGCATGTACGCCTCCCGAAGGATCTGCAAGGCAAAATAGTCCACGACCTACTGCATCGGTGCAAGATCCTGCGAGAACGAGTGCGGCAAGAGACACAGCGACGCAAGCAAGGGTGGATAGAGCGCGACACGAAAGAAGGGAACATCGGCACTCACCAGAGGTCGACGAAGAGGATATGTGCGGGCTCCCGTGCTTTACAAGACGAGTCCGCAAAACTCGAGTTCCATCAGGGTTTAAGCTACCCGATAATTACAAAAAATCCATGGCCTGCAAGATCCTGAGGATTGGCTAGTTGATTACCTAGAGACGATAAAGCTGATGGGTGGAACTAGAGCAACAGCCATGCAGAGCATTCAAGTACACTTGAGTGGAGCCGCACGATCGTGGATAAAGAAGCTGCCTCCTGGTTCTATCGACAGCTGGGAAAGTTTCGAGGATATATTTGTGAAGAATTTCTGATCCACATGCAAGAAACCCGCATCATTGGAGCAGCCGAGGGCTTGCAGACAGAAATACGACGAATCAATGAGGACGTATATCCAGAGGTGGAACATCATCAAAAACTCGGCGGAGAACATATCTGACGAGAGAGCAATAGATGCATTTGTTGCTGGAATTCGAAGGAGGGACTTTGTCCAGGATTTGGGAAGAACCAACCTAAAAACAATAGCAGCACTCATGGAAATAGCAAATCGCTGGGCGGATGGAGAAGATGTTGTTCATAACAAGCGGCATAGATCGCCTGAGGATGAGCGCAATCGAAACTTTCAAAATAGGCGATGATTCCCTCGACAGTTCTCAGATTATGATGCTCCTGGCCAAATATCGGCTGGTTTTCGAGGAAATAGCGGGGGAAACAATCGAGACGATTATCAAAAGAGTGGTGAGCTGCGAAGTGAATAGAAGGATGGCTCCCGTCCCAATAGGCAAAATGATGGACCAAGGTTTTAGAGGCCGTATGTATCACCCGAGGATCTCTTAAATGGACCATGTCAAATGCACTTTTACCTCGACAACAATGGAAAGAGGCAGTCAGGGCATCTGCAGAAGGACTGCCGAACTTTTCTAGCACTCTTAGCTGGATCCTTCAGAAAGTCTCTCTTATCGCTTGTCCAGAGCCTGGATGTCAACCTTAGCCAGAGCCTGTATCTCATCAGTCTCCATCTGAGCCTCAATCGTGAACCGAAGATGACGCGCGGTCAGCGAGGAATGAATTCGCAAACCCGTACTTGGAGCATTATTGCACTTGGGATAAAGTAGGCATAGATATGCAGGGCATACTAGCACGCAAACATTACATAGAAACCCCCAGGGGCCAAGGAGTGAGATTCACCTTCCACCTCCACCCGCAATTACGGACGAAAATCGACACCAGTTGCAGCTGGCGGCAGCTCCACAACCAGGTCCTTATATCGACACCAGTGGTGCGGTCTCGATGATTCAGAAAGGCAGGCCATCCAATAGAGCTTAGAAAGTAATATCGCGGCAAGTTTTTATGGCAGAGAAAATGCCACCACCAAAAATTGAGTATCTGAACTGGTCAGGGCAAGATATCGGCTTCACTATTGCCGACCACCCGCAACAGGTTCCACGACCAAGACAGTCTGCTTTGATCTTACCCGCGGTTATCGCAGGATTCGATGTTTCACGAGTATTCATTGATGGCGGAAGCAGTTTAAACCTCATGTACGCAAATACATTGAGGAAGATGAACATATCCCAGGCGAACTTATTACCAACGGATACGCGTTTCCATGGTATCACACTGGAGAAGCCGAGTTACCCACTGGGAAAGATCAACCTCGACGTTCAGTTTGGAACCCGAGAAAATTACAGAAGAGAGAGGTTGGAGTTTGAAGGCGTGGATTTCCCGTCGCAGTATCACGCTTTGTTGGGACGACCAGCCTATGCGAGGTTTATGGCGGTACCACATTACACATACTTGCTGTGGAGACTCCCTGGACCCAAGGGACCGATCACAGTAAAGGGCAGTTTCGCGCTAGCCGATAAGTGCGACAAGAATTTTCATCGACTGTCAGAGACTTTCAGGATGCAAGCAGAGTATATGGCGTCAAGGCTAACAACTGACTATGATGTGTTGCCAGACGTAGGGAGACCGCTCAAGGAGCCAACCTTTGACACTACCAAAGATTCCAAGGAGGTGCAGATCCACCCGACAGATCCCAAGAAAACGACATCCATTGCAACAAACATGGACCTCACATAGGAAAGCGCACTCATCGAGTTCCTCCGTGAGCGCTGGGAAATCTTCGCATGGTGTCCAGCTGACATGCCAGGAGTACCCAGGGAACTTGCAGAGCACCACCTCAACTTGGATCCAATGGCGAGGCCAATTAAACAACCTTTGTGGCGTTTTTCGGAACCAAACCGCAAAGCCATGCTGTCAGAAATCAATCGACTCAGAGAAGCTAGCTTTATCGAAGATTTACATACAGAGGCCACGTGGGTAGCTAACCCAGTACTAGTCCCGAAGAAAAACACAGAGGTCCTTCGCATGTGCGTCGACTTCACGTGTCTCAATAAACATTGTCCAAAGGATCACTTTCCCCTCCCAAGGATCGATCAAATTATCGACTCCACGGCAGGCTGTGAACGTCTTTCCTTCTTGCACGCAAATTCTGGTTATAACCAGATCAGATTAAAAGAAGACGATGAGGTCAAAACAACTTTTATAACACCTTACGCCGTGTTCTGCTATATAACAATGCCCTTTGGATTGAAAAATGCGGGAGTGATACGTCTCAAACGTATCTATAATTTCTTATGTTCCATGCTAGTTTTATGACAATACTCACATGTTTTATATACACTTTATATCATTTATACACATTTTCTGGCACTAACCTATTAACAAGATGCTGAAGCGCAAGTTCCTGTTTTCTGCTGTTTTTGGTTTCAGAAATCCTACACAGGAAATATTCTCGTAATTGGACGAAACGAAAGCCCAGGGTCTTATTTTTCCACGGAGCTTCCAGAAGACCGAAGAGGATACGAAGTGGGGCCACGGGGCGCCGACACCACAGGGCCACGCGGCCAAGGGGGGGCCCGCGCCGCCCTATGGTGTGGGGCCACCGTGCCTCCTCCGACTCTGCCCTTCCGCCTACTTATACTCTCCGTCGCGAAAACCCTATCACCGAGAGCCACGATACGAGAAAACATACTGTGACGCCGTCGCCGCCAATCCCATCTCGGGGGATTCAGGAGATCGCCTCCGGCACCCTGCCGGAGAGGGGAATCATCACCCGGAGGACTCTACATCACCATGATCGCCTCCGGATTGATGTGTGAGTAGTTCATCCTTGGACTATGGGTCCATAGCAGTAGCTAGATGGTTGTCTTCTCCTCTTGTGCTATCATGTTAGATCTTGTGAGCTTCCTATCATGATCAAGATCATCTATTTGTAATGCTACATGTTGTGTTTGTTGGGATCCGATGAATATGGAATACTATGTCAAGTTGATTATCAATCTATCATATATGTGTTGTTTATGATCTTGCATGCTCTCCGTTGCTAGTAGAGGCTCTGGCCAAGTTGATACTTGTAACTCCAAGAGGGAGTATTTATGCTCGATAGTGGGTTCATGGCTCCATTGAATCTGGGACAGTGACAGAAAGTTCTATGGTTGTGGATGTGCTGTTGCCACTAGGGATAAAACATCAATGCTTTGTCTAAGGATATTTGTGTGATTACATTACGCACCATACTTAATGCAATTTTCTGTTGTTTGTAACTTAATACTAGAAGGGGTGCGGATGCTAACCCGAAGGTGGACTTTTTAGACATAGATGCATGCTGGATAGCGGTCTATGTAATTTGTCGTAATGCCCTAAGTGAATCTCATATTAGTCATCATGATATGTATGTGCATTGTTATGCCCTCTCTATTTGTCAATTGCCCAACTGTAATTTGTTCACCCAACATGCTATTTATCTTATTGGAGAGACACCACTAGTGAACTGTGGACCCCGGTCCATTCTTTTACATCTGAATACAATCTACTGCAATCATTGTTCTCTACTGTTCTTTGCAAACAAATATCATTTTCCACACCATACGATTAATCCTTTGTTTACAGCAAGCCGGTGAGATTAACAACCTCACTGTTAAGTTGGGGCAAAGTATTTTGATTGTGTTGTGCAGGTTCCACGTTGGCGCCGGAATCCCTGGTGTTGCGCTGCACTACACTCCGCCACCAACAACCTTCACGTGGCCTTCATCTCCTACTGGTTCGATAAACCTTGGTTTCTTACTGAGGGAAAACTTGCTGCTGTACTCATCATACCTTCCTCTTGGGGTTCCTAACGGACGAGTGCTTTACCATCACAAGGAAGCTACTTTCCGGCGCCGTTGCAATCCCTGTCGCACGCCAGCAGCTCTTTTTCTGGCGCCGTTGCCGGGGAGATCAAGACACGCTGCAAGGGGAGTCTCTCACATCCAATCTCTTTACTTTGTTATTGTCTTGCTTTACTTTATTTTATTTTCTGTTTTGTTTGCGTTCTCTATATCAAAAACACAAAAAAAGTAGTTACTTGTTTTACTTTACTTTATTTAGTTTGCTTTATTTACTACTGTTAAAATGAATACTCCTGAGAACACCAAGTTGTGTGACTTTACTAGCACAAATAATAATGATTTCATATGCACACCTATTGCTCCACCTGCTACTACAGCAGAATTTTATGAAATTAAACCTGCTTTACTAAATCTTGTTATGAGAGAGCAATTTTCTGGTGTTAGTTCTGATGATGCTGCTACCCATCTTAATAATTTTGTTGAACTTTGTGAAATGCAAAAGTATAAGGATGTAGATGGTGACATTATAAAACTGAAATTGTTTCCTTTCTCCCTAAGAGGAAGAGCTAAAGATTGGTTGCTATCTTTGCATAAAAATAGTATTGATTCATGGACTAAATGTAAAGATGCTTTCATTGGTAGATATTATCCTCCTGCTAAAATTATATCTTTGAGAAGTAGCATAATGAATTTTAAGCAATTGGATAATGAGCATGTTGCCCAAGCATGGGAAAGAATGAAATCTTTGGTAAAGAATTGCCCTACCCATGGACTGACTACTTGGATGATCATCCAAACCTTTTATGCAGGACTGAATTTTTCTTCAAGGAACCTATTGGATTCAGCTGCTGGAGGTACTTTTATGTGCATCACTTTGGGTGCCGCAACAAAGCTTCTTGATGATATGATGATCAATTACTCTGAATGGCACACTGAAAGGACTCCACAAGGTAAGAAGGTAAATTCTGTTGAAGAAACCTCCTCCTTGAGTGATAGGATTGATGTTATTATGTCTATGCTTGTTAATGGTAGATCTAATATTGATCCTAATAATGTTCCTTTAGCTTAATTGGTTGCTCAAGAAGAACATGTTGATGTGAACTTCATTAAAAATAATAATTTCAACAACAATGCTTATAGGAATAATTTTGGTAACAACTATAGGCCATATCCTTCTAATAATAGTAATGGTTATGGTAATTCTTATGGTAATTCTTACAACAATAATAGGAGTGTACCCTATGGTCTTGAAGCCATGCTTAAAGAATTTATTAGTAAACAAACTGCTTTTAACAAATCTGTTGAAGAAAAAGCTTGGTAAAATTGATGTTCTTGCTTCTAAGGTTGATAATCTTGCTGCTGATGTTGATCTTTTGAAATTGAAAGTTATGCCTAATGAAACTAAAGATATTAAGTCATTTTCTACAGCAAACGCAATCCAAGTTCGAATTAGTGAAAATATTAGAGTGATGGCTGAATTGCATGCTAGGTGGGAAAGAGAAGAAAAACTAGCTAACGAGAATAATGTAGCTAAAGTTTGGACTATTACCACCACTAGTAATATTCATGCTTCACATGTTGCTAAACCTCCTACTATCAATGGTAAAATAATTGGTGTTAGCAATGTTTCTACTCCTAATGCAAAGCGTGCAAAACTGCCTGAAACTGCTAAAACTGCTGAAACTATTTGTCATAAAACTGCTGAAATTTTTCAGAATATTGGGGACAATGATCCCATTGCTTTAGATCATAATGGTTTAGATTTTGATGATTGTCACATATCTGAATTTATAAAGTTCTTGCAAAAACTTGCTAAAAGTCCTAATGCTAGTGCTATAAATTTGGCCTTTACAAAACATATTACAAATGCTCTCATTAAAGCTAGAGAAGAGAAATTAAAACTTGAAACTTCTATTCCTAGGAAGTTGGAAGATGGTTGGGAGCCCATCATTAAGATGAAGGTCAATGATTTTGATTGTAATGCTTTATGTGATCTTGGTGCAAGTATTTCTGCTATGCCTAAGAAACTCTATGACATGCTTGACTTGTCACCATTGAAAAAATGTTATTTGGATGTTAATCTTGCTGATAGTTCTATAAAGAAAACTTTGGGGAGGATTGATAATGTTCGCATTACGGTTAACAATAACCTTGTCCCCGTTGATTTTGTTGTCTTGGATATTGAATGCAATGCATCTTGTCCCATTATTTTGGGAAGACCTTTTCTTCGAACTGTTGGTGCTATCATTGATATGAAGGAAGGGAATATTAAGTATCAATTTCCTCTTAAGAAAGGTATGGAACACTTCCCTAGAAAGAGAATGAAGTTACCTTTTGATTCTATCATTAGAACAAATTACGATGTTGATGCTTCATCTCTTGATAATATTTGATTCACACTTTCTGCGCCTAGCTGAAAGGCGTTAAAGAAAAAGCGCTTATGGGAGACAACCCATTATTTTACTTCTGCAATTTTTGTTTTATATTTGAGTCTTGGAAGTTGTTACTACTGTAGCAACCTCTCCTTATCTTTATTTTATTGCATTGTTGTGCCAAGTAAAGTCTTTGATAGTAGAGTTGATACTAGATTTGGATTTCTGCGCAGAAACAGATTTCTTGCTGTCACGAATTTCAGTAGATCTCTCTGTAGGTAGCTCAGAAAAATCAGCGAAAAATCATGAGTAATCCTCAGATATGTACGCAACTTTCATTAAATTTGAGCTTCTTCATCTGAGCATGTTAAGTGCCTCTAAAAAATTCGTCTTTACGGACTGTTCTGTTTTGACAGATTCTGCCTTTTATTTCACATTGCCTCTTTTGCTATGTTTGATGGATTTTTTTGTTCCATTAACTTTCAGTAGCTTTGGGAAATGTCCAGAAGTGTTAAGAATGATTATGTTACCTCTGAACATGTGAATTTTTGATTATGCACTAACCCTCTAATGAGTTTGTTTTGAGTTTGGTGTGGAGGAAGTTTTCAAGGATCAAGAGAGGAGGATGATACAACATGATCAAGGAGAGTGAAAAGTCTAAGCTTGGGGATGCCACCGTGGTTCATCCCTGCATATTTCAAGAAGACTCAAGCATCTAAGCTTGGGGATGCCCAAGGCATCCCCTTCTTCATCGACAACTTATCAGGTCACCTCTAATGAAACTATATTTTTATTCCGTCACATCTTATGTGCTTTACTTGGAGCGTCTGTATGTTTTTATTTTTGTTTATGTTTGAATAAAATCGGATCCTAGCATTCTTTGTGTGGGAGAGAGACACGCTCCGCTCGTTCATATGAACACTGGTGTTCTTAGCTGTACTTTTAATGTTCATGGCGAAGGTTGAAACTGCTTCGTTCATTGCTATTTGGTTGGAAAGAGAAAATTCTTCATGTGGTAATTGGTATATTGTCTTGAATAATTTGATACTTGGCAATTGTTTTGCTCAAATAGATCATGTTTAAGCTCTTGCATCATGTAGATTGCACCTATTAGTGGAGAACTACTGTAGAGCTTGTTGAAATTTGGTTTGCATGATTGGTCTCTCTAAAAGTCTAGATATTTTCTGGTGAAGTGTTTGAACAACAAGGAAGACAATGTAGAGTCTTATAATGCTTGCAATATGATCTTATGTAAGTTTTGATGTACCGGTTCATACTTGTGTTTTCTTCAAACAACCTTGCTAGCCAAAGCCTTGTACTGAGAGGGAATACTTCTCGTGCATCCAAAACCTTGAGCCAAAACTTATGCCACTTGTGTCCGCCATACCTACCTACTATGTGGTATTTCTCTGCCATTCCAAACTAAATTGCTTGAGTGCTACCTTTAAAATTTCATTCCTTGTCTTTGCAATATATAGCTCATGGGAAAATAGCCTTAAAAACTATTGTGGTAAAGAATATGTAGCTTATGTATCTTATTTCTTATAAGTTGCTTGTTGAGCGGTAACCATGTTTCTGGGGACGCCATCAACTATTACACCTTTGTTGAATATCATGTGAGTTGCTATGCATGTTCGTCTTGTCTGAAGTAAGGGTGATTTATCATGATTAAATGGTTTGAGTATGCATATTGTTAGAGAAGAACATTGGGCCGCTAACCAAAGCCATGAATCATGGTGGAAGTTTCAGTTTGGACATTAATCCTCAATCTCTTATGAGAATATTATCTGTTGTTGAATGCTTATGCATTAAAGAGGAGTCCATTATCTGTTTTCTATGTTGTCCCGGTATGGATGTCCTAAGTTGAGATCTATCAAAAACAAGAAATCAAATGCGATCTATCTCCTTGGACCTTTGTACAGGCGACATAGAGGTACCCCTTTGTGAGACTTGGTTGAAACATATGTAATGCAATGAGAATCCATGAAAATCCAAGCTAATTAGGACAAGGTGCGAACACTATTGGTATTCTATGCATGAGGCTTGCAACTTATAGGATGTCTTATGCATAACACATATGAATTATTACTACCGTTGACAAAATTGTTTCTATGTTTTCAAAATAAAAGCTCTAGCACAAAAATAGTACTCCATGTTTCCCTCTGTGAAGGGCACTTCTTTTACTTTATGTTGAGTCAGTTTACCTACCTCTTTCTATCTTAGAAGCAAACACTTGTGTCAATCGTGTGCATTGATTCCTACATACTTGCTTATTTGCATTCATCATATTACTTTGTGTTGACAATTATCCATCAGATATACATGTTGAAGTTGAAAGCAACTACCGAAACTTATATCTTCCTTTGTGTTGCTTCAAAACTTTCTACCAAGAATTTATTGCTTTATGAGTTAACTTCTATGCAAGACTTATTGATACCTGTCTTGAAAGTACTATTCATGAAAAGTCTTTGCTATATGATTCAGTTGTTTAGTCATTATATTTACCATTGCTTCGAATCACTTCATTCATCTCATATGCTTTACAATAGTATTGATCAAGATTATGATAGTAGCATGTCACTTCAGAAATTATCCTTGTTATCGTTTACCTACTCGAGGGCGAGTAGGAACTAAGCTTGGGGATGCTTGATACGTCTCAAACGTATCTATAATTTCTTATGTTCCATGCTAGTTTTATGACAATACTCACATGTTTTATATACACTTTATATCATTTATACGCATTTTCCGGCACTAACCTATTAACAAGATGCCGAAGCGCTAGTTCCTGTTTTCTGCTGTTTTTGGTTTCAGAAATCCTACACAGGAAATATTCTCGGAATTGGACGAAACGAAAGCCCAGGGTCTTATTTTTCCACGGAGCTTCCAGAAGACCGAAGAGGATACGAAGTGGGGCCACGGGGCGCCAACACCACAGGGCCGCGTGGCAAAGGGGGGGCCCGCGCCGCCCTATGGTGTGGGGCCCCCGTGCCTCCTCCGACTCCGCCCTTCCGCCTACTTATACTCTCCGTCGTGAAAACCCTATCACCGAGAGCCACGATACGAGAAAACATACTGTGACGCCGTCGCCGCCAATCCCATCTCGGGGGATTCAGGAGATCGCCTCCGGCACCCTGCCGGAGAGGGGAATCATCACCCGGAGGACTCTACATCACCATGATCGCCTCCAGATTGATGTGTGAGTAGTTCATCCTTGAACTATGGGTCCATAGCAGTAGCTAGATGGTTGTCTTCTCCTCTTGTGCTATCATGTTAGATCTTGTGAGCTGCCTATCATGATCAAGATCATCTATTTGTAATGCTACATGTTGTGTTTGTTGGGATCCGATGAATATGGAATACTATGTCAAGTTGATTATCAATCTATCATATATGTGTTGTTTATGATCTTGCATGCTCTCCGTTGCTAGTAGAGGCTCTGGCCAAGTTGATACGTGTAACTCCAAGAGGGAGTATTTATGCTCGATAGTGGGTTCATACCTCCATTGAATCTGGGACAGTGACAGAAAGTTCTAAGGTTGTGGATGTGCTGTTGCCACTAGGGATAAAACATCAATGCTTTCTCTAAGGATATTTGTGTTGATTACATTACGCACCATACTTAATGCAATTGTCTGTTGTTTGCAACTTAATACTGGAAGGGGTGCGGATGCTAACCCGAAGGTGGACTTTTTAGGCATAGATGCATGCTGGATAGCGGTCTATGTAATTTGTCGTAATGCCCTAAGTGAATCTCATATTAGTCAGCATGATATGTATGTGCATTTTTATGCCCTCTCTATTTGTCAATTGCCCAACTGTAATTTGTTCACCCAACATGCTATTTATCTTATTGGAGAGACACCACTAGTGAACTGTGGACCCCGGTCCATTCTTTTACATCTGAATACAATCTACTGCAATCATTGTTCTCTACTGTTCTTTGCAAACAAACATCATTTTCCACACCATACGATTAATCCTTTGTTTACAGCAAGACGCTGAGATTGACAACCTCACTGTTAAGTTGGGGCAAAGTATTTTGATTGTGTTGTGCAGGTTCCACGTTGGCGCCGGAATCCCTGGTGTTGCGCCGCACTACACTCCGCCACCAACAACCTTCAAGTGGCCTTCATCTCCTACTGGTTCGATAAACCTTGGTTTCTTACTGAGGGAAAACTTGCTGTTGTACTCATCATACCTTCCTCTTGGGGTTCCCAACAGACGAGTGATTTACCGTCACAAGGAAGCTACTTTCTGGCGCCGTTGCAATCCCTGTCGCACGCCAGCAGGGAGCAACATACCAGCGGATGATGCAGAAGTGTCTTGCCACGCAGATTGGCAAGAACGTCCAAGTGTATATCGACGATGTCGTCATAATAACAAAGAAGGGGTCTGATGACCCACAAGTATAGGGGATCACAACAGTCTTCGAGGGTAGTAAAACCCAATTTATTGATTCGACACAAGGGGAGCCAAAGAATATTTGTAAGCCTTAACAGCGGAGTTGTCAATTCAGCTGCACCTGGAAACAGACTTGCTCGCAATAGTTTATCAGTAGAAACAGTTTTATAACAGTAGCAGTAGTGAAATATAAGCAGCAGTGTAATAAAGATAGCAGTAGTGATTATAGTAAACAACAGGATTAAAATACTGTAGACATAGGGATGGATGAACGGGCGCTGCATGGATAAGATAACTCATGTAATAATCAAGACAAGACATTTGCAGATAATAATAAAACAGTACCCAAGTACTAAATAACCATAGGAATGTGTTCCGTATATAGTCGTACGTGCTCGCAATGAGAAACTTGCACAACATCTTTTGTCCTACCAGCCGGTGGCAGCCGGGCCTTGATGCGTGTGGTTGGCACGTCCGTTGGGAACCCCAAGAGGAAGGTGTGATGCGCACAGCGGCAAGTTTCCCTCAGTAAGAAACCAAGGTTTAATCGGACCAGTAGGAGTCAAGAAGCACGTTGAAGGTTGATGGCGGCGAGATGTAGTGCGGCGCAACACCAGTGATTCCGGCGCCAACGTGGAACCTGCACAACACAACCAAAGTACTTTGCCCCAACGAAACAGTGAGGTTGTCAATCTCACCGGCTTGCTGTAACAAAGAGTTAACCGTATTGTGTGGAAGATGATTGTTTGCAGAAAACAGTAGAACAAGTATTGCAGTAGATTGTATTTCAGTAAAGAGAATTGGACCGGGGTCCACAGTTCACTAGAGGTGTCTCTCCCATAAGACGAACAGCATGTTGGGTGAACAAATTACAGTTGGGCAATTGACAAATAAAGAGAGCATGACCATGCACATACATATCATGATGAGTATAGTGAGATTTAATTGGGCATTACGACAAAGTACATAGACCGTCATCCAACTGCATCTATGCCTAAAAAGTCCACCTTCAGGTTATCATCCGAACCCCCTCCAGTATTAAGTTGCTAACAACAGACAATTGCATTAAGTATTACGCGTAATGTAACTAGTGACTACATCCTTGAACATAGCACTAATGTTTTATCCCTAGTGGCAACAGCACATCCATAACCTTAGAGGTTCTTGTCACTCCTCCAGATTCACGGAGACATGAACCCACTATCGAGCATAAATACTCCCTCTTGGAGTTACTAGCATCAACTTGGCCAGAGCATCTACTAATAACGGAGAGCATGCAAGATCATAAACAACACATAGATATAACTTTGATAATCAACATAACAAGTATTCTCTATTCATCGGATCCCAACAAACGCAACATATAGAATTACAGATAGATGATCTTGATCATGTTAGGCAGCTCACAAGATCCGACAATGATAGCACAATGGGGAGAAGACAACCATCTAGCTACTGCTATGGACCCATAGTCCAGGGGTAGACTACTCACACATCACACCGGAGGCGACCATGGCGGCGTAGAGTCCTCCGGGAGATGATTCCCCTCTCCGGCAGGTGCCGGAGGCGATCTCTGGATCCCCCGAGATGGGATCGGCGGCGGCGGCGTCTCTCGGAAGGTTTTCCGTATCGTGGCTCTCGGTGCCGGGGGTTTCGTCACGGAGACTTTTTATAGGCGGAAGGGCAGGTCAAGAGGCGGCACGGGGCCCCACACCACAGGCCGGCGCGGCCAAGGGGGCCGCGCCGCCCTATGGTGTGGCCCCTCCGTGGCCCCTCTTCGTCTCTCCTTCGGACTTGAAGCTTCGTGAGAAAATAGGCCCCCGGGCTTTGATTTCGTCCAATTCCGAGAATATTTCCTTACTAGGATTTCTGAAACCAAAAATAGCAGAAAACAGCAAGCGGCACTTCGGCATCTTGTTAATAGGTTAGTTCCGAAAATGCACGAATATGACATAAAGTGTGCATAAAACATGTAGATAACATCAATAATGTGGCATGGAACATAAGAAATTATCGATACGTCGGAGACGTATCAGCATCCCCAAGCTTAGTTCTGCTCGTCCCGAGCAGGTAAAACGATAACACAGATAATTTCTGGAGTGACATGCCATCATAATCTTGATCATACTATTTGTAAAGCATATGTAGTGAATGCAGCGATCAAAACAATGTATATGACATGAGTAAACAAGTGAATCATATAGCAAAGACTTTTCATGAATAGCACTTCAAGACAAGCATCAATAAGTCTTGCATAAGAGTTAACTCATAAAGCAATAATTCAAAGTAAAGGCATTGAAGCAACACAAAAGAAGATTAAGTTTCAGCGGTTGCTTTCAACTTGTAACATGTATATCTCATGGATATTGTCAACATAGAGTAATATAATAAATGCAATAAGCAAGTATGTAGGAATCAATGCACAGTTCACACAAGTGTTTGCTTCTTGAGGTGGAGAGAAATAGGTGAACTGACTCAACATTGAAAGTAAAAGAATGGTCCTCCATAGAGGAAAAGCATCGATTGCTATATTTGTGCTAGAGCTTTGATTTTGAAAACATGAAACAATTTTGTCAACGGTAGTAATAAAGCATATGCATCATGTAAATTATATCTTATAAGTTGCAAGCCTCATGCATAGTGTACTAATAGTGCCCGCACCTTGTCCTAATTAGCTTGGACTACCGGGTCATCACAATGCATTGTTTTTACCAAGTGTCACAAAGGGGTACCTCTATGCCGCCTGTACAAAGGTCTAAGGAGAAAGCTCGCATTGGATTTCTCGCTATTGATTATTCTTCAACTTAGACATCCATACCGGGACAACATAGACAACAGATAATGGACTCCTCTTTTATGCATAAGCATATACCAACAATTAATAATTTTCTCATTTGAGATTTGAGGATTGTTGTCCAAAACTGAAACTTCCACCATGGAACATGGCTTTAGTTAGCGGCCCAATGTTCTTCTCTAACATATGCATGCTTGACCATATGGTGGTAGATCTCTCTTACTTCGGACAAGACGAACATGCATAGCAACTCACATGAAATTCAACAATGAAAAGTTGATGGCGTCCCCAGTGAACATGGTTATCGCACAACAAGCGACTTAATAAGAGATAAAGTGCATAATTACATATTCAATACCACAATAGTTTTTAAGCTATTTGTCCCATGAGCTATATATTGCAAAGGTGAATGATGGAATTTTAAAGGTAGCACTCAAGCAATTTACTTTGGAATGGCGGAAAAATACCATGTAGTATAGGTAGGTATGGTGGACACAAATGGCATAGTGGTTGGCTCAAGTATTTTGGATGCATGAGAAGTATTCCCTCTCGATACAAGGTTTAGGCTAGCAAGGCTTATTTGAAACAAACACAAGGATGAACCGGTGCAGCAAAACTCACATAAAAGACATATTGAAAACATTATAAGACTCTACACCGTCTTCCTTGTTGTTCAAACTCAAAACTAGAAATTATCTAGACCTTAGAGAAACCAAATATGCAAACCAAATTTTAGCATGCTCTATGTATTTCTTCATTAATGGGTGCAAAGCATATGATGCAAGAGCTTAATCATGAGCACAACAATTGCCAAGTATCACATTACCCAAGACATTTATAGCAATTACTACATGTATCATTTTCCAATTCCAACCATATAACAATTTAACGAAGGAGAAACTTCGCCATGAATACTATGAGTAGAAACCAAGGACATACTTGTCCATATGCTACAGCGGAGCGTGTCTCTCTCCCATAAAGTGAATGCTAGGATCCATTTTATTCAAACAAAACAAAAAACAAAAACAAACCGACGCTCCAAGAAAAAGCACATAAGATGTGATGGAATAAAAATATAGTTTCAGGGGAGGAACCTGATAATGTTGTCGATGAAGAAGGGGATGCCTTGGGCATCCCCAAGCTTAGACGCTTGAGTCTTCTTAGAATATGCAGGGGTGAACCACCGGGTGCATCCCCAAGCTTAGAGCTTTCACTCTCCTTGATCATGTTGCATCATACTCCTCTCTTGATCCTTGAAAACTTCCTCCACACCAAACTCGAAACAACTCATTAGAGGGTTAGTGCACAATATAAATTGACATATTCAGAGGTGACACAATCATTCTTAACACTTCTGGACATTGCATAATGCTACTGGACATTAATGGATCAAAGAAATTCATCCAACATAGCGAAAGAGGCAATGCGAAATAAAAGGCAGAATCTGTCAAAACAGAACAGTTCGTATTGACGAATTTTAAAATGGCACCAGACTTGCTCAAATGAAAATGCTCAAATTTAATGAAAGTTGCGTACATATCTGAGGATCATGCACGTAAATTGACTTAATTTTCTGAGCTACCTACAGGGAGGTGGACCCAGATTCGTGACAGCAAAGAAATCTGGAACTGTGCAGTAATCCAAATCTAGTACTTACTTTTCTATCAACGGCTTAACTTGGCACAACAAAACACAAAACTAAGATAAGGAGAGGTTGCTACAGTAGTAAACAACTTCCAAGACACAAAATAAAAACAAAGTACTGTAGGTAAAAACATGGGTTGTCTCCCATAAGCGCTTTTCTTTAACGCCTTTCAGCTAGGCGCAGAAAGTGTGTATCAAGTATTATCAAGAGACGAAGTGTCAACATCATAATTTGTTCTCATAATGGAATCAAAAGGTACCTTCATTCTCTTTCTAGGGAAGTGTTCCATACCTTTCTTGAGAGGAAATTGATATTTTATATTACCTTCCTTCATATCAATAACAGCACCAACAGTTCGAAGAAAAGGTCTTCCCAATATAATGGGACAAGATGCATTGCATTCAATATCCAAGACAACAAAATCAACGGGAACAAGGTTATTGTTAACGGTAATGCGAACATTATCAACTTTACCCAAAGGTTTCTTTGTAGAATGATCAGCAAGATTAACATCCAAATAACAATTTTTCAGCGGTGGCAAGTCAAGCATATTATAAATTTTCTTAGGCATAACAGAAATATTTGCACCAAGATCACATAAAGCATTACAATCAAAATCTTTAACCTTCATCTTAATGATGGGCTCCCAACCATCCTCTAGCTTTTTAGGAATAGAGGCTTCGCGCTCTAGTTTCTCTTCTCTAGCTTTTATAAGAGCATTTGTAATATGATGTGTAAAAGCCAAATTTATAGCACTAGCATTAGGACTTTTAGCAAGTTTTTGCAAGAACTTTATAACTTCAGAGATGTGGCAATCATCAAAATTCAAATCATTATAATCTAAAGCAATGGGATCATCATCCCCAACGTTGGAAAAAATTTCAGCAGCTTTATCAAAGGCAGTTTCAGCAGTTTTAGCAGTTTTAGGCAGTTTTTCGCGCTTTGCATTAGAAGTGGAAACATTGCTAACACCAATTCTTTTATTAGTATGAGTAGGAGGTGCAGCAACATGTGTAGCATTAGCATTACTAGTGGTGGTAATGGTCCAAACTTTAGCTATATTCTTTTCTTTAGCTAGTTTTTCATTTTCTTCTCTATCCCACCTAGCACGCAGTTCAGCCATTAATCTTATATTCTCATTAATTCTAACTTGAATGGCATTTGCTGTAGTAGCAATTTTATTATGATGATTCTCATTAGGCAAAACTTTTGATTTTAAAAGATCAACATCAGCAGCAAGACTATCGACTTTAGAAGCAAGTATATCAATTTTCCCAAGCTTTTCTTCAACAGATTTGTTAAAAGCAGTTTGTGTACTAATAAATTCTTTAAGCATGGCTTCAAGTCCAGGGGGTGAACTCCTATTATTGTTGTAAGAATTCCCATAAGAATTACCATAGCCGTTGCCATTATTATAAGGATATGGTCTATAGTTGTTACTAGAATTGTTCCGGTAAGCGTTGTTGTTGAAATTATTATTTTTAATGAAGTTTACATCAACATGTTCTTCTTGTGCAACCAATGAAGCTAACGGAACATTATTAGGATCAGTATTAGTCCTATCATTCAAAAGCATAGACATAATAGCATCAATCTTATCACTCAAGGAAGAAGTTTCTTTGACAGAATTTACCTTCTTACCTTGTAGAGCTCTTTCCGTGTGCCATTCAGAGTAGTTGATCATCATATTATCAAGAAGCTTTGTTGCTTCACCAAGAGTGATGGACATAAAGGTACCTCCAGCAGCTGAATCCAATAAATTCCGTGAAGAAAAATTTAGTCCTGCATAGAAGGTTTGGATGATCATCCAAGTAGTCAGTCCATGGGTTGGGCAATTTTTAACCAAAGATTTCATTCTTTCCCAAGCTTGAGCAACATGTTCAGTATCTAATTGTTTAAAATTCATTATGCTACTCCTCAAAGATATAATTTTAGCAGGGGGATAATATCTACCAATAAAAGCATCCTTGCATTTAGTCCATGAATCAATACTATTCTTAGGCAGAGATAGCAACCAATCTTTAGCTCTTCCTCTTAATGAGAAAGGGAACAATTTTAGTTTAATAATATCACCATCTACATCTTTATATTTTTGCATTTCACATAATTCAACAAAATTATTAAGATGGGCAGCAGCATCATCGTAACTAACACTGAAAATTGCTCTCGCATAACAAGATTCAGAAAGCAGGTTTAATTTCAAAGAATTCTGCTGTAGTAGCAGGTGGAGCAATAGGTGTGCATAAGAAATCATTATTATTTGTGGTTGTGAAGTCACACAACTTAGTGTTTTCAGCGTTGGCTATTTTAGCAACAGTAAATAAAACAAACTAGATAAAGTAAATGCAAGTAAACTAATTTTTTTGTGTTTTAGATATAGCAAACAAGATAGCAAATAAAGTAAAACTAGCAACTAATTTTTTTGTATTTTGATTTAGTGCAGCAAACAAAGTAGTAAACAAAACTAAGCAAGACAAAAACAAAGTAAAGAGATTGAGAAGTGGAGACTCCCCTTGCAGCGTGTCTTGATCTCCCCGGCAACGGCGCCAGAAATTTGCTTGATGCGTGTGGTTGGCACGTCCGTTGGGAACCCCAAGAGGAAGGTGTGATGCGCACAGCGGCAAGTTTCCTCGATAAGAAACCAAGGTTTAATCGGACCAGTAGGAGTCAAGAAGCACGTTGAAGGTTGATGGCGGCGAGATGTAGTGCGGCGCAACACCGGTGATTCCGGCGCCAACGTGGAACCTGCACAACACAACCAAAGTACTTTGCCCCAACGAAACAAGTGAGGTTGTCAATCTCACCGGCTTGCTGTAACAAAGAGTTAACCGTATTGTGTGGAAGATGATTGTTTGCAGAAAACAGAGAACAAGTATTGCAGTAGATTGTATTTCAAGAAAGAGAATTGGACCGGGGTCCACAGTTCACTAGAGGTGTCTCTCCCATAAGACGAACAGCATGTTGGGTGAACAAATTACAGTTGGGCAATTGACAAATAAAGAGAGCATGACCATGCACATACATATCATGATGAGTATAGTGAGATTTAATTGGGCATTACGACAAAGTACATAGACCGTCATCCAACTGCATCTATGCCTAAAAAGTCCACCTTCAGGTTATCATCCGAACCCCCTCCAGTATTAAGTTGCTAACAACAGACAATTGCATTAAGTATTGCGCGTAATGTAACTAGTGACTACATCCTTGAACATAGCACTAATGTTTTATCCCTAGTGGCAACAGCACATCCATAACCTTAGAGGTTCTTGTCACCCCTCCAGATTCACGGAGACATGAACCCACTATCGAGCATAAATACTCCCTCTTGGAGTTACTAGCATCAACTTGGCCAGAGCATCTACTAATAACGGAGAGCATGCAAGATCATAAACAACACATAGATATAACTTTGATAATCAACATAACAAGTATTCTCTATTCATCGGATCCCAACAAACGCAACATATAGAATTACAGATAGATGATCTTGATCATGTTAGGCAGCTCACAAGATCCGACAATGATAGCACAATGGGGAGAAGACAACCATCTAGCTACTGCTATGGACCCATAGTCCAGGGGTAGACTACTCACACATCACACCGGAGGCGACCATGGCGGCGTAGAGTCCTCCGGGAGATGATTCCCCTCTCCGGCAGGGTGCCGGAGGCGATCTACTGGATCCCCCGAGATGGGATCTGCGGCGGCGGCGTCTCTGGAAGGTTTTCCGTATCGTGGCTCTCGGTGCGGGGTTTCGTCACGGAGACTTTTTATAGGCGGAAGGGCAGGTCAAGAGGCGGCACGGGGGCCCCACACCACAGGCCGGCGCGGCCAAGGGGGGGGCCGCGCCGCCCTATGGTGTGGCCCCTCCGTGGCCCCTCTTCGTCTCTCCTTCGGACTTCTGGAAGCTTCGTGAGAAAATAGGCCCCTGGGCTTTGATTTCGTCCAATTCCGAGAATATTTCCTTACTAGGATTTCTGAAACCAAAAACAGCAGAAAACAGCAACTGGCACTTCGGCATCTTGTTAATAGGTTAGTTCCAGAAAATGCACGAATATGACATAAAGTGTGCATAAAACATGTAGATAACATCAATAATGTGGCATGGAACATAAGAAATTATCGATACGTCGGAGACGTATCAGGCCTCTAGGGAAACTACTGGTAATTAATGTACTCATTTTAATAGAGTACCGGAGCAAAGCATTAACACTCCGTGAACACATGTTATCCTCATATCACAGCCTTCCCCTCCGGTTGTCCCAATTTCTGTCACTTTGGGGCCTCGGGTTCCAGACAACAATATGTGTATACAACTTGCAGGTAAGATCATAAAACAATGAATATCATCATGAATCAAAAACATGTTCAGATCTGAAATCATGGAAATTGGGCCCTAAGTGACAAGCATTAAGCATAATGATAACGCGTAAAGCACACGTCCGTTGGGAACCCCAAGAGGAAGGTGTGATGCATACAGCAGCAAGTTTTCCCTCAGTAAGAAACCAAGGTTATCGAACCAGTAGGAGATGAAGGCCACGTGAAGGTTGTTGGTGGAGGAGTGTAGTGCTGCGCAACACCAGGGATTCCGGCGCCAACATGGAACCTGCACAACACAATCAAAATACTTTGCCCCAACTTAACAGTGAGGTTGTCAATCTCACCGGCTTGCTGTAAACAAAGGATTAAACGTATGGTGTGGAGAATGATGTTTGTTTGCAAAGAACAGTAGAGAACAATGATTGCAGTAGATTGTATTCAGATGTAAAAGAATGAACCGGGGTCCACAGTTCACTAGTGGTGTCTCTCCAATAAGAAATAGCATGTTGGGTGAACAAATTACAGTTGGGCAATTGACAAATAGAGAGGGCATAACAATGCACATACATATCATGATGACTAATGTGAGATTTACTTAGGGCATTGATGACCCACAAGTGTAGGGGATCGCAACAGTCTTTGAGGGAAGTAAAACCCAATTTATTGATTCCACACAAGGGGAGCCAAAGAATATTTGTAAGCCTTAACAGCGGAGTTGTCAATTCAGCTGCACCTGGAAACAGACTTGCTCACAAGAGTTTATCAGTAGCAACAGTTTTATAGTAGTAGCAGTAGTGAAATATCAGTAGCAGTGTAACAAAGACAGCAGTAGTGATTATAGTAAACAACAGGATTAAAATACTGTAGGCACAGGGATGGATGAACGGGCGCTGCATGGATGAGTGAAACCATGTAACAATCAAAGTATGGCATTTGCAGATAGTAATAAAACAGTATCCAAGTACTAAACAACCATAGGCATGTGTTCCATATTTAGTCGTACGTGCTCGCAATGAGAAACTTGCACAACATCTTTTATCCTACCTGGAATCTACTGGAAATTAAGGTACTCCTTTTAATAAAGCACCGGAGCAAAGCATTAACACTCTGTGAACACATGTGATTCTCACATCACCGCCTTCCCCTCCGGTTGTCCCAATTTCTGTCACTTTGGGGCCTCGGGTTCCGGACAGCAATATATGTATACAACTTGCAGGTAAGATCATAAAACAATGAATATCATCATGAAACAATAACATGTTCATATTTGAGATCATGGCACTCGGGCCCTAGTGACAAGCATTAAGCATAACAAGTTGCAACAATATCATAAAATTACCAATTACGGATACTAGGCACTATGCCCTAACAATCTTATGCTATTACGTGACCAATCTCATCCAATCCCTACCATCCCCTTCAGTCTACAGCGGGGGAATTACTCACACATGGATGGGGGAAACATGGCTGGTCGATGGAGAGGCGTCGGTGGTGGTGATGGCGATGATCTCCTCCAATTCCCCATCCCGGCGGAGTGCCAGAACGGAGTTTCGCGATGGCGGCGGTGTTCTGGATGGCTTCTGGCGATTTCGTCTAACCCCCGTGCGTTTTTAGGTCGAAGCCCTTAAGTAGTCCAGAGGGAGGCGCCTGGGGCTGCCCGAGGCGCCGCCACCATAGGGCCGCGCGGCCCAGGGGCCCACCGCGCCGCCTTGTGGGGTGGCCGCCTCGTGGCCCCCCCTCCTTCTGGTCTTCTGGCTCCATTATTCTTCTGTGAAAATAGGCCCATTGGAATTAATCCCGGGGATTTTCCTGAAAGTTGACTTTCTGCACAAAAACGAGACACCAGGGCAATTCTGCTGAAAACAGCGTTAGTCCGTGTTAGTTGTATCCAAAATACACAAATTAGAGGCAAAACAATAGCAAAAGTGTCCCGGAAAGTAGATACGTTTTGGACGTATCAGGCATTACGACAAATAACATAGACCGCCATCCAGCATCCATCTATGCCTAAAAAGTCCACCTTCAGGTTAGCATCCGCACCCCTTCTAGTATGAAGTTGCAAACAACAGACAATTGCATTAAGTATGGTGCGTAATGTAATCAACACAAATATCCTTAGACAAAGCATTGATGTTTTATCCCTAGTGGCAACAGCACATCCACAACCTTAGAACTTTCTATCACTGTCCCAGATTCAATGGAGGCATGAACCCACTATCGAGCATAAATACTCCCTCTTGGAGTCACAAGTATCAACTTGGCCAGAGCCTCTACTAGCAACGGAGAGCATGCAAGATCATAAACAATACATATATGATAGATTGATAATCAACTTGACATAGTATTCCATATTCATCGGATCCCAACAAACACAACATGTAGCATTACAAATAGATGATCTTGATCATGATAGGCAGCTCACAAGATCTAACATGATAGCACAAGAGGAGAAGACAACCATCTAGCTACTGCTATGGACCCATAGTCCAAGGATGAACTACACACACATCAGTCCGGAGGCAATCATGGTGATGTAGAGTCCTCCGGGTGATGATTCCCCTCTCCGGCAGGGTGCCGGAGGCGATCTCCTGAATCCCCCGAGATGGGATCGGCGGCGGCGTCTCTGGAACTTTTCTCGTATTGTGGCTCTCGGTAATAGGGTTTTCGCGACGGAGGGAATAAATACGCAGAAGGGCAGAGTCGGGAGGCGGCCGAGGGGCCCACCCCATAGGCCTGCGCGCCCCCCTCCAGGCCGCGCCGCCTTGTGGTGTGGGGCCACCTTGGCCCCTCTCCGTCTCTCCTTCGGTGATCTAGAAAGCTCCATGGAAAATAAGACCCTGGGATTTTGTTTCATCCAATTCCGAGAATATTTCCTGTGTAGGATTTCTAAACCAAAAACAGCAGAAAACAGGAACTGGCGCTTCGGCATCTTGTTAATAGGTTAGTGCCGGAAAATGCGTATAAATGATATAAAGTGTATATAAAACATGTGAGTATTGTCATAAAATTAGCATGGAACATAAGAAATTATAGATACGTTTGAGACGTATCAAGCATCCCCAAGCTTAGTTCCTACTCGCCCTCGAGTAGGTAAACGATAACAAGGATAATTTCTGAAGTGACATGCTGCTATCATAATTTTGATCAATACTATTGTAAAGCATATGAGATGAATGAAGTGATTCGAAGCAATGGTAAAGATAATGACTAAACAACTGAATCATATAGCAAAGACTTTTCATTAATAGTACTTTCAAGACAACAATCGATAAGACTTGCATAGGAGTTAACTCAAAAAGCAATAAATTCTTAGTAGAAGGTTTTGAAGTAATACAAAGGAAGGTATAAGTTTCAGCAGTTGCTTTCAACTTCAACATGTATATCTCATGGATAATTGTCAACACAAAGTAATATGATGAATGCAAATAAGCAAGTATGTAGGAATCAATGCACACAGTTGACACAAGTGTTTGCTTCTAAGGTAGAAAGAAGTAGGTAAATTGACTCAACATAAAGTAAAAGAAAGGCCCTTCGCAGAGGGAAGCATGTATTACTATTTTTGTGCTAGAGCTTTTATTTTGAAAACATAGAAACAATTTTGTAAACGGTAGTAATAATTCATATGTGTTATGCATAAGACATCCTATAAGTTGCAAGCCTCATGCATCGAATACCAATAGTGCTCGCACCTTGTCCTAATTAGCTTGGATTTCCATGATTATCATTGCATTACATATGTTTCAACCAAGTGTCACAAAGGGGTACCTCTATGTCGCCAGTACAAAGGTCCAAGGAGATAGATCGCATTTGATTTCTCGTTTTTGATAGATCTCAACTTGAGGACATCCGTACCGGGACAACATAGAAAACAGATAATGGACTCCTCTTTAATGCATAAGCATTCAGGAACAGATAATATTCTCATAAGAGATTGAGGATTAATGTCCAAACTGAAACTTCCACCATGATACATGGCTTTGGTTGGCGGCCCAAAGTTCTTCTCTAACAATATGCATACTCAAACCATTTAATCATGATAAATCACCCTTACTTCAGACAAGACGAACATGCATAGCAACTCACATGATACTCAACAAAGGTGTAGTAGTTGATGGCGTCCCCAGAAACATGGTTGCCGCTCAACAAGTAAGTTATGAGAAATAAGATACATAAGCTACACATGCTTCACCACAATAGTTTTTAAGGCTATTTTCCCATGAGCTATATATTGCAAAGACAAGGAATGAAATTTTAAAGGTAGCACGCAAGCAATTTACTTTGGAATGGCAAAAAATACCACATAGTAGGTAGGTATGGTGGACACAAATGGCATAGGTTTTGGCTCAAGGTTTTGGATGCACGAGAAGTATTTCCTCTCTGTACAAGGCTTTGGCTAGCAAGGTTGTTTGAAGCAAACACAAGTGTGAACCGGTACAACAAAACTTACATAGGAACATATTGCAAGCATTACAAGACTCTACACTGTCTTCCTTGTTGTTCAAACACTTTACCAGAAAATATCTAGACTTTTAGAGAGACCAATCATGCAAACCAAATTTCAACAAGCTCTACAGTAATTCTCCACTAATAGGTGCAATCTACATGATGCAAGAGCTTAAACATGATCTATTTGAGCAAAACAATTGCCAAGTATCAAATTATTCAAGATAATATACCAATTACCATATGAAGCATTTTCTGTTTCCAAACAAATAGCAATGAACGAAGCAGTTTTCAACCTTCGTCATGAACATTAAAAGTAAAGCTAAGAACACCAGTGTTCATATGAAACAGCGGAGCGTGTCTCTCTCCCACACAAGGAATGCTAGGATCCGATTTTATTCAAACAAAAACAAAAATAAAAACATACAGACGCTCCAAGTAAAGCACATAAGATGTGACGGAATAAAAATATAGTTTCACTAGAGGTGACCTGATAAGTTGTCGATAAAGAAGGGGATGCCTTGGGCATCCCCAAGCTTAGATGCTTGAATCTTCTTGAAATATGCAGGGATGAACCACAGGGGCATCCCCAAGCTTAGACTTTCCACTCTTTTTGATCATATATCATCCTCCTCTCTTGATCCTTGAAAACTTCCTCCAAAACAAACTCAAAACAAACTCATTAGAGGGTTAGTGCATAATCAAAAATTCACATGTTCAGAGGTAACACAATTATTCTTAACACTTCTGGACATTGCCCAAAGCTACTGAAAGTTAATGGAACAAATAAATCCATTCAACATAGCAAAAGAGGCAATGTGAAATAAAAGGCAGAATCTGTCATAACAGAACAGTCCGTAAAGACGAATTTTTTCGAGGCACTTAACATGCTCAGATGAAGAAGCTCAAATTGAATGAAAGTTGCGTACATATCTGAGGATTACTCATGATTTTTCGCAGATTTTTCTGAGTTACCTACAGAGAGGTCTACTCAAATTCGTGACAGCAAGAAATCTGTTTCTGCGCAGAAATCCAAATCTAGTATCAACTCTACTATCAAAGACTTTACTTGGCACAAAAATGCAATAAAATAAAGATAAGGAGAGGTTGCTACAGTAGTAACAACTTACAAGACACAAATATAAAACAAAAATTGCAGAAGTAAAATAATGGGTTGTCTCCCATAAGCGCTTTTCTTTAACGCCTTTCAGCTAGGCGCAGAAAGTGTAAATCAAGTATTATCAAGAGATGAATCATCAACAGAGGAGTTAGGAGTTTTCTCAACAATGCATTGTATCTTATCTATGTAAGTTTCAGAAGCTCCTTTTTCATTGCTTTTAGGCTTACTATCCTCATCAAATAAATTTTCAGGAACAATCCAATCAAATTTTTTCTCTAGTGCCTCATGCATTCCTAAGAGCTTGCAAGGTATTGGTGCTTTAATCTCCCCCTCACAATTGACTTTATTAGTGTACTTTAGTCTATCTTTTTCCATTTTTTCAAGGGTATTTGCAAAATTGGTATAAAAGCCAAGCATCTTATGTTTAATAAAGATTTTCTAGCTTCTCTAGCTACATCACCGAATTCTTTAAGAAGGGTTTCTAAAACAAAATCTCTCTTTTCTCCTTCTTCCATATCAGAGAGTGTAAGAAACATATGTTGCATTATAGGGTTAAGATTAACAAATCTAGCTTCCAACATGTGTACTAAAGAGGCGGTAGCAATTTCATAAGTAGGAGCATGTTCTACCAAGTGTCTATCTTCAAAATCTTTAACTGTACTAACATGAGTGGAAATTATTCTATATTATCTCTTCCAATGATAGACCCATGCCCTACTGGTATATCTTTCAGAGTGAACTTAGGGGGAAGCATGATGAAATAAACAAAAAGGTAAATAAAGTAAATGCAAGTAACTAATTTTTTTGTGTTTTTGATATGAAGAAAGCAAACAAGACAATAAATAAAGTAAAGCAAGTAACTAATTTTTTTGTATTTTTGATATAAAGAAAACAAACAAAGAAGAAAATAAAGTAAAGTAAAGCAAGACAATAACAAAGTAAAGAGATTGGATGTGAGAGACTCCCCTTGCAACGTGTCTTGATCTCCCCAGCAACGGCGCCAGAAAAAGAGCTTGATAACGCGTAAAGCACACGTCCGTTGGGAACCCCAAGAGGAAGGTGTGATGCGTACAGCAGCAAGTTTTCCCTCAGTAAGAAACCAAGGTTATCGAATCAGTAGGAGATGAAGGCCACGTGAAGGTTGTTGGTGGAGGAGTGTAGTGCGGCGCAACACCAGGGATTCCGGCGCCAACGTGGAACCTGCACAACACAATCAAAATACTTTGCCCCAACTTAATAGTGAGGTTGTCAATCTCACCGGCTTGCTTTAAACAAAGGATTAAACGTATGGTGTGGAGATTGATGTTTGTTTGCAAAGAACAGTAGAGAACAATGATTGCAGTAGATTGTATTCAGATGTAAAAGAATGGACCGGGGTCCACAGTTCACTAGTGGTGTCTCTCCAATAAGAAATAGCATGTTGTGTGAACAAATTACAGTTGGGCAATTGACAAATAGAGAGGGCATAACAATGCACATACATATCATGATGACTAATATGAGATTTACTTAGGGCATTACGACAAATAACATAGACCGCCATCCAGCATGCATCTATGCCTAAAAAGTCCACCTTCGGGTTAGCATCCGCACCCCTTCCAGTATTAAGTTGCAAACAACAGAAAATTGCATTAAGTATGGTGCGTAATGTAATCAACACAAATATCCTTAGAAAAAGCATTGATGTTTTATCCCTAGTGGCAACAGCACATCCACAACCTTAGAACTTTCTGTCACTGTCCCAGATTCAATGGAGGCATGAACCCACTATCGAGCATAAATACTCCCTCTTGGAGTCACAAGTATCAATTTGGCCAGAGCCTCTACTAGCAACGGAGAGCATGCAAGATCATAAACAACACATATATGATAGATTGATAATCAACTTGACATAGTATTCCATATTCATCGGATCCCAACAAACACAACATGTAGCATTACAAATAGATGATCTTGATCATGATAGGCAGCTCACAAGATCTAACATGATAGCACAAGAGGAGAAGACAACCATCTAGCTACTGCTATGGACCCATAGTCCAAAGATGAACTACTCACACATCAGTCCGGAGGCGATCATGGTGATGTAGAGTCCTCCGGGTGATGATTCCCCTCTCCGGCAGGGTGCCGGAGGCGATCTCCTGGATCCCCCGAGATGGGATTGGCGGTGGCGGCGTCTCTGGAACATTTCTCATATCGTGGCTCTCGGTAATAGGGTTTTCGCGACAGAGGGAATAAATAGGCGGAAGGGCAGAGTCGGTAGGCGGCCGAGGGGCCCACCCCATAGGCCGGCGCCCCCCCCTCCAGGCCGCGCCGCCTTGTGGTGTGGGGCCACCTTGGCCCCTCTCCGTCTCTCCTTCGGTGTTCTGGAAAGCTCCGTGGAAAGTAAGACCCTAGGATTTTGTTTCGTCCAATTCCGAGAATATTTCCTGTGTAGCATTTCTGAAACCAAAAACAGCAGAAAACAGGAACTGGCGCTTCAGCATCTTGTTAATAGGTTAGTGCCGGAAAATGCGTATAAATGATATAAAGTGTATATAAAACATGTGAGTATTGTCATAAAACTAGCATGGAACATAAGAAATTATAGATACGTTTGAGACGTATCACATAACAAGTTGCAACAATATCATAAAAGTACCAACAACGGATACTAGGCACCATGCCCTAACAATCTTACGGCTATTACATGAACAATCTCATCCAATCCCTACCATCCCCTTCAGCCTACAGCGGGGATTTACTCACACATGGATGGGGAAACATGGATGGTCGATGGAGAGGCGTCGGTGGCGATGATGGCGATGATCTCCTCCAATTCCCCGTCCCGACAGGGTGCCAGAACAGAGTTTCTGATCCCGAAATAGGGTTTTCCATGGCGGCGGAGTTCTGGATGTCTTCTGGAAAATTGGTCGAACCCCCGTGCGTTTTTAGGTCAAGGGCTTTAAGTAGTCCAGAGGGGAGCGCCGGGGGCTGGCCGAAGTGGCGTCCCCATGTGGCGGTGCGGCCATGGGCCCACCGCGCCGCCACGTGGTGTGCGCGCCTCGTGGCCCCCCTCCGTCACGTCTTCTGGCTCCGTGGGTCTTCTGTAAAAATAGGCCCATTGCAATTATTTCCGGGGATTTTCCTGAAAGTTGATTTTCTGCACAAAAATAATACACCAGGGCAATTCTGCTGAAAACATTGTTAGTCAGTGTTAGTTGTATCCAAAATACACAAATTAGAGGCAAAACAATAGCAAAAGTGTTCGGGAAAGTAGATACGTTTTGGACGTATCAACTCCCCCAAGCTTAGCTTATTGCTTGTCCTCAAGCAATTCAATTAACAACTGAGTGCGATAAAAGAACTTTCACGAACACATTTGCTCATATGTGTAAATATTCTCATTATATGGACGAGTACTTAGGCAATTCATAATAAGATAAATGCAAATAAAGTCATCTAATAGTTATGTCAATCATGAAAGAGATACCAACAAACTAATAATAAGCATCATGAAACATATCTATCAGCAGGATTGCAATGCTCATAAAAAGATATGATAAAGTGGTATCTCGCTTGCCCGTATTTGTACAGCAAAACATAAATGCCCAGGCACCTCTGAAGTTCATGGGAAGACTAGAAGTAAAGATTATCAAAGATAAAAGCATCAAAGTTATACCACAGTTAACCATATTCTGGGACAAAAATATTACACTAAGAATGACAATTATGCTCTCAAGAAGATGCTCATAGAAAGGATGGTGACTCAACATAAAAGTAAAAGATTGACCCTTCGCAGAGGGAACCAGGGATTAACATGTGCTAGAGCTTTTCATTTTTTAAACAGAAGTAAAATTGTTTTGAGAGGTGTTTGTTGTTGTCAACGAATGGTAGTGGGCACTCTAACTACCTTGTCAACCAGACTTTCAAGAGCGGCTCCAATGAAGGACGTTATCTCTACCAGCAAGGTAGATCATCCCTCTTCTCTTTTGTTTACACATGTATTTTAGTTTCATTATGGATGACACTCCTCCCAACCTTTGCTTACACAAGCCATGGCTAACCGAATCCTCGGGTGCCTTCCAACATTCACATACCATGGAGGAGTGTCTATTTGCAAATTAAGTTGCTTACTGATAAATCAGGGCAAAACATGTGAAGAGAATTATTAATGAAAGTTGTAATTAATTGGGGCTGGGCACCCCGTTGCCAGCTCTTTTTGCAAAATTATTGGATAAGCGGATGTATATGCCACTAGTCCATTGGTGAAAGTCTGACTGACAGGATTGAAAGATAAAACACCACATACTTCCTCATGAGCTATAAAACATTGACACAAATTGAGAAGTACTTTGAAGGTTTTAAAGGTAGCACATGAAAATTTACTTGGAATGGTTTGAAATGCCATGCATAGGTATTTATGGTGGAAACTTTGGAATAACTTGGTTTTCAGGGATTTGGAAGCACGAGCAGCATTCCCGCTCAGTACAAGTGAAGTCTAGCAATAGACTGGGAAGCGACTATCAAGAGAGCAATAACCGTCATAATCATGCCTGCGACAAAATAAAATTCACGGAGGCATAAAAGTGATACAAGAACTCTGAAGCAAAGTAAATCATCGAGGCTCAATTGACTTTTTGTGTTTCAGTCATATGCATGCGTGAGCATGTGCCAAGTCAATTCAAATGAATTATTCAGAGGAGGATACCACAATGTCATACCTATCTATGAATAAAACAATGCAAGCAAATATTTATAACATGCTACTCATTATTAATAAATTGGAGCTAAACATGAGAGATCATGAACTACTAGACTTTCATTAAATGACATATACCTCACATGAACCAACTAAGCATGCTCACATGGATGAGTATATATACAAAAATGAAAACAAATAGAGTTCATACCAGCCTCTCACCACAGTCGAGTTGTCGTAGATCGTCATTATTGCCTTTCACTTGTGTGGCTTGAATAATATGAAATGAAAACCAAGCTCCAACCACCGGAGACCGCTGAACTCCATAATAAAGTTTACAAAACCGAAGAAGAACAACAAATATTTTTGGTGTTTTCGAATTGGAAACAAGAACAAAAGAAAACAGGCAAACAAAGCAAAATCTTTTTGGATATTTAAATATCAACCTGAATTAAAAACTAAGAGAACTAATACTAAATACTAAATAAATAAATAGAGAGAAACAACAGAAATATTTTTGGTCTTTTCGTGTTTTGGAAAACAGAAATAAACAACAAGCAACAAAAAGAAAGAAAGAAAATCGAAACATGGATATACAAAGTACCGACAAGATATGATATGTAGATGAGTGAGATGTCGGTGTACCTCCCCCCAAGCTTAGGCTTTTGGCCTAAGTGGAGATCAACCCCAGCGAGGGTCAGGGTTCCACGTCGGTGGATCATACATGGTGTGGTCGTAATAAGATCCCTATGCAGAAGAAGAGGATGAAGGCTCCACATGCCCAAAATACTGATGTGAAGAACTTGCTGCGTCGGATGACAAGTCGAGGGGGTCCTCGTCCTCCTCCATGCCGTCCCCTGCGTGATGGACGCACCTCTCTATGTATGCATCAAGTTCATCTTCTGTGACCGACCAACTTTTCCTGGAATCAAGGTTAAACAAAGCAGGTGCAGGCAATCCAACTAGCCTTTCAGATTTAATTACTCTCCACTTTTTCTTGAAAAAGGTTATCTCATAGGACAGGTTATTCAAGTTAGACGAATTAGAAACAAAGTCATGTTTTATCATGGAAACAATATCAAGTTTATCTATAGAGAGCTGAACATCAAGAGAGTGAGGTTCTACACCATGCATAGCTAGCAAACAAGAGGCAATGAGACCTCCACAAATTCCTCCTTTATCACGATTAGTAGCAAGCCTAAAAGCTATCAAAGCACCCAAATTATAAGTTCTATCACGTTGCAATGCAGCAGCTAAGAAAACAAAGTCATGGATGGATAACTTATTTGCATTCTTTCTAGCAAGAACGCACTTGGTGATAAAGTAAGCAAAATAGCGAATAGATGGGAGTTGAATACTACGAATTTTACCACTCTCATCCGAGAAGCTTCTCCCTTGACAAATCATCTCGTATAGATTCAAGAGTTGCGGTGGCAGCCCCCTAATCTTCTCATGTGATCCCTGATGACCCACAAGTATAGGGGATCGCAACAGTCTTCGCGGGAAGCAAAACCCAATTTATTGATTCGACACAAGGGGAGACAAAGAATACTTGAAAGCCTTAACAGCGGAGTTGTCAATTCAGCTGCACCTGGAAACAGACTTGCTCGCAAGAGTTTATCAGTAGTAACAGTTTTATAGCAGTAGCAGTGGTGAAATATCAGCAGCAGTGTAACAAAGACAGCAGTAGTGATTATAGTAAACAGCAGGATTAAAATACTGTAGGCACATGGATGGATGAACGGGCGTTGCATGGATGAGAGAAACTCATGTAACAATCAAAGCAGGGCATTTGCAGATAGTAATAAAATGGTATCCAAGTACTAAACAATCCATAGGCATGTGTTCCACATTTAGTCGTACGTGCTCGCAATGAGAAACTTGCACAACATCTTTTGTCCTACCAGCCGGTGGCAACCGGGCCTCTAGGGAATCTACTGGAAATTAAGGTACTCCTTTTAATAGAGCACCGGAGCAAAGCATTAACACTCCGTGAACACATGTGATCCTCACATCACCGCCTTCCCCTTCGGTTGTCCCAATTTCTGTCACTTTGGGGCCTCGGGTTCCGGACAGCGACATGTGTATACAACTTGCAGGTAAGATCATAAAACAATGAATATCATCATGAAACAATAACATGTTCAGATCTGAGATCATGGCACTCGGGCCCTAGTGACAAGCATTAAGCATAACAAGTTGCAACAATACCATCAAAGTACCAATTACGGACACTAGGCACTATGCCCTAACAATCTTATGCTATTACATGACCAATCTCATCCAATCCCTACCATCCCCTTCAGCCTACAGCGGGGGAATTACTCACACATGGATGGGGGAAACATGGCTGGTCGATGGAGAGGCGTCGGTGGTGATGGCGGCGATGATCTTCTCCAATTCCCCATCCCGGCGGAGTGCCAGAACGGAGTTTCTAGCCCCGAGACGGAGTTTCGCGATGGTGGCGGCGTTCTGGATGGTTTCTGGCGACTTCGACTTCCCGTCTCCATTTTTAGATCGAAACCCCTAAATAGTCCAGAGGAGGGCGTCAAAGGCCGGCCGAGGGGGCCACACGCTAGGGCGGCGCGCCCCCCTCCTGGGCCGTGCCGGCCTAGTGTGTGGGGGCATCGGGCCTCCCCCAGGCTTGCCCTTTTGGCTCCGTGAATCTTCTGGAAAAATAAGACCTTCGACATAAATTCCGGGGATTTTCCTGAAAGTTGAATTTCTACACAAAAACGAGACAGCAGAGCAATTCTGCTGAAAACAACGTTAGTCTGTGTTAGTTGTATCCAAAATACACAAATTAGAGGCAAAACAATAGCAAAAGTGTTCGGGAAAGTAGATACGTGTTGGACGTATCAATCCCCACTGTGGCACTTTAATAGCTGCACAAAAATCATCAAAGGGCAAGTTGATAGATTTATTGTAGATTTTATATTGAACCATGGGGTTAGGTTGGGACCAATGGAATTCAAAATCCTGCACCACTGACATGGTTAGTTTTGCATATTGGTAAGGTTCACCAACAACAAAATCTTCTAACCCTGCATTAGAAATTAGATTTTGAACATCCTGAAAAATTCTTGCACTCTTCATGAAATTGGTGCATGGGTAGTAGGAGGGGAATACCCTCTCTTCACGGTGGACTCTCATAACTTCGTGCACCTCCAATTCATGTTGGTTGAGTTGGTGTCTATTCCACTCCATTTTCGGAGAACAAATGCTCCAAATCTCAGCAACAAAGATGGGCTGAGCAAGGAGATCGAAAATCACGAGCAAGAACAGCAAGAAACTCGGGTTTGAACAATGGTGGTGTGTTTTCCCGTGGAAGAGAGTGGAGTGGTAGGTGGATGAGTGAGTGGGGGGCCTTGTGGGGCCCACACCACAGGGCGGCGCGCCCCCCATGCTGGCCGCGCCAGCACACGGGGTGCAGCCCTGGGGTGCCCCACTGGTCAGCCCCAGGCACTCCCAGGTTGCAATTTAAAAAATAGGACCAGTGATATAATTTTTGTAAATTTTTGAAAACTTCGAAAAATGCACATTTTCTGGGTGTTAAAACAATTATTTCAGGGCAGAAAAAGGTTTTCAAAAAAAATTTAAACAACTAAAACCTCTTGCAAATAAGTAATACTACAGAAAGTAAAACAAGTGTGGAGAAAGAAATGTTGTTTAGCTCCTCCATGCATTTAAAATGTACTTGTTAACAAGGTTGATCAAGTCTTGCCACCAAATAAATTTTACATGACATAAGAAGAAATAAACCTCAAATCAATCATGTTACCTTATATTGTATTGATATGGACCCAATCATAATATTTTGATATCCTTCTTTAGGCTCATATATAGGACAATCAATAACTCCCACTTTGATCGTTCTCAAATTAGAAATTGTATTAAATCCATATACTTTATCAATCTTCTTGGGAAAATTAACAGTATTCTCCTTGTCATCAACATTGAAAGTAACTTTTCCTTTATTGCAATCAATAACAGCCCCTGGAGTGTTAAGGAAAGGTCTTCCAAGAATAATAGACATATTATCATCTTCAGGCATTTCCAACACAACAAAATCAGTTAATATTAAGCAATTATTAGCAACTTGAACAGATACATCCTCACATATACCAACAGGAACAGTAGTAGATTTATCGGCCATTTGCAAAGATATATCAATTGGTATCAACTTATCTAAATAAAGTCTCTTGTAAAGAGAAAAAGGCATAACACTAACTCCTGCTCCCAAATCACATAGATCAGTTCTAACATAATTATTCTTGATGGAACAAGGGATAGTCGGTATACCTGGGTCTCCCAGCTTCTTTGGAACCTTGCCATTGAAAGAGTAATTAGCAAGCATAGTGGAAATCTCCTCCTTAGGAATTTTCCTTTTGTTAGAGACAATATCTTTCATATACTTTGAATAAGGAGGCAATTTAATAGCATGAGTCAAAGGGATTTGCAAGAACAAAGGTTTCATCCAATCACAAAATTTATTATAGTGTTCTTCCTCCTTTGATTTTAGTTTCTTAACAGGAAAAGGAATTTGCTTTTGAACCCAAGGTTCTCTGTCATTGCCATGTTTCTTAGCAATGAAATCTTCTTTAGTGTACTTTTTATTTTTAGCATGCTTTTCAGGTTCATCTTCAACCTCTTCTTTATCAGAAACATCATTCTTATCATTATCTTTATCATGTTCATTACCACTTTCAGTTTCAGCATCAGAAATAGAAATACTATTAGGATCATTAACAGGTTCAGAAGATTCTACAACAGTTTTATGTTTCTTCTTCTTTTTCTTAGAAGGAGCACTAGTTTCTTTAGTTCATTGAGAATCTTGTTCAACTCTTTTGGGATGCCCCTCAGGATATAGAGGATCCTGAGTAGAAACACCACCTCTAGTTGTTACTTCATAAGCATGTTTTTCTTTAGAAGTATTTTTTAACAAGTCATTTTGCACTTTAGTGAGTTGATCAATTTGAGTTTGAACCATATGAAAATGTTTAACAAGCATCTTAACATCATTGGAGGTTCTCTCCACAATATCATGCAATTTACTAATAGCTTGAGAATTTTCCATTAAATGATTCTCTACTCTCATATTAAAGTTATCTTGCTTAACAACATAATTATCAAATTCATCTAAACATTGATCAGGAGGTTTTGAGTAAGGAATGTCTCCTTTATCAAAGCGTTGAAGAGAATGTACCTCAATTGTGGATGAAGGGGGAGTTATCTTACATAAATCTTCTATGGGAGGTAAATTCTTCACATCTTCAGATTTAATACCTTTCTCTTTAAGAGATTTCTTGGCTTCCCTCATATCTTCATCATTTAATTCAATCATACCCCTCTTCTTCAATATTGGTGTTGGGGTTGGTTCAGGTGTAGTCCAATCATCATGATTTTGGCTTATTCTAGCCATAAATTCTTGACTTAAATGCAGGAGTTCTTTTCCTGAAAACACAACCAGCACAACTATCCAGGTATGCCCTAGACTCAATGGTTATTCCACTATAAAAATATATCAAGTAAGTCATGCTTTTCCAAATCATGTCCAGGACGAGCTCTAAGAAGAGAGCAAAACCTTGCCCAAGCTTCAGGCAATTTCTCTCCATCTTCCTGGTCAAAACTATAATTTTTCTGCAAAGCAATATGTTGAGCACTAGCAGGAAAATATTTTCGAAAGAAAACATCAAGCAAACCAATTGGACTATCAATAGAATCAGGAGGAAAACTATTATACCAAGTTTTAGCATCATCCTTTACTGAGAAAGGAAAAAATTTAGAAACAAAATGAGTACGCTTCTTGATATCATCAGAAAACAAGCTACTCAAAGTAGAAAGCTCATTCATGTGCTCTACAGCACTTTCTTTTTCAGTACCACAAAAAGGTGTTTTCTCAACAATAGATATATGAGATAAATCAAGAGAAAAATCATAATCCTTATCCTTAATGTTTATAGGAGATATGGCAAATTTAGGATCAGGAGACAGTTTATATCTAACAGCATGTTGTGCAAGAAGCTTTTTAATGTTACTTGCACCAGTAGTAGCATTACATTTATCAATAAAATCATCATCAAGTTCCACATAATCTTCATCAGGATCATCACTAGAGTGTTCAACAGACTCAGGTGAATTAACAGGTGTAACAGTATTTTCATTAGGAATTTCAGTATTTTCAATTTGTCTAGTCCTAGCAATTGTAGCATCTAGAAAAGGACCTAATGAACCATTATGATCAAGCACAGTAGAAGCATCATCAAAATTATCAGAGGAATTTTCAGATTCAGCAGAAGTACCAACACGTGAAGCTTGTGGTGGTGAAACAAGTTGACTATCACAGATGGTGAATCAAGAGCAGCAGAGGTACTCAGAGTTGTACCTTTTATTGTAGTGGATGGTAATATGGCGACTTTAGCATCGCGACGTATACCCATGATGGAGGATTTGCAGCGAACAATATCAATTCAGGTGAACTTGCAAATAAACCTATGCTCCCCGGCAACGGCGCCAGAAAATAGTCTTGATGACCCACAAGTATAGGGGATCACAACAGTCTTCGAGGGATGTAAAACCCGATTTATTGATTCGACACAAGGGGAGCCAAAGAATATTTGTAAGCCTTAACAGCGGAGTTGTCAATTCAGCTGCACCTGGAAACAGACTTGCTCGCAATAGTTTATCAGTAGCAACAATTTTATAGCAGTAGCAGTAGTGAAATATAAGCAACAGTGTAATCAAGACAACAGTAGTGATTATAGTAAACAATAGGATTAAAATACTGTAGGCATAGGGATGAATGAACGGGCGCTGCATGGATAAGATAACTCATGTAATAATCAAGACAAGGCATTTGCAGATAATAATAAAACAGTATCCAAGTACTAAATAACCATAGGCATGTGTTCCGTATATAGTCGTACGTGCTCGCAATGAGAAACTTGCACAACATCTTTTCTCCTACCAGCCGGTGGCAGCCGAGCCTCTAGGGAAACTACTGGTAATTAAGGTACTCCTTTTAATAGAGTACCGGAGCAAAGCATTAACACTCCGTGAACACATGTGATCCTCATATCACATCCTTCCCCTCCGGTTGTCCCAATTTCTGTCACTTTGGGGCCTCGGGTTCCGGACAGCAATATGTGTATACAACTTGCAGGTATGATCATAAAACAATGAATATCATCATGAATCAATAACATGTTCAGATATGAAATCATGGCACTCGGGCCCTAAGTGACAAGCATTAAGCAAAACAAGTTGCAACAATATCATAAAAGTACCAACAACGGATACTAGGCACCATGCCCTAACAATCTTACGGCTATTACATGAACAATCTCATCCAATCCCTACCATCCCCTTCAGTCTACAGCGGGGATTTACTCACACATGGATGGGGGAAACATGGATGGTCGACAGAGAAGCGTCGGTGGCGATGATGGCGATGATCTCCTCCAATTCCCCGTCCCGACAGGGTGCCAGAACGGAGTTTCTGATCCCGAAATAGGGTTTTCGATGGCGGCGGAGTTCTGGATGTCTTGTGTAAAATTGGTCGAACCCCCGTGCATTTTTAGGTCAAGGGCTTTAAGTAGTCCAGAGGGGAGCGCCGGGGGCTGGCCGAGGTGGCGTCCCCATGTGGTGGCGCGGCCATGGGCCCACCGCGCCGCCACGTGGTGTGCGCGCCTCGTGGCTCCCCTCCGTCACGTCTTCTGGCTCCGTGGGTCTTCTGTAAAAATAGGCCCATTGCAATTATTTCTGGGGATTTTCCTGAAAGTTGATTTTCTGCACAAAGATAAGACACCAGATCTAATATGAATTGGCGATCAGAACACGTATGGGTAGAACTTTTAAAAGGTTCTCGAAAAAGGGGTAATTTTTTCTGGGCCTGTATTCTTTTTCTAGGTTCACTAGGATTCTTATCGGTTGGGGCTTCTGCAATTCTGCTGAAAACAGCGTTAGTCGGTGTTAGTTGTATCCAAAATACACAAATTAGAGGCAAAACAATAGCAAAAGTGTTCGGGAAAGTAGATACGTTTTGGACGTATCAGGGTCAACCTTGATCGAGGATCTGAAGGAAACTTTCGACAACCTTGACAAGTTCTGCCTCAAGCTGAACCCGACAAAATGCTCTTTTGGCGTTCCTGCAGGGGAACTTCTTGGTTTTTTGGTTTCAGCAAGAGGAATCGAAGCCAACCCAGAGAAAATACAAGCCATCGTGACGATGTGGAAGCCAACAAAGTTGAAGGAAATACAACAGCTGACTGGGCGAGTCGCAGCTTTAAGCAGATTCGTCGCCAGGCTGAGAGAAAAGGTGTTGCCGTTTTACGCTTTGAACAAACAAGGAGAGAAGTTCCAGTGGAAAGAAGAAGCAGACAGAGCCTTCGAGGACCTTAAGCGCACAATCTCAACACCGCCAATCTTGGTGGCGCCTAAGGAGAAGGAGCCTCTCCTGTTATACATCGCAGCCACGCCTCAAGTGGTTAGCACAGTCCTTGTGGTCGAAAGTGAAGAAGAAGGAAAACTCCACGGAGTGCAGTGGCCGGTATACTTCGTAAGCGAAGTTTTATCGCCTTCAAAACAGAGGTATGCGCAGTACTAGAAGTTAGCATATAGAGTGTTCACAACCACAAGAAAACTGCGATACTATTTTTCGGCGCATCCGATAATAGTGGTCAATGAGGCGCCTTTATCCAATATATTAAACAACCCAGAAGTTACGGGTCGTGTCTCCCTTTGGGGAATAGAACTTTCCCCTCGGGACATCACATATGAAAAGAGAAAAGAAATAAAGTCGCAGATCTTACCAGACTTCGTCGCAGAGTGGATGGAGCTACAAAATACGGGACCTCCAGATTTGTCGAGAACTTGGACTATGAACTTCGACGGGTCCAAGAGACTAGAAGGAGTTGGAGCAGGCGTGATACTAGTATCACCTCAAGGCGATAAGTTGAAATACGTGCTACGGATGACGTTTCCAAACGCATCTAATAACGAGGCGGAGTACGAAGCACTTATACACGGGATGAAGATGGCGAAAGCCTGCGGAGCAACTCTATTAAAAATCTTTGGTGATTCACAACTGGTGGCTCAACAGGTGATGAATCAATGCGACGCAGTCAATGATAGTATGATAGCATACAAGGAAGTATATAACGAGCTCAAGAGGCTGTTCGACGGGTGTGAAGTAAATCATATCAGCAGGCTCAGCAACGATGAAGCCGATGTTCTTGCAAACATCGGGTCGTAGTGTCTAGCAATACCACCTGGCGTATTCTGGGAAGAGATAGCTCAAAGATCAACCAAGGCGAAGAAACAGCAGAAGAATGGGAAGGATGAGAAAGCCTCGGGGGCTCCGGCAGCACTGGAGGCAAATACATCGGAAGGTGAGGAGGAACCACACGTGGTAATGATGATACAAATTCCTTGGATGCAGGCTTACGTAGCATATATCCTAAGGAAAGAACTACCCGACGATCCAGTTGAAGCAAGGCGTGTTATCAGACGTTCCAAAGCCTTTACTGTGATCAAAGGAGAGCTATACAAACGAAGTATTTCGGGAGTACTACAGAGATGTGTCACACCCGAAGAAGGAAGGCTTATTCTGAAAGATGTACACGAAGGGGTGTGCGGACATCACACAAGCAGTCGAGCTATAGCAGCCAAGGTTTTCAGAGCAGGATTCTATTGGCTAACAACAATTGAGGATGCAGAAGGAATGGATTTGATGACTTACACGTGTCTCCATGGGTAATAAAGTCATTTTACTACGACGAAACTGGACAGGCGCTACAGTGCGCGTGCCAGAAAAAGCGGAGGACGTGTGTCCCCCACTTGCGTAACGTGTCACAGACCGCAAGTTTTCGGACCCACAAGTCAGGGACAGGACAGGGCTCGTGTTCTCCTGATACATCGGTCATGGCTATCGTCAGCACTGATGTCACTTTAAAAAAGAGAAATTTCGACTGCGGTGTTTTGAGGATTAGCGACAGAGATGGATTGATGATAACTTCGGAGCTTTTGAGCAAATACAAGTTTTTGATCAAATGCTCGGGGGCTACTTTTGAAAGAAGGAAACCTCGCATATGGCAAGAAAGAAAAGGCGAGAGCCTATGATCAAATACAAGCATTTGTTCATATGCTCGGGGGCTACTCCCATCGGGAGCGTTGGTCGCGCACCCGATAAAGATGGAAGAATTCAAAAAGATAATAATATAGCGACAAAAAATGTTAAAATGGTGAGCCTACAACCAAGTACAAGCACTTGGCTGTAGCCTCGGGGACTACTCCCATCGGGAACGCTGTTCACGTGCCCGATGAAATTATAAAAGGCATGGTGAGCATATTTCGATTTATACAAATAACTCTTCATATACCTCCATCGGGAGGACAAGATAAAAAATATATAGAAGTCATCGGATTACTCGAATAAATGTGCTATTCCAGCAGCCGAAAAATCACTCGACAATATATTCTCAGAGTGCCTCAGTCGCAAATTAATCTCTGAATGCCGCAATACTTTGCGAAGGTAAGTCCCCGGGATCCGTCCTGTGCGGCGTGGCACCGCCTCTGACGGCGCTTCGCTACTTTTTCTGTATCAGCAGATGCGAAGAAAAATCCTAACGGACGCGTTAGGTACCCGATAAAACATAACTGGAATTCGACATCTGGTAAGACCTTAAGTGGCGCATGTCGAATTACACCAGTATCCCGAGATCATGTCCAGGGACGTGATCTTGAAGTAGGTTTTGGTGGATTGCCACAAGAGCAGTTAACTAGTACCTGATCTGTCAGATGAACTAGCCCCGATTACCTTTATCCATGTACAATATACGATTATTTTATTAAAGATATGTGTTAACTCGAAGAAGTTGTATGGTAATTGTAAAGTTGGAGATTTTCCTTGATTCTCCGATTCAACCAAAATCTCGGGGGCTACTGACATAGGCATCCCCAATGGGCCTGCCGAAGATGGTACCCGGGGTTTTACTGAAGGCCCACGACCCGAAGATTATAAAGCCCGGAAGCCCAGTCGGGAGATAGTTTGGAAAGATAGAATTGTATTAGGAATATTGACTTGTAACTATTACGGGACGGACTCAAATAGTCTCCCGAACTCTGTAACTTGTGTATCATGAAACCCTCGGCTCCGCCTCCTATATAAGGGGGAGTCGAGGGACAAAGAAAGGATCGATTCTATTGTCAACGCAACCCTAGTTTTCTAGTAGTCGAGCACTTTTCCGGCTGAACCTTCGAGATCTACTTGCCCTCTACTTCTAACTAAACCCTAGTCTACGATCTGTAGGCATTGACAAGTTAATCCCTTGTCAACACCATTCCGGTGCAAAGCCTTTCATCCTTAACGTTTGTTGTAGAAATGACCATTTAACCTTATCATAAGCCTTCTTGAAATCAATTTTGAATAGGACCCCATCCATTTTATTTGAATGTAACTCATGAATTAACCACTCCTTCCAGGATATGTCTACCCGGCATAAAAGCTGTTTGCGTAGGTTTAATCACTTTAGACGCAATCTCCGTTACACGATTTGTACCAACTTTAGTAACCAGTTTCAACCTCACATTAAGCAAACAAATAGGTCTATATTGCTGAATCTGAATTGCATTTTCCTTTTTGGGTAACAACATAATAATGTCATAATTCAGTTTATATAGAGACAACTCCCCACTATGCAACTGATTAAAAAGCACCATTAGGTCGTCCTTAATAACTTCCCAAAATTTCTGATAAAACTCTGCGGGGAAACCATCCGGCCCAACAGCCTTGTTATGTTCCATTTGAGAAATAGCTTCATGCACCTCCTTCTCAGTAAAAGGACCGGTAAGAAGTTTATTCTCCTGAACAGAAAGCTTTGGTATATCCTGATTGTTGTCCTCAATTAGAACAACATTGGATTGGATTGGTTCTCCAAAAGGTTTCTTATAAAATTCAGAAATATAAACCTTCAAATCTTCATCGCCAACAATAGTTCCTTCATCTTGCTCGAGTTGATAAATTTTCTTTTTCCTTTTTTTTGCCATTTCCAATGAGATGAAAATACTTTGTATTACTCCACCCTTGTTGAAGATGTTTTACTTTGGCTCTTTGAGCCCATTTAGTCTCCTCATCTCTTATTAATTTAGTGATTTTTTCATTTGCATCTTTCAATGTAGCCCTTTCGGCTTGAGAAAGAGAAGTATTCTCCGCTTTAAGATCAAGATTATCAATAAGAGAAATTAGTCTCTCTTTTTCTTTTTTATAATTACCACTCATACCCTTAGCCCATCCTTTTAAGCCTCGGAAATAGAATTCCATTCCTTTGCTACCATATCATAGAAACCCTCTTGTCTGAACCAGAACAGCTCAAAAGAGAATCTAGGTTGATTTCCATTATGTGCTTTGATGCCAGAGTCTATTAGGAGAGGAGTATGGTCAGACCCAGATCCTGTCCTAGATAAAGCTCTCACCAATACTAATGGAAATTTCTGCTCCCAATCCACTGTTGTCAGAATTCTATCTAGCTTCTCATAGGCTGGATTATCTCTTCTACTGGCCCATGTATATTGTCTCCCTGACAAGGCTAATTCCCTTAAGTTGAGAGATTGAATGATCGCATTGAACATAGAAGGCCATCTTGCATTAAAATTGTCGTTATTTTTTCTTCTTTCTTTCTAATAATATTAAAATCTCCTCCTACCATCATAGGAAGATCTTGATTGTCACACATTCTCACTAGTTCAGCTAGGAAGTCAGGTTTTTGTGCATCTTGGGCAGCCCCATAGACCGACACAAAATTCCATTCAAATCCATCTCTCTTACATTTCATATGTAACCGTACACAAAAGTCCCCAGTGGTAACTTTTAGTACCTCAGTTGTGTCCGAATTAACTCCCACCAAAATTCCACCCGACCTCCCTTGAGGGGGTAAACAAAACCATGAGAAATTAAAAGGGCCAGCTAATTGATTTAAAAAGGAATTGCAAAATTTGATCTCCCTGTTTCCAGCAAAGCAATGAAATCAAGTGCATATTCCATAATAGATTCTTTAACAAAGAGATGTTTAGCCCTATCCCCAAAGCCACCTCCATTCCAAATAATTCCTTTTAGATTCTGCATCTTAATATATTTTCTTAACTCTCATATTATATGTTAGGCATATGAATAGATATGATACCTTTGGTCTCGGCTTTATATATTGTAAACATGCATTACTTGTACTGTATTTCATGACAATGTCTATATATACATGACGATATTTGTGGTTTCTTGAATGATGTATGCATTGCAGAATTGAATGTATAATATAAAAACCTGAAACTCTGCCGCGGCAGAGAAACGTTGCTCCACCCTCAACCTCTGCCGCGGCAGAGATATGGCCATTCTACCGTGGCAGAGACCCTCCAGTTCCGGTCCGTATCACGAACCGGAACCAAAGGTCCTCCACCACAAGCTCTCTGGTCGCACCACGTGGCGGGGCCTTTGGTCCCGGTGCACATTTGAACCGAACCCTTCAGTCCCGCCTGTTTAGTCCCGATTCAAAAACCGGGACTGATGGCCCAAACAAACCGTGACTGAAGCCCTTTTTCTACTAGTGTGGCCTAGGCCCTTTCTTGATCTGAAATTCGAGCCTTTCGTTTTCGTTCCTCTTACGTCACTAACCAGCTGCACTGGCTCCTGCAAAAGCTCGCATTTAGAAGTTAACAAACAGAAGCCAAAAGGAAAATAAAATGTGCTGGGACGGACGCATGGTTCTCTCCTGTTCACACAGAAGTTGTCTTACAGGGTTTACCCTAAAAATAGTTGGTTATCTTTCTTTTTTAGGACAACTATAAATAATAATGCAACGAAGAATTCAGAAACTTGGGCTGGAGTTGAATGAACCCATGGGCATAATCAAGTCTAATGGTCATGGTCATATGTTCATGCACATGGTATAAGAACTAGTGACCATGTCTAGCCGTTCGTATAGGCTAGGTCAAATACGCTTCAGTGATAACAGTGTTATTCCAACTGAATCCAGTGTTACACATTTTGTTTATTTTTGTGACAACTAGGCACCAAATAATATGTCAGGGAATCTTTACTCTCTTTTATCCCCATCACACGACAACCAGAAACGCCCAAAACTGGATGCTGACTCACAACACTAGCACACGTGATAAACTGGATATATCAGCACAAAGCGAAGAACCTTATCAGTTCCTGTCATGCTCATACAGGTTGCACTGACTTCTGCCAAATCTAGTCTCGCCTTTAGTGGAAGTTAACAAGCAGAAGTTGAAAGGGAAACAAAACGTGCCGAGATGGTTCTCTGTGATACACACGAAATTTCTGCCCGAAGACTCCTGAAACTTGGGCTGGAGCTGAACGAAACACTGGGCAAGAGTCAAGTCTAATGGTCATGGTCACGAGCACATGGTATAAGAGCATCTCTAGCAGAACATGTAAAACGCCGAAAATCAAAAAATAACCGTCAGTTTACGGGTTCGGGGCGAAAAAGGGCGCCTCAGTGATCGTAAACAAGCCAAAACTGAAAATATTTTTCGGGCTGCATTCCTCCATCGGCCTGTATTTGTAGGGGGTCGGCCCCGATGAGTCTCGAATCGACCCCCCGTCCGCCGTTGCTACCTCGCAGGCGCCGCCACCGTCTCCCGTGGTCGCCGGAGCTTCCGCCGCTCCACCAACCACCCCGGCGACCGCTGAGACTCCTATGACCCCTGCGGATGTTGCAACCACGGTCTCGTCGACAAGCGGGGTGAAGCGGCGGCGCACGTGAACGCATGTGGTCCCGCAATCCGGTGCCGCGGCGGCCACCGGTGATGTATCGTCGGTGGCAACAAAGCCGAAGGCAGCCCGTGCGAGACCGAAGAATTCGGCTCCGAAAAGGACGAAAGTGAAGGCGGCGACTACCCGTGGCGCCCCACCTTCGGTACCCTCCACGCCAACGTCGCTGTCGCCGCCACCGGAAGCCACCGTGAACGTCGCCCAGGACGTGCTCGACGAGGGGTCAACAAGGTACACATGAACTCTTCCTCCGTTTTTTTGATTGCGAGTACATACTGAGGCCTCGTCCGATTAGGAACGAGAACGCCTTGTACATGGAGATGTTGGAGGAGGTGAACATTAACCCACTCCCTCTGTTCGGCAATGGGATGGGCGAAGATGAGAACGACTGTGGGACGAGGTGGAAGAAGGGGACGAAGTGGAAGATAAAGGGGACGAGGGTGTGGTGGAGGTCACAGCCGATGGAAATAGGAAGAAGAGGCGGGCCAACAACTACACGGAGATTGAAGACGCCACCTTGTACCGCGCGTTCGCCATCCTGTCGATCGCACGTACCGATCACTCCAGGAGGTGGTGGCGATGGTGCTGACGGCGGGCCAACCTCGGTTTGATGCCGGTGGTGAGAGGAGATGGGGAACTATGAACTAATTTCTTTGATTGTGTCATTTGTTGTCTGCATTATGAACTATGCATGAATGTTTGCATTTTTTGTGTCGTTTGTTCGATCAGATGCAAAAAAAATCATAAACCCTGTTTTTACGGGTTCGGAAGCAGCTGTTCTGTTTTACAGTTTTGGTTTACGGGCTCTGTTCTGCGCTAGCCATTTTACGACCCAAATACGCGAGTTCAGTGAACTGAACTCCACTTTTTCAGTTCGCGTTTTTACGGGCTCTGCTAGAGATGCTCTAAGGACCGTTCTCTCCAGACAAGTGGTAGGCTACCGGGAGTAAACTTGCGACAGAACTGGGACAGACCCCTCCTCACGCGACCCCATGCGGCAGCGCCACCCCACACCGGGGCTCCCCCTCCCCCCGCCGTTCTCCTCGTCTCCTCCTATAATCCCTTCCTACGTCGCCACTGGAAGCACCGCCGTGCAAAGCCTGCAGGGCGTGGCTGTGCTGGGGATTCTTCTGGGTGCAGCTAGGTGTGGCGGCGACGCCTGCTCTCCCTCCTTCATATGTGGTGGTGTATGGTGGCGGAAGCTAGAGGTGCGGCACGACGGTTGGCTAGCAGCGGTGGCAGAGAGGGCTCATGAGGGGCCCGATCATGTACCTTGCTGGCTCCTGGGCGTGGCAACGAAGGCTGCTCTGCCTGCATCACTTGGGAGAGCTGGGGTGTCTGCCTCGGGCATGCCAGGACGACCTCCTCCTCTCCAGAGGTGGACGGCCTAGATAGGATCTAGAGTGGGGGATCTTGGGATCCACAGCGATCTCCGGTGGTGAAGGTCCAATATACGTGGCGCCATCAATCCGCCGGCCTTTTTTGGTAGATCGGGCGGCCGAGGATGGCCGCTGCGTGGGGGCTCGACATGAATGAAGGCGGTGGTCCAAGGTTCCTCTCGTGTCAAGACAAAGACCAGGTTAATGCTTATCTTCCTTGATCTGGCCAAAGTGTCGAAATCTAGAAGACTTTGTCGGCGAACTCCCTTGGGAGAATCATGCTTTGAGATTGCTAGATCGGATGAGATTTGGTCATGGCAGCCATGTTTCTTTGACCGTTTGTATTCAGGAGGGAGCGGCGCAAAGCTTTCTTCTATATGTTGCCATCATGGAGCATGTTTTTTTGCTCCATAGTGAAGTCAGAGGAGGAGAATGGCATGGAAGCCGAGATCTGAGGACTAGTAATGGTGGTTCGAGCCTTTGCACAAATGAGAAACTTGCTTGGTGTTTTGGGATTCCTGGCAGCGGTATGCAAGTTGGGGCAACAACACATGTGAAGTTCAACGTCTTATCTTTCGTGGTGAAATTCCAAAGTTTGGCCTTAATTGGTTGTGTCCAGCAATGACCTTGTTGAAGGCATTATTTTGAGAGCGGGGACTTTCTTCATGGTGAAACCTTAGACCTATGATGGGGCGATGATAGCGCTTGCGCCCTCGTGTCGCTTATCAAAAACTTGGACTTCATGTCTTGTCTTGGAGGTGTTTGTGTTGCTGCTACAAGGACTGAAACATTATAGCGGGACTTTTCCTTTTTAGCTTATTGTTTGGATGTGTGCATCCATACTTCCATTAGAGACTCGCAAAGAGCGCAACCCTCGCGTTTAGTTGCCACTATGAGTTTGGAAACCTGAATAGACCACCGGTCTTAAGCCGAAGGAAGGAGAAGATGAGGCCAAGTCATCATACTCTTATGTCCTAGGCGACACACGTGCTACAATGGGTGGGACAAAGGGTCGTGATCTCGCAAGGGTGAGCTAACACCAAAAACACGTCTTCAGTTTGTTGCAGGCTACAACTCGCCTGCATGAAGCAGGAATCGTTAGTAATCATCGATCAACCATACGGTGGTGAATCCATTGCCGAGACTTGTATACACCGCTGATACGTCTCCAACGTATCGATAATTTCTTATGTTCCATGCTTGTTTTATGATGATACTCACATGTTTTATACATACTTTATGTCATATTTATGCATTTTCCGGCACTAACCTATTAACGAGATGCCGAAGAGCCGATTCTTTGTTTTCTGCTGTTTTTGGTTTCAGAAATCCTAGTAAGGAAATATTCTCGGAATTGGACGAAATCAACGCCCAGGGGCCTATTTTTCCACGAAGCTTCCAGAAGACCGAGGGGAAACGAAGTGGGGCCACGGGGTGCCGCCACACTAGGGCGGCGCGGCCTAGAGGGGGCCCGCGCGGCCCTAGCGTGTGGGGCCCCCGTGACTCCTCCGACTTCGCCCTTCCGCCTACTTAAAGCATTCGTTGCGAAACCCCCAGTACCGAGAGCCACGATACGGAAAACCTTCCAGAGACGCCGCCGCCGCCAATCCCATCTCGGGGGATTCAGGAGATCGCCTCCGGCACCCTGCCGGAGAGGGGAATCATCTCCCGGAGGACTCTTCACCGCCATGGTCGCCTCCGGAGTGATGTGTGAGTAGTTCACCCCTGGACTATGGGTCCATAGCAGTAGCTAGATGGTTGTCTTCTCCTCTTGTGCTATCATTGTTAGATCTTGTGAGCTGCCTAACATGATCAAGATCATCTATTTGTAATGCTACATGTTGCGTTTGTTGGGATCCGATGAATATGGAATATTATGCTATGTTGATTATCAATCTATCTATGTGTTGTTTATGATCTTGCATGCTCTCCATTATTAGTAGAGGCTCTGACCAAGTCATTACTTGTAACTCCAAGAGGGAGTATTTATGCTCGATAGTGGGTTCATGCCTCCATTAAAACTGGGACAGTGACAGAAAGTTCTAAGGTTGTGGATGTGCTGTTGCCACTAGGGATAAAACATCAATGCTATATCTAAGGATGTATTTGTTGATTACATTACGCACCATACTTAATGCAATTGTCTGTTGTTTGCAACTTAATACTGGAGGGGGTTCGGATGATAACCTGAAGGTGAACTTTTTAGGCATAGATGCATGCTGGATAGCGGTCTATGTACTTTGTCGTAATGCCCAATTGAATCTCACAATACTCATCATAACATGTATGTGCATGGTCATGCCCTCTTTATTTGTCAATTGCCCAACTGTAATTTGTTCACCCAACATGCTATTTATCTTATGGGAGAGACACCACTAGTGAACTGTGGACCCCGGTCCATTCTTTACATCGAATACAATCAGCTGCAATACTTGTTCTACTGTTTTATGCAAACATCATCATCCACACTATACATCTAATCCTTTGTTACATCAAGCCGGTGAGATTGACAACCTCACTGTCACGTTGGGGCAAAGTAATTTGGTTGTGTTGTGCAGGTTCCACGTTGGCGCCGGAATCTTTAGTGTTGCGCCGCACTACACTCCGTCACCAACAACCTTCAACGTGCTTCTTGGCTCCTACTGGTTCGATAAATCTTGGTTTCTTACTGAGGGAAACTTGCTGCTGTACGCATCACACCTTCCACTTGGGGTTCCCAACGGGCGTGCGCTTTACGCGTCAACAAGCTAATTTCTGGCGCCGTTGCCGGGGAGATCAAGACACGCTGCAAGGGGAGTCTCCACCTCCAATCTCTTTACTTTGTTTTTGTCTTGCTTTACTTTTATTTACTACTTTGTTTGCTGCACTAAAACAAAACACAAAAAAATTAGTTGCTAGTTTTACTTTATTTACTGTCTTGTTTGCAATCTCCATATAAAAACACAAAAAAAAATTAGTTATTAGCATTTACGTTATTTTTGTTACCATGACTAGTCCTGTAGTTGTTACTCTATCACCCGAGGAATCGATCTTCACTTTTAAACAAAGGGGTGAAGAGGGTTTTAAAGAAGCTTGGTCTAGAATTTTTGATTCTTATAATAAAACTGAACCTAAAATGACACTATGTTTGCTTCTTAGTAATTTTTATTTTGGGCTTATTCTTCGCTATAGATATGCCTTAGATGCTGTAGTGGGAGGAGATTTCCTTCACTGTGATGGGGATCAAGCTTTTAATGCCATAAAAAATTTGGTTGCATCATCTAGCTCCACTAATAATTATGATCCATCCCTTGTTAGTATTTATAATAGATAGAACACTCTTGAGACAAATGTATCTTGCTTAAAAGAAGGGTATGGTCGGATTCGTGAGCATTTTGATTATGTTCCAATAAACTCTGAACCATCAATGTGGGACCCCACTATTAAAGTTACTATTGATGGTAAAATTTTTGATGCTCGTTGTGATATTATGACTGAATTTTGCCTTATGCCTGAAAATATTTACGAATCTTTGACGCTCTGGGGACTTACTGAAGGTGGAGAAGGAATAACTCTCACTGATAACTCTGTTATAATTCCCAAGGGAATAGCTGAAGGAGTATTCACAAACCTTTTTGGAAAAACGGTATCCACTGATTATCTCGTTATTGAATGTGTAGGTACAGGACAAATCACACTTGGAAGATCCCTGCTAAAGCTCTTCGGAGTAACCATAGATGTGGAAAAACGCACTCTAAGTTCCTCCATACCTGGATGCCATCATATATTCCCTAAACCAAAGAGTAAGAAGGGTAAGCGCAGAACCTCTGGTAAGAATGCCAATGCTTCGTCTCTTGATAACACTTGATATACACTTTCTGCGCCTAGCTGAAAGGCGTTAAAGAAAAGCGCTTATGGGAGACAACCCATGATTTTACTACAGTACTTTTGTTTTATATTTGAGTCTTGGAAGTTGTTACTACTGTAGCAACCTCTCCTTATCTTAATTTTTTTGCATTGTTGTGCCAAGTAAAGTCTTTGATAGTAGAGTTGATACTAGATTTGGATTGCTGCACAGTAACAGATTTCTTACTATCACGAATTTGAGTCGCCCCGTCTGTAGGTAACTCAGAAAATTATGCCAATTTACGTGCGTGATCCTCAGATATGTACGCAACTTTCATTCAATTTGAGCATTTTCATCTGAGCAAGTTTATTGCCCCAGAAAAATACGTCTTTACGTACTGTTCTGTTTTGACAGATTCTGCCTTTTATTTCGCATTGCCTATTTTGCTATGTTTGATGGATTTTTCTATTCCATTAACTTTCAGTAGCTTTGTGCAATGTCCAGAAGTGTTAAGAATGATTGTGTCACCTCTGAATATGTGAATTTTTGATTATGCACTAACCCTCTAATGAGTTGTTTTGAGTTTGGTGTGGAGGAAGTTTTCAAGGATCAGGAGAGGAGGATGATACAATATGATCAAGGAGAGTGAAAGCTCTAAGCTTGGGGATGCCCCGGTGGTTCATCCCTGCATATTTCAAGAATACTCAAGTGTCTAAGCTTGGGGATGCCCAAGGCATCCCCTTCTTCATCGACAACATTATCAGGTTCCTCTAGTGAAACTATATTTTTATTCCATCACATCTTATGTGCTTTACTTGGAGCGTCTGTATGTTTTTGTTTTTGTTTTGTTTGAATAAAGTTGGATCCTAGCATTCATTGTGTGGTAGAGAGACACGCTCCGCTGTTGCATATGGACAAATATGTCCTTAGGCTTTACTCATAATATTCATGGCGAAGGTTGAACTGCTTCGTTAAATTGTTATATGGTTGGAAACGTGAAATGCTACATGTGGTAATTGGTATAATATCTTGAATAATGTGATACTTGGCAATTGTTGTGCTCATGTTTATGCTCTTGCATCATATACCTTGCACCTATTAATGAAGAAATACATAGAGCTTGCTAAAATTTGGTTTGCATAATTGGTCTCTCTAAGGTCTAGATATTTTCTAGTAAGGGTCGAACAATAAGGAAGACGGTGTAGAGTCTTATAATGCTTACAATATGTCTTTTATGTGAGTTTTGCTGTACCGGTTCATACTTGTGTTTGCTTTAAATAACCTTGCTAGCCTAAACCTTGTATTGAGAGGGATTACTTCTCATGCATCCAAAATCCTTGAGCCAAACACTATGCCACTTGTGTCCACCATACCTACCTACTACATGGTATTTCTCCGCCATTCCAAAGTAAATTGCTTGAGTGCTACCTTTAAAATTACATTCTTTATCTTTGCAATATATAGCTCATGGGACAAATAGCCTAAAAACTATTGTGGTATTGAATATGTACTTATGCATCTTATCTCTTATAAGTTGCTTGTTGAGCGATAACCATATTCCTGGGGATGCCATCAACTATTTCTTTGTTGAATATCATGTGAGTTGCTATGCATGTTCGTCTTGTCTGAAGTAAGGGTGATTTATCATGATCAAATGGTTTGAGTATGCATATTGTTAGAGAAGAAAATTGGGCCGCTAACTAAAGCCATGATTCATGGTGGAAGTTTCAGTTTGGACAACAAACCTCAATCTCTTTTGAGAATATTATCTGTTGTTGAATGCTTATGCATTAAAGAGGAGTCCATTATCTGTTGTCTATGTTGTCCCGGTATGGATGTCTAAGTTGAGAATAATCAAAAGCGAGAAATCTAATGCGGGCTTTCTCCTTAGACCTTTGTACAGGCGGCATAGAAGTACCCCTTTGTGACACTTGGTTGAAACATATGCTATGCAATGATAATCCATGTAAATCCAAGCTAATTAGGACAAGGTGCGGGCACTATTGGTATACTATGCATGAGGCTTGCAACTTGTAGGATATAATTTACATGATACATATGCTTTATTACTACCGTTGACAAAATTGTTTCTTGTTTTCAAAATAAAAGCTCTAGCACAAACATAGCAATCAATGCTTCCCTCTGCGAAGGGCCTTTCTTCTACTTTTATGTTGAGTCAGTTCACCCATTTCCTTCTATCTCAGGAAGCAAACACTTGTGTTAGCTGTGCATTGATTCCTACATACTTGCATATTGCACTTGTTATATTACTTTGTGCTGACAATATCCATGAGATATACATGTTACAAGTTGAAAGCAACCGCTGAAACTTAATCTTCCTTTGTGTTGCTTCAATGCCTTTACTTTGAATTTATTGCTTTATGAGTTAACTCTTATGCAAGACTTATTGATGCTTGTCTTGAAAGTACTATTCATGAAAAGTCTTTGCTATATGATTCAATTGTTTACTCATTGCATTTACATTGCTTCGAATCGTTGCATTCATTACATGTGCTTACAATAGTACTGATCAAGATTATGATGGCATGTCACTTCAGAAATTATCTTTGTTATCGTTTACCTACTCGGGACGAGTAGGAACTAAGCTTGGGGATGCTGATACGTCTCCAACGTATCGATAATTTCTTATGTTCCATGCTTATTTTATGATGATACTCACATGTTTTATACATACTTTATGTCATATTTATGCATTTTCCGGCACTAACCTATTAACGAGATGCCGAAGAGCCAGTTGCTGTTTTCTGCTGTTTTTGGTTTCAGAAATCCTAGTAAGGAAATATTCTCGAAATTGGATGAAATCAACGCCCAGGGGCCTATTTTTCCACGAAGCTTCCAGAAGACCGAGGGAGAAACGAAGTGGGGCCACAGGGCGCCGCCACACTAGGGCGGCGCGGCCTAGAGGGGGCCCGCGCGGCCCTAGCGTGTGGGGCCCCCGTGACTCCTCCGACTCCGCCCTTCCGCCTACTTAAATCCTTCATTGCGAAACCCCCAGTACCTAGATCCACGATACGGAAAACCTTCCAGAGACGCCGCCGCCGCCAATCCCATCTCGGGGGATTCAGGAGATCGCCTCCGGCACCCTGCCGGAGAGGGGAATCATCTCCCGGAGGACTCTTCACCGCCATGGTCGCCTCCGGAGTGATGTGTGAGTAGTTCACCCCTGGACTATGGGTCCATAGCAGTAGCTAGATGGTTGTCTTCTCCTCTTGTGCTATCATTGTTAGATCTTGTGAGCTGCCTAACATGATCAAGATCATCTATTTGTAATGCTACATGTTGCGTTTGTTGGGATCCGATGAATATGGAATATTATGCTATGTTGATTATCAATCTATCTATGTGTTGTTTATGATCTTGCATGCTCTCCGTTATTAGTAGAGGCTCTGGCCAAGTCATTACTTGTAACTCCAAGAGGGAGTATTTATGCTCGATAGTGGGTTCATGCCTCCATTAAACCTGGGACAGTGACAGAAAGTTCTAAGGTTGTGGATGTGGTGTTGCCACTAGGGATAAAACATCAATGCTATATCTAAGGATGTATTTGTTGATTACATTACGCACCATACTTAATGCAATTGTCCGTTGTTTGCAACTTAATACTGGAGGGGGTTCGGATGATAACCTGAAGGTGGACTTTTTAGGCATAGATGCATGCTGGATAGCGGTCTATGTACTTTGTCGTAATGCCCAATTGAATCTCACAATACTCATCATAACATGTATGTGCATGGTCATGCCCTCTTTATTTGTCAATTGCCCAACTGTAATTTGTTCACCCAACATGCTATTTATCTTATGGGAGAGACACCACTAGTGAACTGTGGACCCCGGTCCATTCTTTACATCGAATACAATCAACTGCAATACTTGTTCTACTGTTTTCTGCAAACATTATCATCCACACTAGACATATAATCCTTTGTTACAGCAAGCCGGTGAGATTGACAACCTCACTGTCACGTTGGGGCAAAGTAATTTGGTTGTGTTGTGCAGGTTCCACGTTGGCGCCGGAATCCCTAGTGTTGCGCCGCACTACTCTCCGTCACCAACAACCTTCAACGTGCTTCTTGGCTCCTACTGGTTCGATAAACCTTGGTTTCTTACTGAGGGAAACTTGCTGCTGTACGCATCACACCTTCCACTTGGGGTTCCCAACGGGCGTGTGCTTTACGCGTCAACAACCGCCCATCACATTATAGGAGTTGGCCATGTTTGAAATTATTACCCTTAATCATAAGGAGAGGGGTGCCTAAGGCTTGGCTGAATTTGTAACAAGGGTAGTTGTACTAGAAGGTGCAGCTAGGTCACCTCCTTTTTTTAGAGAGCTAATGTTTATGCTTATTTGGCATTTTGGGTTGACACTTCTTCACGCCTAAAAAGAAGGTAGGAATGTAGGACATAGAAGACTTCTTTAGTTTAGGATGAAGTTTTATTTCAAAAATAAGTCCTCGAAGATGTATCAATCACATAGAAGAAGAGGCCCGCTATAAGGCTACAACTCCTCACACCCAAGTTGATACATTCCTAAGTGGCTTACAACATATCCTCTACAAACAATCCGATGGAAACGACTCGCCCCAATAACAAAGGGTTAACTTCGCAATGCCCATGATGATGGACTTGGGTTTTAGGAAGGAGGACACCGGCGAATCAACAAACCGGTCAGCCAAACTTAGGCAGCTGACGATTATTACTATCAAGGGCAAATCGCCGAGATTACAATATGTGGAACTAGGGTTACAGGGGTGTTTGCTCTGATTCGGTCTGCTCCCTCGCGGTGGCTCCTCCCAACCCTTATATAGCGGGCTAGGTTTCAGAATCCACCTCGAGGTCGAGTTACAGTACATGTCGGTTCACTCGATATGGGCTTCGCTTTCCTAATAAGATTCCCTCGGATTCTTCCAGACTTCTTTATGTGTCGTCGTGGTGAACGAGCAGATGCCATAGGATGGCTTAGATTGGGGCCGAATGGACGCTAGAGGATTCGGGGGAGGGTTTGCGATTAGATGGGAAGAACTTCCGGATGCTTTCCTCAAGAACACAACCAAAGGCCGGTATGCAAGAAGAGAGACAAGAGGAAGAACTCTTTACTAGATCGCTAGCTTCATTGATCTGAACATGGTTACAAGTTCTATCGTCTAATCCCTTCTGGGGTCTCGCGCCTGTAAGAGGCAGTACCCCCTCTCCTTATATAGGGGAGAGGGTGGCTTACAGAACAAGAAACCCTAATGGCATCTTTGACTGGACAAACTACTTTACAAAGCTACTTTAATCACAGATGACGCCGGGGTCCTCTTTAACCAGGGCTGCTGATGTCCTCCGGCTTCCTTTAGCGTCATCTCTCTCTTTGGCGCCAGGGCTCTGATTAAAGCCACTTTGCTTAGCTCATCCTTGTCTTCTTGCTCAAGAGAATCTTTGACCAGTCCCCGCCGACAGCCCTTGATCCGGTATCTTCTTTACCGGGTTCCCGCATACCCCCTTAGGGATGCCGGCTTAGCTTCACTTAGCCCAAACTCCTACCTTACTTTCCGGTAAGAATATTAAACCGGTATCTCGATGGCTCAAACCATCCGGCTTGGCATGCCTTTGGCATACCGGGGGTTATCCCCCCGACATTAGTCCCCGAAGCTGGTATAGTCTGGAGGATTCTATCCTACAGACCATGCCAGGTTTTCATCTTTCCAGGATACCGGTTTAATCTCTCCGGCACGAGCTTGGATCCGGCATCTTTGCCCTTTTTGTCTTTTCTCTCTTTGCAAGGCATCTTCCGGCATCTCTCTTTTCCGGCATCATTTGCATTTACTCCTTCCTCGGCGAAGTCGAGAATATTTTGGGCCCCGCGCCCGTCAGAGACATGCGCACTGTTAACTGCCACGCCAGTGTCAGTTGTCACTTCGCTTCGACTCCCGCGCGGTCATTAAATGCCCCACTGTAGATCCCACTAGCCGTTTTGGATCCCGTGTGTGCCTCCGTGTGGCGTCCATTTTCTCGCGTGTATCTCCTCGCCACGTGGTGGCCCGTGGTGCGAACCGCCGCGGCCCGCGAGGCGAACCACCGCGGCCCAGCGGTTTTCGGCCCACCTTCTCTCTCCTTTATAAGCACAACCGCCCCTTCTTCTTCATCTTCTTCGCATTCCTCATCCTTCGCGCACAGTGTTCCTCGCCTTTGCGCTTCTGCCGCTCTCCGTCCGTCGTCGCTTGTTCAAGCTCCGGCGCCCGGCGAACTTACGCCGTGCTTCCGCCGGACCTCGCTGTGCGGGAATCTTCAGCAGCACCTTCACCGCGCCCGCTGCATTCGCGCTTCTTCGCAAGCTTCTCCGCCTCGCCGTCGACGGTGGTCGTTGGCGACCGCAGGCCCTCTCCTTCGCCGGCGAAAGTCTTCCTCAGCGACTACGCCGCTCAAGGTTGGTAGCAATCTTACTTTGCTTGCCGTCTGCTCGCCGTGTTCTTATTTCCTCTTTTTCTTTGGTTTTTTTCTTACTCGTAGATCTTCACGCGGGGTTCAAGTGTGGGATTTCTGTTTTTCTGCCTACCCATCCAATGTCTGACGAGGAATCTTCCTCCGCATCTTCTTCTTCCCTTTCTGTTAAGCGCCATAGACAATCTCCCGGCGAATCCACGGCTTCAGATCCGATGGACACCGATTCCGGCAACCAGCGGGAATCCGGTAGCCGCCAAGAGTCCGGTGGCCATCTAGAATCCGGTAACTTTAGCCAAGCTTCCGGCAGCCCAGAAGCGAGTAGCTCTGGCCAAGCCTCTAGTAGCTCTAGCCAATCATCCGGCGCAGAGCCTTCCCCAATCACTCGCGGAGCCTGGATGGGCTCCAATGTCACTGAGTATGAGATCGATTGGTTATACCGGTCTCGCAGGATTCCGGAAGGAGTAGTCTGCCGGATTCCCGGTGACGAAACCGAACCGGACCCTGAGCCCGGTGAACATGTTGTTTTTCTCGCTCACTTTGAGCGTGGCTTCGGCCTTCCTGCCTCCCCTTTTTTCCGGGAGTTTTTAGATTTCTATGAACTCCAACCTCACCACCTTCCTGGCAACGCCATCTTCTACCTCTCTTGCTATGCCACCTTCATGGAGGCTTATATCGGCATTCGTCCCACTCGTGAGACGTTTGCCCACTTCTTTTGTTTGCGGATTAACTCCGTCCAGGGCAAGGAAATCCCTAAGCCCAAACCGCCTGTGGAGTGCGGATCTTGCATCGTTGGCTCCCGCCAAGGGAGCACTTTCCTTAAGTTTGCCGGCCTCGAGTCCTGCCGCGCCTGGCAAGGAACCTTTTTCTATGTGAAGAACGAGGGCCATGCCAATCTTATTGATCTTCCTCCGTTCCAAGCGGGGCCTCCTAGCAGAACCAACTGGAGTTACAACCCGAAGACGGATCACGCCGAAACCAACCGGGTAGTACGCTTCTTGGCCTCTTTGAAGAAGGAGACCAACATCTGCTCTGATGATATCATCCGCACTTTTATATCGCGCCGGGTGCTTCCTCTGAAGCGCCGCGCGCATAGGATGAGCGAGATGTACGGCCCTGGCGATCCTACCAAGATCACAAGCCGTCCTCTTAGCAAGAAGGATGTTGTTCGCAAGGCTAAGCAGATTTGTCAAAATGCTATGCCATTTGATTGGGAATGGGGCTTGCTTCCCCTCAGCACTACTAACCCTCCGACCCAAGAAGTAAGGGTTTACGCAATTGGGATTGTCTTTGCCGGTAACTTTCTGCTTTTGTTAACCTTCTTTTTTCGTGTTTCAGGCCAAGGACCGCTTCCCCCTCATCGAGGCAGAGCGACGCGGGATTCCGGTGAAGCGCGCCCTTGACTCCTTCGACCCAGATCCCTACATTTTTTGGAAGGATCTGAAGATGGGCAAGACTCCGGCTGCGCGCCTTGGCCGGGACCCGCCGGAGCCAACCGGGTCCTCCGATGATCTGACCATGCTCGAGGTACTTTCTTTTCCGGTTTTTTGTACTTTTCCGCTATCGCCTTCTTGCGAATTTTTCCTTAGCTATGTTCAACTTACAGATCCACGAGCGCGCGCCGCCCCTGCGCGCTGAGGCCGGCCAGGAGTTTGTGGACAAACTCATGGCCCAAGGCCAAAAGAACAAGCTGCCGGCATCTGATGCCGGTCCCAGCCAGGCCCCTCCCTCCAAGCGCTTCCGGACTGAGCCTGTGGGGGAGAAGGAAGTGGGCGTGCGCCGCTACGGGCGCAAGCAGATGCCAACTGCTTCCGGGTAAGTTTTTCATTTTCTGGCTTGCCTCTTTTTTGCCAAGTTCTTTTTCCGGTTACTTTTTTCCAACTATTTGTCTTCTCTTTTTCTCAGCCCTGCTCTCAAGCTTGGCCCAAGGCCATCGGGCTCTGAAGGTTCCGCAAGGACCTCAACCCCTCCTCCTCACTCAGGCCCGGCACCATCTGGTGCCGGCAACACCTCTGCCTCCCTTTCGGGGGGCACAACAAATTCGGGGCGTGCGGCCCCTTCATCGTTAGATCACCGCACGGAGGAGGATCTTTCCTTTCTCCCTGAGAACCAAGACACCGGAGCCAGCAACATCGGCGCCGAAGAAGAAGAAGCTGCCGGGCGGGCGGAGCCTCCGGCTCCTCCCGTCCTTGAAAAGACAACAACTTCCGCGCCGGAATCTTCCGCGCCGGAAGGCTCCAAATCGGGTGACGCGCCTAGCGCTCCCCCTTCTCCGCGAACCATCCTCATGCCACCGCCAGACGCTCCTCGCGCCAAGCCCTTCAGGGCTGCTCCAACTGCGCCGCCGCCCAAGACCTCCAGGCTGATCAAGGGGAAGGCGACGGCCTCCAGCGCCCCTTCCGGCGGCCAGCAGCCCCTGGTGCTGCACGTCGCCAAGGCCGCCAAGGATACCACCACGAAGGCCACCGGCCTCCTTGGGCGTATTACTGAGTTCCAGCGCAAAGGCCAGGACCTGGGGCATCTTCTGCCCTACGCCCAAAAGTGGAACGCCGCGAACATGACTCCGGCGACCCGCGGCTTGGGCAAGGACAGGCTGCCGGCACCTGACCCTGTCGGGGACCGGTCTTCCGAGGAGCACTTCATGCGGCTTCGCAGCGCCGTGAAGGAGCTTGACAGCGCGTGGTACGATTCCACGAACAACTTGATGGTACGTTCTACTAACTTTTTTCAATCTTTACCGGTTTCCTTGCTTCCGGCTTTGCTCTATTTTTAGTTCATGCCGGTTTCTCTCTTGTCTATCTTCCCAGTCCCCGAGCTTTGTGGTGAGAGCGCAGCTCTTAGCGCAAAACTTAATTTAAAAACTTAGCGTGAAACCGGCACTGCCAGTCCCCGAGTTTCGGGTTAAACACCTTCTTCTTAGCGCACAACTTATCTTAGAAATACGCGAAACCGGCACTGCCAGTCCCCGAGTTTCGAGTTAAGAACTTTGTTCTTATCGCAAAACTTAACTCATTTCTTTTTCTTGAACAGCTCACGGCTGACGCTCGGAAGGCCCTCTTTGAGGAGCTTCTATGGGAGCATCGGGAGCTCGCTGAGGCACACGATAAGTGCCAAGGTAATTTTGTACAACCGGCATTTTTTTACCGGAAACCTTTTTCCTTCTGACATTTATAATCTTTGCTTAACAGTGATCCCGGAAGCTTCCATCGAGGCTCTCAAGGAGCAGCTCGCTGCCGCCCAACGTACAACTTTCTCTTTTCTCCTGTTAACTTGTTTTTCTTTTCATCTTTACCAGCACAATCGTGTTAACATCTTCTTTTTCGGGTTGCAGGGGAGAAGGACGAGCTCATCCGGCGGCATCAGGAAGAGCTGAGCGCCCAGAAAACCAGCTACCAGGAGCTCAAGTCCCAGCTCATCCAGCTGGGGATCGACCATGCCAAGGCCATCAAAGCCGCTGAAGCTGATGCAGCGGCCAAGATGGATGAGGCTCTGGAAGATGCCAGCAATGCCACTTTGGTGTTGCGCGCTGAGCTGGAGGAGCTGGCCAAGGCCCGGAAGGGTGCCGAGGAGAGAGCTGCGCGCCTGGAGGAGGAGCAGAAGGGGTGCAACCAGTTGATCCTGCAAACTGATACACTTGCCTACCGTAAGTCCTTTCCTTTTGCATTCTTTGACTACCGCATACGAGCCTTTTTTCTTCCAACTGCATTTTCTTCCGGTTGCATTTTTCATTCCGGTTTCATTTCCTTCCGGTTGCATCTTTTTCCGGATTCTTTTCCTTAGCCTTCTTCTTTCTTTACACAGGCCTCTTTCCGGACTCTCAGAGGTATGCTGTCAAGAAAGTTGACGAGCACCGCACTGCCCAAGGCCAAGCGAATCTCGCCGTGCCATGGACGCCCTATGACCATCTGGTCGCGCTAAACGCGCGGGTGTCTCACATGCGCGCCATAGATCGCAATTTATCTGATATCCCTGATGTAGCTACCCAGCTCTTCAGGATTCTGTGGCCTGGCGAGGAGGTGCCGGATACTTTCTCCCTCATCAGCGATCGTCTCATGGGCGCCGGCAAGAGGATCCGCGAGTGGCAGTGCTCTGCTGCCCGCGCTGGAGCGGACTCTGCTCTCCGCGTCGCTTGTTCCTGGTACCCGGAGCTCAACCTGGATGCCCTTACCGGAGTGCGCGAAGGCGCGGAAACCGATCTGGACCCGATTCTCACCGCTAAGTGGCAGGATCGCGTGTACCACATCGCGGAGTACGCCGACATGCGCACCTTCATCCCTCCCCCTCCTGACGTCAAAGATTATCTTGATGAGGAGGAGGATGAAGCCGAGGAGGAGCCTCTGGACGACGCTGGTGCTGGCGATGCCCCTCCTGAAGCTCCCGCTGCCTGATTACCTGCTTTAAGATTTAACTTGTCGTGCTGTTGGGCCCTGCGTGCCTTAAAACAATGTTCTGTTAAATTCTACCCCGGTATGCCGGGGTTTATGATGTAAAACTTTAAGTCTCCTTTTGGTTGTTGCACAACAGTTTGTGCCGGTAAGTTATACCGGTAGTTAATTATCCTATGTTTGTCTTAGCATATTTGCTCATGGTTTTGCTTTTGATCCTGTACTGCAAAGATTTCCAAATTGTTTCCGCATCCAATTCGATGCACACTTGGTTCTTTTGCCTTGGCTCTGCCTGCCTTCTCTGGGCGTTCTTCGGCGTATGAGCACAAGGTTATTTCACCAAACAAGCATTTTCTTGAACTTAGAAAAAACTTCGAAATTTTGCAAAAAACCGGTTAAACTGGGGTTAGTTAAATTTTCCGGACTGTTCTTTCCTGCTCTTCCTCTTCGCAGTTCATGTGCTTATCTCCTACCGGTTTATCTTGCTTGCCATGAAGCCTGGTTGCGGACAGCAGCAAAGTCGAAGACTCCGGTAGGATTTAGCACACTACTAAACCGGAAAGAAAAACGTTCAATAAGCAACCGGTGAACTGAAAAAATAAACAAGTTCCATGCAACCTTATTGGGGTAGTCCCCGAGATTCATTCAAGGTTCCGACATCTTTTATTCATAGCATGTAAGGTACAAAAAGGAACTTCTTACACCACAACTTCAAGAGTAGAAAGGACTCAACATAGCTACGTTCCATGGACGCTTGCTCTCTTCTCCGGACCTGTCCGCCTTTCCTTTTTTCCACTCCTGTGCATCGATCAGGTAATATGCATCATTGTGAAGCACCTTGCTTACAATGAAGGGACCTTCCCATGGTGGTAAGAGCTTGTGCCGGCCTTCAGTGTGCTGCACTAGGCGTAGCACCAGATCTCCTTCCCGGAAAACTCTCGGGTTAACCTTCCGGCTATGATAGCGTCTGAGGTTCTGCTGGTAGATGGTTGTTCTTGCCAAAGCCAGCTCTCTTGCTTATTCTAGCAAGTCCACATCATTTTCTCTGGCCTCTTTGACCTCTTGCTCAGTATAGAGCTGTACCCTTGGTGAATCATGAATAATGTCAGTCGGTATGACAGCATGTACTTGGGGACTGCCGGCATCACGGCATTGACCTCCATGGAGCGGCGGTGTACACTTTGCCTGTCTGTTGGCTCAGTGACAAAGACAACACAGCACATATCCGGACCCTCGTAAACATTCCGGCCTAAAGGTGCCGGTGGAGGTGGTTGATCATCATTTTGTTCCACCCGGTTAACTTGCTGGTACTGCTGCCGGTTTGGCTGCACCGGTAAGGTGTTTGCCCCGGTAAGCGGTGGTGGTGGCGGTAGCTGTTGTTGCCGCGGCATGTTTTGTGGTGGTTGTGCATCTTTTACCGTTCCCTTCTGCATCAAATACTTAGTCCAGGTACAATCCTTCGTCAGATGGTTTGACGGGTGTGCCGGATTCGGTGTGTGCCACCGGCAAGGTTGGTCCATGGCAGCTTCCATGGTGTATTTTGCGGGTTCTTGCCAGTTTCTTTTCTGGACCCAGGGTTTCTTTTCCACCCATTGTTTCTTAGGACCCGCCCATGGCTGCGATCCGGTCCTTTGCCTCTGACTGCCGCTGGCCTCAGAGTTTTCCTGCACAAGAAGAACTTGTCGCGGACCGTACCTTCGATCCGGAAAATCTTCTCTTCTTTTGTTATTCCGGTTATCCCGGTGTTGCTCTTGGCGCAGCTGTTCCGGCTCAGGTTGCACTGCCGGCTGCGTTGGGTCTCCCAACGCATAGCTATCCGCCACACGTATCATCTCTGCCAACGTTGTCGGCATGTTTCGCTGCAGCTTTTGCCACAACGGTGAACCTCTTCTGCACCCACTGCTAAACCAAGCAATGGCCTGTGCCTCGATTACCCCTTCACAGGAGTTCCTTGTAGTGTTCCACCGGGCCAGATAATCCCGGTCTGTTTCGTTTGGGCGCTGTACGCACAGAGCGAGTTGCTGCGGCCTGTTTGGCCTTTGATAGGTGCTGCTGAAATTGCTCACAAAAGCCTCCTCGAAATCCAGCCAGCCATTTATGCTTCCTGCCGGCAAGTTGTTTAGCCAGATTCTTGCCGGTCCAACCAAAAACGATGGTATGATCCTCACGGCCCAACGCCGATTTCCTCCTCCCGCTAAGGTTCCTCCACCGCCTGCGACATATACCGCGGTCACGTAATCCGCGAGCCAGTCTTCCGGCTTCGTAGTGCCATCGTATGTTTTTGTGTCACGTGGCAACATAAAGTTGCGAACTGGTGGTTTTTCTTTCATGATCCTTGGGCCAAAGCATTTTGGGCCTGGAGGACCTTCCTCCTCGATCATTTCTGACAAGTACACTCTATCCAGACGGTGCCTCGCATCCCGTTCCGGTAGGTATCTCTCTCCCAGGCGTTCTCCCAATGCGTTCCGGAAAGCTGCCGGTCTTGCAGAATCAGCTTCATCATAACATTCCGGTACCGCGGCCCTTGCCTGCCGGTACCTCGGGGGATCTATTTCCTCCTCCTCATACGCTGCCCTTGCAGGTCGATAATTTTGCCCGGTCTCGTATCTACCGGCATGATTGTTTCCGGCATAGCCGCCTCTGGCGTAGCCTCGTTCTGCCCCTTGGCTTTTTCTACCGGCATCATGTTGCCCGGCTTGTTGTTTTCCGGCAAGAACCGGATCGTACACAGTCATCTGCTGTGCGTTCATGTCTTTTTCTCTTCTTCTGTCCGGATGGGGGGACGATGCCTGCCCATGGGACTTGCTTCCGGCATTCTTTGTTGAACGCACGGATTTCGAGGCCGCGGCCTTGTTTAGCTTAGCCAGCTGCTCAGCGTTCTGCTGCTCAATAGTTTCCAGCAGCTCTCTAACACGCTCTTGCTGTTTTGCCAGAGCATCTCCAGAAAGCGACTCGCACAACTCTACTGCAGCTTTAGCAGCTTTTATAGTTTTATCCGGGCTACTGTACTTAGGTTTTTCCACTATGTTAACAGATGCAGAGGTACTTTTGCCGGCATGAATCTCTTTGCGCAAATCCCGATCTAGGTTGCGAGCTTTTAGCCGGTTCTCCGGTATCCTAGCAGCATGCGCGCTAACAGAAGCAAAGCCATGGGCAGCGTTATACTCACGAACGGTTAGGTTCAGCTCGCGCTGCGCCCTGACGACGTCCTTGCCGCTCTCGAGTATCTTCTGGCGCTGCGCCTCCAGCTCCGCCTGAGCCGCTGCCGGGTCGATGTTCTGCGCGATGGGGGTGGCGAGGACGTTCATCGCCGCTTGGAGCGGTGTCTCTGGTGGTGCGGATGATGCTCCCGCTGTGCCTGCGCCTCGCTCCAGCGGTGGCTTGGCCGCACGGGTCGAAACCGCACGCCTAGCGCCTTCACCCACAGCTTCTTTGCCGGCGTCGACCACGCCTGCCATCATCACCTCCACGCTCCCTGGAGCGCGGCCCGCATGTAGCCATCTTGGCGGATCCGGTGCCACCAGCACCGGCGAGAGGCACTGGCGCACAGGAACGGTGCCGAAGTAGATGCGGTGGCTGCCGAACTCGATGATGCGGCCGTTCTTGGGGAAGATGCCGCCGTTGGCGAAGCAGCCCGCGTTGTCGTTGATGAAGTCCATGGCGTAGATGCGCTACACCAACGCGGAGACCGTACGCTGACCGACGACGTCGAGGATGCCCGCCCGAATGTGAACTCCAGCAAGCGCCACTTCATGCCCCACGGTGGGCGCCAACTGTCGTCATGGTGAACGAGCAGATGCCATAGGATGGCTTAGATTGGGGCCGAATGGACGCTAGAGGATTCGGGGGAGGGTTTGCGATTAGATGGGAAGAACTTACGGATGCTTTCCTCAAGAACACAACCAAAGGCCGGTATGCAAGAAGAGAGACAAGAGGAAGAACTCTTTACTAGATCGCTAGCTTCATTGATCTGAACATGGTTACAAGTTCTATCGTCTAATCCCTTCTGGGGTCTCGCGCCTGTAAGAGGCAGTACCCCCTCTCCTTATATAGGGGAGAGGGTGGCTTACAGAACAAGAAACCCTAATGGCATCTTTGACTGGACAAACTACTTTACAAAGCTACTTTAATCACAGATGACGCCGGGGTCCTCTTTAACCAGGGCTGCTGATGTCCTCCGGCTTCCTTTAGCGTCATCTCTCTCTTTGGCGCCAGGGCTCTGATTAAAGCCACTTTGCTTAGCTCATCCTTGTCTTCTTGCTCTGAAGAGAATCTTTGACCAGTCCTGCCGACAGGCCCTTCAGTCCGGTATCTTCTTTACCGGGTTCCCGCATACCCCCTTAGGGATGCCGGCTTAGCTTCACTTAGCCCAAACTCCTACCTTACTTTCCGGTAAGAATATTAAACCGGTATCTCGATGGCTCAAACCATCCGGCTTGGCATGTCTTTGGCATACCGGGGGTTATCCCCCCGACATTATGGCTTTCCTCTATTCCTTCATGGGCTTTGTATCGGGGATAGCAATGCTTAGGACCTGATATGGTATACCCATGTCATCGGGTGCGCGTTCAGCACTCCCGATGGGAGTAGCCCCCGAGACAATGGTCTAGTGCTTGTAGTCGAACATAGGCTCAAAGAGTCCTTCACAAATGTAACTATGATGCAAATGAAAGACTTACTTGTTCCTCCTAGATGATGCCCATTTTATCGGGTGAGCGTTTGATACGTCTCAAACGTATCTATAATTTCTTATGTTCCATGCTACTTTTATGATGATACTCACATGTTTTATACACATTATATGTCATTATTATGCATTTTCCGGCACTAACCTATTAACGAGATGCCGAAGAGCCAGTTGCTGTTTTCTGCTGTTTTTGGTTTCAGAAATCCTAGTAAGGAAATATTCTCGGAATTGGACGAAATCAACGCCCAGGGGCCTATTTTGCCACGAAGCTTCCAGAAGACCGAAGGGAAGACAAAGTGGGGCCACGGGGCGCCGCCACACTATGGCGGCGCGGCCTACAGGGGGCCCGCGCGGCCCTAGCGTGTGGGGCCCACGTGACTCCTCCGACTCTGCCCTTCCGCCTAGTTAAAGTCTTCGTCGCGAAACCCCCAGTACCGAGAGCCACGATACGGAAAACCTTCCAGAGACGCCGCCGCCGCCAATCCCATCTCGGGGGATTCAGGAGATCGCCTCCGGCACCCTGCTGGAGAGGGGAATCAACTCCCGGAGGACTCTACACCGCCATGGTCGCCTCCGGATTGATGAGTGAGTAGTTCACCCCTGGACTATGGGTCCATAGCAGTAGCTAGATGGTCGTCTTCTCCTTATGTGCTTCATTGTCGGATCTTGTGAGCTGCCTAACATGATCAAGATCATCTATCTGTAATGCTATATGTTGTGTTTGTTGGGATCCGATGGATAGAGAATACTATGTTATGTTGATTATCAATCTATTACCTATGTGTTGTTTATGATCTTGCATGCTCTCCGTTGTTAGTAGAGGCTCTGGCCAAGTTTTTGCTAGTAACTCCAAGAGGGAGTATTTATGCTCGATATTGGGTTCATGCCTCCATTAAATCTGGGACAAGGATGTAAAAGTTCTAAGGTTGTGGATGTGCTGTTGCCACTAGGGATAAAACATTGATGCTATGTCCGAGGATGTAGTTATTGATTACATTACGCACCATACTTAATACAATTGTCTGTTGTTTGCAACTTAATACTGGAAGGGGTTCGGATGATAACCTGAAAGTGGACTTTTTAGGCATAGATGCATGCTGGATAGCGGTCTATGTACTTTGTCGTAATGCCCAATTGAATCTCACAATACTCATTATATCATGTATGTGCATTGTCATGCCCTCTCTATTTGTCAATTGCCCAACTGTAATTTGTTCACCCAACATGCTATTTATCTTATGGGAGAGACACCTCTAGTGAACTGTGGACCCCGGTCCATTCTTTTACATCGAATACAATCTACTGCAATACTTGTTTTAATGTTTTCTGCAAACAATCATCATCCACACTATACATCTAATCCTTTGTTACAGCAAGCCGGTGAGATTGACAACCTCACTATTTCGTTGGGACAAAGTACTTTGGTTGTGTTGTGCAGGTTCCACGTTGGCGCCGGAATCCCTGGTGTTGCGCCGCACTACATCTCGCCGCCATCAACCTTCAACGTGCTTCTTGGCTCCTACTGGTTCGATAAACCTTGGTTTCTTACTGAGGGAAAACTTGCTGCTGTACACATCATACCTTCCTCTTGGGGTTCCCAACAGACGAGCGCTTTACCGTCACAAGGAAGCTACTACGCCCACGTCAACTGTGCGCAAGCAGCTCTTTTTCTGGCGCCATTGCCGGGGAGATCAAGACACGCTGCAAGGGGAGTCTTCACATCGCAATCTCTTTACTTTGTTTTTGTCTTGCTTTATTTTATTTACTACTTTGTTTGCTGCACTAAATCAAAACACAAAAAAATTAGTTGCTAGTTTTACTTTATTTACTATCTTGTTTGCTATATTAAAAACACAAAAAAATTAGTTACTCGCATTTACTTTATCTAGTTTGCTTTATTTACTATTGCTAAAATGAATACTCCTGAAAATACTAAGTTGTGTGACTTCACAACCACAAATAATAATGATTTGTTATGCACACCTATTGCTCCACCTGCTACTACAACAGAATTCTTTGAAATTAAACCTGCTTTACTGAATCTTGTTATGCGAGAGCAATTTTCTGGTATTAGTTCTGATGATGCTGCTGCCCATCTCAATAATTTTGTTGAACTTTGTGAAATGCAAAAGTATAAAGATGTAGATGGTGACATAATAAAATTAAAATTGTTCTCTTTCTCATTAAGAGGAAGAGCTAAAGATTGGTTGCTATCTCTGCCTAAGAATAGTATTGATTCATGGACTAAATGCAAGGATGCTTTTATTGGTAGATATTATCCCCCTGCTAAAATTATATCTTTGAGGAGTAGCATAATGAATTTTAAACAATTGGATACTGAGCATGTTGCACAAGCATGGGAAAGAATGAAATATTTGGTTAAAAATTGCCCAACCCATGGACTGACTACTTGGATGATCATCCAAACCTTTTATGCATGACTGAATTTTTCTTCGCGGAACCTATTGGATTCAGCTGCTGGAGGTACCTTTATGTCCATCTCTCTTGGTGAAGCAACAAAGCTTCTTGATAATATGATGATTAATTACTCTGAATGGCACACGGAAAGAGCTCCACAAGGTAAGAAGGTAAATTCTGTCGAAGAAACCTCTTCCTTGAGTGATAAGATTGATGCTATTATGTCTATGCTTGTGAATGATAGGACAAATATTGATCCTAATAATGTTCCGTTAGCTTCATTGGTTTCTCAAGAAGAACATGTTGATGTAAACTACATTAAAAATAATAATTTCAACAACAATGCTTATCGGAACAATTCTAGTAACAACTATAGGCCATATCCTTATAATAATGGTAATGGTTATGGGAATTCTTATGGGAATTCTTACAACAATAATAGGAACACACCCCCTGGACTTGAAGCTATGCTTAAAGAATTTATTAGTACACAAACTACTTTTAACAAATCTGTTGAAGAAAAGCTTGGGAAAATTGATATACTTGCTTCTAAAGTCGATAGTCTTGCTACTGATGTTGATCTTTTGAAATCGAAAGTTATGCCTAATAGGGATAATGAAAATAAAATTGTTACTACAGCAAATGCCATCCAAGTTAGAATTAATGAGAATATAAGATTAATGGCTGAACTGCATGCTAGGTGGGAAAGAGAAGAAAATGAAAAACTAGCTAAAGAGAATAATATAGCTAAAGTTTGGACTATTACCACCACTAGCAATGCTAATGCTACACATGTTGCTGCACCTCCTACTAATAATGGTAAAAGAATTAGTGTAGGCAATGTTTCCACTTCTAATGCAAAGCGCGAAAAACTACCTAAATCGTTAAAACTACGAAACTGCCTGTGATAAAACTGCTGAAATTTTTTCCAACATTGGGGACAATGATCCCATTGCTTTAGATCATAATGGTTTAGATTTTGATGATTGCCACATCTCTGAAGTTATAAAGTTCTTACAAAAACTTGCTAAGAGTCCTAATGCTAGTGCTATAAATTTGGCTTTCACGAAACATATTACAAATGCTCTCATAAAAGCTAGAGAAGAGAAACTAAATCGCGAAACTTCTATTCCTAGGAAGCTAGAGGATGGTTGGGAGCCCATCATTAAGATGAAGGTCAATGACTTTGGTTGTAATGCTTTATGTGATCTTGGTGCAAGTATTTCTGTTATACCTAAGAAAATCTATAATATGCTTGACTTGCCACCATTGAAAAATTGTTATTTGGATGTTAATCTTGCTGATAACTCTACAAAGAAACCTTTGGGGAGAGTTGATAATGTTCGTATTATGGTTGACAATAACCTTGTCCCCGTTGATTTTGTTGTCTTGGATATTGAATGCAATGCATCTTGTCCCATTATATTGGGAAGACCTTTTCTTCGAACTGTTGGTGCTATCATTGATATGAAGGAAGGTAATATTAAATATCAATTTCCTCTCAAGAAAGCTATGGAACACTTCCCTAGAAAGAGAATGAAGTTACCTTTTGATTCTATCATTAGAACAAATTATGATATTGATATTTCGTCTCTTGATAATACTTGATACACACTTTCTGCGCCTAGCTGAAATCGCTTATGGGAGACAACCCATGTTTTTACTACAGTACTTTTATTTTATATTTGAGTCTTGGAAGTTGTTTACTACTGTAGCAACCTCTCCTTATCTTAGTTTTATTGCATTGTTGTGCCAAGTAAAGTCTCTAATAGAAGGATGATACTAGATTTGGATTACTGCACAGAAACAGATTTCTTTGCTGTCACGAATCTGGGTCTAATTCTCTGTAAGTAACTCAGAAAATTATGCCCATTTACGTGAGTGATCCTCAGATATGTACGCAACTTTCATTAGTTTTAAGTTTTCTCATCTGAGCAAGTCTGGTGCCTGTTAAAAATACGTCTTTACAAACTGTTCTGTTTTGACAGATTCTGCCTTTTATTTTGCATTGCCTGTTTTGTCATGCTTGATGGATTTTTCGATTCAATTGACTTTCAGTATCTTTGTGCAATGTCCAGAAGTATAAAGAATGATTGTGTCACCTCTGAATTTTTGATTATGCACTAACCCTCTAATGAGTTTGTTTTGAGTTTGGTGTGGAGGAAGTTTTCAAGGATCAAGAGAGGAGGATGATATACACTATGATCAAGGAGAGTGAAAGCTCTAAGCTTGGGGATGCCCCGGTGGTTCACCCCTGCATATATCAAGAAGACTCAAGCGTCTAAGCTTGGGGATGCCCAAGGCATCCCCTTCTTCATCGACAACATTATCAGGTTCCTCTAGTGAAACTATATTTTTATTCCATCACATCTTATGTACTTTGCTTGGAGCGTCTGTTTGTTTTTGTTTTTGTTTTGTTTGAATAAAATGGATCCTAGCATTCATTGTGTGGGAGAGAGACACGCTCCGCTGTTGCATATGGACAAATATGTCCTTAGGCTTTACTCATAGTATTCATGGCGAAAGTTTCTTCTTCGTTAAATTGTTATATGGTTGGAATTGGAAAATGATATATGTGGTAATTGGTATAATATCTTGAATAATGTGATACTTGGAAATTGTTGTGCTCATATTTAAGCTCTTGCATCATATACTTTGCACCTATTAATGAAGAAATACATAGAGCATGCTAAAATCTGATTTGCATGTTTGGTTTCTCTAAGGTCTAGATAATTTCTAGTATTGAGTTTGAACAGCAAGGAAGACGGTATAGAGTCTTATAATGTTTACAATATGTCTTTTATGTGAGTTTTGCTGCACCGCTTCATCCTTGTGTTTGTTTCAAACAACCTTGCTAGCCTAAGCCTTGTATCGAGAGGGAATACTTCTCATGCATCCAAAATCCTTGAGCCAACCACTATGCCATTTGTGTCCACCATACCTACCTACTACATGGTATTTCTCCGCCATTCCAAAGTAACTTGCTTGAGTGCTACCTTTAAAGTTTCCATTCTTTATCTTTGCAATATATAGCTCATGGGACAAATAGCTTAAAAACTATCGTGGTATTGAATATGTACTTATGCATTTTATCTCTTATTAAGTTGCTTGTTGAGCGATAACCATGTTCCTGGGGACGCCATCAACTACTCTTTGTTGAATATCATGTGAGTTGCTATGCATGTCCGTCTTGTCTGAAGTAAGGGAGATTTACCACTCATTTAATGGTTAGAGCATGCATAATGTTAGAGAAGAACATTGAGCCGATAACTAGAGCCATGAATCATGGTGGAAGTTTCAGTTTTGGACGTATATCCTCAATCTCATATGAGAAAATTAATTGTTGCTACATGCTTATGCATAAAAGAGGAGTCCATTATCTGTTGTCTATGTTGTCCCGGTATGGATGTCTAAGTTGAGAATAATCAAAAGCGAGAAATCCAATGCGAACTTTCTCCTTAGACCTTTGTACAGGCGGCATAGAGGTACCCCTTTGTGACACTTGGTTAAAACATGTGTATTGCGATGATAATCCCGGTAATCCAAGCTAATTAGGACAAGGTGCGGGCACCATTAGTATACTATGCATGAGGCTTGCAACTTGTAGGATATAATTTACATAACACATATGCTTTATTACTACCGTTGACAAAATTGTTTCTTGTTTTCAAAACTAAAGCTCTAGCACAAATATAGCAATCGATGCTTTCCTCTTTGAAGGACATTTCTTTTACTTTTATGTTGAGTCAGTTCACCTATCTCTCTCCACCTCAAGAAGCAAACACTTGTGTAAACTGTGCATTGATTCCTACATACTTGCATATTGCACTTGTTATATTACTCTATGTTGACAATATCCATGAGATATACATGTTACAAGTTGAAAGCAACCGCTGAAACTTCATCTTCCTTTGTGTTGCTTCAATACCTTTACTTCGAATTATTGCTTTATGAGTTAACTCTTATGCAAGACTTATTGATGCTTGTCTTGAAGTACTATTCATGAAAAGTCTTTGCTTTATGACTCAATTGTTTACTCATGTCATTTACCATTGTTTCAAATCGCTGCATTCGTTACATGTGCTTACAATAGTATTGATCAAGATTATGTTGGTAGCATTGTCACTAAGAAATTATCTTTGTTATCGTTTACCTACTCGGGACGAGTAGGAACTAAGCTTGGGGATGCTTGATACGTCTCAAACGTATCTATAATTTCTTATGTTCCATGCTACTTTTATGATGATACTCACATGTTTTATACACATTATATGTCATTATTATGCATTTTCCGGCACTAACCTATTAACGAGATGCCGAAGAGCCAGTTGCTGTTTTTTGTTGTTTTTGGTTTCAGAAATCCTAGTAAGGAAATATTCTCGGAATTGGACGAAATCAACGCCCAGGGGCCTATTTTGCCACGAAGCTTCCAGAAGACCGAAGGGAAGACAAAGTGGGGCCACGGGGTGCCGTCACACTAGGGCGGCGCGGCCTACAGGGGGCCCGCGCGGCCCTAGCGTGTGGGGCCCCCGTGACTCCTCCGACTCTGCCCTTCCGCCTACTTAAAGTCTTCGTCGCGAAACCCCTAGTACCGAGAGCCACGATACGGAAAACCTTCCAGAGACGCCGCCGCCGCCAATCCCATCTCGGGGGATTCAGGAGATCGCCTCCGGCACCCTGCCGGAGAGGGGAATCATCTCCCGGAGGACTCTACACCGCCATGGTCGCCTCCGGATTGATGAGTGAGTAGTTCACCCCTGGACTATGGGTCCATAGCAGTAGCTAGATGGTCGTCTTCTCCTTATGTGCTTCATTGTCGGATCTTGTGAGCTGCCTAACATGATCAAGATCATCTATCTGTAATGCTATATGTTGTGTTTGTTGGGATCCGATGGATAGAGAATACTATGTTATGTTGATTATCAATCTATTACCTATGTGTTGTTTATGATCTTGCATGCTCTCCGTTGTTAGTAGAGGCTCTGGCCAAGTTTTTGCTAGTAACTCCAAGAGGGAGTATTTATGCTCGATAGTGGGTTCATGCCTCCATTAAATCTGGGACAAAGGATGTAAAGTTCTAAGGTTGTGGATGTGCTGTTGCCACTAGGGATAAAACATTGATGCTATGTCCGAGGATGTAGTTATTGATTACATTACGCACCATACTTAATGCAATTGTCTGTTGTTTGCAACTTAATACTGGAAGGGGTTTAGATGATAACCTGAAAGTGGACTTTTTAGGCATAGATGCATGCTGGATAGCGGTCTATGTACTTTGTCGTAATGCCCAATTGAATCTCACAATACTCATTATATCATGTATGTGCATTGTCATGCCCTCTCTATTTGTCAATTGCCCAACTGTAATTTGTTCACCCAACATGCTATTTATCTTATGGGAGAGACACCTCTAGTGAACTGTGGACCCCGGTCCATTCTTTTACATCGAATACAATCTACTGCAATACTTGTTTTACTGTTTTCTGCAAACAATCATCATCCACACTATACATCTAATCCTTTGTTACACCAAGCCGGTGAGATTGACAACCTCACTGTTTCGTTGGGACAAAGTACTTTGGTTGTGTTGTGCAGGTTCCACGTTGGCGCCGGAATCCCTGGTGTTGCGCCGCACTACATCTCGCCGCCATCAACCTTCAACGTGCTTCTTGGCTACTACTGGTTCGATAAACCTTGGTTTCTTACTGAGGGAAAACTTGCTGCTGTACACATCATACCTTCCTCTTGGGGTTCCCAACAGACGAGTGCTTTACCGTCACAAGGAAGCTACTACGCCCACGTCAACTGTGCGCAAGCAGCGTTCCGCACACCAAATGGGATTAGCCCCCTAGGCTATGATCGAGTATAAATACTCAAGCATAGGCTCAAAGACATTTCTTCGGGGATTTTCATTGCTAAGCTCGTGCTTAGCGATGTAGATGAGAACGTTGTAGGAAAAACACTCCTCCATAACTTTGTAAATAACACAGTTCTACGATTGTGTATTGTAATATAATGGGACTTTACAAACAATACTTCCCGTGGCTTACAACACATCCTCTACAAACGACCCGGTGAAAAAGACTCGCCCCCAACATCCTACCAATAGAGGTGAGAGGATGGAACACCGAGCCTCCGAACCACGTCACGAACCAAGCGAGACACCACCTTGACTCGATTGCGACTCCAAGGCAGCCCGGACCAACGTACCTCCCCTCATGAGCCTAGAGGAGTCAGGGAGAAGAAGGCATGATCTTTCAGACTTGGGGAAGCCGTCGACTAGGTTGCATCTACCACGTTGTGCATAGTGCCTCGAAGACCCATGCCGTGGCCAGCAGTCAACACCGGCAGTGCATCACATTTCCCTAGCCTCCAATTACCACATCGGCCTCTCCCCGGGTATGCTCGACAACGTCTTCAAGAAGAGAACGACGCCGTGATGTCGTTGCAGCCTTGTCTAGTGGACCGGACATAGGGTTTCCCCTGGCACCAGAGGAGAGGAAAGGCACGGTTGGGACCAAAGACCACGCCCTCAGGAAGGAAGCAGCACCCGCAGGCATCGCTGCGGTCCGTACCGAAAGACAACGAGCATGGTTTTAACCCTGGTCCATCAAAGAACCCCCCAATGCTACTGGAGCCGGTGAACTGGAGACGAGGCACGAAGATGCAGACGCTGTCATGGACCTACACCAGAAAGGCAAGACGCCGCACTGGCCTCACCGTCAAAAAAGATGAGCGCCGGTCACCACCGGCCTCACCGGTGGCTAGCAACGGGTCAGGGGGAGGAGGCCACCCATGCCGGCCGACCACCACTGCAGCCGCTCCCACGCAGCATGCCGGAGATAGAGCTACTCGCGCCGCGACCATGCCCCAAAGTCGTGGCCCATGTAGGCCCGCCCAGGCCCATATCGACCTCGGTTGCCATGGGCGACCAACACCACGCGTAGCTACCATGACCACGTGCCCCTCCGCACCGCCATCATGTGCGCTCCATGCACCACCACCACACGCCGTTGCGCGGTGAAGAACCGCTGCCGCCGCCTAGGCCAGCGGCCCTCGTGACGAGGGGACATGCCGAATAGCCCCACCTCCATCGGCAGCGGCGCGGGCTTTGCCTGGCCCCGTCTCGTCCGATGGAGACGGGAGGAGAGAGGCGGGGAGGGGAGCTGGCTGGCGGTGCTAGGGTTAGGGCTCTCCGGTGTCACCCGAGCAGGGGGGCATAGGAGGAGTAGTGGGTCTCTGTCCGAGTCTTGCCGTTTAGATTGAATTAAGACCAAGCTCATGAGCTGATTATTCTAGGTCAAAACAAATCAGTTGATAGTGATAGGATATTCTGTTGTTTCAGAGGCCGGATGCAATTGATATATTCGCGATATTAATAGATTTCCTTTATCAAAAAAATTGTAGGTTACCATCAAGTTTAGAAAACTTGCTTGAATATGCAGAACTGCTAACTCAGTAAAACAAAACTGCTAAAGTAGGTTCGAATGAAAGGCCCCATTAGACCGGTAAATCATCTCTGCTGAACATACGTGGAACGAGTGGAGATGCCCTTACTCCCTCTAATTTTTTCAATCACGCGGCAACCAGAAAGCGAAGAACCTTATCAGTCCTGTATATCAGGACTGATAAGGGTTGCACTGACTCCTGCCAAATCTAATCTCGCCTTTAGCGTAAGTTAACAAACATAAGCCGAAAGGGAAACAAAACGTGCCGAGATGGTTCTCCGTGATACACGAAATTTCTTCCCGAAGACTTCTGAAACTTGGGTTGGAGCTGAACGAACACTAGGCAAGAATCAAGTCTAATGGTCATGGTCACGAGCACATGCCACATGGTCCAAGGACCGTTCTCTGCAGACAAGTGGTAGCCTGGTAACCATGAAGTTCAGAAAATTTGCTTGAATATGCAAAACTGCAAAGTCGTTAAAACAAACTGTTAAAGCAGGTTAGAACAAGCTACTTCGAAATACTAGCACGTGTGATCCAATACATGTTCCCTTCTATTATTAGCACAAAGCGAACGGAGGCGATATGAACCCTGGTGCACGTGCACCTCATTATGAAAAAAATCCAAAAATACTATTTGAAAGTTTCAGATTTTTTTTAAATACATGTCTGTCTATATTATGTTGACACTTACTTGTGCAGATTTTATCATAAAAAACAACCATGTGTAACCTACATATGAAAATGGAAATTTCTATATTTACGCTAACAGTACACAACCAATTATTATAGTGTCATTTGGATATTTTTATCATTTTTGGGTAGGTCAAATATAATTGTATTTTTCCGTGAAAAATGGCACAAGTAAGTATCACCATAATATGTACACGAAAAAAATTGTTTCAAATTTTTTGAGATTTTCAAATAGTATTTTTTCAATATTAAAGAAAACGGGTGCACACGTACCCAGGATGGTATTTTCCCAGAGCGAACGTCCTTTATGGAGGTTCCCATATTCTTTGGAGTTCTTTATCTTAAATGACTCATTTTAAAAATTCAGATTTTTTTCCCTTCTAAATTTTTAATATTTCTATGGTCTTTCTTGGTCATGCCATGCAAGATGGCTTAACTGAAATGAAGGTTGTGTCACTTTGGTTGATAAATTTGCTCAAAATATGTACTAAAAATAACTAAGTTATTTGAATCTAGCCATACCAAATGACATGACCTACCTATTTTCGTATCCAGATGGTCCAAAAATATTTTCAATGGGTTCAAGATTTTTACAAACTAGTCAGCTTAAATGGCGTGATCTACCTATGTTGGGACGAAAAATGGCTAAATCATTTCTAGCCAGCCCAACTAACATGTCATGTACTTTAGTTAAGCCATCCAGCATGGCGCGATTAAAAAGGACTAAAAGCTTAAAAGTTTTAAGAAGGGCCAAAACTTTTTTTTTCCGATATGGGAGCATGGCTCCCCAGCCTCTGCATCAATAGATGCGCACGGCTAATTTATTTATAAAAAGTAAAGAGTATATAAATATTTTAAATTAGACAAGGTCGATACATGAATCAACCAAAGAAAGGCTAGGCATATAAACAAGCTATCCATTGTCTATCCTATTAATGTGCTGCCACCAAATAGCCTAGAAATAGAAGTCATGTGCAACCATCAGCAACCGGTTGCCATATCCTTCCGCTGATCCTCCGGGAGGAGAAAGACCCATAGTTGGATAAAGTGCGTAGCCCGGCGAATAACCTGCAAAAAATTAGTTTCCTTTTGTTTGTTAAAAATAATATCATTTCAGCATCCCCAAATAGACCAACACAGAGCTGAAACTCCAAAACGAATTATGGCTTTATGTTCCTTCCGCATCCAATTTAACCAGTTGTCAAACATATTAGTAATATTAGACGGGGGAGGTATGTTGTATTCAAAATAGACCATGCGCCATACTATTTTAGCAAAAGGACATGCAAGAAACAAATGCTGAATGGTTCATTAGAGTCACAAAAATAACACTTTTGACATCCATTCCATTTACGCTTAGCTAAATTGTCCTTTGTTAGAAGGACCAAAACTAAGGACCAAAACTGATCTTAAGTTTAGAAAAGGGCCATTTAGATGAAAGAAGTCTCTTCTTCCGTGGTGCAAACCGTTCGTTGTCGGTGCAAGTACGTGGCTATTCTGCTTTGGAAACGCCTGTCATCAGCACAAGCAAGGACTCGGACATTCAGAGCCAAGAAACGCTGCACTCGTCTCGTGGTCGTCTCTCTCGTCCGGTCAAAAAAAAAACTTGCAACTTGGTAGCGTCCATTCCATATATATCTCCGTTCACGCTTGACTGCAAATATAAAAAACGAACAGGCACGAGACAAAAGGCACACACGACTCTTCGCCCTCACTCGGCTCGGCCGTACAACTCCAACGCAACGAGGCTAACTATACTTCGCCTTGTCAGTTGTCACCTCCTCTCACTAGCTCCTCCTACCTAAACAAAGCCATCCAGGAACATCAAAGATCCGAAGCGAAGCTGGTCAGCATGGCCGCCTCCTGCAGGGAGTTCACCGGCCTAGCGCGGCCGGCGACCACCATGCTGCAGCCCGGCCGGAGCCGGAATGAGCTCTGCTTCTTGCCGCTGGAGCGAAAGGAGCTGGGGAGGAGGAAGAAGCCGGCTGGCCGGGGCGTGACGGTGGTGGCAGCCGTGAGTGAGGAGCTGCCGAGGCTGGCGTCGGCCGCCGGGAATGTCGCCGCGGCGGGGAGGCCGCCGCCTCCGGGGAAGGTGGCGGTGCGGGCGGCGCTGACGGTGCGGCGGAAGCACAAGGAGGACCTCAAGGAGGCGGTGGCCGGCCACCTCGACGCGCTCTGGGACATGGTCGGCCGGGGCGTCGTGCTCGAGCTCATCAGCACCAAGATCCATCCCAGTAAGCAGCGACCCTCCCTCTCCTTCTTTCTCCTCCCATTCATTCCTTGGACGTACTGGTGCTAGCTTTTGCCGAGTTGACTTCCTCAATCGAGTTGTTCAATCATAGCAGTTCGCGCAATACATTAGATTTGTTTTGATCCTTGATCGAGTTATTTGGAGCTAGTAGATATGCAAAAGTTGTTGCGTCCCGGTGGTAGGTGCCAGCCACTCAGTCAGGATCCCAGGACCAGGAGATGCTAAGGGTGTGTTTGGTAGCCCGGGTCAACAGAGAATCCCTCTCTCCCCTCATACATGCTCAGCTTAGCTATGATGAGCTGAGATTCTGGCATGTGTTTGGTAGCTCGTCTGTTCTCATACGGGATGAGTTGAGATATTGTTTGGCTGGTTTGTATGTGTTGAGATATTGTCTGGTCCAGATTTTACAGAAAGGTCCTTGCACAAAAAAAGAAAAAGCAATCGGGTCCCTGCATCCATTCTTGCCGGAGCGCCACCAGATCGAGGCACGCAGCGGCCGTGCCGGCGTGAGGCACCGTCGCTGGAGGTGGCTGGCGGGTCGCCGTGGCTGGAGGAGGCTGCCGGCCGACGCTGGAGGCGGTTGGCGGCCGTGGCTGGAGGCGACGGGCTACAGAGGAGACGGGAGCTTGGGCGGCGGTTGGCGGCGGTTGGTCGCCATGGCTGTAGGCGGCGCGGCTGGCCGTCGCCGCGGTCGTGGCGGCCGTCCCCAGCTCCTCCCGCTCCGGATCGTGGCGGCGGAGGCGGCGCGGCTGGCCGTCGCCGGGGTCGTGCGGCCGTCCCGAGCTCCTCCCGCTCCGGGTCGTTGCAGTGGAGGCGGCGCGGCTGGCCGTCGCCGGGGTTGCGGCTGGCCGTCGCCGGGGTTGCGGCTGGCCGTCCCGAGCTCCTCCCGCTCCGGGTCGTTGCAGTGGAGGCGGCGCGGCTGGCCGTCGCCGGGGTCGTGCGGCCGTCCCGAGCTCCTCCCGCTCCGTGCTCCTGCTCGTCCCTAGCACGAGGGGGAAATGGCAAGTTGGGGTGGGGTCTGGGGGTGCTGGGGGGCCGCGAACAGTATTCTGCGGGATGAGGTGAGCCGGGGCGAGCTGTGAAGCTCGATTTGGGCTTCACTACTCAGCCTGGTTCTGAGGGCTTTTTCGTATGAGGGGAGCACTGCTGTGGAGACCCGACCCGGGCTAACAAACACATTCTCTCCCCAATATCTCGGTTGAGATGCGAAATTCTGAACAGGCCCGGTCTACCAAACACGCCCTAAATAACTACTAGGTGCAGACGATCATCGAATCTCCAATAGTGTTGTCTGTGGGCATGTATGGGTGTTTGCACTAGGATATTCCCACTACATTTTCAAAGAACCATTCTTCCCATCATAAACAACGAAGTGAACAAAATTTGGACCTACTTCCAACATGTTTTTTTTTTCCTTTGCTGCCGACATCTTCGCAAGACAGCAAATCCAAAAGATTTGAAGGTTGGAGAATGAAGAAATCACTGCCCAACATTTGGAAAGCTGAAATGAATCAATCAGAATCACTTTGCAGTACTGCAATCAGCACGCTCATCTTTCCATCCAATTATTCCAGTGAAAGATTATGCAGTGCCAGATTTTGACTTTTCTTCCACTCCTAAACTTTTCCTCCACGTGTATGGAGCCGCTGCCACGTGATGGCTGATGACGATGCACCATGATTGGCAGGGACGGAGAAGCCGGTGGAGAGCGGCCGGGCGTCGATCAAGGACTGGTGCCAGAAGCAGGGCGCCAAGGGGGAGCACGTCGTGTACACCGCGGAGTTCACGGTGGACGCCGACTTCGGCGAGCCCGGCGCCGTCCTCGTCGCCAACCGACACCACCGGGAGTTCTTCCTCGAGAGCATCGTCATCGAGAGCGGGCTGCCGTGCGGCACCGTCTACTTCGCCTGCAACTCCTGGGTCCAGACCACCGGGGAGCTTCGGGACAAGAGGGTCTTCTTCAGCAACAAGGTAGGTAGTTACCGTTCTTCATTCTTCTTCTCAGTTCAGGTTCAGGTAGGCATGGACTTCTGAAACCTTGGTAGCATTGAGTTATCGTCTTGACCGGGTGCACATAGTAGCAATCATGCCTTGATTAATCGATATTTTTGGCTGCTAAAGTTGGTCGTGCATCCTTGTCTGTGATGTCGATAGAGGGAGAGAGGAGGCCATTAGGTATGGTCTGGAAAAAAAGAGGAGGTCATTAACTGCAGGACGAGGAGGCCAGTTTAAAGGCATGACATGGATTCTGATTAAGACATGCCATTGTCAAGGAGCTGTTGGCATGCCTGGCGTTTGGCTAGGCCGAAGTAGAGCATATCTATGGCCTGTACGAGAACAATCTCTTAGCACTATCCCACTACTTTGAACCTAGTGGGCATCAATGTGGTTATACGTTTCCTCCTAAAAAAAAGTCATATATAGCTTTGTTGATTTTTTACAGTTTAAAATTAGTCAATAACCATTCAAAAGGCAATGTGTAAGTCTGACTCAAGTTCTGGTCTCCATATGCTGCCTTTTATTTATTGACAAAACCGTTATGCTGTGTTTAAGCTTAAAATTGTTTGGTCTTGATTTTTCTTATGAGTACAGTGATTTCCTAATGTTCAGCTCAATCACCGGGAGTTTATAGTACCAGATTTGCAATAATGTATATATGGATGATCTCATGCAGCCATATTTACCATCTCAAACACCCCCCGGGCTTAGAGCAATAAGGGAGAAGGAGCTGAAAGACCTAAGAGGAGATGGTACAGGGGTTCGGAAGATCTCTGACCGAATATATGATTATGCAATGTACGATGATTTGGGAAATCCAGACCGGGGGAAAGAGTTCATCAGGCCAATCCTTGGAGGACAGAAAATCCCTCACCCACGACGATGTCGGACTGGTCGCCCACCAACTGATACTAGTAAGTTCTTTTTTCTATTAAAAATTTGTAGCAGACAATGGGAAACAGAATTTGGCCAAAGTCAGAGGAGTGCATGTTATTGTCCAACTATGTTTACCAGTGCTTGTCCAATTCTATTTAAACAAAGGCCATGTCATTTTCAGAAATAGTTCTTCACCACTGGGTTTGATGCCATGATGGGGTCCTAACTTGACAGAAAAAACACATATGGCTTTACACAAGACCTGAAAGTTGGATCTTCTCATACGCCTGCAAAATCTATTCCACGCGCTATATGAATAAAGAACCAATAGCTGCCAAATTGAATCAGAAAAGGATAGTTCAACAGATTCATACCAGGATCGCGAAAATTTCTTCTGAGTCATGAGGCTTGACAAGTACTGAACATTTTAGTTAGGTAGGAAGTACATGACCATATGTCCAATAGCACATTTGTGTTACATTGTTTAGTCATGCCACGTTTTCTTATAGTAAGGTGACTGCAAACTCTACAAGAAAGCACTGGAGTGCGTGAAATTGACTTCTCAGTTCGTAAATGTGTACAGTCAAGTCTTAGTAACTGCCATGAAATGTCCATGCACATGCTACCTAAAATTCAAAGTAATTGGTAGTGTTATTTAATATCATCCCCAATAATTGTTAGTTTGTCTGTAGTGTCGGTACATTACATTTCTTAATTCTTTTGGACTGTATAACATTCTCAATTGTGACTCCAAAGACCAGTAATCATACAATTTACTACAAAGTGGTCGTGATGATTCTCTTTTCAGATAGAACAATTTGACATTTCATGACAATATGACATACAGAATTAACAATGTGCCTACTTGGGGTGCAGACATGCTATCGGAGAGCAGAGTGGAGAAACCACATCGAATATATGTACCTCGTGATGAGACATTTGAGGAGCTGAAACAGGGGGCCTTCATATCAGGCAGGCTACGAGCAGTACTGCACACCTTAATCCCGTCGCTGATTGCAACAGTCTCAGCTGATACCCACAACTTCCAAGGCTTCCACCACGTTGACAACCTCTACAAGGAGGGTCTCAGGCTGAAGCTGGGCCTCCAGGAGCATCTGTTCCAGAAAATACCACTTGTTCAAAAGATTCAGGAGTCAAGCGAAGGGATGCTTCGTTATGACACACCTAGCATCCTTTCCAGTAAGTGAAGTTCATCAAATTTTCCTTGCGTTCGTGTGGCATCACCAAATGTTTTGTTCAGCTCCAAGATCCATCAGAGTTGTCCCTTTAATCCTGTGAGCCCCGTTCTGCAGAGGACAAGTTTGCATGGCTCCGTGATGATGAGTTTGGGCGGCAGGCTATTGCAGGAATAAACCCAGTTAGTATCGAGAGACTCACGGTAATGTACAAAATACACAATCCTTAGTGAAATCAGCAATACAAATGTATTTCTAGGTTGACCAATATAACTAATCATACCTGTTTTTATTACATAAATACTTAACTGGGGCACTTACATGGAAATAGGTATTCCCACCAGTGAGCAAGCTGGACCCTGCTATCTATGGTCCACCAGAATCTTCAATAACCGAACGGCACATTGCTGGCCATCTCAATGGACTGACAGTACAAGAGGTAGCTTCATACTACAGTCTTAATCTATGCTCAGTTATGCACCGATGGTCATCTTCTGCTGATTCTGATCACACCTCATGAACAAAGGCTATGGACAAGGAGAAGCTTTTCATTATAGACCACCATGATGTGTATATGCCATTCTTGGACCGGATCAACGCAATCCAGGGTCGGAAAGCATATGCAACCCGGACAATCTTCTTCCTCACTCAAGCTGGCACGTTGAAGCCAATCGCTATTGAGCTTTGTCTTCCTCCAAGCCAGTCAGGGGAGCCTGAGCCAAGCAAGGTCCTTACTCCTCCCTGTGATGCTACATCCAACTGGATCTGGATGCTTGGCAAGGCTCATGTTAGCTCCAATGACGCTGGTGTTCATCAGCTTGTCAATCACTGGTATGATGTTTTTTTTCCATACTTTGCGCACAATTGCAGAATCAACTGTCAAGGCTGAACATGCATTTGATTTGAGTAATGCCACTGCATTGCTGCGTCAACTGTCTACAAGTGGAGGAACAATATGATTCAGGAAGTACTCACCATTTACGCGCTGACAAACTCTTTCAGGTTGAGGACGCATGCTATAATGGAGCCATTCATCCTGGCGGCACACCGGCGTATGAGCGCAATGCACCCCATCTTCAAGCTTCTACATCCTCACATGAGGTACACGTTGGAGATCAACGCGCTTGCAAGGCAGAGCCTGATCAACGCTGAAGGGGTGATTGAGTCCTGCTTCACCCCTGGCCCTGTCTCTGGCGAGATCACCTCCGCCTACTACCGCAGCCACTGGCGCTTCGACTTCGAGGGCCTCCCTGCCGACCTCCTCCGAAGGCACGCAATCACTGTCAGACAGTGCGGTTGAGATTGATTTGTACTGCAAGTTCAGCATGATGACTGACATCCTCTTGTTTTGACACACTTCTCAGGGGAGTGGCTGTGGAGGACGCGACCCAGCCTCATGGCATCAGGCTTCTGATCGAGGATTACCCTTACGCAAACGACGGGCTTCTGCTGTGGTCTGCCATTGGCAGCTGGGTGGAGTCGTACGTGCAGCTCTACTACCCGGACGCCGGCACGGTCCAAAACGACGACGAGCTCCAAGAGTGGTACCAGGAGTCGATCCACGTGGGCCACGCAGACCTCCGGGACGCGCCATGGTGGCCGCCGCTGTCGACGCCGCGCGACCTGGTGGGCATCCTGACCACGCTGGTCTGGCTGGCGTCGGCGCAGCACGCGGCGCTCAACTTCGGGCAGTACCCGCTGGGCGGGTACGTCCCGAACCGGCCGCCGCTGATGCGGCGTCTGCTGCCGGAGCCGGAGCGCGACGCGGCGGAGTACGCCATGTTCCTGGCGGACCCGCACCGGTTCTTCCTGAACGCGATGCCGGGGGTGCTGGAGGCGACCAAGTTCATGGCGGTGGTGGACACGCTGTCGACGCACTCGCCCGACGAGGAGTACCTCGGCGAGGGGCGCGACGAGCGGTGGACGGGGGACGAGGAGGCCGTGGCGGCGCACCTGGCGTTCGTGGCGGACGTGCGGCGAGCAGAGGAGACGATCGAGGGGCGCAACGGCGACCACGGGAGGAGGAACCGGTGCGGGGCCGGGGTGCTGCCGTACGAGCTGCTGGCGCCAAGCTCGCCACCGGGGGTCACCTGCCGCGGCGTGCCCAACAGCATCTCCATCTGATGCGCTAGCTGTGCACAGTTAGAGACATCATTGTTAGTTCAGGCCCGAGGTTGCGCTCGGGTGTTTCCAGCTACTCTGACGCATTTCTTTTAGGGACGGTGAAGCTCTATTAATGGCGATTAACCAATCATCGAGTTCCGCCGCCAGCGAGGACGACCGGTTGGCTGGCGCGCTGCACCGCCGTTTCACGCGCGCAGTGGCTGCTTCCTGCCCTGCCGGGAGCAGGCTTTATAATGGACGCCGCCGACTAGAGGCGCACCTCCACGTGCTGGCAGAGTTCGAGGCGGCGCAGACCGCCGCCTACCTCCGCGAGGACTCGCTGTATGGCCCCTACCGTATCGGGAGGGCATGGGGGAGGCGGCGGAGGCATCGGTGCAAATGGTCGTTGCCTTGAAGGGCGAGCATGCGTCCCTCGAGTCGCTCCATCACCAACCTCCCTCATCAACCACTGACGAGATCTAGGCGGCCAACGCCATGCTTTCCGAGGCAACGGAGTAGCTCCGGGAGTCGCGGAAAGCTCTGTGCGCACTGGAGCCGCAGTCCGTGGGTGTCGTCTACCTCCACGACGACGACGCCCTCGACATCTTCGGCGAAGAGGAGGCCGTCGGCGTGATAGACAACGAGTAGCGAGCGCTGCTTGCATCGTTCGAGACCGCCCCGCAGGACACCGGCCGTCGCCAGGCCCGGTGGCAGAGGAGCAAATACCCAAGCACTCGCCATGAGGGGCGTACAAGATGTCGTCCCCGGTGGCAATCCACCGCGCGTCGCGCGAGGAGGTGTTGGCGGCGAGGCGGCGGCGGGCTTAGCCGTGGGTGGACCAGGAGGATCGGGAGCAAGAGGAGGCTGCCTCGGCTGCGTTCGAGGCGGAGGCCATGCTGGCGAGGGACATGGCTCGCTACTAGGCCGGCTTGGCCCAAAGCTCGTGTGTGTTTATGACGGGGCGCATGTCGAGTTCTTCCCTCATCTGCTTGTCCGCACGTTCATCATGAACGCGCCAATGATAGCGGCATCAATGATAGCGGCATCTTCAGCTTCTGGAATGGTGTGGACGATCTGCGAGAACCGCAACATAAAGTCGCGCAACCGCTCGCCCTCCTTCCGGACGATGGAGTGCAGTTGGATGAGTGTCCCAGGGCGTTTGAAACCCCCTTAGAACGCGCTGACGAAGCGAACGCGTAGCTCGCCCATGAACCGATCGATTCCTCACGCAAGTGCATCAGCCAAGATAAGGTTGTGCCCTTCAGAGCCATGGGGAATCTATTGGCCTTCTGATTGGCCCCGGTAGCAACCATTGCGGTGGTGTAGTGGGCCATCAACTCCTTGGGGTTGGTGTTTCCTTCGAACTTGACATAGACGAGGGGCCGGAACTTGGATGGCCATGCCACCTGCCGGAGGGCAGGAGTGTAGGCAATGCAACCGCCCACGTACTCCAAAGTAGCAGCTCCCGCCTCAACTAAGCCTTCCGTGTTGGGCTCGGCAGCTCCCACGGCTTGCGGGCGCAGCACCTGCAGGTATTCTCGGACGGTGCTTCGTTGGCCACGGCGGAGGCGCCGCAGCGGTCTTCTGCACGCAGACGCGAGGGGCCGGCAGACGATCCAACCGAGGCGCGGTCCAATCCGCGGGTCTTGGGCTCCAGCCCCCTAGGGTCCCGTAGCTGGGCACTCACCTCGTCCTTCCCTTCTGGGCCTGGTGAAAGTTCAGAGATGGTAAACCTAGAGGGGTGAATAGGTTTCTACAAGTTTTAATTCTTTCTTTGCAATGTTAGGCTTTGTGGAATATAAAGGTGAGTCTAATGCAAACTAGATGAGGCACCCTAGATCATGGGCGGATCCAGGCACAAGCCCAGGGGGGCGAATGCCCCACTCGATTTTTTGGTCTCCTTATACCTGGCCCATAGTATAGGGAGTTGCCTCCACTCAGCCCAAAACATTTGCCCCCACTACTTAATTTTTCTAGTCTATTTGCAAAGCCCGTGTATGGAAAAGTACCCATTAACTTCTCATCTTGGCCTGGTCTCGTTAGAGCATCTCCAACAGGCGCGCTAAAACGCGACGCGCTAAACCTCCGTTTCGGCGCGCTGCAAACCGCTGGCGCGTGTGATACCGAATTTTCCCTTGCCGGAGGCTATATTTTGCAGCGCGCGTTGGTGCGGGAAAAAAGCACCTCCGCCGGAGGCTGTATTTTGCAGCACGTTTCGACCGTTTTTTCAAAAATAATCAAACGAACAATGGAAATTTGATCGAAAATACGAATATAATTAAAAAGTTTAACGATACAGCGCGACATAGAGGACGAAAATGCAACTCGGAAAAAGCTACTCGGAGGAGTCCCAATCGAAGTCCGACGAGTGGGTGCTCGGAGTCGTCTCCGACACCGGCGTCGTCGTCCACTCGAAGGAGGAGGAGGAGGAGAGGACGATCGTCGACGGCCCTGCGCCCTTCTTCTTTTCCTCCTCCTTCCTCGCCGCCTTCGCGGCCCTCGCCGCCTTCCTCGCCGCGGCCTCGGCGCGGCGCTTCTCGCGCGAAGCTTTCTTCTTCGCCTTCTCCTCCTCCTTCTGCGCGTAGAAGGCCTCCGTGGCGGCGACGTCTTCGGGGAAGCGGCGCGCCCACTCGAGGCGCAGCGCCTCGTCGCGCTCCGCGATGAGGAGGCGCTGCTCCAACTCCCGTTGCCGGCGCTGCTGCTCCTGCGTGATGACTGGCGGCGGCGGCGCGAGCATCTCCGCTTGCTCCCGCGTGTAGACATCGTGAAAATTCATCGACCGCCGGGAGCAGCCGAGACGCCAAGCGACGGCGTCGTACGCCCGCGCCGCCTCGTGCGCCGTGTCGTAGGTACCGAGGCGGATCCGCTCGTCGCCGGAGTGGATCTCCGCGTCGAACCGGCCGCTCGGCCGCGCCCGAACGCCGTGGTAGCCGGAGGCGGGGCGGCGGCGCGGAGGTGGAGCGTCGGCGGGAGAGAGGGAGAGGTGTCGTCGGCGCGGAGGCGGAGCGACGGCGGGAGAGAGGGAGAGAGGGAGAGACGCGTGGAAAGTTCAGTCTGGTGGCGCGCACGCGCGTGTCGCGTTTATAGCGCGCGCGGCAGCGGACGCGGCAATTCTCCCGCGCGGGATAGCGCAAAAGCGGACGCGCGCCCTTTTTTCACGCGTCCGCTGGAGCTGCGCGCGAGCGCCCGCGCGCGCCAAATCGGTAGTTTTTTTTCCGCGCGGCTGTTTTAGCGCGCCTGTTGGAGAGCTAGAGCGGGGCAATTTGGCATTGATCAGCAAGGAAACCAAGCGACGGAAGTTTCGCCAGAAACAAAGCGACAGAGGTTTCGAGACAAACCAAGCGACTGGCGATCTCCCAATCCGACGCCCGCCTCCGCCCTCCGGCACGCCGGCCGGCCGACCGACCGCCTATCCTTCGAACTTTGAAGATCACTGCATCTGCCCTCTGGTAATCCCCCAAGTTCTTCCCCAAGCGTCTTCTTAATTTCTCAAAACTTCTGATTTCTTATTTATTGTCTCCTTCTAATTCTATATCAGCTTGATTGAGCCTAGTTTATTTCACATTAATACATGATCAATTACTCAAAAGAGAAGTTTGATGTTCAGATCAATTTGCACGTACTGTTAAGTCTGAACTCTGATTCTCTGAACCTCAAGTGTTCAGATTGATTTGTATTGCTGTTTGACTGTTTGAGTATTGGAGAGTAGAAGAAATATATATCAATTGCTGTTTGAGTATTTGAGACTAGAAGAAACATATATCATTAATCATTTGCTGTTTGAGTATTTGAAAGAAGAAAATCTATATGAACTCTGAATTCATGTATGAAAATTTTATTTTGACATATGCAGAGAAGCTATGGAGCGATTTTATCCAAAATCTACAAGTGGCAACATGCCTGAAATGATTGATTTGAGCAAGCTTCCTCGGGATCCATCTAAAAGGAAGAGAATTATAGATTTCCATCCCAATCAGCATGAGGACATCAGAAGAAAGTACTTGACATGGGGGCCTCATCAACCTCGTCCATCCAAGTTTAAACTCAGAATGATTGGAAAGAGTAAGATGCATTTTATTGCTGATTGGTATGATATGCATGCCAATTGGTTAGAGTACAGTGAGGCAGAGGACAAGGCATATTGCCTGTGTTGCTATTTGTTCAGGGACAATATTAAAGGTAACAAGCATGGACATGATGCATTTGTGATAGAGGGCTATGTCAATTGGAAGAAGGGACCAGAGAGATTTTCGAAACATGTGGGTGACCGTGATAGTTTCCACAACAAGGCACTAAAAAACTGTGAAGATCTGATGAATACTGCTCAATCAATCCCCGAAGCCTTGCATAAACAAACTCAAATTGAGAAGAATGAGCATCTTATCCGGTTGAATGCTGCAATTGATATATGTAGATACTTGTTGCATCAAGGACAACCTTTTCGTGGCCATGATGAGTCAGAAGACTCAACAAATAAAGGAAATTATCTCGAGTTGAAGGATTATACTATGATGCAAAATGATGTTGTAGCCAAGGCATTCAAAAATGCTCCACGCAATAATCAGTTGGTGTCTCCAACAATTCAAAAGGATATTACTCAATGCTTTGCGGAAGAAATTATGGGCAGTATTTTGAAGGACATTGACAATGGCGTGTTTAGTTTATTGGTTGATGAGTGTCGTGATGTTTCTGACAAAGAACAAATGGCAGTTGTTCTACGCTATGTCAACAAATGTGGGGTGTCAAATGAGAGGTTTGTTGGTGTTGTTCATGTGGAGGAGACAACAGCAGATTATCTCAAGTCTAAAATTGATTTTATGTTTGCAAAGTTTGGTTTGAGTCTACAACAAGTGAGAGGACAAGGTTATGATGGAGCAAGTAACATGGCCGGTGAGTTTAATGGCTTGCAGGCCAAGATTATGAGAGAGAACAGTTCAGCTTATTATGTACATTGTTTTGCTCATAAGCTTGACTTAGTTGTTGTGTCTCTTGCAAAGAAGATACCTGATGTTGGCGAATTCTTTGATATGATATCATTATTGGTTACCGTGGCTGGATACTCTTGCAAGAGAAAGGATAAACTTAGAGAGTTTCATCAGGAAGAACTTAGGAAAGCTATTTACAGGGGAGAGCTTTCTACAGGATCTGGATTAAACCAGGAGATGTCTCTCCAAAGACCAGGAGATACTAGATGGAATTCTCACTATACAACTTTGTTGAGTTTGTCGAAGATGTTCCCTTCAGTGGTTAAAATACTAGAATATGTGGAGGAAGATGGAAAAGATCCGTACAAGAAACGTCAAGCCAATGGTCTTCTAAAATATTTTCAAACATTTGATTCTATATTCTTTCTACACATGATGATGATTATATTTGCTTGGACAAATGGGCTGTCAAAAACATTTCAAACAAAGGACATGGGTATTGCAAATGCTATGTCAGATGTAGAATCTATTAAGAGGGAGCTAATGAAGCTCAGATCTGAGCAAGGTTGGAATTCTCTCCTGAAGAAAGTATGCCTCTTCTGCGAGACATATGACATTTCGGCGATGGACATGAAAAAGGACTACATAAATCCAAAGAAGCCAAGGCAAAAGACCGGCATTGACAATGAGCATCATTATCGGGTTGACTGTTTCTTTGTTGTCATAGATTTGTTGTTAGAACAGTTAAATCGCAGATTCAATGAGGTAAATTTAGAGTTGCTTTGTTGCATGTCCGCTTTCAGCCCAAGTGATCAATTTAGACTTTATGATGATGAGAAACTTATCAAGTTGGCCAAGTTTTATCCTGGAGACTTCAATGATGATGAATTGGATCATCTTGAGCAGGAGCTTTGCCTTTACCTAGATAATGTACTCAATGATACAAGGTTTGCTAGCTTGGACACAATCATCGATTTGGCTAAACTAATGGTGACTACACGGAAGCATCTTTCTTATCCGTTGGTCTATCGCCTTTTAAAGTTAGTGTTAACTCTTCCCGTTGCTACGGCAACTATCGAGAGGTGCTTCTCAGCTATGAAGCTTGTCAAGAGTGCTCTACGAAACAAAATGGGTGATGATTATATGAGCCATAGCCTCATTTGCTTTGTAGAGAAGGAATTGTTGGACAATATTCCGAATGAGGTGATAGTTGGACGTTTCCATGCGACAAATCGCTGTGGGGTGAAAAGAAAGGTGATTTTTCTCATGTTTTTCTTATATACTGTCAATTTCAGTTTTTGCAATCCCAGTTTGACATACTTTTTGTTGGAGATATGCCCAAGAGGCAATAATAAAAGTGGTTATTATATATCTTTATGTTTATGATAAATTTTTATATACCATGCTATAGTTGTATTAACCAAAACATTGATACATGTGTGATATGTAAACAACAAAGAGTCCCTAGTATGCCTCTTAACTAGCTTGTTGATTAATGGATGATTAGTTTCATAATCATGAATATTGGATGTTATTAATAACAAGGTTATATCATTATATGAATGATGTAATGGACACACCCAATTAAGCGTAGCATAAGATCACGTCATTAAGTTATTTGCTATAAGCTTTTGATACATAGTTACCTAGTCCTTATGACCATGAGATCATGTAAATCACTTATACCGGAAAGGTACTTTGATTACATCAAACGCCACTGTGTAAATGGGTGGTTATATAGGTGGGGTTAAGTATCCGGAAAGTATGAGTTGAGGCATATGGATCAACAGTGGGATTTGTCCATCCCGATGACGGATAGATATACTCTGGGCCCTCTCGGTGGAATGTCGTCTAATGTCTTGCAAGCATATGAATAAGTTCATAAAGACCACATACCACGGTATGAGTAAAGAGTACTTGTCAGGAGACGAGGTTGAACAAGGTATAGAGTGATACCGATGATCAAACCTCGGACAAGTAAAATATCGCGTGACAAAGGGAATTGGTATCGTATGTGAATGGTTCATTCGATCACTAAAGTCATCGTTGAATATGTGGGAGCCATTATGGATCTCCAGATCCCGCTATTGGTTATTGGTCGGAGAGAGTACTCAACCATGTCCACATAGTTCACGAACCGTAGGGTGACACACTTAAGGTTTGATGTTGAAATGGTAGAACTTGAATATGGAATGGAGTTCGAAGTATTGTTCGAAGTCTCGGACGGGATCCCGGACATCACGAGGAGTTCCGGAATGGTCCGGAGAATAAGATTCATATATAGGAAGTCATATTCCAAGTTTGGAAATGATCCGGTGCATTTATGGAAGGTTCTAGAAGGTTCTAGAAAAGTCCGGAAGAAATCACTTTGGAAAGCGGAGTCCCGAAGGGACTCCACCATCCATGGCCGGCCAACCCTATGGGTGGAGTCCCAGGTGGACTCCACCTAAGGTGGCCGGCCACCTCCCCCTCATGGAAGGGTGGGAATCCCACTTGGGTGCGAGTCCCACCTTGGGTAGGTTTCCCTACTACATGGAAATTTTGGGTTGGGGTCTTATTCGAAGACTTGTAGTCCAACACTTGGGGGTTCCACCTATATAATGAGGGGCATAGGGGAGGGGGCCGGCCACCACAAGCCCTCAAGGAGGCCGCACCCCATAGTGGCCGGCTACCCCTCTCCCAAACCCTAGCCGCCCCCTCTCCTCCACCTCTCCCGCATAGCTTAGCGAAGCTCCGCCGGAGTTCTCCATCGCAACCGCCACCACGCCGTCGTGCTGCCGGATTCAAGGAGGAGCTACTACTTCTGCTGCCCGCTGGAACGGGGAGAAGGACGTCGTCTTCATCAACACCGAACGTGTGATCGAGTACGGAGGTGCTGCCCGATTGTGGCACTGAGATCAAGATCTTCTACGCGCTTTTGCAAGTGGCAAGTGATCGTCTACCGCAGCAACAAGAGCCTCATCTTGTAGGCTTTGGAATTCTTCAAGGGTGAGACTCATTCATCCCCTTGTTGCTCCCATCTTCTAGATTGCATCTTGGCTTGGATTGCGTTCTCGCGGTAGGAATTTTTTTGTTTTCTATGCAACGTATCCCAACAGTGGTATCAGAGCCGTGTCTATGCATAGATGGTTGCACGAGTAGAACACAATGGTTTGTGGGCGTTGATGCTTATGTTGTCTTTAGTTTGAGTACTTTGCATTTTTGTGGCACAGTGGGATGAAGCGGCTCGGGCTAACTTTACATGACCGCGTTCATGAGATTTGCTCCACGCTCGACATGCAACTTGTATTGCATAAGTGGCTTTGCGGGTGTCTGTCTCTCCTACTATAGTGAAGATTCAATTTACTCTTCTATTGACAACACTAGTATCACCGTTGTGGTTCATGTTCGTAGGTAGATTAGATCTTTCTCGAAAACCCTAAACCACGTAAAATATGCAAACCAAATTAGAGACGTCTAACTTGTTTTTGCAGGGTTTGGTGATGTGATATGGACATAATGTGATGATAAATATGTATGAGATGATCATTATTGTATTGTGGCAACCGACAGGAGCCTTATGGTTGTCTTTAAATTTCATGTTGAGTAGTATTTCAAAGAAGTTGTAATAGTTGCTACATGGGAGAACAATCATGAAGACGGCGCCATTGACCTTGACGCTACGCCGACGATGATGGAGATCATGCCCGTTGATGATGGAGATCATGTCCGTGCTTTGGAGATGAAGATCAAAGGCGCAAAGATAAAAGGGCCATATCATATCACATATGAACTGCATGTGATGTTAATCCTTTTATGCATCTTATTTTGCTTAGATCGCGACGGTAGCATTATAAGATGATCCCTCTCACTAAAATATCAAGATAATAAAGTGTTCATCCTTAGTAGCACCGTTGCCAAGACTTGTCGTTTCGAAGCATCTCGTGATGATCGGGTGTGATAGAATCAACAAGTGCATACAACGGGTGCAAGCCAGTTTTGCACATGTGGATACTAAGGTGGCCTTGACGAGCCTAGCATGTACAGACATGGTCTCGGAACACGTGATACCGAAAGGTAGAGCATGAATCATATGATTGATATGATGAACACTTTGAGTGTTCGCCATTGAAATTACATCTTGTCACGTGATGATCGGACTTAGGTGTGGTGGATTTGGTTCGTGTGATCACTAAGACAATTCGAGGGATATTGTTTTGAGTGGGAGTTCACCTAGTTTTTAATTATGTTGAATTAAAATTTGAACTCAATTTGTCATAAACTTAGTCTAAACTATTGCAAATATATGTTGTAGATATGGCGTCCCCAATCAATTTTAACCAGTTCCTAGAGAAAGAAAAACTTAAGAGCAACGGTAGCAACTTCACCGACTGGTTCCGTCATGTGAGGATTTTCCTCGCTGGCGGAAATCTGCAATATGTGCTTGATGCACCGCTAGGTGACCCTCCTGCAGAAACTGAAACCGATGAAGTAAAGAATGTTTACGCAACTCGGAAAACTCGGTACTCTCAAGTTCAGTGTGCCATCCTATGCAGTCTGGAAGTCGATCTTCAAAAACATTTTGAGCACCATGATCCACATGCGTTGATAAAAGAGTTGAAGACTATTTTTGAAACTCATGTGGCCGTGGAATGCTACGAAGCATCGAAACACTTCTTCAGTTGCATGATGGAAGAAGGTAGCTCCGTTAGTGAGCACATGCTCGTTATGACCGGGCATGCGAAGAAACTCAGTGACTTGGAAATAGTTATTCCTAACAGACTGGGGATTAATCGTATCCTTCAATCACTGCCACCTAGTTACAAGAACTTTGTGATGAACTACAATATGCAGAACATGAACAAAGAGTTACCTGAACTCTTCTCCATGCTTAAAGCTGCTGAGATTGAGATCAAGAAAGAGCACCAAGTGTTGATGGTCAACAAGACCACCAGTTTCAAGAAACAGGGCAAGTCTAAAGGCAAATTCAAGAAGGGTGGCAAGAAAGCTGCCACGCCTCCTGTGAAACCTAAGACTGGCCCTAAGCCTGATGCTGAGTGCTATTACTGCAAGGAGAAGGGACATTGGAAGCGTAATTGCTCCAAGTATTTGGCGGATCTGAAGAGCGGCCTTGTCAAGAAGAAGAAAGAAAGTATATCTGATATACATGTTATAGATGTTTATCTTACTGGTTCTCGTACTAGTACCTGGGTATTTGATACTGGTTGCTCATATTTGTACTAGTACCTGGGTATTTGATACTGGTTGCTCATATTTCTAACTCGAAACAGGAACTAAAGAATAAACGAAGACTACTAAAGGATGAAGTGACGATGCGCATTGGAAATGGATCCAAAGTCGATGTGATCGCTGTCGGCACACTTCCTCTACATCTACCTTCGGGATTAGTTTTAAACCTCAATAATTGTTATTTTGTACCCGCGTTGAGCATGAACATTATATCTGGATCTTGTTTAATGCAAGACGGTTATTCATTCAAGTCTGAGAATAATGGTTGTTCTATTTTTATGAATAATATCTTTTATGGTCGAGCACCTGAAAAGAATGGTTTATTTCTGTTAGATCTCGATAGTAGTGATACACATATTCATAACATTGATGCTAAGCGAATTAAATTGAATGATAATTCTACTTATATGTGGCACTGTCGTCTTGGTCATATTGGAGTGAAACGCATGAAGAAACTCCATACCGATGGATTACTTGAATCACTTGACTTTGAGTCACTTGATAGATGCGAAGCATGTCTAATGGGAAAATGACTAAGACTCCATTCTCTGGTATTATGGAGCGAGCTACAGACTTATTGGAAATCATACATACCGATGTGTGTGGACCAATGAGTGTAGCCTCGCGCGGTGGTTATCGTTATGTTCTAACCTTCACAGATGATCTGAGTAGATATGGGTATATCTATTTCATGAAACATAAATCCGAAACTTTCGAGAAGTTTAAGGAATTCCAAAGTGAAGTAGAAAATCAACGTAACAAGAAGATTAAATTTCTACGATCTGATCGTGGAGGTGAATATCTGAGTTATGAGTTTGGCATGCATTTAAAGAAATGCGGAATACTTTCACAATTGACACCGCCGGGAACACCACAACGAAACGGTGTGTCCGAACGTCGTAATCGAACTCTCTTAGATATGGTTCGTTCTATGATGTCTCTTACTGATTTGCCATTATCATTTTGGAGTTATGCATTAGAGACAGCCGCATTCACTTTAAATAGAGCACCATCAAAATCCGTTGAAACGACACCGTATGAATTATGGTTTAATAAGAAACCTAAGCTGTCGTTCCTTAAAGTTTGGGGTTGCGAAGCCTATGTAAAGAAGTTACAACCGGACAAGCTAGAACCCAAAGCGGAGAAATGCATCTTCATAGGATACCCTAAGGAAACTATAGGGTACACTTTCTATCACAGATCCGAAGGCAAAATCTTTGTTGCTAAGAACGGAACCTTTCTTGAGAAAGAATTTCTCACTAAAGAAGTGACTGGAAGAAAAGTAGAACTCGATGAGATTTATGAATCTTCACTAGTTGATCAGAGTAGCGCAGTACCGGAAGTTGTTCCTGTGCCGCCTACACCAACAACAGAGGAAGCTAATGATAATGATCGTGAAACTTCAAACGAGATAGCTACTGAACCTCGCAGATCGACAAGGGAACGTGCCACTCCTGATTGGTATGATCCTTGTCTAAATGTCATGATTGTGGACAACAATGATGAGGACTGTCAACACCCGGATTTTTAAATCCAGATGCCTATTATGCCATTCCTCGCAATCCCAGGAATATTGTTTTTGCGAGACATAATAGATCGATATCACAACACATCATTCATTACATACCATAATCGTCTTACAATAGAGGGATCACATGATCCAGTCTTAATACAACATAATGGATCTAGAGATCCTATTACAAAACACATAGCGGAAGCGAAGTAGTAGCGGTTGTGGTCCATCTGTTCCACAGGCAACTGTTGATGTCAGGAGTGGTCCTAGTTGTCGTAGACGTCCTGCTGTCCATCTTCCTCGTACTGCTGTTCCTCTACATAGTCTGGCCATTTGAATAGCCAGGGACAAAGCCATGAGTACTTTAAAGTACTCGCAAACTAATACTAATGTAAGCACTATCAACTATAGTAAGGGGGTGCTAAGCTCTAAGTTTATTTGCATAAAGCCAATTTTAGTTCACAAACATTTAGTAAAAGCTTCTTCATTTGCTAACTAACTCAAGTGGGAACATTAGTGTCATTCCCACAACTCTGTTGTGATTCATGTCAAATTCACCATTCACCCTTTCAAGTTCAAGTCACAAGTCACCCTTCACATGTCACATTTTGAAAATGGTCTGATGACGGAACAGTATGGCCTTTCCAACCGTCCATAACCATGGACGCGGCTATTCGAATAGATCTACACTCTGCAGAGGTCGTACACTTGTGCCACAACATTTGCAATAATCCGTCAGGGTTAACTGGCCCTGATTTACCACAGTCCGTGTGCGGACTACCAACCATAACCTTTCACTTACGTACCCTAGTATAGGCACCTCTCCCCATGAGCTTGGCCTCCCAGTGAAGACAAACTGTCAGCCTGGGAACTGCACAGGGCTTGGGCCGGACATTCACCTCATATTCACGTCATATCACATCATTCCATATTTCTTTGGAGGCAGCCCTTGGCATAACCCCGATGACGCTTGTTTAGAGGGAACCCATACTAAGATACATTTTTTTAAACTTCTAGTTAAGCCCTACCCATATCAGGTATTGCGGGGGTACTTGTAAAATTGGAATGGTATCGCATCCGAACCCAACCATCAGTTTTCGTAAAATTCACCAAGTCATTCACAAGTCATATTCACCTTCAAAATCTTTCAATAGAATGAATCATCATTCCAAGGTTTTCAAAGTCATTTCATTTCACAAGTTCCCATCTAGAGTAGTCAATTTTATTTGTTAGCACTAGCACTAGTCATGAGGGGTGCTAACTAGCTTATAGCTTTCTAGGCTAAGTTTGATACTCTTGTAGTACTCTATCTCTAGACCAAAGTTAACTATCAAAGCAAGTTATAATAATCAAAGTAAAAGTTTTGAAGAATAAAACTTGGGATGGGATCATGAAGCATAAAGTAATTGGTGAGTGTGCCTTGCTCTAGTAGAGCTTTGCACTTTGCAAGAATATTAGCTTGCAACCATATAACTTGCATTAGTCTAGCTTGCCTTGGTTGGTGTTGTGATCAAAGTTCTCTTCTTCTTCTTCTTGGTAGAAAACCTCCTCCTCTTGATAGTCTCCGGTACTAGCGTCTATAAACGAATACGAGGATACAATCACCAAACAATACTTAAGGGCTAGACTAATCACACAAAAGGTTCACACAAGCTATTTTAGCATCACCATATTATTATCATGTTGGTTGACTTTATTTTCTTTTTAAAGAAAAATAATTTCCTCTCATTACAAATATTGATTAGGGTTTCTATTTAATTCCTTGGAGAAATAATTTCCTCTCATTGCATCTTGTTAAGATTTAATTTCCTCTCATGAATAATATGTGACCTAGGTTGACCAAGGTCAACCTCTTCACACTTATCATTTAAGAAAAATAATTTAAAGGAGGTGTAGCACCTCATACAATTTAATCTTAGCATGGTAAAGATTTAATATCATCAACAATTCATATGAGACCTAAATGACCAGAGTCTCTACCTCATTTTGAATTGTTCATGACAAGATTTAAATGAGAGAAAGACTCCCATATGATTGTGTTGACTGCCAAAACCCACCGGCGGGCAGCGACGGTCAACACGGTAGAGCCGGGAAGAGCCTAGAGCTGCGGCTGGCTGAGACCCCTCCGAGCGACGGCCCGCAATGCTCTTCTGGTCACACGTCCGATGCGAAGTGCAAGGGCGTGCCACCTGACCTATACCTGGTCAGGAAGGTGATGGGGATGCCTCGCTTAATTTCCTGCATGGCATACACGTAAACATTAAATACGAGCCTCGATCGGCTCAAAGTTATCTCGTGAATCGGCTCAAAGAGCCGATCCACCCATGATTCGTACGGGGTGCACGAATATATGGTGATCCTGCTTGATCAAGATAAAGCTAATGAGATCTACGACGATTTAGGGTTTTCACCGCATAATCGGATCATCCTACTCCAGGTTGGGCCTCGCGGCCACGCACGGTGATCGTAAGCCGATCCTAAACAAGGCCTAAAAACCAACATGAAGTTGATCCTCGGAACATCCTGTTTAGGACTTGCGAACGACACCCTACGCGCCGCTGGATCCTCCCCCCCTTTGTAAGGCCTAACTATTGCAGATATTAAACTAATCCTTGTAGAACAAGGAGCAATCGTAACGGATCAGATCTACTAAATAATGATCAAGCGGGGTGCCGCCCCCACACCTAAGATAGGTGTGAGGGCGGCTAGATATGCAAGGGTTGCACTACGTAAGCATGTTATACAAAGAACTATGCTAACCCTAACACATCTATGATAACTACGTTGCTCGCCATCAAAGACGCTTCAGTACGAGCAACGCATGAACAACGTGGAGCTTGTGCTGCCTAGATCGCAAGATGCGATCTAGGCAGCATGTCGCTTACCTGATAGAAACCCTTGAGACGAAGGAGTTGGCGATGCGCCGAGATTGGTTTGTTTGGGTTGAACGTGAGTTGTTTTTTATTCCATAAACCCTAGATACATATTTATAGTCCAGGGGACTTTCTAACGTGGGAATATCCCCATCGTGTACGAGACAAACTCTAACTTTTAATCTACGATACAATCTACTATAATTAAAGATACACGGGCAAACTAGCCCAAATTCTCCGTGCAAGGCCGCTTCAGAGATCTTCCACGTGTAATCTTCCAAGCCCATCTCTCTAACGGCCCACCTCCTGATTTGACCAAAATCTGGTGATAACACATGCCCCCCTGGTTTTGGAAATAACTTTTCCAAAATCATTATGCTTTCCTTCGTCGGGTCATGTCATGGCAGAGCAGAGCTGTTGCAGTATCCGTTATCATTATGCCCCGTCTTCTCAGCTTCTCTGCAAAATTCGATAGCTCTGGCGTCATCTCCTTGGAAACTATAATGACATTAAATTTCCACCAGGCTCCTCATTATTTAACTGTGCCGATCGATTAGCTTTCTTCATCCCCTTCCTCTGTTCCAGCCATCGGCACCCAAAAAACCCCCTTCCCCTTCAGCCATGTCTTCCTCTTCCTCCTCCTTCTCAAACCTCTTCCCCCAATCCTCGCCGAAGAAGAAGAACGAGGACAACCTTCACTCCAAGGTGAACCCCCTCTCCCCCGACAATGAGAAGAAAGAAGGAGAAGTAGCGAAGGCCAAGGCCTTCCCCTCCGCCAAGCTCCCGCCGAAGAAGCGCTCCCGCATGTGGGCGGATAGCGAGGATGAAGACGACGATGAAGAAGGAGAAGGGGAGGAGGAAGATGAATCTTCCTCTTCCGCCGGGTACCCGCCAACCAAGCGCTTCCGCTCCTGGGCGGACAGCGAGGATGATGATGATGACGAGGAGGAAGAGGCTCCGGCCACGGCCGGGTAGCAGCGACGAGGAGCTCCCTGGGAGCAGCGCCGACGACATCGACGGCGGTGACGACGAGGACAGCGACGACTAGTAGAATAAGACTAGTAGTAGCAGTGCACTAGGCACTAGATCCCTCTTTTGAGAGCCATCGGCTCTTTCTTGTAAAGCCGCTCCTCTGAATTAATGAAATTGTTCTTTTGATTCATCCTTCAATTACTCCAATTTCATTCCTTCCGCCTGTCATGCCAAGACCGATAGCAACGCATCGGATTTCTTTTCTTTTGGACGCCCATGAAGCCGGATTCTCATGTCGATTAGCTCGTAGGCCAAGAACTTCTCAATTTCAGGCTGCGATTTGGTATCTGACCACAATTTTTTCGCAATCCCTTAGCCGATGACTACTCATCGGCTATTTTGAGAATCTAGTCCCTTTCCTCCTCTTGCAGCGACAGGACGGTCCAAACTTGTAAAAAACAAAAAAAAACCGACGGCCTCCTATCCCGATTCAGAGGAGGTCACAATGCAGGGCCGCCGATGCGACTCCACTCGGCTTTCCAAAACAGAGCAGCCACTGTGCCAGCTGCCCCCGAGTCTCAGTCGAGGCGAGAATCGGTAATGGATCAGCCGAATGTGCCGCCTATGCAGAGTTAGCCGATTTCAACAAAATCGGCTCCCCGAAGCAGAGAACCTTCAGGGTGAGCTGCCCCCCGAGCTTCTTCAGTCTACTTTTCACGCCTTGCAGGTCAGATCGGCTCCTTTCCTGCACTGACCGTCGATGCCGATGTGAACTTTGAGCATATAACCAGCCGGTCTTGGTCTTGTGTGACTGTACTAGAGTTGATGGCTGAGCATCGGCTAATTTTTTTTTTATTTGGCCGATTTTTCTTAATCGGCCCCCAATGTTCCACTGCACGCGTGTCTGCACGTGTTTATCTGCACATGTTTATCTGACTATATGCCCCCCGAGCCGAATCTGCCAGATGACTGCAGATATCGGCTTTTATGGTTAGCCAGGGCACTGTACTTGCACGTCGGCTCCGCAAGGATTCGTGCTGACTTTCATTCGCCGACGTGGCCGTTGCCCAGTAGATCGATGCTGAACACAAGCAGAACATGTGGTGAAGATAATTTTGGCCGATTGCTGGAATCGGCCTCCATATCCATTGGAGCGCTGACTGAAGGTTCTGTAATGCTCCTTCATAATTTTTGGGGCCGATCACAAGGACCAGCCTCGCCCCGTTTGCTCATCGGTTTGTTCTTGCTACTCGGCCAGGCTGGTGGATAAAACCAGCCCAACCTCTGACTTGATGCGCCTGCTATCGTCCACCTTGAGTGCATCGTAGAATCGTGGAGCATTAAGCTCCGTCGGAAGGACGAGCACCATGTTTGTACCAGCCGATGTTTCATCATCGGCTTTCTTTTGCTTGGGACGCCACTCCATTCTCCGTGGACGACCCTCTTCAACCAGGGTTCGCTGAACCTTTGCAGCCAGATCAGGCCGTGCCTTCCTTAGCGTATGCAGGTATAACCTTTCGGCTTCCTCCAGGCCGCGCAACCGCTGAACCCTGCGTTTTTGTGAACGGCTGAGTCCGTCAGGGCACCACCTTGGACGGTGGTACCTGTCTTCTTCTTCTGGTCCCTCGTCTTCGGAATCCTCAAGATCTGCCCACCGAGGGGACTCAGCACGTTTGCTCTGTGACGGGAGAGGCCCTAAGCACTCGAACACAGACACGTTGGCTGCCTCCTTCTTCTTCTTGTTGCATTCTGGGCAATTGCTGATTGTGGGCAATCGGCTCATTCCTGAATCCCAGCAGTGTCTGAAGAAAGGGCAGTCCCAGTGTCTGGCGTTGTCATCTTGCTCCCTTGACCTGTCCGTGGCACGGCGCTCGTGCTCCTCCTCATCGCGATCATGCCGACGATGTCTTCTGGCTTCTCTAGCCAGACGATCTCCTTCATCATCATAGTTGGACCGTCGGCGTTGGTCATACTGACTCACATATTTGTTGAGGAGGTGATCAGAGAGAGGTCGTTGATATCTTATGTTCTTCACTTCTCCCTCTGTGACGTAGCGCTTGCCATCATGATGGAGCCGATCGCGTGGAGCGGCCTCCTCTGTGTCCTTGCTATGAGAGTAGCTGCCCTCATCTCCATCTTTGCCAGAGTGGTTCCCAGGTCCTACCATGTTGATGCTGAACGTGGGACCTGGCTGGCAACCCTCAGGGTAGGTGACTTCTACCATGTTAACGGCGGGGAAGGGCTGGGTGTCGACCTTCATGGCGTACTGGTTGAAAATTAGACGCCCCTTCTCTATCGCCGCTTGGATGTGCTGATGCCACACCCTGCAGTCGTTGGTGGCATGGGAGAGCGAGTTGTGCCATTTGCAGTACGGCTTTCCGTTCAGCTCTTGTGCCGTGGGGAACTTGAGACCTTCAGGAATCGTCAACTGTTTCTCCTTGAGCAGGAGGTCGAAGATTTGTTCAGTCTTGGTCACGTCAAAATCAAATCCCCTGGGCGGCCCTGGTGGCTTTACCCATTTGCAGGACACGGGGGTTCCTCCCCGAGTCCACTCAGCCACTGCTACTTCTTGGTCTCCCACAGGAACTTCGTCTTCTTCTGCATCGACCAGGACTACTGCACGCTTGAACTTGTCTTGGTACAGGTCCGGGTGGCGCTGTTCATATGCTGATAGTTTCTGAACCATGTGCGCCAGCGAGGGATAATCTGCTTGGGAGGCCATGTCCTTGAGCTGTGTTGCAAGGCCAGCTACTGCCAACTCGATTGCTTCCTTTTCAGTTATACGAACCGAATAACATCGGTTCCTAAGATTCCTGAAGCGCTGGATATACTCTGTCACCGTTTCTCCGCGCTTCTGACGTAGTTGTGCTAGATCGGCAATGCTAGACTCGGAAGCTTCTGAATGGTATTGCATATGGAACTATTCTTCCAATTGCTTCCAAGACCGGATGGAGTTTGCTGGCAAAGAGGTGTACCATCCGAAAGCCGATCCCGTGAGGGACTGTGAAAAGAGCCTCACGCGTAGCTGATCCGACACTGAAGCCGGTCCTAGTTGCGCCAAATATCGGCCGACGTGCTCGATGGAGCTGGAGCCATCTGATCCACTGAATTTGGAGAAGTCAGGGAGCCGATATTTAGGTGGCAGCGGGATCATCTCGTACTCGTCGGGTACGGCTTGGAATAGCCGATTGCCCTTCTTTTCGGCACCATGCCGAACTGGTCTCTCGCATGGTACCGATCTGATCCGCCGTGCTGGCTGCAGGAGTTGCACTCAAGATTCGCCGGGGTGGCGTACTTAGCCAGCCATGTTTGCTTTTCCAGCTACGAGCCAACTGCAGGAGCTGGGCTCGGAGTTTCGTCGGGGTGGCGTACTTAGTTAGCCACGTCGCTTCTCAAGCTCGTCGCCGACGTTCCTCCTGTTTTCGCCGGAGTCCCCGATGTTGTGGCCTGGTTTGAGAGTGCCCCATTGCCACAATCGCACATACGTGCACGCGTATCCTTGAGGGATCTCCTTAGGCGCCTCAGCCAAGAACTGGTAGTCACTAGGATCACCACCGATCTTGTAGACGACGAATGCCGGTGTAGCCGGCACTTCAGCTGGTGCTGCCAACGCATATGGCAGCGGTGGACGGACCGGAGTGGCAACTCCCCTTGATGCGTCCCGAGAGCTGGTCCCGACGGCGAGTACCGGTGGCTCATGATCTCCTGGATCACGCGCGAGCGACACGCTCCAACACGTTGACCAGGTTTTCGCAGTGGCGGTGTAGCGAGTGAGCCACCAAGTAGTTGATCTCCTGCCGCAGCCCCCGGTGCGTTCCTCCGACGGGGCAGTAGAGGTCTATCCCATCGAGTGCACCTTGCGGTGAGAATCCCTTCCATCTGATGCCATGGGAACGGGTTCTCTGAAAAGAGCCGATGAGGTCGGCTTCGAGGGTGACCTTGATCTCGTCATATCTCTTCTTGAGCTCGTCAGGCAGCTCCTCGTAGGTGACTGGCGTGCCGTCCACCATCTCAGATGTAGATGGCGATGTGGTTGATGTAGACGATTGTCCCACCGGGCGTGCCAGAATGTGTTGACTGCCAAAACCCACCGGCGGGCAGCGACGGTCAACACGGTAGAGCCGGGAAGAGCCTAGAGCTGCGGCTGGCTGAGACCCCTCCGAGCGACGGCCCGCAATGCTCTTCTGGTCACACGTCCGATGCGAAGTGCAAGGGCGTGCCACCTGACCTATACCTGGTCGGAAGGTGATGGGGATGCCTCGCTTAATTTCCTGCATGGCATACACGTAAACATTAAATACGAGCCTCGATCGGCTCTCAGTTATCTCGTGAATCGGCTCAAAGAGCCGATCCACCCATGATTCGTACGGGGTGTACGAATATATGGTGATCCTGCTTGATCAAGATAAAGCTAATGAGATCTACGACGATTTAGGGTTTTCACCGCATAATCGGATCATCCTACTCCAGGTTGGGCCTCGCGGCCACGCACGGTGATCGTAAGCCGATCCTAAACAAGGCCTAAAAACCAACATGAAGTTGATCCTCGGAACATCCTGTTTAGGACTTGCGAACGACACCCTACGCGCCGCTGGATCCTCCCCCCCTTTGTAAGGCCTAACTATTGCAGATATTAAACTAATCCTTGTAGAACAAGGAGCAATCGTAACGGATCAGATCTATTAAATAATGATCAAGCGGGGTGCCGCCCCCACACCTAAGATAGGTGTGAGGGCGGCTAGATATGCAAGGGTTGCACTACGTAAGCATGTTATACGAAGAACTATGCTAACCCTAACACATCTATGATAACTACGTTGCTCGCCATCAAAGACGCTTCAGTACGAGCAACGCATGAACAACGTGGAGCTTGTGCTGCCTAGATCGCAAGATGCGATCTAGGCAGCATGTCGCTTACCTGATAGAAACCCTCGAGACGAAGGAGTTGGCGATGCGCCGAGATTGGTTTGTTTGGGTTGAACGTGAGTTGTTGTTTATTCCATAAACCCTAGATACATATTTATAGTCCAGGGGACTTTCTAACGTGGGAATATCCCCACCGTGTACGAGACAAACTCTAACTTTTAATCTACGATACAATCTACTATAATTAAAGATACACGGGCAAACTAGCCCAAATTCTCCGTGCAAGGCCGCTTCAGAGATCTTCCACGTGTAATCTTCCAAGCCCATCTCTCTAACGGCCCACCTCCTGATTTGACCAAAATCTGGTGATAACAGATTGATTAATAGTTTTGGACAATATCTTTGACTATAAATAGCCACATAGTCCTTTTATTAACCTAGGACATGATCATTCAAAGTAAGCATGGAATATTTTTGCAGAAACAATTAGTGCAAGTCAAATGTGATTTATAGGAGTTGGAATCAACTAAAAAGAATTTGTGGTTGATATTTAATAATTATTCTAAGTCAGAAAAGTCCCTGTCTTGTTTATATTGCTACTTTAATTATACAACAGATATTGGTTTGAATACAGTGGCATTGTGTAGAGAAAACTCTAAGCTTTCCAAACATATAAAATTAAAATTTGGCCAAGTAGATTTGTCCCTATTGATTTTTGAAGTTGTCATCAGATTGCAAAATTTATCTATTCTAGAATTTTTGAATTTCAAACTTTGGGCTGGCGGGAAGACTAGTGGGCTGCACAGCGAGGGAAAGAGGTGGGCCGGCCCAGCTAGCGTGCCACGCACGCAGCGGGCCGCCTGACGGTGGCCCCCGCTTGTCAGCGGGCGCCACAAAGTAACCGGTACGCAGTGAGGTGAGCCGTTAGATTAGAGGGAGGATCGATGGTCCAGAGTTCATCCTCGTCGGGGACGAGCTCCGACGAGCTCTAACCCTAGCCGGCGGCAGAGGGGTCGCGGCGAGGGGCTTACCGGCGTCCGGCGGGGTCGGCGAGGCGGGCAATCGACGTTGTCAATGACGACGAGTCGAATGAGGGTCGTTGCAGCTCCGGGAGTGCTCGGGATCATCGGCGGCGTCGAGCTACTGCGGCGGCGGGCTCCGGCCAAATTCCGGCGAGGTGGTGTGTAATCGGAGAGGGGAAGAGGTCGAGGAGGTTCAGGAGGGAGAGGAGAACTTGTTGGTGTGCAGAAATCGTCCAGGGAGCGTCGGCTTTTATAGGGGCGAGGCAAGGCCGAGGCGGAGCGGGCAGGTCATCGATGACGACAGCGATACAGTGGGTTCTGGTCACTGGCGATGATGCAGTGGAGTTGGCGACGTCGAGGCGGTCACGACGAGCGTCAGCGCGCTGAAAACGGAGCACGGAGCATGCTGGCGACGTCATGTACTGGCAGCGGTACTGGCGGACGGTCGTCGTCCACGGTGACGGCGACAGGGCGTGCGAGGTCAGGGGAGCGTGTCCACTGGGTTCCTGACGTCGAGGTGAGCGGGCAGGTGCAAGGAGAGGTCAAGGCGAGCGCTGAGTCGACGGGGCACGGCGACGTCCTATCGCGCTCTGGGGCGTCACCATGCGCGTCCTGGCGCGCGTGGGCGTCCCTGGGCGTGTCTGGGCGCGCAGGTCCTGGGCAGTGCTGACCCCGTTTCAGTCAAGGGGGTGCACGGTCGTGATCAGCAGGGTCAGGTCATGCTCAGAGACATGGTGGTGCAGGGTGGATGTGAGAGGAGAGGGGAAGGGCATGGGGAGTGACATGAGGGCCGGCATGGTGTTGTTCTAGTCAAGCTGGTCCAAGGCAAGGGCTGGCAGGGCTTGGCAGTGATGCAGAGGGGTACATGGATGCAGAGGGAGTGCAGGGTTGGACTTGGTCCATGGTAAAAATCGGTATGGGCTCCAGATTTGATCCTGCCTGCAAGGTGTTTGTTGTAATGCCCGCAAGAAAATAAATTTCGAATTTTGAGAATATTTTTGGTGGAGTGTAATCATATATTAAATGGAGTATATTGGTGGTGATGGTGATCAAAATGGAATTGGAATGCAAAATTTCAAATTTGGTATGATCTTCTCATAATTTCAAAGTCTCCACTTGTCACATCTCTACTGGTCAACCTGGTCAAAGTTAGGTATGGTGGTCAACATGAAAGTGGTTCACCTTGACAAGGTCTTGGATGACATGGTAATGGTTGACCAAGTTTAGTTTGAAGAAAAGTCAAAACCAGGGGGTAAAGTAGGGAACATTTTATAAAAGGCACTTTTGACCATTATCACATGTATGTTGGTTTTGAGAATTTCTTGGATTTGATTCTGGTTTCTTTGATGCATTTGTGTTTGTTTATCTTATATAAGTATTCTACAAGCAATAGATCAAGCAAAGGTGGCCTTTGGTGAAGATTTGCAAAATTGGCTTTATGTGTATGTGAGTGAAATTGGGATTTTCTCACTATTTGATTTCTCTCCATTTTATTTGACTTTTGTTGACTCTAATGTGATTCTTATTAGTTTAGAAACATTTTCAAACCATTGAATCCATTTCAAAAGGTCTTGATCAAAGATTTGCAAAATTGGCCATAACACATAAGAGGTGAGGTTCAAATTTTATTATTTTTGTAAATTGTTCCCCTTGCTTTACTTGGGCATGGGTTAGGGTCAATTTAGTGTTATATTAGGTTTGGAGATGGGTTCACACCATTTGGTCAAGGTAGAAGTGCATAGGTCAAGATTTGGGGAAAATGGCTATGTGTCACATATGCCTCTATGCATATGTGGCATTTGATTTTTGATTTGAGTGTTCTTGGCCCATTTGATGTTGTTGAGTGTTGAAATGGTATATAGGAGTGATCCAACCATTCACCACAAGTCTTAGGGTCAAGATCCTCAAATTCACAAATTTGCATTTTACTCTCATATGCCTCTATGGCATTTTTAGTTTCTTTTTATTTTCTTTGGTTTCAACTTGGAATTGGTTTGAGAAGTACTAGATAAGGTATATGAAGGTTTTCCAATCCTCTATATAAAGTGGAAAGGTCTAGGGTAAAGTTTTATAAAAATAGCCATAGGCACATATGCCTTTTCTTATTTAAATTCTTTTTATTTTATTTTAACTTGGATGGTAAAAAGGGGTGTGAGGTTTAGGGTTTATAAGTATTTCAAAAACTAATTAAACAAGCAATCATGGCAATAGCACAAGGATTAAACAAGATCTCTATGTATCAACTTGATTTAATAAAAGTTTTTGTTAGTTCCAAAATTTGGAACTAGGGAAATTCATTTTGTTTGTTTTGAAATTTTTGGGATGTTACAAGGACCCCGCGACGTATGAAGAAGCGATGATGAGCCCAGATTCCAACAAATGGCAAGAAGCCATGAAATCCGAAATGGGATTCATGTATGATAATAAAGTGTGGACTTTGGTAGACTTACCTGATAGCCGAAAGGCTGTCGAGAATAAATGGATCTTCAAGAGAAAAACAGATGCTGATGGTAATATTACTGTCTATAAAGCTCGACTTGTCGCAAAGGGTTTCCGACAAATTCAAGGTGTTGACTACGATGAGACTTTCTCACCTGTAGTGAAGCTAAAATCTGTGAGGATTTTGTTAGCAATAGCTGCATTTTTCGATTATGAGATTTGGCAGATGGATGTCAAAATGGCGTTCCTTAATGGAGACATTGAGGAAGAGTTGTATATGGTACAACCCAAAGGTTTTGTCGATCCTAAAAATGCTCACAAAGTATGCAAACTTCAGCGTTCAATTTATGGACTGAAGCAAGCATCGAGAAGTTGGAACCGACGCTTTGATAAGGTGATCAAAGACTTCGGGTTTATACAGTGTCATGGAGAGGCCTATATTTACAAGAAATTGAGTGGGAGCTCTGTAGCATTCCTGATATTATATGTAGATGACATATTATTGATTGGGAATGATATAGAACTATTAAGCAGTGTAAAAGGTTATTTGAATAATAGTTTTTCAATGAAAGACCTTGGTGAAGCATCGTATATATTAGGTATCAAGATTTATAGAGATAGATCAAGACGTCTAATAGGGTTATCACAGATTACATACCTGGACAAGATTCTAAAGAAGTTTAGAATGGACGAAAGTAAGAAAGGATTCTTACCTATGTTACCAGGCAAAGTCTTGAGTAAGACTCAAGGTCCGGCTACGGCAAAAGAAAGAGAAAGGATGAGTCAGATCCCCTATGCCTCGGTAGTAGGCTCTATCATGTATGCCATGCTATGTACTAGACCGGATATAGCACATGCTGTTAGTTTGACTAGCAGATATCAAAGTGATCCAGGAATGGAACACTGGACAGCGGTCAAGAATATCCTGAAGTACTTGAAAAGAACTACGGATATGTTTCTTTGTTATGGAGGTGACCAAGAGCTCGTTGTAACCAGTTACACCGATGCAAGTTGGAACACTGATCCTGATGACTCTAAGTCTCAGTCTGGGTACGTGTTTATATTGAATGGTGCTGCAGTAAGCTGGGCAAGCTCAAAGCAGTGCACGGTGGCGAAGTCTTCAACAGAATCGGAGTACATAGCGGCTTCAGAGGCTTCATCAGAAGCGGTATGGATGAAGAGGTTCATTGTAGAGCTCGGTGTGGTTCCTAGTGCATTGGACCCACTATTCATCTACTGTGACAACATGGGTGTCATCGCCAATGCACAAGAACCAAGGTCACACAAGAGGCTGAAGCATATCAAGCTGCGTTACCACTCGATTTGCGAGTACATCGAAGATGGAGAAGTAAAGATTTGCAAAGTACACACTGATCTGAATATAGCAGATCCATTGACTAAAGCTCTCCCTAGGGCAAAGCATGACCAACACCAGAATGCCATGGGTGTTAGGTACATTACAATGTAATCTAGATTATTGACTCTAGTGCAAGTGGGAGACTGTTGGAGATATGCCCAAGAGGCAATAATAAAAGTTGTTATTATATATCTTTATGTTTATGATAAATGTTTATATACCATGCTATAATTGTATTAACCAAAACATTGATACACGTGTGATATGTAAACAACAAAGAGTCCCTAGTATGCCTCTTAACTAGCTTGTTGATTAATGGATGATTAGTTTCATAATCATGAACATTGGATGTTATTAATAACAAGGTTATATCATTATATGAATGATGTAATGGACACACCCAATTAAGCGTAGCATAAGATCACGTCATTAAGTTATTTGCTATAAGCTTTCGATACATAGTTACCTAGTCCTTATGACCATGAGATCATGTAAATCACTTATACCGGAAAGGTACTATGATTACATCAAACGCCACTGCGTAAATGGGTGGTTATAAAGGTGGGATTAAGTATCCGGAAAGTATGAGTTGAGGCATATGGATCAACAGTGGGATTTGTCCATCCCGATGACGGATAGATATACTCTGGGCCCTCTCGGTGGAATGTCGTCTAATGTCTTGCAAGCATATGAATAAGTTCATAAAAGACCACATACCACGGTACGAGTAAAGAGTACTTGTCAGGAGACGAGGTTGAACAAGGTATAGAGTGATACCGATGATCAAACCTCGGACAAGTAAAATATCGTGTGACAAAGGGAATTAGTATCGTATGTGAATGGTTCATTCGATCACTAAAGTCATCGTTGAATATGTGGGAGCCATTATGGATCTCCAGATCCCGCTATTGGTTATTGGTCGGAGAGAGTACTCAACCATGTCCACATAGTTCACGAACCGTAGGGTGACACACTTAAGGTTTGATGTTGAAATGGTAGAACTTGAATATGGAATGGAGTTCGAAGTATTGTTCGAAGTCTCGGATGGGATCCCGGACATCACGAGGAGTTCCGGAATGGTCCGGAGAATACGATTCATATATAGGAAGTCATATTCCAAGTTTGGAAATGATCCGGTGCATTTATGGAAGGTTCTAGAAGGTTCTAGAAAAGTCCGGAAGAAATCACTTTGGAAGGCGGAGTCCCGAAGGGACTCCACCACCCATGGCCGGCCAACCCTAGGGGTGGAGTCCCAGGTGGACTCCACCTAAGGTGGCCGGCCACCTCCCCCTCATGGAAGGGTGGGAATCCCACTTGGGTGGGAGTCCCACCTTGGGTAGGTTTCCCTACTACATGGAAATTTTGGGTTGGGGTCTTATTCGAAGACTTGTAGTCCAACACTTGGGGGTTCCACCTATATAATGAGGGGCATAGGGGAGGGGGCTGGCCACCACAAGCCCTCAAGGAGGCCGCACCCCATAGTGGCCGGCCATCCCTCTCCCAAACCCTAGCCGCCCCCTCTCCTCCACCTCTCCCGCATAGCTTAGCGAAGCTCCGCCGGATTCTCCATCGCCACCGCCACCACACCGTCATGCTGCCGGATTCAAGGAGGAGCTACTACTTCCGCTGCCCGCTGGAACGGGGAGAAGGACGTCGTCTTCATCAACACCGAACGTGTGACCGAGTACGAAGGTGCTGCCCGATTGTGGCACCGAGATCAAGATCTTCTACGCGCTTTTGCAAGCGGCAAGTGATCATCTACCGCAGCAACAAGAGCCTCATGTTGTAGGCTTTGGAATTCTTCAAGGGTGAGACTCGTTCATCCCCTCGTTGCTCCCATCTTCTAGATTGCATCTTGGCTTGGATTGCGTTCTCGCGGTAGGAATTTTTTTGTTTTCTATGCAACGTATCTCAACACTTTTGCATTACAGGTTGGAGAATAAAAATTCTATTAAGAAGACATCAACCATGCCTATCACAAGACAAGTGTTCTCGTTTGCAACTTAGGAACTACAGACTATGTTATATATCAAGTCCTTTTGTTTAATTTTGTTAGATTACTTCACTTTCTGGAAATCTGAGATGAACTCGTCGTACCGACATTATTATCTTATAACGAAATATTGTTGTCGTCAACTTGTTTTTTTTGTCACAATGTTGTTTCAGCTTGGTTTTTTTCGCCCCCACTCATTTTCCATCCTGGCTCCGCCCATGCCCTAGATGATGATACAAGTAACTCAAGCACGAAAGCTCTCACAGGCATATATAGCACAAGTAAAGAGTTCGTTTAGAGATAACCGAGAGCACGCTGAGACGAAGGTTTATCCCCGTGTTCCTTCCTTTGCAAGAAGGTACGTCATGTTTGGAGAGGTGGGGATCCCATGAAGGATTTCCCAACGCCACGAAGGCTCACCTTCTTCTCCGAGCCTATCCCACGAAGGAATTAATAACTCTTTCACTTGCGGTAGATTTTGAGGCAGCCTCCAAACCTTCACAATCTTGTCAGGAGCAAATCCACGGTCTGGATGCTTCCGGACGCTTTTGCCCACTAAACCCTAGAGAGAAAGTATCTTGATGAATACAAGGGGGAACAAGATTTGGCTCGGTGGAACTATAGATCAAGACCCCCTCTAGCTTTTCCCAGAGGTATTTGAGTTTGGGTGGAGGAGGAGGGAGATCTGAGGCTTTTGGTGTTTCTATCAATGGAGTATGAGATAGAGTGCTCAAGAACAATTTTTAGTGTAGTGCCTAACCGTTCTGAGCTAGGAGAAGGGGTATATATAATGTCACTTGAAATCCAGCCGTTGGGACTTGTCCAGCTCAGCAATCTGTCGAAGAGGCCGGCTCACGGCTGCCGCCGAGCTGACGGCGCAGGCGGCCTTAGGACCGACCACAGACCTGACAGACGGGCCGGCAGCTTGGAACCAGCACCGGCAGTCTTTGGATGAGTGTCCGGGCTTACAGTACATGCGCTCCGGTGGTCAATGCCGCACAACCCAGTGTTTGCCGAGCGGTCCATTGCTAGAGCCGATGCCGCCGAGCTGGGCGTCGGTCCAGCCGGCAGAAACCGGACGGTGGCACCGGTCATGAGATGCTGACTCCCTGAATGCGCCCGGTGTGCACCGGTGCCAGGGCTGGTCAGCGCTGGACCAGCTAGTGTGGCACCCGGTGCCGTCGGACCATATGCCGGCCTGAGGTTCCCCTCTTTCCCTTCGAAGTGGGGGGTCTCTCTTCACCTTCTTGTTCCATTGACACACCATTATGTCTGTTAGACTAATACCTGAGAATAATCTTGTAGGTATGTATTAGTCCAAATAGTCTAGCTACGGTGTCATTTTTACAAAATAATGGATACGGGTAAAATACCCTTACAATCTCTCCCTTTTTGGCACACGATGACAAAACTGAGCTAGAGTCACGTATAGATATTAGGATAAGCTTAGAACCTTGATTCCATATAAGATATTAAGACAACTCCCCCATAATGTATGCACTTGGAGAATTTTCGTTTGAATGTAAAGTGCACCATTTGTAAAACATGAGAAGCTCCCCCAATATCTTTAGGAAACAAGCATGGTATGGACAAGCATATAACAAGATATAAGTAATAAGCATAATCAACCTACATAGAGATTAAGCATACAATAACTTGTCCACACACGAATTATTAAGAGTAGCAAATGGTTCCGGAAAGCAAATAGCACAAGCCAAATAAGAAGCAAATAAAGTAGCAATGGCTTGTGCAAAATGCCAACACCCATCTAGGAAACCCGTAGTCCTAGACTCTACTCTCTTCTCCCCCTTTGGCATCGGAACACCAAAAAGGCAGGAGAGAGTAGAAAAGCTAGCATTCCCATCAGTAGAAGCCCAGGGACTCCTCGTCTTCATCCTCATCACCGGCTTCATTCTCTTCATCATCTCTAGTCCTATTGGAGCTAGACCCAGCAGCATCAGAAGCAGTAGCAGTCCTAGACGACCTTGTTCTGGGAGGAGGAACACCATGTGAAGATCCACCACGAGCAAACATGGATAGATCAAAGTTCTGGAACATGGCATCATCAATGGGAGGCATTGCCCAAGTTGGAGCAACCACATGCTCAAGTTCAGGACCAGGAGGAGGAACATGATGGTTTCTTGCAGCCATGAATTCATTTTGGCGCCTCTAGTCTCTTGGTCCAGGGCAAGGCTTTGATGAGCCACATCATTGGTATTCCTGCACATCTGCCATAGATTTGCCAAGAAGCGAGAGGCACCTCGCTTGGGGCGCATAGAGGAGCTGGAACTAGCAGCCGGGTCATGCCTTTCCTTGGACCTTCACTCCGAAGGCAACAAATCAGGGATTTCAGGTTTGTGTCCCTGTTGAGGAATCTTGAAAGGCTCCATCTTCACTACCTCATCTTTCCTATTGTAAGGAGATGGCACAACAATATTGATAAGCTGCTGAACATACTGAGCAAAATTTGGAGTCATGCGGTTGCGAACAGAGCGTCTCAGTTCATTGTAGAGAAATTCACAGCCATCAATTGTCCTAACATTCTCAGGACGGCAATAGTACATGAGGTTGAGATGGTAGGCTCGGCAGTCACTTGATTCTCCAGACTTGCTGACTAGATTCTCACGGAATATCTTGGCAAGCACTTGGTAAGAATAGTAGACCCCTGAGATGAGTGGAGGATCATGTGTAGGCTCTGGAGGGTAGCAGAAAGCAATGTTACCATGAGTGAATGGTTCCAGACTGTGGATCTGAAACCCATGACCACGGCCACAACCAAATCCCATTGCTTGAGAGAAGTCAAGGTAGTTCCAAGAACACTTCTCCTTCCAGTCATCCAAGTCATAGTGCGAGCAGGGTCATCATGGAAGAAGACTGGGCAATGGAACTGACGGATAAGGATCGGGCAATACTCCCCAAGAATCTTAAAGTGAGTAGGTTTCAAGCATACTAGATCAAGAAGACCCATCTTCTGCAAAGTATTAACCACAAAGCGGTACTTAGTAGCATGGAACATGGTGAGCTCTTGCTTGTTGATGGCATTGTGCTGCACAATGATGCCATTCTTCATGAGGGCCGGACAATTGTAGAACTCATCCCAGATGATAGCCTGACTCTCGGTCTAGCATTCCCTGTCACCACCAGTATAGGTTCATTCTCCAAACGATAAGGATTCTCGTCTCTAATTCTCTTCCAACCAGAAATCTGAACTGTACCAGTATTGAATTTTGGTGGTCTCTCCACAAGATCATCAACTGGAACTTCATCTTTTCCTTTCCTCTTCTTTGTTGTTGTCTTGGTCCGACCTCCAACAGAACTGCATGGACCACTGCTCTGAGCTGCTTTGCTAGGCACACGGTTGCTTGTACGGCACCCCGGGGGCCTCTCATGCTTGCCCCTCTTGGCAGTGGCACGACTGCCATCACTAGAATCACCTGTGAATAAGAAAATAGAGGGGGATAGCAGTGGGATAAGTGTACATGTCATCAGGAATAAAGAGGCCAAAATTATAACATGTATACAAGTGTTTTGACGAGATTGCGCAAAATTCTGGGCGGGTCGGCGCATCGGCCGACAAAACTGGGCTGTAGACCGGACCAGCCGGTCAGGCAGCCGGTCTGCCGAGCGACACGCCGACTCGGCCGGTGTATGAGCCGGCGTACCGGACTGTATGCCGGGTGATGATGAAACTATGATTCCTCCAGATTTTTGACACAAATTCATGCAAAAACTCAATACTTGTACACATATTATAGTAATATAGAGTGAATCCCATGGATTGAGGTTTATGGCATTCCAATGGCATGAGGTACTAGACAAACCCCTAACCCTAACCCTAGATTCTCAAATCCCTCAACAAATTTGCAATGTGTGAGGGGATCCAAGACATAGGAAGGTGACAAGGGAAATTACCCGAAGACATTGTTCTCCTTGCCCAATGGAGCAAGAAAAACTGCAAGGGGAGGCTTGAGGAGAAAAATCCCAAGATCTCCAAATGTGGCTTGAGAGAGACCAAATCCCTTTGTGAAGATCCTCCAAGGGGCCCGATCTATGGTGGAGTGGGGTATGGGGTGACTCTAGTGGTAGGAATGCCTTAGGGAGTGGTGGAGAGGTAGAGGGTGGCGCTAATGGTGGCTGTGGTTGAGGGGGAGAATGAGGAAGAAGCCCCAAGGGGTAACCCAAGCCCCACTTAACCAGTCGTCGACCGGCGCACGGGCCGGCAGACCGGGATGGGCAACGGGCAGGCACCGGGCTGCATGTTTTAGCCCTCCTTTTGCATTTTCTTTATGGAAAGATTTGTGTATATTCAAGAGTTGACATGTACAATATAGATAGATAGGTATTTGATAAGAGGAGCATAGAGGTACGAACACAAGTTTTTTTCTAGGCATACCCATTGGAGTGAAATCCAAATAAGATATAAATAGCAATAATGGGCATGATTCGAAATATATCAAGAATCATAAATCATTTTAGAATAGTTTTGCAACAAGATCAGTTAGCCTCATAGAATTAAATCATTTTGCAATTGAGGATAATGAGGGGCGGTGGCTTACTCCCCCTATGTTAAAGCGCAAATGTCATGAGACCTCGAAGAGACATGCTTGGGTCCATATTATGACATTGGGTCTATTTATGTTGCACACATAGATATGCATCATACCAAGACATGGTAAGATCACTATCCCCATATGTGCTGCACAACTAAGCTAGATAGCAAGATAAATGTAAGAATATAGTGCAAGAAGTTGTTCAATCTAAGTTTTTAGGATCAAGAATACCAAGTTCTCCTCTCAAGTTCACAAACTGGGCTTCATCCAAAGGCTTAGTGAAAATATCCGCCAACTGGTACGTTATTCCCACATGAGTGAGCTCAATGTCCCGGTTGGCAACATGATCACGTAGGAAGTGATGGTGAATCTCAATGTGTTTTGTGCGGAAATGTTGAACTGGGTTGTTGGCGATCTTTATTGCACTTTAATTGTCACATAAAAGAGGCACTGTACCAAGAGACACACCATAGTCTTTCAAGGTTTGCTTCATCCATAACAACTGAGTGCAACAAGATGCCGTTGATATGTATTCGGCTTCGGCGGTGGCTAGGGAAACGGAGTTTTGTTTCTTGGATGACCAACTCACCAATGACCGGCCAATAAATTGGCAAGCCCCGAAAGTAGACTTCCGGTCAACCTTATCACCATACCAATCGGAATCCGAATAGCCTATGAGTTCAAAGGTTGACCCCTTTGGATACCATAGCCTGAGAGTAGGAGTGAGAACAAGATATCTTAGAATTCGTTTGACCGCGACCAAGTGGCTCTCCTTAGGAGCAGATTGAAATCGAGCACACATCCCTACACTTAGCATGATATTCGGCCTAGAAGCACAAAGGTAGAGCAAGGATCCAATCATGGAATGGTATACCTTTTTATCCACAACCTTCTCACAATCACATGAGCCAAGCTGCCCCTTTATGGGCATGGGTGTCTTCATTGGGCTTGCTTTGGTCATGTCAAACTTCTTGAGCATGTCCTTCAAATATTTTTCTTGAGAGATGAAGGTGCCTTTTGCAAGTTGCCTCATTTGGAAGTCTAAAAAGAACTTCAACTCCCCCATCATGGACATCTGAAATTTCCTAGTCATAAATAGCTCAAAAGCTTTGTTATGATTAGGGTTAGTTCCACCAAATATAATATCATCAACATATATTTGACATGGAAATACGCCACCCCTTTAACCCGCTTGGTGAAATGGGTGGAATCGACTGTAACCATGCTAAACCCATCCTTGAGTAAAAAATCCCTAAGGTACTCATACCAAGCACGTACAGCTTGCTTGAGACCATAGAGTGCCTTGTGGAGTAAGTACACATGGTTGGGATGGCATGGGTCTTCGAAACCCGGGGGTTGAGCCACATATGCAGTTTCTTTTAGGGGACCATTCAAAAATGCACTTTTCACATCCATTTGATATAGCTTGAAATTGTGAAAAGGATGCAAATGCAAGCAAAAGACGAATAGCTTCAAGACGGGCAACCGGCACAAAGGTGTCCTCAATCCATACCTTCTATTTGGGCAAACCCCTGTGCCACTAAGCTTGCTTTATTTGTTATGACAATGCCATTCTCTTCTTGCTTGTTCTTGAACAACCATTTGGTCCCAATGACATTGATGTGATGATCTTTGGGTCTCTCAACTAGAGACCATACTTCATTGCGGGTGAAACATTCCAATTCTTCTTGCATGGCAGTTACCCAATCCGGATCAACCAAGGCTTCATGTACCTTGTGTGGCTCAAAGCTAGACACAAAAGCATGATGTTGACAATAAGTGATAAGTAATGCATGGTGTCTACGAGTTACCACTCCTCTTGAGATGCTACCAAGGGCTTGATCTACTTTCATGTCACTTGCCCTTGAAGCAGCCTTGATCTTCCGAATGGTTCCTTCATGATCAATAAATTCATCTTTCGCTAGTTCTTGATCATGAGGGACAACTTGAGCTCGACCATGGGTTGAGGATGATTCTTGATCAGCATCATGGTCTTGCTCAGGGGGTTGAGGGATTTCTTCTTGTTCTTCAGAATGCGGCTCATCTTGAGTAGAGGTTGACTCTTGGGCTGCACTTGATGGTTCAGCTTGAGTTGAGCAAGGATCCACTTGGGCTAAGCTTGAGGCTTCTATTCCATCATCTTGATCATTAGTGTGGACTTCTGATGTCTACTCACGCTTCTATTCTCGTAGACAGTGTTGGGCCTCCAAGAGCAGAGGTTTGTAGAACAGCAGCAAGTTTCCCTTAAGTGGATCACCCAAGGTTTATCGAACTCAGGGAGGAAGAGGTCAAAGATATCCCTCTCAAGCAACCCTGCGATCACAATGCAAGAAGTCTCTTGTGTCCCCAACACACCCAATACACTTGTCAGATGTATAGGTGCACTAGTTCGGCAAAGAGATAGTGAAATACAGGTGGTATGAATGTATATGAGCAGTAGTAACGGCACCAGAAAAGTGCTTGCTGGCGTGCAGTTGATGTGGGTAATATTGCAGGAAGTACAGATGCAGTAAAACAGTAAACAAGCGATGATTGCAGTATTCGGAAACAAGGCCTAGGGATTATACTTTCACTAGTGGACACTCTCAACATTGATCACATAATAAAACCACTCTACACTCTCTTGTTGGATGATGAACACCAATTGCGTAGGGCTACAAGAGCGCCTCAATGCCGGAGTTAACAAGCTCCACAATATTCGATATTCATATTTAAATAACCTTAGAGTGCATGATAGATCAACACAACTATACCAAGTACTAACATAGCATGCACACTGTCACCTTCATACTATGAAAAGAGGAATAGATCACATTAATACCATCATAGTAATAGTTAACTTCATAATCTACAAGAGATCATAATCATAAACTACGCCAAGTACTACATGATGCACACACTGTCACCATTACATCATGGAGGAGGAATAGACTACTTTAATAACATCACTAGAGTAGCACATATATTAATAGTGATACAAAACTCATATGAATCTCAATCATGTAAGGCAGCTCATGAGATCATTGTATTGAAGTACATAGGAGAGAGATTAACCACATAGCTACCGGTACAGCCCCTTAGCCTCGATGGAGAACTACTCCCTCCTCATGGGAGACAACAACGTTGATGGAGATGGCGGTGGTGTCGATGGAGATGCCTTCCGGGGGCACTTCCCCATCCCGGCGGCGTGCCGGAACAGAGACTTTTGTCCCCCAGATCATGGCTTCACGATGGCGGCGGCTCTGGAAGGTTTCTCGTACCGTGGCTTTTCCGTCTCGAGGTTTTAGGTCGAGGGGGCTTAAATAGGCGAAGAGGCGGCGTCAGAAGGTCAACGAGGCGACGACACGCTAGGGGGGCGCGGGCCACCCCCAGGCCGCGCCGGCCTACCATCTGGTGGGCCTGTGGCCCCCCTCTGGTGACTCTCGGGTGTTCTGGATGCTTCCGGGGATTCTAAGATGCTGGGCGTTGATTTCGTCCGATTCCGAGAATATTTCCTTACTAGGATTTCTGAAACCAAAAACAGCAGAAAATAGCAACTGGCCCTTCGGCATCTCGTCAATAGGTTAGTTCCGGAAAACGCATAAATATGACATAAAGTATGCATAAAACATGTAGATATCATCAATAATGTGGCATGGAACATAAGAAATTATCGATACGTCGGAGACGTATCAGCATCCCCAAGTTTAGTTTCTGCTCGTCCCGAGCAGGTAAACGATAACAAAGATAATTTCTGGAGTGACATGACATCATAACCTTGATCATACTATTGTAAGCATATGTAATGAATGCAGCGATCAAAACAATGGTAAATGACATGAGTAAACAAATGAATCATAAAGCAAAGACTTTTCATGAATAGTACTTCAAGACAAGCATCAATAAGTCTTGCATAAGAGTTAACTCATAAAGCAATAATTCAAAGTAAAGGTATTGAAGCAACACAAAGGAAGATTAAGTTTCAGCGGTTGCTTTCAACTTGTAACATGTATATCTCATGGATAGTTGTCAATGCAAAGTAATATAACAAGTGCAATATGCAAGTATGTAGGAATCAATGCACAGTTCACACAAGTGTTTGCTTCTTGAGGTGGAGAGAGATAGGTGAACTAACTCAACATAAAAGTAAAAGAAAGGTCCTTCAAAGAGGAAAGCATCGATTGCTATATTTGTGCTAGAGCTTTGGTTTTGAAAACAAGAAACAATTTTGTCAACGGTAGTAATAAAGCATATGTGTTATGTAAATTATATCCTACAAGTTGCAAGCCTCATGCATAGTATACTAATAGTGCCCGCACCTTGTCCTAATTAGCTCGGATTACCTGGATTATCATCGCAATGCACATGTTTTAACCAAGCGTCACAAAGGGGTACCTCTATGCCGCCTGTACAAAGGTCTAAGGAGAAAGCTCGCATTGGATTTCTCGCTATTGATTATTCTCAACTTAGACATCCATACCGGGACAACATAGACAACAGATAATGGACTCCTCTTTTATGCATAAGCATGTAGCAACAATTAATTTTCTCATATGAGATTGAGGATATTTGTCCAAAACTGAAACTTCCACCATGGATCATGGCTTTAGTTAGCGGCCCAATGTTCTTCTCTAACATTATGCATGCTCTAACCATTTTAGTGGTAAATCTCCCTTACTTCAGACAAGACGAACATGCATAGCAACTCACATGATATTCAACAAAGAGTAGTTGATGGCGTCCCCAGGAACATGGTTATCGCACAACAAGCAACTTAATCTATACCTAATAATAAAGGAGCTAAGGTTTCTGCCAAAATTTTCGTCCAACTTTTTATTGGACTGTTTTGCCCTCCCACCAAATCGCATAATACTGCAGATTGCCACTACCGGTTGGTTTGCTTTCTTTTTCCCGAACCTGCACCCGAAAGAACGCACCTACCCCGCAATTACCCGCAGAAACATCTCGCCGGGGCAGGGCGGATTCCCCGCCGAAACATCTCGCGACCACCTCCATGCACGGCGGGTACGGAAGCTCCAGGCCGGTTGATGTACGTGCAGGCGAGGTCGTGGATGGCCTAGAGGAGGAGGCAGGGACATGGCGCCGGGTCGCAGAGGTGGTCAAGGACGCGCGGTCGACGGCGGTCGAGCCTCTAGGCCAAGCTCATGGAGGCGCGGAGGCACGCACGAGGACGAGTAGGTGAACGGCGCCACACGGAGGTTGGGGGTTGCGGGGGGGGGGGGGCAGGTGACGGCACGGCTTGGCGCGGCCGCGGGCGTCCAGGAGGTGGTCATGGACGGGCGGAGCAGCGACTGACGGTGACTTGAGCTCGTGGAGGAAGCGGGTCGAGGCGGTTAGCGGCGCAGAGCAGGGAGGAGGTGGAGCTCGGACGCGGGCCGTCGGGACGGAGACGAGCGGCGTGCGCCTCGTGCCTTCGGGGAGGAGCGGCAGCTGGGACTCGGCAGGGGAGAGGCGCCCGGCCGGGGAATGGACGTCGGAGGCTCGCCGGCCGGCGGCGCGGTAGGCAGAGGCGAGTGGGCGCCGTTCGTGCTGGAATCTGGATCGATAGCAACGTGTGGGCCGGCCCAGTTGATGCAGCGCTGCCGGACGACCCGCCTGGCTCCCACGGCTCCCTTCGTGTGGGCTTTTGCTGTGGACTGGCTTCGTACAATCATGAAGTATTGAAGTAATTTTCATCCCAAGGCTATAGTAGCTCTAGATATTTTGCTTAGGATAGTCCCACCTCGCTCTGGTGTACTAAATCTCTTCTGCTAATATACGCAAGATTTCCTGCAATCAACGAGCCTCCACGGAAAACAATGAGAAATGAGAGTTGTACGGAATATTAAGCATAGACGCCATCGGAAGAGAGAGCCATGAAGAAGCACAAAGTGGACGAGGGCTGTACGGGAGAATATAGAGCACAAGCGAATGAAATATTAGAGTGCATGGCAGCGCGTGAAGGGAAGCGAATGTCAGATGTTGGTGGAGGAAATTGGAGGCGATGTGGCACAACGGAGGCGGCGGCCACGGCCGTCTCGTGCAGCCCCTGCATGGCTGCATCACTCGCGACAGGAGATTGGGCGCGTGTCGCGTGGAGAATAAAGAGGATGGGAGGCGTGGTATCCCCCGGATTATAGCTAGCCTTTTCCTATTTGGTTTTTCGATGCAACGCACGGGCACTTTTGCTAGTAAGAGATAAAGTGCATAAGTACATATTCAATACCACAATAGTTTTTAAGCTATTTGTCCCATGAGCTATATATTGTAAAGGTGAAGAGTGGAAATTTTAAAGGTAGCACTCAAGAAATTTACTTTGGAATGGCGGAGAAATACCATGTAGTAGGTAGGTATGGTGGACACAAATGGCATAGTGGTTGGCTCAAGGATTTTGGATGCATGAGAAGTATTCCCTCTCGATACAAGGTTTAGGCTAGCAAGGTTTATTTGAAACAAACACAAGGATGAAGCGGTGCAGCAAAACTCACATAAAAGACATATTGTAAACATTATAAGACTCTACACCGTCTTCCTTGTTGTTCAAACTCAATACTAGAAATTATCTAGACCTTAGAGAGACCAATTATGCAAACCAAATTTTAGCATGCTCTATGTATTTCTTCATTAATAGGTGCAAAGTATATGATGCAAGAGCTTAAACATGAGCACAACAATTGCCAAGTATCACATTATCCAAGACATTTTAGCAATTACTACATGTATCATTTTCCAATTCCAACCATATAACAATTAATGAAGCAGTTTCAACCTTCGCCATGAACACTAAAAGCTAAGAACACATGTGTTCATACGAACCAGCGGGGCGTGTCTCTCTCCGACACAAGCATTTATTCAAACAAAAACAAAAATAAAAACAAACAGACGCTCCAAGTAAAGCACATAAGATGTGACCGAATAAAAATATAGTTTCAGGGGAGGAACCTGATAATGTTGTCGATGAAGAAGGGGATGCCTTGGGCATCCCCAAGCTTAGACGCTTGAGTCTTCTTGAAATATGCAGGGATGAACCACCGGGGCATCCCCAAGCTTAGACTTTTGTTGCGGTCAAAACCCACCGGCGGGCAGCGACGGGCAACACAGTAGAGCCGGGAACAACTTAGGGCTGCGGCTGGCCCTGGTCCCTTCGAGCGACGGCCCGCAAAGCCTCTGGTACACACGTCCGATGCTGATGCAAGGGCGTGCCACCTGACCTATACCTGGTCAGGAAGGTGATGGAGATGCCTCGCTTAATTTCCTGCATGGCATACACGTAAACATTAAATACGAGCCTCGATCGGCTCTCAGGTTATCCTGTGAATCGGCTCAAGGAGCCGATCCACCCATGATTCGTACGAGGTGCACGAATATATGGTGGTCCTGCTTGATCAAGATAAAGCTAATGCGATCTACGACAATTTAGGGTTTTCACCGCATAATCGGATCATCCTACTCACGATTGGGCCTCGCGGCCACGCACGGTGATCGTAAGCCGATCCTAGACAAAGCCTAAAAACCAACACGAGGTTGATCCCCGGAACATCCTGTCTAGGACTAGCAAACGACACCCTACGTGCCGCTGGATCCTCCAACCCTTTGTAAGGCCTAACTATTGCAGATATTAAACTAATCCTTGAAGAACAAGGAGCAACCGTAACGGATCGGATCTACTAAATAATGATCAAGCGGGGTGCCGCCCCCACACCTAAGATAGGTGTGAGGGCGGCTAGATATGCAAGGGTTGCACTACGACAGCATATGATACGAAGAACAATGCTAACCCTAACATATCTAAGATAACTACGTTGCTCACCATCAAAAAGGCTTCAGTACGAGCAACGCATGAACAACATAAAGCTTCTGCTGCCTAGATCGCAAGATGCGATCTAGGCAGCATGATGCTTACCGGTAGAAACCCTCGAGACGAAGGAGTTGGCGATGCGCCGAGATTGATTTGTTGGTTGAACGTTGGTTGTTGTTTTTTCCATAAACCCTAGATACATATTTATAGTCCAGGGGACTTTCTAACGTGGGAATAATCCCCACCGTGCACGAGACAAACTCTACCTAAATGACACGTATCCTACTATATTACAGATACACGGGCCAACTAGCCCAAACTTTTCATAACAGGCCGATTCACGTTTTTTCTTCCATGTATATTCCTCGAGTCTATCTTGATCGCGGCCCACCTCTGACTCGGTCAAATCCTGATGATAACACATGCCCCCCTGGTTTTGGTAATGATAATTTCAAAACCACTCTGTTTTTCCTTCGAAGGGTCATGTCGTGGCAGAGCAGAACCGTTGCAGCATCCTTCATCATGATGTCATGTCTTCTCAGCTTCTCTGCAATTCGATAGCTTTAGCATCACCTCCTCGGAAACTGCAATGGCATTAAATCTCCACCAGGCTTCTCATTATTTATCCGTGCCGATCGATTAGCCCTCTTCATACCCTTCCTCTGTTCTAGCCATCGGCACCAAAAAACCCTCTTCCCCTGTAGCAATGTCTTCCTCTTCCTCTGTCTCCTCCGGCCTCTCCCTCCAATCCTTCTCCGCGAGCGAGCCGGAGTGGAACTCCGATCATGCGCCAGAGGGTGACCTGCCTCTGACCGATGGGGAAGAGGACCTCAAGTTCCTCACCGAAGGGGAGCTGATAAGCGAAAGTGAAGACGACCTCCATCCCTGGGTAAAACCCACCTCCCCCGACGGGAAGGGGGAAGAAGTAGAGGAAGAAGAAGAAAAAGAGGAGGGCGGCCCCTCCTCCCCTGCTAAGCTTCTGCCGGCCAAGCGATTCCGCGCTTGGGCGGACAGCGAAGACGATGATGATGACGAGGAGGAAGAGGAGGAGGATGAATCCTCCTCCTCCATCGGGTATCCGCCGACCAAGCGCTTCCGCTCCTGGGCGGACAGCGAGGATGATGATGATGACGAGGAAGACGAAGCTCCGGCCAAGGGCTGGGGTAGCAGCGACGAGGAACTTCCTGGGAGCAGCGCCGACGACATCGACGATGGCGACGACGAGGACAGCGACGACTAGTAGAGCAGGACTAGTAGTAGCGGTGCATTAGGTACCAGATCCCTCTTTTGAGAGCCATCGGCTCTTTCTTGTAAAACCGCTCTTTTGAATTAATGGAAATTGTTCTTTCAATTCATCTTTCAATTAATCCAATTTCCATCCTTCCGCTTCCCACATCAAGACCGATAGCAACGTATCGGATTCTTTTTCCTTTAGACGCTCATGAAGCCGGACTCAAATATCGATTGGATCGTCAGCCAAGTACTTCTCAAATCCAGACTGCGATTTGATACCTGACCATAAATTTTCGCAATCCCATAGCCGATGACTATTCATCGGCTATTTTGAAAATCCAATCTCTTTCCTTCTCTTGCAGCAACAGGACGGTCCAAAACCCGTAAAAGCCGACAGCCTCCTTTTCCGGCTCCTCTCCATAACTCTAGCAGTCTTCTTCTGCAACACCTCACCGTTTTCAGAGAAGACCATGATGCAGGGTCAGCCGATGCAACTCCAATCGGCTCCAAGACGGAGCATCTACCAAGTTAGCTGCCCCCCGAGCCTTAATCAAGGCGAGAATACCGGCAAGGATGCACAAGTCAGACCAGAAGGCTCTGACCTTAGGTAATCTGGTAATCCGAGATAGCCACCATGAAGAGTCACCCAAACTTGCCCTCATTGATCAGCTTTCTCCTATCGAACGCCGATGTTGTAGATGAAACACCACCAGCTTAATGAGAAAGAGGCTGCCTTGCATGCCTAACTGATGTTACTGCTGAACTTGGCGCAAAGGGTTGTCGGCTCATTGCAGCCAAGGCTGCTCTCATTGTACATCCCCTTCAAGGAAACAGAAGCTCTTGAAGCCGAACTGAAAACCATCTTGGCGAAAATCTGGGCCTTGAGCACATAGCCGGTAGGTCTTGTGTAACTGTACTAGAGTCGATGACTGTGCATCGGCTTTGTTCCTTAGTTCTAAAGTCGATGCCCTTGCATCGGCTGTATATCGCGATGAGAATTTTTTTTTACTGGCCGATTTTCCTAATCGGCCCCCAACATTTCACTGTACACATGTTTATCTGCACATGTTCACATGCTCATCTGGTTTAGGTGCCCCCCGAGCCGAAGCTGACAGGTAACTGCAGATATCGGCTCTGTAGTCTAGTCAAGGCACCGTATTTGCACGTCGGCTTTGGTAGGACCAATGTTGATTTTCCCTGGCTCATCAACCGACGTGAACCGCTGCCCAGTAGATCGACGTTGCATGTAAGCAGGATATGTGGTGAAGATAATTTTGGCCGATTGCTGGGATCGGCCTCCATATTGATTGAAGCGCTCAATGAAGGTTTCGTAACGTTCCTTCGTAGATAATTCGGGCCGATCCAAAGGATCGGCCTCGCCACGTTTCTCATCGGTTTGTCTTTGCTACTCGGTCAGGCCGGTGGACAAGACCATCCCAACCTCATCCTTTGTCATGTCGATGCACTCGCTGTCGTCCACCTTTAGTGCATCGTTTAATCCTGGAGCGCTAACCTCCGAAGGAAGGATGAACACCATATTTGTGCCAGCCGATGTATCATCATCGGCTCTCCTTTGCTTGGGGCGCCACTCCATTTTCCGTGGACGACCCTCTTTATCCAGGGTCCGCTGAACTTTCGTAGCCAGATCAGGTCACGCCTTCCTTAGCGTATGCAAGTATAACCTTTCGGCTTCCTCCAAGCCACGCAATCGCTGAACCCTGCGCTTTTGGGAACGGCTGAGTCCGTCAGGGCACCACCTTGGACGGTGGTACCTGTCTTCTTCTTCTTCTCCCTCGTCTTCTGAATCCTCGAGATCTTCCAACCGAGGGGACTCAGCGCGTTTGCTTTGTGTTGGGAGAGGCCCTAGACGTTTGAACACGGACACGTTGGCTGCCTCCTTCTTCTTCTGGTTGCATTCTGGGCAATTGCCGATTGTGGGCAATCGGCTCATTCCTGAATCCCAGCAGTGTCTGAAGAAGGGGCAGTCCCAATGCCTATCTTCGTCGCCTTGCTCCCTTGTCTTTTCCTTGGCACGGTGCTCGTACTCCTCCTCATCGCGATCATGCCGACGGTGTCTTCTGGCTTCTCTAGCCAGACGATCTCTCTCATCATCATCGCTGGATCGTCGGCGTTGGTCATACTGACTCACATACTTGTTGAGGAGGTGATCAGAGAGGGGTTGCTGATATCTTATGTTCTTCACTTCTCCCTCTGTGACGTAGCGCTTGCCATCATGACGGAGCCGATCGCGTGGAACGGCCTCCTCTGCGTCCTTGCTACGAGAGCAGCTGCCCTCGTCTCCATCCTTGCCAGCGTGGTGTCCAAGTCCTACCATGTTGATGCTGAATGAGGATCCTGGCTGGCAACCTTCAGGGTAAGTGCATTCCACCATGTTAACGGTGGGGAAGGGTTGGGTGTCGACCTTCATGGCGTACTGGTTGAATATCAGACGTCCTTGTTCTATCGCCATTTGGATCTGCTGACGCCACACCCTGCAGTCGTTGGTGGCATGGGAGAGCGAATTATGCCATTTGCAGTATGGCTTTCCGTTCAGCTCCTGTACCGTGGGGAATTTGAGACCTTCGGGTATCTTCAACTGCTTCTCCTTGAGCAGGAGGTCGAAGATTTGCTCAGTTTTGGTCACGTCAAAATCAAACCCCCTGGGCGGACCTGGTGGCTTCACCCATTTGCAGGACACGGGGGTTGCCCCCCGAGTCCACTCAGCCACTGCTACCTCTTGATCTCCCGCAGAAACTTCGTCTTCCTCTGCCTCGACCAGGACTACTGCACGCTTGAATTTGTCCTGGTACAAGTCCGGGTGGCGCTGTTCATATGCCGACAGTTTCTGAACCATGTGCGCCAGTGAGGGGTAGTCTGCTTGGGAGGCCATGTCCTTGAGCGGCGCTGCAAGGCCCGCTACTGCCAACTCGACTGCTTCCTTTTTAGTCACACGAACCGAATAACATCGGTTTCTAAGATTCCTGAAGCGCTGGATGTATTCTGTCACAGTTTCTCCACGCTTCTGACGTATTTGTGCTAGATCGGCAAGGCCAGACTCGGAAGCCTCTGAGTGGTACTGCGTATGGAACTGTTCTTCCAACTGCTTCCAAGTCCGGATCGAGTCTGGTGGCAACGAGGTGTACCACCCGAAAGCCGATCCCGTGAGGGACTGTGAGAAGAGCCTCACGCGTAGTGGATCCGACACTGAGGCCGTTCCTAGTTGTGCCAAATATCGGCTCACATGCTCGATGGAGCTGGAACCATCTGATCCACTGAATTTGGAGAAATCAGGGAGCCGATATTTAGGTGGCAGCGGGATCAATTCGTACTCGTCGGGGTACGGCTTGGAATAGCCGATTGCCCTCCTTTTCGGCACCATGCCGAACTGGTCTCTCAGTATGGCACTGATCTGATCCGCTGTGCTGGCTGCAGGAGTTGAACTCTAAAGATTCGCCGGGGTGGCGTACTTAGCCAGCCATGCTTGCTTTTCCAGCTCTGAGCCAACTGCAGGAGCTGAGCTCTGGAGGTTCGTCGGGGTGGCATATTTAGTTAGCCACGTCTGCTTCTCAAGATCTGTCGCTGACGTTCCTCCTGTTTTCCCAGAAGTCCCTGATGTTGTGGCCTGGTTTGTGAGCGTCCAGTTACCGCAATCTGGCACATACGTGCACATGTACCCGTGAGGGATCTCCTTAGGCGCCTCATGCAAGAACTGGCAGTCACTAGGGTCACCACCGATCTTGTAGACGACGAATGCCGGTGAATTCGGCACTTCTGGTGCTGCCAACGCAAATGGCAGCGGTGGACGGGACTGGAGTGGCAACTCCCCTTGATGCGTCCCGAGAGCTGGTCCTGACGGCGAGTACTAGTGCCTCATGATCTCCTGGATCACCCGAAGAGCGACACGCTCCAACGTGTTTACCAGGTTCTCAGAGTGGCGGTGTAGCGAGTGAGCCACCAAGTAGTTGATCTCCTGCCGCAGGGACCTGGTGCGTTCTTCTGACGGGGCAGAGAGGTCTATCCCATCGAGTGCACCATCAGGCGAGAACCCCTTCCACCTGATGCCATGTGAACGGGTTCTGTGGAAAGAGCCGATGAGGTCGGCTTCGAGGATGGCTTTGACCTCGTCATACTTCTTCTTGAGCTCGTCGGTCAGATCCTCGTACGTGACTGGCGTGCCGTCCGCCATCTCAGAGGTAGATGGCGATGTGGTTGATGATGAAGCTGGTCCCACCGGGCGTGCCAGAATGTGTTGCGGTCAAAACCCACCGGCGGGCAGCGATGGGCAACACAGTAGAGCCGGGAACAACTTAGGGCTGCGGCTGGCCCTGGTCCCTCCGAGCGACGGCCCGCAAAGCCTCTGGTACACACGTCCGATGCTGATGCAAGGGCGTGCCACCTGACCTATACCTGGTCAGGAAGGTGATGGAGATGCCTCGCTTAATTTCCTGCATGGCATACACGTAAACATTAAATACGAGCCTCGATCGGCTCTCAGGTTATCCTGTGAATCGGCTCAAGGAGCCGATCCACCCATGATTCGTACGAGGTGCATGAATATATGGTGGTCCTGCTTGATCAAGATAAAGCTAATGCGATCTACGATGATTTAGGGTTTTCACCGCATAATCGGATCATCCTACTCACGATTGGGCCTCGCGGCCACGCACGGTGATCGTAAGCCGATCCTAGACAAAGTCTAAAAACCAACACGAGGTTGATCCCCGGAACATCCTGTCTAGGACTAGCAAACGACACCCTACGTGCCGCTGGATCCTCCAACCCTTTGTAAGGCCTAACTATTGCAGATATTAAACTAATCCTTGAAGAACAAGGAGCAACCGTAACGGATCGGATCTACTAAATAATGATCAAGCGGGGTGCCGCCCCCACACCTAAGATAGGTGTGAGGGCGGCTAGATATGCAAGGGTTGCACTACGACAGCATATGATACGAAGAACAATGCTAACCCTAACATATCTAAGATAACTACGTTGCTCGCCATCAAAAAGGCTTCACATGCGAGCAACGCATGAACAACATAAAGCTTCTGCTGCCTAGATCGCAAGATGCGATCTAGGCAGCATGATGCTTACCGGTAGAAACCCTCGAGACGAAGGAGTTGGCGATGCGCCGAGATTGATTTGTTGGTTGAACGTTGGTTGTTGTTTTTTCCATAAACCCTAGATACATATTTATAGTCCAGGGGACTTTCTAACGTGGGAATAATCCCCACCGTGCACGAGACAAACTCTACCTAAACGACACGTATCCTACTATATTACAGATACACGGGCCAACTAGCCCAAACTTTGCATAAAAGGCCGATTCACGTTTTTTCTTCCATGTATATTCCTCGAGTCTATCTTGATCGCGGCCCACTGATACGTCTCCGACGTATCGATAATTTCTTATGTTCCATGCCACATTATTGATGTTATCTACATGTTTTATGCACACTTTATGTCATATTCGTGCATTTTCTGGAACTAACCTATTAACAAGATGCCGAAGTGCTAGTTGCTGTTTTCTGCTGTTTTTGGTTTCAGAAATCCTAGTAAGGAAATATTCTCGGAATTGGACGAAATCAAAGCCCAGGGGCCTATTTTCTCACGAAGCTTCCAGAAGTCCGAAGGAGAGACGAAGAGGGGCCACGGAGGGGCCACACCATAGGGCGGCGCGGCCCCTCCCTTGGCCGCGCGGCCCTGTGGTGTGGGGCCCCCGTGCCGCCTCTTGACCTGCCCTTCCGCCTATAAAAAGTCTCCGTGACGAAACCCCCAGTACCGAGAGCCACGATACGGAAAACCTTCCAGAGACGCCGCCGCCGCCGATCCCATCTCGGGGGATCCAGGAGATCGCCTCCGGCACCCTGCCGGAGAGGGGAATCATCTCCCGGAGGACTCTACGCCGCCATGGTCGCCTCCGGTGTGATGTGTGAGTAGTCTACCCCTGGACTATGGGTCCATAGCAGTAGCTAGATGGTTGTCTTCTCCCCATTGTGCTATCATTGTCGGATCTTGTGAGCTGCCTAACATGATCAAGATCATCTATCCGTAATTCTATATGTTGCGTTTGTTGGGATCCGATGAATAGAGAATACTTGTTATGTTGATTATCAAAGTTATATCTATGTGTTGTTTATGATCTTGCATGCTCTCCGTTATTAGTAGATGCTCTGGCCAAGTTGATGCTAGTAACTCCAAGAGGGAGTACTTATGCTCGATAGTGGGTTCATGCCTGCATTGACACCGGGACAAAGGATGAGAAAGTTCTTAGGTTGTGTTGTGCTGTTGCCACTAGGGATAAAACATTAGTGCTATGTTCAAGGATGTAGTCACTAGTTACATTACGCACCATACTTAATGCAATTGTCTGTTGTTTGCAACTTAATACCGGAGGGGGTTCGGATGATAACCTGAAGGTGGACTTTTTAGGCATAGATGCAGTTGGATGACGGTCTATGTACTTTGTCGTAATGCCCAATTAAATCTCACTATACTCATCATGATATGTATGTGCATGGTCATGCTCTCTTTATTTGTCAATTGCCCAACTGTAATTTGTTCACCCAACATGCTGTTCGTCTTATGGGAGAGACACCTCTAGTGAACTGTGGACCCCGGTCCAATTCTCTTTACTGAAATACAATCTACTGCAATACTTGTTCTACTGTTTTCTGCAAACAATCATCTTCCACACAATACGGTTAACTCTTTGTTACAGCAAGCCGGTGAGATTGACAACCTCACTGTTTCGTTGGGGCAAAGTACTTTGGTTGTGTTGTGCAGGTTCCACGTTGGCGCCGGAATCCCTGGTGTTGCGCCGCACTACATCCCGCCGCCATCAACCTTCAACGTGCTTCTTGACTCCTACTGGTCCGATTAAACCTTGGTTTCTTACTGAGGGAAACTTGCCGCTGTGCGCATCACACCTTCCTCTTGGGGTTCCCAACGGACGTGCCAACCACACGCATCAAGCAAATTTACGGCGCCGCTGCCGGGAGATCAAGACACGCTGCAAGGGGAGTCTCCACTTCTCAATCTCTTTACTTTGTTTTTGTCTTGCTTAGTTTTATTTACTACTTTGTTTGCTGCACTAAATCAAAATACAAAAAAATTAGTTGCTAGTTTTACTTTATTTGCTATCTTGTTTGCTATATCTAAAACACAAAAAAAATAGTTTACTTGCATTTACTTTATCTAGTTTGCTTTATTTACTGTTGCTAAAATGGCCAACGCTGAAAACACTAAGTTGTGTGACTTCACAACCACAAATAATAATGATTTCTTATGCACACCTATTGCTCCACCTGCTACTACAGCAGGATTCTTTGAAATTAAACCTGCTTTACTGAATCTTGTTATGCGAGAGCAATTTTCTGGTGTTAGTTACGATGATGCTGCTGCCCATCTTAATAATTTTGTTGAATTATGTGAAATGCAAAAATATAAAGATGTAGATGGTGATATTATTAAACTAAAATTGTTCCCTTTCTCATTAAGAGGAAGAGCTAAAGATTGGTTGCTATCTCTGCCTAAGAATAGTATTGATTCATGGACTAAATGCAAGGATGCTTTTATTGGTAGATATTATCCCCCTGCTAAAATTATATCTTTGAGGAGTAGCATAATGAATTTTAAACAATTAGATACTGAACATGTTGCTCAAGCTTGGGAAAGAATGAAATCTTTGGTTAAAAATTGCCCAACCCATGGACTGACTACTTGGATGATCATCCAAACCTTCTATGCAGGACTAAATTTTTCTTCGCGGAATTTATTGGATTCAGCTGCTGGAGGTACCTTTATGTCCATCACTCTTGGTGAAGCAACAAAGCTTCTTGATAATATGATGATCAACTACTCTGAATGGCACACGGAAAGAGCTCCACAAGGTAAGAAGGTAAATTCTGTCGAAGAAACCTCTTCCTTGAGTGATAAGATTGATGTTATTATGTCTATGCTTGTGAATGATAGGACTAATATTGATCCTAATAATGTTCCGTTAGCTTCATTGGTTGCACAAGAAGAACATGTTGATGTAAACTTCATTAAAAATAATAATTTCAACAACAACGCTTACCGGAACAATTCTAGTAACAACTATAGACCATATCCTTATAATAATGGCAACGGCTATGGTAATTCTTATGGGAATTCTTACAACAATAATAGGAGTTCACCCCCTAGACTTGAAGCCATGCTTAAAGAATTTATTAGTACACAAACTGCTTTTAACAAATCTGTTGAAGAAAAGCTTGGGAAAATTGACATACTTGCTTCTAAAGTCGATAGTCTTGCTGCTGATGTTGATCTTTTAAAATCAAAAGTTTTGCCTAATGAGAATCATCATAATAAAATTGTTACTACAGCAAATGCCATTCAAGTTAGAATTAATGAGAATATAAGATTAATGGCTGAACTGCGTGCTAGGTGGGATAGAGAAGAAAATGAAAAACTAGCTAAAGAAAAGAATATAGCTAAAGTTTGGACTATTACCACCACTAGTAATGCTAATGCTACACATGTTGCTGCACCTCCTACTCATACTAATAAAAGAATTGGTGTTAGCAATGTTTCCACTTCTAATGCAAAGCGCGAAAAACTGCCTGAAACTGCCTTTGATAAAGCTGCTGAAATTTTTTCCAACATTGGGGATGATGATCCCATTGCTTTAGATTATAATGGTTTGAATTTTGATGATTGCCACATCTCTGAAGTTATAAAGTTCTTGCAAAAACTTGCTAAAAGTCCTAATGCTAGTGCTATAAATTTGGCTTTTACACATCATATTACAAATGCTCTTATAAAAGCTAGAGAAGAGAAACTAGAGCGCGAAGCCTCTATTCCTAAAAAGCTAGAGGATGGTTGGGAGCCCATCATTAAGATGAAGGTTAAAGATTTTGATTGTAATGCTTTATGTGATCTTGGTGCAAGTATTTCTGTTATGCCTAAGAAAATTTATAATATGCTTGACTTGCCACCGCTGAAAAATTGTTATTTGGATGTTAATCTTGCTGATCATTCTACAAAGAAACCTTTGGGTAAAGTTGATAATGTTCGCATTACCGTTAACAATAACCTTGTTCCCGTTGATTTTGTTGTCTTGGATATTGAATGCAATGCATCTTGTCCCATTATATTGGGAAGACCTTTTCTTCGAACTGTTGGTGCTATTATTGATATGAAGGAAGGTAATATAAAATATCAATTTCCTCTCAAGAAAGGTATGGAACACTTCCCTAGAAAGAGAATGAAGGTACCTTTTGATTCCATTATGAGAACAAATTATGATGTTGACACTTCGTCTCTTGATAATACTTGATACACACTTTCTGCGCCTAGCTGAAAGGCGTTAAAGAAAAGCGCTTATGGGAGACAACCCATGTTTTTACCTACAGTACTTTGTTTTTATTTTGTGTCTTGGAAGTTGTTTACTACTGTAGCAACCTCTCCTTATCTTAGTTTTGTGTTTTGTTGTGCCAAGTTAAGCCGTTGATAGAAAAGTAAGTACTAGATTTGGATTACTGCACAGTTCCAGATTTCTTTGCTGTCACGAATCTGAGTCCACCTCCCTGTAGGTAGCTCAGAAAATTAAGCCAATTTACGTGCATGATCCTCAGATATGTACGCAACTTTCATTCAATTTGAGCATTTTCATTTGAGCAAGTCTGGTGCCATTTTAAAATTCGTCAATACGAACTGTTCTGTTTTGACAGATTCTGCCTTTTATTTCGCATTGCCTCTTTCGCTATGTTGGATGAATTTCTTTGATCCATTAATGTCCAGTAGCATTATGCAATGTCCAGAAGTGTTAAGAATGATTGTGTCAACTCTGAATATGTCAATTTATATTGTGCACTAACCCTCTAATGAGTTGTTTCGAGTTTGGTGTGGAGGAAGTTTTCAAGGATCAAGAGAGGAGTATGATGCAACATGATCAAGGAGAGTGAAAGCTCTAAGCTTGGGGATGCACCCGGTGGTTCACCCCTGCATATTCTAAGAAGACTCAAGCGTCTAAGCTTGGGGATGCCCAAGGCATCCCCTTCTTCATCGACAACATTATCAGGTTCCTCCCCTGAAACTATATTTTTATTCCATCACATCTTATGTGCTTTTTCTTGGAGCGTCGGTTTGTTTTTGTTTTTGTGTTGTTTGAATAAAATGGATCCTAGCATTCACTTTATGGGAGAGAGACACGCTCCGCTGTAGCATATGGACAAGTATGTCCTTGGTTTCTACTCATAGTATTCATGGCGAAGTTTCTCCTTCGTTAAATTGTTATATGGTTGGAATTGGAAAATGATACATGTAGTAATTGCTATAAATGTCTTGGGTAATGTGATACTTGGCAATTGTTATGCTCATGATTAAGCTCTTGCATCATATGCTTTGCACCCATTAATGAAGGAATACATAGAGCATGCTAAAATTTGGTTTGCATATTTGGTCTCTCTAAGGTCTAGATAATTTCTAGTATTGAGTTTGAACAACAAGGAAGACGGTGTAGAGTCTTATAATGTTTTCAATATGTCTTTTATGTGAGTTTTGCTGCACCGGTTCATCCTTGTGTTTGTTTCAAATAAGTCTTGCTAGCCTAAACCTTGTATCGAGAGGGAATACTTCTCATGCATCCAAAATACTTGAGCCAACCACTATGCCATTTGTGTCCACCATACCTACCTATACTACATGGTATTTTTCCGCCATTCCAAAGTAAATTGCTTGAGTGCTACCTTTAAAATTCCATCATTCACCTTTGCAATATATAGCTCATGGGACAAATAGCTTAAAAACTATTGTGGTATTGAATATGTAATTATGCACTTTATCTCTTATTAAGTTGCTTGTTGTGCGATAACCATGTTCACTGGGGACGCCATCAACTATTCATTGTTGAATTTCATGTGAGTTGCTACGCATGTCCGTCTTGTCTGAAGTAAGAGAGATCTACCACCATATGGTTAAGCATGCATATGTTAGAGAAGAACATCGGGCCGCTAACTAAAGCCATGCTCCATGGTGGAAGTTTCAGTTTTGGACAACAATCCTCAAATCTCAAATGAGAAAATTATTAATTGTTGGTATATGCTTATGCATAAAAGAGGAGTCCATTATCTGTTGTCTATGTTGTCCCGGTATGGATGTCTAAGTTGAAGAATAATCAATAGCGAGAAATCCAATGCGAGCTTTCTCCTTAGACCTTTGTACAGGCGGCATAGAGGTACCCCTTTGTGACACTTGGTAAAAACAATGCATTGTGATGATCCGGTAGTCCAAGCTAATTAGGACAAGGTGCGGGCACTATTAGTACACTATGCATGAGGCTTGCAACTTATAAGATATAATTTACATGATGCATATGCTTTATTACTACCGTTGACAAAATTGTTTCATGTTTTCAAAATCAAAGCTCTAGCACAAATATAGCAATCGATGCTTTTCCTCTATGGAGGACCATTCTTTTACTTTCAATGTTGAGTCAGTTCACCTATCTCTCTCCACCTCAAGAAGCAAACACTTGTGTGAACTGTGCATTGATTCCTACATACTTGCTTATTGCATCTATTATATTACTCTATGTTGACAATATCCATGAGATATACATGTTACAAGTTGAAAGCAACCGCTGAAACTTAATCTTCTTTTGTGTTGCTTCAATGCCTTTACTTTGAATTATTGCTTTATGAGTTAACTCTTATGCAAGACTTATTGATGCTTGTCTTGAAGTGCTATTCATGAAAAGTCTTTGCTATATGATTCACTTGTTTACTCATGTCATATACATTGTTTCGATCGCTGCATTCACTACATATGCTTTACAAATAGTATGATCAAGATTATGATGGCATGTCACTCCAGAAATTATCTGTGTTATCGTTCTACCTGCTCGGGACGAGCAGAACTAAGCTTGGGGATGCTGATACGTCTCCGACGTATCGATAATTTCTTATGTTCCATGCCACATTATTGATGTTATCTACATGTTTTATGCACACTTTATGTCATATTCGTGCATTTTCTGGAACTAACCTATTAACAAGATGCCGAAGTGCCAGTTGCTGTTTTCTGCTGTTTTTGGTTTCAGAAATCCTAGTAAGGAAATATTCTTGGAATTGGACGAAATCAAAGCCCAGGGGCCTATTTTCTCACGAAGCTTCCAGAAGTCCGAAGGAGAGACGAAGAGGGGCCACGGAGGGGCCACACCATAGGGCGGCGCGGCCACCCTTGGCCGCGCGGCCCCGTGGTGTGGGGCCCACGTGCCGCCTCTTGACCTGCCCTTCCGCCTATAAAAAGTCTCCGTGACGAAACCCCCGCACCGAGAGCCACGATACGGAAAACCTTCCAGAGACGCCGCCGCCGCCGATCCCATCTCGGGGGATCCAGGAGATCGCCTCCGGCACCCTGCCGGAGAGGGGAATCATCTCCCGGAGGACTCTACGCCGCCATGGTCGCCTCCGGTGTGATGTGTGAGTAGTCTACCCCTGGACTATGGGTCCATAGCAGTAGCTAGATGGTTGTCTTCTCCCCATTGTGCTATCATTGTCGGATCTTGTGAGCTGCCTAACATGATCAAGATCATCTATCTGTAATTCTATATGTTGCGTTTGTTGGGATCCGATGAATAGAGAATACTTGTTATGTTGATTATCAAAGTTATATCTATGTGTTATTTATGATCTTGCATGCTCTCCGTTATTAGTAGATGCTCTGGCCAAGTTGATGCTAGTAACTCCAAGAGGGAGTACTTATGCTCGATAGTGGGTTCATGCCTGCATTGACACCTGGGACAAAGGATGTGAAAGTTCTAAGGTTGTGTTGTGCTGTTGCCACTAGGGATAAAACATTAGTGCTATGTTCAAGGATGTAGTCACTAGTTACATTACGCACCATACTTAATGCAATTGTCTGTTGTTTGCAACTTAATACTGGAGGGGGTTCGGATGATAACCTGAAGGTGGACTTTTTAGGCATAGATGCAGTTGGATGACGGTCTATGTACTTTGTCGTAATGCCCAATTAAATCTCACTATACTCATCATGATATGTATGTGCATGGTCATGCTCTCTTTATTTGTCAATTGCCCAACTGTAATTTGTTCACCCAACATGCTGTTCGTCTTATGGGAGAGACACCTCTAGTGAACTGTGGACCCCGGTCCAATTCTCTTTACTGAAATACAATCTACTGCAATACTTGTTCTACTGTTTTCTGCAAACAATCATCTTCCACACAATACGGTTAACTCTTTGTTACAGCAAGCCGGTGAGATTGACAACCTCACTGTTTCGTTGGGGCAAAGTACTTTGGTTGTGTTGTGCAGGTTCCATGTTGGCGCCGGAATCCCTGGTGTTGCGCCGCACTACATCCCGCCGCCATCAACCTTCAACGTGCTTCTTGACTCCTACTGGTCCGATTAAACCTTGGTTTCTTACTGAGGGAAACTTGCCGCTGTGCGCATCACACCTTCCTCTTGGGGTTCCCAACGGACGTGCCAACCACACGCATCACCCACCTCTGACTCGGTCAAATCCTGGTGATAACAACTTTTCACTCTTCTTGATCATAGTATATCATCCTCCTCTCTTGACCCTTGAAAACTTCCTTCACACCAAACTCGAAACAAACTCATTAGAGGGTTAGTGCATAATCAAAAATTCACATATTCAGAGGTGACACAATCATTCTTAACACTTCTGGACATTGCCCAAAGCTACTGGAAGTCAATGTAACAAAGAAATCCATCCCACATAGCAAAAGAGGCAATGCGAAATAAAAGGCAGAATCTGTCAAAACAGAACAGTCCGTAAAGACGAATTTTATTGAGGCACCAGACTTGCTCAAATGAAAATTCTCAAATTGAATGAAAGTTGCGTACATATCTGAGGATCACTCACGTAAATTGGCATAATTTTCTGAGTTACCTACAGAGAATTAGGCCCAGATTCGTGACAGACAGAAATCTGTTTCTGCGCAGTAATCCAAATCTAGTATGAACCTTACTATCAAAGACTTTACTTGGCACAACAATGCAATAAAATAAGATAAGGAGAGGTTGCTACAGTAGTAACAACTTCCAAGACACAAATATAAAACAAAATTACTTTAGTAAAATAAACACATGGGTTATCTCCCAAGAAGTGCTTTCTTTATAGCCATTAAGATGGGCTCAGCAGTTTTAATGATGCACTCGCAAGAAATAGTAGTTGAAGCAAAAGAGAGCATCAAGAGGCAAATTCAAAACACATTTAAGTCTAACATGCTTCCTATGCATAGGAATCTTGTAAATAAACAAATTCATGAAGCATAATGCAACAAGCATATAAGGATAAAACAAGTGCAGCTTCAAGATTTTAAGCATATAGAGAGGTGTTTTAGTAACATGAAAATTTCTACAACCATATTTTCCTCTCTCATAATAATGTCCAGTAGCATCATGAGCAAACTCAACAATATAACTATCACATAAAGCATTCTTATCATGAGTCTCATGCATAAAATTATTACTACTCCCAACATAAGCATAGTCAATTTTATTAGTAATAGTGGGAGCAAATTCAACAAAGTAGCTATCATTATTATTCTCATCATCAAATATAGGAGGCATATTGTAATCATAATCAAATTTATCCTCCATAACAGGCGGTACCAAAAGACTACTATCATTATAATCATCATAAATAGGAGGTAAAGTATCATCAAAGAAAATTTCCTCCTCAATGCCCGGGGGACTAAAAAGATCATGCTCATCAAAACCAGCTTCCCCAAGCTTAGAATTTTCCATATCATTAGCAACAACGGTGTTCAAAGTATTCATACTAATATGTTCCATGGGTTTTTTAATTTTCGGATCAAACCATCCATGTCTTAAATCAGGGAATAGAATAAGAAGCTCATTGTTGTCAATTATGCCTTACTAGTGTAAACAAGAAACAAAAAGATGCAATTGCAGGATCTAAAGGAAATAGCTTCGAGCACAAACACAATGGCGCCAGAAAAGTACTGTTACCTGGAACTGAAGTGTGAGTGCCTTTTACCTTTCCTCCCCGGCAACGGCGCCAGAAAAGTGCTTGATGTCTACTCACGCTTCTATTCTCATAGACAGTGTTGGGCCTCCAAGAGCAGAGGTTTGTAGAACAGCAGCAAGTTTCCCTTAAGTGGATCACCCAAGGTTTATCGAACTCAGGGAGGAAGAGGTCAAAGATATCCCTCTCAAGCAACCCTGCGATCACAATGCAAGAAGTCTCTTGTGTCCCCAACACACCCAATACACTTGTCAGATGTATAGGTGCACTAGTTCGGCGAAGAGATAGTGAAATACAGGTGGTATGAATGTGTATGAGCAGTAGTAACGGCACCAGAAAAGTGCTTGCTGGCGTGCAGTTGATGTGGGTAATATTGCAGGAAGTACAGATGCAGTAAAACAGTAAACAAGCGATGATTGCAGTATTCGGAAACAAGGCCTAGGGATTATACTTTCACTAGTGGACACTCTCAACATTGATCACATAATAAAACCACTCTACACTCTCTTGTTGGATGATGAACACCAATTGCGTAGGGCTACAAGAGCGCCTCAATGCCGGAGTTAACAAGCTCCACAATATTCGATATTCATATTTAAATAACCTTAGAGTGCATGATAGATCAACACAACTATACCAAGTACTAACATAGCATGCACACTGTCACCTTCATACTATGAAAAGAGAAATAGATCACATTAATACCATCATAGTAATAGTTAACTTCATAATCTACAAGAGATCATAATCATAAACTACGCCAAGTACTACATGATGCACACACTGTCACAATTACATCATGGAGGAGGAATAGACTACTTTAATAACATCACTAGAGTAGCACATATATTAATAGTGATACAAAACTCATATGAATCTCAATCATGTAAGGCAGCTCATGAGATCATTGTATTGAAGTACATAGGAGAGAGATTAACCACATAGCTACCGGTACAGCCCCTTAGTCTCGATGGAGAACTACTCCCTCCTCATGGGAGACAACAGCGTTGATGGAGATGGCGGTGGTGTCGATGGAGATGCCTTCCGGGGGCACTTCCCCGTCCCGACGGCGTGCTGGAACAGAGACTTTTGTCCCCCAGATCTTGGCTTCGCGATGGCGGCGGCTCTGGAAGGTTTCTCGTACCGTGGCTTTTCCGTCTCGAGGTTTTAGGTCGAGGGGGCTTAAATAGGCGAAGAGGCGGCGTCAGAAGGTCAACAAGGCGACGACACGCTGGGGGGCACGGGCCACCCCCAGGCCGTGCCGGCCTACCATCTGGTGGGCCTGTGGCCCCCCTCTGGCGACTCTCGGGTGTTCTGGATGCTTCCGGGGATTCTAAGATGCTGGGCGTTGATTTCGTCCGATTCCGAGAATATTTCCTTACTAGGATTTCTGAAACCAAAAATAGCAGAAAATAGCAACTGGCCCTTCGGCATCTCGTCAATAGGTTAGTTCCGAAAAACGCATAAATATGACATAAAGTATGCATAAAACATGTAGATATCATCAATAATGTGGCATGGAACATAAGAAATTATCGATACGTCGGAGACGTATCAACTTCCATGGGCCGCATGTGTCCAATGCCCATAATCTTGATGGCGTTAGAAGGATCATCATCACCTGCAGTGCATGGAACAGGTTGCTCCACTTGGGAGCCATTATCCTCCAAGAACACCATGTCACAAGATACTTCAATAGTCCCACTGGACTTGTTGTAGTATCTATCAGCGTGGGAGTTCTCCGCATATCTAACAAATGTATCCTCTATAGTTCTTTTAAAATTTACCAAGCTTCCCTTTATTGTCTTTAACAAGACATTTGCATACAAAGAAACGAATGTACATGAAATTAGGCTTGTTACCCGTGAGAAGCTCGTATGGAGTTTTATTATGCAGGGGACGGAGGAAGAGCCGGTTGGAGTAGTGGACAGCTATAGAGATGGCTTCTCCCCAAAAGTTATGGGGTGACTTGAATTCACTCAACATGGTTCTTGCCATCTCAATAATAGTCCGGTTCTTCCTTTCAACAACACCATTTTGCTGAGGGGTATATGGAGCTAAAAATTCATGCTTGATGCCCTCATCATCAAAAAACGCTTGCATAGTGTAGTTCTTGAACTCGGTGCCATTGTCGGTCCTTATTGCCTTGATCTCAGATTCATACATTTGTTGAGCCTTCTTGGCGAAGATGATGAACTCTCTATTGGTCTCATCCTTAAACTTAAGGAGAAAGACCCAAGAGTATCTTGAGTAATCATCAACAATGACTAGTCCATATTTGCTCCCACCAAGAGTATCATAATGATATGACCCAAAGAGATCCAAGCGAAGGAGCTCCAGAGCCATAGAGGTGGTGACGATACTCTTGATAGGGTGTCTCTTCTTGAGTTGCTTTCCAGATACACATGCACTGCACACACGATCTTTATCAAAGGAAATGTCGGTTATTCCAACAATGTGCTCACCCTTCAAGAGTTGTTTAAGATTTCTCATGTTGACATGACCAAGGCGGCGATTCCACAGCCAACCTTCGTCATGTTTGGCCATTAGACATGTGGGGAGAGAGGGGCTCTCTTTCGAGAGGTCAACCACATAAAGGTTGGTATCCACATATACAACAAGGACCAATTTGAGATTATCACTCCTAAAGACTTGTACACAATAATTAGTTAAATAGGAATTATAGCCGGCATCTGCAAGATGATAAGTAGAAAGAAAATTGTAACCAACGGATTCAACAAGCATGAACGTCTCAAGGCACAAGTCCTTAGAGATTACCACCTTGCCATACCCAAGTACCTTTCCCTTTGAGTTGTCACCAAAGGTGATGCTTGACTTTTTGTTAACATCCTCTATGAATTGGTCAAGCACACCTCTTCCTCCGGTCATATGATTGGTGCATCCACTATCAAACACCCATTTTGGACCATCGGAGGAATACCCCTACAAAATCAAGTACAGGTTTTAGGAACCCATCCATTAATGGGTTCCTTTGTAATGGCAACAAGATCTTTTGGTACCCAAATTGAGTACCCTCTATAAGCATAGCCATTACGAGGGCCAACATATTCCGCATAAACATCATCATAATAATCAACAAATAAAGTATAATGATTGTTAGGTCCCGTGTGGTCACCACTAGTGGATTTGCCCTTTGGGGCTTTGCCATCATTAGTGACCTTCTTGTTCTTCTCTTGAGAAGGCCTCTCCTTCTTGTAGTTGTTATTGTAGGACTTGGGAGCATACCCAAGTCCATACTTCTGATTGTTTGACCTTTGCTTACTCAAAAGGTCATCCAATCCCATCTTATTCTTGGAGGCGATGAACTTGGCTAGTTCCTTTGTCAACCAAGCATTTTCCTCACGAATAGTTGCTTGTTCACAAGCCGAGTCATTAAGATAATAGTTGAGACCATATTTGGTTACCAAAGATTCAAGATATACATTGGTCTCAACATACAGAGAAAGTTCTTCTTTCAAACGAACATGTTCCTCAACAAGTTTAGCATGTTCACAAGTAAATGAGGTAGAGGAACTTCCAACATTTTTAGCAACAATGGGATCATTTAATGATCCAAGAACCTTCTTATAGGTGTCTTGGAGTAGGTCATGATTCTCTCCAAGTTTCTTGAGCTCACCCTTAACAAGCTTGTTAGCCTTTTCAAGGTGGTCAAGATCCTTAGTGAGAGAAGCATGAGCAAATTGAAGCTCCTTTCTTTGAAGCATCTAGCTCTTGGGCCATTAATTGTGCCCTTTCAATAGTTTCTTGGTCCTTAACTTTATCTAGTTAAAATGTTTCAACTAGTTGCTTAAGGCCTTGAGATATGCACCTTTCATTTTCCAGCTCTTGTCTTAGGAGATTGAATCTTTGTTTCTCATCTTTCATATGATATTCCAATTCCTCAATCGACTTGTCCCTTTTGTTTGAGGGAGCCCATCAAGAAATCGAACTTGACAATAGCATCACCACAAAGAGTGCAACTAACTTTGAAAAGTTCCTTAAGAACAGCTTCTTCATCTTGATCAACAGTTTCATTATCAAGAATGCTAGATAAAGAAGGTGGGGATTCCATTACCTTTGCTTCCCTTGCCATTAGACAAGAGCCGACGATCGTAGAGCAGGAAGTATCATCGGAGTCATCATCATGCGTTGTTCTTGCCATGAAGGAAGAACCGATATCATTTGGAGTTGAAGACTCCGTTGAATAATCGTTGGAGTAATCATATGTGAAGAGTGACCCGGGTTCGGAGTAAGCCAAACCAGCCACTCCAGCTTCCTTCTCCTCATGTTCTCCCTCTTCATCGGAAATGTACTCAACCCCAACAAAGGATCTTCCCTTGTTCTTCTTGTATCGCTCGTTGATTGGGTTTGGCCTCAATCTTGGCATGACACCTTTGACAAACCTTGGCTTGTCTACCCTTTTTTCATAAGGGCACTCAATTTCAAAGTGATTGTCTTCATCATAGTTGTAGCACGTTCTCTTCTTCTCTTTGGAGGAGGTTGGGAACTTCTTCATGTAATTCTTGACAAAGAAAGCAACATCTATTTGCATCTCACTAGTTGAAGTCATCTCTTCTTCTTTGAGCTCATAGACTTCTTCTCTTTCATGGTCTGCTGTAGCCTTCAAGGCAAGGTTGTGGGAAGGTCCATCGACACGGTTCATCGCCATGAGTTTCTCTCCTGCCTTGGCCATATTGTCATTAGCAACCACATAGGAGACTAGATCATCTGCGGACAGATCTGCTTGCTTGATGAGGATTTGCAAGTTGAGGGCAAGGTTGGTGTCCTTTTGTTTGATAGCAATCATGGCAATGACCTTGGACTTTATGAAATCTTCATTCATTTCAAAGCCATCATTGTACTTTTCACATGCAAGGCAATGGACCTTTACTCGAAGAGCACCAAGCCTTCCATAAGCTTCAGCCATAGTTTCTCCTTCTCTGATCATGAATAGAGTTGCCTATGTCTTTGCTGACTCATAGAGAGCCTTTTCGATCAGATTGGTTCCCTCTTGGAGTAATACAATCTGATCCCAAAGCTCCTTAGCTGAGTCAATGTCATTGACTTGGTCAAGGAGCTTGCGGTTGATGCCACTTCTAATCTTGTCACATGCAGAGGCATTGAGTTGATGGTTGTAGAACTCGGTGGAGGTCAACCTAATGGGATTTCTGGCTTCCGGTATCCATCAACGATGATCTCCTACGTCTCCACACTGCAGCTGCGAATATGAGAATCCATAGAGGATTTCCAAAAGGAAAAGTGAGTTCCATCAAAATGTTGAACATTCCCACTATGGTTTATATGAGGCATGGGTGAAGTGTTTTTGGGATAATCATGATTGACCTGATTGTAGGTCTCCGGATGGACAGTAGCCCCACTAGAAGTTCCACTCGTTAGGCTTTTAAGCATCTCACTCATTTATGCCATTTGGCTTTGGATATCATCCTCCTTTTTCTTTTTCTCAGCATCATATGCTTACAATCTAGATTTCATCTCCTTAACCGAAAGGTTAGAATCTGCATCCAAACCCTCGAATAGTTTATCCATCTTACTGTTGCGGTCAGAAACCCACCGGCGAGCAACGACGGGCAACACAGGAGAGCCGAGAGCAACTTAGGGCTGCGGCTGGCCCTGGTCCCTCCGAGCGACGGCCCGCACAGAACTCCGGCACGCACGTCCGATGCTGATGCAAGGGCGTGCCACCTGACCTATACCTGGTCAGGAAGGTGATGGAGATGCTGACAAGGTATCAACTTGTCAATGCCTATGGATTGTAGGCTAGGGTTTAGTTAGAAGTAGAGGGCAAGTAGATCTCGAAGGTTTCAACCGAAAAGTACTCGATGATTATGAAAACTAGGGTTTGTAATAATGATTCGATTGCCTCTTCGTCCCTCGACTCCTCCTTAATATAGGAGGCGGAGCCGAGGGTTTCGTTTTGTACAAGTTACAGAGTCCGGGACGGTATCTAACTCATCCCGCCAGATTTACAAATAACACTTCCTATTACAACTCTAACTTTCCTTAATATATCTTGGGCTCCCGAATCTTCTTTATTCTTCGGGTATTGGGCCTTCAGTAAACCCCGGGTACTATCTTCGGCAGGCCCATTTGGGATGCCTATGTCGAGTCTCCGAGATTTTGCTTGAATCGTAGAGTCAGGGAAAATCTCCACTGTTTATTTTTACTCGAGAGCTTTAACTTTTTTATATTTCTTCACATAAAATTCTATATTGTACAGGGATACTGGTAGTTGGGGCTAGTTCATCTGACGGATCAGGTACTAGTTAACTGCTCTAGTGGCAATCCGCAAAAACCTACTTCGAAATCACGTCCCTGGACATGATTCCGGGATACTGGTGTAAACTTCGACAGGTGCCGCTTAAGGTCTTACCATTCTGTCGAGTCCCAGTCAAATTTATCGAGTACCTAACGCGTCCGTTAGGATTTTTCTTCGTATCTTTTGATACGGATAAAAGTAGCAGAGCGCAGTCTTCGGCGGTGCCACGCCCAGCAGAACGGATCTGGGGTCTTACCTTCGCAAATTTGCGGCATTCAGAAATTGATCGCAACTTTGGCGTTCTGAGGATATATTGTCGAGTGCTTTTCCGGCTGTTGGAATGGCACATTTTATCGAGTCAAATATGACTTATATTGCTCTCCCGATGGGAGTATATGTAGAGTTAATTATAACTCGAAATATACTCTCTTGCTTTTCTATCTTTTCTTTGTTAATTTCATCGGGCACGCGAACAGCGTTCCCGATGGGAGTAGTTCTTCGAGGCTACAACCAAAAACTTGTGCTTGGTTGTAGGCTCAACATTTTAGTCCACCTTGTCACTATATTGTCATTATTTCCCAATATGATCTCTCTTCTTCTTCTTTTTTATCTCTCGGGTGCGCGAACAGCGCTCCCGATGGGAGTAGCCCCCGAGGCTACAGCCAAGGACTTGTGCTTGGTTGTAGGCTCCCGCAATTTCTATATTGCCATACTCGAAATTTTACTTTCTATCGAAGTAGCCCCCGAGCATTTGGGCAAAAACTTGTATTTGATCAAAGGCTCCCGAAGTATTTAATAACTTCTCCTGTCGCCAATCTTCTTTTATTTTTCTTGTCGGCATGCTTCCCTTAACCAAATTTACTTCATCTCTGTTAATAGTCGTGATTTTTCTACCTTGTGGGTCCATTGTTTCCACCACGTTGACACGTCGTGCAAGTGGGGGACACACGTCCTCCGCTTTTTCTGGCGCACGTACAGTAACGCCTATCTCAGTAAAAATACCTTTTTACCCTTTTATCTAGAAGATCTTTTTTCACCACACGATTTCTTCATCCAACGGTGCATTGATTCGCCTGATTCTTATATAAACCTTTCTTCAACCTCCGTTCACTCCTTCGCTTGCGCCGCACATCTGTCCCCCTTTGCAAAAACTTCCCCTGCGCCCAACTCTCTCTGATCTTCCGCACTCACGAACATTGCTTTTTCCATTGCCGTTGATGCCACCGCGCACGCGACTCACTCGCCACAGCACTCCAGAGTCCAAGATGGCGCCGAAGATCTTGAGTGGGAGAGATCTAAAATCTCCAACCAGGACGTCAACATGCTGAAGAGGCTTGGCCTGATGAAGAAAGAACACGCCATCCGCTTTCCTAGCGAAGAAAGCTACCCCAACCCTCCAATGGAGTACCGGGTTAGTTTCGTTGATCACCTCATCCGCGGCCTTTCGGCCCCAATTCACGATTTCCTCCGCGGCCTTCTTTTTGTTTACGGGATTCAACTGCACCAGTTGACCCCTAATTCCATCCTCCACATTTCCATTTTTATCACACTGTGCGAATGCTTCCTTGGAATCCCTCCTAATTGGGCTCTGTGGAAACGCATTTTCTGCCTCCGCCGCAATGGCTCCCACAACGCCACCTATAACATAGGCGGCGTTGTTATCTGTGTCCGAACTGACGTTGATTATTTCGACGTCAAGTTTCCTGATTCTGTCCAAGGATGGCGCAAAAGATGGCTCTACATTCACGAAGAAAGTGCCAACTCTGTGGAACACAACATAATCCCTTTCGACGGAAGTGCCAAAATTCAGCGCCGCCGTTCCTGGGACGCTGAAGCTTCCGAAGAAGAGAAAAAGGCGACAGAAGCACTTATGTCTCGTATTCATCAGCTTCAAAATACTCGAGGCAAAGAACTATCTGGTGTTCAAATCACTGCCTACTTCCTTAGGATTAGAGTGCAGCCTCTTCAGGCTCGCAAAAATCCCCTTTGGACATATTCCGGAGAAAACGACGCCAATAGAGTCTCCAGTGATCTTTCTGCAAAGGACTTGGAGAAGTTGATTCGAAGAGTTTCCCGCTTGGCCAAGAAGGATCCTATTCCCTCCTCTTGTCGCGTGGAACCATACAGCTCCGCCAATCCTCTCCCCGAGGTATTTTATCTTCTCGAGTTTCTGTCTTGTTCCGAACTTTCCTTGCATCTTATTGTATTGATATCTCTCTAATTTTTTCTTTTGTCGCTATTTTCTTGCAGAACCATCCTACTATGGCTTCCCTTCCTCCTCTTCCTGAGGGTGGAGAAGTCGAAGAACAGGCTATCGTTGCCGAAGACACCCAAGGCTCTTCTATTCCTGAAAGTGAAGTCGCGGGTTCTCACAAATCTGCGGCTTCCCATGAAAAAGAAGTTGAATCTGAAGCCAGCGAGTCGACGCAATCCCTTCCTCCTGCTGTTTCCCCAAGGAACAAAAGGAAAAGGAATGATGCCGAGGATTCTGGCACTTCTAAGGCTGAAAAAGTTGTTCCTTCTCATCCGAAGGCAGCTTATGATCCTTATATTGAATCCCTCGTCAGCTCGTAAGTCACCTTTATTTCTCCCTTTTTCTGTACTCGATGTGTTTATCTTGTCTTACTTTTTATGCTGCCGATTTTTGATCAACAGTGATGACGAGGAAGAAGTACCAACTGTTGACGTGGCTCCTCGGACAAGCACGTCACATACTGTACTTGCCTCAGACACGCTAGTTGAAGGAGAAGAATCCTCGCCTCCTCAACAAAACGTCGTCACCACAACTCCGCCGTCAAGCCCCCTTGCTCCTTCACCAAAAAGGACAAGGATTGAAACAATTGATAAACCTGCCCCTCAATTGGGCAGCTCGTCGACTTTGCTCTTAGATGATGTAAGTTTGTCGATATCTATATTTTTTCTATTTTGCTTTTTCACGCCTTCACTCTCTTTTTCATGCCGATGTTTCTCTTGCTATGTTCTTCTTTAACAGCCCATGATCAAAGAGCTTCTCCGAATCGGATCCCAATTTATTGGGTACCGTGAGTATGCTAGCAGAGCCGAAGGTAACAACTTTATACTTGCCGTTTTTTCTTGACTTTTTGCTCCTGTTGCTTGTCGCGATTTTTGATCTTTCTTCTCCCCCTTTTTTTATATCTCGATAGAGAAACTTGCAGAGGCCAACAAACGTGCCGACGCACTTGCTCAAAAACTTGAGCAAAGTGAGGCGGCTCGCAAGAAGGCCGAACTTGTTGCTAACGAAGCCAAAGCCGAGGCTGATGAAGCCAAAGCAAAAGCTGCTAGTGTCGAGGAACTGCAGAAAAAACTTGAGGATGCTGAATCTGCCTTAAACGAGCATAAAGCTGCACAAGCTTCTCGTGAGCAGGGGATCCTCAAGCGCTTGAAATCACAAAGTCGACGCACTTACAGTAATATTATTGATCCCTTCTATTTTTTATGAAAACCGCTGTTTCTTGTTGTTGACCAACGTTTTGTTTCCTTGGCAGACCAAACAAACCAAGATTTTGATCTGGAGAATCCTGTCAATGACCCTCTCCTTGACGCACTTACTTATCTGGAGCTTCATGGGTCTGAAATTCGTGAAGGCATGGCCAATGCGAATGCAGGATTGTCGGCGCTGTTCCCCTACTTCTTCCCGAAGAAAGAGGAGCCCTCGACTTTCCTTACCCTTGCCAAGACTTTCAATTCACCAGAAGATCTTGGACTAAAGATGCGTCAGGAGAACATGAAGATTGCTGTCGAAAGCACTGTTGCTCTAGTTGCTGACAGCCAACAGACTGTTGATTGGACGAAAGTTGGCGACACCGAGCAAATAGAGCAATCCAGATGGAGGTCCCTGATTAAGGCAGCCAAGCCCAACACGAAGAAAATCTTGGCTTATCTCGGGATCAAACCAGCTTCGACTCCTAGCTCATCAAGGCCGGAGGTCTAGTTGCATGCCTCTTTGTTTTTATTTCTCAGTTTCTTTTGCTCTTGTCGCCAAAGTAGTTATTTGGCGACACGTACTTCGTTAGCTCCACTGTAAGGCCTTTGTAATTATTCTGAAAGATTAATGAAAACTCTATCTTTTGCTTGTTGATTGATGTTGTCTTTTAAATTTCAGTTGGTATTTGATAACTACACTCCATCTTCCACTCCTTCCAATGTTTCGCCTTCTTCTTCTCGCTCAAAGAGAACTCTTGCTGATGCTACACCTGTCGAAGATTCCTTGCCGCGAGAATTGGATGAACTTCGGCAGCAGCTTCAGTATGCAAAGAAGCAAACACTTGTGATGATGGAAAAATCTCGCAAGTCATCTGAAGCCGAAAAAAATGCACTTCAGCAAGCTCGTGAGGCCGTGGCTGCCAAGGAAATCGCTGCTTCCGAGGCTGAAAAGGCGACTACTCGAGAAAATTTCATGCTCGAGTTGATGAATGAAGCTAGTGCGGATATGTCGGGTATGCTTGTTTCAACCTCAATATCTTCCGTCTTCATGCTACGTCTCTTAAAATTTTCTGCTCCGTTGTTTTAATAGGTTCCTTTACTGATGCTGTTGCCGAAGAAGAAAGGGTAAATACTAGGACGAACCTCCTCGTTAATCTTTCCCTTGATCATGGTTCTTTGTTTTGGGCTACCCCAGAGAGGACCCGCCAAATTGTCAGATTTCAGGATCGCGCTTCTCAAACTCGCGACTTTCTTGACTTCTGTACCAAGACCCTGTCCATGGTTTATAATTCCATGTTTCCTCGGAACGTTCAACCAAAGACTCTTCCCGGGTTAATGGAGAAATTCAAGGATGCCCACAGGATCCATGATTTTGTCAAAGCTCAACTGGTAGCTGGCGCCAGATTTGCTCTTATCATGCTTCAGATATGTCACTCAAATCTTGACCTGACCCAAGTTGTTGCGAAAGTTCATCAGAAAGTAAAGCGCCGAAGAGTTGGTGTCGACCGTATTAACACGAAGGTTTCGCCTGTAGCCGAAGAAATGATTGAAGACCTTCTTCGGATGGATGCCGACTTTTTTGCCGATGGTCATTATGCTGATTTTCTTGGCGCTGCTCCTGAAGAAAACAGAATTACCCTTGATGACATACTGAATCAAGACTAATTATCTTCCTTTGTAGATAACTCTTCTTTGTAACCCATGATTGTGATTATATTGTGAAGCAATCATTATATTTCTATATTTGTCTAGCTCCTGAATGTTTCGGTGGCTATTTACTGTATTTGTATATTGCGAGGTTTTGAACCAAGGCATTTATTTAATATGTATTGATGGCGAATATCAGCCCCCGAGCTTCTTTATTGAGTACTATTTTGTATTTTCGTTGACTCACGAGGTATTTTAGTACCAAGGCAAGGCTTTTCTTTGTCGATGAACTATATTGAAATTCGTCGGGTCAAAGACTTTGAGCATGTCGATAAAGAAAAGTTATATTGACACTATCTTTATTATATTGCAGCACCGCGAGCCCGCCTCATTAAAAACCTTTCTCGGCCCCACTCGGTGCCCCGAAAAAGGAAAAGAGTGCGTCTGAAAACTCGCGGGCGTTTCAGTACATTGAAGTTTTACAAGGACTATATTTCAACTCTAGGCGTAGAACCGCCTGAGTTGCGCCACGTTCCAGGGGTTTTGCTCCTCCACCCCTGTCTTCTTGTCCTTTATCCTGTATGCTCCTCCTCCGATTACTTCCGTGACAATGTAAGGGCCAAGCCATGGTGACTCGAGTTTTTCATGACTTTTTTGCGTGAGCCGAAGAACTAGGTCTCCCACCTGAAAAGATCTTGGCCGCAAACGTCGACTGTGGTAATTCTTCAAGTCCTGTTGGTATTTGGTTACCCTTGATAGTACCTCGTCTCGAGCTTCGTCGAGTGCGTCGACGTCGTCTTCCAATGCTATCTTGGAAGTTTCTTCATTATACTCTGTGACTCTGGGGGAGTCGTGCTCTATTTCTATTGGTAGTACTGCCTCTGCTCCATGGACCAGGAAAAACGGTGTCTCCTGTGTCGCTGTATTTGGTGTTGTTCGGATGCTCCACAACACACTTGGTAGTTCTTCTGGCCAGGTATGTCGAGCTTTTTCCAGTGGTCCTAACAGGCGTTTCTTGATGCCATTGCAGATGATGCCATTGGCTTTCTCGACTTGCCCATTGGTTTGAGGATGTGCAACTGACGCGAAGTGCAACTTGATACCCACTTCTTTGCAATAATCTTTGAATTCGTGGGATGTGAAGTTACTGCCATTGTCTGTGACGATGCTGTGGGGCACTCCAAATCTGAAGACGAGTCCTTTTATGAATTTTACTGCGGATGCTCCATCTGGTGAATTTATCGGCTTCGCTTCTATCCACTTTGTAAATTTGTCGACAGCTACTAGCATGTACTCCTTTCCTCCTGGCCAGGATTTGTGTAACTTGCCCACCATATCAAGTCCCCATTGGGCAAAGGGCCATGACAATGGTATTGGTGTTAGTTCTGCTGCTGGAGAGTGGGGTTTTGCGACAAACCTTTGACACGCGTCGCAAGTTCTTACTATCTCCTTAGCGTCCTCGATTGCTATCAACCAGTAGAATCCTGCCCGAAAAACCTTGGCTGCAATAGCTCGACTACTTGCGTGGTGGCCACATATTCCTTCGTGTACATCCTTCAAAATTATTCTTCCTTCTTCGGGTGTGACACATCTCTGCAGGACGCCTGAAATACTTCGCTTGTACAATTCTCCTTTGACCACCGTGAAAGCTTTGGAGCGTCGAATTACTCGTCTTGCCTCAACTGGATCATCGGGTATTTCTTTCCTGAGGATGTACGATATGTACGTCTGCATCCATGGTATCTGTATCACCATGACCAGGTCCTGATCTTCTTCTTCTTCTTCCTCTTGCTTTTCCTTGGTAGCCCCCGAGGGTTTCTTCTCCTTCTTTTTTGATTTTGTCGATTTTGTAGATCTCTCTGTTATCTCTTCCCAAAATACACCTGGCGGAACTGCAAGGCATTGCGACCCGATGTTTGCAAGGACGTCGGCTTCGTCATTGCTCAATCTGCTAATATGATTTACTTCGCATCCATCAAACAACTTTTCGAGCTCGTTGTAAACCTCCTTGTATGCCATCATGCTATCATTGACTGCGTCACATTGGTTCATGACTTGCTGAGCCACCAATTGTGAGTCGCCAAATATTTTTAATCGAGTTGCACCGCAAGCTTTCGCCATCTTCATCCCGTGTATGAGGGCTTCATATTCTGCTTCATTATTAGATGCGTTAGGGAACGTCATCCGAAGGATGTACTTCAACTTGTCGCCTTCAGGTGATATGAGTACTACTCCTGCGCCAGCTCCTTCTAGTCTTTTGGACCCATCAAAGTTCATGGTCCAGGTTCTCGACAAATCTGGAGGTCCTGTGTTTTGCAACTCCATCCATTCTGCGATGAAGTCCGGCAGAACTTGCGACTTGATTGCTTTTCTTTTTTCATACGTGATGTCCCGAGGGGAAAGTTCTATCCCCCAAAGGGAGACACGACCCGTAGCTTCTGGATTGTTTAGTATATTTGACAAGGGAGCTTCATTGACCACTATGATCGGGTGTGCCGAAAAATAGTGGCGCAGTTTTCGTGCTGTTGTGAGCACTCCATATGCTAGCTTTTGGTACTGAGGGTACCTTTGTTTTGATGGCGATAAAACTTCGCTGATGAAGTATACTGGCCTCTGTACTCCGTGGAGTTTTCCTTCTTCTTCTCTTTCGACAACTAGCACCGTGCTCACCACTTGGGGCGTGGCTGCAATATACAGCAGGAGAGGTTCCTTTTCCTTCGGCGCCACCAGAATTGGTGGTGTCGAGATTGTGCGCTTCAAATCCTCGAAGGCTCTATCGGCCTCTTCGTTCCACTGGAATTTATCTCCTTGCTTTATTAGAGCGTAAAATGGTAACGCTTTTTCTCCCAACCTGGCGACGAATCTGCTCAAAGCTGCAACTCGCCCAGTTAGCTGCTGTATTTCTTTCAACTTTGTTGGCTTCCTCATTGTTATGATAGCTTGTATTTTGTCGGGATTTGCTTCAATCCCTCTTGCTGAGACTAGAAATCCCAGAAGTTCTCCTGCTGGGACGCCAAAGGAACACTTCGTCGGGTTCAGCTTGAGGCAGAATTTGTTGAGGTTGTCGAAGGTTTCCTTGAGATCATCGATCAGTGTTGCCCCCTCTTTTAACGTTATGACGACATCGTCGATATACACTTGCACGTTTTTCCCGATCTGTGTCGCCAGACACTTCTGCATCATCCTCTGGTATGTTGCTCCCGCGTTTTTTAAACCGAAAGGCATTGTTCTGTAACAAAACACGCCGTAAGGTGTTATGAACGCTGTTTTGGCCTCATCTTCTTCTTTCAATCTGATCTGGTTATAACCAGAGTATGCGTCCAGGAAGGAAAGACGTTCACATCCAGCCGTGGAGTCGATAATTTGATCGATCCTCGGGAGGGGAAAGTGATCCTTTGGACAATGTTTATTGAGACACGTAAAGTCGACGCACATGCGAAGGACTGTCGTGTGTTTCTTTGGCACCATCACTGGGTTAGCTACCCATGTGGCTTCTGTAGATATCTCTTTGATAAAACCAGCTTCCTCCAGTCGATTTACTTCTGATAGCATAGCTTTGCGGTTTGGTTCCGAAAAACGCCGCAAAGGTTGTTTGATTGGTCTCGCTAATGGATCCAAGTTTAGGTGGTGCTCGGCAAGTTCCCTGGGTACTCCTGGCATGTCAGCTGGACACCTTGCGAAGATTTTCCAGTGCTCACGGAGGAACTCGACGAGCGCGCTTTCCTATGCGATATCCATGTCGTTTGCGATAGATGTTGTCTTTTTCGGGTCTGTCGGGTGAATCTGCACCTCCTTAGAATTTTTCTTGGTATTGAAAGTTGATTCTTTATTTGGCCTTCCAACGTCTGGCAGTACGTCGTAATCGGTCATGCTTTTTGACGCCAAGTACTCAGCTTGCATCCCGAAAGTTTCTGATAGCCGATGAAAATCCTTGTCGCATTTATCGGCTAAGGCAAAGCTTCCTTTAACTGTGATTGGTCCCTTTGGTCCAGGCAATCTCCACAACAGGTATGTATAATGTGGCACCGCCATAAATCTAGCATATGCTGGTCGTCCCAACAAAGCGTGGTACTGCGACGGAAAATCCACGACTTCAAATTCCAGCCTCTCGATTCTGTAATTTTCTCGGGTCCCAAACTGAACGTCGAGATTGATCTTCCCCAATGGATAACTTGGTTTCTCCGGTGTGATGCCGTGGAACCTTGTGTCTGTTGGTTTCAAGTTTGCTAAGGATATGTTCATCTTCCTCAATGTATCTGCATACATAAGGTTTAGGCTGCTGCCGCCGTCTATGAACACTCGGGAGACATCAAATCCTGCGATAACTGCTGGCAGAATAAGTGCTGACTGCCCTGGTCGAGGGACTTGCTGCGGGTGATCTGCTATTGTGAAGCCAATATCTTGTCCTGACCAATTAAGGTACTCAACTGTTGGTGGAGGCATTTTTTCTGCCATAAACACCTGTCGTGAGATTACTTCGAGCTCTATTGGACGGCCTTCCCTTCTGAATCATTGACACCGCTCCGTTGGAGTTAGGATCAACATAAGGTGGTGGTGGAGGTGCTGCCGCTATTCTGAGCTGATGCCGATTGTCGTCTGTAATCGCGGGAGGAGGCGGCAAGTGAATCTCGCTTCGGGTTCTCGAGAATTTCTCTCGTGTTGCCCGCGTTAGCATTCTCTCGCATATCTTAGCATTGCCTGAAAATTTCGACGGTCTTTCTGCAGGTGTCCTGACTGTCTTTCACCGTTGCCGTCGAGGAAAAAATTCATTTGACCCGGCCCATTCATCATCTCTTCAGGGGACACCAAATGCCATGGGAACCTAGGCCCGCTATGTTGTCTGGTGTTGCGAGAAGCTTCCCTGTTTTCGCCTCGCTGTGCAGTGCTTCGCTGATACTCATCTCTGTGGCGTCCTCCTGTGATGGCCCGATAACATGCCGACCTTTGCCCTGGAGCATCATAGTTCGAATGCTTGCCGAGGAAATCGTCGCCTCGGTTGATAATTTCGACCACGGTCCTCCTCTGGCGACCTGTGCCGTTTGTTGTGGACAGCGTCTTCTCCATCTGCCCATCTGTTTGCTATGTCCATTAATGCAGATACTGTCTTTGGATTGGTCCTTCCTAAGTCCTCGACAAAATCTCCACGCCTGATTCCTGCGACAAACGCATCTATTGCTCTCTCGTCAGATATATTTTCTGCCGAGTTTTTGATGATATTCCACCTTTGAATGTACTTTCTCATTGGCTCATCTGGCTTTTGTCGACACGCTCTCAACTCCTCTAACGACGCAGGTTTTTTGCACGTGGATCTGAAGTTCTTGACGAACACATCCTCGAAACTTTCCCAGCTGTCGATAGATCCTGGAGTGAGTTTCTTTATCCAAGATCGTGCGGCTCCACTCAAATGCACCTGGATGCTTTGCATAGCTGTTGCCCTGGTTCCTCCTGTGAGCTTCACTGTCTCGAGATAATCAACTAGCCAATCCTCTGGATCTTGAAGGCCGTCGAACTTCTTGAAGTTGTCGGGTAACTTGAATCCTGAGGGGACTCGAGTTTTTCGGACTCTCCTCGTGAAGCATGGCAGGCCGCACATATCTTCGTCATTAAGCTCCGGAGATTGCCGATGATCCCTTCTGCTTTGCCGCGCTCTATCGACCCTTGCTTGTGCTGCTGTGTCTCTTGCTCCACTTGGTCCTTCGAGTCTTTGCCGCTGTTGCTGCTGCAGGTCGTGGACTATTTTGCCGTGCCGCTCCTTCGGGAGGCGTTGATACAAACGCTGTCCCCATAGCTCCAACTCCTGCTACCGCCATATTGTATAGTGTTTCCCTTGGATCACCTGGAGGTGGTTTAGATGCAAGGATAAAAGCATGTGTTGCCATATACCCAGCCTCTGGTGTCTTAGGGATGATATTTCCTCTTGTATCTATCGACATGAAGGACATGTCGAGGTTTTGGACCAAGTGCTCTCTTTCTGCCTCGGGTATATGTTGCAACCTTGATCTTGCTCTGTTCCGAGCCTCCCTGTGGCTATCACCCGAAGTTCTAGATTGTCGACTTAAATCTGCCCTTCTCCTGCTGGATGCAGAAGCTGCCTCCTGTCTCCTGTTTAACTCGGCTGTCTGTTTTTCCAATTCTCTGGCAGCTCGTGCGAGCCTATATTGATATGCTTGTAATTCCTCTGGTGTGGCCGTGGTAGCCATTGGTTCTGTACCGTTCATAGCTCTCGCGGCTCTGTCCCACGCTGCTTGTGAAAGTTGAACTCTATCTCGCGGCTCTGGCCCGACGTATTTGTTGCCCAGGCCTTGTCGCAGATTGGAGGGATCGACGTATGGATTTCCCAGATCGTCGAAAGCCTCAGATGTTTCCTCTTGATCCTCAATGGCATAAACCTGATGATATTTTGTATTCAGATCTATGTTGGGTTTGGTGACATCATCGTTGAGATTGATGAAGACCTTGCCCACTGTGATAGATTTGTCGATGAAGTCGTAACTGTCGACATCGCTTGAACCATCGCTTATATATGAGTCCGCAGATGACTCAAACGATATGTCGTTGAAGATCTTGGCGAGTTTCTCTCTTGCTCTGGTGCTGACGTAGCGTGTCGACGAAGTTTCTTCTTCTCCTGACTCAGTTGACGATGCATAGCTTGAAAAATCGGAATCGACCGCCGACGATCCCGACGAAATCGGAATCTCGACACGATACGATCCTTCCTTCTCGACGCGAAAGTGAAACCTTCCGAACGTCATCTCCATGGGCTCCGCCAGATACGCATATGCATCCAAACGGGAGGGTGGGTGAGGAACAAAATCGACAGGACCAGCAGCGATCTGTTTACCTCGATCCATAGCGTTGCTTGCGGTTGATGATGTCGAAGATCTTGAACGTGCCATCGAGATCAGATCCTTACGCCTCTAGTTCCCACAGACGGCGCCAATTGACAAGGTATCAACTTGTCAATGCCTATGGATTGTAGGCTAGGGTTTAGTTAGAAGTAGAGGGCAAGTAGATCTCGAAGGTTTCAGCCGAAAAGTACTCGATGATTATGAAAACTAGGGTTTGTAATAATGATTCGATTGCCTCTTCGTCCCTCGACTCCTCCTTAATATAGGAGGCGGAGCCGAGGGTTTCGTTTTGTACAAGTTACAGAGTCCGGGACGGTATCTAACTCATCCCGCCAGATTTACAAATAACACTTCCTATTACAACTCTAACTTTCCTTAATATATCTTGGGCTCCCGAATCTTCTTTATTCTTCGGGTATTGGGCCTTCAGTAAACCCCGGGTACTATCTTCGGCAGGCCCATTTGGGATGCCTATGTCAGATGCCTCGCTTAGTTTCCTGCATGGCATACACGTAAACATTAAATACGAGCCTCGATCGGCTCTCAGGTTATCCTGTGAATCGGCTCAAGGAGCCGATCCACCCATGATTCGCACGAGGTGTACGAATATATGGTGGTCCTGCTTGATCAAGATAAAGCTAAAACGATCTACGACGATTTGGGGTTTTCACCGCATAATCGGATCATCCTACTCGTGATTGGGCCTCGCGGTCACGCACGGTGATCGTAAGCCGATCCTAGACAAGGCCTAAAAACCAACACGAGGTTGATCCCCGGAACATCCTGTCTAGGGCTAGCAAACTACACCCTACGCGTCGCTGGATCCTCCAACCCTTTGTAAGGCCTAACTATGCAGATATTAAACTAATCCTTGAAGAACAAGGAGCAACCATAACAGATCGGATCTACTAAATAATGATCAAGCGGGGTGCCACCCCTACACCTAAGATAGGTGTAAGGGTGGCTAGATGTCTAGGGGTTGCACTACGACATCATATGATACGAAGAACAATGCTAACCCTAACACATCTAAGATAACTACGTTGCTCGCCATCAAAAAGGCTTCAGTACGAGCAACGCATGAACAACGAATAAACTTGTACTGCCTAGATCGGAAGATGCGATCTAGGCAGCATGATGCTTACCCGGAAGAAACCCTCGAGACAAGGGAGTTGGCGATGCGCCTAGATTGATTTGTGGTGAACGTGATTGTTGTTTATTCCATAAACCCTAGATACATATTTATAGTCCGTAGACTTTCTAACGTGGGAATAATCCCCACCGTGCATGAGACAAACTCTAACTAACCGACACGTATCCTACTATATTACAGATACATGGGCAAACTAGCCCAAACTTTGCATAACAGGCCGATTCACATATTTCTTCCATGTATATTCTTCAAATCCATCTTGATCGCGGCCCACCTCTGACTCGGTCGAATTCTGGTGATAACACATGCCCCCCTGGTTTTGGAATTGATAATTCCAAAATCACTCTGCTTTTCTTCGTCGGGTCATGTCGTGGCAGAGCAGAACCGTCGCAGTATCCTTCATCATGATGCCTCGTCTAATCCTGGAGCACTGAACTCCGTAGGAAGGATGAACACCATGTTTGTGCCAGCCGATGTTTCATCATCGGCTTTCCTTTGCTTGGGGCGCCACTCCATTTTTTGTGGTCGGCCCTCTTCATCCAGGGTTCGCTGGACCTTCGCGGCCAGATCAGGCCGCGCTTTCCTTAGCGTGTGCAGGTATAACCTTTCGGCTTCCTCCAAGCCGCGCAGTCGCTGAACCCTACGCTTTTGGGAACGGCTGAGTCCATCAGGGCACCACCTTGGCCGGTGGTACCTGTCTTCTTCTTCTTCTTCTTCATCGTCTTCCAAATCCTCGAGATCTTCCACCCGAGGGGACTCAGCGTGCTTGTTCCGAAGTGGGAGAGGCCCTAGACGTTTGAACACGGACACGTTAGCTGCATCCTTCCTCTTTTGCTTACATTCTGGGCAGTTACCGATTGTAGGCAATCGGCTCATTCCTGAATCCCAGCAGTGTCTGAAGAAGGGGCAGTCCCAGTGCCTATCCTCGTCGTCTTGCTCCCTCGATTTTTCCTTGGCACGGCGCTCGTACTCCTCCTCATCGCGATCATGCCGACGATGTCTCCTGGCGTCCCTAGCCAGACGGTCTCTATCATCATCGTCGCTGGATCGTCGGCGTTGGCTATATTGACTCACGTACTTGTTGAGGAGGTGATCGGAGAGAGGTCGCTGATATCTTACATTTTTCACCTCTCCCTCTGTGATGTAGCGCTTGCCATCGTGACGGAGCCGATCGCGTGGAGCGGCCTCCTCCGTGTCCTTGCTACGAGAGCAGCTGCCCTTGTCTCCATCTTTGCCAGAATGGTGCCCAGGTCCTACCATGTTGATGCTGAACGAGAATCCTGGCTGGCAACCTTCAGGGTAAGTGCACTCCACCATGTTAACGGCGGGGAAGGGGTGGGTGTCGACCTTCATGGCGTACTGGTTGAAAATCAGACGTCCTTGTTCTATCGCCATTTGGATCTGCTGACGCCACACCCTGCAGTCGTTGGTGGCATGGGAGAACGAGTTATGCCATTTGCAGTATGGCTTTCCGTTCAGCTCCTGTACCGTGGGGATTTTGAGGCCTTCGGGTAACTTCAACTGCTTCTCCTTGAGTAGGAGGTCGAAGATTTGCTCAGTTTTAGTCACGTCAAAATCGAACCCTCTGGGTGGACCTGGTGGCTTAACCCATTTGCAGGACACGGGGGTTGCCCCCCGAGTCCATTCAGCCACTGCTACCTCTTGATCTCCCGCAGAACCTTCGTCTTCATCTGCCTCAACCAGGACTACCGCACGCTTGAATTTGTCCTGGTACAAGTCCGGGTGGCGCTGTTCATATGCTGACAGTTTCTGAACCATGTGCGCCAGTGAAGGGTAGTCTGCTTGAGAGGCCATGTCCTTGATTGGTGATGCAAGGCCCACCACTGCCAACTCGACTGCTTCCTTTTCAGTCACGCGAGCCGAATAACATCGGTTCCTAAGATTTCTAAAGCGCTGGATGTATTCTGCCACAGTTTCTCCACGCTTCTGACGTATTTGAGCTAGATCGGCAAGGCCAGACTCGGAAGCTTCTGAGTGATACTGCATGTGGAACTGTTCTTCCAACTGCTTCCAAGTCCGGATCGAGTCTGGTGGCAACGAAGTGTACCACCCGAAAGCCGATCCGGTGAGGGACTGTGCGAAGAACCTCACACGTAGCTCATCTGCTGCTAAGATCGTGCCCAGCTGTGCCAAATATCGGCTCACATGCTCGATGGAGCTGGAACCATCTGATCCATTGAACTTGGAGAAATCAGGGAGCCGATATTTGGGTGGCAGCGGGATCAACTCGTACTCGTTGGGGTACGGCTTGGAATAGCCGATTGTCCTCCTTTTTGGCACCATGCCGAACTGGTCTCTCAGTATAGTACTGATTTGATCAGCGGTGCTGGCTGCAGGAGTCGAACTCTGAAGATTCGCCGGGGTGGCATACTTAGCCAGCCATGCTTGCTTTTCCAGCTCTGAGCCAACTGCAGGAGCTGCGCTCTGGAGGTTTGTTGGAGTGGCGTACTTAGCTAGCCACGTCTGCTTCTCAAGATCTGTCGCTGAAGTTCCTCCTGCTTTTCCCGAAGTCCCTGCTGTTGCGGCCTGGTTTGTGAGCACCGATTACGCGATCCGGCACGTATGTGCACGTGTATCCGTGAGGGATCTCCTTAGGCGCCTCGTACAAGAACTGGTAGTCACTAGGGTCACCACCGATCTTGTAGACGATGAATGCTGGTGAGTTCGGCACTTCTGGTGCTGCCAACGCGAATGGCAGCGGTGGACGGGACTGGAGTGGCATCTCTCCTTGGTGTGTCCCGAGAGCTGGTCCTGACGGAGAGTACTGGTGCCTCATGATCTCCTGGATCACCCGAAGAGCAACACGCTCCAAAGTGTTCACCAGGTTCTCAGAGTGGCGGTGTAGCGAATGAGCTACCATGAAGTTAACCTCCTGACGCAGGGACCTGGTGCGTTCTTCTGATGGGGCGGATAGGTCTATTCCATCGAGCGCACCTTCAGGCGAGAACCCTTTCCACCTGATGCCATGTGAGCGGGTTCTGTGAAAGGAGCCGATGAGGTCGGCTTCGAGGATCGCTTTGACCTCGTCATACTTCTTCTTGAGCTCCTCGGTCAGATCCTCGTACGTGACTGGAGTGCCGTCCGCCATCTCAGATGTAGATGTCGAAGATGGTCCCACCGGGCGTGCCAGAATGTGTTGCGGTCAGAAACCCACCGGCGAGCAACGACGGGCAACACAGGAGAGCCGGGAGCAACTTAGGGCTGCGGCTGGCCCTGGTCCCTCCGAGCGACGGCCCGCACAGAACTCCGGCACGCACGTCCGATGCTGATGCAAGGGCGTGCCACCTGACCTATACCTGGTTAGGAAGGTGATGGAGATGCCTCGCTTAGTTTCCTGCATGGCATACACGTAAACATTAAATACGAGCCTCGATCGGCTCTCAGGTTATCCTGTGAATCGGCTCAAGGAGCCGATCCACCCATGATTCGCACGAGGTGTACGAATATATGGTGGTCCTGCTTGATCAAGATAAAGCTAAAACGATCTACGACGATTTGGGGTTTTCACCGCATAATCGGATCATCCTACTCGTGATTGGGCCTCGCGGTCACGCACGGTGATCGTAAGCCGATCCTAGACAAGGCCTAAAAACCAACACGAGGTTGATCCCCGGAACATCCTGTCTAGGGCTAGCAAACTACACCCTACGCGTCGCTGGATCCTCCAACCCTTTGTAAGGCCTAACTATGCAGATATTAAACTAATCCTTGAAGAACAAGGAGCAACCATAACAGATCGGATCTACTAAATAATGATCAAGCGGGGTGCCGCCCCTACACCTAAGATAGGTGTAAGGGCGGCTAGATGTCTAGGGGTTGCACTACGACAGCATATGATACGAAGAACAATGCTAACCCTAACACATCTAAGATAACTACGTTGCTCGCCATCAAAAAGGCTTCAGTACGAGCAACGCATGAACAACGAATAAACTTGTACTGCTTAGATCGCAAGATGCGATCTAGGCAGCATGATGCTTACCCGGAAGAAACCCTCGAGACAAGGGAGTTGGCGATGCGCCTAGATTGATTTGTGGTGAACGTGATTGTTGTTTATTCCATAAACCCTAGATACATATTTATAGTCCGTAGACTTTCTAACGTGGGAATAATCCCCACCGTGCACGAGACAAACTCTAACTAACCGACACGTATCCTACTATATTACAGATACACGGGCAAACTAGCCCAAACTTTGCATAACAGGCCGATTCACGTATTTCTTCCATGTATATTCTTCAAATCCATCTTGATCGCGGCCCACCTCTGACTCGGTCGAATTCTGGTGATAACACTTACTCTTAACGCTGTAAGGCCCTTAAAAAGAGTCCAGACTCTGATACCAATTGAATGTTCAGAGATGGTAAACCTAGAGGGGGTGAATAGGTTTCTACAAGTTATAATTTTTTCTTTGCAATGTTAGGCTTGGCGGAATATAAAGGTGAGCCTAATGCAAACTAGATGAGGCAGCCTAGATGATGATACAAGTAACTCAAGTATGAAGGCTCTCAGAGGCATATATAGCACAAGTAAAGAGTTCGGTTAGAGATAACCGAGAGCACGCGGAGACGAAGGTTTATTCCCGTGTTCCTTCCTTTGCAAGAAGGTACATCACGTTTGGAGAGGTTTGGATCCCACGAAGGATTTCCCACCGCCACGAAGGCTCACCTTCTTCTCCGAGCCTATCCCACGAAGGAATAGCTCTTTCCCTTGTGGTAGACTTTGAGGCAGCCTCCAAACCTTCACAATCTTTTCAGGAGCAAATCCACAGCCTGGATGCTTCCAGACGCTTTTGCCCACCTAGGGTTTCCAAGAAACCCTAGAGAGCAAGTATCTTGATGAATACAAGGGGGAACAAGATTTGGCTCGGTGCAACTATAGATCAAGACCTCATCTAGCTTTTCCCCGGAGGGATTTGAGTTCGGGTGGAGGAGGAGGGAGATCTGAGGCTTTTGGTTTTTCTATCAATGGAGTATGAGAGAGAGCGCTCAAGAATAGTTTGTAGTGTAGTGCCTAACCGTTCTGAGCTAGGAGAAGAGGTATATATAGTGTCACTTCAAATCCAGCTGTTGGGACTTGTCCAACTCAGCAATCTGTCGAAGAGGCCGGCCTGCCGGGCCTGCTGCCGGCTGGCCGGCGCCACACCCGGTGCCGCCGGGCCACAGACCGGACAGGTCGACATCTGCCGGACCTGGCACCGGGCCGGTGCCGGACGAGCGTCCGGGCTTACAGTACATGCGCTATGGTGGTCAATGGCACATAGCCCGGTGTTTGTCGAGCGGTCCAGTGCTGGAGCCGGTGCCGTCGGGCTAGGCGGCGGGCCAGCCGGCAAAAAACAAGACGCTGGCACCGATCGTGAGGTGCTGAATCCATGGAATGCGCCCGATGTGCACTGGTGCTAGGGTCAGTGAGCGCCGGACCAACGGGTGTGGCACCCGGTGCCGCCGGACCATACGCCGCCCTGAGGTTCCCCTCTTTCCTTCGAAGTGGGGGGTCTCCCTTCACCTTCTTGTTTCATTGATACACCATTATGCCTGTTAGACTAATACCTGAGAATAATCTTGTAGGCATGTATTACCCGGCAGCCCCCAGCTCCACGGTCGTGCCCCGAGGGCGGGGATGAGGGGCGTGGTGTTGGACGCGCTAGAAGCGATGGTTAGACTGTGTTCGGCCCCACGCCTAGGTCCCTACTAGGACTGAGATCTGGAGCGGGCCGAGTCTTGGTGAAGTCGGGCGAACTCTAAGTGAGCGTGGAGCTCCTCCCTCTAAACCTCGTATTCTAGAGTCACAGGCGACGGTGGGAACCGCGTCAGGGCACGGGTGGCAGCCAGGGCTTTTGCCAAGGTACAGTTCCATGAACGGTGGGGATGGGACGAGCGGCCGACACTAGGTGCGGCCTGTTTGCCCCTGGCGGGATCCGGGGCGGTCGACGGATGAGGGCGCGCTCGAGCCCCCAAGCCTCCTGCCACGGCAAGGCCATGAGATCGAGTTCCAGCAGCGGGCATGTTCGCCGCGGCGGTGCCGACTCCTACAGCAGCGTTCCTCCTTGAGCGGTGTGGCGACTCTGTGGCTGCACTAGTAGGAAAACCCTTATAGGCAAAGCTTAGTTTTGTGGCGCACCACTAAAAATGCGCCACATAATATTATTTTGTGGCGCACCATTCTGGGTGCGCCACAGAAATAGCTTAATTTTGTGGCGCACTATGAAACGCTGCGCCACAAAAACTTGGTGGGGCCCACATCCTGTCACGCCCAACCATTGGTCTTACCTTTTCTACGGCGCACTGCACCTGGTGCGCCACAGAAATAACGTATTCTGTGGCGCACTGGCCTCGGTGCGCCACAGAAATAATGTTTTCTGTGGCGCACTTGTCTCGGTGCGCCACAGAAATAACGTGTCCTATATCAAGGCCGTACCCCTCCCTCGCCACAGTTCCTCTCCCCTCTCTCCCCTCTCTCCCCGCGCCGCCGCCTTCCATGGCGAGCGCTGCCGTCGCTGTCGCCGCCGCCGCCGCCTTCCTCCGCGAGGGCCGGATGCCGCCACGCTCCACCCATCCCCGCCACCAGCAGCACAAGCCTCTGCGGCGTGGAGGAGGAGGGGCCGACGCGGCGTCAAGGTGGAGGAGCCGCCGCCGCGTCAAGGTGGAGGAGCCGCCGCGACCTCCACCCCTGCCGTCGTCGTCGGTGAGCTCCTCCACGACTCTCCAAATCGTCGGTGAGCTCCCTCCCCTCCCCTCCCTCTTCCTCCCCCGCGCGAGCACAACATGCTCGACGAAATGCTCGCTCGGTTGGCTCTGGATGCATTGCTGCTAGTGATGCTTAGCTGTTAATCTTGATGCTACTGGTTCATTTGTTGGCTCTGGATGCATTGCTGCTAGTGATGCATTGCTGCTCGGTTGGTTCATTTGATGCTACTGGTTCATTTGTTGTGCTCAGTGAGGTTAACTGTTAATCTTGATGGCTTATTACTACTGGTTCATTTGTTGTGCTCAGTGAGGTTAACTGTTAACAATTTTCTTGATGGGTTCATAGGAATTTGATGCTACTGTTCATTTAAATGCTTGTTGTGCTCAGTGAGGTTAACTGGTTCATAGGAATTTAAATGCATGAAATGCTACTGGTGGGCTTGTATACATACATATTTATAGTTGCTCTTGGTTGGCCTGGGATTAGTTTTCTGGACCCCAAGTAATTCTCTGTTGGGATTAGTTTTACGGACCCCAAGTTTTTTGGACCCCGATGATTTACTTGATGGATTCTTGTGAGCTTATGGTATGCTTATAATGCTCTCGATTAGTGGGGATGCTTCTTGGATCATGTGCATATAGTTCATATAGTTCCCTAAAAATAAAGAATGCTCCCTGGCCAGAAGCTTGATGTCTTAGCTCAGCCAATGATGCAAAGGCTGAGGCAAAAACTTGGATAAGAACATATACTAAAATGTGTGATTTAAATGGAATGCTTATGATGGTTACTACCAAGTGATGAATAATCCCTTATGGTACCCCAGCTTTGTTTTGAACTCAACTGAGTAATGATAAATTTCTATTTCTTGTGTTGGCTTTGATGAAAATAGAGATATCCACAGTAGGGGATCATGTAAATGAATGCCACTGTGGTATCCTTTGAAGAAAAAGGACTGTTTCTGATGGTTTTAAAAGGCTAGGTGGTGCTAGGTGATTCAGTTGGCTACCAAGACTTGTCTCATCTGGTTAGCTGGGATATGCTATGTGTTGTTGCTTGTTTAGGCATATCTATCACTTACTGGATTTACTGGTTCTTGATTGGCCTCTCTTTTGCCAGCATCACTTGGTCTATATACCAAGTGATGAATAATCCCTTTGGAGCATCTGCTCCATGCATGCTATGTGTGTTTGAGCATCTTGACTTATGTCCCTATGATAATGGATCATCAAATGTTTCCCTTTGTCCCTGGTTGCCTCCTTAATTGATGCCTTATGATCCAAATGATCCAAGTCCCTTGCATGATCCCATTTGTCCCTAATGTTGCTTAATTAAGATGAATAAATTCCCTCTAATCACCATTTGGAGATCAAGACTAGTTCTTGATATCCATTAGTTACTGTCAACACATGTGTTTGCATGTGTGTGTGAGCTGCTTGTAGTGTCACTTGACTATTCAAGTTTCAATGTTGGTTACTTTTCCTCTAGTGCAAGAAATGGTTGAGCAGATGTTTATCCACTGTTGGCCTTTATTCTTGGGTAGCTCAAAGTGTCATGCACTTACTGGATCATCAAATGTTTCCCTTAATTTGTCCCTGGTTGCCTCCTTAATTGATGCCTTATGATCCAAATTACTATATTATTGGATTGAGTGATATGGCTACTGCTTGTTTGCTCTCCAAATGCTATATATGTGTATTTGACCATGCTTATGATGGATTTCTTTTAAGGACTCTAGCTAGATTAGAGGGGAAAAAGTTGCTGCTTTGTTGCCTATGATAATGGATCATCAAATGTTTCCCTTTGTCCCTGGTTGCCTCCTTAATTGATGCCTTATGATCCAAATGACCCAAGTCCCTTGCATGATCCCATTTGTCCCTAATGTTGCTTAAGATGAATAAATTCCCTCTAATCACCATTTGGAGATCAAGACTAGTTCTTGATTTCCATTAGCTAGACTCAATATTAAAAATGTCTCCCAAATATGGAGACAAACATTTTAACATTACCCCAAGTGATTTACTTGTCGATGATTAGATGGTTGGTCGATCACTCGTACACTCGGGGTGGAGCAAGTGAGGCTTGGTGTGATGGCACAAATATCAATATCTTGTGCATCCTACCTGGCCTCACTTACTCCATCCCCTGGATGTTAATATTTGTTTCGACCAACAAAGTATGAGGCATTCCATTTAGTTCATATATACTAGCTACTTCTTAATTGCATTGGCCTTTCTTCCATTTTAGTGCCGATGATTAAATTGTTTGGTCACTTGTACACTGCAGGGTGGGGCCGGTGAGCCTGGTGCGATGGCACAAATATCAATCTCTTGTGCATCCTACCTGGCCTCACTGACCCCATCCCGGAATGTTAATATTTCTTTCGACCAACAAAGTATGAGGCATATGATATCTAGTTGAGATACCACTTGGCTCTTTCTTCCATTTTAGTGCCGATGATTAGAATGTTTGGTCACCTATACGCCGCAATATACTTTGTAGACGAGCCCCCTTTCCCTGGCCACCGTTCCGTGAACGAGTCCTTGACGAGACAACAACGCCGACATGCCTCTCCGGCGCAGCACCACTTTTCTTCTCTCGCCGTCCGATGCGTGAATGAGTCCTTAATGCCAAGACGGTGCCAGCCTCCCTAGCATCATGCCGACCCTGTTGTCGCGCTTCGGGCCGTGTCGATCACGCGCCGCACTCTCCTGCAGGCGCGGGACACACGGCTTGAAGCGCGGCAACACGGCCCGGCATAATGCTGGGCAGGCCGGCACGGTCTTTGCATCAAGGACTCGTTCACCGGACAGCGAGGACTGGCGTGGTTCTCGCGCGGAGATGCAGATCGGCGTTGTTGTGTCGTCAAGCACCCGTTGACGGAACGCCGACCGGGGAAAGGGGGCCCTTCTGCAAAGTATACGGCGGTGTATACTGCAACTATGGTTTCTGACCATAGTATTTGTGTTGACCAACAATGTATGAGGCACATATTCTATTTTGTCATTCCATTTGCTTTGAGATTTTCAAAATGCCGATGATTAAAATGTTTGGTCACCGTACACTTGGGGGTGGCGTAAGTGAGCCTGGTAAGATAGCACAAATATCAATCTCTTGTGCATCGGACTTGGCCTCACTGACGCCATCCCTAAATGTTAATATTTGTGTTGACCAACAATGTATGAGGCACTTATTCCATTTTGTCATTCCATTTGCTTTGAGATTTTCAAAATGCCGATGATTAAAATGTTTGGTCACCGTACACTCGGGGGCGGCGTAAGTGAGTCTGGTAAGATAGCACAAATATCAATCTCTTGTGCATCGGACTTGGTCTCACTTACACCGTCCCTGAATGTTAATATTTGTGTTGACCAACAATGTATGAGGCATTTATTCCATTTCTCTTGTGCATCGGACTTGTTGGTCTCACTTTCTTCCATTTTCATCATAGTAGGAACTGGATGAAGGACCCCGATGCAAGCGAGCCTGGTGGGTAGAGATGACGGAGCAAAGGAGGAACCGGATGAAGACTACTTTGTATCTCGAAATTGTGAATTTTGTATGAATTAAGAGTTGTATGCAAAACATTTGACACTTGCCACTATATATGTATCTCGATCGGGCTCTAAGTAATGTGATGATGATGTCTATGTTATATCTGTGCAATGTACATGATATTTATATTATATCTGAATGTTGCTGTATATAACCTGTGTATCTGTATTGTGTATCTGTATTGCTGTGTATAAACTGCATATGTATAGCAGGCAGCACAAAATCGTGTATAATACAAGCAAATTCTGTGGCGCACTTAGAACCAATTCTGTGGCGCACCCTTTTCTGTGGCGCACCTAAGAACAAGTGCGCCACAGAAACCTTAGTTCTGTGGCGCATGGGCAGGTGCGCCACAGAAACCTTATTTTTGTGGCGACGTTTCTGTGGCGCACCTCCCATGCGCCACAGAATCCATTTTTCGTGCGCCACTGATGAGGCTTTTCCTACTAGTGCTGTGTCATCGTGGTGTAACAACATATGCCATCGGATGGCTTAAGTTGGGGCCGAATGTGCGCTAGAGGATCCAGGGGAGGGTTTGATTAACAGGGAAAGGAGATGGAAAGAAACCGGTATGTATTCCTTAACTTGACCCTTGGCCAGAGGTAGAAGATGTACAGTACAGGTTTCTTCCTATCTGCTGATGAACACCCTAATTTCTCTCTACTAGTTGATCGTCCGTCCGTCCGTCCCGCGCAGGGGTGTGCCCCCTCTCCTTATATAGAGGAGAGGGTGGCTTACAAGGCAAGAAACCCTAATGGAATGTAGGATGAGCTAAGCTACTTTATAAAGCTATTTTGGCCCAGCTGGCACCGGTTATGACTTTAATCAAGAAGTCGTGACCTCCACCAGTATCTTTAACGTCATCATCTTGCTTTGGCGCCAGGGCTTCGTTTAACATTACCAAAACACGACGAACTTGCCATACTCTTGGCCTACCGGGGGCCATCCCCCCGACATTAGTCCCCGAAGATGGTACAACCTGGCGGAATCTTTCCAACAGGCCATGCCAGGTTCCTCCTCAAAACGTACCGGATTAATTCTTCCGATTTCCATTTAAACTCATCCGGCACCTTGCCGAACTCACTTATCCAAACAACCTCCATTGAATATTTACGGCTTCTTTTCGCCGGTTTCTTTGCCTTTAAAGCTCACCTTGACGAAGTCGAGAATATCCTGAAGTCGGTGCCTGTTAGAGACATGCGAACTGTGCCTGACGCGCCAGTGTCAGGCGTCAAGTCCTTCAACTCCCGCGCGCAATTAATGTGCCGCTCCTGATCCCTGTGGTCTTCCATGTGGCACCCTCCTGCGGCGCGTGTACCATCGGGCCTCATGGCGGCCCACGAAGCGAAGCGCCACGGGCCTGGCGGTTTTCGGCCCAAGATCCCCCTTCTCTATTTAAGGATGTGATGGTTCCTCGTCGCCCCCATGCTCTCACTTCATCTTCCAACTGCCCTGTGCGCACTCCGCCGCTCGAGCTCCTCTCGCCGCCGTTCATCGTCGTGCTTTATGCTCTCCGGCGAACGTCCGCAGGAGCGCAACGCGGAGCACGCTTCTCCTTCCTGGTCAAGATTGCGCCGCAGTGTCCTCATTTGGTCCAGGGACGCACTTCCGAATCTGCTTCTTCTTCACCGTTCACCGCCATCGACCTCCTTCTCGCTGAACTCCAGCGAACCCTTCACTCCGTCGAGCCTCAAGGTTTTCGTCGCCGCCCTCAGGTAGCCTCGCAGATCCCGCATTCCCTTTCTCATGATGTTCATTCTTGGCGCAGTAGGGTATTATCCTTCCTTTCTTTTCTTTTTTCTTCCTCTCGTAGATCTTCGGGAAGAAGTAGTTTTCGGGAAACATATTTTTAGCCAACCCAACACTTAGCCAGAAAATTTCTTCCGAAGAAAGCGAGGGGCAGCTTTCCGGCGGCACCCAACTTAGCAAATCTCCCGAGATTTCCTTGGGGGAACAACAATCTGCCGAGCAGGAATCCTACGGGCTCGAAGAAGAGCTCGCACGGATGGACGAAGAATCCGGCGCGCCGGATGAAGATACCGGTCGAGGCCAAGAAGCCAGCAGGTCTGGCCCATCTTCCGGTACGAACCCGAAGGGCTTCACCCGCGGGGCCTAGAAAGGCTCTAACGTCAATCAAGCCGAGATTGACTGACTGTACTGATCCAGGAGGATACCGGAGCAGGTGATGTACCGGATCCTAGCGACGAGCTGGAGCCCGCGCCCGAAGAGGGAGAAGTTGTGGTCTTTGCCGCTCATTTTGAGCGTGGCTTTGGCCTGCCAGCGTCTGATTTCTTCCACCAGTTCTTTAACTTCTACGAGCTTCAGCCTCACCACCTTCCCGGCGATGCCGTCTTCTACCTCTCCTCCTACGTTTCTTTCATGGAGGCCTTCGTTGGCCTCCTTCCCACTGTAGATACTTTTGCTTGCTTTTACAATCTTCAGATCAATTCAGTCCAAGGTAAAAACTTTCCGAACCCCAAGCCCGTCGTCTAGTGCAGGGCTTGCATTCTTACACCCCGCCAGAAGAGCCCCTTCTACAAGTTCTCCGGTTTGAAGTCATGCCAGGTGACAAGGGATTAACTTATCAATGCCTACAGATTGTAGACTAGGGTTTAGTTGGAAGTAGAGGGCAAGTAGATCTCGAAGGTTTCAGCCGAAAAGTGCTCGACGATTATGAAAACTAGGGTTTGTGAGACAATGATTCGATGCTTTCTTTGTCCCTCGACTCCCCCTTATATAGGAGGCGGAGCCGAGGGATTCGTGATACACAAGTTACAGAGTCCGAGAGGGTTTCTGACCCGTCCCGCAATATTACAAATCTGTGTTTCCTAATACAACTCTAGCTTTCCTTAATTCTATCTTGGGCTTCCGAACTTCATACTCTTCGAGTCATGGGCCTTCAGTAAACCCCGGGTACCATCTTCGGCAGGCCCATTGGGGATTCCTATGTCAGTAGCCCCCGAGATTTTGCTTGAATCGAAGAGTCAGGGAAAATCTCCGATTTTATATTTTTTCCAAGCTCATCACATATCTTTAGATACGCAATTCTATATTGTACAGGGATACTGGTAGTTGGGGCTAGTTCATCTGACGGATCAGGTACTAGTTAACTGCTCTAGTGGCAATCCGCAAAAACCTACTTCAAGATCACGTCCCTGGACATGATCTCGGGATACTGGTGTAAACTTCGACAGGTGCCGCTTAAGGTCTTACCATTCTGTCGAGTCCCAGTCATATTTTATCGGGTACCTAACGCGTCCGTTAGGATTTTTCTTCGTATCTGTTGATACGGAAAAAGTATCAATCCGACGTCAGAGACGGTGCCACGCCGCTCAGAACGGATCTGGGGTCTTACCTTCGCAAAGTTTTGCGGCATTCAGAGATTATTCGCGACTTTTAGCGCTCTGAGAATATATTGTCGAGTGCTTTTTCGGCTGTTGGAATAGCACATTCTATTGAGTCACGGATGACTTATATTGACTTCCCGATGGGAGTATATGTCGAGTTATTTTCATGACTCGAAATATGATCACTTCTTGTATTATTTCATCGGGCACGCGAACAGCGTTCCCGATGGGAGAAGCCCCCGAGGCTACAGCCAAGGACTTGCACTTGGTTGTAGGCTCTACACTTTATGCCGCTATATTGTCATTCTTTCTCGAGCTTTTCATATCTATCGGGTGCGCGAACAGCGCTCCCGATGGGAGTAGCCCCCGAGGCTATGAACAAATGCTTGCGTTTGATCATAGGCTCCCGCAATTTCTATATTGTCATACTCGAATTTTACTGTTTTTCCAAAGTAGCCCCCGAGCATTTGGGCAAAAACTTGTATTTGATCAAAGGCTCCCGAAATAATCGATAATTTTTCCTGCCGCCAATCTTCTTATTCTTTACTGTCGAGATTTTTCCCTTGGTCAAAGTGACCTCATTACTGACGATAGCCACGATCGTTGCATCCGGAAAGCGCGAGTGCTGCTCTCTCTCTGTCTCGTGGGTCCAATTTCCTTGTCAATTTGACACGTCGTGCAAGTGGGGGACACACGTCCTCCGCTTTTCCTGGCGCACGTATTGTAGCGCCTGTTTTGTTCCTTCACAGTAAAAATACCTTTTTACCCCTTAATTATGAGTTTATTAACCACCGCACGATTTCTCCATCCAACGGTGCATTGCTTCGCCAAATCCCTATATAAGTCCTTCTTCTTCCTTCGTTCACACCTTCGCTCGCGCCGCACCTCTGCTCTCCTCTGCAAAAAACCTCCATTGCGCCCAGTGCTTCCTGAGCTCGTCCACGCACACACTTCGCTCTTTCGCCACCGTTGATGCCACCATGCGCGCGGCTTACTCGCCACAGCACGCCCGAATCCAAGATGGCCGCTGAAGATCTGGAGTGGGAGAGATCAAAAATCTCCAACCAAGACGTGAATTTGATGAAGAAGTTTGGACTGATGAAGAAACAAGGCGCCATTCGCTTCCCCAGCGAAGAAAGCTACCCCTCTCCTCCAATCGAGTATCGGGTTAGTTTCGTCGACCACCTCATCCGCGGTCTCTCCACCCCCATTCATGATTTCCTCCGTGGCCTCCTCTTTGTCTATGGGGTGCAGCTGCATCAGCTAACCCCCAACTCCATCCTCCATGTCGCAATTTTCATCACCCTCTGTGAATGCTTCCTCGGAGTCCCTCCTAACTGGGCTCTGTGGAAGCGCATCTTCTGCCTCCGCCGCAATGGCTCCCACAACACCGCTTACAACATAGGCGGTGTTGTTATCTGCGTTCGCTCTGACATCGAGTATTTTGACGTCAAATTCCCCGACTTCGTCCAAGGGTGGCGCAAAAGATGGCTCTATGTGCACGAAGAAAGTGCCAACTCTGTGGAGCATAACATAGCTCCTTTTGACGGAAGCACCAAGATCCTTCGCCGCCGTTCCTGGGACGCTGAAGCTACTGATGAAGAAAAAACGGCGACAAAAGCCCTGATGTCCCGTATCCATGAGCTTCAGAACACCTATGGCAAGGAACTTTCGGGTATCCAGATCACAGCTTATTTCCTTAGGATTAGGGTGCAGCCTCTACAGGCTCGCAAAAATCCCCTATGGACTTATGCTGGCGAAAAAGATGCTAACAGACTCTCCAAGGACCTTTCTGTAAAGGACTTGGAAAAGCTTATTCGAAGGATTTCATCGCTCAGCAAGAAGGATCCCATTCCATCTTCTTGTCGCGTTGAGCCATACAGCGCCAACAATCCTCTCCCCTAGGTATTTTCGTCAACGTGTATCTTGCTCTCTCGACTTTTTTATCTGCCCGAATATTTTACTTTTTATCGACCAATATTTTTTGCTAACACCTCTGCACAACTTTCTTGTCGACATTTTTTGTCTGCAGAACCATCCAGTCCTAGCTTCTCTTCCTCCTCTTCCTAAAGATGGAGAAGTCGAAGAACAGGCTGTTGTCACTGACGACAACCAGGGGACCTCTCACCCTGAGAGTGAAGTCGCAGGTTCTCATAAATCTGCGGCTTCCTCTGAAAAAGAAGTTGAATCTAACGCCAGCGAGTCGACACATTCTCTTCCTTCCACTGTTTCCCCAAGGAACAAAAGAAAGAGGATTGAAGTTGTCGACACTGGCACGTCCAAAGCCGGCACATCTCATGCCGAAGAAGTTGCTCCTACTGAAGAAAGGACAACTTTAAACCCTTATGAGGCCGCCCTTATCAGCTCGTAAGTTTTCTGTTACTCTTTGCTCTCTATATTTTATCTATGTTGTCTCTTTACACTATAACCTGTTCATTGCAGTGGTGATGAGGATGAAACTCCCCCCATTGACGTGACTGCTCGAACGAGCACGTCTCGTACTTTGGTTATCTCGGAAGCTCAACCTGATGGGGATGAAACCTCATCTCCTCGACAAGACACCGAGCTTACTGCTCCAGTCCCGAGCCCCCGTGCCTCTTCACCGAAAAGAGCTAGGGTTGAGCCAGTCGAAGAACCCACCCAATTAATTGGTGGTTTCACGACTCCTTCATTGAATGATGTAAGTTTTCCCTTTGTTCTTTTGTGTGTTACCTCTTTTTTGCTTGTTGCCGTTGAACTTTTTCCGCACTATATTTGATTTTTCTTTCTTTGGCTCTCTCTTCAGCCTTTGATGAAGGAATTTTTCCGTCTCGGTACCCAATTCGTCGGGTACCGTGATCTTTCGAACAAGCTCAAAGGTACTATCTTGCTATTTTTCTCTTGATTGGATGTTCTTCATCATAAATTTTGTCATGACAATTGTTACTGTCGATTGTTTTTCCAGCCGACCTTGCGGAAGCCAACAAACGTGCTGACGCCCTTGCTCTTAAATTGGAGCAAAGCGAAAAGGCTCGCAAGAAGGCTGAATCAAGCGCTGCCGTTGTTGAAGATCTTCGAAAAAGACTTCACGACGCGGAGACCTCTCTGAGTAACAACATTACTCAACAGACCACTCGAGAGAAAGAAATTATCTCTCGATTAGAGTCGCAAAGTCGACGTTTAGTCAGTAAGTGCTCTAACTGTTTCTTTGTTCTTCGAGTACCGTCCTTTCCTTAGCGTGCCTTTTTTGACAAGTTATATTTTCCATCATCAGGGAGGACGCGTCAAGATTATGAACTCGAACTTCCTGAAGGTGATCACCTTCTCGACGCCCTCTCCCTCCTCGAGATTCATGGAGACGAAGCACGCCAAGGCATTGATGATGCTGACTCGGGCCTGGTGAAGCTTTTTCCATATTTCTTCTCGAAGAAAGAAGAACCCAAGACTTTCGCTGGACTGGCCAAGTGCTTCAACTCTGAAGAAGATCTTGGACACAATCTTCGACAAGAAGGTCTGAAGGTTGGTGTTGAAGGCACCATCGCCTTGGTTGCTAACAGCCAGCAAAACGTCGACTGGGCCAAGGTTGGCGATGTGCATAAGATGGAGACGAAACAATGGCAATCTTTGATCAAGGCTGCCAAGCCGAACTCGAAGAAAGTCCTTGCCTTCCTTGGATTCAAGCCAACTCCAGCTCCTAGTTCGTCGAAGCCGGAGGTCAAGTAGACCACTTTTTCTTTTTTGTTTTGCTGTCTTTCTTTTTATGTTGTCGCCATAATAGTTTTGGCAACAACTGCCCCACTTGTTCACTAGGAACTTTCTCTTGTAATAGCTATGTAAATATCTGACCTTATCAATGAAAAAGCTATCTTGCCAAGTTATTGATACCGAAGTTTTTCTTCTCCAGTTAATTTTTGACAACTATACCGTGGTGCCCTCGCCAACTGTCTTGCCTTCTGCGCCTTGCTCGAAAAAATCCTCTGCTGGCGAGTTTATTGAAAGTTCTTCAAGTACTGCACATACTGAAGATTTGGACGAACTCCATCAACAGTTGCAGTCGATGAAAAAACAAGCTCTCATAATAATGGAGCAATCTCGAAAGTCTTCTGAAAAGGAAAAAACTTGCTTTGCAACAAGCTCAGGAGGCCATATCATTAAAGGATACTGCAGTTGCTGAGGCTACACAAGCTGCTTCTCGAGAAAATTGCATGCTTGATTTGATGATTGAAGCAAGTCAAGATATGGCGGGCATATCTCTCAACCTTATCCTTCCTCTTTTTTTTTGCCTGATTTCTATCTTTAACTGGTGTGCTGTCGCCAAGTAGGTCCCTTTTTAGACACTGGTGCTGAAGATCAACGAGTTGACACAAGATCAAATTATCTTATTAACCTTGCACTTGACCATGGCATCCTTTTTTGGGCTACCCCTGAACGCACCCGACAGATCGTCAGATTTCAAGATCGAGCATGCCAAGTTCGTGAATTCCTTGACTTCTGTACCAAGACCTTGTCCATGATTTACAACTCCATGTTTCCTCGGAATGTTCAGCCTAAGACCCTTCCTGAGCTCATGGAAAAATTTGAGGACTCACACAAAATCCATGGTTTTGTGAGAGCTCAACTAGTAGCTGGCGCCAGGTTTGCCCTTATCATGCTTCAGATCTGCCACTCAAAACTTGACATGACCAAGGTGGTAGAAAAAGTTCATGATAGGCTGAAACGATGAAGGGTGGGTGTCGATAGAATTGATGCAAAAGTTACGCCTGTGGCCGAAGAAATCATTGGCGATCTTCTTCGGATGGATGCCGACTTTTTTGCAGACAGCCATTATGCCGATTTCCTGGGCGCCTCTGCTGAAGAAGGCAAAGTCACTCTTGACGATATATTGAAACATGACTAATTATATTTCTTCGGTAGATAACTTTCTTGTCGAAAGGAACTGTAACTATATTGTAGAACAAAGACATATATATTTTTCTAGCCCCCGAGTGTTTCGGTGGCGATTTTCTGTATTGTACTTGCAAAGTTAAACCAAGGCGAAGATTTTCTATATTGTATTTGTGGGTACTAGCCCCCGAGCCTTTTTTTGTTGATCACTATTTTTTATCTTTATTGACTTGCGAGGTATGTTATACCAAGGCAAAACTATCTTTTTGTAATTTTGAAGAACTATATTGTAATTGTCGGGTTTGAGCCCCGAGCGTGTCGAAAAAGAAGATGTATGCCATCAATATCTTTACTATATTGCAGCACCGCGAGCCCGCCTCATTAAAAACCTTTCCAGCCCCACTCGGTGCCCTGAAAAGGAAAAGAGTGCGTCTGAAAGCTCGCGGGCGTTTCAGTACATTGTATTTTTACAAAGGAGGAACTATATTTCGACTCTAGGCGTAGAATCGCCTGAGTTGCCCCACGTTCCAGGGGTTTTGCTCGGCAACCCCTGTCTTCTTGTCCTTTATCCTGTATGCTCCTCCTCCGATTACTTCTGTGACGATGTAAGGGCCAAGCCATGGCGACTCGAGTTTCTCATGACTTTTTTGCGTGAGTAGAAGAACTAAGTCTCCCACCTGGAAGGATCTTGGTCGCAAACGTCGACTATGGTAGTTCTTCAGGTCTTGCTGATACTTGGTCACCCGTGAAAGTACTTCGTCTCGAGCTTCGTCGAGTGCGTCGACATCATCCTCTAGTGCTTTCCTCGAAGTTTCTTCGTCATATTCCGTGACTCGTGGAGAATCATGCTCTATTTCTATTGGCAATACTGCTTCAGCTCCATGGACCAAGAAGAACGGAGTTTCCTGTGTCACTGTATTTGGTGTTGTTCGAATACTCCATAACACACTGGGCAACTCGTCTGGCCAAGTATGTCGAGCTTTTTATAGTGGTGCCAATAGGCGCTTCTTGATACCATTGCAGATGATACCATTGGCTTTCTCAACTTGGCCATTGGTTTGCGGATGTGCAACTGACGCAAAGTGTAGTTTGATACCTACCTCTGCACAATATGCCTTGAATTCCTTGGATGTGAAGTTACTACCATTGTCCGTGACGATGCTGTGAGGTACTCCAAACCTGAAGATGAACGCGCTTCGACTACCAAAAGGCAAGTGACACTCAATTCCTACCTATTTTGTTATGCATTAGTGTTTTTCAATCTAGTATGCATGGTAGGATTTTGTTTTCGAAAGTTATGCTATGCTTATCAATCCTAGTATTGTGTAGCCACCATGAACCTTTGCTAGGATACTTAGTTGCCTAGCAATAACAAAATGCCACCGCTGTTTTGATTATTCTGGATTGTGAGTATTGAGAATTAAAATTAACAACCTTAATGAATCACCTGGGTGGATTGGTTGTGTGGTGGGCGGCTGCTCAGGGCTCCGGCCCTGGAGAAACCAGTGGCAGGTGGGTACCTGAGAGTGTGCAGTTGAATAGTGGTTGCTCTAGACTGCACCTCTGGTTTTCACTAGGGGATCGTGCGGGGGTTTATTATCTTTAATGGTTTTAAGCTTGTGAGTTTCACTTGTGGATGGCCACCCAGGATTAAAGAGATTACTATGTCGTCCATGTTCTAGTTAGCTTCCAGTGCAGCCTTATGGTATTATGGGCTCTGCCGGGATTAAGTAAGTTGTGAGGTCAAACTTGTTGCTAGAAATGATGATGTGGCTTGCAACCAAACGGGAACGGGTCTAGCTGGTTATGGTTGAAGCCTCCTTCTGAAAGATCTTGTCTCATTTCTTCTCTTGGGAAGGGTGGGTCGTAAGGTGAAAGTGCACAACCTCTCGAGAGTAAACCTAAGATCTTAGCCGTGTCCCCGGTTATGGACAATTTGAGCTTTCTAGGCAGGGAATGTACGGAAGAATCTCATCACCTTTTCTGAATAAGTTAAAATTTGAGTAGCAACTGTCGGATAGTACATGGGAGATGTAACCATGGTACTGTTTATGACATCATTACAAGTTTTGTAAAAATATTTTGTTTTTAAATAAAATGTAGGATAAAATTGGCTTTATGCAAATTTGCCTAAACTCCACTTGCCAAATATCATGTAGATAGTCTTGCCCAAAACATCCACCATATAAGTGTCATTTGCCAGTACATCATTGTACTGACCTCCATTCGTGGGGCTGCATATTCAAACGTGCAGGATTTTCTAAGGAGAAGTACGTGGTAGGATCTCGAGTCTACATTCCAACATGACTGCCTGTGGCACATGCAGATGATGAAGGCTCATTGATGACTTACATTCCGCTGTGTTTGTTCTGAACATTGTTGAGCTAGTCCATGTGACTATGCAATTTGTAAGGTTTTATTGTACCATCTGGATCAACGATGTAGTAATTTGATACTATTGCAATGATTACATATTTTGTAATGTGTGTGCTATCAGTGATCCCGGGAATAGCATTATACACAGGTATCTTGCCTTTATTAAAAGGTAGGGTGCTACAGAATGGTATCAGAGCATAGTGTTGCCTGTAGGATCGAGACCCTAGGTTTGGATTAGAAATAGGAAGTCCCTAGGATGAAAAATTTGTCTAATCCTATTTCAAAAAAAAGACGTTTGCTTTGTGAAACCTCTTGTATTCTCATCTACACCATTTTCAAAATTGTTTTCTTCCTTTCTTTAGATGACCCCCTTATCAAAACTATTAACAAGGACCGATGAAGACCGTGTGCCTGAAGTTGGAACTGATGCTTCATGTGATATTCTTCGACTCCGCAAGAAGTGTTTCATGGAAGACCAATGAAGAATTTGAAGAAAGACTTCGATGCAGACTGCACAACACACGAAGATACACTGAAGGACTAGAATAGAATCTTGATACATCCAAAGCAGAAATAGAGTAGACCACCATTAGCTATCTTTTAGCGAACCAACGATAAAGTAACAAAATATTGATCATACCAAATTGAGGTATGACCATGCTAGTTTGTTTGTGTTAAACCATGTTGCTTGATGCTTGTTAGATGATTGTTGTTTGCTGAATTGCTATGATCTGCGGTGTTGGGTAGGAATCTTCTTTAGAATCTTTCTATCTATTCTCATCTATATCCAACCCAGAGAATGTTTTCTCGGCAACTCGCCATGAAGACAACATTAGTAAAACCAACCTTAATGTTCCTATCAAGATGAATAGCATAGAGTGTGAGATACGCAAAACCCTAGCTAAGGATCGATAGAAGTATTTTCTAAACAATTTAATAATGGGGATTGAAACATTGATTCAATTCTCCATGAATTTTTTTAAGTTTGTGAGGTTGACCAAGTGTTAGAATACGAGATTCAATAAACCAAATACGGAGTAATGATCTGGGTACAGGATGGATTGATCACCCTTCCTACTACTCTTATTATGCGCTTTCGTAATGTTGACTTTGCGAATCTAGAGAGACATACCTACAAGAGAGTCGTCGCTGATAAGCCTAAACCCTAGGATGGATAAATATTATACCCTTATAGTAGGCAAGTGTTGCCAAGCGTAGGACTACGTTTAGTTTGAAGATCTAGCCACTAGATGAAGAGTGGTGGAAAGTTGTGAGAGATACCAACGTACAAAAGATGAAAGATGTCACGAAGTCCTCTCCTCTTGGTCTCCTTATTGACCCAAAGAGTGACCCATCGTTGTTAAAAGTAGTTCAACAACCAACCATTTGGATTAGAAGCCTTACTATGAAGGAAACCTATTTGACTCACCTTGAAGAGATATGTGTTCACTATATGTGAATAAACATTCGCCTATTCGATTTTAACTCAGAAGCCATAAGCCATAGGTGTTTCAAACCATGACCCAGTGCCAAATCATATCCAAGATGATCTTAGCCTAAACCCAAGACCTAAGACTACCTAACAGAAGTTGCTTTTAAGGGTGGTAGAAGCCATACCCCTGAATTATGGATTTACACGAAGATGCCGCATGAGTTGGTATTTGGAGAAGGTATCACAAGGAGTTTCCATGAGTATACCCATGTACGAAATAGAACCCATGGGAGGAGTACTATCGTAAGAATGGATACAGTTGATGGTATGACTGTATATGGTTTAGTGTAACGTTTTCAAAGCCCAAGGTTGACTTCAAAAATTTCCTCGGAGATGTTCGAAAAGAAGCAATAGTGAGTATGAACCTATTAGAAGATCTGAACCCAAAACCTTTTCTTTCTAGCCTTTCTCCAATCTCGAGGACGAGATTCTTTTAAGGGTGGTAGTCTGTCACATCCCAAAATTTCCTAAGTTTTGGAATATAAAATAAAAATAATTTTAGTGCTGGATTGTTTGAACTTGATTGAAAATTCACAACGAATTAAAACTTTTTAAATTTATTTACAAGTTAACTCCAAAATAAGGTTTTCAAGAACTTTTGGTTTTAAAGTATCTTCAAAATCAAACATATAGGCCAAATGTATATAATGTTTATTTTATTTTCACAAAGGGATATTAAAAATGTTTTTGCAAAAAATAGAGTTTTCACACAACTTGGTTTTCAAAAGATTTTTCAACAATGCTCTATTTTGGTTCGGAGGTTTTGAAACTTTTGAAATTATTATTTTGAGAAAAACATTAAACCCTAAAAAGGCACTATAGCCACATAGACATGTATGTCAAATTTTGGTTTTATAAGTTTATATTTTTGTTCCAAATTTAGTCTCATATTGAAGCATTTTTCATAACGAATCCAACGGTATCTTATTTGTATTTTTCCGATTATTTTTAAGCCTCCGAATATGTATTTTCCAATTTTGTTTAAAAACAAAAATAAAGAAAGAAAAAAAAAAGGAGCGGCCAGGCCGAAACGGCCCAGCTCGCCCAGCGCAGCCTAGCTGCCGCCGCGCGCGACGCCCCAGCCTCCAGCTCGGCCCACTCCGGCCCAACTCGCCTCCCTGCCCTTTTCCTTTTCCTCCCTGGCCCAACGCCCGCCCTCAGCCCACCCGGCCGCGCCACCCCGCGGCCCAGCTCCCTCGCGCGCTCGCGCACGCCCACGCCCCGCGTGCTGCCGCCGCCTCGCGCCTGCCTCCTTTCTTCTTTGCTTTTAGTCCCACATCGCCTCTTTACAAAAAATTTCCAGCTCATAAGCCTATATAAACTCCCGTGAGAACAGCCCCAAAGGCACATCAAAGCGCCTTGCGCGCCTCTCTCTCCCTCCCGTAGCCGCACGTTGTTGCTTGCCGATGGAAACGGCGCACACGCTGCTGTTTCTGCGACGCAACATCCGCAAGGCTATTTTGGAAAACGCCGCGACTCGACGCATCCTTTGCCGGGTAATAATTCTATTTCCGCTCTTTTTATGTAGATTGTCATACATAACTTCGCAATTTTATTTTCTTTAGATCTACACCTCCGTTTAGAATAGTGGTTCTTCCGTTAAGTTTGTAATTAGATCCTCTACAATTTTCGTATAGGAAGTTTTTCCATCCGAGCAACTTGTTCGGACAACTTTTCGTACACCATTAGAAGTGGAACCACTTAGGTCTAGTTTTGTAAAATCCATATCTTGAGTTCTACACGTCGGTTTCTGACAAACCATATACCGTCGGAATCAGCAAATCCCGTAGATCATTCTAAACTTTTTGCATGTCAGTTTTGCCCACTTTTTTTTCGCGGTATCAATTTGATCCGCAACATCATCTATAAAATAAATCCTATAAACTTTTTCTGAGAGATTCTTTTGGCGATACGCTTGTAATGGAATTCTCTACAACTTCCGTGTAGAAAGGTCTTCCATCCGGAGTACTTTTTCTAATAATTTTTCGCGAAAAGTGCAGTCCTATAACTGGTTTCGACATAGTTCCTTTTGCCAAAATGATCCTTATGATCATACCCATCTTCCAGGACCAGTTATAATTGTTTATCATGTTCACCTAGCTTACCCCTAGTCGTCTAGTTTATATTATTCAAATAACAATTGAGTTATTTGAGTAAAGTATGACATGTCCTAGTTTAGATTTTACCTTGCTTTAGTAGGGTGGAGATACTCTACCTCATATCACATGTGATGAATCTTTGTTACCCATTAGGCTCCGCGAATCAAATCCCGATATCATTCACGCCTATACAATCTCATGCCATTCAACCCTTCCTCTTAGTTCGAACTATTCAACTTTCAAATGAGTTAGTTGAGTAGTTCAATATATCATTAGTTCATATCCAATGCTATGTGTGATCTTGTGCTACTCTGATGAGTGTTGTCACACTATGTCAATCATAAGCCTTGTTTTACAGTACTTCATCCAATAGCACCACCGTCCAAAATATTTGAATCACTTTGCAAATATTCAAATTCAAGTATGAGAATTTGAGTATATATTCATTATCGATTTCTATAAGCCTTTCTCAACATGATTCTTTTGTGAAGGTGAAACTCATGATCACATTCACACAATAATACCACTAGACACTTTACCTTGAACAGATATCCTTACTACATTAAACCTCTCCACCTAGTTCACATAGATTCACATTTCACTTGAGTTATTTCACTAATTGATAATGTATCTCAATTAGGTATGCCTTGGATACTTGTGTTTGATACACTCCACCTCATATCACACATATCTTGAGTTCAAACATCCATCATCATCCTAATTACCATTTATACATATTCCATCTTAGGTCCACTTAATCTTATTGGTTTATATTGATCTATTCAATTTACAAATGAGCAATTGAGTAGTTCAATATGTCACAACTCCATACCCAAGCCTATGTGTAATTCATACTATTTTGAGTAATTGTTGTCACACTTATTCAATAGTATTTGTGTTGCACTATTTGTCACTTATATGATTCAATTCACATGAGTTGTTCCAAATTCTTTTCATGCTCTTGTAAAGCATAAAGATTCTTCAATTATATCTTGGATAGTACATTACTTTCTAATCATGTGACCTTCCGTCCAAACTCTCATAGCGATATCTTGCAAGCCAAACCTCATGCCACACCTTAGTACCATAGAGCTACTTCCGATTGTTGTCTTGTTTGATTATGATGTTGTAATTGAATGGTGTGTTTATGTTGTGCTATATTCTATGTTATAGTTGTACGGAGAGGCACATATTTTGATTAAGAGAAGTGAACGCGCTTCGACTACCAAAAGGTAAGTGACACTCAATTCCTACCTATTTTGTTATGCATTAGTGTTTTTCAATCTAGTATGCATGGTAGGATTTTGTTTTCGAAAGTTATGCTATGCTTATCAATCCTAGTATTGTGTAGCCACCATGAACCTTTGCTAGGATACTTAGTTGCGTAGCAATAACAAAATGCCACCGCTGTTTTGATTATTCTGGATTGTGAGTATTGAGAATTAAAATTAACAACCTTAATGAATCACCTGGGTGGATTGGTTGTGTGGTGGGCGGCTGCTCAGGGCTCCGGCCCTGGAGAAACCAGTGGCAGGTGGGTACCTGAGAGTGCGCAGTTGAATAGTGGTTGCTCTAGACTGCACCTCTGGTTTTCACTAGGGGATCGTGCGGGGGTTTATTATCTTTAATGGTTTTAAGTTTGTGAGTTTCACTTGTGGATGGCCACCCAGGATTAAAGAGATTACTATGTCGTCCATGTTCTAGTTAGCTTCCAGTGCAGCCTTATGGTATTATGGGCTCTGCCGGGATTAAGTAAGTTGTGAGGTCAAACTTGTTGCTAGAAATGATGATGTGGCTTGCAACCAAACGGGAACGGGTCTAGCTGGTTATGGTTGAAACCTCCTTCTGAAAGATCTTGTCTCATTTCTTCTCTTGGGAAGGGTGGGTCGTAAGGTGAAAGTGCACAACCTCTCGAGAGTAAACCTAAGATCTTAGCCGTGTCCCCGGTTATGGACAATTTGAGCTTTCTAGGCAGGGAATGTACGGAAGAATCTCATCACCTTTTCTGAATAAGTTAAAATTTGAGTAGCAACTGTCGGATAGTACATGGGAGATGTAACCATGGTACTGTTTATGACATCATTACAAGTTTTGTAAAAATATTTTGTTTTTAAATAAAATGTAGGATAAAATTGGCTTTATGCAAATTTGCCTAAACTCCACTTGCCAAATATCATGTAGATAGTCTTGCCCAAAACATCCACCATATAAGTGTCATTTGCCAGTACATCATTGTACTGACCTCCATTCGTGGGGCTGCATATTCAAACGTGCAGGATTTTCTAAGGAGAAGTACGTGGTAGGATCTCGAGTCTACATTCCAACATGACTGCCTGTGGCACATGCAGATGATGAAGGCTCATTGATGACTTACATTCCGCTGTGTTTGTTCTGAACATTGTTGAGCTAGTCCATGTGACTATGCAATTTGTAAGGTTTTATTGTACCATCTGGATCAACGATGTAGTAATTTGATACTATTGCAATGATTACATATTTTGTAATGTGTGTGCTATCAGTGATCCCGGGAATAGCACTATACACAGGTATCTTGCCTTTATTAAAAGGTAGGGTGCTACAGAATGGTATCAGAGCATAGTGTTGCCTGTAGGATCGAGACCCTAGGTTTGGATTAGAAATAGGAAGTCCCTAGGATGAAAATTTTTTCTAATCCTATTTCAAAAAAAAGACGTTTGCTTTGTGAAACCTCTTGTATTCTCATCTACACCATTTTCAAAATTGTTTTCTTCCTTTCTTTAGATGACCCCCTTATCAAAACTATTAACAAGGACCGATGAAGACCGTGTGCCTGAAGTTGGAACTGATGCTTCATGTGATATTCTTCGACTCCGCAAGAAGTGTTTCATGGAAGACCAATGAAGAATTTGAAGAAAGACTTCGATGCAGACTGCACAACACACGAAGATACACTGAAGGACTAGAATAGAATCTTGATACATCCAAAGCAGAAATAGAGTAGACCACCATTAGCTATCTTTTAGCGAACCAACGATAAAGTAACAAAATATTGATCATACCAAACTGAGGTATGACCATGCTAGTTTGTTTGTGTTAAACCATGTTGCTTGATGCTTGTTAGATGATTGTTGTTTGCTGAATTGCTATGATCTGCGGTGTTGGGTAGGAATCTTCTTTAGAATCTTTCTATCTATTCTCATCTATATCCAACCCAGAGAATGTTTTCTCGGCAACTCGCCATGAAGACAACATTAGTAAAACCAACCTTAATGTTCCTATCAAGATGAATAGCATAGAGTGTGAGATACGCAAAACCCTAGCTAAGGATCGATAGAAGTATTTTCTAAACAATTTAATAATGGGGATTGAAACATTGATTCAATTCTCCATGAATTTTTTTAAGTTTGTGAGGTTGACCAAGTGTTAGAATACGAGATTCAATAAACCAAATACGGAGTAATGATCTGGGTACAGGATGGATTGATCACCCTTCCTACTACTCTTATTATGCGCTTTCGTAATGTTGACTTTGCGAATCTAGAGAGACATACCTACAAGAGAGTCATCGCTGATAAGCCTAAACCCTAGGATGGATAAATATTATACCCTTATAGTAGGCAAGTGTTGCCAAGCGTAGGACTACGTTTAGTTTGAAGATCTAGCCACTAGATGAAGAGTGGTGGAAAGTTGTCAGAGATACCAACGTACAAAAGATGAAAGATGTCACGAAGTCCTCTCCTCTTGGTCTCCTTATTGACCCAAAGAGTGACCCATCGTTGTTAAAAGTAGTTCAACAACCAACCATTTGGATTAGAAGCCTTACTATGAAGGAAACCTATTTGACTCACCTTGAAGAGATATGTGTTCACTATATGTGAATAAACATTCGCCTATTCGATTTTAACTCAGAAGCCATAAGCCATAGGTGTTTCAAACCATGACCCAGTGCCAAATCATATCCAAGATGATCTTAGCCTAAACCCAAGACCTAAGACTACCTAACAGAAGTTGCTTTTAAGGGTGGTAGAAGCCATACCCCTGAATTATGGATTTACACGAAGATGCCGCATGAGTTGGTATTTGGAGAAGGTATCACAAGGAGTTTCCATGAGTATACCCATGTACGAAATAGAACCCATGGGAGGAGTACTATCGTAAGAATGGATACGGTTGATGGTATGATTTGTATATGGTTTAGTGTAACGTTTTCAAAGCCCAAGGTTGACTTCAAAAATTTCCTCGGAGATGTTCGAAAAGAAGCAATAGTGAGTATGAACCTATTAGAAGATCTGAACCCAAAACCTTTTCTTTCTAGCCTTTCTCCAATCTCGAGGACGAGATTCTTTTAAGGGTGGTAGTCTGTCACATCCCAAAATTTCCTAAGTTTTGGAATATAAAATAAAAATAATTTTAGTGCTGGATTGTTTGAACTTGATTGAAAATTCACAACGAATTAAAACTTTTTAAATTTATTTACAAGTTAACTCCAAAATAAGGTTTTCAAGAACTTTTGGTTTTAAAGTATCTTCAAAATCAAACATATAGGCCAAATGTATATAATGTTTATTTTATTTTCACAAAGAGATATTAAAATTTTTTTTGCAAAAAATAGAGTTTTCACACAACTTGGTTTTCAAAAGATTTTTCAACAATGCTCTATTTTGGTTCGGAGGTTTTGAAACTTTTGAAATTATTATTTTGAGAAAAACATTAAACCCTAAAAAGGCACTATAGCCACATAGACATGTATGTCAAATTTTGGTTTTATAAGTTTATATTTTTGTTCCAAATTTAGTCTCATATTGAAGCATTTTTCATAACGAATCCAACTGTATCTTATTTGTATTTTTCCGATTATTTTTAAGCCTCCGAATATGTATTTTCCAATTTTGTTTAAAAACAAAAATAAAGAAAGAAAAAAAAAGGAGCGGCCAGGCCGAAACGGCCCAGCTCGCCCAGCGCAGCCTAGCTGCCGCCGCGCGCGACGCCCCAGCCTCCAGCTCGGCCCACTCCGGCCCAACTCGCCTCCCTGCCCTTTTCCTTTTCCTCCCTGGCCCAACGCCCGCCCTCAGCCCACCCGGCCGCGCCACCCCGCGGCCCAGCTCCCTCGCGCGCTCGCGCACGCCCACGCCCCGCGTGCTGCCGCCGCCTCGCGCCTGCCTCCTTTCTTCTTTGCTTTTAGTCCCACATCGCCTCTTTACAAAAAATTTCCAGCTCATAAGCCTATATAAACTCCCGTGAGAGCAGCCCCAAAGGCACATCAAAGCGCCTTGCGCGCCTCTCTCTCCCTCCCGTAGCCGCACGTTGTTGCTTTCCGATGGAAACGGCGCACACGCTGCTGTTTTCGCGACCCAACATCCGCAAGGCTATTTTGGAAAACGCCGCGACTCGACGCATCCTTTGCCGGGTAATAATTCTATTTCCGCTCTTTTTATGTAGATTGTCATACATAACTTCGCAATTTTATTTTCTTTAGATCTACACCTCCGTTTAGAATAGTGGTTCTTCCGTTAAGTTTGTAATTAGATCCTCTAATTAGATCCTCTACAATTTTCGTATAGGAAGTTTTTCCATCCGAGCAACTTGTTCGGACAACCTTTCGTACACCATTAGAAGTGGAACCACTTAGGTCTAGTTTTGTAAAATCCATATCTTGAGTTCTACACGTCGGTTTCTGACAAACCATATACCGTCGGAATCAGCAAATCCCGTAGATCATTCTAAACTTTTTGCATGTCAGTTTTGCCCACTTTTTTTTCGCGGTATCAATTTGATCCGCAACATCATCTATAAAATAAATCCTATAAACTTTTTCTGAGAGATTCTTTTGGCGATACGCTTGTAATGGAATTCTCTACAACTTTCGTGTAGAAAGGTCTTCCATCCGGAGTACTTTTTCTAATAATTTTTCGCGAAAAGTGCAGTCCTATAACTGGTTTCGACATAGTTCCTTTTGCCAAAATGATCCTTATGATCATACCCATCTTCCAGGACCAGTTATAATTGTTTATCATGTTCACCTAGCTTACCCCTAGTCGTCTAGTTTATATTATTCAAATAACAATTGAGTTATTTGAGTAAAGTATGACATGTCCTAGTTTAGATTTTACCTTGCTTTAGTAGGGTGGAGATACTCTACCTCATATCACATGTGATGAATCTTTGTTACCCATTAGGCTCCGCGAATCAAATCCCGATATCATTCACGCCTATACAATCTCATGCCATTCAACCCTTCCTCTTAGTTCGAACTATTCAACTTTCAAATGAGTTATTTGAGTAGTTCAATATATCATTAGTTCATATCCAATGCTATGTGTGATCTTGTGCTACTCTGATGAGTGTTGTCACACTATGTCAATCATAAGCCTTGTTTTACAGTACTTCATCCAATAGCACCACCGTCCAAAATATTTGAATCACTTTGCAAATATTCAAATTCAAGTATGAGAATTTGAGTATATATTCATTATCGATTTCTATAAGCCTTTCTCAACATGATTCTTTTGTGAAGGTGAAACTCATGATCACATTCACACAATAATACCACTAGACACTTTACCTTGAACAGATATCCTTACTACATTAAACCTCTCCACCTAGTTCACATAGATTCACATTTCACTTGAGTTATTTCACTAATTGATAATGTATCTCAATTAGGTATGCCTTGGATACTTGTGTTTGATACACTCCACCTCATATCACACATATCTTGAGTTCAAACATCCATCATCATCCTAATTACCATTTATACATATTCCATCTTAGATCCACTTAATCTTATTGGTTTATATTGATCTATTCAATTTACAAATGAGCAATTGAGTAGTTCAATATGTCACAACTCCATACCCAAGCCTATGTGTAATTCATACTATTTTGAGTAATTGTTGTCACACTTATTCAATAGTATTTGTGTTGCACTATTTGTCACTTATATGATTCAATTCACATGAGTTGTTCCAAATTCTTTTCATGCTCTTGTAAAGCATAAAGATTCTTCAATTATATCTTGGATAGTACATTACTTTCTAATCATGTGACCTTCCGTCCAAACTCTCATAGCGATATCTTGCAAGCCAAACCTCATGCCACACCTTAGTACCATAGAGCGACTTCCGATTGTTGTCTTGTTTGATTATGATGTTGTAATTGAATGGTGTGTTTATGTTGTGCTATATTCTATGTTATAGTTGTACGGAGAGGCACGTATTTTGATTAAGAGAAGTGAACGCGCTTCGACTACCAAAAGGCAAGTGACACTCAATTCCTACCTATTTTGTTATGCATTAGTGTTTTTCAATCTAGTATGCATGGTAGGATTTTGTTTTCGAAAGTTATGCTATGCTTATCAATCCTAGTATTGTGTAGCCACCATGAACCTTTGCTAGGATACTTAGTTGCCTAGCAATAACAAAATGCCACCGCTGTTTTGATTATTCTGGATTGTGAGTATTGAGAATTAAAATTAACAACCTTAATGAATCACCTGGGTGGATTGGTTGTGTGGTGGGCGGCAGCTCAGGGCACCGGCCCTGGAGAAACCAGTGGCAGGTGGGTACCTGAGAGTCTTGTGATTGAATAGTGGTTGCTCTAGACTGCACCTCTGGTTTTCACTAGGGGATCGTGCGAGGGTTTATTATCTTTAATGGTTTTAAGTTTGTGAGTTTCACTTGTGGATGGCCACCCAGGATTAAAGAGATTACTATGTCGTCCATGTTCTAGTTAGCTTCCAGTGCAGCCTTATGGTATTATGGGCTCTGCCGGGATTAAGTAAGTTGTGAGGTCAAACTTGTTGCTAGAAATGATGATGTGGCTTGCAACCAAACGAGAACGGGTCTAGCTGGTTATGGTTGAAGCCTCCTTCTGAAAGATCTTGTCTCATTTCTTCTCTTGGGAAGGGTGGGTCGTAAGGTGAAAGTGCACAACCTCTCGAGAGTAAACCTAAGATCTTAGCCGTGTCCCCGGTTATGGACAATTTGAGCTTTCTAGGCAGGGAATGTACGGAAGAATCTCATCACCTTTTCTGAATAAGTTAAAATTTGAGTAGCAACTGTCGGATAGTACATGGGAGATGTAACCATGGTACTGTTTATGACATCATTACAAGTTTTGTAAAAATATTTTGTTTTTAAATAAAATGTAGGATAAAATTGGCTTTATGCAAATTTTCCTAAACTCCACTTGCCAAATATCATGTAGATAGTCTTGCCCAAAACATCCACCATATAAGTGTCATTTGCCAGTACATCATTGTACTGACCTCCATTCGTGGGGCTGCATATTCAAACGTGCAGGATTTTCTAAGGAGAAGTACGTGGTAGGATCTCGAGTCTACATTCCAACATGACTGCCTGTGGCACATGCAGATGATGAAGGCTCATTGATGACTTACATTCCGCTGTGTTTGTTCTGAACATTGTTGAGCTAGTCCATGTGACTATGCAATTTGTAAGGTTTTATTGTACCATCTGGATCAACGATGTAGTAATTTGATACTATTGCAATGATTACATATTTTGTAATGTGTGTGCTATCAGTGATCCCGGGAATAGCACTATACACAGGTATCTTGCCTTTATTAAAAGGTAGGGTGCTACATTTGGTGAGGATGTAGATCGGTGTCTTCTCCTTCGAATCTCCAAAGATCAAGAGCTTTGGCTGGGGGAGGAAGGAGATCTTGCAAATCTTGTGTTCTTGAGGTGGCTCTAATGGTGGTGAAGCTTGGCAGATATTTGTGCAATGATTGAGCAAAGGGGGAAGGAAGAAGAAGAGGGGTATAAATACCCCTCCCCAAAATCCAGCCGTTGGGCCTTCCGGGGGGCCGGATAATCCGGCCTAAGTAAGGGCCGGATAATCCGCCCCCCCCCCCCCCGGATAATCCGGCCTCAGGTACAAAACCGGGACAATGTCCGGCAAAAAATCCGGCCTCTATCCAGACAAGCTTTTCTTCAGGTCCTTAGTCATTTTCGAGGGGGCCGGATATTTCCGAAATGTCCGGCCCGGATAATCCGGCCTTGGGACAAAACCGGGACAATATCCGGGAAAATGTCCGGCCCCTATCCAGAAGCATACTGAGCTGCAATTCCTCAAGTCCTTAGCCGAAAATCTGGGGGCCGGATATTTTGGAAATATCCGGCCCGGATTATCCGGCCTGATGATCTTTTTGCTGTTTCTTTTTGACAGAACTGACCACATCCAACACACATACAAATGTATCTATATAATCCATGTACCACTTAAACAAACATTAGTGTATCACATACATTGACATCAAACACACAAAACATAATATGAGAGATGTTCTTTCAATCTCCCCCTTTTTGGTGTTTGATGACAATATACGGATTTGCAAGAGAATCACTATAGAGACAAGCGTGATGGAAAAACATAGAGGCACTCCCCCTACATGTGTGCATATAAGTAATTTGCATTTGAATACAAATACACAACACATAGGAGCGAGGTGCCTCAACACAAGAGGTATCCATCATGAGCTCTAACAAGAGACATATACATATATGAAGTTGAGATAGGATGCTAGAAATCATACCCATGTGTAGATATATGATACAGAGATATAGCATCACACATAATAAAATAGCCTTGATCTCAACATATAGAAATCCGAAAACCATAACAATGTCTCACACCACATAGCACAATGTCTCACACCACATAGTTTTAAACGGGACACAAACAAACCAAATAGTTCAAATAAGAGGGAACACAAGCGATAGAAGAATGATAAACGCATATGCTTGTGCCCAAACCATGCAAATCCCTGAGAGAAGTCCTAATAGAACACTTATCCCCCTTTGGCATCGAGACGCCAAAAAGGGGACAAGCGTGATGCTACTCGCCCCCATGGGGATCACTCGGAGACATCTTCATCATCGGACTCGTACGCCGCTTCTTCTTCTTCTTCTTCATCAGTGTCAGGGGCATCCGGAGAGCGGCGAGTGAGGCTGGACCTTTGAATGCAATCATCAAGATCACTCCACGGAACCTGAGCAGAATGCCACCCACTGTAACCTGGGTGAACTGGAGGCTGAGGAGGGGGTCCTTGCTCACCACTGAGCTTGTGCAGAATAACCGCCTGAGTATCCTTAATCTCAGAACGCTCTCGGCTGGCCGCATAGTTCTCCTTATGGATCTCAATGTTCATGCAAAGGATGTGACGCTGAAACCAACTAAGTCTGCGCACTTGTTTCTTCATAGCTGGGAGGTCAGCATGGCGAGCAGGAGCAAATCCACTAGAACGAGCATCACCCATGAAGGAGTCAGGTGCAGGTGCAGAAGAAGAGACTGGCTTAATCTTGTAAGGCTTCTTGACATAGTGCGTCATCAAAGGGTACCCGCTCAAATCTTCACCATCCAAGGCCACAGAGTTGTTGATGAGGAGCTGGATATAGGGTGCATAAGGTATGGTGGTCCGGGAGACCATGGCATCATGAATCTCATTGAAGATGAAGTCCATGACATCAATAGTGTAGTCACGTTCCTCATTACCATCACGAGCACACCTCAAGCTGAGGTGCATAAGATCCACAAGGGTTATCCGGAGAGCATCATTGTTACCACCACTTGGAGAAATGGTGGCCCGAAAGAACCTGAGTAGCTGACCATAGATGGGAAGCAGCCCCTTGGAAGTACCAACTTTTCCAGCTGAGGTATAGAGATGAAACAGGACATTCTTATCTGTGTTCTGTGGCCCATGGAGGCGACGACCTCCTTCTGCAGGAAGTCCAAGAATACCAGCAAACCGGCGCAAGGTTGCCCTACAGTGAGTAGAGCCAGACATCCATTTCATAGTGCGGTCCTCATCTTTCCGGATGGCCAAAGTGGCAAAGAATTGCTTCACCAACTCTGGACTATAGTCACATTGAATCTTCATGATATCCTTCAAGCCCAACCTGCCAACAACCCAGATTGCATCTTCAAAATGATTGTTCTCAGCTAGAACATCCACATTGATTGCTTGCATGGGTCGCAGTTTCCTCATGGGCTCATAAATGTCCTTGTAGATGAACTCCTGCTCCATGCACCAGAATTTCCTGCCCTCTGTCTCTTCATCCCTTGGGAGGTCTTCATACCAGTTCTTCAGGCGGATAGCGGAATAAGAGACAATGTCCATGTTCTTGTAGTTTTCCCTTGTAGGCTTGTTCTTCTGCCTAGATGCTGAGGACTTGCGAGGAGCGTTGGGTGCGAACTCATCACTAGACCGATCACCCCTTGGGCGTCTCCGAGCACCCCGAGAAACACGACCCGTGAATAGCAAAGGCGGATAGCAAAGAGAAGATAATGCTCATAAGTCATGTATGGTACAGTAATGTACTCTAGAAACATACTATAAGTCGGTACAAGTCTAGAACTGCAGTGGCGATGAAGCTCCAGGCCGGATAATCCGGTGTCCCCTGGGGGCGGATAATCCGGCCAGGCCGGATAATCCGGTCTTTGCGGGGGCCGAATAATCCGGCCCTGCGAATCTTGCAGTTCTTCCAATCAAAAACTTGTCTATGACCAGATCGGCCTCATAGCATGCAAGAGGAGTATACTACACACGATTTGGAACAACTAGACACCAAATCCACCAAGAAAATAGCACAAACAAATCACAACACCTAGGGTTAGGGATTGTGAGTCATACCCGCATCCATTGCGAAAGCCGCTTGGAGGAGAAGGTAGCTAGGGAGGAGAGGAACCCGATCCACCCAAGAACTCCGAGAGGGAGCGGACGGGGCGTCTCCGGCGAGGAGGAGGAGCTCCGGCGGCTTCAGGAGGGAGAAGGGGGCGCGTGGGGGGAACTGGTTGATGTGCCAAACGTTCTTCTCGCGGCCTCCCTTAATCCTCCCATAAATCGCCCAGGCCGGATAATCCAGCCCAAAGTGGGGGCGGATAATCCGGCCAGGCCGGATATTCCGGGGTGCCAGGGGGCCGGATTATCCGGTTTTCTGGAAAATTCCAGAACACCGGAAATCCTGCCTATCTTTAGTTGGTTATTTGCGAACCCATATGTGGTGCAATAAAATATCACGTCACATATAAGATGCATATTTACCAATAAGATGGGGCAACCTAGATCATCCGACCGAGAAACCTCGAACTCCAAGTTTTTACCAAACATGACAAATGAGCAAGATGGAAGAGGCTTATAGGAGAGTGTAGGCTTAGGTTTAGCGGGTACAAACAGTTAATGGTACATGATCACTCAAGTTTGCAAGATATGAGAAAATAAGGCCAAACTAGAGTGATTTTCCATAAGAACATGGAGTTGTCAAATAAAAACGATAAGATCCAAATAACTCCAACTCTTCACAAAGAAGAGTGTGGTGGCCTAGGCCACCATATATGAGTGTTGTGGCATGGCACCGCGAAGATATATCTTGGGTCCAAGCCACTACTCATCATTGAAGCTCACATATCAACATATGATATAAAGAGAATGATATCTTAATGTTGGCATTATGGGGGGAGGGATAGCTCAATAATTTAAACCGCACTCCCCCTATTTCCATGCCCACATCTAAACCAAATAAAGTTTTGAGACAAAGGTGTGTTTGCAATATGGTCAAGCTATACTCCTTGAATCAATGATATTTAGCTCATTCCTCAAATAAGAGAATCTTGCTTCATAAGGAGGCTTCGTGAATATATCGGCAAGTTGATCTTTGGTAGGAACATAGATAAGCTCAATATCACCACGGGCAACATGATCCCTAATGAAGTGATTCCGGATCTCAATATGCTTCGTTCTTGAATGTTGCACCGGATTATAGGCAATCTTGATGGCACTTTCATTGTCACAAATAGAGGCACTTTGTCACAAATGACATCGTATTCCTTTAAAGTTTGCCTCATCCATAACAATTCAGTGCATCCACTTGCGGCGGCAACATATTCGGCTTTGGCGGTGGAGAGAGATATACAATTTTGCTTCTTAGAAGACCAACACACCAAGGACCTACCAAGGAATTGGCAAGCCCCGGAAGTTGATTTCCTATCATCCTTGTCACCCGCCCAATCCGCATCGGTATATCCATTGAGAATAAAACTTGAGCCTTTGGGGTACCAAATACCATATCTTGGGGTATCAACCAAATATCGAAAGATTCTTTTGAGAGCCAACATGTGGCTCTCCTTAGGAGAAGCTTGATACCTTGCACACACACCAACACTCAACACTATGTCCGGTCTAGATGCACAAAGGTAAAGCAAGGATCCAATCATGGAGCGATATACCTTTTGATCCACCTCTTTACCATTGGGATCTAGTGCAAGATGACATTTAGTAACCATAGGAGTGGCCACACCCTTCATCTCGGTCATCTTGAACCTCTTGAGCATGTCTTGGAGATATTTTGCTTGATTGATGAAGGTTCCTTCCCTCAATTTCTTGATCTCAAAACCAAGGAAGAACTTCATCTCTCCCATCATAGAAACCTCAAACCTATCGGTCATAAGCTTTGAGAATTCATCATTGAAAGCTTTGTTAGTAGAGCCAAAGATAATATCATCAACATATAATTGGCAAACGAAAAGCTCCCCATTGACCCTCTTAGTAAAAAGAGTGGTATCGATTAGCCCAACATCAAACCCACGGTCTACCAACAATTCCTTAAGGTGCTCGTACCAAGCTCTAGGAGCTTGTTTGAGACCATAAAGTGCTTTATCAAGCTTGTAGACATGGTTAGGAAAGTTGAGATCCTCGAACCCCGGGGGTTGCTTAACATAAACCTCTTCATGCAAAGGACCATTAAGAAAAGCACTTTTCACATCCATTTGTTGTAACTTAAAGTTATGATGCGATGCATAAGCAAGAAGGATACGGATGGACTCAAGGCAAGCCACGGGAGCATAGGTTTCTCCAAAGTCAATTCCCTCAACTTGAGAGAATCCTTGAGCCACCAATCTTGCCTTGTTCCTCACAACATTTCCAAACTCATCTTGCTTGTTCTTGAATATCCTTTTAGTGCCTATAACATTGCGGCACCCCTTTGGCTTCTCTACTAAGGTCCACACTTTGTTGCGCTTGAAGTTGTTGAGTTCTTCATGCATAGCTTCCAACCAATCCGAATCTTCAAGGGCTTCAAATACTTTCTTGGGTTCCACCAAGGAGATATAAGCATGATGATTGCTAAAGTTAGCCAATTGCCTTCTTGTGGAAACCTTTGCCCTTACATCACCAAGAACCTTGTCATGAGTGTGTCCACGAAGCTCAAGGTTCCTATCTCTTCTTGCTAGACGACGGGCCTCGATCTCCTCCTTGGTCCTTCTTGGCCTTGGAGGTGTCACTTGATCAACTTGATCATTTGGGTCCCCGTCTTGACCTTCAACTTGAGCTTCCTCAATTTCTTGAGGTTGCTCATCCTCATGTGCTTGATCTTGAACAATATTCGGAGAAGGGCAAGAGTTGACTGGATCCTCATTGGAGCCATCATGAATGCTTGGTTGATCTTGTCCTTGATCTTGTCCTTGATCTTGCACACAAGAGGGAGGGTCTTGTTCTTGTTCTTGGGTTGGTGCATCATTTGCTTCACTAGGTAGGGTTTGTTGATGTTGAGAAGATGAGGGCTCCACCGTGGTAGAGCATAGTTCTTCCCGAGACGCCACACCGTGTCCCTCAATGGGGCGGAAAAATCACACACCCATTCTTACTATGGCATCTTGAGGTATTTCATCACCTGCACAAACATCAACTTGCCCCACTTGGGAGCCATCATTTTCTTTGAACTTCACACTACAAGATTCAATGATAATCTTGGAAGATATATCAAAGATTCTATAAGTGTGAGATTCGGCACCGTAACCAACAAATATACCCTCCAAAGCTTTAGGAGCAAATTTAGACAAACGAACTCCTTTGATTTTGTAGAAACACTTACACCCGAACACCTTGAAGTATGAGATATTAGGCTTGTTCCCGGTGAGTATTTCATATGGAGTCTTGTTCAAGCCCTTGCGGAGATAGAGCCGGTTAGAGGAGTGACAAGCGGTGGAGATGGCTTCCGCCCAAAAGTTATAGCGGGATTTATACTCCGCCATCATAGATCTTGCCATATCCATAAGAGTCCGGTTCTTCCTCTCCGCAACACCATTTTGTTGAGGGGTGTAAGCAGCGGAATATTGATGTCGAATCCCCTCATCACTAAGAAAATCATTGAGTGTATAGTTCTTGAACTCGGAGCCGTTGTCACTTCTTATTGCCATAATGAGGAGGTTGTGTTGGCGTTGCACCTCGGTAGCAAAGTCAATGAATATTTGTTGAGTCTCATCTTTTGTCTTGAGAAAGTAGACCCAAGTGTATCTTGAGTAGTCATCAACAATCACCAAGCAATGTTTATTCGCACCAAGACTTGCATGAGTGACGGGACCAAAGAGATCCACATGAAGGAGCTCCAAGATCCTCTTGGAAGATATGATAGTCTTGCTTGGATGCGGAGAGTCATGCATTTTGCCTTCAACACAAGCCCTACAAACACGATCTTTGGCAAAAGACACATTTTCCATTAGTCCCACAATATGGTTCCCCTTGTGAAGACTTTGCAAAGTTCTCATGTTGACATGGGCTAGGAGGCGATGCTACAACCAACCCACGTCCGCCTTTCCGAATAGGCACATCGCACTTGACGTGGTTTTCCCCGAAAAGTCCACCACATACAAGTTGTGTTCGCGATACCCAACGAAAGTGACTTTTAGAGTCTTGCTCCACAAGAGGACCACAATATCATTATGAATAAAGACGGCGAAACCCATCTTGCCAAGGGCGGAAACGGAAAGTAAATTGTAACCAAGGGTTTTGACAAGCATGACATCCACAAGAGTAATGTTGTGTGCAACCACAACCTTGCCAAAACCCAATACCTCGGATGTAGAATTATCGCCAAAGGAGACGGTGATGTTGTTTATGTTAGGCCTCAACTCCTTGACGAGGTTCTTGCCGCCGGTCATATGACTTGTACATCCACTATCAAGTACCCATTTCGAACCTCCGGCAGCATAGTCCTACATGAGATCAATTCTTGGATTTAGGTACCCATTTCGCAATGGGTCCTCTTTTGTTAGCAACAAGGGTCTTTGGGACCCAAATAGACCAAGCAACATAACCATCATATGGGCCAACATATTTAGCATAAACATCACCATAATAATCTTTAAATAAAACATAGTGAGGGTTAGCAATTCCCGCATCATCATCATTTATGGTTTTTCCCTTGGAGGGTTCACCATTAGTGATGACTTTCTTCTTCTCTTGTGCGGGGTTGGCCTTTTGCTTGTTTGCCTTCTTTGCCTTGGCATTGTAACCAAGGCCCTCCTTCCCATTGTTTGATCTTTGCTTACTCAAAAGATCATCCAAGGAAAGTTTACTTTGGGGAGAGGAGGCCTTAGCAAGTTCATCCTTCAACCTAGCATTTTCCTCAATAATATTTGCATGATCACATGAAGGAGTAGAGGTACTAGGTATGTCATATGAAGCGAGCCTAATTTGAAGTTGCTCATAAGACTTGGAGAGGAGAGAGTATTCACTCTTCAAGGCTTTGTGTGCCTTGTCTAGATCATCTAGATCTCTCACAAGTTTCTCATGATCAACACCAAATTTGGCCTTTTCCTTTGAAAGCACTTTAGACTTAGCTCTAGCAAGATCCCTAGCTTTAGTGAGCTTGTTAATTTTATCTTGAGGATCTCCAAGATTTTCTAACCTCTCTTCAAGAGAAGCTATGGTTTCTTGACTTTCCTCAAGGGCATTTCTAAGAGCATGTAGTTCAAGAGCATCTTCTCTCTCTATTTGGCATTTTTTCTCAAGAGTACCATTTAGTTGAGCCATACGAACCATGAGATTTGAAACATGCTTTTTAGTATTACCTTGTAGGTTAAGAATGAAATCATCAAACTCTAGCATTTCTTGTTTCACTCTTAGACTAGCAAGATCAACCCCTAGATCACTTGAAATGATAGGCATAGAGGGGTTAGGGGATGATACCTCGGAGGATTTAGCCATGAGGCAACTTTCTTCCTCCACATGAATGACCTCATTGGGGGATTCACTTGGTGATGAAGAGTTAGTGGAGAGGGAGGCAAGAGCGACCAATCCATTAGAGGTTGCATCTTCTTCATCATCAACATCATCATCTCCGGAGGTATACTCTTCTTGAGTTGATAGCACAATAGATGTGTCCAAGGAGGACCTTGCCATGAAGCAATGTGCATTCTTGATATGAGGATTCTCATTGGGGGATTCAAAGAGAGATGAAGAGGGAATGTTGGTGGTGACAATGACGGCCACTTCCTTTGAGCTTTCTTCATCTTCATCATCACTAGAGCTTTCAACTTCATCAGAAGAATATTCTTCCCTAGTCACTAGCACAATTTTTGAGGGCCTCTTGCCCTTCTTGGTCTTGTTGTTGTAGAATTTCTTCTTGGGGGCTTTTGAATATTTGCCCTTTGAGTCTTTGCTCTTGTCCTTGGGAATGAGCCTTCCACCACGAGTCTCCTATTCTCATAAGGGCACTCGGCAATGAAGTGGCGCTTGTCATCACAATTGTAGCAAGATCTTGTCCTTGGGCCCGAACTTTTGAACCCCCTTGAGTTGTTTCTCTTGATGTTGTCTTCCTTGGCCTTGGATGGGTCAACCCAAAAAGAGTTAGCATGGAATGCCATGTGGTCATGGTAGTGGTGTTCCAAGTCTTCCGGATAGGACATACTCCAAGATGCCCTATAAGATTCTTGAGGAATCACTTCTTCAACGGAGTTGACTGCCAAGGCAAGGTTGGACCCTTTTGTCATCCCAAGAGCTCAATTGCGAGAATCATGAGAGTTTTGCTCAAGCACCTTGAGAGCTTGCATCTCGTGCACGACCTGTCGAGAAGTGAGAGAGGGATAGCATTCTCTACCGACAAGAGTCTTGACGTCAATGGGTACAAACGGCATCATGCATTCAATGTACTTCTCCTTGATCCAAGAGTCATTGATGTGGGTGGCACCAACAATCCGGAAGGAATCGGCAACGGTGAGAAGTCTTCCATACATGACTTCATGATCTTCATCCGGTAACCTCATGAATCCTTCGGCTTTATTCCGAAGAGCATTATACTTGTTCCTTCTCGTGATCTCACTTCCAATGCAACTAGCGGCCAAACCATCCCAAGCTTCCTTGGCGGTGGTGAAATTCCGAACAAGAAACAAGTCCTTTGTCCCCACACTAGTTTGAATCATGTGCAAGGCAGTGTTGTTGAGTTGACTATCAACCGCTTCTCTTCTAGTCAACTTGTCGGGGTTGTATGGCTTGAAGCCTTCCATGATGATTCTCCAAAGTTCATTGGAGGCACTGCAAACATGAGAGCGAAACTCAAATTGCCAAGTATCGAAATTCTCAGCGGAAAACTTAGGTGGGTCGCCCCGAATGTTCATATGGGGATGGGGAACCGGTATATCGGGAGATAGAAAAGGTGGAGCTACTCGATTGTAGCTCTCACCTCCACTAGTTCCCCTAGGAGATGCAATGGGAGCTTTGATAGTGTTTAAGTTATAACCTTCCACGGGTTTGGTAGAGAAGGGTAATTCCGAAGCATCACCCTCTTCTAACGCACCCGTGTCCTTCACCTCTACAATGGGAGCCTTGGGAGGGACCGGAGCCAAAAGCTCGGCAATCATCTTTTTCATGCTTTCCATTTGGGCTTCCATGGAGGACTTCAACAAATTGAAGTCTTCCATGGAGACCGTCTTAGCGGCCCCTTCCGAGGGCTCCTCGTTCGGCATACTCTTAGGCGGTTAAGCCCGAAATAAGAGTCGAGGCTCTGATACCAATTGAAAGGATCGTATGCCGCACCTAGAGGGGGGGGGGGTGAATAGGTGGTAACAAATTTTTAGTTCTTTTTCCAATTTAGGCTTGACACAAAGGTAAATTCTCTAGATATGCAACTAAGTGAATTTACCTATATGACAAGGCAAACAACTAAGCAAGATATAGCTACGTGCTTGCACACAGTTGATGTGGTGTAGTAGCTTCCTTGTGACGGTAAAGCACTCGTCCGTTGGGAACCCCAAGAGGAAGGTATGATGTGTACAGCAGCAAGTTTTCCCTCAGTAAGAAACCAAGGTTTATCGAACCAGTAGGAGCCAAGAAGCACGTTGAAGGTTGATGGCGGCGAGATGTAGTGCGGCGCAACACCAGGGATTCCGGCGCCAACGTGGAACCTGCACAACACAACCAAAGTACTTTGCCCCAACGAAACAGTGAGGTTGTCCATCTCACCGGCTTGCTGTTACAAAGGATTAGATGTATAGTGTGGATGATGATTGTTTGCAGAGAACAGTAAAACAAGTATTGCAGTAGATTGTATTCGATTAAAAGAATGGACCGGGGTCCACAGTTCACTAGAGGTGTCTCTCCCATAAGATAAATAGCATGTTGGGTGAACAAATTACAGTTGGGCAATTGACAAATAGAGAGGGCATGACAATGCACATACATGACATGATGAGTATTGTGAGATTCAATTGGGCATTACGACAAAGTACATAGACCGCTATCCAGCATGCATCTATGCCTAAAAAGTCCACTTTCAGGTTATCATCCGAACCCCTTCCGGTATTAAGTTGCAAGCAACAGACAATTGCATTAAGTATGGTGCGTAATGTAATCAATAACTATATCCTCGGACATAGCATCAATGTTTTATCCCTAGTGGCAACAGCACATCCACAACCTTAGAACTTTCTGTCACTGTCCCAGATTTAATGGAGGCATGAACCCACTATCGAGCATAAATACTCCCTCTTGGAGTTACTAGCAAAAACTTGGCCAGAGCCTCTACTAACAACGGAGAGCATGCAAGATCATAAACAACACATAGGTAATAGATTGATAATCAACATAACATAGTATTCTCTATCCATCGGATCCCAACAAACACAACATATAGCATTACAGATAGATGATCTTGATCATGTTAGGCAGCTCACAAGATCCGACAATGAAGCACATGAGGAGAAGACAACCATCTAGCTACTGCTATGGACCCATAGTCCAGGGGTGAACTACTCACTCATCAATCCGGAGGCGACCATGGCGGTGTAGAGTCCTCCGGGAGATGATTCCCCTCTCCGGCAGGGTGCCGGAGGCGATCTCCTGAATCCCCCGAGATGGGATTGGCGGCGGCGGCGTCTCGATGGGTTTTCCGTATCGTGGCTGCAGTGCTTGGGGTTTCGCGACAGAGGCTTTAAGTAGGCGGAAGGGCAGGTAAAGGGGCGTCACGAGGGGCCCACACCACAGGCCGGCGCGGCTAGGGCTTGGGCCGCGCCGCCCTGGTGTGTCGCCACCTCGTGGCCCCACTTCGTCTCTCCCTCGGTCTTCTGGAAGCTTCGTGCAAAAATAGGACCCTAGGCTTTGATTTCGTCCAATTCCGAGAATATTTCCTTACTAGGATTTTTGAAACCAAAAACAGCAGAAAACAGCAACTGGCTCTTCGGCATCTCGTTAATAGGTTAGTGCCGGAAAATGCATAATAATGACATATAATGTGTATAAAACATGTGAGTATCATCATAAAAGTAGCATGGAACATAAGAAATTATAGATACGTTTGAGACGTATCAAGCATCCCCAAGCTTAGTTCCTACTCGTCCCGAGTAGGTAAACGATAACAAAGATAATTTCTTAGTGACAATGCTACCAACATAATCTTGATCAATACTATTGTAAGCACATGTAATGAATGCAGCGATTTGAAACAATGGTAAATGACATGAGTAAACAATTGAATCATAAAGCAAAGACTTTTCATGAATAGTACTTAAAGACAAGCATCAATAAGTCTTGCATAAGAGTTAACTCATAAAGCAATAATTCTAAGTAAAGGTATTGAAGCAACACAAAGGAAGATAAAGTTTCAGCGGTTGCTTTCAACTTGTAACATGTATATCTCATGGATATTGTCAATGTAAAGTAATATAACAAGTGCAATATGCAAGTATGTAGGAATCAATGCACAGTTCACACAAGTGTTTGCTTCTTCAGGTGGAGAGAGATAGGTGAACTGACTTAACAATAAAAGTAAAAGAATGGCCCTTCGCAGAGGGAAGCATTGATTGCTATATTTGTGCTAGAGCTTTGGTTTTGAAAACAAGAAACAATTTTGTCAACGGTAGTAATAAAGCATATGAGTTATGTAAATTATATCTTACAAGTTGCAAGCCTCATGCATAGTATACTAATAGTGCCCGCACCTTGTCATAATTAGCTTGGATTACGGGGATTATCATTGCAATACACATGTTTTAACCAAGTGTCACAAAGGGGTACCTCTATGCCGCCTGTACAAAGGTCTAAGGAGAAAGTTCGCATTGGATTTCTCGCTTTTGATTATTCTCAACTTAGACATCCATACCGGGACAACATAGACAACAGATAATGGACTCCTCTTTTATGCATAAGCATGTAACAACAATTAATGTTCTCATATGAGATTGAGGATATATGTCCAAAACTGAAACTTCCACCATGGATCATGGCTTTAGTTAGCGGCCCAATGTTCTTCTCTAACAATATGCATGCTCTAACCATTAAATGAGTGGTAAATCGCCCTTACTTCAGACAAGACGAACATGCATAGCAACTCACATGATATTCAACAAAGAAATAGTTGATGGCGTCCCCAGGAACATGGTTATCGCACAACAAGCAACTTAATAAGAGATAAAGTGCATAAGTACATATTCAATAGCACAATAGTTTTTAAGCTATTTGTCCCATGAGCTATATATTGTAAAGGTAAAGAATGGAAATTTTAAAGGTAGCACTCAAGCAATTTACTTTGGAATGGCGGAGAAATACCACGTGGTAGGTAGGTATGGTGGACACAAATGGCATAGTGGTTGGCTCAAGGATTTTGGATGCATGAGAAGTATTCCCTCTCGATACAAGGTTTAGGCTAGCAAGGTTATTTGAAGCAAACACAAGGATGAAGCGGTGCAGCAAAACTCACATAAAGACATATTGTAAACATTATAAGACTCTATACCGTCTTCCTTGTTGTTCAAACTCAATACTAGAAATTATCTAGACCTTAGAGAAACCAAACATGCAAACCAAATTTTAGCATGCTCTATGTATTTCTTCATTAATAGGTGCAAAGTATATGATGCAAGAGCTTAAATATGAGCACAACAATTTCCAAGTATCACATTATTCAAGATATTATACCAATTACCACATATATCATTTTCCGATTCCAACCATATAACAATTTAACGAAGAAGAAACTTTCGCCATGAATACTATGAGTAAAGCCTAAGGACATATTTGTCCATATGCAACAGCGGAGCGTGTCTCTCTCCCACACAATAAATGCTAGGATCCAACTTTATTCAAACAAAACAAAAACAAAAACAAACCGACGCTCCAAGCAAAGTACATAAGATGTGATGGAATAAAAATATAGTTTCACTAGAGGAACCTGATAATGTTGTCGATGACGAAGGGGATGCCTTGGGCATCCCCAAGCTTAGACGCTTGAGTCTTCTTGATATATGCAGGGGTGAACCACCGGGGCATCCCCAAGCTTAGAGCTTTCGCTCTCCTTTATCATAGTGTATATCATCCTCCTCTCTTGATCCTTGAAAACTTCCTCCACACCAAACTCGAAACAAACTCATTAGAAGATTAGTGCATAATCAAAATTCACATATTCAGAGGTGACACAATCATTCTTTATACTTTTGGACATTGCACAAAGCTACTGAAAGTCAATGGAACAAAGAAATCCATCTAACATAGCAAAACAGGCAATGCAAAATAAAAGGCAGAATCTGTCAAAACAGAACAGTTCGTAAAGACGAATTTTTAACAGGCACCAGACTTGCTCAGATGAGAAAACTTAAAACTAATGAAAGTTGCGTACATATCTGAGGATCACTCACGTAAATTGGCATAATTTTCTGAGTTTCCTACAGAGAATTTTACCCAGATTCGTGACAGCAAAGAAAACTGTTTCTGCGCAGTAATCCAAATCTAGTATCATCCTTCTATTAGAGACTTTACTTGGCACAACAATGCAATAAAACTAAGATAAGGAGAGGTTGCTACAGTAGTAAACAACTTCCAAGACTCAAATATAAAACAAAATTACTGTAGTAAAAACATGGGTTGTCTCCCATAAGCGCTTTTCTTTAACGCCTTTCAGCTAGGCGCAGAAAGTGTGTATCAAGTATTATCAAGAGATGGTGTATCAACCTTACCTTGGGCTTTGCCCTTTCCTTTCTTGTTCTTTTTCTTACCCTTTGCTTTAGGTAATATATGTCTTCCCCCTGGTGTAGAGGTGAATTTCATGGTGCCTTCTCCCATATCTATGACTGCTCCCAATAGTTTCAGCAGGGATCTTCCAAGTGTGATTTGTCCTGTTCCTACACATTCAATAACAAGATAATCAATGGATATTGTTCTTCCAAGAATGGTTGTATGCACACCTGCAGCTATTCCCTTAGGGTTTATAACAGAGTTATCAATAAGAGTTATTCCTTCTCCCCCTTCGACGAAATCCCAAAGTTTCAAAGATTCATGAATACTCTTAGGCATTAGGCAAAATTCAGACATAATATCACAATTGGCATGAAGAGTTTGGTCACCGATAACAATATTAATAGTAGGATCCCATAATGAAGGTTCAGAGTTCACTAAAACTTGATCAAGACGGTTACGAACATATCTATAATTTTCATTCAAGCAAGATGCACTTGTCTCAAGAGTATTTAATCTATTATAAATGCTAATAAGGGCTGAATCAAATTTATTAGCTGAATCATGTGATGCAACCAACTTCTTTATGGCATTAAAAGCTTGATCCCCATTGCAATGAAGGAAATCTCCTCCCACTAAAGCATCCAAAGCATATCTATAGCGAATCATAAGCCCAAAATAAAAGTTACTAAGGAGTAAACTTAGAGTCATTTGTGGTTCAGTTTTGCGATAAGAAGTAAAAATTCTGGACCAAGCATCTTTAAAACTCTCCTCATCCCCTTGTTTAAAATTGAAGACTAATTCTTCAGGTGAAGAAGTAACAAGTGCAGAACTAGACATGGTAACAAAAATAAAATGCAAGTAACTAATTTTTTTTTTGTGTTTTTGATATGGCAAACAAGATAGTAAGTAAAGTAAAACTGGCAACTAATTTTTTTGTGTTTTAATTTAGTGCAGCAAACAAAGTAGTAAATAAAATAAAGCAAGACAAAAACAAAGTAAAGAGATTGGATTGTGAAGACTCCCCTTGCAGCGTGTCTTGATCTCCCCGGCAACGGCGCCAGAAAAAGAGCTGCTTGCGCACAGTTGATGTGGCGTAGTAGCTTCCTTGTGATGGTAAAACACTCGTCCGTTGGGAACCCCAAGAGGAAGGTATGATGTGTACAGCAGCAAGTTTTCCCTCAGTAAGAAACCAAGGTTTATCGAACCAGTAGGAGCCAAGAAGCACGTTGAAGGTTGATGGCGGCGAGATGTAGTGCGGCGCAACACCAGGGATTCCGGCGCCAACGTGGAACCTGCACAACACAACCAAAGTACTTTGCCCCAACGAAACAGTGAGGTTGTCAATCTCACCGGCTTGCTGTTACAAAGGATTAGATGTATAGTGTGGATGATGATTGTTTGCAGAGAACAGTAAAACAAGTATTGCAGTAGATTGTATTCGATTAAAAGAATGGACCGGGATCCACAGTTCACTAGAGGTGTCTCTCCCATAAGATAAATAGCATGTTGGGTGAACAAATTACAGTTGGGCAATTGACAAATAGAGAGGGCATGACAATGCACATACATGACATGATGAGTATTGTGAGATTCAATTGGGCATTACGACAAAGTACATAGACCGCTATCCAGCATGCATCTATGCCTAAAAAGTCCACTTTCAGGTTATCATCCGAACCCCTTCCGGTATTAAATTGCAAGCAACAGACAATTGCATTAAGTATGGTGCGTAATGTAATCAATAACTATATCCTCGGACATAACATCAATGTTTTATCCCTAGTGGCAACAGCACATCCACAACCTTAGAACTTTCTGTCATCCTTGTCCTGCATTTAATGGAGGCATGAACCCACTATCGAGCATAAATACTCCCTCTTGGAGTTACTAGCAAAAACTTGGCCAGAGCCTCTACTAACAACGAAGAGCATGCAAGATCATAAACAACACATAGGTAATAGATTGATAATCAACATAACATAGTATTCTCTATCCATCGGATCCCAACAAACACAACATATAGCATTACAGATAGATGATCTTGATCATGATAGGCAGCTCACAAGATCCGACAATGAAGCACATGAGGAGAAGACAACCATCTAGCTACTGCTATGGACCCATAGTCCAGGGGTGAACTACTCACTCATCAATCCGGAGGCGACCATGGCGGTGTAGAGTCCTCCGGGAGATGATTCCCCTCTCCGGCAGGGTGCCGGAGGCGATCTCCTGAATCCCCCGAGATGGGATTGGCGGCGGCGACGTCTCAGTAAGGTTTTCCGTATCGTGGCTCTCGGTACTGGGGGTTTCGCGACAGAGGCTTTAAGTAGGCGGAAGGGCAGGTAAAGGGGCGTCACGAGGGGCCCACACCACAGGCCGGCGCGGCCAGGGCTTGGGCCGCGCCGCCCTGGTGTGTCGCCATCTCGTGGCCCCACTTCGTCTCTCCCTCGGTCTTCTGGAAGCTTCGTGCAAAAATAGGACCCTGGGCTTTGATTTCGTCCAATTTCGAGAATATTTCCTTACTAGGATTTCTGAAACCAAAAACAGCAGAAAACAGCAACTGGCTCTTCGGCATCTCGTTAATAGGTTAGTGCCGGAAAATGCATAATAATGACATATAATGTGTATAAAACATGTGAGTATCATCATAAAAGTAGCATGGAACATAAGAAATTATAGATACGTTTGAGACGTATCACTACGCAATAAGAGATAGAATAGGATAGAGGTAACCGAGAGTGGAGCACGCGGAGACACGGAGATGATTCCCGTAGTTCCCTTCCTTTGCAAGAAGGTACGTCTACGTTTGGAGGAGTGTGGTTGCTACGAAAGCCAAACCAACAGCCACGAAGGCTTCACTCAGATCTCCTATGGGCAACGCCACGAAGGCCTAGCCCACTTCCACTAAGGGATTTCCTCGAGGCGGAAACCGGGCCTTTACAAGGTTCTTGGGGACACATCCAAAACCAAATTGGAGGCTCCCAAATCTGTAACAATACAACAATCAACAACAACACATCGACACAAATCAACTAGGGAACCAAATAGGAACACTAGTATGAGATCCCTCAAACAAATGAGGGGGAAATGTAAATCGCTTTGGCGAGGATGTAGATCGGTGTCTTCTCCTTCGAATCTCCAAAGATCAAGAGCTTTGGTTGGGGGAGGAAGGAGATCTTGCAAATCTTGTGTTCTTGAGGTGGCTCTAATGGTGGTGAAGCTTGGCAGATATTTGTGCAATGATTGAGCAAAGGGGGAAGGAAGAAGAAGAGGGGTATAAATACCCCTCCCCAAAATCCAGCCGTTGGGCCTTCCGGGGGGCCGGATAATCCGGCCTAAGTAAGGGCCGGATAATCCGCCCCCCCCCCCCCGGGATAATCCGGCCTCAGGTACAAAACCGGGACAATGTCCGGCCAAAAATCCGGCCTCTATCCTGACAAGCTTTTCTTCAGGTCCTTAGTCATTTTCGAGGGGGCCGGATATTTCCGAAATGTCCGGCCCGGATAATCCGGCCTTGGGACAAAACCGGGACAATATCCGGGCAAATGTCTGGCCCCTATCCAGAAGCATACTGAGCTGCAATTCTTCAAGTCCTTAGCCGAAAATCTGGGGGCCGGATATTTTGGAAATATCCGGCCCAGATTATCCGGCCTGATGATCTTTTTGCTGTTTCTTTTTGACAGAACTGACCACATCCAACACACATACAGATGTATCTATATAATCCATGTACCACTTAAACAAACATTAGTGTATCACATACATTGACATCAAACATACAAAACATAATATGAGAGATGTTCTTTCACGTCGGCTTCATCATTGCTCAGCCTGCTGATGTGATTTACCTCGCATCCATCAAACAGCTTCTCTAGCTCATTGTACACTTCCTTGTATGCTATCATGCTATCATTGACTGCATCACATCGATTCATGACTTGCTGAGCCACCAATTGCGAGTCACCAAAGATTTTTAGTCGAGTTGCGCCACAAGTCTTTGCCATCTTCATCCCATGTATGAGAGCTTCGTATTCTGCCTCGTTATTAGATGCGTTTGGGAACGTCATCCTCAAGACATACTTCAGCTTGTCGCCCTCAGGTGATATTAATATCACGCATGCTCCAGCTCCTTCCAATCTCTTGGACCCGTCGAAGTTCATAGTCCAAGTTCTCGATAAATCCGGTGGTCCTGTATTTTGTAACTCCATCCACTCTGCGATGAAGTCTGGTAGAATCTGCGATTTTATTGCTTTTCTTTTTTCATACGTGATGTCCCGAGGGGAAAGTTATATTCCCCAAAGGGAGACACGACACGTAGCTTCCGGATTGTTTAGTATACTGGACAAGGGCGCCTCATTGACCACTATTATCGGGTGTGCCGAAAAATATTGTCGCAATTTTCTTGCGGTTGTGAACACTCCATATGCTAGCTTCTGGTACTGAGGATACCGCTGTTTTCAAGGCGATAAAACTTCGCTGATGAAGTATACTGGCCTCTGTACGCCATGGAGTTTTCTTTCTTCCCCTCTTTCGACAACGAGTGTTGTGCTGACCACCTGAGGTGTGGCTGCAATGTATAACAACAGAGGTTTCTTCTTCTTAGGTGCCACCAAGATTGGTGGTGTCGAGATTGTGCGCTTGAGATCCTCGAAAGCTCTGTCTGCCTCTTCGTTCCATTGGAACTTCTCTCCCTGCTTGATCAAGGCGTAGAACGGCAACGCTTTTTCTCCCAACCTGGCGACGAATCTGCTTAAAGCTGCGACTCGCCCCGTTTATTGATGTATTTCTTTCAACTTTGTTGGCTTCCTCATTGTTATGATAGCTTGGATTTTTTCTGGATTGGCTTCAATCCCTCTTGCTAAAACTAGAAACCCGAGAAGTTCTCCCGCAGGGACGCCGAAAGAGCACTTTGTCGGGTTCAGCTTGAGGCAGAACTTGTCTAGGTTGTCGAAAGTTTCCCTTAGGTCTTCGATCAACGTTTACCCTTTCTTTGTTGTTATGACGACATCATCAATGTATACTTGTACATTTTTTCCAATCTGTGTTGCTAGGCACTTCTGCATCATCCGCTGATATGTTGCTCCTGCGTTTTTCAAACCAAAAGGCATTGTTTTGTAGCAAAACATGCCGTAAGGTGTTATGAACGCTGTCTTGACCTCATCTTCTTTTTTTAATCTGATCTGGTTATAACCAGAATATGCGTCCAGGAAGGAAAGACATTCACAACCTGTCGTGGAGTCGATAATTTGATCGATCCTTGGGAGGGGAAAGTGATCCTTTGGACAATGTTTATTGAGACACGTGAAGTCGACGCACATGCGAAGGACTTTCGTGTTTTTCTTCGACACCAACACTGGGTTAGCTACCCATGTGGCCTATGTATGTAGCTATTTGATGAAACCAGCTTCTCTAAGCCGATCGATTTCTGACAGCATGGCTTTGCGGTTTGGTTCCGAAAAACGCCGCAAAGGTTGTTTGATTGGTCTCGCTATTGGATCCAAATTTAGGTGGTGCTCGGCAAGTTCCCTGGGTACTCCTGGCATGTCAGCTGCACACCATGCGAAGATTTTCCAGTGCTCACGGAGGAACTCGACGAGCGCGCTTTCCTATGCGAGGTCCATATCTGTTGCAATGGACGTCGTCTTCTTTGGATCTGTCGGGTGAATCTGTACTTCCTTGGAATCTTTCGTAGTGTTGAAGGTTGGCTCCCTGAGAGGCCTTCCTACATCTAGTAACACATCATAATCAGTTGTGAGCCTTGACGCCATGTATTCTGCCTGCATCCTGAAAGTTTCTGACAGCCTATGGAAATCCTTGTCGCACTTATCAGCTAACGCAAAACTGCCTTTGACTGTAATTGGTCCCTTAGGCCCAGGTAGCCTCCATAGCAGGTACGTGTAATGTGGTACCGCCATAAACCTGGTGTATGTTGGTCGTCCCAACAAGGCGTGGTATTGCGACGGGAAATCAACAACTTCGAACTCCAGCCTTTCTATTCTTTAATTTTCTCGAGTGCCAAACTGAACATCGAGATTGATCTTCCCCAATGGATAACTTGGCTTCTCTGGTGTGATGCCGTGGAAACGTGTGTCCGTAGGCTTAAGGTTTGCCAGGGATATGTTCATCTTCCTTAGTGTATCTGCGTACATAAGGTTTAAACTGCTGCCTTCATATATGAATACTCGAGATACGTCGAATCCAGCGATTACTGCTGGTAAGATAAGTGCTGACTGCCCTGGTCGAGGAACTTGATGCGGGTGATCCGCTATTGTGAAGCCAATGTCCTGTCCCGACCAATTTAGGTACTCAATCGTTGGTGGAGGCATCTTCTCTGCCATGAACACTTGTCGCGAGATTACTTTCTGAGCCCTGTTGGACGGCCTAGCCTTCTGAATCATCGACACCGCACAATTGGAGTTGGGGTCAACATATGGAGGTGGATGTGGAGCTGCCGCTATTCTCAACTGGTGCCGATTTTCGTCCGTGATTGCGGGAGGAGGTGGTAGGTGGATCTCACTCCTAGGTCCTTGAGGATTTCGACTCGCTGCCTGAGCATTGGCTTGCCCTGTGAACCTCAACATTGCTTGAAAGTTTCGACAATCCTTCTGCAAATGCCCTGACTGCCTCTTCCCATTATTGTCGACATAGAAGTGCATCTGACACGGGCTGTTCATCATATCCTCGGGAGACACATACGGTCTCTGGAACCTTGGTCCACTATTTTGCCTGTTGTTTCGGGAATCATCTCTATTGTCGCCTCGCTGCTCGTTGCTTCTTTGGTAGTCATCTCTATTGCTTCCTCCGCTGCTTGCTCGAAAGCCGGCTGATATTTGGCCAGGAGCATCATAACTCGAGAACTGCCGAGAAAAACGTCGTCTATTTTGAAAATTTCGACTGCGGTCCTCCTCTGGTGACCTATGTCGCTTATTGTGAACGGCATCTTCTCCATCTGCCCACCTGTTTGCTATCTCCATTAGCACTGATACTGTTTTTGGGTTCGTTCTCCCCAAATCCTTGACGAAATCTCCCCGTCGGATTCCTGCCACAAACGCATCTATTGCCCTCTCGTCAGATATGTTCTCTGTCGAGTTTTTAATGATGTTCCACCTCTGGATGTACTTTCTCATAGATTCATCATGCTTTTGTCGACATGACCTCAGCTCCTCTAGCGATGCAGGCTTTTTGCAAGTGGATCGGAAGTTTTTGACGAATATATCCTCAAAATCATCCCAGCTGTCGATGGAACCCGGAGGAATCTTCTTTATCCAAGAACGACTCGGGTGTACTTGAATGCTCTGCATGGCTGTTGCCCTTGTACCGCCTATCAGCTTCACCGTCTCAAGATAGTCGACTAGCCAATCCTCGGGGTCTTGCAGGCCATCGAATTTCTTGAAATTATCGGGTAACTTAAACCCCGAAGGCACCCGAGTTTTTCGGACCCGGGGTTTACTATGTCACAAGGCATGGCAACAAACCTTCTTTTACGTCAGGAACCTCAGCCCGGTTGATTTCATAAATCATCCGGCTTACGTTCCCAGTACCCCGTCCCGCACCAACTGGAAGTTCAACCCCAAGACCACCCATGTTGAAACTAACCGGATTATCCGGTTGATGGGGGAACTGAACAGGGACTCCAATATTAGTTCCGATGATATCGTGTGCACATTCATCTCGCGCCGGGTGCTTCCCTTCAACGCCGCGCCCACAAGATAGGCCAGATGCGAGGCCGGAGGGATCCGACAAGGATCACCACCTTCGGTATACGCAAATCTGATTTGGTCCTCAAGGCCCGACAGATTTGCCGGACTAAGCTGCCGTCGGACTGGGAGTGGGGCCGCCAACCTCTTAGTCGCAGCAACCCCCTTCTGATGAAGTAAGAATTTGGGAATCCGGAACGGTGTTTCCGGTATACTTTTGAACTGTAAACTGACTTGGTCTTTCTCAGGTACAACAACGCTTCCCCCGCATCGCAGCCGAGGTCCCAGAATCTTTCGAGCCCTCGCGCCGGTTCTGGGACGATGAGGATCCGGATCCTTACGTCGTAGCGAATAAGCACAAGATGGGTCGGACCCACACCCCGCGCCCCGGTAACTCTTCTGCCTCAAATGTGGACAATGGCTCTGGCAGCAATGATGATCTTCTCAGCCTTGAGGTACTTTATCCGTTTTCCCGGACTTATAAACTTTTCTTTGTGAAACCAGATCCTGCTGACCGGAACCCTCAGGTCCAGGAGAATGCAACACCCATCGCCGCTGAGGTGGGTCCGAAATGGGAGAGCAGGGCCCAGGCCCAAGCTTCCTGAATCCGAAAGGCACCGGAGCTGGCAGCAGATGTCGGTCCTAGCATGGCCCCTCCTGCCAAGAGGGTGAAGAGGCCCAGCCTTGGGCCCCTTGGGCGGAAGCCGAAGAACAAGATCCCGACCTCCTCCGGGTAAAAACCATCCTTACTTTTTCTTGGATTTCAACTCGGTATATTTTCGTTCTTGTGACTAAATTTGTCATTTTCTTCCTCAGAGCCGCCCTGGAACTTACCAGGAGCGCATCCGGAATGAGGCCGGAGACTCCTGCTGACGCCAGGCGAGCCACTCCTCCTCCTCAACAAAGTCCGGTACCTTCTGGAGCCGGCAAATCTCCGTCCTCCCTTCGGGGAGGCAACAAAAGTTCAGGGCGCGCGGCCCCCAAACCGACCAATTCCCGCGCGGAGGAGGATTTTTTCTCCCCTCCAGACTACCAGGATACCGGCGCCAGCGACATGGGCGCCGGTTCACATGCTGCCGGGCAGTCGGAACCTCTGGTTCCGCCCGTCCAAGAAAAGAAGAAGAAGAACATCGTTTCCCCCTCCAAGGCTTCCGCAGCCACGCCTCCACCGGCCACGCAGCGGCACCAACGCCGGTGGCTACCGGCAAAGCTCCTGCTGCGCCGCACCAGAGCCCGCCAGAGGGCGCGATGGTGACTGGGGAGCAGCTAACCGCGGCGGTCAAGGCTTCGACCGCGCCCGCGTCCAGCTCTCAGGCACAGCCTCAGGCCCAGAGCTTGACCCTTCATACCAGGCGCGCCGCCGTGGCTGCCGGCGAGAAGGCCTCAGCTCAACTTGGGCGGGTCGTGGAGCTGACACGCGGCGGCGCTTCCCTGGGCGCGCTCCAGCAGCTGGTGGAGTGCTGGAACCTCGCTGACCTTACCGACGCCACCCTTGGTGTTGGGAAGGACGACAAGCCAAGGCTCGAAGCGCGCGGCCCCCGCTCCACGGTGCAGCACTTCAGCCGGCTTAAAGCCGCGGTGAAGGAGTTTGACAACGCCTGGCATGATGCCAACGGCAACGTGGTGGTAAGATATCTTTCCGGAACCTGCATTGTTTCTTTAAACCGAAACCTTTTTATATTTTAGAACCCGTAGGTATATCCTCAGTCCCCGAGTTTTGGGTTAAGCACGCAGTACATGGCGCGAAACTTCCTTAGAAACCTTACAAACTTTCCTCAAGAAACCGGCATAGCTATTCCCCGAGTTTCGGGTTAAGCACGAAGTACTTAGCGCGAAACTGCAAGAAACCGACATAGCTAGTCCCCGAGTTTCGAGTTAAGCACGCAGTACTTACTGCTAAACTGCAAGAAACCGGCATAGCTAGTCCCTGAGTTTCGGGTTAAGCACGCAGTATGTAGCGCGAAACTGCAAGAAACCGGCATAGCTAGTCCTCGAGTTTCGGGTTAAGCACGAAGTACTTAGCGCGAAACTGCAAGAAACCGGCATAGCTAGTCCCCGAGTTTTGGGTTAAGCATGAAGTACTTAGCGCGAAACTGCAAGAAACCGGCATAGCTTATACTGTTTTCCTTTCTAAGCGTGCTGGACAACCGCAAGCAGATCTTCGAGGAGCTGCTGTGGGAGCACCAGGGCCTCAACGAGGCGTTCTCGCCCTCAAGCTAGAGCACAGCCAGTGCCAAGGTTTGCCTGAACCACCGGCCTCTTTTGTACCGGTATCTGCTGTTATCAAATTCTAACAAGTAGTTTATTTTGTGCAGCTGCTTGCCGGAAGCCCCCGAGGAGGACCTCGCCGCCCAAGTCGCCGCACTTAAGGGTAAGCCGCACTGACCGCTTTGTTTTCACTTGTAACCCCTTTTTTTTACTAAATCCATGCTTTCCGGAATGTAGATGCCAAGGAAGATCTTACCGCTAAGCACGCGCGCGAGCTCCAGGCCCAGCGGGAAGAAACCGCCAAGCTGAAGGATCAACTGATCCAGGCTGGTGTAGTCGATGCACATGCACCATGCTCTCGGGGCCTTGGGGTCTTCATCTTTTTTCTTCTCGACCAGCACCGTATTGGCCAGCCACTCAGTGTGTAGCACTTCCACGATGAAACCGGAAACTAGCAACTTCATGACCTCCTCACCAATGATTTTCCTCCTATCTTCAGCAAACCGGCGCAAAGGTTTTCTCACCGGCTTCGCATCCTTCCAGACATTCAGAGAGTGCTCAGCCAACTCCCTCGGCACACGCACCAAGTCATCAGTAGACCGGGCGAAGATGTTCCGATTCTCACGGAGGAAGTTGACGAGCGCGCTTTCCTATGCCTCACTCAGGCCAGCACCGATACGAATGGTGCGCTCTAGGTAAGCCGGATCTAGCACGATGTCCTTTGTCTCCTTGGTTGGCTTGAAAGCCGGTGTGCCCAAGTTACCACTCATTGCCGCTAAGTTGAGCTGGGAGGATTGAGCCAGCGCAACAGCGGTTTGCATTCTCCTCTTTTCCTCTGCTATCACTAGCGATTCGGCCAGATTTGATCCGTCGGACGCGGCTTCGAGCGACACTTTGAAGTTTCCAACCATAGTTAAGGGTCCCTTGGGTGCCGGCATCTTCATCTTGAGATACGCGGTATGAGTGGAGGCCATCAATTTTGCTAGTGTCGGTCTCCCAAGTAGCGCATGGTAAGGGCTGTCAAGGTCAACCACCTCAAACAAGATGTTTTCGACGTGACAATTTTCACGCCCTTCGAACAGCACATCTACCCGAACCTTGCCCAGGATAGTCCCGGAATGATACCATGGAAAGTAGTGTGCGTCGGTTCCAGCATGTTTGGTGTTATGCCAAGCGTTTGCATGGTGTGCCGGTACATGATGTTTATGCTGCTCCCATTGTCCACCAGTGATGTCTACGCACGCTTCTACTCCTGTAGACAGTGTTGGGCCTCCAAGAGCAGAGGTTTGTAGAACAGCAGCAAGTTTCCCTTAAGTGAATCACCCAAGGTTTATCGAACTCAGGGAGGTAGAGGTCAAAGATATCCCTCTCAAGCAACCCTGCAATTACGATACAAGAAGTCTCTTGTGTCCCCAACACACCTAATACACTTGTCAGATGTATAGGTGCACTAGTTCGGCGAAGAGATAGTGAAATACAAGTAATATGGATGATTGTAAGTAGTAATTGCAATCTGAAATAAAAATGGCAGCAAGCAAACATGTAGCAGAACTTGTTGGAATCGGTGTTTCAATGCTTAGAAATAAGGCCTAGGGATCATACTTTCACTAGTGGTCACTCTCAACAATGATATCATAAAGGAATATAAATATAAGCACTTCACTATGCTATTCTGAACTACTCTCTGGCGGGATAACGAACACTAATTCACCGTGTAGGGCTGCAAAGAAAACCTTAAAGATGTATTCCAAGTACTAATAAACACCCCACGCTGTCACTGTGAGCATTCATAGGAGGTACTAACACACCACAATTTCATAGAGACATCCAACTCAAATCATAACTCAGTGAATAAGTATTCTGTGAAATATAGCCTAAGAGACCCACACGGTGCACACAATGTCACCTTTACACACGTGGGACAAGGAGTCTCCGGAGATCACATAAGTAAAACCCACTTGAATAGCATAACGACATCTAGATTACAAAGCTCATCATGTGGATCTCAATCATGCAAGGCTGTTCATGAGATCATTGTATTGAGGTACATGAGAGAGAGAGATTAACCACATAGCTACCGGTAAAGCCCTTAGCCTCGAGGGAGAACTACTCCCTCCTCATCATAGGAGACAGCAGCAGCGATGAAGATGGCGGTGGTGTCGATGGAGATGCCTTCCGGGGGCACTTCCCCGTCCCGGCGGCGTGCCGGAATAGAGACTTCTGTCCCCCGAATCTTGGCTTCGCGATGGCGGCGGCTCTGGAAGGTTTTCCGTATCGTGGCTTATTTCCTTAGGGTTTTCACGACGGAGAGACTTTATAGGCGGAAGGGCAGCCTCGGAGGGGTCCTGGGGGACCCACACCATAGGGGGGCGCGGGCCCCATGCTGGCCGCGCCGCCCTATGGTTACGGCCCCTCGTGGCCCCACTTCGTATGCTCTTCGGTCTTCTGGAAGCTCCGTGGAAAAATAAGACCCTGGGCGTTGATTTCGTCCAATTCCGAGAATATTTCCTTTGTAGGATTTCTGAAACCAAAAACAGCCGAAAACAGGAACTGGCGCTTCGGCATATTGTCAATAGGTTAGTGCCGGAAAATGCATAATAATGATGTAAAGTGTGTATAAAACATGTGAGTATTGTCATAAAAGTAGCATGGAACATAAAAAATTATGGATACGTTTGAGACGTATCAAGCATCCCCAAGCTTAGTTCCTACTCGCCCTCGAGTAGGTAAACGATAACAAGGATAATTTCTGAAGTGACATGCTATCATAATCTTGATCAATACTATTGTAAAGCATATGAGATGAATGAAGTGATTCGAAGCAATGGTAAAGACAATGATTAAACAACTGAATCATATAAAAAAGACTTTTCATGAATAGTACTTTCAAGACAAGCATCAATAAAACTAGCATAAGAGTTAACTCATAAAGCAATAAATTCTTAGTAGAAAGTTTTGAAGCAACACAAAGGAAGATATAAGTTTCAGCAGTTGCTTTCAACTTCAACATGTTTATCTCATGGATAATTGTCAACACAAAGTAATATGATGAATGCAAATAAGCAAGTATGTAGGAATCAATGCACACAGTTGACACAAGTGTTTGCTTCTAAGATAGAAGGAAATAGGTAAACTGACTCAACATAAAGTATAAGAATGGCCCTTCGCAGAGGGAAGCATGGATTGCTGTATTTGTGCTAGAGCTTTTATTTTGAAAACATAGAAACAATTTTGTCAACGGTAGTAATAAGTCATATGTGTTATGTATAAGATGTCTTATAAGCTGCAAGCCTCATGCATAGTATACCAATAGTGCCCGCACCTTGTCCTAATTAGCTTGGATTTTCATGGATTATCATCGCATAGCATATGTTTCAACCAAGTGTCACAAAGGGGTGCCTCTATGCCGCTTGTACAAAGGTCTAAGGAGAAAGTTCGCATTGGATTTCTCGCTTTTTGATTATTCTCAACTTAGACATCCATACCGGGACAACATAGACAACAGATAATGGACTCCTCTTTAATGCATAAGCATTCAACAACAGATAATATTCTGATAAGAGATTGAGTATTGTTGTCCAAACTGAAACTTCCACCATGATACATGGCTTTAGTTAGCGGCCCAATGTTCTTCTCTAACAATATGCATACTCAAACCATTTGATCATGATAAATCGCCCTTACTTCAGACAAGACGAACATGCATAGCAACTCACACGATATTCCACAAAGGTGAAATAGTTGATGGCGTCCCCAGAAACATGGTTATCGCTCAACAAGCAACTTATAAGAAATAAGACACATAAGTACATATTCAATACCACAATAGTTTTTTAAGCTATTTTTTCCCATGAGCTATATATTGCAAAGACAAAGAATGGAATTTTAAAGGTAGCACTTCAAGCAATTTACTTTGGAATGGCAGAAAAATACCATGTAGTAGGTAGGTAGGTATGGTGGACACAAATGGCATAGTTTTTTGGCTCAAGGATTTTGGATGCACGAGAAGTATTCCCTCTCAATACAAGGCTTAGGCTAGCAAACTCAAGTATGAACCGGTACAGAAAAACTTACATAAGAACATATTACAACCATTATAAGACTCTACACTGTCTTCCTTGTTGTTCAAACCCTCACCAGAAAATATCTAGACTTAAAGAGACCAATCATGCAAACCAAATTTCAACAAGCTCTATGGTGTTTCTTCATTAATAGGTGCAAAGTACATGATGCAAGAGCTTAAACATGATCTATTTGAGCACAACAATTGCCAAGTATCAAATTATTCAAGATGTTATACCAATTACCACATGAAGCATTTTCTGTTTCCAACCATATAACAATGAACGAAGCAGTTTCAACCTTCGCCATGAACATTAGGAGTAAAGCTAAGAACACATGTGTGCATATGCAACAGCGGAGCGTGTCTCTCTCCCACATAAAGAATGCTAGGATCCGATTTTATTCAAACAAAACGAAAATAAAAACATACAGACACTCCAAGTAAAGCACATAAGATGTGACGGAATAAAAATATAGTTTCACTAGAGGTGACCTGATAAGTTGTCGATGAAGAAGGGGATGCCTTGGGCATCCCCAAGCTTAGATGCTTGAGTCTTCTTGAAATATGCAGGGATGAACCACGGGGGCATCCCCAAGCTTAGAAATACAAGTAATATGGATGATTGTAAGTAGTAATTGCAATCTGAAATAAAAATGGCAGCAAGCAAACATGTAGCAGAACTTGTTGGAATCAGTGTTTCAATGCTTAGAAATAAGGCCTAGGGATCATACTTTCACTAGTGGTCACTCTCAACAATGATATCATAAAGGAATATAAATATAAGCACTTCACTATGCTATTATGAACTACTCTCTGGCGGGATAACGAACACTAATTCACCGTGTAGGGCTGCAAAGAAAACCTTAAAGATGTATTCCAAGTAATAATAAACACCCCACGCTGTCACTGTGAGCATTCATAGGAGGTACTAACACACCACAATTTCATCGAGACATCCAACTCAAATCATAACTCAGTGAATAAGTATTCTGCGAAATATAGCCTAAGAGACCCACACGGTGCACACACTGTCACCTTTACACACGTGGGACAAGGAGTCCCCGGAGATCACATAAGTAAAACCCACTTGAATAGCATAACGACATCTAGATTACAAAGCTCATCATATGGATCTCAATCATGCAAGGCTGTTCATGAGATCATTGTATTGAGGTACATGAGAGAGAGATTAACCACATAGCTACCGGTAAAGCCCTTAGCCTCGAGGGAGAACTACTCCCTCCTCATCATAGGAGACAACAGCGGCGATGAAGATGGCGGTGGTGTCGATGGAGATGCCTTCCGGGGGCACTTCCCCGTCCCGGCGGCGTGCCAGAACAGAGACTTCTGTCCCCCGAATCTTGGCTTCGCGATGGCGGCGGCTCTGGAAGGTTTTCCGTATCGTGGCTTATTTCCTTAGGGTTTTCGCGACGGAGAGACTTTATAGGCGGAAGGGCAGCCTCGGAGGGGTCCTGGGGGACCCACACCATAGGGGGGCGCGGGCCCCATGCTGGCCGCGCCGCCCTATGGTTACGGCCCCTCGTGGCCCCACTTCGTATGCTCTTCGTTCTTCTGGAAGCTCCGTGGAAAAATAAGACCCTGGGCGTTGATTTCATCCAATTCCGAGAATATTTCCTTTGTAGGATTTCTGAAACAAAAAACAGCGGAAAACAGGAACTGGCTCTTCGGCATCTTGTCAATAGGTTAGTGCCGGAAAATGCATAATAATGATGTAAAGTGTGTATAAAACATGTGAGTATTGTCATAAAAGTAGCATGGAACATAAGAAATTATGGATACGTTTGAGACGTATCAACCAGCACCTTGCTGAACCGGACTCGCGACGATGGCCCATGCATGATTGGGTCCACCACGAGAGCATATCCGCCCAGATTAGGCATCACTTTTGGATGATCTTTGAATGACCAAGTCAGTTCCTGATCTGACCACAGCATGTATTTTGGTACCGCCGGTATCACCGCGTTCACTTCCATGGAACAGCGATGCCGTTCTCTTGGCTCTTTTACAAACATAACACAACACAAATCCGGATCATGGTAAACGTTCCGGCCCAAAGGTGCCGGCAGTGGAGCTTGGTTATTACCGGTTTGGCTGAGCATAAACCGGTTGCGCGTTTGCCCCGGTAAGCGGTGGCGGTGGCGGCAACTTCTCGAAACCTTGGTCTCTGGCATCTTTCATCATGCCTCTCTCCATCAACCTCTTGGTCCAGGAGCAATCTTTTGTCAAATGGTTCGCCGGCCTTGCCGGATTCGGCGTGTGCCAACGGCACGGCTGGTCCATAGCGGACTCCATGGTATATATTTTTCCTAATCTTGCCACGGTTTCTTCTCAACCCATTGCTTTTTTGGACCCGCCCACGGCTGCAATCCAGTTTTCTGTCTTTGGCTTCCGCCAGCGCAGGAATTGTCCTGCACTACGGCCACTTGTTGCATTCCATACCTCTGATCCGGAAAATCTTCCCTTCTTTTGTTGTGGTGGTTGTTCCGGTATTGATCTTGGCGTGGTTGACTCCTTTGCACTGGTTCAGCTTGAACTGCCGGCTGCATCGGATCTCCCAACGCGTAGCTATCTGCCACCCGAATCATTTCAGCAAAAGTGGTTGGCATTTTTCTCTACAGCTTTTGCCACGGTGGTGAGCCTCTCTGGCATCCATTGCAGAACCAAGCAATAGCTTGTGCTTCTATCACTCCTTCACAGGAGTTCCTTGTGGAGTTCCACCGGGTTAGGTAATCCTGGTCTGTTTCGTTCTCGCGCTGCTAGCACAAGGCGAGTTGTTGCGGTCTGTTTGGCCTGCGGTACGTGCTACTGAAGTTGCTCACGAAAGCTTCCTCAAAATCAAGCCATCCATTGATACTTCCCTTTGGAAAATTGTTAAGCAAAATACGTGCCGGTACTACCAGGAAGGACGGTATGATTCTCACGGCCCAGCGCTGGTTTCCTCCACCAGCTGCGGTTCCTCCGCCCCCAGCGACGTATACAGCTGTCACATAGTCCGCGAGCCAATCTTCCGGCTTCGTGGTGCCATCGTATGTTTTTGTGTCCCGTGGCAACTGAAAGTTGCGCACTGGTGGTTCTTCTCTCATGATCCGCGGGCCAAAGCATTTAGGACCCGGAGGACCCTCAGTCTCGATCATTTCGGAAAGGTGTACCCTGTCCAGCCTGTGCCTCGCATCCTGGTCTGGCAGGCATCTTTCTCCAACACGTTCTCCCAGTGGGTTCCGGTAAACTCTTTCCATTCCGGAATCGGCTTCATCATAACGTTCCGGTACCGCGGCCTTTCCCTGTTGTTACCTTGGTGGAGGCATTTCCTCCTCAGCATAAGCAGCTCTTGCCGCTTGATAATTTTGCCCGGTTTCACCTTTACCGGCATAAGAATTTCCAGCATAGCCTTTTCCGGTATAGCCACGATCTGCCCCTTGGCTTTTTCTACCGGCATCGTGTTGCCCAACTTGTTACTTTCCGGCCAGAACCGGATCGTACACAGTCATCTGATGTGCATTCGCACCATTTTCTCTTCTGTCAGGATGGGAGGATGATGCATGCCCATGTGAATTTCTTCCGGCATTTCTTGCCGAGCGAACCGATTTCGACGCTAGAGCCGCTTTGTTGACGCGAGCCAGCTCAGTGTTTTGTGCCTCAATCTGATCAAGCAACTCTCTTACTCGATCTTGCTGTTTTGCCAAAGCCTCACTGTGGTGACCCTGCATACCACTGCATGTTGTAGTATGCCAGTCGTTGATATAACATTCACGAAGTACCAATCCGCAAATATTACATCCCTCAAAGTAGTACAACAAAACATAGCAGGTCCATAACTCATTCATTTATTATTACAAGCAAAATATACATGTCATCTCGGAGTTCCTCTTGGGTCCTAGGAGGAATATTCCTGGGTTCGAGGCGAACCCGACTCAACTTACAATATAGAAGTCTTACCAAGTTATACATTTATTCTCAACGAGCAGTTAAGTACTAAGTGTTTGTACTGCTCGGATACTACTACTATTATATAGGTCTACGCTTGTTCTCCTCCGGAACCCTCCCCGGTTCCGTAGACTATGAGGTAGTCAACTCCTTCTATACCTCCGGAGAGGGCTGGTTCTTCATAGCAGATGTCTTCTGCTCCTTCGGGGTTGTCGCTGTCCTCCTCAAGTTGATTCAGACAATATAAGCAGGGGATTTAAGAGTGGTATGAGTACGAGCGTACTCAACAAGTTCATTATAGAAAAGAGGTGTTTAATGCACTAGCTACGATATCAGACTAGAAAGTCTAATACCAATGCAGGTTTTGGTAATCATTTCTTCAAAAGGTTGCTTTTATTCCGAAGAACTATGTCCGTCAGCCTTCACCGGTTTACTAGAACTTCATGGAGTTCCTTTCCGGCAGCGTTCGCAGTTCCAAATCCCGGAACAGGGAGTGACAAGTCACGATTCATTACACTCTGCAGAGGTGTGTTGCTTTACCCATAAGAGATCTTAACCTTGGTGCCAACCGGGCAGCTTTCCCGTCCACACTTCCTTTGGTGTGAGGCCCGGTATAAGGTCATAGCCAATCATATTCCTCCGCTACCTCATACACCCACCCGTTGTTACAAACTCCAACCCTGGGTCCTCGCCGGTGTTCTTATACCAATTAAGGATGGCCCCCGACCACGACAACAGTTCTGGGCTTACTACCATGAACTCCTTCGCTGAGAGATGCAACCCATCATAGACCACATTACCGTGGGGAACGTAAGGCTTCCCCAGCCTACCGCTTGCTCCTCGGGCTACAAGTGTACTACGGACAATGCCGTGGGGACTTAAGGCTTCCCCAGCCTACCGCTTGTTCCCTTGGAATACAAGTGTCTACGGTAAAGCGCATTCGTTGATGTACAAGAGGTGGAAATACAATTGACTATTCCATCCCACTCCAGATCTTATGGTTAACATGGGTATTACGGCACAAGAATCACTGGATGACATTTGTTGTTTAATCCTAGATGGATATAAACCCATTGCAATGGAACCTCCACCATGTCAACACAGTCCATGGTTCCATTACCAACCACATAGTCATATTCATAGTTATGAAAATAGTGTTTTGCCTTTTTATGCACAAGTGAATAACATAGTACTCCACAAGTAATTTGATAAAAATACTCAAATGACATGAGCAAGCGATGAACTTTCCTGAAGACTGCAGAGTGTTGCAGTTGGATGGTGTGGACTGACCCTTGTCCTCTGTTGCTGAAAAATAGCATCATTGTCCGATAAGGGCAATGGTTAAAAAAGCAATTATGCATGCTTTCCATTTTTAGGGTTTGTTTCCCCCCTTTCCGATGCTTATTATTTCATGTAAGAGGTAATTACTAAGAATGATTTAGGGATACTCTGTTTAGGGTAAAATACCACCTTAAAATGTTGTCAAGGTGTTTTTTAAAGTCCAAAAGTATTTATGGACTTATTTTATCATTTAAAATAGAGTGGGTAATTGTTAATGAATTAAATATTCATCAAATTATGACTTATTCCTATTTGTCTCCAAAAATTCCTTTTTATATTTTATTCTGATAGGGAATTTTATGCTGAGTAGTTTTCATATTTTTAATTATTTTTTTAGAGCTATATTTATTTTATGAAATTTTGTGAAAGCTTTTAACTAAATGGGAAATTATGAAATGTCCAAAATGCCCTCGGGCCCACCTGTCAGGGTGAACCCGAGTGGGTTGGGCTCAACCCCTTCGACCGGGTCCGGCCCACTCGGTCGCCCTCACTTCTTCTCCTTTCCGCGTCGTTTCATCGAACCCTAGTTCCCCGAGCTCTGGCGACACGCGGTCGCCGCCGCCGTCACCGAATTACCCCGGCCGTCTCCGACCATCTCTGGCGACAAGATTGGTTGCAAAAGAATGGCCGCTCGACGGCGCACCTATCGGTCCGCGTCGATCTGCGCTTCATCGCTGCCACCGTTCGCCCCTAACTCATTTGCGGCACGGCCGCAAAGGTGGGCGGTGATGCGTCGCTCGCCGGTGCTCCTGGTGCTGTGACGTCGCCGTGCCCTACCGTGGTGGGGCCGGGCGCTGCGGCGCAGTCGTGGCCTGGCCTGGCCTGGCACTGCCGTGCCCCCGGCTTGTGCCGCCGTGGCCGCCATGGACGCGTCCGTCGACCTGCTTCACCAGTAAGTGTTCCACCGCCTCCCCTATCTCTCCAGCGCTTCTTCTTCCTGTTCTAGCTCTAGCTATGGCTGCTCCTCCTGTTGGAGATGCCGCCATGCCGTGCTGCTGCTGTATGCTTAGCTCTGCCTTGCTACTGCCATGGTTACTGCTGCTGTGCTGCCCTACTCTACCTAGTGGCTATGCTTAAGTTGTGCTATCCTTGTTATGCATGGTTCTGTGCAATTTTTATAAGCGATGTGCTTGCTTATGCTTGCATTTCTTGCTTGAAGCTATCCCTGTGACTCCATTCTTGATACTACTCCTGCTAGACAATCAAGTGTATTCAATTTCCTTGCCCTGGCTTGATGACTGTGTATAATCCTTGCAAATCTGCAAGAGCCAGTGCCCCTGGAATGTTGTGTATAGGGCTGTGAATCTTGGAAATGCTCTATTGAGCATAGCTGCGCCTATACATCTCCATCCCTTGATGGTGTGTTTCTGGATATAATCATATCTAGCTTATTTACTTATATGTGTGCAATTGTTCATGTTCTGTGGCTGTTTATTTCATATGGTTAATGTGTTGGTGCTAGGTTTGGCTTTGACATGCTCTGTCATGCTCTAGCAAGTCTCTGATGATCATATGATCATCAGTTGCTTGTTCATGGCTACTGTTCCATGCTTGTGTCTCATGGTTGCCTTTCCTTTGTGTCTGTGTGACACCCTGACCTGTGCTAGTGCATACTGGTACTTGCTCAAGCTATTGCTGTTACTTGCAATGATCCATTGGATCATCTGCAAGGTTCTGATGGATGGTTATCTTGAGTATATTATTTATTTGTGTAGATTGTCATGATTTAATGTATAAATAAGATGAACTGCTTGCAGTGATGAATCTTATGATTAATTTGTTTGAGCTAGAGGGATGCCAACAATTGTTGGGGACCCTAGCTCACTCTGAATCCATCTGGGTGATGATGAAGTGGCTGTACTGGATGGTTTGTGGGTTTGAGGTGGCCCTGACAGCATTCTGATGATGTCCAAGGGTAGCTCCCCCTCTGTGGCTTTGCTATGGCTTTCCAATGCTTTCTGGTTGATCATGCTTGACTGCCAGTAGCTTTTGGTGTTGAAAAATTAAATAGACATAATCTGTCTATAAATCTGATGGTTTAGTGAGTGACAAGGTATCAACTTGTCAATGCCTATGGATTGTAGGCTAGGGTTTAGTTGGAAGTAGAGGGTAAGTAGATCTCGAAGGTTTCAGCCGAAAAGTACTCGACGATTATGAAAACTAGGGTTTGTAGACAATGATTCGATTCTTTCTTCGTCCCTCGGCTCCCCCTTTATATAGGAGGTAGAGCCGAGGGATTCATGCTATACAAGTTACAGAGTCCGGGACGGTTTCTAACTCATCCCGCCAGATTACAAATAACACTTCCTATTACAACTCTTGACTTTCCTTGGTATATCTTGGGCTCCCGAATCTTCTTATTCTTCGGGTAGTGGGCCTTCAGTAAACCCCGGGTACTATCTTCGGCAGGCCCATTTGGGATGCCTATGTCAGTAGCCCCCGAGATTTTGCTTGAATCGTAGAATCAGGGAAAATCTCCACTGTTTATTTTTACTCGAAAGCTTTAACTTTTATTTATATTTCTTCACATAAAATTCTATATTGTACAGGGATAATGGTAGTTGGGGCTAGTTCATCTGACGGATCAGGTACTAGTTAACTGCTCTAGTGGCAATCCGCAAAAACCTACTTCAAAATCACGTCCCTGGACATGATCTCGGGATACTGGTGTAAACTTCGACAGGTGCCGCTTAAGGTCTTACCATTCTGTCGAGTCCCAGTCAAATTTATCGGGTACCTAACGCGTCCGTTAGGATTTTTCTTCGTATCTGTTGATACGGATAAAAGTAAAAATGTGACGCAGTCTTCGGCGATGCCACGCCCAGCAGAACGGATCTGGGGTCTTACCTTCGCAAATTTGCGGCATTCAGAAATTGATCGCAACTTCGGCGTTCTGAGAATATATTGTCGAGTGCTTTTCCGGCTGTTGGAATGGCACATTTTATCGAGTCAAATATGACTTATATTGCTCTCCCGATGGGAGTATATGTAGAGTTAATTATAACTCGAAATATACTCTCTTGCTTTTCTATTTTTCCTTTGTTAATTCCATCGGGCACGCGAAAAGCGTTCCCGATGGGAGTAGCCCCCGAGGCTACAACCAAGAACTTGTGCTTGGTTGTAGGCTCAACATTTTAGTCCACCCTGTCGCTATATTGTCATTATTTCCCAATATGATCTCTTTCTTCTTCTTCTTTTTTTTTTATCTCTCGGGTGCGCGAACAGCGCTCCCGATGGGAGTAGCCCCCGAGGCTACAGCCAAGGACTTGTGCTTGGTTGTAGGCTCCCGCAATTTCTATATTGCCATACTCGAAATTTTACTTTTTGTCAAAGTAGCCCCCGAGCGTTTGGGCAAAAACTTGTATTTGATCAAAGGCTCCCGAAGTATTTAATAATTCCTCCTATCGCCAATCTTTTTTTTTATTTTTCTTGTCGACATTCTTCCCTTAATGAAAAATGCTTCATCCCTGTTAGTAGTCTTGATTTTTCTGCCTTGTGGGTCCATTGTTTGTACCATGTTGACACGTCGTGCAAGTGGGGGACACACGTCCGCCGCTTTTTCTGGCGCACGTACGGTAACGCCTATCTCAGTAAAAATACCTTTTTACCCTTGTATCTAGGAGATCTTTTGCACCACATGATTTCTTCATCCAACGGCACACTGCTTCACCCGATTCTTATATAAACCTTTCTTCAACCTCCGTTCATCCCCTCGCTTGCGCCGCTCATCTGTTCCTCTTCGCAAAAGCTTCCCCTGCGCCCAACTCTCTCTGATCTTCCGCACTTACGAGCATTGCTCTGCCCATTGCCATTGATGCCACCGCGCACGCGACTCACTCGCCACAGTACTCCGGAATCCAAGATGGCCGCCGAGGATCTTGAGTGGGAGAGATCTAAAATCTCCAACCAGGACATCAACATGCTGAAGAGGCTTGGCCTCATGAAGAAGGAGGACGCCATCCGCTTTCCCAGCGAAGAAAGCTACCCCAAGCCTCCAATGGAGTACCGGGTTAGTTTTGTTGATCACCTCATCCGCGGCCTTTCGACCCCAATTCACGATTTCCTCCGCGGCCTTCTTTTCGTTTATGGGATTCAACTGCACCAGTTGACCCCCAATTCCATCCTTCACATTTCTATTTTCATCACACTTTGCGAATGCTTCCTCGGAATCCCTCCCAATTGGGCTCTGTGGAAACGCATTTTCTGCCTCCGCCGCAATGGCTCCCACAACGTCACTTATAACATAGGTGGCGTTGTTATCTGTGTTCGTACTGATGTCGATTACTTCGATGTCAAATTTCCTGATTCTGTCCAAGGATGGCGCAAAAAGTGGCTCTACATTCACGAAGAAAGCGCCAACTCTGTTGAACACAACATAATTCCTTTCGACGGAAATGCCAGAATTCAGCGTCGCCGCTCCTGGGATGCCGAAGCTTCCGAAGAAGAGAAAAAGGCGACAGAGGCACTCATGTCTCGTATTCATCAGCTTCAAAACACTCGAGGCAAAGAGCTGTCTGGTGTTCAAATCACTGCCTACTTCCTTAGGATTAGAGTGCAGCCTCTTCGTGCTCGCAAAAATCCCCTTTGGACGTACTCGCGAAAACGACGCCAACGAGAATCTCCGATGATCTTTCCTCAAAGGACTTGGAGAAGTTGATTCGAAGACTTTCTCGCTCGGGCAAGGACCCTATTCCTTCCTCTTGTCGCGTGGAACCATACAGCTCCGCCAATCCACTCCCGAGGTATTTTGTCTTCCCGAGTTTTTATCTTGTTCCGCACTTTCTCTCGCACCTCATTGTATTGTCATTTCTTTAATTTTCCTTTTGTCACTATTTTTTACAGAACCATCCTACTATGACTTCCCTTCCTCCTCTTCCCGAGGGTGGAGAAGTCGAAGAACAAAGCTATCATTGCCGAAGATACTCAAGGTTCTGCTATTCCCGAAAGTGAAGTCGCGGGTTCTCACAAATCTGCGGCTTCCCGTGAAAAAGAAATTGAGTCTGAAGCCAGTGAGTCGACACAATCCCTTCCTCCTGCTGTTTCCCCAAGGAACAAAAGGAAAAGGAATGATGCCGAGGATTCTGGCACCTCTAAGGCTGAAGAAGTTGTTCCTTCCCATCCGAAGGCAGCTTATGATCCTTATATTGAATCCCTCGTCAGCTCGTAAGTCGTCTTTACTTCTCCCTCTTTTTGTACTCAAAATATTTATCTTGTCTTGTTTTTTATGCTGCCGATTTTTTGATCAACAGTGATGACGAGGAAGAAGTACCAACTGTTGACGTAGCTCCTCGAACGAGCACGTCACGCACTGTACTTGCCTCAGACACACTAGTTGAAGGAGAAGAATCTTCGCCTCCTCAACAAAATGTCGTCACCACTACTCCACCATCAAGCCCCCTTGCTCCTTCACCAAAAAGGTCAAGGGTTGAAAAGATTGTTGAACCTGCCCCTCGGTTGGGCAGTTCGCCGACTCTACTCTTAGATGATGTAAGTTTGTCGATATCTATATTTTTTATTTTGCTTTTTTCACGCCTTCTCGCTCTTTTTCATGCCGATGTTTCTCTTGCTGTGTTCGTCTTGAACAGCCCATGATCAAAGAGCTTCTCCGCATCGGATCCCAATTTATTGGGTACCGTGAATATGCGAACAGAGCCGAAGGTAACGACTTCTATGCTTGCCGTTTTTCCTTGGCTTTTTGCTCCAGTTGTTTGTCGCGATTTTTGATCTTTCTTCTCTCTCTTTTTCATATCTCGACAGAGAAACTTGCAGAGGCCAACGAACGTGCCGACGCACTTGCTCAAAAACTTGAGCAAAGTGAGGCGGCTCGCAAGAAAGCCGAACTCGCTGCTAGCGAAGCCAAGGCCGAAGCTGATGAAGCCAAGGCAAAAGCTGCTGGTGTCGAGGAACTGCAGAAAAAACTTGAGGATGCTACATCTGCCTTAAACGAGCACAAAGCTGCGCAAGCTTCTCGTGAACAAGGAATCCTCAAGCGCCTGAAAACTCAAAGTCGCCGCACTTTCGGTAATTTCTTGATACCTTCTATTTTTATGAGAATCGTTGTTTCTTGTCTTTTGACTAATGCTTTGTTTTCTTGACAGCCCAAACAAACCAGGATTTTGATCTGACGAATCCTGTCGATGACCCGCTCCTTGACGCACTTTCCTATCTGGAGCTTCATGGGTCCGAGATTCGTGAAGGTGTGTCGAATGCTAACGCAGTATTGTCGGCATTGTTCCCCTACTTCTTCCCGAAGAAAGAGGAGCCTGCGACTTTCCTTAACCTTGCCAAGATGTTCAATTCACCGGAAGACCTTGGACTGAAGATGCGTCAAGAAAATATGAAGGTTGCCGTTGAGAACACCGTCGCGTTGGTTGCCGATGTCGACAGACTATTGACTGGATGAAAGTTGGCGACACCGAGCAGATAGAACAATCAAGGTGGAAGTCGCTGATTAAGGCAGCCAAGCCCAACACAAAGAAGATCTTGGCCTATCTCGGGATTAAACCAGCGTCGACTCCTAGCTCGTCAAGGCCGGAGGTCTAGTTGCATGTCTCTGTTTTTCTTTCTGTTTCTTTTGCGCTTGTCGCCAAAGTAGTTATTTGGCGACACGTACTTCCTTAGCTCCACTGTAATGCCCTTGTAATTATTCCAAGAGATTAATGAAACCTCTGTCTTTGCTTGTTGTTTGATGTTGTCTTGTTTAAATTTCAGTTGATATTTGATAACTATACTCCATCTTCCGCTCCTTCCAATGTTTCGCCTTCTTCTTCTCGCGCGAGGAGAGCTTTTGCTGAAACTGCACCTGTCGACGATACCTTGTCGCAAGAACTGGATGAACTTCGACAGCAACTTCAGTATGCGAAGAAGCAAACACTTGTGATGATGGAGCAATCTCGTAAGTCATCTGAAGCCGAAAAAGTTGCTCTTCAGCAAGCTCGCGAGGCCATGGCTGCTAAGGAAATTGCTGCTTCCGAGGCTGAAAAGGCGACTACTCGAGAAAATTTCATGCTCGAATTGATGAATGAAGCCAGCGCAGATATGTTGGGTATGCTTGTTTCATCCTCCGATATTTTTCATCTTCATGCTATGTCTCTTAAAGGTTTCTACTTCGTTGTTTTGATAGGTTCCTTTACTGATGCTGCTGCCGAGGAAGAGAGGGTAAATGCTAGGACGAACCTCCTTGTTAACCTTTCCCTGGACCATGGTTCTTTGTTTTGGGCTACCCCAGAGAGGACCCGCCAAATTGTCAGATTTCAGGATCGCACCTCTCAAACTCGTGATTTCCTTGACTTCTGTACCAAGACCTTGTCCATGGTTTATAACTCCATGTTTCCTCGGAACATTCAACCAAAAACTCTTCCTGAATTGATGGAAAGATTCAAGGATGCTCGCAGTATCCATGATTTTGTCAAAGCTCAATTGGTAGCTGGCGCCAGATTTGCTCTTATCATGCTCCAGATCTGCCACTCAAATCTTGACCTTACCCAAGTTGTCGCGAAGGTTCATCAGAAGGTAAAACGTCGAAGGGTTGGTATTGACCGAATTAACACGAAGGTTTCGCCTATAGCCGAAGAAATGATTGAAGACCTTCTTCGGATGGACGCCGACTTTTTGGCCGATGGTCACTATGCCGATTTTCTTGGCGCTGCTCCTGAAGAAAACAGAGTTACCCTTGATGACATACTGAATCAAGACTAGTTATTTTCCTCCTGTAGATAATTCTTCTTTGTGACCCATGACTGTGATTATATTGTGAAGCAATCATTATATTTGTATGTTTGTCTAGCCCCCGAGTATTTCGGTGACTCTTTACTGTATTTGCATATTGCGAGGTTTTGAACCAAGGCATTTATGTATTTATGTCGGATATGAACCCCCGAGCTTCTTTATTGAGTACTATTTTGTATTTTTACTGACTCACGAGGTATTTTAATACCAAGGCAAGGTTTTTTCTTTTTTGATGAACTATATTGAAATTCGCTAACGAAGTATACTGGCCTTTGCACGCCGTGGAGTTTTCCTTCTTCTTCTCTTTCGACAACTAGCACCGTGCTCACCACTTGGGGCGTGGCTGCGATATACAGCAGGAGAGGTTCCCTTTCTTTTGGCGCCACCAAAATTGGTGGTGTCGAGATTGTGCGCTTTAAATCCTCGAGAGCTCTGTCGGCTTCTTCGTTCCATTGGAATTTATCTCCTTGCTTTATCAGAGCGTAGAATGGTAACGCTTTTTCACCCAGCCTAGCGACGAATCTGCTCAAAGCTGCGACTCGCCCAGTTAGCTGTTGTATTTCTTTCAACTTTGTTGGCTTCCTCATTGTTACGATAGCTTGTATTTTATCGGGATTTGCTTCGATCCCTCTTGCTGAAACTAGAAACCCCAGAAGTTCTCCTGCTGGGACGCCGAAAGAACACTTCGTCGGGTTCAGTTTGAGGCAGAACTTATCAAGGTTGTCGAAGGTTTCCTTGAGATCCTCGATCAGCGTTGCCCCCTTTTTTGATGTTATGACGACATCATCGATGTATACTTGCACGTTCTTCCCAATCTGTGTCGCCAAACACTTCTGCATCATCCTCTGATATGTTGCTCCCGCATTTTTTAGACCAAAGGGCATTGTTCTGTAGCAAAACACGCCGTAAGGTGTAATAAACGCGGTTTTTACTTCATCTTCTTCTTTCAATCTGATCTGGTTATAACCAGAATATGCATCCAGGAAGGAAAGACGTTCACATCCAGCCGTGGAGTCGATAATTTGATCGATCCTCGGGAGGGGAAAGTGATCCTTTGGACAATGTTTATTGAGACACGTAAAGTCGACGCACATGCGAAGGACCTTAGTGTTTTTCTTCGGCACCAGCACAGGATTTGCTACCCATGTGGCTTCTGTGAATATCTCTTTGATAAAACCAGCTTCTTGTAGTCAATTGATTTCTGACAGCATGGCTTTGCGGTTTGGTTCCGAAAAACGCCGCAAAGGTTGTTTGATTGGTCTCGCTAGTGGATCCAAGTTTAGGTGGTGCTCGGCAAGTTCCACAGGTACTCCTGGCATGTCAGCTGGACACCATGCGAAGATTTTCCAGTGCTCACGGAGGAACTCGACGAGCGCGCTTTCCTATGCGATATCCATGTCGTTTGCGATAGATGTCGTCTTTTTCGGGTCTGTCGGGTGAATCTGCACCTCTTTTGAATTTTTCTCGGTACTGAAAGTTGATTCTTTGTTTGGCCTTCCAACGTCCGGTGCGTCGTAATCAGTCATGCTTTTTGACGCCAAGTACTCAGCTTGCATCCCGAAGGTTTCTGACAACCGGTGAAAATCCTTGTCGCACTTATCGGCTAAGGCAAAGCTTCCTTTGAGTGTGATTGGTCCCTTTGGTCCAGGCATCCTCCACAACAGGTATGTATAGTGTGGCACCGCCATAAATCTAGCATATGCTGGTCGTCCCAACAGAGCGTGGTATTGCGACGGAAAATCCACGACTTCAAATTCGAGCCTCTCGATTCTATAATTTTCTCGGGTCCCAAACTGAACGTCGAGATTGATCTTTCCCAGTGGATAACTTGGTTTCTCCGGTGTGATGCCGTGGAACCTTGTGTACATTGGTTTCAAGTTTGCTAAGGATATGTTCATCTTCCTCAATGTATCTCGCATACATAAGGTTTAAGCTGCTGCCGCCGTCTATGAACACTCGAGAGACATCAAATCTGCGATAGCTGCCGCGAGAATAAGTGCTGACTGCCCGGTCGAGGAACTTGCTGCGGATGATCTGCTATTGTGAAGCCGATATCTTGTCCTCGACCAATTAAGGTACTCAAGCTGTTGGTGGAGGCATTTTCTCTGCCATAAACACATGTCGTGAGATTACTTTCTGAGCTCTATTGGACGGCCTTCCTTTCGAATCATCGACACCTTTGCTCCGTTGGAGTTAGGATCAACATCCGGGGGGCGTGGAGGTGCTGCCGCTATTCTGAGCTGATGCCGATTGTCGTCTGTCATCGTGGGAGGAGGCGGCAAGAGAATCTCGCTTCAGGGTTCTCGACGATTACTCTGTGCTGCCCGCGCATGAGCGTTCTCGCATACCGCAACATTGCTTGAAAATTTCGACAATCTTTACGCAAGTGCCCGACTGTCTTTTACCGTTCTTTGTCGAGGAAAAAATGCATCTGGCACGGTCCATTCATCATCTCTTCAGGGGACACGAAAGGCCTTGGGAACCTAGGCCCGCTATTTTGCCTGTTGCGTGAATCATCCCTGTTATCACCTCGCTGTTCATTGCTTCTCTGGTAATCATCTCTATTGCTTTCTCCTGTATTTGTCCGAAATCCTGCCGAAATTTGTCCCTGGAGCGTCGTAGTTACGGTACTGCCGAGGAAATCTTCGCCTCGGTTGATAGTTTCGACCACGGTCCTCCTCTGGCGACCTGTGCCGTTTGTTGTGGACAGCGTCTTCTCCATCTGCCCATTTATTTGCTATCTCCATTAACGCGGATACAGTCTTTGGATTGGTCCTTCCCAAGTCCTCGACAAAATCTCCACGCCTGACTCCTGCGACAAACGCATCTATTGCTCTCTCGTCAGATATATTTTCTGCCGAGTTTTTGATGATATTCCACCTTTGGATGTACTTTCTCATTGGCTCATCTGGCTTTTGTCGACATGCTCTCAACTCCTCTAACGACGCGGGTTTTTTGCACGTGGATCTGAAGTTCTTGACGAACACATCCTCGAAACTTTCCCAGCTGTCGATGGATCCTGGAGCGAGTTTCTTTATCCAAGATCGTGCGGCTCCACTTAAATGTACCTGGATGCTTTGCATAGCTGTTGCCCTGGTTCCTCCTGTCAGCTTCACCGTCTCCAGATAGTCGACTAGCCAATCCTCTGGATCTTGGAGGCCGTCGAACTTTTTGAAATTATCGGGTAACTTGAATCCTGAGGGGACTCGAGTTTTTCGGACTCTCCTCGTGAAGCATGGTAAGCCGCACATATCCTCGTCATTAAGTTCTGGAGATTGCCGATGATCCCTTCTGCTTTGCCGCGCTCTGTCGACCCTTGCTTGTGCTTCTTTGTGTCTCTTGCTCCACTTGGTCCTTCGAGTCTTGCCGTTGTCTTGCTGCAGGTCGTGGACTATTTTGCCTTGCCGCTCCTTCGGGAGGCGTTGATACAAACGCTGTCCCCATAGCTCCAACTCCTGCTACCGCCATATTGTACAGTGTTTCCCTTGGATCACCTGGAGGTGGTTTAGATGCAAGGATAAAAGCATGTGTTGCCATATACCCAGCCTCTGGTGTCTTAGGGATGATGTTTCCTCTTGTATCTATCGACATAAAGGACATGTCGAGGTTTTGGACCAAGTGCTCTCTTTACGCCGGGTATGTGTTGCAGCCTTGATCTTGCTCTGTTCCGCGCCTCCCGGTGGCTATCACCCGTAGTTCTAGATTGTCGACTTAGATCTGCCCTTCTCCTGCTGGATGCAGAAGCTGCCTCCTTTCTCCTGTTCAACTCAGCTGTCTGTTTTTCCAATTCCCTGGCAGCTCGTGCGAGCCTATATTGATATGCTTGTAATTCCTCTGGTGTGGCCGTGGTAGCCATTGGTTCTGTACCGTTCATAGCTCTCGCGGCTCTGTCCCACGCTGCTTGCGAAAGTTGAACTCTATCTCGCGGCTCTGGCCCGACGTATTTGTTGCCCAGGCCTTGGCGCAGATTGGAGGGATCGACGTATGGATTTCCCAAACTGTCGAAAGCCTCAGATGTTTCCTCTTGATCTTCAATGGCATAAATCTGATGATACTTTGTACTCAGATCTATGTTGGGTTTGGTGACATCATCGTTGAGATTGATGAAGACCTTGCCCACTGTGAGAGATTTGTCGATGAAGTCGTGACTGTCGACATCGCTTGAGCCATCGCTTATATATGAGTCCGCAGATGACTCAAACGACATGTCGTTGAAGATCTTGGCGAGTTTCTCTCTTGCTCTGGTGCTGAAGTAGCGTGTCGCCGAAGTTTCTTCTTCTCCTGACTCGGTTGACGATGCATAGCTTGCAAAATCAGAATCGACCGCCGACGATCCCGACGAAACCGGAATCTCGACACGATACGATCCTTCCTTCTCGACGCGAAAGTGAAACCTTCCGAACGTCATCTCCATGGGCTCCGCCAGATACGCATATGCATCCAAACGGGAGGGTGGGTGAGGAACAAAATCGACAAGACCAGCGGCGATCTGTTTGCCTCGATCCATTGTGTTGCTTGCGGTTGACGATGTCGAAGATCTTGAACGTGCCATCGAGATCAGATCCTTACGCCTCTAGTTCCCACAGACGGCGCCAATTGACAAGGTATCAACTTGTCAATGCCTATGGATTGTAGGCCAGGGTTTAGTTGGAAGTAGAGGGTAAGTAGATCTCGAAGGTTTCAGCCGAAAAGTACTCGACGATTATGAAAACTAGGGTTTGTAGACAATGATTCGATTCTTTCTTCGTCCCTCGGCTCCCCCTTTATATAGGAGGTAGAGCCGAGGGATTCATGCTATACAAGTTACAGAGTCCGGGACGGTTTCTAACTCATCCCGCCAGATTACAAATAACACTTCCTATTACAACTCTTGACTTCCTTGGTATATCTTGGGCTCCCGAATCTTCTTATTCTTCGGGTAGTGGGCCTTCAGTAAACCCCGGGTACTATCTTCGGTAGGCCCATTTGGGATGCCTATGTCAGTGAGCCCCTAGTTGCTAGGTGAGTTGGCTAGACTGGTAGTGCATCAAATCCTTGCTGGATCATTTGATTGACAGTAGTTGTGATACACACCAGATGATGATACACATGGGGTATTCCTACCCTCTGGCTTATGTGTGATGCATATGCTTAATTATGAGCAAAACAGATGCTTGCACATGATCCTCTTTGTATACCTCACTCCAGCTCCTAGAATATGTGTTGATGTAGTGGATTTGCTTCTGGTTGATGGCTTAAGCTTGCCCTGCTCCTCCTGGCTAGCTTGTGCTTGCTCTAATCCATCTGGTGCTTGCTCACAGTTAACAGTTCTTGGTGGAACTGTCCCTGGATGGTTTCTGGTGGTTTGCTGTTCTTCCTGTTCTAAGTGTTCTTGCTGTTCTTAGTGTTCTTACCCTTTGAGCTTGTCGATGGAATGGCTAGGGTTTGGCTGCTGAAAAGTTAATATATGTCCATCTCCTTGCCTCTTTGGTCGACAACAGGGCCTGGCACCATTTTGGTGACTCCCCTGGCCGTGTGTGCTAGTGTGCATGCACACAGCCTTGTGAGTTGCCTGTGTGGTTCCATGTTGGAACTTGGGATGTTTGTGGATCAGCTCGGCTGATCTTGATATTATCCTCTCAATTCCATGTTTCTTTTATTAACATGCCAAGTGGCAATGCCACTTGGCATAATGATCTGCTTTATGTTGTTGTTCTATTTTGCAGGGTTCATCTGGATGATCAAGTGTTGATCAAGAACCCGAGGATAATTAGCTAGCTTAGCAAATTATACATATCTTTGTAATTTTGTATTTCTTTTTTTTATTTATGTGATTTCTGTAATGTGTTGTAATTCTAATTATTCATGTGAATATTGTAAATGACTTTGTATCATGTGTGTTAATCAATAAAGCTCAAGGTTTTTCTAATGAGCTTTAATTATATGTTGTATTATTTAATATACTTGATTATTTATATTTGTTTAATAATTGATCTCATTTTGAATTATGACATGATCAAGTGTTGTTTGAATTTTGAAATTCAAACATACTTAATTGAATTTAATCATGCAACTTAAATTAGAGGTACACTATTCCCCTCTCTTCTCAAAAACCCTGATTAGGTGGAGTTAGGTCCAAGTCTATCGCACTCTCGAAACCCTAACCCTGTAAGGTGTCGAGAGAGAAACTTGTCCCCCTTCGATGCAGTTTTCTTTTAAAAGCGCGAAATTTCCCCAGATTTTATGATGCAATGCACTCTAAAAATCTACCTCTCGATCGTCTCTAAACCTGGGACATTACAGCCTTTCCTCCTTAAAGAAAACTTCATCCCGAAGTTGTGGTTGTAATACCTGAATAGTTCTGGATATGACTTTCTCAGATCTTCTTCTTTTTCCCAAGTGGCTTCTCTCTCAGGATGATGCTTCCACTGAGTCTTGCGGTACTTTATTGCTCTATTCCTAAGTTGTTTCCAATTTTCTTCAAGAATCCTAGCCGGCTTCTCGATGTATGTCAAATCTGGTTGTAGCTCTAGCTCATCATGAGATACTGGCTCATCTGGAGTCTTCAAACATTTTCTGAGTTGTGACACATGGAACACATTGTGTACCTGAGCTAACCTTGCCGGTAAATCCAATTCAAATGCTAATCCTCGGTTCCGACTCAGTATTTTGAAAGGTCCGATGTATCTAGGGCTAAGTTTCCCCGTCACTCCGAATCTCTGGAGACCTTTCATCAGACTTACTTTAACATATACCATGTCTCCAACTTTAGGCTCCCATGTCCTTCTCTTTTGATCTGCATAACTCTTTTGTCGGCTTTGAGCTATTTTAAGCCTATCTCTTATGATGTCGATGATCTGTTGCTTTTCCTTAACATAATCTGGATTAAACTCTTTGCTTGAACTTGCCTTGTACCAACAGATAGGTGATCTGCACTTTCTTCCATACAGAGCTTCAAACGGTGCCATCTTGATGCTGCTTTGATAGCTGTTGTTGTACGAAAACTCTGCTAAAGGTAAATGTTCTTCCCATGATCCTCCGAAGTCTAGGGCACAAGCCCTAAGCATATCTTCCAATATATGATTTGTCCTCTCTGTTTGTTCTCCCGTCTAAGGATGATACGCGGTGCTATAGTCCAACTTGGATCCTAAAGCTTCATGTAGTTGTTTCCAAAATGCTGATGTGAAAACGGATCCTCGATCTGACACTATCTTCTTGGGTACTCCGTGTTTACTCACAATCTCCTTGATATACATATCGATGAGTTTATCTCCTTTGTCCTGCTGGTTTACTGCTAAGAAGTGTGCACTCTTCGTCAACCGGTCCACGATTACCCATATCATGTCCTTCTTTTTATTGGTCATGGGTAGTCCGGTGATGAAATCCATTCCTATCTCTTCCCATTTCCATTCTGGGATTGGTAAAGGTTGCAACTGTCCTGTCGGACTCTGGTGTTCAGCCTTCACCCTTTGACATGTATGGCATTCTGCCACGTATTGTGCTATCTTTCTTTTCATGTTATTCCACCAGAACAATTCCTTAAGATCCATGTACATCTTTGTACTTCCTGGATGTATAGAGTACGGTGTTTGGTGTGCTTCCCGGAGTATAATTTCCTTAATCTCATCAATATCCGGAACGCAAATCCTTTTCTGAAACCATAATGATCCTGACTCTCCTCGGTGAAATTCTGATGGTCTACCCTCATCAATTCTTCTCATCTCCTCTACGATGAATGGATTGTCCAATTGACCCATGATTATCTCATTCTTTAGATTAACACTTAGTTCATCGGCTACTTGTAAAGCTGATAGTCCTTCATGAGCTTCCTTCTCCCAAAGTTGTATTTGGGCTTGACTTATTTCCTTCTTCAACTCCGGTGCTATTTCTTGTTCAACTCCTCCAGTGCTCTTCCTACTCAAGGCATCTACTACAACATTAGCTTTTCCTGGAGTGTAATTGATGGTCAAGTCATAATCCTTGATTAGCTCCAGCCATCTTTTCTGTCTCATGTTGAGTTCTTTCTGAGTGAAGAAGTACTTGAGACTTTTATGATCAGTGAGGAGCTCACACTTGGCTCCATAGAGAAAATGTCTCCAAGTTTTTAGTGCAAATACGACCGCTGCTAGCTCTAAGTCATGCGTTGGATAGTTCACTTCATGAGGTCTGAGTTGCCTCGATCCATAAGATATTACTTTCCAATCTTGCATGAGTACGCAACCCAATCCATGTTTGGATGCGTCAAAATACACGATGTAGTCCTTGCCAACCTCTGGAACTGCTAACACCGGTGCTGTGGTGAGTTTTTCCTTCAGAGTCTGAAAACTCTTCTCACACTCATCAGACCACACAAATGGTGTGTTCTTCCTTAACAACTTAGTCATTGGTCCTGCTATCTTAGAGAATCCTTCGATGAATCTCCGATAGTATCCTGCTATTCCTAAGAATCCTCGGATTTCTTTGACAGTCTTTGGTGCTTCCCATTCTAAAACTGCTGCTACTTTGCTTGGGTTTACTGCTATCCCATCCTTGCTAATAACATGACCAAGAAATTCTACTTGATCTAGCCAAAACTCACACTTGCTGAATTTGGCATAGAGCTGATGTTCTCTTAGTGTTTGCAACACTATCCTAAGATGTTCAGCATGTTCAGCTTTATCCTTGGAATATATCAAGATATCATCGATGAATACAATGACAAACTTGTCTAGACATGGCATGAAGATCTTATTCATAAGATTCATGAAGATTGCTGGGGCATTGGTTAATCCAAAAGGTACTACTAGGTACTCATGATGTCCGTACCTTGAGACAAAGGCAGTTTTCGGAATGTCTTCCTTCTTGATCTTTATCTGATGGTATCCTGATCTCAGATCAATCTTGGAAAAGACTCCTGCGCCTCTAACTTGATCAAACAGATCTTGTATTCTAGGAAGTGGATATTTGTTCTTGATAGTAACATTATTCAGGTTCCTGTAGTCTCCGCACATCCTTCGACCTCCATCTCTTTTATCCACGAATATTATAGGTGATCCCCATGGTGAGATACTCTCCTGAATGAATCCCTTCTGTTCTAAGTCATCCAATTGTTCCTTTAGTTCCTTCAACTCCTTAGGCCCCATCTTGTATGGTGCCTTAGCAATCGAAGCGGTTCCTGGGATTAGGTCGATAGTGAATTCTATCTCCCTATCAGGTGGCATTCCAGGTAATTCCTTAGGAAAAACATCCTGGAATTCATTAACTACGGGTATATCCTCCATTTTTGCTTCCATCATACTATTCAACTGTAACTCTACTTCTATCTGGGTATGCTTATCTCCTTGGTAAATCATTCTGCCTCCATCGGGGCTTTTTAAAGACACTGTCTTGTTTGCACAGTCTATCAAGGCTCCATTTGCCTCTAACCAATTCATACCAAGAATGACATCTATGTCCTTCATAGGTAGAATGAACAAGTCTGCGTCGAACGTGCACTTATTGATCATAATGACCTGTCCTAGTTTGGTGTGGGTTACTACTATCGTTCCCCCCGCAGAAAGTATGGTGATAGGTTTATCTAACTTAGTGCAACTAATCCCATGTTTGATGATAAATTGCTGAGAAATGAATGATGTAGTTGCACCAGTATCAAAAAGTACTTTGCCAGGATGAGTGAGTATCTAAAGCGTACCTATCACTGCTTGATCGGAGTTCACCACCTCCTCCAAGCTAGTGCAGTTTAACTTTCCGAAGGGCTTCTTATTTTTCCAGCTCCCTCCGGTATTCCCGCTTCGGTTTCCTCCTCGTCCTTACTGTCCTCCTCCATTCTTTTTCTTAGGGCAATCCCGAAGCATGTTCCCCTCCTGGCGACACCCAAAACATATTATTCTGGGCTTCTTACAATCCTTGGAAAGGTGCCCTGGTATTCCACAGTTTCGACAAATTATCTGGTTTGCAGGCTGGAATCCTTGATTCCTTCTTTTGTTGTTGTTGTTGTTGTTGTACCTTGGCTTGAAACTCAAGCTGGTATTTGGCTTGTTGCTGACAAATCTCTTAGGCTCCAATTTGTCCTTTTTCCTCTTCTCCTCTTGCAGTTGTTTGAAGTCATCTTCAAGAGTGATGGCTGCATCCACCAACTCCTGGAATTCCGTAGCTCTCAACATCCTGAGTTGTACCTTGAACTGAGGATTCAATCCTCGCATGAACCTTTTCTTTTTCTTGTCCTCGGTGTTGACCTCCTCTACAGCATACCGGGACAATCCAGAAAACTCCCTTATGTAAGTCAGGATAGCCTTATCCTTTTGCTCGAGACTCTCAAACTCTCGATGCTTCAATTCCACAATACTTTCAGGGACATTGGATTCCCTGAACTTTCGTTTGAACTCCTCCCACGTGAATACCTTCTCAGCCGGATAAACGGCTACTATGTTATCCCACCAAGATGCGGCAGGTCCACACAACAGATGTGTTGCGTATCTGACCTTCTCCAGGTCGTTGCATCCCACCGTATTGAGCTTTCGCTCAGTATCCATCAACCAATCCTCCGCGTCCATGGGTTCTGGCGCGTATGCGAAGGATATTGACTTCGTATTCTGGAAGTCTGACAAAGTAATTCTCTGATTTTCTGGTCTCTCCACCTTGTTCTGCTGCAGCAACTCCTGAAACAACTTATTCTGCTGCTCCATGGTCACACGTTGCCTTTCCTCCAACATTTGCATGTATTGGAGGAAATTATGCTGCGTCATGGGTGGTGGTGGTGGTGGAAACTGGTTTCTGGCGGCTTCATCCGCCTCCTCTTTCTGTTTTGCCTCGCGCTCGAGGCGCTGTGCTTCACTCTCCTCGCCCGTCGCTCCCGACATTTCCCCCTAGTTCTGCAACACAAAGTGGTACTCATAGTTACTCCATGCGCAAGTTTTCTGAGCTCAACTTTGTGCACAGAACTAGTCATGCAATGGAAATCAAGAAGCAAACCCAAATCATACAAAACATATACCATGTATAAACATACTTAAGTGGTTTATTACAATACTCCGTAGTAGTGTGAGTATGCAAACTCACTTATTAAAGTATATTTACAAATTTCTACAAATATTACATACTACAATACATGTGGTACAACTGTATTGTAGTCTCGCCTCCCGTGGTAGTCTCTAGTCGTGCTTCACTCCCGGTACATCCCATGCTTCCATCCGGTCGAACGTGTAGTCCTCCTGACAGAATCTGGAACATATGGTCTTCCAGTCGGCTGGTAATCAGAATCAGAGGATGATCCCAGGGAGAAATCTGTGTTCATGAACTGATTATTCAATGCAGCATAATCCATCCCTGGGGTGTACTCCCCTGTGACCCCACCATAGGCATTCCCACCATCTGTATCCGACTCGATCAGTATCGGATACTCCTCATAGTCTCCTCTACTATACTGATGGTTTTGAAACTGGGTTGTGGCGTCCTCATCCATCTCAGGATTACATCTAACTGGATCACTATAGGTTCCCATATAGGATCCCCAACGCCAACATGTAGAATTCTCAATAGGAGTCACGGAACGCTGATGGTTTCCGGATTCCTCTCCGCCCTCATATCCTTCTTGGGAGCTACTAGGAAAGTACCTAGGTGTAATAGGTGTGGTTTGTTGTTCTGGATGGTCAATACTAATGAAGTCACCAGCTGAATAAACTGGTGTGTGAACCTCACCCTCCATTGGTTCCTTTCCCTTCGTCTCCTCCTCGGGCTCAGTGAATTCTTCCAACATTGTGTCAATTGCCCCTGACAGATGTCGGTTCAACTGAAAATACAACGTCAGTAGGTGATGTCTACTTCCCCCTCCTTTTCCTGTAGACAGTGTTGGGCCTCCAAGAGCAGAGGTTTGTAGAACAGCAGCAAGTTTTCCCTTAAGTGGATCACCCAAGGTTTATCGAACTCAGGGAGGAAGAGGTCAAAGATATCCCTCTCATGCAACCCTGCAACCACAAAGCAAGAAGTCTCTTGTGTCCCCAACACACCAAATAGGTGCACTAGTTCGGCGAAGAGATAGTGAAATACAGGTGGTATGAATATATATGAGCAGTAGCAACGGTGCCAGAAAATAGCTTGCTGGCATGTAGTTGATGGTGGTAGTATTGCAGCAGTAGTAACACAGTGAAACAGTAAACAAGCAGTAGTAACGCAGCAGTATTTAGGAACAAGGCATAGGGATTAGACTTTCACTAGTGGACACTCTCAACATTGATCACATAACAGAATAGATAAATGCATACTCTACACTCTTTTGTTGGATGATGAACACCATTGTGTAGGATTACACGAACCCTCAATGCCGGAGTTAACAAGCTCCACAATTAGATGTTCATATTTAAGTAACCTTATAGTGTAAGATAGATCAAAAGACTAAACCAAGTACTAACATAGCATGCACACTGTCACCTTCATGCATATGTAGGAGGAATAGATCACATCAATACTATCATAGCAATAGTTAACTTCATAATCTACGAGAGATCATGATCATAGCATAAACCAAGTACTAACACGGATGCACACACTGTCACCATTACATCGTGCAGGAGGAATAGAACTACTTTAATAACATTGCTAGAGTAGCACATAGATAAATTGTGATACAAACACATTGCAATCATAAAGAGATATAAATAAGCACCTCACTATGCCATTCAACAGTGAATAAGTATTCTGTGAAATATAGCCTAAGAGACCCACACGGTGCACACACTGTCACCTTTACACACGTGGGACAAGGAGTCTCCGGAGATCACATAAGTAAAACTCACTTGACTAGCATAATGACATCTAGATTACAAGCATCATCATATGAATCTCAATCATGTAAGGCAGCTCATGAGATTATTGTATTGAAGTACATAGGAGAGAGATGAACCACATAGCTACCGGTACAGCCCCGAGCCTCGATGGAGAACTACTCCCTCCTCATGGGAGCAGCAGCGGTGATGAAGATGGCGGTGGAGATGGCAGCGGTGTCGATGGAGAAGCCTTCCGGGGGCACTTCCCCGTTCCGGCGGCGTGCCGGAACAGAGACTCCTGTCCCCCAGATCTTGGCCTCGCGATGGCGGCGGCTCTGGAAGGTTTCTCTGGTTTTCATCGAACGTCTCAGGGTTTTCGATCCAGGGGCATTATATAGGCGAAGAGGCGGCGCAGGAGGGCTTCTGGGGGGCCCACACTATAGGGGGGCGCCCCCCCCTTGGCCACGCCGGGGTGTGGTGTGGGGCTCCCAGGGCTTCCCTCTGGCGACTCTCGGGTGTTCTGGATGGTTCCGGGAAAAATAGGAACCTGGGCGTTGATTTCGTCCGATTCCGAGAATATTTCGTTACTAGGATTTCTGAAACCAAAAACAGCAGAAAACAGGAACTGGCACTTTGGCATCTTGTTAATAGGTTAGTTCCAGAAAATGCACGAATATGACATAAAGTGTGCATAAAACATGTAGATAACATCAATAATGTGGCATGGAACATAAGAAATTATCGATACGTCGGAGACGTATCAGTAGGTTTCGGCAGTTATCCATGTACTTAGCGGCTTCTGCAGGTTTGCGCTTTGCGAACTTAAAGTGGTTCAGCATAGGGTCATCTTCCTCCTCCATATGAGGAATATGTGCGAATTCGGAACCAATAAGCTCCTTGGTCTTATGTTCCCGAATATCTGTGATGGATTTCATTATGGCTATGTGGTAGGATGTTTGGATAGTTCTAGCCTCACCTGCTGGCATCACTACACTCATTCCTAGGGATTCTGGAAGTTGTAACCCTACCCTACACTTTGCCAATAATGTACCGTCGTAGTACATGTATTTCTTTACTCGGATTTGGGGATCGCACCCAAACTCGAGTAACATCGCACGGAGAATATCTGCGAATCCTCCGTCATATTCATTCAGGGTTGATTCCATCACTTTCACGTTACGTCCTGAACGTGAACTTGCCATAGTTGGCTGTAGATAAGAAAGAGTATAATATTAGTAATGATTCATCATAATAGAGGTAATAAAGAATTATCGCACTAAAAGATATGATTGTTTTATTCTCAAGTGAATATATACCATATTTTTAGAGAATTCTTTACTAATCCTATTTGACTCCTAACGTTCCGTCCCATTTACTAGGTTCCAACCTAGGGTCAAAGCTTTTGCTCTGATACCAACTGTGGTGACCCTGCATACCACTGCATGTTGTAGTATGCCAGTCGTTGATATAACATTCACGAAGTACCAATCCGCAAATATTACATCCCTCAGAGTAGTACAACAAAACATAGCAGGTCCATAACTCATTCATTTATTATTACAAGCCAAATATACATGTCATCTCGGAGTTCCTCTTGGGTCCTAAGAGGAATACTCATGGGTTCGAGGTGAACCCGACTCAACTTACAATATAGAAGTCTTACCAAGTTATACATTTATTCTCAACGAGCAGTTAAGTACTATGTGTTTGTACTGCTCGGATACTACTACTATTATATAGGTCTACGCTTGTTCTCCTCCGGAACCCTCCCCGGTTCCGTAGACGATGAGGTAGTCAACTCCTTCTATACCTCCGGAGAGGTCTGGTTCTTCATAGCAGATGTCTTCTGCTCCTTCGGGGTTGTCGTTGTCCTCCTCAAGTTGATTCAGACAATCTAAGCAGGGGATTTAAGAGTGGTATGAGTACGAGCGTACTCAACAAGTTCATTATAGAAAAGAGGTGTTTAATGCACTAGCTACGATATCAGACTAGAAAGTCTAATACCAATGCAGGTTTTGGTAATCATTTCTTCAAAAGGTTGCTTTTATTCCGAATAACTATGTCCGTCAGCCTTCACCGGTTTACTAGAACTTCATGGAGTTCCTTTCCGGCAGCGTTCGCAGTTCCAAATCCCGGAACAGGGAGTGACAGGTCACGATTCATTACACTCTGCAGAGGTGTGATGCTTTACCCATAAGAGATCTTAACCTTGGTGCCCACCGGGCAGCTTTCCCGTCCACACTTCCTTTGGTGTGAGGCCCGGTATAAGGTCATAGCCAATCATATTCCTCCGCTACCTCATACACCCACCCGTTGTTGCAAACTCCAACCCTGGGTCCTCGCCGGTGTTCTTATACCAATTAAGGATGGCCCCCGACCATGACAACAGTTTTGGGCTTACTACCATGAACTCCTTCGCCGGGAGATGCAACCCATCATAGACCGCATTACCGTGGGGAACTTAAGGCTTCCCCAGCCTACCGCTTGCTCCTCGGGCTACAAGTGTACTACGGACAATGCTGTGGGGACTTAAGGCTTCCCCAGCCTACTGCTTGTCCCCTTGGAATACAAGTGTCTACGGTAAAGCACATCCGTTGATGTACAAGAGGTGGAAATACAATTGACTATTCCGTCCCACTCCAGATCTTATGGTTAACACGGCTATTTCGGCACAAGAATCACTGGACGATATTTTTTGTTTAATCCTAGATGGATATAAACCCATTGCAATGGAACCTCCACCATGTCAACACAATCCATGGTTCCATTGCCAACCACATACTCATATTCATAGTTATGAAAATAGTGGTTTTGCCTTTTTATGCACAAGTGAATAACATAGTACTTCGCAAGTAATTTGATAAAAAATACTCAAATGACATGAGCAAGCGATGAACTTGCCTGAAGACTGCAAAGTGTTGCAGTTGGATGGTGTGGACTGACCCTTGTCCTCTGTTGCTGAAAAATAGCATCATTGTCCGATAAGGGCAATGATTAAAGAAGCAATTATGCATGCTTTCCATTTTTAGGGTTTGTTTCCCCCCTTTCTGATGCTTATTATTTCATGTAAGAGGTAATTACTAAGAATGATTTAGGGATACTCTGTTTAGGGTAAAATACCACCTTGAAATGTTGTCAAGGTGTTTTTTAAAGTCCAAAAGTATTTATGGACTTATTTTATCATTTAAAATAGAGTGGGTTATTGTTAATGAATTAAATATTCATCAAATTATGACTTATTCCTATTTGTCTCCAAAAATTCCTTTTTATATTTTATTCTGATAGGGAATTTTATGCTGAGCAGTTTTCATATTTTTAATTATTTTTTTAGAGCTATATTTATTTTATGAAATTTTGTGAAAGCTTTTAATTAAATGGGCAATTATGAAATGTCCAAAATGCCCTCGGGCCCACCTGTCAGGGTGAACCCGAGTGGGTTGGGTTCAACCCCTTCGACCGGGTCCGGCCCACTCGGTCGCCCTCACTTCTTCTCCTTTCCGCGTCGTTTCGTCAAACCCTAGTTTCCCCGAGCTCTGGCGACACGCGGTCGCCGCCGCCGTCGCCGAATTACCCCGGCCGTCTCCGACCATCTCTGGCGACGAGATTGGTCGCAAAAGAATGGCCGCTCGACGGCGCACCTATCGGTCCGCGTCGATCTGTGCTTCATCGCCGCCACCATTCGCCCCCAAATCATTTGCGGCACGGCCGCAAAGGTGGGCGGTGATGCGTCGCTCGCCGGTGCTCCTGGTGGTGTGACGTCGCCGTGCCCGGCCGTGGTGGGGCCGGGCGCTGCGGCGCTGTCGTGGCCTGGCCTGGCGCTGCCGTGCCCCCGGCTTGTGCCGCCGTGGCCGCCATGGCCGCGTCCGTCGACCTGCTTCACCAGTAAGTGTTCCACCGCCTCCCCTATCTCTCCAGCGCTTCTTCTTCCTGTTCTAGCTCTAGCTATGGCTGCTCCTCCTATTGTAGATTCCGCCATGCCGTGCTGCTGCTGCTGTATGCTTAGCTCTGCCTTGCTACTGCCATGGTTACTGCTGTTGTGCTACCCTACTCTACCTAGTGGCTATGCTTAAGTTGTGCTATCCTTGTTAAGCATGGTTCTGTGCAATTTTTATAAACCATGTGCTTGCTTATGCTTGCATTTCTTGCTTGAAGCTATCCCTGTGACTCTGTTCTTGATACTACTCCTGCTAGACAATCAAGTGTATTCAATTTCCTTGCCCTGGCTTGATGACTATGTATAATCCTTGCAAATCTGCAAGAGCCAGTGCCCCTGGAATGTTGTGTATAGGGCTGTGAATCTTGGAAATGCTCTATTGAGCATAGCTGCGCCTATACAGCTCCATCCCTTGATGGTGTGTTTCTGGATATAATCATATCTAGCTTATTTACTTAGCTGTGGTGCAATTGTTCATGTTCTGTGGCTGTTTATTTCATATGGTTAATGTGTTGGTGCTAGGTTTGGCTTTGACATGCTCTATCATGCTCTAGCAAGTCTCTGATGATCATATGATCATCAGTTGCTTGTTCATGGCTACTGTTCCATGCTTGTGTCTCATGGTTGCCTTTCCTTTGTGTCTGTGTGACACCCTGACCTATGCTAGTGCATACCAGTACTTGCTCAAGCTATTGTTGTTACTTGCAATGATCCATTGGATCATCTGCAAGGTTCTGATGGATGGTTATCTTGAGTATATCATTTATCTGTGTAGATTGTCATGATTTAATGGATAAATGAGATGAACTGCTTGCAGTGATGAATCTTATGATTAATTTGTTTGAGCTAGAGGGATGCCAACAGTTGTTGGGGACCCTAGCTCACTCTGAATCCATCTGGGTGATGATGAAGTGGCTGTACTGGATGGTTTGTGGGTTTGAGGTGGCCCTGACAGCATTCTGATGATGTCCAAGGGTAGCTCCCCCTCTGTGGCTTTGTTGTGGCTTTCCAATGCTTTCTGGTTGATCATGCTTGACTGCCAGTAGCTTTTGGTGTTGAAAAATTAAATAGACATAATTTGTCTATAAATCTGATGGTTTAGTGAGCCCCTAGCTGCTAGGTGAGTTGGCTAGACTGGTAGTGCATCAAATCCTTGCTGGATCATTTGATTGACTGTAGTGGTGATACACTTGGTTTGAATCATGGTTTCCCTGGAATTATCTCTTCTGGCCATGCTACTATTTTGCCAGTAGCTAGTGGCTCATCACCAGATGATGATACACATGGGGTATTCCTGCCCTCTGGCTTATGTGTGATGCATATGCTTAATTATGAGCAAAACAGATGCTTGCTCATGATCCTCTGTGTATACCTCACTCCAGCTCCTAGAATATGTGTTGATGTAGTGGATTTGCTTCTGGTTGATGGCTTAAGCTTGCCCAGTGATACGTCTCCAACGTATCTATAATTTCTGATGTTCCATGCTTGTTTTATGACAATACCTACATGTTTGGGTCACACTTTATAATGTTTTTATGCGTTTTCCGGAACTAACCTATTAACAAGAAGCCGAAGTGCCAGTTCCTGTTTTCTGCTGTTTTTGGTTCCAGAAAGGCTGTTCGGGCAATATTCTCGGAATTCGACGAAACGAAGACCCAACATCTTATTTTTCCCGGAAGCATCTAGAACACCGAAGGAGAGTCGGAGGAGGGCCAGGGGGCCACCACACCATATGGCGGCGCGGCCCCAGGCCTGGCCGCGCCGGCCTATGGTGATGGGGCCCAGGCACCCTCCTGCGCCGCCTCTTCGCCTATTTAAGCCCTTTCGACCTAAAAACGCGATACGGATTGACGAAACTCCAGAAAGACTCCAGGGGCGCCGCCGCCATCGCGAAACTCCAATTCGGGGGACAGAAGTCTCTGTTCCGGCACCCTGCCGGGACGGGGAAGTGCCCCCGGAAGCCATCTCCATCAACGCCACCACCTCCATCATGCTCCGTGAGTAGTTCCCCCATGGACTACGGGTTCTAGCTGTAGCTAGTTGGTACTCTCTCTCCCATGTACTTCAATACAATGATCTCATGAGCTGCCTTACATGATTGAGATTCATCTGATGTAATCGGTGTTGTGTTTGTTGGGATCCGATGGATTGTTACATTATGATTAGTCTATCTATAAAGTTTGTGAAGTTATTGTTGCTGCAATCTTGTTGTGTTTAATGCTTGTCACTAGGGCCCGAGTGGCATGATCTTAGATTTAAGCTCTATATGTATTGCTTAGATTGTATCTACAAGTTGTTTGCACATATTGCTGTCCGGAACCCGAGGCCCCAAAGTGACAGAAATTGGGACAACCGGAGGGGAAGGCTGTGATATGAGGATCACATGTTTTCACCAAGTGTTAATGCTTTGCTCTGGTGCTCTATTAAAAGGAGTACCTTAATTGCCAGTAGATTCCCTTGAGGCCCGGCTGGTAGGACAAAAGATGGTGTACAAGTTTCTCATTGCGAGCACGTATGACTATATATGGAAAACATGCCTACATGATTAATAATCTTGATGTTCTGTCTTAATGCTAATTCAATCCTATCAATTGCCCAACTGTAATTTGTTCACCCAACACTTGTTATTGGAGAGTTACCACTAGTGAAGATAGCTGGGAACCCCGGTCCATCTCTCATCATCATATACTCGTTCTACATGTCATTGGAAGTAGTATCAACTATTTTCTGGTGCCATTACCTCTATGTTACTATTACTGCTGTTGTGTTACTGTTACTACTGCTCTCATACTACTGCTGCTTTCACATCACCCCTGTTAGTAGTGCTTTTCCAGGTGCAGCTGAATTGACAACTCAGTTGTTAAGGCTTATAAGTATTCTTTACCTCCCCTTGTGTCGAATCAATAAATTTGGGTTTTACTTCCCTCGAAGACTGTTGCGATCCCCTATACTTGTGGGTTATCAAGACTATTTTCTGGCGCCGTTGCCGGGGAGGCATAGCTCTACTCATAAGTTCACCTGGGGAGTACACTCTACCTCTCTCTCTGTTTATATTTTATTTTATTTTGTTTTGCTTAGTTTACTTTTTCCTAGTTTATTTGTGCTTAGTTTATTTCTTTCTAGTATTATTTTGCTTAGTTTACTTTTGTCTTGTTTTATTTTTCTTATATACCTAAAAATCCATAAAATTTTGAAAAACCAAAAAATTAAAAACTGTTGTTATGGGAGAAACCACAACCTATTTGGAGCTTATTGAAATATATAATAATTATAGAGAATCAAGAGCGTGTAAAGTCATGAGTGATGTGATAGAAAAATTGAATACAATTGCTAAAATCTTGCTTAAACGCCATGATATAAACTGTTGCTCTCAATAGGATACTAAACATCTTAAATTCCAATGTGGCTTTAGTGAGGAATTTTTAATTAAGAACTATAATTGTAATAGCTATATTCATTTTGGGTTCAAAGAAGTAGAACAATTTGTTTTGTTTATGGGAGCTTCTGAAATAGAATCCTTCATGGCTAAAAACTATGAAACTTGTGTTGTTTGTAAGGACCTTAAAGATTATGTCTCTTCTATCCTTAATTTTTGCATAGAAAGTTAGAGTGATAATCCTTATATCATTGATTATAAAGAGAGACTCATTAATGCACAAGAATGCACTCACAATTTGCAGGAACCTGTGGAAGAAGAAATTGATGAACCTGAAAGCTCATTGGATCAAAAAGAGGAGGAAATTGATGAACCTGAAAGCTCATTGGATGAAAAAGAAGAGGAGAGTGATGAACAAAAGGAGGAAGAATGGATTAGCTACCCATGCCAACCTTCTAATGAGAGTAACTCTTTATCTCTTACACTATTTGATTGTCCCCCATGCTTACCAAAGGAGGTTGAATGTTATGTTCCTGTGGATTCTCTTGAAATATTCCCTATGAGTAAAACTTGTGAGAATAATTATGCTACTGTTATCTATGATAATCCATGCTATTTTAATAAATCTTATGATAATGCTTTGTTTGTGCCTGATATCGAAATGCATGGTACTAAAGGGTTTTGCTTGGCAAATGTTTATGATAAAGCTCTAGATGATGGTCCTATGTTACTTGATAATATTAATTGTACTACTAATGAAAATGGGATTGGAGAAGTCTTGACTTTATCTAGGAGTCCCATATCTCTTGAGATCGATCAATCATCTTGTTATATTATTGATAAAAGTGGGTTTGAAAGTTTTAATCCCACTATTTTTGAGCTTGATAAAAATTATGTGTTTGTGAATCATGAAAAGCATGCTGCATATGATAGTTATATTGTTGAGTTTATTCATGATGCTACTGAAAATTATTATGAGAGAGGAAAATATGGTTGTAGAAATTTTCATGGTACTAAAACACCCCTCTATATGCTGAAACTATTGAAGTTACTCTTGTTTTATCTTCCAATGCTTGTCACTTTGATCTTCACAAATTTATTTGTGTACAAGATTCCTATGCATAGGAAGTGGGTTAGACTTAAATGTGGTTTGAATTTGCTTTTTGATGCTCTCCTTTGCTTCAACTCTTTTTTTTTTGCGAGTGCATCATTAAAACTGTTGAGCCCATCTTAATGGCTATAAAGAAAGCACTTCTTGGGAGATAACCATGTTTTTATTTTGTTACTGTTTTGTTGTGTATTGGAAGTTGTTACTACTGTAGCAACCTCTCCTTATCTTTATTTTATTGCACTGTTGTGTCAAGTAAAGTCTTTGATAGTAAGGTTGATACTAGATTTGGATTACTGCGCAGAAACAGATTTCTTGCTGTCACGAAATTTAGCAGCCCCGTCTGTAGGTAACTCAGAAAAATCTGCCAATTTACGTGCGTGATTCTCAGATATGTACGCAACTTTCATTCAATTTGAGCATTTTCATCTGAGCAAGTTAAGTGCCCCAGAAAAATTCGTCTTTACGTACTGTTCTGTTTTGACAGATTCTGCCTTTTATTTCGCATTGCCTGTTTTGCTATGTTTGATGGATTTCTTTGTTCCATTAACTTTCAGTAGCTTTGGGCAATGTTCATAAGTGTTAAGAATGATTGTGTTACCTCTGAACATGTGAATTTTTGATTATGCACTAACCATCTAATGAGTTTGTTTTGAGTTTGGTGTGGAGAAAGTTTTCAAGGGTCAAGAGAGGAGGATGATATATGATCAAGAAGAGTGAAAAGTCTAAGCTTGGGGATGCCCCCGTGGTTCATCCCTGCATATTTCAAGAAGACTCAAGCATCTAAGCTTGGGGATGCTCAAGGCATCCCCTTCTTCATCAACAATTTATCAGGTTTCTTCTAGTGAAACTATATTTTTATTCGGTCACATCTTATGTGCTTTACTTGGAGCGTCTATGTGTTTATTTTCGTTATGTTTTTGTTTGAATAAAATCGGATCCTATCAATCCTTGTTTGGGAGAGAGACACGCTCCGCTTTTTCATTTGAACACTTGTGTTCTTCGCTTTTAATGTTCATGACAAAAGTTGGAAGCTATTGCACTTGTTGTTATTTGGTTTGAAACAGAAAATGCTTCATATTGTATTGGATAATTTGATACTTGGCAATTGTTTTGCGCTCTCAAGTAGATCATGATTAAGCTCTTGCATCATGTAGTTTAAGCCTATTAGTGGAGAACTACCGTAGAGCTTGTTGAAATTGGTTTGCATGATTGGTCTCTCTAAGGTCTAGATATTTTCTGGTAAAAGTGTTTGAGCAACAAGGAAGACAGTGTAGAGTCTTATAATGCTTGCAATATGTTCTTATGTAAGTTTTGCTGTACCGGTCATACTTGTGTTTGCTTCAAACAACCTTGCTAGCCAAAGCCTTGTACTGAGAGGAAATGCTTCTCGTGCATCCAAAACCTTGAGCCAAAACCTATGCCATTTGTGTCCACCATAACTACGTACTATGTGGCATTTTTCTGCCATTCCAAGTAAATACTTCATGTGCTACCTTTAAACAATTCAAAATTTATCATCTCTTATTTGTGTCAATGTTTTATAGCTCATGAGGAAGTATGTGGTGTTTTATCTTTCAATCTTGTTGGGCAGATTTTCACCAACGGACTAGTGGCTTCATCCGCTTATCCAATAATTTTGCAAAAAGAGCTGGCGCGGGGTTCCCAGCCCCCAATTAATTTAACTTCATTAATAATTCTCTTCACATGTTTTGCTATGATTCTTCAGTAAGCAACTTAATTTTGCAAATAGACACTCCTCCATGGTATGAGATTGTTGGAAGGCACCCGAAGATTCGGTTAGCCATGGATTGTGTAAGCAAAGGTTGGGAGGAGTGTCACCCATAAATACAAACTAAAGTACATGTGTAAACAAAAGAGAAGAGGGATGATCTACCTTGCTGGTAGAGATAACGTCCTTCATGGGAGCCGCTCTTTGAAAGTTTGTTTGGCAAGGGAGTTAGAGTGCCCACTACCATTCGTTGACAACAACAAACACCTCTCAAAACTTTACTTTTATGCTCTCTATATGATTTCAAAACTTAAAAAAGCTCTAGCACATGATTTAATCCCTGCTTCCCTCTGCGAAGGGCCTTTCTTTTACTTTATGTTGAGTCAGTTTACCTACTTCCTTCCATCTTAGAAGCAAACACTTGTGTCAACTATGCATTGATCCTGACATATTTGCTTATTTGCATTCATCATATTACTTTGTGTTGACAATTATCCATGAGATATGCATGTTGAAAGTTGAAAGCAATTGCTGAAACTTATATCTTCCTTTGTGTTGCTTCGATGCCTTTACTTTGAATCTATTTGCTTTATGAGTTAACTCTTATGCAAGACTTTTGATGCTTGTCTTGAAAGTACTATTCATGAAAAGTTTTGCTATATGTATTCTATTTGATTAGCAAACTATAGATCGTTGCCTTGAGTCAATGCATTCATCTCATATGCTTTACAATAGTATGATCAAGGTTATGTAACTAGCATGTCACTACAGAAATTATTCTTTTTATCGTTTACCTACTCGAGGGCGAGTAGGAACTAAGCTTGGGGATGCTGATACGTCTCCAACGTATCTATAATTTCTGATGTTCCATGCTTGTTTTATGACAATACCTACATGTTTTGCTCACACTTTATAATGTTTTTATGTGTTTTCCGGAACTAACCTATTAACAAGATGCCGAAGTGCGAGTTCCTATTTTCTGCTGTTTTTGGTTCCAGAAAGGCTGTTCGGGCAATATTCTCGGAATTCGACGAAACGAAGACCCAACATCTTATTTTTCACGGAAGCATCCAGAACACCGAAGGAGAGTCGGAGGAGGGCCAGGGGGCCACCACACCATATGGCGGCGCGGCCCCAGGCCTGGCCGCGCCGGCCTATGGTGAGGGGGGCCCAGGCACCCTCCTGCGCCGCCTCTTCGCCTATTTAAGCCCTTTCGACCTAAAAACGCGATACGGATTGACGAAACTCCAGAAAGACTCCAGGGGCGCCGCCGCCATCGCGAAACTCCAATTCGGGGGACAGAAGTCTCTGTTCCGGCACCCTGCCGGGACGGGGAAGTGCCCCCGGAAGCCATCTTCATCAACGCCACCGCCTCCATCATGCTCTGTGAGTAGTTCCCCCATGGACTACATGTTCTAGCTGTAGCTAGTTGGTACTCTCTCTCCCATGTACTTCAATACAATGATCTCATGAGCTGCCTTACATGATTGAGATTCATCTGATGTAATCGGTGTTGTGTTTGATGGGATCCGATGGATTGTTACATTATGATTAGTCTATCTATAAAGTTTGTGAAGTTATTGTTGCTGCAATCTTGTTGTGTTTAATGCTTGTCACTAGGGCCCGAGTGGCATGATCTTAGATTTAAGCTCTATATGTATTGCTTAGATTGTATCTACAAGTTGTTTGCACATATTGCTCTCCGGAACTCGAGGCCCCAAAGTGACAGAAATTGGGACAACCGGAGGGGAAGGCTGTGATATGAGGATCACATGTTTTCACCAAGTGTTAATGTTTTGCTCCGGTGCTCTATTAAAAGGAGTACCTTAATTGCCAGTAGATTCCCTTGGGGCCCGGCTGCCACCGGCTGGTAGGACAAAAGATGTTGTACAAGTTTCTCATTGTGAGCACGTATGACTATATATGGAAAACATGCCTACATGATTAATAATCTTGATGTTCTGTCTTAATGCTAATTCAATCATATCAATTGCCCAACTGTAATTTGTTCACCCAACACTTGTTATTGGAGAGTTACCACTAGTGAAGATAGCTGGGAACCCCGGTCCATCACTCATCATCATATACTCGTTCTACATGTCATTGGAAGTAGTATCAACTATTTTCTGGTGCCATTACCTCTGTGTTACTATTACTGCTGATGTGTTACTGTTACTACTGCTCTCATACTACTGCTGCTTTCACATCACCCCTGTTACTAGTGCTTTTCCAGGTGCAGCTGAATTGACAACTCATTTGTTAAGGCTTATAAGTATTCTTTACCTCCCCTTGTGTCGAATCAATAAATTTGGGTTTTACTTCCCTCGAAGACTGTTGCGATCCCCTATACTTGTGGGTTATCACCCTGCTCCTCCTGGCTAGCTTGTGCTTTCTCTAATCCATCTGGTGCTTGCTCACAGTTAACAGTTCTTGGTGGAACTGTCCCTGGATGGTTTCTGGTGGTTTGCTGTTCTTCCTGTTCTAAGTGTTCTTGATGTTCTTAGTGTTCTTACCCTTTGAGCTTGTCGATGGAATGGCTAGGGTTTGGCTGCTGAAAAGTTTATATATGTCCATCTCCTTGCCTCTTTGGTCGACAACTGGGCCTGGCACCATTTTGGTGACTCCCCTGGCTGTGTGTGCTGGTGTGCATGCACACAGCCTTGTGAGCTGCATGTGTGGTTCCATGTTGGAACTTGGGATGTTGGTGGATCAGCTCGGCTGATCTTGATATTATCCTCTCAATTCCATGTTTCTTTTACTAACATGCCAAGTGGCAATGCCACTTGGCATAATGATCTGCTTTATGTTGTTGTTCTATTTTGCAGGGTTCATCTGGATGATCAAGTGTTGATCAAGAACCCAGGGATAATTAGCTAGCTTAGCCAATTATACATATCTTTGTAATTTTTTATTTCTTTTTTTTATTTATGTGATTTCTGTAATGTGTTGTAATTCTAATTATTCATGTGAATATTGTAAATGACTTTGTATCATGTGTGTTAATAAATAAAGCTCAAGGTTTCTCTAATGAGCGTTAATTATATGTTGTATTATTTAATATACTTGATTATTTATATTTGTTTAATAATTGATCTCATTTTGAATTATGACATGATCAAGTGTTGTTTGAATTTTGAAATTCAAACATACTTAATTGAATTTAATCATGCAACTTAAATTAGAGGTACACTATTCCCCTCTCTTCTCAAAAACCCTGATTAGGTGGAGTTAGGTCCAAGTCTATCGCACTCTCGAAACCCTAACCCTGTAAGGTGTCGAGAGAGAAACTTGTCCCCTTCGATGCAGTTTTCTTTTAAAAGCGCGAAATTTCCCCAGATTTTACGATGCAATGCACATCCCTTTCTAAAAATCTACCCCTCGATCGTCTCTAAACCTGGGACATTACACTCACCTGAAAGCGAGTCACACATCTCTACCGCGGCCTTAGCAGCTGTTATTGTTTTATCCGGACTGATGTACTTAGGTTTTTCTACCATGCTCAAAGATACCGACGCACTTTTACCGGAAAGAACTTCCCGGCGCAGATCCTGCTCTAGGTTGCGACCCTTAAGCCGGTTTCCCGCTACTCTAGCATGGTTCGCGCTAACAGAAGCAAATCCATGGGCAGCGTTATACTCACGTTGGGTTAGGTTGAGCTCTTGCTGGGCCTTGACGATGTTCGCCGCGCCGGAGAGCAGCTTCTGCCGCTGCGCCTCCAGTTCAGCTTGAGCCGCGGCGGGGTCGATGTTCTGCGCGATGGGCGTAGCCAGCACGCTCATGGCCGCTTGGAGAGGTGTCTCTGGTGGCGCAGCAGATGTTCCGGCGACGACCTCGTCGCGCTCGGTTGGCGGTTTTGTCGTGCGCGTGGATTTGGTCTGCCCAGCGCCTTTCGCAACAGCTTCCTTGCCGGCGCCTCCCGCGCCAGCCATCAGCACCTCCACGCTGCCGGCGACGCGGTCGGAGCGCCGCCCGCGAGTTGGTGAAGACCTTGGCGGATCCGGCGCCACCAGCACCGGTGAGGGGTACTGGCGCTCCTTGACGGTGCGGAGGTAGACACGGTGACTGCCGAACTCGATGATGCGGCCGTTCTGCGGGTAGCGGCCGCCGTTGGCGAAGCAGCCCGCGTTGTCGTCGATGAAGTCTAGCGAGCTGAGGCGGTAGACGAGGCCAGAGACCACGCGCTCGCCGGAGACGGTGAGAAGGCCCGCATGGATATGAACTCCAGCAAGCGCAGCTGCTGGCCCCATGGTGGGCGCCAACTGTCGTCGTGGTGTAACAACAGATGCCATAGGATGGCTTAAGTTGGGGCCGAATGTGCGCTAGATGATCCGGGGGAGGGTTTGGTTTACAGGGAAAGGAGACGGAAAGAAACCGGTATGTATTCCTTAACTTGACCCTTGGCCAGAGGTAGAAGATGTACAGTACAAGTTTCTTCCTATCTGCTAATGAACAACCTAATTTCTCTCTACTAGATGATTGTGTCGTTGATCCTGAATGAATCACTAAACATGTATCGTTACTTTCCCCTTTCTGTCACTGAGGTTTCGCGGTAGCATGCCGTTCTCCACTCATCCCACCTCTTCCCTTGATTGATTCGAAAGACATGGGTTTTCTGCAGATCATTGAATCGAGGCAAAGAGACAAGGATACAAGATTGCAAAACTCCTATTCAATTCTTACACATATTTATGAGATTAGATGCATATAAGCGCTGCGAGGATTCACCCCAACCCGTAGCCCGTGAGGACTACTCACACCTAATATCAAGATCAGAGATAGAAATCATTGTGGCAAATACTTGGATTGAAAACACAATATTCTTAAAATGATCGCAAATTCTCAAGGAGATCTCTATTACAATAGTGATGACTATGGCTATGGAGGAGATGGGAGATAGAATGGATGAACTACGATGGTGGATCTCCTTCAGTGTGGTGCAGATGGATCTGATGTATGGCGGCTCTATTTGGAAACGAATGGCTCTCCTTTAGGCGTAGGGTCCTACACAGAACTTATAGGATTTGACCTCGGGAAGGCTGCGGTGGTCAGTACGAGAGGACGGTATGGGCGGGACTTGCCCGTACCGATGTCCGCTAAACTCTGGAACCGCCTTTTGATGCCTGGTCAACTTTGTTGTACTTGTGACGCGATTTTCTTCAGTTATTGCAGGTCCATTTTTTATTATGACGTGATTTTCTGCACACCATTCAAAGATAGAAGAGATTGCACATCTTGATAATAACTAGTCATTAGTAGCACACGGAGAGGGAGATTTAATCAATTTCTTGACTTAGCTAAAGGTTTAAACACAAGAAAAATGGTGTATTTCACAGTCATCAAGGGACTCCGGGGAAAAGAGGAGAGAACGAGAGATAACGTGAAGGCAAAGATCGAGGACAAGGAGAGAAAGAGTTAGTCCGCTTCGGACCAGCACAATCTAGCTGAGTAGGAAGAGATAAAGGGAGAGCAAAAGAAAGAGGAAGACTGGGAGGTGTAGGAGCTAAAGAAAGCGTCCTGTCGGCACCTGAGTGTTCATCATCTTGTACAGTATCCACCAGAGCCACCAAAGCAGGACGTAGGGTTGTTAGCCAGAGGGCAGCCTGAACCTGGGTAAAAAAAATGCTTGTGTGTGCTTTGTGTATGCTTTTCCTCCACCTTAACATGATCTTAAGGTGGCCTTGAGACCGGAACGCCTTCGTGCCCACCACGAAAAAGTCAACCTAGCAGTATTAAATAAGAAAATGCATATGAAGCATCGTGCTAGTGCTGGGATGTTTGAGCATTCTTGTATGTACTTCATGTGTATCCTTGTTAGGACTTCTCTTCTTATCTGTAATGCATGTACTATGCATGTATTACCCGTTTCTCATTCTGGGTCGTCAAAAGGATAGAAGAGTCCAGCGTATTTGCACATGCTAGTGTATTGTGATGCTCCCAGTTTTAGGTATTCATTGAAACTTATTTTAACTTTTTTTTGTTTCTTATTTTATCGGTGTCTGCCACTTGACTCTTATCGCTTCAGATCATGAGCTAACAATGATCGTGAACTGTAGTTTGCTAAGCAAACGACAAGTGGAGCTGCTGTTGTAGCGGGTAAGTCACTTTAGTCATCTTTTTTACTCACCAGTGCTATGATTCCTAGGTAGGGCTTTTCCTTGTCTGTACTGTTTCATAAAACCATAGACTATTTCTATGGAGATATAGAAAATTAACACGGACCACTTTTCTAGATCAAGAATGATGCAGATAGAGGTACTGAAAAAGAGAAGGTGTGCCGGGTGAAGAACCTGAGCAGAGAGTGGATTATATCCATAAGTTCGCCCATCTCTCTCTCTGAAGTCTGATTATCCTTGTCTCGTTTCCTATGTGGTGGCACCGTTGACAAGCAGGTGCTTTGAGTGGGGAAAAAGATGCTGACGATGGTATAATTACCAAGGAATACGAAGTCCACCCTTTTAGACTGCTCATAGTGGGAGTAACTTTGCTAGTAACATCACACAACCCAAGACATTTTGGTGACATGGCATGGTAATGAATGAAGAAAGAGAGTGAGGTGGTAACTAGCTATATTACCATAACATCACACACCCCAAAACAAGTTGAGTCTACACCATAGTAAATGACACAATGCATGACACCACATATTAGTTACAACCACTATGGAGGTAGTAACTTAGACTAGTAACATATGTAATGTTACTAGTCTAAGTTACTCTCCACTATGACTAGCCTTATTGTTCGTGGGTAAGGCCCAAAAACATCCAGATGTAGAAATACCGGTCTTTCCCTTTTCAGTCCAAGTCATTAGGCTTGAATTAAATGTGCCGGGTGTTGTATCGTTGGAAAAATCTGATAAGAAAACCAGACTCAACAGAAATGAACAAATTGTTTTTTTCTGGCGCCTTGCTGATTTCAATGAGGATGGAAGATGGGGGAGTGATGAAATGAGTAATACCTAAATAAAAATATCTGACTAACGCCAAATTGCATTTTCAGCTAGATGATATTTAGACGCTCTCATAATTAACTGTTAGGTCCAAGCTTTGATTTCAGGTGCAGGTTTTAAGTAATTTTTGTCGTATTAGCGAGTATTTTTGTTACATGCTTCATGCAATAGATCTTCCCCCTTAAGCTTGCCATAGTGCATAGTATCATATAGTAGTATCATGGGTAGTATTATAGAGTAGTATCATATTTTTATAAATTTATTAAATTTATTGTTTTGTCGAATCAGATCTATTTAGCATTAAATTTTCTCGTAACATGCCCTATTATATAGTATCTACATATGTCACTCTAATCATATCTCTCCTTCTTAATTAGATGCCACATCAGCATTTTTGTGAGCCTATGGTGCATGATACAACCTAAGATACTACAACTATGGTTAGCCTTACATGCTTACCTCTGATACAATAAGAAAGCATTTTTACTGGTTAAATATTAATAAATTTAGTACAATGTATCATAGATTCGTTAGACTAGTCACAACGCATAGTATCATATAGAAGTATCATGCGTATGATACTACTACATATTACTATCTCCACAATGCATGGTATCATATACTAGTATCATAGTTTTCATATATTAATTGCTTTGTAGAATCTCAATGCAAATATATGTACAAGATTTACTTGACATTAATTTTTCTAGTAGTATGTGCTACGATACGGTATCTACCTATGATACTAGTATCATCTCTCTCATCCTTAATTGCACTGCCACATCAGCATTTTGCATGCATGGAATGCATGATACTACCTATGATACTCCCATTGTGGGTAGTCTTAGGATCACCGCCAGCGACCGTGGGTGCTTCGCCTTCCGCGCGCTAGTAATGGCGGAAGGCGCGCCCCAGCTTTCTGCGCCACGCTAATGATGCGTCTTGCATTCCGCACACTTGCGCTGGCGGTGTCGTTGTGGGCTTTAACGCTAGGGCATTGAAGGCGAGACAGCAGCCTAGCCTTTTCCACGCCCACGCCATTGCCATTGCCATCGTCCTAGTCCTCCCTGGCCACCCGCCTTCTCCCGACCTACGCCATGGGAGAAAGCTGGCCCATCCGAAAGATGAGGCACGACGGCGAGGCCGGCTTCTTGTGTGGCGGCAAGAAGCTGCGGCAACGCCGCTATGTCTCGGTGGTGTGTGCGTGCCAGCTATGGGTGGAGGCCGACCGGTGCCATGATCGAATGCTAACCTACCCAGAGGAGGTTCTTGAGAGGGTCACTTTGTTTTGTGACAAATACGGTGTTGAAGTTCCTTCGATGGATGGTAATGTGCCTTATGGAAAATCAACATGGTATGCTTGTGCCAAAAGTGAAAAAAAATGGTGATGACTTCAGAAGAGAAATATATATTTGTGTCATCGATCAAATTAGTCAAAAGCATAATAATCAGTTTGATGAGGTTAATATAGACGTACTGATTGTCAGCCTTGAGTCCGTCAGACTCATTTGCTTCTTTTGATGCACGGAAGGTACACGACTTAGCTGAGTTCTACCCTAAAGTATAGACCCTTTGTTTAAAATAAGTGACTTAATTTTTTCTAGATAGGGATGTATCTACAACCTAAAAACACGTTTAGATACAACCATATCTCGGCAAAGTTGAGCCACTTATTTTTGGACACAGGGACTGTTAGAAAAAAAACCAAGAAATGAAGCAACATTCGTAATCTACAGCTTTTAATTTGCATCTTAATTAAACCACTGCATATATTACTAGTCCAAGAAAAACTGCAGAAGGTGGCAGCACCTTGATCCACAACAAAATTTTAGAGCAGTCCATCACAGAAAATTAAGAAGTCATGCCTCACACAAGACCCTTCCCTTCAGTGTGATAACAAATAAGTGCAGCGACATCATTCCGTGGCCCTGGCTGAATAATCATGCAGCATGCTCACTCGAAAAGCAGTTGCCGTGCATACTAAAATCGGAACTGCATGCAAATGTGTCATAATTATGGAGTACTAGTATTCGGTTAGAAGTCTAACTAACACATCTTCTTCTGTTCTTGATAGATTTCATAAGGCAGCCATGTATACACGGTTCGGGTGGTGCGCACAAGCAACCTTCCGTAGCCAGCCAACTTGTCGTCCATCTTTGTTTGTGGTTGTAAGTATTTCATTCAAGTGGGAGGCATATTGGGGAATAACAGAATTCGGCAGCAATACCGGACTTGATAACCATGAACAGAAGTGGCATACTCTATCAATTGCAGACGCTAGGCTTTGTCTTTAAATATGTGCGCCCTGTGCGTTACCCAATGATCACATCGACTAGTGCAGGATAATTGAGCATGGAGGCCTCAATTCCGGTGATCGACCTGTTGTCGCCAGGTTCCGCGGGTGCCATCGCCGACGCTTGCGGCAGCCACGGCTTCTTCAAGGCCGTGAACCACGGCATGGACGTGGGCATCGTGGAGACGCTCGAGGCCGAGGCGATGTCCTTTTTCGCGCTGCCCGCGGGTGACAAGTTGAGCAGCTCTGCCGACCTCAGCAACCGGCTCGGCTACGGCTGCCGCAACATCGGCAACAACGGCGACGTGGGCTCGGTGGAGTACCTGCTCGTGTCCACCGTTAATTCCAACTCAACTATGCCCATCGCACTTTGGTATGTTACATACATAATTAATCTCCACCTGCTCTCTGTTTAATCTAAGGAAATATATGTTACTGCCTCTGATCCATATTACTTGCTATTAAAATGGATGTATTTATAATTAAAACGTATCTCGGTACATTTACATTAGTGTTAAGTAATATGAATCCGAGGGAACTCACGTGTTAATTATCAACGAGTGCAGCAACGCGCTGGATGAGTACATGAGGATAGTGCAGGAGGTGGCGGGGAGGGTGCTTGTGCTGATGGCGGAAGGGCTGGGGATGGAGGACACGGACGTGTTCAGGGGCATGGTGCAGAGGAATGGCAGCGACGAGTTGCTACGTGTGAACCACTACCCGCACTCGCTGCGGCTGGAAGCGCCGGGCTCCACAGGGTTCGGCGAGCACACGGACCCTCAGCTCATGTCGCTGCTGCGCTCCAACTCCGTCTCGGGGCTGCAGATCGCGCTGCTCGACGGCACCTGGCTCCCCGTCGCGCCCGACGCCGAGTCCGTTTTCATCAACGTCGGAGACGTCATGCAGGTCCTCACCAACGGTAGGTACAGGAGCGTGAGGCACAGGGTGGTGGCACAGGCTGGGGAAGGCGTCCTGTCAAGGCTCTCCATGGTGTACTTCGGCGGCCCTGCGCCGACGCAGTGGATCGTGCCCATACCCAAGCTGGTGCGGCCGCTGGACCTCATCTTGTACAAGGGATTTTGGTGGGACGAGTACATGACGGCCGCGCGCAGGACCAAGCTCGCCACCTGCAGACTAGAACCCTTCCTGCTCCAGCAGCTGCCCGCCCGAGAAACACCCCAGTCCGCAACCGTCTTGCTACTGAATACTACTACTGCTACTACTCCGGAGTAGAGGTATCGATTAGGCCTCTATGTAATATCTATTGTTCCCTCCATCTCGTCAAATTTGTGAAGCAGCAAGTACCAGACGCACTCTTTTCCTTACCAGGGTACCGAAGGGGACTGGAAGGTTTTTAATGAGGCGGCTTGCTGACTTAATATATTGGTTTTCAAAAAAAAATATTGTTCCCTCCATCTTGTCAAATTTGTCTAAAATTTGAATGTATCTACTTACTAGATGGTGCCTACGTACATTCAAATTTTAATATTTAATTATCGGGTGAAAATTCGTAGCGTTTCTATTTGCTACTATATAAGTACGTGTGATGACCAGAAATGGCTAATGGAACCCAGGTACGGTGAGGATGAAAACGTAGTGAGAGAGCACCACGTTTTATACAACATATGTATTTGTGGCAGGTATATGATGTGTATTTCTCTGACGCATCACATTACATTAATTCGTATTAAATCCTCTGCCCCCCATCGCTCCTTCCCCCACATCTCCACCCTCGCCATACTCCACCACCGCCGCATCCTCTCTTCCTTCTCGCCTTCCTTCCCCACCGGCGTGCGTGCTCTCAAGCTCCAGGGTCCCCCACGCGCGCGAGCAGGGCATGGCACCTCGATCGGAGGGAAGGAGAACTCCCATTCCGCCGGCACCTCCCCTTCCTTCTCCTCTTCTGCTCGACCTGCAGCGATGGAGATGCAGACGGTGAAGGCGCGGGACACCTCCTGCAGAATGAACGCGGCGGCGGCCTCAACCTAACACTGCCCACGTAGCGCCCACAGCGCTGCACGCATGCGTGCGGTCCTCCTTCAGATGCTCCTGGCGCCGGTGGTGTTCATCGGGGGCAAGCTGGTGGGCAGGCTCGAGCGGCTCATGGCGAAGCACATCGCCGGCGAGCTCCTGCCTATCGCGAGCGGGGCGCGACACCTCGATCGGAGGGAAGGAGAACTCCCATTATTCTTGATGTGGTCGGCATGCCATCTGAATCCTGAAAGTAAAGTAGGCAGTCTCCAAATCGAGCGGCCGGCATGTGAGCTTGGGTATCTGTCCGCAGGAGCTGGCTGGTGATCTGAACTGAAATCATTGACGAAATGTCCAAAAATTGCACGTCCATCTCTATTACAACCGGGCGACGCCGTTTTCTTGTGGGGCCGTACGAGGTAGGGACGTGAAAAGCCAGGCCTTCCGGGCCGTGCACAGGTCGGACCACCAGGTTGGTCGGGTGGTAACTTCCCGTTTTACCATGATGGGCTAGATTATATACTCGGGTCGCGCTCCCATCTCATCCCCATCCATTCTCCACCGCACTGGTCCTAAACCAAAACGTTGCAGACCGCTTCGTGAAGGATTGATTCCTTGCTCACCGGCCTGACCGCTATCCTGGCAGCAGGTTGATCGAGGCCGAAGCTTGAAGAAGATGAGCAGTGCTCCTGGATCTTGGTGATACTGGGTTGGAGCGAGCAGGTAAATGAGCTAACTGTTCTCGCACGCACGGTAAGTGCACATTTTGACCATCCCCGCATGCTTGCAAATTGTACCATCCGGGAACGACGGAGTTCAGGCCTTGCAAGCTGAGAGAGATGAAATCAGCAAAAAAGTGATAAAACATGTGTAGTTAGGCCATCTTCATCTTCAGCGGGCCGATCAAAACGGTTCTGGGATGTTCGTTTTGGTCCGCACGGACGGTCCATGCACGTTCCAGCGGGACGACGTAAAATGGACCTGTCCATCTATCCCAATGCATCTGCCTTTTAAATTTGGAAAACCGATACGTCGGGCTAGACACTGCACGGATAGCGAGCGTGTCCGGTCACGCGTGCCGCGAACTCACCTGGAAACGACTCGAAGGTAGAATGCTGACCGACAGCAACATTTGCCATTAAGACCGTCGCTGACCACTTTGCCCGCCGCGGAAGTCTGCGCTCGTCGCCTGGACTCCTGCGCTGGCAATGAAGCCGATGGCGCTGGAAGCCACGCAGCCACGCGGGCGCGCTCGGTATTGATGGCCAGCGGTATAAAAGGACATCTCCAGCGGTGCGACGCATTTCAGACGTCAAAACGATCGTGTCGCGTCCGTTTGCGCCGGGTGGCTCTAGCGGCACAACGCATACTTCCCCCCTTTGATAAAATCCACAATTTACATTAATAAAAAAAACATACAAAGACTTAAAACGGGCCATAAAGGCATGCTAAAACCTAGCTATTGGCTACCGCTCGTCGTCGGTGACGAGGTCGATGAACTCCGGCGTTGACCATGGAAGCTGGTACGCCAGCGGTGGAGGAGGAGGGCAGGCTGCGGCAACTGCGGCAGGTAGTCGGCGGCGCGCGGTCGTTGGAACGCGTCGACGAGGCGGAGGAGTCGCCGGCCTCCCCTGCGCAAGCCCCGACTCACGAAGCTGGATGGCGAGCCCGTCCCACATAGCGAGCTCGTTGAGTTTGTTATTGGCCAGTGCCATGGCAATGGCCTCCTCCTCGCTAATGTTCGGCGGCTGGGTCTCCGGATCCCACGCCGGCCCGCCGTCGTCGTGGTAGTTGTCTGTGCGCGCCTCGGCGGCGTAGTCATCCTCATACTGGTCCTCGTTCTCGTCTGCGTCCTCGTCGTCGTTCTCCTCTTCTTCCGCGGCGATCTCGCGGCCGAAGTAGTCGAGGTCGCCGAGGTATCCAGCTCGGCGGCACGCGTCGAACTCCCACGTCCCGAACGAGATCCTGTTGTAGGAGTTCAGCGCGTATGCCGGATCTTCTCGGAGATCGGCCGACAAGATCGCTCGGAACCTTGTCATGGCGCTCTAGGCCCTTGCATGGCCGTCTGGAGTTTAGGTACCACCCTCCTCAGGCAAGTTTGCATCCGGCCATGGCACCGGCCGGTTTTCCTCCGAGAGGTGGCGCGCGAACTCGATGCGGACGTACTGCCCGACCCACGGCTTCATGTCGGACCGCGAGCCGCTAGCCTCGTGGTCGTTCTTGGTCTTGCGGAACGGCCAACATTTCTTCCCCATGGCGCCGGTCGGGTGGATAGGCTGGACTCTGGCAATGGTGTGGTCGGGAAAATGGGCGCCGGCAGCGAACCTTTAAGAGGCTCGGACGCCATCTCGTCTTCAATGTCCTGCCACTGTGATGCCGCCCACCAGCGCACGCTCGCGGAAGCCGAGGCGCACCATTAACGAGGCCCCAACGACGCGCCGGACAGTGAGGACGAGGTCTTCTTCTACGACGAAGATGATGATGGCCACGAGGACAATAAGGACAACGACGACGACGAGAAGATGGACGACGTGCCTCCCGCTACTGTGAAGCTGGAGGACGTCGTCCCCGATAACTACGACGAGGACGCGGCCACGGCCGCGGCCCCTTGCCGCTTCATTGTCCGACGAGGAGGCCAAGTGGTCCTGGCCAGGGCTAGATAACATCGTCCAACTCTCGGCCATGGTGGCGGCGCACGTAGCATCGCTGCCGCCGCACGTGCCACCACAGGCACCGTTGGACGGCTAGGAGGTTCCACCGCCTCCGCCACCGATGCCACCGCACTTCGCGCCTCCTCTGCAGTACGCGCCGCCACCTCCGCAGTACGCGTAGCCGGTGGAGGTGACTGCTTGGGCGCAGCAAGTGTGGGCGCCCCCGTTCTTCATCAACCTCACCTCCGACGACGAAAAAGACGACGGCGCATGAAGTAATTTAGATTTTATTTTTAATTTATTATGTTGAATGAATGAATTTCTATCAAATTTTTTGCCCATTTTTTAAAACTTCACGTCATTTTTTTCTCTACTGCGTGCGGACCAAATGGGCCGCGCTGCTGGGCGCTCTATCCGGACAGGTCAAACAACATGACGCAACTTGTTCATGATCCAACCCAAACGAACAAAAATGGACCGTTTAGGTCGCCTATTTGGGTCAGCCAGCTGAAGATGCCCTTACACACACTGATTGGGACACTTGTAGAATCGAAGCCAAGGATTTCGGTGTTGGAGACCCAGCAGTGCACCCCTGACGTTGCCACATGTTTTGGCACATGATCAATGAGAGCAGCCCGGGACCGGGAGGCACCCGTTCGTGGCGAGAGGTAGACGACGACTACGACATGCTTATGGGGCTTTGGCACATATGAGTACACCAGAAACTTGTTGTGCTATGATTTCCTGCCAACTCATTGTTACTTTGGCTGCTTACAGTGTGGAACTGAGGAGAAGGGGAAACGAATCAAATTATGGGCTTGCTGAGTGATTTTTCTGCTCTTCGTGACTCCTTAAAAAGGCATCGATGGTAAAAACTCGCCGTTTCTGAACGTTATACAGTGCGCAAGCTGGCGTACCATTTATCAAAGGTCATTTTGTCCTGGCTTGTGCAGCATTGGGCCAGTGGCTGTCTGCCCGGGACCAGCTTCCCCCTGTTCATCAGCTCAGATACGGGTTTCATACCTGATATCCTTGATGTGAATACGCTGTGTGATCCTTCTTCATGCCCGAATCTTAAGCTGCTGCCTGCCATCGATGCGGCAGGTTCAAATGCCGCTCGGTTCAACGTCGAGTTTTCCGACAAATAGAGCTCCTGCCCCTCCAATCCCTTTTATTTCTCATGATATTTACGTGTAATGTTCTCCTCATACTCTGAAAAATAAATGAATCCTATTTGTGAGGAAGCAGCGCATATATTCACTAATCTGTAGATTAGGAAAGTCAAGTCTACTTCATCCAATTTCCTACTGTAGATTCCATTGTTCTGATTTTTTTTTCGGCAATGGCCTAAATTAAGAGATCCTTGTCAAAATCCAAAATTTCTTAGATTGAGAAAATTTATTTGTCACGGTAATTCCATCTGAACTGCATTTTTTTCATTTTCTCCAAGATTTGGAATGAGGTCGATTTGTCTATTTCAATACAATTGTGAAGCACTTGTGGTGCAATTAAATAATTGTAAAATTAGTTTTAAATTGTTGATGAGATTTTGTAACAATCTGCGAAAAATGCACAAATAGTATTTGCAAATAGAGGTCTCAAATAGTAATGCACAAATCTGAGCCCTTGGTTTGACTTGGGAGGAACTTCAAAATCAAGTTCTTGTCATGCTAGTTATTATGTAGTCAAGGATTAATTCCCCGGTGCTACATTTGATAGCACTAAAATTTTTTTGAAACATGTTTGATAGCACTAATTGATCTCATTTTGACTATTTAAAATTATAATTAGTCTCCCGTGTGCATGCACATAAATAATTATATCCGACAAAGGTTAATTATCTCTGCCAATAGTTAATTATTGTTATAACATGACACCATTAGTACAAAATATTTGATTTAAACTAGTACAAAATCACAATTTTCACCCGCTGCGTCATTAGTACAAAAATGTTAATTTTTTATTAGTGCAAACTAACCTTTTTGACTATTTGCACCACTAGTGCAAAAATTTTGATCTGGGATTTTTTTTCTATCTACGCTATTGATAAAAAATTATTTAAGAATTTGTGTTTAAAATTAATCATTTTGACTATGTCTACCATTTGTTAATTGTTGTAGTTGCAACGTCCATTTTCTGCATACTATAAAATCCATTTTTGGTTGTTCCTACTTCTCCTTACCTTAATCTATATGTTGGTAACAATTTATTTTGGACTCCTTTTTTCAGTTGTTGCCATTTTGATAATTTAGATTTCCAATTAGTTTTTTTTTAAATTAGATTCCCAATTAGTTTAATAGGCATTTTCTTTACTTTTGTTGAATTGTTCGATCTGAAATGATGTTAGTTAAGATAATCCCTTGCAGTTTACATGTGCAACCGTGTTTGCTAATTATATGTTTGTTTAGAAATAACCGGTATTAATGAAGGAGGGGGAAAGCCAGCCAGCATGCATGCATGCTCAACGGGCGTACATGCATGCAGAGTACGGATCTTACACCTTCTACTTACCGCATCTCCAAGGGGACGATGTATTTAATTGTCCGCGAGCGTCCAAATGATCATTTTTGTCCGCGCGTATGTTTGCATCTGGGGGTGGCTCAGCGGGGCGAACGCATTTTGTTCAACTTATTTTTTTTCTCTTCTCCATTTAAACATAGTTTCAAACATTACATATTGGAACATAGTTTTACACAAACTAATACATAATTGGGAACATGGTTTAGACAAACTAATACATAGTTTAAACCATGGTTGATACAAATAAAAACATTGTAAAAAAAGGAAAGCTGGTAGTGTTGGTTCCGTATGTTTGTTGCCAAGAAAGAACACTCTCAGGCACTCCCAGTCACCCAAACTGGAAAATCCAGCTGGTGACGGTACCCTGTTGGTTCTTTCGAGGAAGAACAACCAGAAACCTTCACTACTGGCTTCAACTGGCCCCTAGCCATATTCGCTGCAAAAAAGAACACTCTAAGTTTTAATTATCGGTGTCCGAGCCGGATTCGCTGGTGTGGTAGTGCCCGCGACAGGCTGTGTCGTCGAACACCTTGACGATCATCTCGTCGTCCCCCTCGTAGAGGAAGGTGAGCTGGCAGCCGAGCTCGAGCGCGAGGTCGCGGGCGAACTTGTCCCACCACGTGTGCAGGTACATCTTGCCCTGCTTGTCGAACAAGACCTCGACAGTACACCGGCAGAAGTTGCAGCTGGCCTCCCGTAGCTGCAAGTGCGCCGGCTCGACGCCATCGACGAACTCGGCGAATGATGTGGGCATTACCCTTCGGGTAATCCAAATTATGTTACCTTGTACGGCCCAACCAGATCGAGGCCCATGAAGATCATCCACCGACCAAGGTGGGCCGCTACGTCGGTTCCGAAAAAAGGTACTTGATGAACAAGGCAAGAAGACGAAGAACAAGGAAAGTCTAGACGTAGAACTCTTTGTAATCTAGTCGTACCTGGATAGAACTCTCGAGACCTGGCTCACAATATAAGGGTCAGGAGAGGGTCTGCCGAGGGACACAATCAACATAGCTAGAATCACCGTAAGTCTAGAGCTAGGTCATAAGAAATCTTAGCTTCTCGACAAGAACTTAGTCTTATCCTTCGACTACCCCATTGTAACCCGATAGTTTCAATAATCAAGATCAGACAAGCAGGAAGTAAGGGTTTTACCTCATCGAGGGCCCCGAACCTGGGTAAATCTCTCTCCACGTTTGTTTGGTATCCGATGTCTCGTGTCAGCCTGCAGGATTCCGTCAACTCTAAGCCCCAAAAGGTGGGCATTGCCGAGGAGTACCCTCGACAATTGGCGCCGTCTGTGGGAAACATATCGCTTGACGGCGAGGGGGTGCGGCGGGCGGTGGGATGCGGTGGCAGGTGGCGCTGGTGTGGCTGGTGCTTGCAGTGGGCCCCCCGGCGGCTGCTGGCGGTGGCTCTGGCTAGGGCTCGATCTGGGCCCAGATGGGCTTGGCGGGCCATGGCGCGCGACAGTGGTGCCTCCGGGCGGCTGGGCTTGGTGGTGCTGCAGCACTGCCTACCCGCGCGCAGTTTGCTGGCATCACGTTGTCGCCGAGGCAGCAGCCCTGGGCATGGTGGGGGCGGTCTTTCTTCATCACTGGGGGTGGTGTGGAGTTGGCCGGCCGGTGTGTGGCCGGTTGTGGTGGATCTCGGGATCCCGCACCGCGTACTCGTGTTGAGGTGGAGGAAGTTGGTGGCGGTGGTCTTCAGCCCCGAGCGTCGTGGCAGCTACCCGGGTTCGCTCTGGTCACTACGTCGACTATCTCGCGGGCGGCGGTGATGATTCGGACGGCGACTCTTTCGTTGCGGCCTCGGGGAGCCTAGGTGTGGCGATCTAAGGGATGCTGGGCTCGGCTGCCTACTTCCGACGGCTTCGACAACGACGTCGCGATCTCCTCGTGTCGGTCGTTGGCTTAGCTTGGAGGGTGCTCATTGTTCCCGAGCTTGACGTGGCGCCCGGATGCGGGGTGGTGGCCCCGATTTGGTGGTTCTTCATCGTGCCGAGCTAGGAGGTGGCTCTTCCGTGAGGCGGTTCTCGGCCCCGACGCCTAGTTCTGTTTGTGGCCGCAAAAGTCAGGCGCGTGGGGCTGGCGTTGCTGTGTGCGGGTTGGGGATGGTGATTCGGCCGGTCCTCAATGGGCGGGTGCGAGGTTTGTGACTCCCTGCCGGGCGAAAGCCTTGCCCTGGCTATTGCTAGGTCCGATGACGGCGACACCCTTGGGTGTCGTGTCCTTCTTGGAGGCGTCATTGTGGCAGTGTTTCTTGCTCCTCCACCCGGGTTCTCGGGGGAAACTCCTGATCCAGCATGGGATCGGGCGAGGGTGATGCTCTTGTGTCACTTTCTTGTTGGGGCCTCGCTTTGGATGTACCGCCGGTCGGAGTGACTAGTGGAGCGCTTTGGTGGTTGGTGTCGGCGAGCTTCTCGTCTTCGGCTGGGCGGTGCGCGGCCCTGGGGCTGGCGTGGATGTCGGAGCGGCGGCTCCGGGGTATCGCCTCCGACGTGTTGCGTCGAGGTGTCAGGGTGTCGGCTTTGGTTTCTTGGTGACTTGGTCATCGATCCGCGTGAAGGCGCGGCCTCGGGGCCGGCGTGGATGTCGGAGCGGCGGCTCCGGGCTTTTGCCTTCACCTTTCGCGTTGAGGTATTGGGTGTCGACCTCGATCGTTCGGGCGGCTTGGTCATCGACTCGTTTGTGGGCGCGACCTCGGGGTCGGCGTGCCGTGTTGGGTGTTGTATCAGGTTTTCGGACCATTTTCCTTATAAACTGTTCAACTTCTTTTTCAACTTAATCAATGAAAAAGCCATTGGCTAGGTTCAAAAAAAAACTGCTCATTAAGGCAGGCTGAACTGTCAAATTTTGACCCACAATTGCATACACATTTTTACATAATTTCAGATAGAATTCTCTTTGTTTTATAATCTATACTTTGACCTTCACTTTGCTATCCATTTCTTTATCGGAAATTCAATTCGGCTCCCGGGTGCGTATGCTCCCTCTACCAAAAAATCATATTTCCAAATGTTAAAACATTTAGATAAAAATTTCTACATATACATCTCCATAATGTATGTGCATTCACCAAGTTTCACGAAAAACCAATATTTTTTGTGGTCTATGTAAAAAGGAGAAACTTTATCTTGTGAAAAACATTATTTTTAGCACTGAATTTTATCTTTTTTACACAAGTCACATGATAAGTCGATTTGTTATGAAACGACTTTGTGAACGCGTAGCACGTGAAGACGTACGTACGAATTTTTTGTTTCAATTTTTTTAAAATTTAAAATATACGTAAGATGCATTTCAAAATATAGGGAGCATATGCTCCCATATTCCAGAACACCACTCCTTTTATCGCTCGATGGTTTAAAAGAAACATTTGTCCCACCCTCGATAGGTTGCGATGCAAGACCTTTGTGGATTCGAATCAGAAAGTAATGCATGTGCTGTCAGCTGACCCATCTTTTTTGTGTGCTACTACTACCTTACCTTAGTTGGTTACTTGTTTTTTTTTGTCTGCCTTCCCTTATCATGGTACCCTGATATATTACTGCTGTTTGGATGATTTCAAAGATCTGCAATATTGGTTTGCAGGCTATGAAGTGGAGTACTTGGGATAGCTCTGTGAAAACAACGAATGAATGTCCCCAGGCAGATGTCACAGCAGATAGAGATGGACTAATGTTTTTCCCAGTAGGTAGACAGCCCTAGAACTGCTTTGCTTGGTGCTACCTAGTTTCATTACTTGCTCAGAACCATGCCTGAAGATATTTACTGTGTAATAATTGAATTTCTATCTATCCTAGTGTGCTAAAAAGATTAGATTTTAATTTGTGATACAAGTCTAATTTAAATTGTCAAAAAAGATTGTACTTTTATCCATTTATGTTGAATACACTTGAAAACACTAGGTTGTAAAACCAGTGTTCCTAACAAGTATTTTAGATGAAACGGGTTTTGTAGTGTTTTAGGTAGTGTTTTGGATGGTTGGTGTTTTCACCCAAAACACCTCTCATAATACTCCTCAAAACACAGGCATCGAATGAGGCCTCAGTATCATCAGATCTGCCACTACCCAATTGCCCCAAACACCCCGTTATGTTGCACATGTCATGTGCAACACTATTTGTCAAATCTATGCATTGGTCGTGATAAGGAGATCCCAGCAGATCCTCCTAGGATGTCGTCCGATCTCTCATAGCGAGAGCTCGGATTACCTCCAATTACACGTGGAATGCAACCTAAAGTAGGGGATAAATCCAGCAAGCAACGTGATGAACACAAGAACCTCCGCAGCAACTATAATAGATAAATGGCGGCGGCAGCCCAAAAGGGATGCTTCACCAAGCACACACGCGATAGCATCTAATCTCAACTCAAACTAGTTCTTGCCCTAACCCTAGCCGCACCATCTCCTTATATGAGGAGGTGGTGGTCGGCCAGCCCTTGTGGGCCTCTCTAACTTGATTTGGACAGGTCCAAGCCAAAACTGACTCAACTAATTAAAATCTCTAATTGGTTCATATATGACCATAGATATAAAAAAGTAAGTAAGATAACTAGCTAGGTGGAGTTCTCAAATTGGACTTCACCTCGGCCTTCAAGCCCCGTATAAGGTCGGTTCTGTTATGGATTGGCTGATTCATCTTAAAAACTGGAAGATGACATAGTTAAAACTTGTGTCATTCCTGACTCGACCCGTTGAGTTATCACTACGTTTTCAAAAGTTCTAAGTCTCTCCCATCCGGATGCTCCTATTTCGGCCATGTTTGGAACGCACGACTCTCAATCTGTCAATTTCAATTTGGCTGCAAAGTAGGCTAATTGACTACACAAAAATAACTAAGGTGACTACAAGGCACTAGTCAGTGAAAAAAAAGCAGCAGCCCTACAGCAAGTAAACTAAAAGGTAACACAACTGTGCAAAATAAGGGGGAAAATGTAGTCCACACTGCAAAAGTATAAATTTATTGCTATGCAAGGTGATTGGTTTACAGTTATGTATACCAGCTGCAGGCATGTTCTGGTTTGTTGTCTAGCAACTGACAAAATAGGACTGAACTTGAGGCTAACAAAACAGCAACAGTGTATAACTCCATCTCATTTGTACAAATGGCAATCATGTACAATAAACACAAACATCTAAGTCAAGCCTGGAAGTGGCAATATCCCCATAGCATTGCTTACTCTAATAAAAAGGAAAACGGAGCAAAGAGCAATGAGACCAACTCCAAGGGTCCTGTTAGGCCGCATGTCGCCTCGTGGCAGCATAACAAGAGCCCAGATCAATCCAGCAACAAGGAAGCTCGTCGTGTAAATAAGAGAGCTGTCTTGCGGAAGAGCAGAAGAGTTGGGTGCCGTTGACCAAGCTCCAAGCAGCATTGATATTCCCAAGCCAGCAAGTGTGTTGAACATAGGTCCTGCATAACATCTAGGCCATCTTGGATCTGCAGGTAGTGCAAGCCATGGAGCGGCGATAGTCGCCCGCGATGGTGATGACCCCTTTGGGGCTAGGCATCTTCATCTTCAAGTACCCATAGTGGAGCACCGCCATGAACTTGGTCAGAGCTGGCCGTCCCAGGAGGGGGCTGACCAAGTCCACCACCTCGAACTTGATGTTCTCGGTGCGGAAGTGCTCGGGGGTACCGAACGACGTCCAGCCGGATCCGGCTGATCGGGGAGTAGGAATGCCCGGGGACGATGCAGTGGAACACGGTCTGGCTAGGGCTCAGCTGGCTTTCCTTGATATCTAGCTTCTTGGCAGTGTCGCGGTAGAGGATGTTGATGGTGATGCCGCCGTCGATCAGCACCCGCGAGAAGCAGACGTTCCGCTCACCCAAGCTGAAAGTCGGATCTAGGACCATGGCGTAGCCCCCAGGTCTGGGCATGACGACCGGGTGATCCCGGTAGTTGAAAGTGATGGGCTGCTCCGACCAGTCGAGGTACTGGGGAACAGGTGATCCACGATCGCGTTTACCTCCATGGCGCGGCGATGCTGGTTGTTCTTGTCATTTGGCTCGGTGGTGAAGACCACATACTCCCTCTGTTCTATAATAGTCTTGCAAGTATAGAGATGGTAAACCTAGAGGGGGGTGAATAGGTTTCTACAGATTTTAATTCTTTCTTTGCAATATTAGGCTTTGCGGAATATAAAGGTGAGCCTAATGCAAACTAGGTGATGAGGATACAACTAACTCGAGCACGAAGGCTCTCACAGGCAGTTAAATCACAAGTAAGGAGTTCGGTTAGAGATAACCGATAGCACGCGGAGACGAGGATGTATTCCCGTGTTCCCTTCCTTTGCAAGAAGGTACGTCACGTTTGGAGGGGTGGAGGTCCCACGAAGGATTCCCCACGCCACGAAGGCTCACCCTATTCTCCGGAGCCTATCCCACGAAGGAATAGCTCACTCACTTGTGGTAGACTTTGAGGTAGCCTCCAAACCTTCACAATCTTGCCCGGAAAAATCCACAGCCCGGATGCTTCCAGACTCCTCTTGCCCACCTAGGGTTTCCAAGAAACCCTAGGAAGCAAGCTTCTCGATGAATACAAGGGGGAATGAGATTTGGCTCGGTAGAACAGTAGATCGGGTCCTCCTCTAGTGATTCCCCGGAGGGATTTGAGTTTGGGTGGAGGAGGAGGGAGATCAGAGGCTTTTGGTGTTTCTAGCAATGGAGTAAGAGAGAGAGAGCTCACGCACAGCTTGTAGTGTAGTCCCTAAACTGTTCAGAGGTAGAAGAAGGCCTATTTAGTGTTCTTCGAAATATGGCCGTTGGTCACTTGCCACCTCATCGTTTCTCTCGACAAACCCGGTCAACCGGACCCCTGACCGGATTATCCGGTGCAGAGGCCGATCAGACCGGACCAGTGACCGGACCCGCCGGTTGTGATCGGATGGTAGACCGGATCCAGACCGGAGGCACTTTTGGGACGTCCAGGATGCTCCTCCGGTTGGCGCCCGGTTGGCGCCCGGTTGGCGCCCGGTCGACCGGACCACACGCCGGGCCCGCCGGTCTGGAGGCCGGCAGACCGGGCCGATGACTGGATCGATTATGCGCTGATTCGAAGCCCGGTTGGCGCCCGGTTGGCGCCCGGTCGACCGGACCACACGCCGGACTCGCCGGTCTGGTGGCCGGCTGACCGGGCGGCAGACCGGATTTCTGCTGTAGACCCCTTTTCGATTGTTGTTGAAGTGGGGATTCTCCTTTAGCCTTCTTGTTCCTTCGATACACCATTTATGCCTCTTTGCCTAATACCTGAGATAATCCTTGTAAACGTATTAGGTCAAATACTCTAGCACGGTGTCATTGTTACCAAAATAATGGATAAGGGTAAAATACCCTTACAATCTCCCCCTTTTTGGTATACGATGACAAACCGAGCTAGAGTCACATATAGATATTATGATAAGCTCTAAACCTTGATTCGATATAAGATATTGACAGCTCCCCCATAATGTGTGCACTTGGAGAATTTGCGTTTGAATGCAAAGTGCACCATTTGTGTAATATGAGAAGCTCCCCCAATATCTTTAGGAAACAAGCATGGTATGAACAAGTATATCAAGATATATAAGCATAAAGCATGATTATCCTAATCGAGTGAATAAGCATACAAACAGTCGTCCATACACAAATTATTCGAAGTAGCAAATGGTTCTCGAGAAATCGAAGCAAATAAGCACAAGCCATATAAGATCCAAATAAAGCAACTCCCATGGCTTGTGAGAAACAAAGAACCCCGTGGTCCTAGACTCTACTCTGTTCTCCCCCTTTGGCATCGGAACACCAAAAAGGCGAAGAAAAGAGGAGAGATGCTATCGCACCCATCAGTAGAACTCATGCCCGACGGAGTAGGAGATCTCGCCATCGTCGCGCGCAGCCGCACCATCTTCATCCTCATCACCATCATCATCAGTAGGAGTAGGAGAACGAGAAGTCCGAGGAGGAGGGCCACCATGAGCATACATGGACAGATCGAAGTTCTGGAGCATCTCATCAGTAATGGGAGGCATCTCCCAAGCAGGTGCAACCACAGGCTCCATCTCAGGGCCAGAAGGAGGAACATGAGCATTCCGTGCAGCCATAAACTCACTCTGTCTCATCCGTGTCTCCTGGTTCAAGGCAAGACTCTGATGTGCAACGTCATTGGTGTTCTTGCACATCTGCCACATGCTGGAGAAGAAGCGAGCGGCACCACGCTGAGGGCGCCGAGAGTAGCTAGAGCTTGCTGCAGGATCATGTTGTTCCTTGGAACGGCGCTCAGTGGAGGGCATCATGGAAGGGACTTCCGGGCGACCGTCCTGAGTAGGGAACCTGAATGGTTCCATGATGACCCTTTCATCAAAAGTGTTGAGAGGAGCAGGAACAAAGTAGTTGATGAGCCGCTGAACATACTGAGCATAGTTGGGAGTCATGTGGTCCATAACTGCACGCTTCAGTTCACAGTGAATAAGATCACACCCATCAATCTTCCTTAGCCTGGCAGGGTGGCAATAGTACATCAGATTCAGGTGGTAGTTCCTGACTTCACTAGTATCGCCAGACTTGTTGATGAGACTCTCACGGAAGAGCTTGGCAAGGACAAGATATGAGTAGTACATCCCAGAGATAGTGGGAGGCCTAGCTGTGGGGTTAGTGGGATAGCAGAAGGAGATGTCACCTCTATTCATCTTAGGTCGAGTATGAATTCTATACCCTTGAGCACGGTCACCACCAAAACCCATGGCCGCACAGAACTGAGTGTAAGTGCAGGAGTACTTCTCCCTGCCAGTCATCCAAGTCATGGTGCGGTCCGCATCATCATGGAAGAAGACGGTGAAATGGAACTGTCGGACTAGGAGGGGACAATAGGTGGGATCTTCCTGTGTATCATCGGGCTTTAGGCACACAAAGTCATATAGTCCCATACCCTTCAAGGTTTCAACCACAAAGCGGTACTTTGTGGCTTCATGCAAGGCAAGCTCTTCAGGATTGATGGCCTTGGGCATCACAACAGCACCATTCTTCATACACTCTTGAGTATCATAGAAACCATGCCATAGGGCTGCTTGTGTCTTGGTCCAGAAGAACTTGTCCCCACTAGTGTAAGTCTGGTGCTCATAGCGATATGGATTCACCGTCCTCACTTCCCGCCAATCACCACGATGTGCATCCGCAAGATTGAAATCTAGCACTATTTCATCATCCTCTTGGGCGGCATGCTTATCCTTTTTCTTACCACCAACTGACTTGGTTCTTCTCCTCTCCGAGCTGCCAGTGTCAGTAGTCTGATGAGCTGCAGTGGGTACACGACCACTAGAACGGCGGGGTTGATTCTCAGCAGTCCGTCCTCTCTTGGCAACAGTGCCACGTGGTTCACCACTCCAACTACCTGTGAATGAGAGAATAGAGCGAGGATAGCTGTGGGGTAAGTGTACATGTCATCAATAAGAGGGAAGCCAAAAAGCATAGCATATATCCAAGTGTATTGATGAGATTGTGCGAAAACTGGGCGATCCGGCGCATAGGCCGGTCCAACCGGGCGGCAGACCGGACGAGCCGGTTGCCAATCCGGTAAGACCGGGCGGCACGCCGGGCCGGCCGGTTGAGAGGCCGGTTGACCGGGCTGGTGACCGGATCTGTCGACTTGTGAGGAGTTGCCCAGATTTTCTACCACAAATTCATGCAAAAACTCAGAAACTTTAATATAGACTATAGCAATAGAGTGGAGTATGTGCATTGTGTTGTGAGACACTCTAACGGCATGAGGACTTACAAACCCTAACCTTAACCCTAAAATTTCCTCAAATCTTGTGAAGAAATTGCAATGTGTGATGAGGACTAGAAAATAGGGAGGAAGGGAGTGTACATTACCCGAAGACATGGTCCTCCTTGATCAAGAGAACAAGAAGAACACTAGATAGGCCTTGAAAACCAAGAACTCCAAAAATTCCCAAAATAGCTTGAGAGGGACCAAATCCTTTGGTGGAGATGTCCCAAGGAGCCCGATCTATGGTTTGGTGGAGTTTGGGGTGATTCTTGTGGTGGGAAGGTCCTAGATCGTGATGGAGGTGGTGGAGGCGGCGGCCATGGAGGTTTGGGAGTTGGGGGGTAATGAGGAAGATGACCCCAAGGGGTATCCCCTCCCAACACATATCAGGCCGCACGGCCGGTCGGGCGCCCGGTCGACCGGACCTGGCGTCGGCTGATCCGGCCCAGAGGCCGGTCCAACCGGGCCAGAGACCGGCCAGGGACTAACTGCCCAGTTTTGTCTCGTTTTGCCTCGTTTTTGCCCCTATTCTTTGTGTAAATGTGTGTGAATGCTCAGATGATGACATGTATATATAGATAGATAGATGATGATGAGATGAGCATAGACATGGGGTTGGAAACACAAAGTTCTCTAGGCATACCCATTGGAGAGAAAATCCAAACAAGATGTAAATAGCAACAATGGGCATGGTTCGAAATATATATATCAAGAATCATAAGTCATTTGGAAATGATTTTTGCAATAAGATCATTTGGCCTTATATAATCAAATCAAGTTGTAAAGAAGGCTCAATGAGGGGCGGGGGATTACTCCCCTTATGTGAAAGTGCAAATGTCATGAGACCTCGAAGAGACATGCTTGGGTCCATATAATGACATTGGGTCTATTTATGTTGCACACATAGGTATGCATCATACCAAGACATGGTAGGATGACTATCCCCATATGTGCTATGCCTCTAAGCTAGATAGCAAGATAAATGCAAGAATATAGTGCAAGAAGTTAATCAATCCGAGTTTTTAGGATCAATAATACCAAGTTCTCCTCTCAAATTAACAAAACGGGCTTCATCCAAAGGCTTAGTGAAAATATCCGCCAATTGGTAGGTTGTTCCCACATGAGTGAGAGCAATATCCTTATTGGCAACATGATCACGTAGGAAGTGATGGCGAATGTCAATATGTTTGGTGCGACAATGTTCAACCGGGTTGTTGGCGATCTTTATTGCACTTTCATTGTCACAAAGAAGAGGCACCGTACCAACAGACACACCATAGTATTTCAAGGTTTGCTTCATCCATAACAATTGAGTGCAACAAGATGCCGCGGATATGTATTCGGCTTCGGCGGTGGATAGAGCGGTGGAGTTTTGTTTCTTGGATGACCAACTCACCAATGACCGGCCAATAAATTAGCAAGCCCCGGAGGTAGACTTCCGGTCAACCTTATCACCGGCCCAATCGGAATCCGAATAGCCAATGAGTTCAAAGGTTGACCCCTTTGGATACCATAGCCCGAGAGTAGGAGTGAGAACAAGGTATCTTAGAATCCGTTTGACCGCCATTAAATGGCTCTCCTTAGGAGCGGATTGAAAACGAGCACACATCCCTACACTTAGCATGATATCCGGCCTAGAGGCACAAAGGTAGAGCAAGGATCCTATCATGGAGCGGTATACCTTTATGTCCACATCCTTCTCACCGTCACATGAGCCAAGTTGTCCCTTTACGGGCATGGGTGTCTTCATTGGGCTTGCATTGGTCATGTTGAATTTCTTGAGCATGTCCCTCACATACTTTTCTTGAGAGATGAAGGTGCCTTTTGCAAGTTGCCTCACTTGGAAGCCTAGGAAGAACTTCAACTCTCCCATCATGGACATCTAAAATTTCCTAGACATCAATAGCTCAAAAGCTTTGTTATGATTGGGATTAGTTCCACCAAAGATAATATCATCAACATATATTTGACATATAAATAGGCCACTCCCTTTAACCCGCTTGGTGAAAAGGGTGGAATCGACCGTACCCATGCAAAACCCATCATGTAGTAAGAAATCCCTAAGGAACTCATACCAAGCACGTGGAGCTTGCTTGAGACCGTAGAGTGCCTTATGGAGTAAATACACATGGTTGGGTCGGCATGGGTCTTCGAAACCCGGGGGCTGAGCCACATATGCGGTTTCTTTTAGGGGACCATTCAAAAATGCACTTTTCACATCCATTTGGTATAATTTGAAATTGTGGAAAGATGCAAATGCAAGCAAAAGACGAATAGCTTCAAGACGGGCTACCGGCGCAAAGGTATCCTAAAAATCCATACCTTCTATTTGGGCAAACCCTTGCGCCACTAACCTTGCTTTGTTTCGTATGACAATGCCATTCACATCTTGCTTGTTCTTGAATACCCATTTGGTCCCAATAACATTGATGCGATGATCCTTGGGTCTCTCAACTAGAGACCATACTTCATTACGAGTGAAACACTCCAATTCTTCTTGCATGGCAATTACCCAATCCGGATCAACCAAGGCTTCATGTACCTTAAGTGGTACAAAACTAGACACAAAAGCATGATGTTGACAATAAGTGATAAGTAATGCATGGTGTCTACGAGTTACAACTCCTCTTGAGATGCTACCAAGGACTTGATCCACTTTCATGTCACTTGCCCTTGTAGCGGCCTTGATCTTCCGAATGGTTCCTTCATGATCAATGAATTCATCTCTTGGTAGTTCTTGATCATGAGGGATCACTTGAGCTTGATCAAGAGTTGAGGATGTTTCTTGATCATCATCATGGTCTTGCTCCATGGAATGAGGATCTTCTTCTTGTTCTTCGGAACGTGACTCATCTTGAGTAGAGGATGGTTCTTGAGAGTTGCACTTGATGGTTCGGCTTGAGTTGAGCTAGGCCCCACTTGAGCCGTGCTTGATACATCTACTCCATCATCTTGATCATCATTATGAACTTCCATCGGCCGGATGTGTCCAATGCCCATATGCTTGATGGCACTAGATGGATCATCATCATTACCTGCAACACATGGAACAACTTGCTCCACTTGGGAGCCATTATCCTCCAAGAACACCACGTCACAAGATACTTCAATAGTCCCGGTGGACCGGTTGTAGTATCTATAGGCATGAGAGTTCTCCGCATATCCAACAAATATACCCTATATGGTTCTAGTTTCAAATTTACCGAGCTTTCCTTTGTTGTTCTTAACAAGACATTTGCATCCAAAAACATGAATGTACATGACATTGGGCTTATTACTGATACGTCTCCAACGTATCGATAATTTCTTATGTTCCATGCTACTTTATTGATGATACTCACATGTTTTATACATACTTTATGTCATATTTATGCATTTTCCGGCACTAACCTATTAACGAGATGCCGAAGAGCCAGTTGTTGTTTTCTGCTGTTTTTGGTTTCAGAAGTCCTAGTAAGGAAATATTCTCGGAATTGGACGAAATCAACGCCCAGGGGCCTATTTTTCCACGAAGCTTCCAGAACACCGAAAGGGAACCAAAGTGGGGCGACGAGGCGCCGCCACACTAGGGCGCGGGGCCACGGCCCTAGCGTGTGGGGCCCCCGTCAGCCCTCCGACTCCGCCCTTCCGCCTACTTAAAGTCTTCATCGCGAATACCCCAGTACCGAGAGCCACGATACGGAAAACCTTCCAGAGACGCCGCCGCCGCCAATCCCATCTCGGGGGATTCAGGAGATCGCCTCCGGCACCCTGCCGGAGAGGGGAATCATCTCCCGGAGGACTCTTCACCGCCATGGTCGCCTCCGGAGTGATGTGTGAGTAGTTCACCCCTGGACTATGGGTCCATAGCAGTAGCTAGATGGTCGTCTTCTCCTAATTGTGCTATCATTGTTGGATCTTGTGAGCTGCCTAACATGATCAAGATCATCTATTTGTAATGCTACATGTTGCGTTTGTTGGGATCCGATGAATGGTGAATGCTATGTTATGTTGATTATCAATCTATTATCTATGTGTTGTTTATGATCTTGCATGCTCTCCGTTATTAGTAGAGGCTCTGGCCAAGTCGTTACTTGTAACTCTAAGAGGGAGTATTTATGCTCGATAGTGGGTTCATGCCTCCATTAAATCTGGGACAGTGACAGAAAGTTCTAAGGTTGTGGATGTGTTGTTTCTACTAGGGATAAAACATCAATGCTATGTCTAAGGATGTATTTGTTGATTACATTACGCACCATACTTAATGCAATTGTCTGTTGTTTGCAACTTAAAACTGGAGGGGGTTCGGATGATAACCTGAAGGTGGACTTTTTAGGCATAGATGAATGCTGGATAGTGGTCTATGTACTTTGTCGTAATGCCCAATTAAATCTCACACTACTCATCATAACATGTATGTGCATGGTCATGCCCTCTTTATTTGTCAATTGCTCAACTGTAATTTGTTCACCCAACATGCTATTTATTATGGGAGAGACACCACTAGTGAACTGTGGACCCCGGTCCATTCTTTTACATCGAATACAATCAACTGCAATACTTGTTCTACTGTTTTCTGCAAACATCATCATCCACACTATACATCTAATCCTTTGTTACAGCAAGCCGGTGAGATTGACAACCTCATTGTCACGTTGGGGCAAAGTAATTTGGTTGTGTTGTGCAGGTTCCACGTTGGCGCCGGAATCCCTGGTGTTGCGTCGCACTACACTCCGCCGCCATCAACCTTCAACGTGCTTCTTGGCTCCTACTGGTTTGATAAACCTTGGTTTCTTACTGAGGGAAAACTTGCTGCTATACGCATCACACCTTCCTCTTGGGGTTCCCAACGGACACGTGTTGTATGCGTATCAAGCTCTTTTTCTGGCGCCGTTGCCGGGGAGATCAAGACATGCTGCAAGGGGTGTCTCCACTTCCAATCTCTTTACTTTGTTTTTGTCTTGCTTTATTTTATTTACTTCTTTGTTTGCTGCACTAAAACAAAACACACAAAAAATTAGTTGCTAGCTTTACTTTATTTACTATCTTTTTTGCGTTCTCCATATTAAAACACAAAAAAATTAGTTACTTGCATTTACTTTATCTAGTTTGCTTTATTTACTATTGCTAAAATGAGTAATCCTGAAGTTGAAGTTCGTTCATTTAAGCAACAAGGGGGAGAATGTTTAAAAAATACTTGGTATAGAATTAGTGATGCTCATAATAGGTGCACTAAGAAACACTCCACCACTATCTGATACGTCTCCAACGTATCGATAATTTCTTATGTTCCATGCCACATTATTGATGTTATCTACATGTTTTATGCACACTTTATGTCATATTCGTGCATTTTCTGGAACTAACCTATTAACAAGATGCCGAAGTGACAGTTGCTATTTTCTGCTGTTTTTGGTTTCAGAAATCCTAGTATGGAAATATTCTCGGAATTGGACGAAATCAAAGCCCAGGGGCCTATTTTTCCACGAAGCTTCCAGAAGTCCGAAGATGAAACGAAGAGGGGCCACGGGGTGGCCAAACCCTAGGGCGGCGCGGCCCCACCCCTGGCCGCGCCGGCCTATGGTTTGGGCCCCCCGAGCCGCCTCCTGACTTGCCCTTCCGCCTACTTAAAGCCTCCGTGACGAAACCCCCAGTACCGAGAGCCACGATACGGAAAACCTTCCAGAGACGCCGCCAACGCCGATCCCATCTCGGGGGATCCAGGAGATCACCTCCGGCACCCTGCCGGAGAGGGGAATCATCTCCCGGAGGACTCTACGCCGCCATGGTCGCCTCCGGAGTGATGTGTGAGTAGTCTACCCCTGGACTATGGGTCCATAGCAGTAGCTAGATGGTTGTCTTCTCCCCATTGTGCTATCATTGTTGGATCTTGTGAGCTGCCTAACATGATCAAGATCATCTATCTGTAATTCTATATGTTGCGTTTGTTGGGATCCGATGAATAGAGAATACTTGTTATGTTGATTATCAAAGTTATATCTATGTGTTGTTTATGATCTTGCATGCTTTCCGTTACTAGTAGATGCTCTGGCCAAGTAGATGCTTGTAACTCCAAGAGGGAGTATTTATGCTCGATAGTGGGTTCATGCCTGCATTGACACCGGGACAAGGATGTAAAGTTCTAAGGTTGTGTTGTGCTGTTGCCACTAGGGATAAAACATTGATGCTATGTCTAAGGATGTAGTTGTTGATTACATTACGCACCATACTTAATGCAATTGTCTCTGTTGCTTTGCAACTTAATACTGGAAGGGGTTCGGATGATAACCTGAAGGTGGACTTTTTAGGCATAGATGCAGTTGGATGGCGGTCTATGTACTTTGTCGTAATGCCCAATTAAATCTCACTATACTCATCATGATATGTATGTGCATGGTCATGCCCTCTTTATTTGTCAATTGCCCAACTGTAATTTGTTCACCCAACATGCTGTTTATCTTATGGGAGAGACACCTCTAGTGAACTGTGGACCCCGGTCCAATTCTCTTTCTTGAAATACAATCTACTGCAATACTTGTTCTACTGTTTTCTGCAAACAATCATCTTCCACACAATACGGTTAATCCTTTGTTACAGCAAGCCGGTGAGATTGACAACCTCACTATTTCGTTGGGGCAAAGTACTTTGGTTGTGTTGTGCAGGTTCCACGTTGGCGCCGGAATCCCTGGTGTTGCGCCGCACTACATCCCGCCACCATCAACCTTCAACGTGCTTCTTGGCTCCTCCTGGTTCGATAAACCTTGGTTTCTTTCTCGAGGGAAAACTTCTTCTTTGTGCGCATCATACCTTCCTCTTGGGGTTCCCAACGAACGTGTGAGTTACACGCCATCAAGCTCTTTTTCTGGCGCCGTTGCCGGGGAGATCAAGACACGCTGCAAGGGGAGTCTCCACTTCTCAATCTCTTTACTTTGTTTTTGTCTTGCTTAGTTTTATTTACTACTTTGTTTGCTGCACTAAATCAAAATACAAAAAAATTAGTTGCTAGTTTTACTTTATTTGCTATCTTGTTTGCTATATCAAAAACACAAAAAAATTAGTTTACTTGCATTTACTTTATCTAGTTTGTTTTATTTACTGTTGCTAAAATGGCCAATCCTGAAAATACTAAGTTGTGTGACTTCACAACCACAAATAATAATGATTTCTTATGCACACCTATTGCTCCACCTGCTACTACAGCAGAATTCTTTGAAATTAAACCTGCTTTACTGAATCTTGTTATGCGAGAGCAATTTTCTGGTGTTAGTTCTGATGATGCTGCTGCCCATCTTAATAATTTTGTTGAACTATGTGAAATGCAAAAATATAAAGATGTAGATGGTGATATTATTAAACTAAAATTGTTCCCTTTCTCATTAAGAGGAAGAGCTAAAGATTGGTTGCTATCTCTGCCTAAGAATAGTATTGATTCATGGACTAAATGCAAGGATGCTTTTATTGGTAGATATTATCCCCCTGCTAAAATTATATCTTTGAGGAGTAGCATAATGAATTTTAAACAATTAGATACTGAACATGTTGCTCAAGCTTGGGAAAGAATGAAATCTCTGGTTAAAAATTGCCCAACCCATGGACTGACTACTTGGATGATCATCCAAACCTTCTATGCAGGACTAAATTTTTCTTCACGGAATTTATTGGATTCAGCTGCTGGAGGTACCTTTATGTCCATCACTCTTGGTGAAGCAACAAAGCTTCTTGATAATATGATGATCAACTACTCTGAATGGCATACGGAAAGAGCTCCACAAGGTAAGAAGGTAAATTCTGTCGAAGAAACCTCTTCCTTGAGTGATAAGATTGATGCTATTATGTCTATGCTTGTGAATGATAGGACTAATATTATAATGTTCCGTTAGCTTCATTGGTTGCACAAGAAGAACATGTTGATGTGAACTTCATTAAAAATAATAATTTCAACAACAATGCTTACCGGAACAATTCTAGTAACAACTATAGGCCATATCCTTATAATAATGGCAACAGCTATGGTAATTCTTATGGGAATTCTTACAACAATAATAGGAGTTCACCCCCTGGACTTGAAGCCATGCTTAAAGAATTTATTAGTACACAAACTGTTTTTAACAAATCTGTTAAAGAAAAGCTTGGGAAAATTGATATACTTGCTTCTAAAGTCGATAGCCTTGCTGCTGATGTTGATCTTTTGAAATCAAAAGTTTTGCCTAATGAGAATCATCATGATAAAATTACTACTACAGCAAATGCCATCCAAGTTAGAATTAATGAGAATATAAGGCTAATGGCTGAACTGCGTGCTAGGTGGGATAGAGAAGAAAATGAAAAACTAGCTAAAGAGAAGAATGTAGCTAAAGTTTGGACTATTACCACCACTAGTAATGCTAATGCTACACATATTGCTGCACCTCCTACTAATACTAATAAAAGAATTGGTGTTAGCAATGTTTCCACTTCTAATGCAAAGCGCGAGAAACTGCCTGAAACTGCTAAAAGCTACTTTGAAACTGCCTGTGATAAAGCTGCTGAAATTTTTTCCAACATTGGGGATGATGATCCCATTGCTTTAGATTATAATGGTTTGAATTTTGATGATTTCCACATCTCTGAAGTTATAAAGTTCTTGCAAAAACTTGCTAAAAGTCCTAATGCTAGTGCTATAAATTTGGCTTTTACACATCATATTACAAATGCTCTCATAAAAGCTAGAGAAGAGAAACTAGAGCGTGAAGCCTCTATTCCTAAAAAGCTAGAGGATGGTTGGGAGCCCATCATTAAGATGAAGGTTAAAGATTTTGATTGTAGTGCTTTATGTGATCTTGGTGCAAGTATTTCTGTTATGCCTAAGAAAATTTATAATATGCTTGACTTGCCACCGCTGAAAAATTGTTATTTGGATGTTAATCTTGCTGATCATTCTACAAAGAAACCTTTGGGGAAAGTTGATAATGTTCGCATTACCGTTAACAATAACCTTGTCCCCGTTGATTTTGTTGTCTTGGATATTGAATGCAATGCATCTTGTCCCATTATATTGGGAAGACCTTTTCTTCGAATCATGTTGGTGCTATTATTGATATGAAGGAAGGTAATATAAAATATCAATTTCCTCTCAAGAAAGGTATGGAACACTTCACTAGAAAGAGAATGAAGTTACCTTTTGATTCTATTATGAGAACAAATTATGATGTTGACACTTCGTCTCTTGATAACACTTGATACACACTTTCTGCGCCTAGCTGAAAGGCGTTAAAGAAAAGCGCTTATGGGAGACAACCCATATTTTTACCTACAGTACTTTGTTTTTATTTTGTGTCTTGGAAGTTGTTTACTACTGTAGCAACCTCTCCTTATCTTAGTTTTGTGTTTTGTTGTGCCAAGTTAAGCCGTTGATAGAAAAGAAAGTACTAGATTTGGATTACTGCGCAGTTCCAGATTTCTTTGCTGTCACGAATCTGGGTCCACCTCCCTGTAGGTAGCTCAGAAAATTAAGCCAATTTACGTGCATGATCCTCAGATATGTACGCAACTTTCATTCAATTTGAGCATTTTCATTTGAGCAAGTCTGGTGCCATTTTAAAATTCGTCAATACGAACTGTTCTGTTTTGACAGATTCTGCCTTTTATTTCGCATTGCCTCTTTTGCTATGTTGGATGAATTTCTTTGATCCATTAATATCCAGTAGCATTATGCAATGTCCAGAAGTGTTAAGAATGATTGTGTCACCTCTGAATATGTTAATTTTTATTGTGCACTAACCCTCTAATGAGTTGTTTCGAGTTTGGTGTGGAGGAAGTTTTCAAGGATCAAGAGAGGAGTATGATGCAACATGATCAAGGAGAGTGAAAGCTCTAAGCTTGGGGATGCCCCGGTGGTTCACCCCTGCATATATCAAGAAGACTCAAGCGTCTAAGCTTGGGGATGCCCAAGGCATCCCCTTCTTCATCGACAACATTATCAGGTTCCTCCCCTGAAACTATATTTTTATTCCATCACATCTTATGTGCTTTTTCTTGGAGCGTCAGTTTGTTTTTGTTTTTTGTTTTGTTTGAATAAAATGGATCCTAGCATTCACTTTATGGGAGAGAGACACGCTCCGCTGTAGCATATGGACAAGTATGTCCTTGGTTTCTACTCATAGTATTCATGGCGAAGTTTCTCCTTCGTTAAATTGTTATATGGTTGGAATTGGAAAATGATACATGTAGTAATTGCTATAAATGTCTTGGGTAATGTGATACTTGGCAATTGTTGTGCTCATGATTAAGCTCTTGCATCATATGCTTTGCACCCATTAATGAAGAAATACATAGAGCATGCTAAAATTTGGTTTGCATATTTGGTTTCTCTAAGGTCTAGATAATTTCTAGTATTGAGTTTGAACAACAAGGAAGACGGTGTAGAGTCTTATAATGTTTTCAATATGTCTTTTATGTGAGTTTTGCTGCACCGGTTCATCCTTGTGTTTGTTTCAAATAAGCCTTGCTAGCCTAAACCTTGTATCGAGAGGGAATACTTCTCATGCATCCAAAATACTTGAGCCAACCACTATGCCATTTGTGTCCACCATACCTACCTACTACATGGTATTTCCGCCATTCCAAAGTAAATTGCTTGAGTGCTACCTTTAAAATTCCATCATTCACCTTTGCAATATATAGCTCATGGGACAAATAGCTTAAAAACTATTGTGGTATTGAATATGTAATTATGCACTTTATCTCTTATTAAGTTGCTTGTTGTGCGATAACCATGTTCACTGGGGACGCCATCAACTACTCATTGTTGAATTTCATGTGAGTTGCTATGCATGTCCGTCTTGTCTGAAGTAAGAGAGATCTACCACCTTATGGTTAAGCATGCATATTGTTAGAGAAGAACATTGGGCCGCTAACTAAAGCCATGATCCATGGTGGAAGTTTCAGTTTTGGACATATATCCTCAAATCTCAAATGAGAAAATTATTAATTGTTGTTACATGCTTATGCATAAAAGAGGAGTCCATTATCTGTTGTCTATGTTGTCCTGGTATGGATGTCTAAGTTGAAGAATAATCAATAGCGAGAAATCCAATGCGAGCTTTCTCCTTAGACCTTTGTACAGGCGGCATAGAGGTACCCCTTTGTGACACTTGGTAAAAATATGTGCATTGTGATGATCCGGTAGTCCAAGCTAATTAGGACAAGGTGCGGGCACTATTAGTACACTATGCATGAGGCTTGCAACTTATAAGATATAATTTACATGATGCATATGCTTTATTACTACCGTTGACAAAATTGTTTCATGTTTTCAAAATCAAAGCTCTAGCACAAATATAGCAATCGATGCTTTTCCTCTATGGAGGACCATTCTTTTACTTTCAATGTTGAGTCAGTTCACCTATTTCTCTCCACCTCAAGAAGCAAACACTTGTGTGAACTGTGCATTGATTCCTACATATTTGCTTATTGCACTTATTATATTACTCCATGTTGACAATATCCATGAGATATACATGTTACAAGTTGAAAGCAACCGCTGAAACTTAATCTTCCTTTGTGTTGCTTCAATGCCTTTATTTTGAATTATTGCTTTATGAGTTAACTCTTATGCAAGACTTATTGATGCTTGTCTTGAAGTGCTATTCATGAAAAGTCTTTGCTTTATGATTCACTTGTTTACTCATGTCATATACATTGTTTTGATCGCTGCATTCACTACATATGCTTTACAAATAGTATGATCAAGATTATGATGGCATGTCACTCCAGAAATTATCTGTGTTATCGTTTTACCTGCTCGGGACGAGCAGAACTAAGCTTGGGGATGCTGATACGTCTCCAACGTATCGATAATTTCTTATGTTCCATGCCACATTATTGATGTTATCTACATGTTTTATGCACACTTTATGTCATATTCGTGCATTTTCTGGAACTAACCTATTAACAAGATGCCGAAGTGCCGATTCTTGTTTCTGCTGTTTTTGGTTTCAGAAATCCTAGTAAGGAAATATTCTCGGAATTGGACGAAATCAAAGCCCAGGGGCCTATTTTGCCACGAAGCTTCCAGAAGTCCGAAGATGAAACGAAGAGGGGCCACGGGGTGGCCAAACCCTAGGGCGGCGCGGCCCCACCCCTGGCCGCGCCGGCCTATGGTTTGGGCCCCCCGAGCCGCCTCCTGACTTGCCCTTCCGCCTACTTAAAGCCTCCGTGACGAAACCCCCAGTCCCGAGAGCCACGATACGGAAAACCTTCCAGACACGCCGCCCACGCCGATCCCATCTCGGGGGATCCAGCAGCTCGCCTCCGGCACCCTGCCGGAGAGGGGAATCATCTCCCGGAGGACTCTACGCCGCCATGGTCGCCTCCGGAGTGATGTGTGAGTAGTCTACCCCTGGACTATGGGTCCATAGCAGTAGCTAGATGGTTGTCTTCTCCCCATTGTGCTATCATTGTCGGATCTTGTGAGCTGCCTAACATGATCAAGATCATCTATCTGTAATTCTATATGTTGCGTTTGTTGGGATCCGATGAATAGAGAATACTTGTTATGTTGATTATCAAAGTTATATCTATGTGTTGTTTATGATCTTGCATGCTTTCCGTTACTAGTAGATGCTCTGGCCAAGTAGATGCTTGTAACTCCAAGAGGGAGTATTTATGCTCGATAGTGGGTTCATGCCCGCATTGACACCGGGACGATGTGAGAAAGTTCTAAGGTTGTGTTGTGCTGTTGCCACTAGGGATAAAACATTGATGCTATGTCTAAGGATGTAGTTGTTGATTACATTACGCACTATACTTAATGCAATTGTCTGTTGCTTTGCAACTTAATACTGGAAGGGGTTCGGATGATAACCTGAAGGTGGACTTTTTAGGCATAGATGCAGTTGGATGGCGGTCTATGTACTTTGTCGTAATGCCCAATTAAATCTCACTATACTCATCATGATATGTATGTGCATGGTCATGCCCTCTTTATTTGTCAATTGCCCAACTGTAATTTGTTCACCCAACATGCTGTTTATCTTATGGGAGAGATACCTCTAGTGAACTGTGGACCCCGGTCCAATTCTCTTTACTGAAATACAATCTACTGCAATACTTGTTCTACTGTTTTCTGCAAACAATCATCTTCCACACAATACGGTTAATCCTTTGTTACAGCAAGCCGGTGAGATTGACAACCTCACTGTTTCGTTGGGGCAAAGTACTTTGGTTGTGTTGTGCAGGTTCCACGTTGGCGCCGGAATCCCTGGTGTTGCGCCGCACTACATCCCGCCGCCATCAACCTTCAACGTGCTTCTTGGCTCCTCCTGGTTCGATAAACCTTGGTTTCTTTCTGAGGGAAAACTTGCTGCTGTGCGCATCATACCTTCCTCTTGGGGTTCCCAACGAACGTGTGAGTTACACGCCATCACTATCCTACTCAGGAATTTTTATGTTGGTATCTCTAGCTGGAATAAGTATGTTCTTGATTGTCTCGCGGGAGGTAATTTCCTAGGCACTCCTGCTTTAGAAGCTAGTTGCATTATTGAGAGTCTATTTGGAATACCGCCTATTAATAAAGTTAAAATTGAAATCTCTCTTGAAGATGTCATGAAAAATTTGGAGACCATAGAGCAAAATCTTCCAAGTATTGAGACTAATTTGGGAGCATTACTTGATAGCACTGATAAACTTGATAAATCTCTAGGTGGAATTAATAAGAGAATTGCCATCTTAGAAGCTTGTGCTATTCATGATAACCAAACCCAAAGGATTAGTGAACTTGAAGAAGCTATGCGAACCTTAGGTTCAACTTTTTCTTCTCTTAAGTTTAAGGAGAAAGCTTATGTGGGTAAGGAGCAAAAGTTCATGTATGTCTCTAAGGTGCCCAAACCAAAAAACCATTATAGGCCTAAAATTGACAAAGCTCTTAATGCCACTATAGATAATGGAGCATCCAATGCTTCATCTCTTGATAATACTTGATACACACTTTCTGCGCCTAGCTGAAAGGCGTTAAAGAAAAGCGCTTATGGGAGACAACCCATGATTTTACTACAGCACTTTTGTTTTATATTTGAGTCTTAGAAATTGTTACTACTGTAGCAAACTCTCCTTATCTTAATTTTGTTGCATTGTTGTGCCAAGTAAAGTCTTTAATAGTAAGGTTCATACTAGATTTGGATTGCTGCGCAGAAATAGATTTCTTGCTGTCACGAATTTGAGCAGTAGTCTCTGTAGGTAACTCAGAAAATTCTGCCAATTTACGTGAGTGATCCTCAGATATGTACGCAACTTTCATTCAATTTGAGCATTTTCATCTGAGCAATTTTGGTGTACCTAAAAAATTCGTCTTTACGGACTGTTCTGTTTTGACAGATTCTGCCTTTTATTTCGCATTGCCTGTTTTGCTATGCTTGATGGATTTCTTTATTCCATTAACTTTCAGTAGCTTTGTGCAATGTCCAGAAGTGTTAATAATGATTATGTCACCTCTGAACATGTGAATTTTGATTATGCACTAACCCTCTAATGAGTTGTTTTGAGTTTGATGTGGAGGAAGTTTTCAAGGATCAAGAGAGGAGGATGATACAATATGATCAAGGAGAGTGGAAGCTCTAAGCTTGGGGATGCCCCGGTGGTTCATCCCTGCATATTTCAAGAAGGCTCAAGCATCTAAGCTTGGGGATGTGTAACATCCCGGGAATCGACCCTTCCTAGGATGCTACCACATTATACTAAAAACTAGAAAGTCAGGTGATTATTCAAAAATTGGGCAGAGTTTTCTTTGTATATAAGGACATCCACGACATGCATATAGCAATAAGAGGATATGTAGTAACATTTCAACTTTAAAGAAACAACCACGTGATTCACAAAATCCCAGCATATCAGGAAACGCCAAATATATTTGTTCACAAGGTAACATGGATTAAGTGACTAATACAATACGACTAATAGGTATAGAAACATATATGTCTACGTCGTAATATCTAAATAAGTGTGATGTGCTCAACAGTGTAGATGTGCTACGCCCGGGCCCCATGCATGGTGTTTACTTAGTACCTGAAATCCAAATGAAACGCAAGAGTGAGTATGGAAATACTCAGCAAGTACAACATGGAACCGCAAAAACATAAATCATGGACAAGCATTGGAACTTCACTCGAAAACATAGATTTTTATATGAAAACTGAAATATGGGTTTTCGCAGTACTGGCTCGGAGTTTACCAGCGCGTTGGCTCGGAGTTTACCAACCTGCGGCAGTATTGGCTCGGAATTTACCAACCCGCGGCCCAATAAGTTTAGAAGGAAATTATTGAGTCAAATTACCAATTAACAACGAAGCACACCAGAAGCACACAAGCCACACAATCAAACATTAAGGCGACAAGGTTCGTAATGCACCTGCCTTCAACAAAAGAACGAAGCAACAAGAAGTCGACCAAGATCCGCGATTAATCAATGCCACCACCTGAACAAACCATCTCAGACTCAATACACTGCTAGAATTTACGTTGTATAATAACTTAAATAATGAAGAGATGTTCAGGCGCTTGCTCTCTGGTCCCAGCTAGTATTTTCAGTCTATATCCGGAAGCAGATAAATTCGTAATACAAACTGACTCTGCTATGTACAGGATCATAAATAACCGTCAGCTGCTCCTAATTCTAGAACCATGGATCAGTAGCTTCCAAATTAACCTCTCACGAGCAATCTTTTCAGATCTGATTAACTGGTAGGATAAGGCAAAGAACTAGTCTACTTTCCTTCCCTCCAGCGTGCATCCAAATTCACATATCCATATAACATTCGCTAAGTAAACTAAGAGCATGCTACACCCTGCCATGGTCCTGGTTACTAGTCCAATCATCCCGATGGATTTTACTTGTCTGAATACTACTCCCGCCAGTACTACTTCTCGCCGCGGATGGAAAATAGACTCAGTAGCACGAGAATAGCTTCTAGTATTGCAGCTGACTGCTAATCATCTTCTACGAACTGGTACAGCACCGCGTTTGCTTCCCTTGGAAAAGAATAGTACCTGAGAATTGAAATCCCTCAATGGACGCAGCAACAGAAGAATAGCGGCTCAGGCACGAACGAGGCGGAGATGCAATCAGTACTAATTCCAGCGACGGCGGCAACCTGAGACTCGAACCCTAGGCGGCGGCGCGATCTGGATGGTGGCGTGCGATAGGTACAGGAACGGCTCGAACCAGGGCGTTTTATTGCCCCTTTCTTTCTCTTAGCCTTATCTGGACTTACATGGTTTTATTTTTCTTTCTTAATTCCCAAATTTATCCAGTCGCTGGAATTACATGACCAACGATCCAAAATAAACCCACCTTAGGTCAGCCCTCTCCCGAATTATATAAAAATAATTTGCTCTTAGAATCTAGGTTATTACAGGATGCCCAAGGCATCCCCTTCTTCATCGACAACATTATCAGGTTCCTCTAATGAAACTATATTTTTATTCCATCACATCTTATACGCTTTACTTGGAGCGTCTGTATGTTTTTATTTTTGTTTTGTTTGAATGAAGTTGGATCCTAGCATTCATTTTGTGGGAGAGAGACACACTCCGCTGTTGCATATGGACAAATATGTCCTTAGCTTTACTCATAATGTTCATGGCGAAGGTTGAACTGCTTCGTTAAACTGTTATATGGTTGGAAACGGGAAATGCTACATGTGGTAAATGGTATAATATCTTGAATAATGTGATACTTGGAAATTGTTGTGCTCATGTTTAAGCTCTTGCATCATATACCTTGCACCTATTAGTGAAAAAATACATAGAGCTTGCTAAAATTTGGTTTGCATGATTGGTCTCTCTAAGGTCTAGATATTTTCTAGTAAGGGTCGAACAACAAGGAAGACGGTGTAGAGTCTTATAATGCTTACAATATGTCTTTTATGTGAGTTTTGCTGTACCGGTTTATACTTGTGTTTGTTTCAAATAACCTTGCTAGCCTAAGCCTTGTATTGAGAGGGAATACTTCTCAGGCATCCAAAATCCTTGAGCCAAACACTATGCCACTTGTGTCCACCATACCTACCTACTACATGGTATTTCTCCGCCATTCCAAAGTAAATTGCTTGAGTGCTACCTTTAAATTTCCATTCTTTGTCTTTGCATTATATAGCTCATGGGACAAATAGCCTAAAAACTATTGTGGTATTGAATATGTACTTATGCATCTTATCTCTTATAAGTTGCTTGTTGAGCGATAACCATGTTCCTGGGGAGCCATCAACACTTTGTTGAATATCATGTGAGTTGCTATGCATGTTCGTCTTGTCTGGAGTAAGGGTGATTTATCATGAGTTGAATGGTTTGAGTATGCATATTGTTAGAGAAGAGCATTGGGCCGCTAACTAAAGCCGTGATCCATGGTGGAAGTTTCAGTTTTGGACAACAATCCTCAATCTCTTATGAGAATATTATTTGTTGCTGAATGCTTATGCATTAAAGAGGAGTCCATTATCTGTTGTCTATGTTGTCCCGGTATGGATGTCTAAGTTGAGAATAATCAAAAGCAAGAAATCCAATGCGAGCTTTCTCCTTAGACCTTTGTACAGGCGGCATAGAGGTACCCCTTTGCGACACTTGGTTAAAACATATGTATTGCGATGATAATCCATGTTAATCCGAGCTAATTAGGACAAGGTGCGGGCACTATTGGTAATCTATGCATGAGGCTTGCAACTTGTAGGATATAATTTACATAATGCATATGCTTTATTACTACCGTTGACAAAATTGTTTCTTGTTTTCAAAATAAAAGCTCTAGCACAAATATTGCAATCAATGCTTCCCTCTGCGAAGGGCCTTTCTTCTACTTTTATGTTGAGTCAGTTTACCCATTTCTCTCCATCTTAAGAAGCAAACACTTGTGTTAACCGTGCATTGATTCCTACATACTTGCATATTGCACTTATTATATTACTTTATGTTGACAATATCCATGAGATATACATGTTACAAGTTGAAAGCAACCGCTGAAACTTAATCTTCCTTTGTGTTGCTTCAATACCTTTACTTTGAATTTATTGCTTTATGAGTTAACTCTTATGCAAGACTTATTGATGCTTGTCTTGAAAGTACTATTCATGAAAAGTCTTTGCTATATGATTCAATTGTTTACTCATTGTCTTTACCATTGCTTCGAATCGCTGCATTCATTACATGTGCTTATAATAGTATTGATCAAGATTATGATGGCATGTCACTTCAGAAATTATCTTTGTTATCGTTTAACTACTCGGGACGAGTAGGAACTAAGCTTGGGGATGCTGATACATCTCCAACGTATCGATAATTTCTTATGTTCCATGCTACTTTATTGATGATACTCACATGTTTTATACATACTTTATGTCATATTTATGCATTTTCCGGCACTAACCTATTAACGAGATGTCGAAGAGCCGATTCTTTGTTTTACATTGTTTTTGGTTTCAGAAATCCTAGTAAGGAAATATTCTCGGAATTTGACGAAATCAACGCCCAGGGGCCTATTTTTCCACGAAGCTTCCAGAACACCGAAAGGGAACCGAAGTGGGGCGACGAGGCGCCGCCACACTAGGGCGGCGCGGCCCAGGAGGGGCCCGCGCGGCCCTAGCGTGTGGGGCCCCCGTCAGCCCCTCCGACTCCACCCTTCCGCCTACTTAAAGTCTTCGTCGCGAATACCCCAGTACCGAGAGCCACGATACGGAAAACCTTCCAGAGACGCCGCCGCCGCCAATCCCATCTCGGGGGATTCAGGAGATCGCCTCCGGCACCCTGCCGGAGAGGGGAATCATCTCCCGGAGGACTCTTCACCGCCATGGTCGCCTCCGGAGTGATGTGTGAGTAGTTCACCCCTGGACTATGGGTCCATAGCAGTAGCTAGATGGTCGTCTTCTCCTAATTGTGCTATCATTGTTGGATCTTGTGAGCTGCCTAACATGATCAAGATCATCTATTTGTAATGCTACATGTTGCGTTTGTTGGGATCCGATGAATAGTGAATGCTATGTTATGTTGATTATCAATCTATTATCTATGTGTTGTTTATGATCTTGCATGCTCTCCGTTATTAGTAGAGGCTCTGGCCAAGTCGTTACTTGTAACTCCAAGAGGGAGTATTTATGCTCGATAGTGGGTTCATGCCTCCATTAAATCTGGGACAATGACAGAAAGTTCTAAGGTTGTGGATGTGTTGTTGCTACTAGGGATAAAAAATCAATGCTATGTCTAAGGATGTATTTGTTGATTACATTACGCACCATACTTAATGCAATTGTCTGTTGTTTGCAACTTAATACTGGAGGGGGTTCGGATGATAACCTGAAGGTGGACTTTTTAGGCATAGATGCATGCTGGATAGCGGTCTATGTACTTTGTCGTAATGCCCAATTAAATCTCACACTACTCATCATAACATGTATGTGCATGGTCATGCCCTCTTTATTTGTCAATTGCCCAACTGTAATTTGTTCACCCAACATGCTATTTCTTATGGGAGAGACACCACTAGTGAACTGTGGACCCCGGTCCATTCTTTTACATCGAATACAATCAACTGCAATACTTGTTCTATTGTTTTCTGCAAACATCATCATCCACACTATACATCTAATCCTTTGTTACAGCAAGCCGGTGAGATTGACAACCTCACTGTCACGTTGGGGCAAAGTAATTTGGTTGTGTTGTGCAGGTTCCACGTTGGCGCCGGAATCCCTGGTGTTGCGCCGCACTACACTCCGCCGCCATCAACCTTCAACGTGCTTCTTGGCTCCTACTGGTTCGATAAACCTTGGTTTCTTACTGAGGGAAAACTTGCTGCTATACGCATCACACCTTCCTCTTGGGGTTCCCAACGGACGCGTGTTGTACGCGTATCAGTTACCGATAAGAAGCTCGTATGGAGTTTTGTTGTGGAGGGGACGGAGGAAGAGCCGGTTGGAGTAGTGGACGGCCGTAGAGATGGCTTCTCCCCAAAAGTTGTGGGGTGAGTTGAATTCACTCAACATGGTTCTTGCCATCTCAATGATATTCCGGTTCTTCCTTTCAACAACACCATTTTGTTGAGGGGTGTATGGCGCCGAAAACTCATGCTTCATGCCCTCATCATCAACAAACTCTTGCATAGTGTAGTTCTTGAACTCGGTGCCATTGTCGGTCCTAATTGCCTTGATCTCGGATTCATACATACGTTGAGCTTTCTTGGCGAAGGTGATGAACTCTCTATGGGTCTCGTCCTTAGACTTAAGGAGAAAGACCCAAGAGTATCTTGAGTAATCATCAACAATGACAAGTCCATACTTGCTTCCACCAAGAGTATCATAATGTGATGGCCCAAAGAGATCCAAATGAAGGAGCTCCAAAGGCCTAGATGTGGTAACAATACTCTTGATAGGATGCTTCTTCTTGAGTTGCTTTCCGGCTACACATGCACTACAAACACGATCTTTCTCAAAAGAAATGTCGGTTAGTCCCACAATGTGCTCACCCTTTAGGAGTTGTTTAAAATTTCTCATGTTAACATGACCAAGGCGGCGATGCCACAACCAACCTTCGTCATGCTTAGCCGCCATTAGACATGTGGAGGGAGAGGGGCTCTCTTTCGAGAGGTCAACCACGTAAAGGTTGTTCTCCACATATCCAACAAGGAACAATTTGAGATTGTCACTCCTAAATACTTTCACACAATAATTAGTGAAATATGAATTGTAACCGGCATCGGCAAGATGATATATAGAAAGTAAGTTATAGCCAAGGGATTCAACAAGCATAACCGTCTCAAGGCACAAGTCCTTAGAGATTGCTACCTTGCCATACCCAAGTACCTTTCCTTTTAAGTTGTCACCAAAGGTGATGCTTGACTTCTTGTTGATATCTTCAATGAATTGATCAAGCACACCTCTTCCTCCGGTCATATGATTGGTGCATCCACTATCAAACACCCATTTTGGACCACCTGAGGAATACCCCTACAAAATCAAGTAGAGGATTTAGGAACCCATCGATTAATGGGTTCCTTTTCAATGGCAACAATATCTTTTGGTACCCAAATTGAGTACTCTCTATAAGCATAGCCATTAGGAGGGCCAACATAGTTAGCATAGATATCACCATAATAATCAACAAATAATGCATAGTGATTGTTTGGCCCCGTGCGGTCACCATTAGTGGCTTTGCCCTTTGAGGCTTTGCCATTATTAGTGACCTTCTTGTTCTTATCTTGAGCGGGTTTCTCCTTCTTGTAGTTGTTCTTCTTGTGAGACTTGGGAACATATCCAAGTCCAAACGTTTGATTGTTTGACCTTTGCTTACTCAAGAGGTCATCCAATCCCATCTTGTTCTTGGCGGTGGTGAACTTTGCAAGTTCCTTTGTTAACCTAACATTTTCCTCAAGAATAGATGTTTGCTCACAAGAAGATTCATTAGGATGATAGTCAAGACAATATTTGGTCACCAAGGATTCAAGATATGCATTGGTCTCAACAGGCAAAGAGAGTTCCTCTTGTAAATGAACATGTTCCTCAACAAGTTTAGCATGCTCACTAGTAAAGGAAGTGGAGGAACAAGCAAGCTTTTCAACATCAATGGGATCCTTCATTGATCCAAGAGCCTTTTTGTAGGTTTCTTGGAGTAGGTCATGGTTCTCTCCAAGTTTCTTGAGCTCATCCTTGACAAGCTTGTTAGCCTTTTCAAGGTGGTCAAGATCCCTAGTGAGAGAAGCATGAGCAACTTCAAGCTCCTCCTTTGAGACATTGAGCTCTTGAGTCAATGATTGATCCCTATCAATAGTTTCTAGGTCCTTAACTTTATCAAGTTCATAAGTTTCAATTTGTTGCTTAAGACCTTGAGATATGCACCTTTCGGTTTTTAGCTCTTGTCTAAGGAGATTGAATCTCCGTTCCTTCTCATTCAAATGATATTCTAATTCCTCAAAGGACTCATCCTTTTCTTTGAGTGAGTCCATCAAGAAATCAAACTTGACAAGAGCTTCACCACGAAGGGTGCATCTAACATCATAGAGTTCCTTAAGCACAATTAATTCTTCTTGATTTTCATTTTCATCATCAAGAACACTAGATAGGGAAGGTGGAGGTTCCATTACCTTGGTTTCCCTTTCCATAAGACAAGAGCCAACGATTGTAGAGGAGGGAGAGTCATCGGAGTCATCATCTTGAGTTGTTCTTGCCATGAAGGAAGATCCAACATCATTCTCCGTGGAGTAGTCCTTGGAGTAGTCATATGTGAAGAGTGACCCGGGCTTAGAGAAAGCCAAACCGGCCACCCCGGCCTCCTTCTCCTCATCTTCCTCTTCATCATCGGACAAGTACTCGGCCCCAACAAAGGCTCTTCCCTTTTTCTTCTTATATCGATCGTTGATTGGGTTTGGCTTCAATCTTGGCTTAACCCCTTTGATGAATCTTGGCTTGTCTACCCTTTTCTCATAAGGGCACTCATTTGAAAAGTGGCTATCTTCATCACAATTGTAGCAAGTTCTCTTCTTCTTGTCATTGAGGAGCATTGGGAACTTTGCCTTGTATTTCTTGGCAAAGAAAGCAAAGTCGGTAGCAATGTCACTAGTTGAAGTCATCTCTTCATCTTCTTCAATTTCATAGTACTCTTTGCTTCCATGATCGGCCCTAGCTTTGAGGGCAAGTTTGTGTGGCGCTTCATGGTTGTGTGAGGCTTCATCAACACGGTTCATTGCCATTAGCCTCTTTCCCGCTTTGGCCATGTTTTAATTGGCGGCCACATAGGAGACTAGATCATCGGAGTTGAGATCGGCACTCTTGGTCATGATTTGCAAGTTGAGTGCAAGGTTGATGTCTTCTTGATTGACGGCAATCATAGCAATGACCTTGGACTTTATGAATGCTTCATTCATCTCGAAGCCGTCATTGTACTTCTCAACTCCAAGTCCCTTGACCCTTACTCTAAGAGCACCAAGCCTTGCATAAGCATCGGCCACGGATTCTCCTTCTCGAATCATGAATTGATGAGCCTCTTGCTTTGCGGTCTCATAGAGAGCTGATTGGATCAAATCGGTTCCCTCTTGGAGTACTATGATTCGATCCCACAACTCTTTAGCGGAGTCTATGTCATTGACTTGATCAAGGAGTTTGCGGTTGATGCCACTCCTAATCTTGTAACATGCGGAGGCGTTGAGTTGACGGTTGTAGAATTCGGTGGAGGTCAACCGAATGGGATCTTGTGGCTCCCGGTATCCATGAACAATGATCTCCCATAACTCCACGCTGCAGCTGCGAATATGAGATTCCATAGAAGATTTCCAAAAAGGAAAGTGAGTTCCATCAAAATGGGGAACATTCCCACTATGGTTTATATGAGGCATGGGTGAAGTGTTTTTGGGATAGTCATGGTTGACTTCACGATAGCTCCCTAGGGAGGCCGAAGCCGTACTAGGGGGCCCGCTAGTCAAGTTCTTAAGCATGGCAGACATCTCTGCCATTTGGCTTTGTAGTTCATCCTCATTTTTCTTCTTCTCGGCATCATATGCCAAGAATCTAGATTTCATCTCTTTAACCGAAAGGTTAGAGTTTTCATCTAGACCCTCGAATAGTTTATCCATCTCACTCTTAAGGCGGTGAAGCCCTTAATAAGAGTCCAGGCTCTGATACCAATTGAAAGTATAGCGATGGTAAACCTAGAGGGGGGTGAATAGGTTTCTACAGATTTTAATTCTTTCTCTGCAATATTAGGCTTTGCGGAATATAAAGGTGAGCCTAATGCAAACTAGGTGAAGCAACATATATGAGGATACAACTAACTCGAGCACGAAGGCTCTCACAGGCAGTTAAATCACAAGTAAGGAGTTCGGTTAGAGATAACCAATAGCACGCGGAGACGAGGATGTATTCCCGTGTTCCCTTCCTTTGCAAGAAGGTACGTCGCGTTTGGAGGGGTGGAGGTCCCACGAAGGATTCCCCACGCCACGAAGGCTCACCCTATTCTCCGGATCCTATCCCACGAAGGAATAGCTCACTCACTTGTGGTAGACTTTGAGGTAGCCTCCAAACCTTCACAATGTTGCCCGGAGCAAATCCACAGCCCGGATGCTTCCGGACTCCTCTTGCCCACCTAGGGTTTCCAAGGAACCCTAGGAAGCAAGCTTCTCGATGAATACAAGGGGGAATGAGATTTGGCTCGGTAGAACAGTAGATCGGGTCCTCCTCTAGTAATTCCCTGGAGGGATTTGAGTTTGGGTGGAGGAGGAGGGAGATCGGAGGCTTTTGGTGTTTCTAGCAATGGAGTAAGAGAGAGAGAGCTCAAGAACAACTTGTAGTGTAGTGCCTAAACTGTTCAGAGGTAGGAGAAGGCCTATTTATAGTGTTCTTCGAAATATGGCCATTGGTCACTTGCCACCTCATCGTTTCTCTCGACAAACCCGGTCAACCGGACCCCTGACCGGATTATCCGGTGCAGAGGCCGGTCAGACCGGACCAGTGACCGGACCCACCGGTTGTGACCAGATGGTAGACCGGATCCAGACCGGAGGCACTTTTGCGACGTCCAGGATGCTCCTCCGGTTGGCGCCCGGTTGGCGCCAGGTTGGCGCCCGGTCGACCGGACCACACGCCGGGCCCGCCGGTCTGGAGGCCGGCAGACCGGGCCGATGACTGGATCGATTATGCGCTGATTCGAAGCCCGGTTGGCGCCCGGTCGACCGGACCGCACGCCGGACTCGCCGGTCTGGTGGCCGGCTGACCGGGCGGCAGACCGGATTTCTGCTGTAGACCCCTTTTTGTAGGACAACGTTGCATAGAAAACAAAAAATTTCCTACCGCGAACACGCAATCCAAGCCAAGATGCAATCTAGAAGACAGTAGCAACGAGGGGTTTATCGAGTCTCACCCTTGAAGAGATTCCAAAGCCTACAAGAGGAGGCTCTTGTTGCTGCGGTAGACGTTCACTTGCCGCTTGCAAAAGCGCGTAGAAGATCTTGATCACGATCCCTTCGGCGCCACGAACGGGCAGCACCTCCGTACTCGGTCACACGTTCGGTTGTTGATGAAGACGACGTCCACCTCCCCGTTCCAGCGGGAAGCGGAAGTAGTAGCTCCTCTTGAATCCGACAGCACGACGGCATGGTGTCGGTGGTGGTGGAGAAATCCGGCGGAGCTTCACTTAAGCGTGCGGGATGTGGTGGAGGAGAGAGGCCGCTAGGGTTTGGGGAGAGGGGTGGCCGGCCACTCAAGGGGGGTGGCCAGGTTGTGGTCTTGGGGTGGCCGGCCCCCTCCCCTTGTCCCTCATTATATAGGTGGAAGCCCCAAGGGTTGGACTACAAGTCTCCGAATAAGACCCGAACCCAAAACCTTCCATATGATAGGGAAACCTACCCAAGCTAGGACTCCCACTAGAGGTGGGAGTTCCACCTTCCATGGAGGGGGTGGCCGGCCCCCTTTGGGGGAGTCCACTTGGGACTCCTCCCCCACTAGGGTTGGCCGGCCATGGAGGTGGAGTCCCTCCGGGACTCCACCTTCCTTGGTGGTTTCTTCCGGACTTTTCTAGAACCTTCTAGAACCTTCCATAGAACCTTCCGCATCATTTTAATTCACATAAAATGACATCCTATATATGAATCTTATTCTCCGGACCATTCCGGAACTCCTCGTGATGTCCGGGATCTCATCCGGGAGTCCGAACAAATATTCGAACTCCATTCCATATTCAAGTTCTACCATTTCAACATCCAACTTTAAGTGTGTCACCCTACGGTTCGTGAACTATGCGGACATGGTTGAGTACTCACTCCGACCAATAACCAATAGCGGGATCTGGAGATCCATAATGGCTCCCACATATTCAACGATGACTTTAGTGATCGAATGAACCATTCACATACGATACCAATTCCCTTTGTCACGCGATATTTTACTTGTCCGAGGTTTGATCTTCGGTATCACTCTATACCTTGTTCAATCTCGTCTCCTGACAAGTACTCTTTACTCGTACCGTGGTATGTGGTCTCTTATGAACTTATTCATATGCTTGCAAGACATTAGACGACATTCCACCGAGAGGGCCCAGAGTATATCTATCTGTCATCGGGATGGACAAATCCCACTGTTGATCCATATGCCTCAACTCATACTTTCCGGATACTTAATCCCACCTTTATAACCACCCATTTACGCAGTGGCGTTTGATGTAATCAAAGTACCTTTCCGGTATAAGTGATTTATATGATCTCATGGTCATAAGGACTAGGTAACTATGTATCGAAAGCTTATAGCAAATAACTTAATGACGTGATCTTATGCTACGCTTAATTGGGTGTGTCCATTATATCATTCACATAATGACATAACCTTGTTATTAATAACATCCAATGTTCATGATCATGAAACGATGGTCATCTATTAATCAACAAGCTAGTTATACAAGAGGCTTACTAGGGACTCCTTGTTTGTTCACATAACACACATGTATCAATATTTCGGTTAATACAATTATAGCATGGTATGTAAACATTATCATAAACTCAAAGATATTATAATAACCATTTTATTATTGCCTCTTGGGCATATATCCAACAGTCTCCCACTTGCACTAGAGTCAATAATCTAGTTTACATTTGTAAAGATATAACACCTTGGCCTTCCGGTGCTTTATCATGTTTTGCTCACAGGAGAGGTTTTAGTCAACGGATCTGACATGCTCAGAAACGTATGTATTTTGTAATTCATTTGCGTCTTAACGCATCACTCATTTACAAATGAGTCGGCATTAAATATGTTTGGTCTTCTGGTGGAACCTTAATTCCGCGGTCTGAAATATGTCACTAATATTGTCACACACAATATAGCTTCAAAGTTCTGACTCTGTCGGAACTACACCAAGTTCTCAAATAACCTCTTGACTTAACATCCTATGTCATTGTCAAAACAATGACATATTCTGCCTTCTTTTGTAGAATCCGTCACAATATTTAGAACTCTTCTAAATCTAGCATAGACAACTTCTATCTTATTGTGCTACCTTTTAAACAACACTTAGTCTAATTTGAAATTGAAATTTTATTTTCATATGTGACAAAACAAATATCGGTGCAACACTTTACATCAATTTGTTTGTTATTTCTTCATACAAAAACTATATATATATTCTTGGTTCTTCTTAAGTACTCAAGAATATTCTTACTGTTTTTCAATGATCATCATATGAATCATTCTGGTATATGCTCCTAACCTTTTAGAGCACAAGATATCTGATTATGTACATATTATTCATGATCTAAATCACTCATGTGTTTTTACTCATCGAGTGTCAGATACACTCAAGTCTTGTTAAACCTTCACATGACAAGAACATTTTCTTAATATTTCTATATTGAACTACTTCAATATCCATTCTATGTACTTTGACTTAAACTTATTATGTGTTTCAATCTATCTTCATAGATCTTGACACTAAATTTGTTTCAGTCCATATCCTTTCATTGAAGTTAATTTCTCAATGAAACCTTTTTAATCAAGTATATAATTACATCATTTATAACCAACTATATGTCATCTACATAAAGTATTATAAATATGTCTCAGCGCTCCCACTTAATTTCTTGCAAATGCAAGCCTCTTCATCGTCTCTGATGAAATCAAAAACTTTTTGACTATTTCATCTGGTGAAGATTCCAACTCCACGATACTCACTTCATCCAATTGAAGTTTGTATACCTATCTAGTATTCCACGGACTAGCAAAACAATTTGTTTTATCTTGTATACACCTTTAATACATACTACTGTTAAGTAATGTATTTTGCCATCCTACTAGCATATCTCATAAAAGAAATATGTAGTGATTACTAGAATAATCCACATTGACTATAAGCATTGCCACGGAAGATCTAATCTTATCGTAGTCAACTTTTTGAACTTTGTCATAAACAACTTTTCGACAAGTCGGGCTTCTTCAAGGATATTTCATCCAAGTCCATCAATTTTATAGATCTATTTTGGATTTCATGGCGTATAGCCATTTTAACGGAGTCAGGGCCCATCATAACTTCTTTGTTTGTAGTTGGTTTATCATTGTTCAAAATCAATCCTTTTTCCACAAATCACTTATTTGATCACAAAGTAAACCATACCTATAAGGTTCAATATGTACTTCGATCTCCATGGCTAAAACACTTTGTAGTCATGGGAGCCATGATCGTCGTGGCCGCTTCCGGAACCAATTCTGATGCTGCGCTACTCTGATCATTATGCTCAGGTTCATAAACCTTATCAAGTTCTATTGTCCTCCCACTCAAATACTTCGCTAGAAACAATTTCTTGGAAATAAGAAACATTGACAAACACTTTTGTCTTTGTCTACATAGTGGGAAGAATTCCCAATCAATTCTCTGGGATAACCAACAAAGACATTCATCCGATTTTGGTTGTAAACTTATTTACTTATGCTATGCATACCAAAATTTTAAGAAAAGACTATTAGGATTCATACCCATGCCATAACTCGTATGGTGTCATTTCAACGGATCATGATGATGCTCTATTAAGTGTAAAAGCGGTAGTCACTAAAGTATAATCCACAAAAAATATAATGGCATCAATATTTTATCTCATCATTGATCCAACAAGGTTTGGATACATCTCTCGGATACTATATCATCATTATGATACTCCAAGAAATGTGAGTTGTAGAACAATTTCATGACTCTCTTAGATGTTCGGTAAAACTCGTAATTCAAATATTTTCCCAATGATCCAATCATAGATATTTGATTTTTCTATTACGATGATTTCCACTTCATGCTGAAATTTATTTGAATCCATTCAAATGTTTCAAACTTCTTCCTTATTGAATATATCCACATATATACTCAATTCATTGTTGAAAGTTTTCATGAAGTAGAAGAATCTCCCGCACACAACTATGCCCAGTGAACCACATATATCATTATGTATGTTTTCACTAAGTTAGTTGCCCGTTCAACTCTTGGCCTATGAACGGTATTTTAGTCATTCTCTTTTAGAAAAGATTTGCAAGCGCCAAATGATTCAAAAATCAAATGACTCCAAAAATCCATTTGCATGGAGTTCCTTCATGCGTTCCTTTCTAACATGACCTAAATGGCGGTTCCACAAATAAGTGGAATTAAAATCATTTGCCTTATGGCATTTTAGCGTCAGTGTTATGTATGTGTGTTTCACCATTAAGATTTATAATAACTTATCCATCGTATATGGAGTAATGTCATAATTTAAACAAGTCATTGTTTTCATTTGACCAGAGTAAAATAACAATTATTAAGTTCTTTATTATAAATTCTAAGGGCTAGATAGAATGCTAACGACGAACATAATAACATTTTATTTTGTTCCAGACGTGCATTCCTATCATGTTCCTTGTCAGTCACTTAGGCCATTGTATTCTTGTATTGCGTTGTTTTGTATGACACTTCATACCAACCAATATAGTACTAATACCCAAGAATTTCATAGTGTGACCTAACTAGGAATATAACCATAACATGTATATCATTTATATACACCTGAGCTAGACATTCTAGTCTTTTCTTTCTTTCTGCCAATAATCTTTTGTAGTTTCTCTTTTAGCTTTCCTCATTATTCAGAAAAACACATCAACTTCAATAACTTCTCGGTTTTTTGGTCAAATACCAATAACCTTGAGGTTCTTACTTTGAAGTTGATCATCATATGACAAATGTTCCAGATTTCACTATTAGTAACCTTGTAATATGATGAACAATTTCACTCATAATTTTATCCATTGTATCATGATGACTTTCTGAGACCATGTCTGTACATGCTAGGCTCATAAAGTTTTAACCTTGGTATTCTCATGTGCAAATCTGGCTTGCACCCGTTGTATGCACACGTAGAATCTATAACATCCGATCATCACGTGATGCTTTGAAACGACGAGTCATAGCAACGGTGCATACTAAGGACGATCACTTCATGGATATGCGAATATCGTTAGTGCCCCAATAGTTGGAGGATTGGGACGCCTTGCGTCTTCAACCTTCGTACATTCTCATAAATCTTATGAGTTTATGTAGTCTCACCAAAATATATTCTATCATCTTGCAATAAGGTCTTAGATATCACATATATCTCATACCTTGATTATTTCTGAAAACTAAATTTTCAGCTCCTTACTTTTCAAACAGATTTGAACTTCAAGTTTCATGGAGACAAGATAACTTTAGGTACTAATTGAAACCATAGCTCTTTGAATCAACAATGTGAGGTTTACTAAAAGTTTGCAATAGGACTTAATCAATTCTTAATTCATTTACAATACGGTACCAATCCGTAAAGTTTCTTGTCAGATTTTAACAGTATTTCTATCTCAATAACAAGACTAGCGCATGGTAGAAAAACGGATGCCAATACTACAAAATTAATTCAAAATACTACTCAGACTATGTTTATGATAATTAGTTCATGTTTTAATATAATTACTAATGAATTCCCACTTAATACAACATCCCTCATAGTTGTTAAGTGGTACACAATCCAAATTCACTACACCAAAACCGATCATCACGTGAGATGGTGTAGCTTCAATGGTGAACATCAACATGTTGATCATATCATCCATATGACTCGTGTTCAACCTTTCGGTTTCCGTTGTCCCGAGGCCATGTCTGTACATGCTAGGCTCGTCAAGCAAACCCAAGTATTCCGCGTGTGCAACATGGCTTACACCCGTTGTATGTTGAGTTTATCACACCCGATCATCACGAGATGCTTCAAAACGACGAACAATGCAACGGTGCATGAGAGGGGAGAACACTTTATTATCTTGATATTAACGTGAGGGATCATCTTATAATGCTACCGTCGCAATCTAAGCAAAATAAGATGCATAAAGGATTAACATCACATGCAGTTCATATGTGATATGATATGGCCCTTTTGTCTTTGCGCCTTTGATCTTCATCTCCAAAGAACGGACATGATCTCCATCACCAACGGGCATGATCTCCATCATCGTCGGCGTAGCGTCAAGGTTCATGGCGCCGTCTTCATGGTTGTTCACCTCATGTAGCAACTATTACAACTACTTTGAAATACTACTCAACATGAAATTTAAAGACAACCATAAGGCTCCTGCCGGTTGCCACAATACAATAATGATCATCTCATACATATTCATCATCACATTATGGCCATATCACATCACCAAACCCTGCAAAAACAAGTTAGACGTCTCTAATTTGGTTTGCATATTTTACGTGGTTTAGGTTTTCGAGTAAGATCTAATCTACCTACGAACATGAACCACAACGGTGATACTAGTGTTGTCAATAGAAGAGTAAATTGAATCTTCACTATAGTAGGAGAGACAGACACCCGCAAAGCCTCTTATGCAATACAAGTTGCATGTCGAACGAGTAACAGGTCTCATGAACGCGGTCATGTAAAGTTAGTCCGAGCCGCTTCATCCCACTATGCCACAAAGATGCAAAGTACTCAAACTAAAGATAACAAGAGCATCAACGCCCACAAAACCATTGTGTTCTACTCGTGCAACCATCTATGCATAGACACGGCTCTGATACCACTGTAGGACAACGTTGCATAGAAAACAAAAAATTTCCTACCGTGAACACGCAATCCAAGCCAAGATGCAATCTAGAAGACGGTAGCAACGAGGGGTTTATCGAGTCTCACCCTTGAAGAGATTCCAAAGCCTACATGAGGAGGCTCTTGTTGCTGCGGTAGACGTTCACTTGCCGCTTGCAAAAGCGCGTAGAAGATCTTGATCACGATCCCTCTGGCGCCACGAACGGGCAGCACCTCCGTACTCGGTCACACGTTCGGTTGTTGATGAAGACGACGTCCACCTCCCCGTTCCAGCGGGCAGCGGAAGTAGTAGCTCCTCTTGAATCCGACAGCAAGACAGCGTGGTGTCAGTGGTGGTGGAGAAATCCGGCGGAGCTTCACTTAAGCGTGCGGGATGTGGTGGAGGAGAGAGGCCGCTAGGGTTTGGGGAGAGGGGTGGCCGGCCACTCAAGGGGGGCGGCCAGGTTGTGGTCTTGGGGTGGCCGGCCCCCTCCCCTTGTCCCTCATTATATAGGTGGAAGCCCCAAGGGTTGGACTACAAGTCTCCGAATAAGACCCGAACCCAAAACCTTCCATATGATAGGGAAACCTACCCAAGCTAGGACTCCCACTAGAGGTGGGATTTCCACCTTCCATGGAGGGGGTGGCCGGCCCCCTTTGGGGGAGTCCACTTGGGACTCCTCCCCCACTAGGGTTGGCTGGCCATGGAGGTGGAGTCCCTCCGGGACTCCACCTTCCTTGGTGGTTTCTTCCGGACTTTTCTAGAACCTTCTAGAACCTTCCATAGAACCTTCCGCATCATTTTAATTCACATAAAATGACATCCTATATATGAATCTTATTCTCCGGACCATTCCGGAACTCCTCGTGATGTCCGGGATCTCATCCGGGAGTCCGAACAAATATTCGAACTCCATTCCATATTCAAGTTCTACCATTTCAACATCCAACTTTAAGTGTGTCACCCTACGGTTCGTGAACTATGCGGACATGGTTGAGTACTCACTCCGACCAATAACCAATAGCGGGATCTGGAGATCCATAATGGCTCCCACATATTCAACGATGACTTTAGTGATCGAATGAACCATTCACATACGATACCAATTCCCTTTGTCATGCGATATTTTACTTGTCCGAGGTTTGATCTTCGGTATCACTCTATACCTTGTTCAACCTCGTCTCCTGACAAGTACTCTTTACTCGTACCGTGGTATGTGGTCTCTTATGAACTTATTCATATGCTTGCAAGACATTAGACGACATTCCACCGAGAGGGCCCAGAGTATATCTATCCATCATCGGGATGGACAAATCCCACTGTTGATCCATATGCCTCAACTCATACTTTCCGGATACTTAATCCCACCTTTATAACCACCCATTTACGCAGTGGCGTTTGATGTAATCAAAGTACCTTTCTGGTATAAGTGATTTATATGATCTCATGGTCATAAGGACTAGGTAACTATGTATCGAAAGCTTATAGCAAATAACTTAATGACGTGATCTTATGCTACGCTTAATTGGGTGTGTCCATTATATCATTCACATAATGACATAACCTTGTTATTAATAACATCCAATGTTCATGATCATGAAACGATGATCATCTATTAATCAACAAGGTAGTTATACAAGAGGCTTACTAGGGACTCCTTGTTTGTTCACATAACACACATGTATCAATGTTTCGGTTAATACAATTATAGCATGGTATGTAAACATTATCATAAACTCAAAGATATTATAATAACCATTTTATTATTGCCTCTTGGGCATATCTCCAACACTTTTCGATTGTTGTTGAAGTGGGGGGTCTCCTTTAGCCTTCTTGTTCCTTCGATACACCATTTATGCCTCTTTGCCTAATACCTGAGATAATCCTTGTAAACGTATTAGGTCAAATACTCTAGCACGGTGTCATTGTTACCAAAATAATCGATAAGGGTAAAATACCCTTACAAGTCTACATTCTAATCTCAAAATTTGTTCTAAAACACTCTACATTCTAGCTTTTGGTCAATAACAACACTAAAATCAAAGTGATTTTGCTCTCTTTATTAGACGTTACTATTTCCAATGTAGCTTGGGTTGGTTGTTCACATATCTAAGTAGTACTAATAAATGCAACACTAATTTGTCTCATTTTTCTAGAATGTAGATTAAATTAGAACGGAGGGAGTACATCGCATCTTGCGCCAGGTAATTGTTGTCGTGTTGGGCCTGGTTCACCTGGTGCTGCTGGTCCGGGTTCTGGTTTTCTGTGCTGGTTGAATTTGGCCACCTGTCAACACCCGGATTTTTAAGTCCATATGCCTATTATGCCATTCATCGCAATCCCAGGAATATTATTGTTGCGAGACATAACAGTCGAATATCATAGTCATCATTCATTACAAATCATACATGTCTTACAAATTTAAATCACATGATCCATATTACACAAATAGTTGATCTATCGATCAACGAACACAAGTTCATAGCAGAAGCATAAATAGAATGGGCTCTCTAGTCCACAGGCCAACGCTTGACGTCGGAAGACTCCTAGTTGTCGTAGGCGTCCTGCTGGTCAACACCTTGGTAGTTCTGCTCCTCTTCATAGTCTGGCCATTTGAATAGCCAGGGACACAGCCGTGAGTACTTTAAGTACTCGCAAACTAATACTAGTGTAAGTGCTATCAATTCTAGTAAGGGGGTGCTAAGCTCTAGTTTATTTTGCATAAATCCAATTTTAGTTCACAAGTATTTGATAAAGACTCTTTCAAGTGCTAACTAACTCAAGTGGGAACATTAGTGTCATTCCCACAACTCAGTTGTGATTCAAAACAAGTCACCATTCAAATCATTAACCTTTTCAAGAAACATCCGACACAGGTAACAGTATGGCCTTTCCAACCGTCCGTAACCGTGGACACGGTTATTCGAATAGGTTTACACTCTGCAGAGGTTGCACACTTGTGCCACCACATTTGATTTCATCCGTCGAGGATAACCCCGAATCATCGTAACACAGTACGCGGATCATCAACCATAACCTTTCACTTACATACCCTAGTATAGGTACCTCTCCCCATGAGCTTGGCCTCCCAGTGAAGACCAACTGTCAACCTGGGAACTGCACAGGGCTTGGGCCGTACATTCACCTCATTTCACATCATTTCTCATACAACGGAGGCAGCCTCGGCATAACCCCTATGATGCTTGTTCAGAGGGAACCCATACTAAGATGTATAAACTTCAAGTTAAGCCCTACCCATAATCAGGTATTGTGGGGGTACTCAAAAATTGGAAAGGTATCGCATCCAAACCAATATCAGTTTTAGTCAAAAATTCACCATCTCATTCAGGTCATATTCACCTTCAAAAATCTTTCAATGGAAGGACTCATCATTCCAAAGTTTCAAGTTCATTTCAAAATCACAAGTTCCCATCTAGAGTAGTCAATTTTAGTTGTTAGCACTAGCACTAAACATGAGGGGTGCTATCTTGCTTAGCCATCTTTGAGACTAACTTTGCTACTCTAGTAACACTCTAAACTTAGACGAAACTTAACTATAAAAGTAACTTCTTCAAAAATCAAGTAAAAACTTGTAATGTAAAAACTTGGGATGGGATCATGGTAAGTAAGGTAAGACTAATGGTGCCTTGCCCCAAAGGGCTTTGCACTTTGCAAGAATATTAGCTTGCAACAATATAACTTGCAATAGTCTAGCTTGCCTTGGTTGTTGAGGTGATCAAAGTTCTCTTCTTCTTCTGGGTAGAATACCTCCTCCTCTTGATAGTCTCCGGTACTAGCGTCTATACACGAATACGAGGATACAATCACCAAACAATACTTAAGTAGTCTTAATTAGCCTTAATGGCTCACTCCAAATGATCTAGCATCATCACTTAAGATTGCTACCTAAAATTATTCTAGGGTTTTCTTACCTAGTGTTAGAGAAATAATTTCCTCTCATTGAATCTTCTTAAGATTTAATTTCCTCAATCAATCATGCATGAAATCATGTTGACCTAAGTCAACCGTTCATCATCATCATTTGGGAAAATGATTTAAATGAGGTAGAATACCTCATACCATTTAACAATACTAATAATGATTTAATATCACCAAGTATTTCAATGTGAGAGTAATTAGACCAGGGTCTCAACTTCATATGAAAGTACTTGGGAAAAGATTTAAATGAAGCAAAACACTTCATATGATTTACATAATAGTTTTGGACAATATCAACTAACTACAATAGCCATATAGTCATTTATTTAAACTAGGCCATGATCACTCAAAGTAACCATACCATATTTTTGCAGAAACAGTTAGTGTAAGTGAAATGTGAGCTAAGAGAGTTGAAAATCAACTTAATATCATTTTTGGTTGATTTTTAATACTTATTTGAAGTTGACAAAGTCTCTGCCTTGTTCTTTTTATCACATTAATTCTACAAAACATTTTGGTGTGAAACCAGTGTGGTTGGATAGAGCTTTTCATGGGATTTCCAACAATATAAAATTCACCAAATTTGGATAAGCCAAACAGATTCTATTGAATTTTGAACACAGGGTCAGTATTCAATTTGATTTAAATAGAAAATCGAAATTCAAATGATTTGGGCTGCGTGGGAAAATTGACAGGCCGAATCGGGGAAGAGAGAGGTGGGCCGACCCATCTTCACGTCTCACACGCCACGGGCCGTCTGACGGTGGGATCCACCTGTCAGCGGGTCATCCACGCCGAAGCGGTACCTGTGAATGTGAGCGGTTGGATTAGACGGCGATCCGACGGTCAGGGGTCATCGTCGACGAGAAGGGGGTTCTGGCACGGCGAGGCGAGGGGGTCGACGGCGAGCAGGGACTCCGGTGAGCGGCGGTGTTGATGCAGGGCGACGTTGCAGACGACGGCGAGCTCAACGGTGGTCGTGGGAGCTCCGGGGATGGAATCAATCGGTGGCTTGATCTGCGGCGGCTCACGGGCGGCGATGGCGCAATTGGGCGGCGGTGGTGAGCAATCCTGAGCGGAGAAGGTGCGAGGAGGCTCAGAGGAGGGAGGGGAGGCGACTGGTGTGCTCCATTGAGGAGGAGGGGCTCTCCTTTTATAGGAGCTCGAGGTGGCCGGAGGTCTGCGGCTATGTCGACAAGGGCGCGGCGTTTCCGGCGAGCGAGAGGGGTAGGCGAGGGCGGCGCTAGGTAGGTGAGGTCGAGGCGAAGCTATGGAGCCTGCTAGCGAGGTAGGGGACGGTCGGGCGAGTGCTAACGACGTCGATGCCGTGCGGCACGGGCGCGGAGAAACGGCGACGATGTCAACGGCGACAGCCTGCGCGAGGGCATGGGCGCGTGTCCAGCGGGTTCGTGGTGCGGCGGCGAAGCTCAGCGTGCAGGAATGGGGTCCGGAGGAGGCGTCATTCGTCGGGGCGACAGGTGCACTGCACGCGTCCGTGGGCGCGCTCACGACGTCCTCGGCATGGCCCTGGGCTGTTCTGGGCGCGACGCGTGTCTTCGCTGTGGTGCCTTTCTCCGGTCATGGAGGGCACAGGCGTGTTGAGGGGATCAAGGGGAAGCAGAGGGACAGGGTTGGTCGAGCTAGAGAGGGGAGGATCTAGGGTTGGCATGTCCAAGGGTGACATGGCCGGCATGGCCTTGCCATGGCTAGGTTTGGCTATTGCTAGGGTTCCAATTAGGTGTACTGGTGGTGGAGGAGACCAGGGGACATGAGAGGGTCAAGTGGTGCTCAAGGTTTGGCCATAAACTATTGCAAATAGTGTTTAAGATTGATGCCTATTTGTAAATTTCAAATTATTACAAAATTTGGTCAATGCAATGTGGTTCCAAAATTTGAATTTGAGTTGTTTGTATGCGTTGCAATTGACCAGAGACACTCAAAGGTGGTGGTGGAATTTTAAAAATAAAGGAATTGCAAAATTTGCAAAGAGGGAGATTGTTGAATTTGTTAAAAAGTCTCAACTTTGCTTGAGCATAGTTCTTGATCCAAGATGAATTTGATATGGTGGTATTTACAAAAGTTTTTAACCTTGATGTTAACTTGGATGAGGTGCAAAGAATTGGAATTGTTTGGTTTGAAAAACTTGAGATACAGGGGCTCAAAGTAGTGACCAGACTGAAATTGGCATATTTGACCAATATCATATGTGATCACAATTTGAGTTCAAATTTGATTTGATTTGAGTTTCTTTGATTCACAAAAGTTGTACTAAGTGTTTAGTAACATAATACAACTAATGGTGAATGCCAAATTGGTCTAGGTCAAAGATTTGTAAAAATGGCATAAACCATATGTGAGGGTTTTGTGATTTTCTAACTTTTATTCTTTTCTTTTTCTTTGCTTCACTTAGGCGTGGGTAAGGTTTATTTAGTGTTAGATTGAGTTGGGTAAAGGGTTCAAACCATTTGGGGAAAGTGTGGGTGCCTAGGTCAAGAATTGGTATTATGGCTAAGTGCCACATATGCCTCTATGCATATGTTCATTTTCTTTTTGTTTCTCACTTGGATTGGTGGCTAAGTACTAGGTTAAGTTGGTTGAGGTATTTCAAATCATCTACACAAAGTAGACAAAGCAAAGTTTAGTATTTGCACAAATAGCCATAGGCTTGCATAGGCCTTTTTCTTATTTAACAACCTTTCTTTTTTATTTTGCTTATAAATGGATGTGATAAGAGGTATGAGGTTTAGGGTTTAGTGGGTTTTACCATGGTTCATCACCATTTAGCAAAGTAAGAAAGGTAGGGTTCAAGATTTACATAGTAGGGCTATATGCCCACATATGTCTTCTTATTTTATTTTGATTTCTCAAAATTGATCCACTTTGTTTTGAGATGGTTAGGGTTTTAGGTTTTTGGAAATATGTTCAAGGTATCAATCCAACAATCATGGAAATACACAAGCATTAGGTATGAGCACTATGCATAGCACCCTATGTAAGAAAAAATTTGTTGGTTCTCATTTTTGGAAAATGGAAATTCATTTTCTCTTTGTTTTAAAATTTTGGATGTTACATTAAGTACTAGGTTAAGTTGGTTGAGGTATTTCAAATCATCTACACAAAGTAGACAAAGCAAAGTTTAGTATTTGCAAAAATAGTTATAGGCTTGCATAGGCCTTTTTCTTATTTAACAACCTTTCTTTTTTATTTTGCTTGTAAATGGATGTGATAAGAGGGATGAGGTTTACGGTTTAGTGGGTTTTACCATGGTTCATCACCATTTAGCAAAGTAAGAAAGGTAGGGTTCAAGATTTACATAGTAGGGCTATATGCCCACATATGTCTTTTTATTTTATTTTGATTTTTCAAAATTGATCCACTTTGTTTTGAGATGGTTAGGGTTTTAGGTTTTTGGAAATATGTTCAAGGTATCAATCCAACAATCATGGAAATACACAAGCATTAGGTATGAGCACTATGCATAGCACCCTATGTAAGAAATATTTTTTGTTGGTTCTCATTTTTGGAAAAAGGAAATCCATTTTCTCTTTGTTTTAAAATTTGGGATGTTACAAACCCTTCCCCCTTAAACAAATCTCGTCCCGAGATTTTAAGAAAAGTTAGGCTCCTAAGAGAGATTGAGCAATTGGATTAATAGGAAAACATACTTGGCATGGCCTGGGGTGCTTCCTGGGCTTCGGTGGCATTCATGTTGTAGAGGCGGCCGTTGTTGTTGTTCTGGTTCCTTCTTGCGGCAAAGCGGCGCCGATTCTGAGCAGGTGCAGCGGTATTGGCGGCAATCTTGGCTAACCTTTTGGGGCACTCATTGACAATTCCACACTCGTAACAAGTTATTATCGACTTGTCCTTGGGGGTGACGGGGATGGCATTGCTTCCAGTCCTTGGACCGGTGTTGTTGGCGTTGTTGTTCCCATTGTTGTTGTTGTTGTTGTTGTTGTTGTTGCCTCCGGGCTTTGGGGGTCCTCCGTGGTTGTTGGTGTAGTTTGGGCGGTAATTCTGAGCAGGTGGCCTGTTGTTTCTTGGGGTGAACCCTCCAGATGAGTTGTTGCGGTACTTCTGGGCATTGCTGGACCCATGCTGGTTCATCATCTGGCGTTTGCGATTCTCGTTGGCTTGGTGAAGCTTCCCCTCCATCTGGATGGCGGAGTCCACCAGGGCTTCTAGGTCAGCAAAGGGAATGTTGACTAGTACAGTTTGCATCTCGTCGTGTAATCCGTTCAGAAATCTTTCCTTCCGCTTCTCGTTGGTGTCGGTTTCGTCCGGGGCGTACCTTGACAGGGTAAGAAACCTGTCGCGGTATTCCACCACGGACATCCTTCCTTGTTTGAGTTCGCGGAACTCGTCTCTCATCTTCTTGATCAGTCCTTGGGGCACATGGTATTTGCTGAACTTCAGCTTGAAGTCTTCCCAGGTCATCATCTGTCCCGCATTCATTGCACGGGCGCTTGTCCACCAGGCTCTTGCAGGTCCTGATAGGTAGTGGGTGGCGAACAGTACTTTTTCTGCGGCTTCAACTCCCGCAACTTCTAGGTTGTTCTCCATTGTCTGGAGCCAGTCATCTGCGTCAAGGAGCTCTTTGGTCTTGCTGAACATGGGTGGGTTGGTGTTCTGAAAGTTCTTGAGCTTCGACCCAGGGCGGTCGTGGTTTCCATGGCCGTTGTTGTTCTGAGCGATCGGTTGTAGTGCCGTAATGTTGGCTTGGCGTTTAGCTCTCTCGGCTTCTCGGTCGGCCATCATCATCTCTAGCATCTGCATCATGGCATCTTGGTTGGCGCTGCGGGTTGGTGGGGCCATCTGAACATCGAGGTAGATGATAAGATAAGAGGGAAATTTATATGGTTTGTTTGGTATAAAGTTCAAGAAGTTTCAAAAGTTCAAAACTTGAAAACTTGAGTAGTATTGAGGGGGTAAAAACCCCAACAACACTTTTTCATTCATACCAAACATCACACATTGCAAAGATAACACATCGTTGGTTTGAAGAACCATTCATTCGCTCTACGATACAAGGGGATCCTGATACAACTCACACCTACTCAAGTGCTGGAGTGATACTACTCTTCAGGGTGGATTCTTCGTCTTCACAGGTAATGTGCTTGGCGAAAGATGCGAGCGTTGTCCAACTCCTTGCGGGTCTTGTACGGTATGAAGTCCAGGTGTGCTACATAGTGGTTCATCTCCGTGTGCGGGGCATGGTCATCGGTCTTCCCATGAGGTCATGTCTTGGGTAGTAGATGAAGCGAGTGTTCTTGATCTTGTTCTCATTTTGTCCACACAGACGGGCAATTGCTTCTTGCATAGCTCTGACTAGTCCTTCCTTCCAAGTGTTTCCCGTTACAGAAAACCATATGGTTTCCCATATTGGGGCTCCAAGCTTTCTTCGTAGATCTGAAGTAACTTCCCACCGAGGTGGTCCTCCTGACTGATTATTGAGGGGTATTCCGAAGAACTCGGGATACGGGCGTTCTAGATATTCAACTAGTTGCTTCAAATCTTTCTTGAACATCAGGTCTCCTCCCTGACCAAGCTGATAGAACTCCCATTTGTACTCCATCTATGAACAATGAGGAGGAGTAAGTTAGAGAAGTGCCCAAGTGTGCCAAATTTTATGTATAAAGAAAGGTAGAGTATGAATGTCGCTTTTGAAAAGATCTCAAGGATAAGAGTGATAATAAGTTTTCATCAAAATTCACTTCCTTGGTTTTGAAACTAAGTTTTGCAGACGTCCATTCTAACTAGGGTCTTCTAAGGTCAAACAATGGCTCTGATACCAACTTGTCAACACCCGGATTTTTAAGTCCAGATGCCTATTATACCATTCATCGCAATCCCAGGAATATTGTTGTTGCGAGACATAACAGTCGAATATCATAGTCATCATTCATTACAAACCATACATGTCTTACAAATTTAGATCACATGATCCATATTACACAAATAGTTGATCTATCGATCAACGAACACAAGTTCATAGCGGAAGCGTAAATAGAATGGGCTCTCTACACTACAAGAAAAGTTCTGATAGACAACGTCTCAAAATCGTCCGCTAAGGGGTATTTTTCGTCGCCTATGGGCCTAACCCGACGATATGGGTTCTGTTGTGGAAACTGCGTCAGGCAAAGTCCTACGACGATTTTTTCGGTCCGTCGCGCTTGGGCGCCCTTCCGCCACAGAAAATCGGACCGTTGCCCAAGTGTTTCCGGGAGCCCGTTGGATCGCGACGTCATGCAAGCCGACACGTGGCGAGACGCCGTTGGCGGCGATTAACGGCGTTAACCGGCTGAAACCCCGTGGTAGATGGTAGGCCCACACGAGGCCTACCACGTCTTAAGCGGGCCGGCCCATTAAGTTTGCGGGCCGGGCCAGCTGACTTAGTTTGACCGGTTGATGACCCACAAGTATAGGGGATCGCAACAGTCTTCGAGGGAAGTAAAACCCAATTTATTGATTCGACACAAGGGGAGACAAAGAACACTTAGAAGCCTTAACAGCGGAGTTGTCAATTCAGCTGCACCTGGAAACAGACTTGCTCGCAAGAGTTTATCAGTAGTAACAGTTTTATAGCAGTAGCAGTAGTGAAATAACAGTAGCAGAGTAACAAAGACAGCAGTAGTGATTTTAGTAAACATCAGGATTAAAATACTGTAGGCACGGGGACGGATGACGGGCGTTGCATGGATGAGAGAAACTCATGTAACAATCATAGCAGGGCATTTGCAGATAATGATAAAATGGTGTCCAAGTACAAAGCAATCAATAGGCATGTGTTCCATATATAGTCGTGCGTGCTCGCAATGAGAAACTTGCACAACATCTTTTGTCCTACCAGCCGGTGGCAGCCGGGCCTCAAGGGAAACTACTGGATATTAAGGTACTCCTTTTAATAAAGTACCGGAGCAAAGCATTAACACTCCGTGAACACATGTGATCCTCACATCGCTACCATTCCCTCCGGTTGTCCCGATTTCTGTCACTTCGGGGCCATCGGTTCGGACAATGACATGTGTATACAACTTATAGGTAAGACCATAAACAATGAATATCATGATGAAACAATAACATGTTCAGATCTGAGATCATGGCACTCGGGCCCTAGTGACAAGCATTAAGCATAACAAGTTGCAACAATATCATCAAAGTACCAATTACGGACACTAGGCACTATGCCCTAACAATCTTATGCTATTACATGACCAATCTCATCCAATCCCTACCATCCCCTTCGGCCTACAGCGGGGGAATTACTCACACATGGATGGGGGAAACATGGCTGGTTGATGTAGAGGCGTTGGCGGTGATGGCGGCGATGATCTCCTCCAATTCCCCGTCCGGCGGAGTGCCGGAACGGAGACTTCTCGGCTCCCGCGACGGAGTTTCGCGATGTGGCGGCGTTACGGAGGGTTTCGGCGACTTCGACTTCTCCCCGTGCGTTTTTAGTTCGAGGCCAATAAATAGTCCGAAGGAGGGCGTCGGAGGCCGGCCGAGGGGCCACACCACGTGGCCGCGCGGGCCCCCCCGGGGCCGCACCGCCCTATGGTGTGGGGCCCTCGGGCCTCCACCTGGTTTGTCCTTCTGCTCTCGGTTCCTGCGGGAAAATAGGGCCTTCTGCATAAATTCCGAGGATTTTCCCGAAAGTTGGATTTCTGCACAAAAACGAGACACCGAACAGTTCTGAAAACAGCGTTAGTCCGTGTTAGTTGCATCCAAAATACACAAATTAGAGGCAAAACAATAGCAAAAGTGTTCGGGAAAGTAGATACGTTTTGGACGTATCAACTCCCCCAAGCTTAGCTTATTGCTTGTCCTCAAGCAATTCAGTTAACAATCGGAGCGATAAAAGAACTTTCACGAACACATTTGCTCATATGATGTATATATTCTCATGCTATGGCTAATACTTAAGCAATTCATAATGAGATACATGCAAATAAGATCATCTAACAGCTATGTCAATCATGGAGAGGTACCAACAATTAATAATAAGCATCATGAATCATGTGTATAAGCAGGATTGCAATGTTCATAAGAGAGTATGATAAAGTGGTATCTCGCTTTGTATTTGGTTGGCAAAACATAAATGCCCGGGCACCTGCGGAGTTCATAAAAAGACTAGAAGTAGTGATTGTCAAAAGATAAATGCATCAAAGTTATACCACAATCAATCATATTTTGAGACAAGCATATTATACTAAGAATGACAGTTGTGCTCTCAAGATAGTGCTCAAAGAAATAATGGAGACACAACATAAAAGTAAAAGATTGACCCTTCGCAGAGGGAAGCAGGGATTAACATGCGCTAGAGCTTTTCATTTTTATAAAGACAGGAGTAAAATTATTTTGAGAGGTGTTTGTTGTTGTCAACGAATGGTAATGGGTACACCAACTACCTCGCCAACCGGACTTTCAAGAGCGGCTCCCATGAATTATTGCATATTTATGTGGCACTCCTTCCAACCTTTCTTTCACAAACCATGGCTAACCGAATCCTCGGGTGCCTGCCAACAATCTCATACCATGAAGGAGTGCCTTTTTATTTTATTTTTATTATGATGATGACACTCCCCCCAACCTTTGCTTACACAAGCCATGGCTAACCGAATCCTTCGGTGCCGTCCAACAATCACAAACCATGGAGGAGTGTCTATTTAAGTTAATTAATTCGGGACTGGGAATCCCATTGCCAGCTCTTTTTGCAAAATTATTGGATAAGCGGATGTGCCACTAGTCCATATGAGAGTCCGTCAAAAGTAAATGACAAGGTTGAAAGCTAAACACCACATACTTCCTCATGAGCTATGAAACATAAACACAAATTGAGAAGCATTTTGAAGATTTTAAAGGTAGCGCATGAGAATTTACTTGGAATGGTTTGAAATGCCATGCATAGGTATTTATGGTGGACACTTTGGAATAACTTGGTTTTCAGGTGTTTGGAAGCACGAGCAGCGTTCCCGCTCAGTACAAGTGAAGGCTAGCAATAGACTAGGGAGCGACAAATCAAGAGAGCAGTAACTGTCATAATCATGCTTGCGGCAAAATAAATTAACGGAGGCATAAAAGTGATACAAGAACTCTGAAGCAATATAGATCATCGAGGCTTAATTGACTTTTTGTTCAGTCATATGCATGCGTGAGCATGTGCCAAGTCGATATAAATGAATTATTCAGAGGAGGATACCACAATGCCATACTTACTTATGAATAAAACAATGCAAGCAAACATCCATGACATGCTACTCATATTAATAGATTGGAGCTAATCATGAGAGATCATAAACTACTAGACTTTCTCAAATAACATATACCTCACATGAACCAACTAAGCATGCTCACATGGATGAGTATATGTACAAAAATGAAAACAAATAGAGTTCATACCAGCCTCTCACCACAATCCAATTGTCGTAGATCGTCATTATTGCCTTTTCACTTGTGCAGCTTGGATAATATGAAATGAAAACCACGCTCCAGCCACCGAAGACCATTGAACTCATAATGAACTTTACAAACCAAAGAAGAACAGCAAATATTTTTGGTGTTTTCAAATTAGAAACAAGAACAAAAGGAAACAAGCAAACAAAGCAAAATCTTTTTGGGTTTTCTTATAGCAAACTAGCAATAGCAAATAAAGCGAAACAAATGCAAGAAACCAAAGCAAACAAATGGTGAAGAGAAACAACAGAATATTTTTGGTCTTTTTGTGTTTTGGGAAGGAAACAAAGCAAAAACAAGAAATAGCAAACTAAAAGAAACACAGAAAAGCGAGATGGCAGAAATCTGCCAAAACCTGACAGCAGTACAGAAATCGATTTTTACAAAAATCTTACGTTGCTCAGCTCGAAAAGTGTTCAACTAATGAAAGTTAGATAACAACCTGGGGAACCTGCACAAAAATTGGCAGCTCAAAATAAAGCTCTGGCTGTGCGTACGAATTTTTCTAGTAACAGTCCAGAATCTGTTTTCAGGCAGCACTTCCCCAAATATTATCCTCCTCTCATTAGAAAACCACTCAAACGAACAAAATAAGTATGTACAAGTATCCAGCAACCATAATATGCAAAGAATGAGTGATGCCGGTATACCTCCCCCCAAGCTTAGGCTGTTGGCCTAAGTGGAGTTCAACCCCAACGAGGATCGTTGTTCCTCGCCGGTGGGTAATTCATGGAGTAATCATAGTAAAGTTCCTGTGCAGAAGAAAAGCGTGGAGGCTCCACATATCCAACATGTTGATGCGAGGAACTTGCTGCATCGGATGATGAGTCGAGGTGCTCCTCGACCTCCGTGTCGTCCCTTGCATGTTGACCTCCTCTCTCTATGTGTGCATCCAGTGCACCTTCTGTGACCGACCAATCTCCCCTGGAATCAAGGTTAGACAGAACAGGCGCAGGCAATCTTACTAGTTTCTCAGTTTTCTTAGTTATTCTCCAGACTTTCTTATAAAATGTCATCTTGTAAAACAGGTTACCCAAGTTGGAGGAATCTGAAACAAATTCATGTTTAATCATAGAGGCTATGTCAAGTTTTTCTATGGGGAATGGAATATCAAAATGATGAGGTTCTACATTATGAAAAGCTAGTAAACGAGAGGCGATGGGACCTCCACAAATTCCACCTTTCTCACAGTTATTAGCAAGTCTATAAGCTATTAATGCCCCCAAATTATAAGTCCTACTACTTTGCAGTGCCGCAGCTAGAAAAGCCAAATCCGGGATAGAAAGTTTACCACCAATCTTTTTAGCAAGAACGCATTTGGTAATAAAATAGGCAAAGTAGCGGATAGCCGGGAGCTGAATACTAGTGATTTTACCATTATCCCCTGAGAAACTCCTTCCATCGCAAATCATCTTGAAGAGGTCCAAGAGTTCTTGCGGCGATCCCCTTATCTTCTCGCATGACCCCCATTGCGGTACTCTAATTGCTGCACAAAAATCACTGAATGGCAAGTTGACAGCTTTATTGTAAATTTTATACTGGACCGTGGGGTTAGATCGCGACCAATTGAACTTGAAGTCCTGCACAAAAGACATAGTTAATTTTGCATATTGTCTTGGCTCTCCTTCAACAAAGTCACTCAGCCCTGCACGAGAAATTAGACTTTGAACATCTTCAAGTATTCCCGCGCTTCTCATGAAATCCGCACACGGGTAGTAAGAGGGGTATACTCCCTCTTCACGATTGACTCTCATAACTTGTTGGACTTCCAATTCTTGCTGGTTCAAGTGATATCTATTCCACTCCATTTTCTGAAATTTCAACAAACAATATAAAAATTTGATTTGGTGACATATAATTGAGGGAAACTACCATAGGAACTTGCTAGAGTACTAATCATGCATCAAAACTAGTTTCCACCACTTAGAACAAGCATGCAAGCTCACTAAACATGTTACCTACAGCAGCAAAATATTCAAGATATACTCAACCAAACAAAATTCTACTTGGATGGGTGGAGGAGTCACATACCAAAGAGCAAATGTGCCAAATTTCAGCAAGAAATCTGGGCTGAGCAAAGAGATCGAGAAATCTGGAGCTCTGGAGCAAAAACGCGAGTGAGAGGAACTTGGTACGAGTTTTTTTGGGAGAGAGAAGGTGTTGGGAGAAAGAGATGGCAAAGTGGGGCAAGGAGGGGCCCACACCACATGGTGGCGCGCCCACCACCTTGGCCGCGCCGGCCTGTGGTGTGGCACCCTCTGGTGCCCCACAGGTCATCCTCTGGTGCTCCCAGGTGCCTCGTCGAAAAATAGGACCAACGGTATAATTTTTGTGAATTTTTGAAAACTTTGAAAAATGCACATTTCTGGGTATTTAATTTATTATTACTGGCCAGGAAAATTTTTGAAATCTTCGATTAACTAAGGAACTTTGCAAATTAAAAGTGCTACAGCAACTAGAGCAAGTGGAGGAAGAAAGAGATGTCGTTTACCCCCTCTATGCATATAAAAAGTATTCTATAACAAGGTTGATCAAGTCTTGTCACCAAATAAATTTTACATAGCATAAGAAGAAATAAACCTCAAATCAATCATGTTACCTTGAATTGTATTGATATGGATCCAATCACGAGAGTTTGATATTCTTCCTTAGGCTCATATATAGGACAATCGATAGTTCCCACTTTGATAGTTCTCACATTAGAAATAGTATTAACTCCACACGCTTTCTCAATCCTCTTGGGAAAATAAACGGTATGCTCCCTATCATCAACATTGAAAGTAACCTTTCCTTTATTGCAATCAATAACAGCCCCTGCGGTGTTAAGAAAAGGTCTCCCAAGAATAATAGACATATTATCATCTTCAGGCATTTCCAACACAACAAAATCAGTTAATATCAAGCAGTTAGTAGTAACTTGAACAGGAACATCCTCACATATACCAACAGGAATAGCAGTAGATTTATCAGCCATTTGCAAAGATATATCAGTAGGTATCAACTTATCTAAGTAAAGTCTCTTATAAAGAGAAAAAGGCATGACACTAACACCGGCTCCCAAATCACATAGAGCAGTTTTAACATAATTATTCTTAATAGAACAAGGAATAGTAGGTATACCTGGGTCGCCCAACTTCTTTGGCACTTTGCCATTGAAAGAGTAATTAGCAAGCATAGTGGAAATTTCCTCATTGGGGATTTTCCTTTTGTTAGTAACAATATCTTTCATATACTTTGAATAAGGAGGCAATTTAATAGCATCAGTCAAAGGAATTTGCAAGAATAAAGGTTTCATCCAATCGCAAAATTTATTATAGTGTTCTTCTTCCTTTGATTTTAGTTTCTTAGCAGGAAAAGGCATTTGCTTTTGCACCTAAGGTTCCCTTTCATTACCATGTTTCTCAGCAATAAAGTCTTCTTTAGTGTACTTTTTATTTTTAGCATGCTTTTCAGGTTCTTCTTCAACCTCTTCTTTATCAGGAGCATCATTATTATCATTATCTTTATCATGTCCATTACCACTTTCAGTTTCAGCATCAGAAATAGAAATACTATTAGGATCATTAGCAGGTTCAGAGGATTCTACAACAGTTTTATGTTTCTTCTTCTTTTTCTTCTTAGAAGGAGCACTAGGTTCAATGCGTTGAGAATCTTGTTCAATTCTTTTGGGATGCCCTTCGGTGATATAGAGGATCCTGGGTAGAGACACCACCTCTAGTTGTTACTTCATAAGCATGTTTCTCTTTAGAATTATTCCCTAACAAGTCATTTTGCACTTTAGTGAGTTGATCAATTTGCGTTTGAATCATATGAAAATGTTTAACAAGCATCTTAACATCATTGGAGGTTCTCTCTACAATATCATGCAATTCACTAATAGCTCGAGAATTTTCCATTAAATGATTCTCTACTCTCATATTAAAATTTTCTTGCTTAACAATATAATTATCAAACTCATCTAAGCATTGTGCAGGAGGTTTCGAATACGGAATATCTTCCCTAGTAAATCGTTGAAGGGAGTTTACCTCAATCATGGATGAAGGGGGAATTATCTCACATACATCTTCTATAGGAGGTAGATTCTTCACATCTTCAGATTTAATACCTTTCTCCTTGAGAGACTTCTTGGCTTCCCTCATATCTTCATCATTCAATTTAATTAAACCCCTCTTCTTCAATATTGGCGTTGGAGTTGGTTCAGGCGTAGTCCAATCATCATGATTCCAGCTTATTTTAGCCAATAATTCTTCAGCATCGTCTGGAGTTCTTTTCCTGAAAACACAACCAGCACAACTATCCAGGTATGCCCTAGACTCAATGGTTAGTCCGCTATAAAATATATCAAGTAAATCATGCTTTTCCAAATCATGATCAGGCCGAGCTCTAATAAGAGAGCAAAATCTCGCCCAAGCCTCAGGCAATTTCTCTTCATCTCCCTGGTCAAAATTATAAATTCTCTGCAAAGCAATATGTTGAGCACTAGCAGGAAAGTATTTACGGAAGAAAACATCAAGCAATTCTTTCGGACTTTTAATAGAATTAGGTGGCAAATTATTATACCAAGTTTTAGCGTCATCCTTTAATGAGAATGGAAAGATTTTAGCAACAAAGTAAGTACGCATCTTGACATCATCGTAAAACAAGCTACTTAGAGTAGATAACTCAGTCATGTGTTCAACAAGACTTTCTTTTTCAGTACCACAAAAGGGTGTTTTCTCAACAATAGCTATATGAGATAGATCAAGAGAAAAATCATAATCTTTATCCTTAATGTTTATAGGAGATGTGGCAAACTTAGGATCAGGAGACAAGTTTATATCTAACGGCATGTTCTGCAAGCAACTTTTTAATTTTTCTTGCATCGATAGTAGCATTGCATTTTTCAATAAAATCATCATTAAGCTCCACATAATCTTCATCAGGATCATCACTAAAATAATCAAGTTCAGGTGAATTAACAGGTGTAGTAGCATTAGGAGTTTCAGTATTTTCAATTTGTCTAGACCTAGCAATTGTAGCATCTAGAAAAGATCCCAAAGAACCACTATCATCAAGCACAGCAGAAATATTATCAATATTATGAGAGTTTTCAGATTCAGCAGAAGTACCCGCATGTGAAGCATGTGGCGGTGAAACAAGTTTATCAATCACAGATGGTGAATCAAGTGTAGCGGAGGTACTCAGGATTGTACCTTTTCTTGTAGTGGATGGTAATATGGCGATCTTAGTATCGCGAGGTTTACCCATGATGGAGAATTTGCAGCGAACAATATTAATCCAAGTGAACTTCCAAATAAAGCTATGCTCCCAAGCAACGGCGCCGAGAAAATAGTCTTGATGACCCACAAGTATAGGGGATCGCAACGAGTCTTCGAGGGAAGTAAAACCCAATTTATTGATTCGACACAAGGGGAGACAAAGAACACTTAGAAGCCTTAACAAATGGAGTTGTCAATTCAGCTGCACTGGAAACAGACTTGCTCGCAAGAGTTTATCAAGTAGTAATAGTTTTATAGCGATATGATAGTGAAATAACGATGAGCAGAGTAACAAAGACAGCAGTAGTGATTTTAGTAAACAGCAGGATTAAAATACTGTTGGCACGGGGACGGATGACGGGCGTTGCATGGATGAGAGAAACTCATGTAACAATCATAGCAGGGCATTTGCAGATAATGATAAAACGGTGTCCAAGTACAAAGCAATCAATAGGCATGTGTTCCATATATAGTCGTGCGTGCTCGCAATGAGAAACTTGCACAACATCTTTTGTCCTACCAAATGCAAGTGGCAGCCGGGCCTCAAGGGAAACTACTGGATATTAAGGTACTCCTTTTAATAAAGTACCGGAGCAAAGCATTAACACTCCGTGAACACATGTGATCCTCACATCGCTACCATTCCCTCCGGTTGTCCCGATTTCTGTCACTTCGGGGCCATCGGTTCCGGACAGCGACATGTGTATACAACTTATAGGTAAGACCATAAACAATGAATATCATGATGAAACAATAACATGTTCAGATCTGAGATCATGGCACTCGGGCCCTAGTGACAAGCATTAAGCATAACAAGTTGCAACAATATCATCAAAGTACCAATTACGGACACTAGGCACTATGCCCTAACAATCTTATGCTATTACATGACCAATCTCATCCAATCCCTACCATCCCCTTCGGCCTACAGCGGGGGAATTACTCACACATGGATGGGGGAAACATGGCTGGTTGATGTAGAGGTGTTGGCGGTGATGGCGGCGATGATCTCCTCCAATTCCCCGTCCCGGCGGAGTGCCAGAACGGAGACTTCTGGCTCCCGCGACGGAGTTTCGCGATGTGGCGGCGTTCTGGAGGGTTTCTGGCGACTTCGACTTCTCCCCGTGCGTTTTTAGGTCGAGGCCGATAAATAGTATGAAGGAGGGCGTCGGAGGCCGGCCGAGGGGCCACACCACAGGGCCGCGCGGGCCCCCCTGGGCCGCGCCGCCCTATGGTGTGGGGCCCTCGGGCCTCCACCTGGTTTGTCCTTCTGGCTCCGTCAGTTCTCTGGGAAAATAGGGCCTTCTGCATAAATTCCGAGGATTTTCCCGAAAGTTGGATTTCTGCACAAAAACGAGACACCAGAACAGTTCTGCTGAAAACAGCGTTAGTCCGTGTTAGTTGCATCCAAAATACACAAATTAGAGGCAAAACAATAGCAAAAGTGTTCGGGAAAGTAGATACGTTTTGGACGTATCACCGGTCAACTATATAGCTGGGTTGGTCAATTAGTTACGTGGGCCGGGCCTAACCTCTAAGGTTGACTGGTCAAAACTTTAATGGGCCGGCCCACTAAGTATGTGGGTCGGGCCGAATGCACTCGTTTGACCGGTCAACAGGCAAAAGGGCCGGCCCACAAGACATGTGGGACCCACTTTCCTGGTATCGGGCCGGCCCATTTACAAAGTGGGGTCCACATTAAAGCAACTGGGCCGGCCCAAGAAGTTATTGGGCCGGCCCAATTAGCATGTGGGTCCCACTTTCCTGCTATCGGGTCGGCCCATTTAGTACGTGGGATCCACATTTGATCAAATGGGCTGGCCCAACAAGCCAGTGGGCCGGGCCAAAAGCACCGGTGGGTCCCACTTTCCTGTTAAAGGGCCAGCCCATTTAGTATGTGGGGTCCACCATATAGCAAGTGGGCCGGCCCAACAAGATAGTGGGCCGGGCCAAAACACTGGTGGGTCCCACTTTCCTGTTAAAGGGCCGGCCCATTTAGTATGTGGGGTCCACCATATAGCAAGTGGGCCGGCCCAACACGCTAGTGGGCCGGGCCAAAAACACAGGTGGGTCCCACTTTCCAGTTAAAGGGCCGGCCCATTTAGTATGTGGGGTCCACCATATAGCAAGTGGGCCGGCCCAACAAGATAGTGGGCCGGGCCAAAAACACAGGTGGGTCCCACTTTCGTCTTAAAGGGCCGGCCCATTTAGTATGTGGGGGCCACCACAAAAGCAATTGGGCTGGCCCAACTAGTTAGTGGGCCGGCCCAGTAGTGGGTGGGGTCCACCTTAAAGCAAGTGGGCCGGCCCAATAAAAGTGTGGGGTCCACAGTAAATCAAGTGGGCTGGCCCAATAAGTAAGTGGGCTAGCCCATTTAGTTGCTGTTTATATGCCGGCGTAATAGGCGCTTTAGGATTTTGCGGGCCCGCACATATGTGATTTCGCTTAATTGGGCCGTTTAAGGGATGGGAATTCATGATTTAGAGCTGAAGAGCTGCTGTGTTCTCTCGAACCTGAAGAAATAGAGAAGGGAACAGAAGATGATTTCGGTTCCGAGCGCATCTGTCCGGGCCAAAAATGTATCTGGTACAAACTCCAGCGGGACGACGCATAGTGACTGGGCCATTCGCAGCGACGCAAACATGCCCAAATATGTGTCTCGGATCCGTCGCGCGGACGCTGCGTGGACGCGTAAAGTGTCCGCTCGCGTCTGGCGAACGTTTCGTTGGGCCCGCTTGGCAGTGACCCAGCGTCGATGCGTCTTCTCAGCGGCGCCGCTTCGGCAGTCTGCGGTCGCGTAAAATGGCGTTGCCTCGGGTGGCACGCGTCGTCACCTACCTCTGCGAATGGCGATGCCACGCGTGCAGCGGCCGTCGCGTGCCTCCGACCTATATAAACAGGAGCGTACGCATATCATCTCCTCCCACACTAAACCCTAGCCGCTGCCGCTCAACCTCCTACTGGGTTTTGTATAGAACTAGAACGCATAATTTAATCTCAAGTTTGATGTGCCCTGTGAACGTGGGGGCACTGGATCTATGTCCCTATCTTCTTAATCCCAATCAAAAATGCGTTTGAAATATTTCAGGATTGGTGGGAGATTTTGCCGCCCGACTGAGATTAAATTAAACCACGCGTTCGACAATTCAAACTTGAGACCAAGGCTATGATACCATTTAAGTTCGAACTGATTGAAAAAGGCTATGCAATTAATTTATATAACATCCACAGGAACAACTACCAAGTTGATCCCAACCGCAGATAAATGCATCCACCAACAAAAGTAGGAATGGTGCCTTATTCTAAGGAAACATTTCACAAGACCAATGTACTCACTATGTAGTGTTCATCTCCAATTATCTATGGCATTTTCTAAGTCTTTCGGAGATTATAACGAACTTGATTGGCCTCGTGCAATAGGGCATCACATGCTTCTAATCTCGATCTCAACATGTTAACTTTTGTTCTTAGCATAGCTGTTGCAACTCGTTCTACTTGGAGTTGTTCCTCCAAAACTTGAGCAGAGAAAGACTTGGACTTGGGCTTCAAAACCCAGCATTTCGCAGGAAAGAGATATCTTTATCTTTCCCATGTATTGCCATCTCGAATTTCATATTAGCATGACAAGTTTTGAGTTGTGTAAAAAGAAAAGTTATTACAAAGAAAAATGCAGATGGTAGATTTAATGTGTACGAACTACTTTTAATCATACAAGTTGGCATGCCTGACTATAATAAGGACCATCTATCTTGCTAGCAGGCATAATTATTAAGGTATTATTAATGGGCTACCATGTTCATAGTCTTCGAAGAAACAGCCTTTATTGCATTACGAGCGTAAAACAGCTTCACACGTGCGCTCGTATTCAAATTTTCAGCATGCAGCCGATTTATGGTTTAATTGAAGTACACATCATTATATTATTTCACACAAAATACAGCAGCCACATGGAACATATCTAATTTTAGTACAACAACAAAATTTGCAATTATTACAGACCAGGAAATTTTGAACGAAATTTGGAGCAGTAATTAATTACATTGGCATCAAGCAGTCCACTTGGTGAACAACGAGAATCAAAGTTTATTTAGACACCTTCAATTCCCAGACACATCACAACTGGCTTACCATGACAAGTGCATAGGAGATTCTTTAGAACATTTTCTGTCAAAGTTTGCCTATTTTTCAATTCATGTATCTCTTGGCGTGTGTTGGCAATTATTTCATCATCATCTTTGTTTTCCCGCCCAAATATATCAACTGCCTCTTGGAGTGCATCCCCCAAATCTCTTTGTGCCGGATTAAGTTGAGCAATAGATACCATGGGCCTATGCGAGCAATATGCACTCTCACTGCTGCTTTGTGAAACATCAATACTTGAGGCATTGGCCCTTGCTTCTGGCTTTGTAACTTTATTTGAAGCCTGAAATTTAGATAAAACAAGTTACAACATCATATGATGCAATAAAAGACCTCCAATTTCAAGAGCATCATTGAGCTGATATAACATAGCAAGCAATCCAAAATAGAGCCTCGTACATCTATTTCTTCTGGAACGGTTGGTGTACTGGACTCAGTGGACCAATGAGAGCACGTGCCACTGTCACTGTTGCTCTGTGAAATGACCGCAACACTTGATAAATGGGTTGTCCCTACTGACATTACAGCTTTGTTTGCAGGCTGAAACTAAGACAAAACAAGTTAAAATGCAATACAATACACGGCAAACAAACATCACTGTTGACATAATTTTGAAAGAACCATGGGCAGATATAACAAAGAAACCAGTTAAGCCACATGCCTCTTAGAACAAACCAAACTACTCCCTCCGGTCTCTTTTAATTGACTCGGTTTTAGTACAACTTTGTACTAAATTTGAGTCAATTAAAAAGGACCGGAGGGAGTAGATCATGGCGATGATGTATACAATGAACCAAGAAACTAGACATCATGTGCCCAATAACGAAGCCAGGTCACTGCACAGAAGAAATCTAGCAAATAGCCAAATACAGTCAAAGCATGTGCATGTTGGATTGGATACAATTAGGAAAATAATGTATGATTGATTTAAGCATGCTCAGATAGTGCCTTCGACAACGTAGAAGGTCAATGCAACAATTAATTGTATGGCTTGTATGAAGTGCCATAACATTTAAATTAAGCATAACGAGGCATTGCTTAATCTGAGAACTGAGTGCTAGCTCAGTGGCAAGGCTTGCGAGTGCACAGCCAGCCCACCCGGGTTCGAGTACCAACGGGACCGAATTAAACAAGAATGAAGCGAGATGTCAGTACAAGTAGTGGCAATAGAAATGCAAAATCCATAACAGGGCCAATGAAAACATTCACTTGCCAACAAAATCTAAGGATTTAGGGTCTGTTTGTTTGGGCTGCAGCTTTTGAGAAGCAGCTGTAGCTGGTGGGCTGTGAAAAAGCAGCTGTGAGAAGCAGCTGTTGGAAGCAGAGATTTGATGTCTGGTTGAAGTGCTTTTTATGGCTGCTGCTGTTGGTTTAGGACTGAAATGTCTGAAATGCCCTGAGTGCTGAAGATGTTGAATATATGCAGATTTGAAACGAATTTGCTATTTATAATAGTTTCATTACATAATTATCATGTTTAATAACCCCAAAATACTTCAATTTATCTTTCTTTTTTGCTAAAATAATTTTGAACACTTTTTGTATCGGAATATTTTGGAGTGTTGTTTAGAATTAAATATAGCTTTTGGCTTCTAAGTTAAAGTTTTTACGGCTTTAAAAAAGTGTAAACAATATCACAAGACATCTCACTAACCGTTAATTGATCGATCACCTTAATTTTAGGAATTAATCAGTCGATTGTTAATCAGCGAGGTTGCTTTAAATGGGCAGGCTCTAAGCTCTAAAATATGCTACTGTATATTGAAAAGTAAGATTTGCAAAATAGCGCACAAAAGGATTTTTGCAGAAGTATTGCCTTGATTGCTTGAAGTAAACGATGACATCCAAAATAATATATATATGAATAGGATTGTCAAATCCTTCTCATCTTCACCGTCATGTGAAACTGGTAGCTACCATATACAGTACAGGAGAGGAAAATAAAAGTGCATCGCATGAACACCATGCTCTATACCAAACTACCAATTACTCTGTACATCAATACTTCAATACTGTGGATTGGACGGAACTGTGGAGGAAGAATTTCCTGCAGCAGCCGAGCGGGTAGTGAAGAGCCTCGCGCCGGAGTGAAGATGGACCAACCGATGGAAGAGCAGCTCCAGGCGGTCTGCTGAATGAGAAATTACGACCCCGCGACGCCTCGAGCACCTCCTGTCGCTGGCGGCCGTGCTCAGATTCCTCCTCCTAGGTCGCGCCTCCCTGCTCAGCGTCCTCCTCCTAGGCCGCGCTTCCCTGCTTGTCCGCCTACGCGCAGAGGAGGCGGTCGACCTGGCCCTCGGCCTCGAGGCTGACCATGGGGCCACGCATGCTATCGCGGCGGAGGCGCGCCCCTGCTGCAGGAGCTCCTACACCATGCTCTCCGGCGTTCCCGACGAGCTTGCAAGTGGGGACGGACTGCGGCACGGCGGCGGCGGATATCGGGCGACGATGCCGGCGGAACGACGACGGCGGCCGGGCAGAAACCCTAACCCTATCCTTTCATTGAACGGGACAGGAAGAAGGGGAAAATGGGCACCGGGCTCTCGGGCGGGGAACGATTGGAAGGGGCGGGCGAGTTGTACGTCGGGCAGTTTTTCGTTGTTAGCAGCAAGTGTTAGGGGCATTTTGGTCCACCGCCGCTCGGGAGCAGAAGAAGCTCGGGAAGCAGGTCTCGCCCAACTTCCGGATTGCTAGTTCATTTAGGCACAGCGCTTCTTCAAAGCGCTTTTCTAATTGTTGGTGTTTGTTTGGGCTGCTACTTTTGGACCTCAAAAGCTCTAAAAGCAGAAGCAGAAGCCCAAACAAACAGGGCCTTAGCTTTCATATACCCTCAAAATTTAAAATAGTGTAATCCCCCGAAAGGGTATCATGGTATCATTTAATCTCAGCTATCTCACCCCTAATACCAAACATGTATCATTTAATCTCAGCCGTTCTTTTGTTTTACTCAAGAAAACATTTTTATTTTGGGAGTTTATAGAAGCACAAGCCATCGTCTACATTGGCACTGTGTTATGAAAAATATCATCTTCATCGTACATGGTTATGTGAAGATATTGATATATAATTCTGTGCTAGGAAAACAAATAGCAATTACTATGTTACAAGAACCATCTTCAAGCTCGAAGATACGAAGTTCATTGGTCCACCAACCAAGGCTGATAAAATATTATATATTAATTTAGTACTAATATTTCGTATTTACTCATATTAAGGTCTAACTTTTTCCCCATGACAACCCAGTTTTGATATAAAATCTAACGGTGGCCATGTGTGGGTCACATAAAAAGTATTGAGGTAGTAAATTTATACATAGATATTGGATAATGTATTTTAAATTTCAAAAAATATGGTAGAAATATATAAATTAGATAGTCTTGCCGTGCAATATGCATGCCGCAAAAGGTAAGATAGATCCTTAAAAATTCTCGACTCTAATCACAAAAATATACATAATCCTAATGGGGTGTCCATGAAAAAGTTTTGTCACTTTCGTATTAGGGTATACTTCTATTTCATACTGACTAAAAAACTTAATTGTAATGAACTCACATATTACTCCTTCCATTACTTCTTTTAGGGTGTATTAGTTTTTCAAAAGCCAAACTTTAGGCTTTGTGACTAATTTTAGCAAAAAATAATAATTATCAACATCAAATAAAATATGGAAATGTATTTTAAAATTATATATGTCGTGACGTGCAAAGCACGTGCTACTTACTAGTAGATTACTAGAAAATGAATGAAGCAATTGAACATGGAGCGTATTATATAAACAGCCAGATCATTTGAATATGGATATACCACATCATGTCAATGGGACTCAGAAAAACAAAGCTAGACATTTAAACAAGTAATATAACTATTTTTCACAATGTTTCAAGTAGAATAGGAAGCTAGGTTAGGAATAAAGCAATCATGTTTCAAGTAGAATAGGAAGCTAGGTTAGGAATAAAGCAATAAAAAAACACGAAGTGCATCATTTCAGCTAGGATCATTTCTATCAAACTTCATGCACTAGCCATGGAACAACAGGCAAACTCAATGAAGCAACAGGCAAAAAATTAACATAACAGAATTTTAGGACTTGTTTAACATAGCCAAATCATGTAACTTATACCCAGGCATGCCGGATGCCAGATGGGTCAAAGGCAGTGTGCAATGTTCCATATGGTCATTGTTTATATTTTATTAGATTCCATTAGGCAACTTAGGTAGTGCAACATACAGAAAATGATGCAATTGAACTACGCACAGGAGGTAAATTAACATTCCAAAAAAAAAAAACAGGGAACTTACGTGAGCTTTTTTTGAGTCACACGGACCTCATCGGGTACTTGCGCAGAAGAACCTGGTGCCACACTGTTTCTCCTCTCGCATGAAGGAGAGGCCAATTGTAAATGTAAACAGGATCCAAGATATAGAAGTTTGCATTAAGCAATATACAAAAAACAGCAGGTACTTACATGATTATAGGCGAGCTTTACTCTACGTTTACGAGTGTAAGATGTGCCTGCGCACGTTTAATAACAACAAACGATTCTGAGTCAAGGATTTGCTATAATTAAATTGACACCAAACAGTAGTAGAAACATTATGACGTGCATAAACATGTAATACAGGATCGCAGAAAGATATCAAACATGATGTAACTAGAGCAGTAGCCTACGGCCAAATAGTGAGAAATTGTAATCGTGTCAATGGTGGACTTGTATAGCCTACCCCAACTTGTTTGGGAATAAAGCTTTGTTGTTGGTGGTGTTGTTGTTGTTGTCAATCGTGGACATGTAGAGCATTCAACGGCTCATGATTGGTGGCTCATATTTTGTAGAGTTTCAGCGAATGGGTGGGTTAGGTCACTCAGACCACGACACTCTGTATTTATATCATCTGAGTTAGGGTTACAATACCACTGGATATGGGCCTCTATGGGCCTCACAATGGATACAATATTACTACAACGCTACTACTAAACTCACTCATGGTCCAACACACCCCCTCAAGATGATCATGGGTAAACAACCATGGCCATCTTGCAACAACATGACACATATGACAACTACGAGTAATGAACTTTCAGCATAACTCCTAGGATACATGACAGCATTGCACTTTCCATCATCTTGTCATCTCGATTCATCTCTTCATCGCTAGTCGAAGACATCCAGCTTCAACCATCTGGGATACGCACAACTCCTAACCATACACATCCTCAACAACCCCGGCTGCCTCACCACACAAGTTCCGCAGAACCATCCACACTCGCCTCAATGTCCTCAGCCTCTCTTCTCCACTCTGCCCGGCCACTAACCACTTCCGTCTCTCCCACAAACCCCCAGCCAACTCCTGCCTCAACCATCCACTCCTCAAGCACCCATGCCTATCCCCCGGTCAGGCCTCAACCAGTCTCACCTCAGGCACGCATGCCTTTCCCCTGGACATATCCACAACCATCACCATCACCACTAAACCGCAGCCTCATCAACTCCATCACGACTCAATCGCAGCCTCATCAACTCCATCACAACATATCCTCACAGCCTCACATCTCCATTTTCTCCTCACTTCCACTCGGATGGCGCCTCGTCTGCGCGCCCTGGCCAACCTAGCAGACCGCACCTGGCCACATCGACCGGCTCGCGCTGGTCAACGTCCAGCACCAACCTCCGGCTCCGCCCTGCGCTCAAAGGCTCGGCCCACTCCGCACGCCTCCAACATCTCCCCCTCGCACGGATCCAGATCTCTCTGCCACGGATTCACTTCCTCTTCTCTCCTTTCTAAACCAAAACGATCTTGACCCTCTTCTTTGTCCCCGCGCGAGCAGCCACCGATCTCACACAACTCGCATCGCTGTGTGTGATAGCCGCAACCCACGCAGAGCACCTGATGCGGCCTCCCGCTGCCTGGATTTGTACATCTCAACGGTGGTTTTTGTGGTCAAAGGAAGAACTTGTATGGTACTGTTTGGGGCGGCTAGCACTAGCAGGAAGGAAACCTAGGCTCTGATACCATGTAGAGTTTCAGCAAATGGGTGGGTTAGGTCACGGAAAAAAATACTTATGCGTCGTGTTTAAATCTAAAGGATGAGGTGGTTACAAACGAAAGAACTTGTAAGTTAAAAATATACTAGCACGAATTCAGAAATACAGTCAGCTGCAATACTCCTAACAGAACAAAACGCGCAGGGATGTCTGGTTACCTATTTCTGGGCGGCGTTTAGACGTGTTCCGCGTTCTTACGGGTGACGTGGAGGTCGGCGAGGGGACCGTTGCGGTGGGTGCCGGGGAAGCAGATCTTGGGGGGTCGGAGAAGGACATGCTGGGCGGTCGATGAAGTGTTTAGCGCGCCGGCCGAAGTAGAAGGTCGGTGAAGCAGATGATGTGCAGTGCACGGGGACGTCGGTGTCGGCGAAGCTGGTCAGGTGCGGTGGTCGATAGAGTCGGCGAACGAGATACGGTGCGGTGGACGCCGGAGTAGGTGCAGATCAAGCGGATAGGGCAGCCTCGAGGTTTGAAGCCGTGGCAGCTTGAACGGCGAAGTGCGGCGGTGAATTTCCGGTGCGGCGGCCGTGAAGGTGGGAGGTAGGTAAGAGGAGCGGTTTCTCTGAGGGCTTGCGGGCGAAACTAGGGCGAAGCTGGGCGATAGAGGAGAAAAAGGGAATTTTGCAGTCCTTCTTTTGAGGGAAAAAAATATTCGCAGATCTGAAACTTTGCGGCGCGAGATATTTGGGCGTTGGCGGGGAATTTTACCGCTCGATGAGATTAAATTTTGCCTGCAGTAGGTAATAATAATAATAAATAGTAGGCCCTACTAGTAGTACCGTAAGTCCTGTTCGGTAATCCAAGGGGTCGAGGTAGAGGAATCCATTATGTGAATCCACATTTCAAAGTGTCCAAAAATTCTAAACTGAAATTTTACATGTATATCTAGACATTTTATGTTGGTACATAAGTTTTTTAAAAAAAATATGTGGCTCCTGTAAAAAAGACAAATTTTGATGTCAGAACACGACTACGTACATTTTTTGCCTTTTTTGTACACACCAGACAAAATGTTGTTTTTCCACGAAAACTTATGAACGAACATAGGATGTCACAATGTATACCAAAAAATTTATGTCAGATTTTTTTAACATTTATATAATTGTTTTTTTTATTATTTCCAATAATCGGTGCATATGCACGTGTGTGCCAAAACGCCACCTCCAGGGGCTAGGAGTTTCTAAACTTCTTATGGCACATCAAATAAAATGTTGTTCAATCAATAATAATAATGTGCTTATGATTGTTACTCCCTTCCACCATTAATAAAGTCCACATCGGTCTCGTGTCAAACTTTGACTCGAGATTTAGGTACCCACATGATAGTGCTAGTATCATAGCTAGTATCATACACATTGGTCCCACAAAACTGCTGATGTGGTAGCTAATTAAGTAGGAGAGAGGAGATTAGTGTAACATAGGTAGATATTGTATCATAGCGCAAACAACGAGATACATGCTTAGGGTTAGGGGTAGATACATGATTTTTCTGGTTTGAATATGTCTAGACCTTATTTATCAATTTAATTGAATGCTTACTATATAACATAAGAAGACCTTGTTTTTTTATTTTGTTTTTAAATTTTTATACGGATTTGAATCTTGGTCAAATCCTAGGTTTCACCAAGATTTGAATAAGTTTAAAACATGAATATGAAAAAGTAAGCATGCATGTATGCTTCATAATTAATCACTTCAAAATGAAGCTCTTGGGAGGGTTTTTGAAATTTCCATGTTTGAAACCAAAAACCACATATCATCATGCTTGACTTCATGAGACAGAGTTTAGGTTAGGGGGTAGATACATGATTTCTCTGGTTTGAATATGTCTAGACCTTGTTTATCAACTTAATTGAATGCTTACAATATAACATAAGAAGACTATGTGCCTTGGTTTTTCATTTTTTGTTTTTTTTAAATTATGCCCATTTGAATCTTGGTCAAATCCTAGGTTTGACCATGATTTAAACAAGTTTAAAACATGAATATGAAAAAGTAAGCATGTATCCTTCGTAGTCACTCCAAAATGAAGCTCGATCTTGAGAGGGTTTTTGAAATTTCCATGTTTGAAACCAAAAAACCACATACTTATCTTCATGCTTGACTTCATAAGACAGAGTTAATTAGGGGTAGCTTGATACATGATTTTTCTGGTTTGAATATGTCTAGACCTTATTTATCAACTTAATTGAATGCTTACTATATGACATAAGAAGACCTTGGTTTTCATTTTTTATACCCATTTGAATCTTGGTCAAATCATAGGTTTGACCAAGATTTGAACAAGTTTAAAACATGAATATGAAAAAGTAAGCACATACGTATGCTTCTTAGTCACTCCAAAATGAAGCTCTTGGGAGGGTTTTTGAAATTTCCATGCTTGAAACCAAAAACCACTTCTCTTCATGCATGCTTGACTTCATAAGACAGAGTTTAGGGTTAGGGGGTAGATACATGATTTCTCTCGTTTGAATATGTCTAGACCTTGTTTATCAACTTAATTGAATGCTTACTATATGACATAAGAAGACTATGTGCCTTGATTTTTTTTTAAATTTTGCCCATTTGAATCTTGGCCAAATCCTAGGTTTGACCATGATTTAAACAAGTTTAAAACATGAATATGAAAAATTAAGCACGTATCCTTCGTAGTCACTCCAAAATGGAAGCTCTTGAGAGGGTTTTTGAAATTTCCATGTTTGAAACCAAAAAACCGCGTACTTCTCTTCATGCTTGACTTCATAAGACAGAGTTTGGGGTTAGGGGTAGCTTGATACATGAATTTTTTTGGTTTGAATATGTCTAGACCTTGTTTATCAACTTAATTGAATGCTTACTAGATGACATAAGATGACTATGTGCATTGGTTTTTCATTTTTTTTTTTTGAATTTTTATGCCCATTTGAATCTTGGTCAAATCCTATGTTTGACCATGATTTAAACAAGTTTAAAACATGAATATGAAAAATTAAGCATGTATCCTTCGCAGTCACTCCAAAATGAAGCTCGATCTTGAGAGGGTTTTTGAAATTTCCATGTTTGAAACCAAAAAACCACGTACTTCTCTTCATGCTTGACTTCATAAGACAGAGTTTGGGGTTAGGGGTAGCTTGATACATAAATTTTCTGGTTTGAATATGTCTAGACATTGTTTATCAACTTAATTGAATGCTTACTAGATGACATAAGAGTTTTTGAAATGTCCATGCTTGAAAACCAAAAACCACTTCTCTTCATGCATGCTCGACTTCATAAGGTAGAGTTTAGGGTTAGGGGGTAGATACATGATTTTCCTGCTAGTTTGAATATGTCTAGACCTTGTTTATCAATTTAATTGAATGCTCACTATATGACATGAGCAGACCTTGGTTTTAATTTTTTTATACCCATTTGATTCTTCGTCAAATCCTAGGTTTGTTGACCAAGATTTGAACAAGTTTAAAACATTAATATGAAAAGGTAAGCATGTATGCTTCTTAATTAGTCACTCCAAAATGAAGCTCTTGGGAGGGTTTTTGAAATTTCCATGATTGAAACCAAAAACTACTTCTCTTCATGCTTGAATTCATAAGTCAGGGTTTAGGGATATATAGGGGGTAGATACATGATTTTTCTGGTTTGAATATGTCTAGAGCTTGTTTTTCAACTTGAATGCTTACTATATGACATACGAAGACTATTTGCTAACGGAGGGAGTAAGCACTCTAGCTATGAAAAGTACCAAACGATGCATACCAAAATGATTTTTTAGAGGAATACTAGTTCGGATTATATAATTTTATATTAGCAGGCCAAAATCGAACCCCGTAGTTGGATTTTCAGAAATTGATCCGTAGTACTGGGCAAAACCCTAGTTTAGCTTATTTAATAATAGATTCGTAGGTCGATTTTTTTACGTTATTATTATTATTACTAGGCAGCACATGTGTTTGCCCGTCCAGTGAAACTCTTTCATTTCATTTTTCTTTTCCGCAAGGTCGGGAGTCGGAGGAAGAGGGATCACACGGGAGGAGACGAAGGGAGAGCAGTCACGGGGCCCCACTTATTTATGGTGTCTATCCTTTTTCTGGTGATGTTGACTGTTGTGCAGGGTTGTCAGTGCGCAGGGGGTGCGAGCGAGCGAGAAAGGCCGAGAATGAGAGAGATGTTTTTTTTAGAGGGACAACCGAACGATCCTGAAGGACCCAGATTTCCAATACGCATCAGAGCGCAGTTTACAGCAGGACACAAAATAAACAGGAAATTACGTCTAAATCCCTAAGATTTACATGGTAGACCCCATGCTGAAAGCAAGAAATGCGATCGGGTCCTTAATAGGCACCGTCCGGATTGATCCTCGTCGGAGCCGGGGACGAACCACTTGGCGCGACCAAATCGCCATGGCTACAGAGCCTGCACACCATGGCCTACGAGCTAAGCTAGAAACGACATGCCAAAACCTGCAGCCAACGGAGGTGGATAATTGGAGAGAGAGAGAGAGAGAGAGAGAGAGAGAGTTGATGCCTCTCTCTTGACAAAGAAGATGGCTGGGAGTTTGCCTACCTAGCGTACGTGACTTGTGCTCACTGAAGTGTGGGACCTCACGCATGGGAACCACACGTAAGTGACAGACTTGTTGCTCTAATAACTCGGGTGATCATTATACTGTATTAGTACATAGTTTCCTATGGATCCTTCTTAGTCACTCCAAAATGAAGCTCTTTGGGAGGGTTTTTGAAATTTCCATGTTTGAAACCAAAAATAAGAAGACTATGTGCCTTGATTTTTCATTTTTTAAAATTTTGCCCATTTGAATCTTGGTCAAATCCTAGGTTTGACCATGATTTAAACAAGTTTAAAACATGAATATGAAAAATTAAGCATCTATCCTTCTTAGTCACTCCAATATGTAGCTCTTGGGAGGGTTTTTGAAATTTCCATGCTTGAAACCAAAAACCACTTCTCTTCATGCATGCTTGACTTCATAAGACAGAGTTTAATTAGGGTTAGGGGGTAGATACATGATTTTCCTGGTTTGAATATGTGTAGACCTTGTTTATCAAATTAATTGAATGCTTACTATATAACGTATAAGAAGACCTTGTTTTTTTTGAACTTTTATACCCATTTGAATCTTGGTCAAATCCTTGGTTCCACCAAGATTTGAATAAGTTAAAAACATGAATATGAAAAAGTAAGCATGTATGCTTCTTAGTCACTTCAAAATGAAGCTCTTGGGAGGGTTTTTGAATTTCCATGTTCGAAACCAAAAACCACAAATCTTCATGCTTGACTTCATGAAACAGAGTTTAGGGTTAGGGGTAGATACATGCTTGATTTTTCTTGTTTGAATATGTCTAGACCTTGTTTATCAACTTAATTGAATGCCTACTATATAACATAAGAAGACCTTTTTTGTTTTTTTTTAATTTTTATACCCATTTGAATCTTGGTCAAATCCTAGGTTTCACCAAGATTTGAATAAGTTTAAAACATGAATATGAAAAAGTAAGCATGCATGTATGCTTCTTAATTAATCACTTCGAAATGAAGCTCTTGGGAGGGTTTTTGAAATTTCCATGTTTGAAACCAAAAACCACATATCTTCATGCATGCGCTTGACTTCATGAGACAGAGTTTAGTGTTAGGGGGTAGATACATGATTTCTCTCATTTGAATATGTCTAGACCTTGTTTATCAACTTAATTGAATGCTTACTATATGACATAAGAAGACTATGTGCCTTGATTTTTTTTAAAATTTTGCCCATTTGAATCTTGGCCAAATCCTAGGTTTGACCATGATTTAAACAAGTTTAAAACATGAATATGAAAAATTAAGCATGTATCATTCGTAGTCACTCCAAAATGAAGCTCTTGAGAGGGTTTTTGAAATTTCCATGTTTGAAACCAAAAAACCACGTACTTCTCTTCATGCTTGACTTCATAAGACAGAGTTTGGGGTTAGGGTTAGCTTGATACATGAATTTTCTGGTTTGAATATGTCTAGACATTGTTTATCAACTTAATTGAATGCTTTACTAGATGACATAAGATGACTATGTGCATTGGTTTTTCATTTTTTTTTTTGAATTTTTATGCCCATTTGAATCTTGGTCAAATTCTAGGTTTGACCATGATTTAATCAAGTTTAAAACATGAATATGAAAAATTAAGCATCTATCCTTCTTAGTCACTACAATATGTAGCTCTTGGGAGGGTTTTTGAAATTTCCATGCTTGAAAACCAAAAACCACTTTTCTTCATGCATGCTTGACTTCATAAGACATAGTTTAGGGTTAGGGGGTAGATACATGATTTTCCTACTAGTTTGAATATGTCTAGACCTTGTTTATCAATTTAATTGAATGCTTACTATATGACATGAGCAGACCTTGGTTTTAATTTTTTTATACCCATTTGAATCTTCGTAAAATCGTAGCTAGGTTTGTTGACCAAGGTTTGAACAAGTTTAAAACATGAATATGAAAAAGTAAGCATGTATGCGTCTTAACTAGTCACTCAAAAATGAAGCTCTTGGGAGGGTTTTTGAAATTTCCATGTTTGAAACCAAAAACCACTTCTTCTCTTCATGCTTGACTTCATAAGTCAGGGTTTAGGGATATATAGGGGGTAGATACATGATTTTTCTGGTTTGATATGTCTAGACCTTGTTTATCAACTTAATTGAATGCTTACTATATGACATAAGAAGACTTCGTGACTTGTGCTCACTGAAGTGTGGGACCTCACGCATGGGAACCACACGTAAGTGACAGACTTGTTGCTCTAATAACTCGGGTGATCATTATACTGTATTAGTACATAGTTTCCTATGGATCCTTCTTAGTCACTCCAAAATGAAGCTCTTTGAGAGGGTTTTTGAAATTTCCATGTTTGAAACCCAAAACAACTTCTCTTCATGCTTGACTTCATAAGACAGAGTTTAGGGTTAGGGGTAGATACATGATTTGTCTGGTTTGAATACGTCTAGACCTTGTTTATCAACTTTAATGCTTACTATATGACATAAGAAGACTATGTGCTTTGGTTTTTCATTTTTCTGATTTTTTTTATTTTTGATGCCCATTTGAATCTTGGTCAGATCCTAGGTTTTACCAAGATTTAAACAAGTTTAAAACATGAAAATGAAAAGGGAAGCATTTATCCTTCTTAGTCACTCTCAATGAAGTTTTTGGGAGGTTTTTGAAATTTCCATGTTTGAAACCCAAAACCACTTCTCTTCATGCTTGACTTCATAAGACATAGTTTAGGGTTAGGGGTACATACATGATTTGTATGTTTTGAATATGTCTAGACCTTGTTTATCAACTTGAATGCTTACTATATGACATACGAAAACTACGTATGTGCTTTGGTTTTTCATTTTTCTGTTTTTTTTTTGAATTTTCCGCCCATTTGAATCTCTGTCAAATCCTAGGTTTGACCAAGATTTAAACAAGTTTAACACGTGAAAACGAAAAGGTAAGCATGGATCCTTCTTAGTCACTCCAAAATGTACCAATTGATAGATGTGTTAACTTTGCTTCATGGAAAAAATAATGTCATGTAAATGAGTTAACTTGGATTTCCTACCCTTGAATCCATAGGAAACTTTGTTCTAATGCACCATAATAATCAACCGAGTTTTTACACCAACAGGTCTGTCACTTACGTGTGGTGCCCATGCGTGAGGTCCCACACTTTAGTGAGCACAAGTCACGTGCAATAGGTACGCAAACTCCCAGCCATTTTCTTTGTCAAGAGAAGACGCATCAGGATGCGTATTGGAAGTCTCTGGGTCCTTCAGGATCCTTCGGTTGTCCCTCTCACAAAAAAAAACAAATCTCTCTCATTCTCGGCCTCGCTCGTCTCGCGCGCTCGCTCGCACCTCCTGCTCACTGACAAACCCTGCACAACAGTCAACATCATCACCCGAAAAAGGGGAGACACCATAATGCTCTCCCTCCTTCTTCTCTCCTTCCGAGTGATCCCTCTTCCTCCGAGTTTCACTCGACGGGCAAACACATATGTGCTGCATAGTAGAGTAATAATAAAAAGGTACGTAGAAAAATCGACCTACGAATCTATAATTAAATAGGTTAAACTAGGGTTTTGCCCAGTACTACAGATCAAGGTTCAAAAAAATCCAACTACGGGGTTCGAACAACCCCATTTCTAATCAAAGAATTTTTTCGACGTCATCCAAATGGCCTCAAACTATAGCATGGGAGGATCCAGACTATAGCATGGGCGGACCAAGATAATTTAAACAAGTTTAAAACATGAAAATGAAAAGGGAAGCTTGTATCCTTCTTAGTCACTCTAAAATGAAGTTTGGGGAGGTTTTTGAAATTTCCATGCTTGAAACCAAAAACCACTTCTCTTCATGCTTGACTTCATAAGACAAAGTTTAGGGTTAGGGGTAGATACATGATTTTTCTGGTTTGAATATGTCTAGACCTTATTTATCAACTTAATTGAATGCTTACTATATAACATAAGAAGACCTTGTTTTTTTATTTTGTTTTTTAATTTTTATACGGATTTGAATCTTGGTCAAATCCTAGGTTTCACCAAGATTTGAATAAGTTTAAAACATGAATATGAAAAAGTAAGCATGCATGTATGCTTCATAATTAATCACTTCAAAATGAAGCTCTTGGGAGCGTTTTTGAAATTTCCATGTTTGAAACCAAAAAACCACATATCATCATGCTTGACTTCATGAGACAGAGTTTAGGTTAGGGGGTAGATACATGATTTCTCTGGTTTGAATATGTCTAGACCTTGTTTATCAACTTAATTGAATGCTTACAATATAACATAAGAAGACTATGTGCCTTGGTTTTTCATTTTTTTTTTTTTAAATTATGCCCATTTGAATCTTTGTCAAATCCTAGGTTTGACCATGATTTAAACAAGTTTAAAACATGAATATGAAAAAGTAAGCATGTATCCTTCGTAGTCACTCCAAAATGAAGCTCGATCTTGAGAGGGTTTTTGAAATTTCCATGTTTGAAACCAAAAAACCACATACTTATCTTCATGCTTGACTTCATAAGACAGAGTTAATTAGGGGTTATGGGTAGCTTGATACATGATTTTTCTGGTTTGAATATGTCTAGACCTTATTTATCAACTTAATTGAATGCTTACTATATGACATAAGAAGACCTTGGTTTTCATTTTTTATACCCATTTGAATCTTGGTCAAATCATAGGTTTGACCAAGATTTGAACAAGTTTAAAACATGAATATGAAAAAGTAAGCACGTACGTATGCTTCTTAGTCACTCCAAAATGAAGCTCTTGGGAGGGTTTTTGAAATTTCCATGCTTGAAACCAAAAACCACTTCTCTTCATGCATGCTTGACTTCATAAGACAGAGTTTAGGGTTAGGGGTAGATACATAATTTCCTGGTTTGAATATGTGTAGACCTTGTTTATCAAAATAATTGAATGCTTACTATATAACATAAGAAGACCTTGTTTTTTTTTTTTGAATTTTTATACCCATTTGAATCTTGGTCAAATCCTTGGTTCCACCAAGATTTGAATAAGTTAAAAACATGAATATGAAAAAGTAAGCATGTATGCTTCTTAGTCACTTCAAAATGAAGCTCTTGGGAGGGTTTTTGAATTTCCATGTTCGAAACCAAAAACCACATATCTTCATGCTTGACTTCATGAAAAAGAGTTTAGGGTTAGGGGTAGATACATGCATGATTTTTCTTGTTTGAATATGTCTAGACCTTGTTTATCAACTTAATTGAATGCCTACTATATAACATAAGAAGACCTTTTTTGTTTTTTTTTTGAATTTTTATACCCATTTGAATCTTGGTCAAATCCTAGGTTTCACCAAGATTTGAATAAGTTTAAAACATGACTATGAAAAGTAACCATGCATGTATGCTTCTTAATTATTCACTTCGAAATGAAGCTCTTGGGAGGGTTTTTGAAATTTCCATGTTTGAAACCAAAAACCACATATCTTCATGCATGCGCTTGACTTCATGAGACAGAGTTTAGGGTTAGGGGTAGATACATGATTTCTCTCGTTTGAATATGTCTAGACCTTGTTTATCGACTTAATTGAATGATGCTTACTATATGACATAAGAAGACTATGTGCCTTGATTTTTTTTTAAATTTTGCCCATTTGAATCTTGGCCAAATCCTAGGTTTGACCATGATTTAAACAAGTTTAAAACATGAATATGAAAAATTAAGCATGTATCCTTCGTAGTCACTCAAAAATGGAAGCTCTTGAGAGCGTTTTTGAAATTTCCATGATTGAAACCAAAAACCACTTCTCTTCATGCATGCTTGACTTCATAAGACAGAGTTTAGGGTTAGGGGTAGATACATGATTTTCCTGGTTTGAATATGTGTAGACCTTGTTTATCAAATTAATTGAATGCTTACTATATAACATAAGAAGACCTTGTTTTTTTTGAATTTTTATACCCATTTGAATCTTGGTCAAATCCTTGGTTCCACCAAGATTTGAATAAGTTAAAAACATGAATATGAAAAAGTAAGCATGTATGCTTCTTAGTCACTTCAAAATGAAGCTCTTGGGAGGGTTTTTGAATTTCCATGTTCGAAACCAAAAACCACATATCTTCATGCTTGACTTCATGAAACATAGTTTAGGGTTAGGGGTAGATACATGCATGATTTTTCTTCTTTGAATATGTCTAGACCTTGTTTATCAACTTAATTGAATGCCTACTATATAACATAAGAAGACCTTGTTTTTTTATTTTATTTTTAAATTTTTATACGGATTTGAATCTTGGTCAAATCCTAGGTTTCACCAAGATTTGAATAAGTTTAAAACATGAATATGAAAAAGTAAGCATGCATGTATGCTTCTTAATTAATCACTTCGAAATGAAGCTCTTGGGAGGGTTTTTGAAATTTCCATGTTTGAAACCAAAAACCACATATCTTCATGCATGCGCTTGACTTCATTAGACAGAGTTTAGTGTTAGGGGGTAGATACATGATTTCTCTCATTTGAATATGTCTAGACCTTGTTTATCAACTTAATTGAATGCTTACTATATGACATAAGAAGACTATGTGCCTTGATTTTTCATTTTTTTTAAAATTTTGCCCATTTGAATCTTGGCCAAATCCTAGGTTTGACCATGATTTAAACAAGTTTAAAACATGAATATGAAAAATTAAGTATGTATCCTTCGTAGTCACTCCAAAATGAAGCTCTTGAGAGGGGTTTTGAAATTTCCATGTTTGAAACCAAAAAACCGCGTACTTCTCTTCATGCTTGACTTCATATATAAGACAGAGTTTGGGGATAGGGGTAGCTTGATACATGAATTTTCTTGTTTGAATATGTCTAGACCTTGTTTATCAACTTAATTGAATGCTTACTAGATGACATAAGATGACTATGTGCATTGGTTTTTCATTTTTTTGAATTTTTATGCCCATTTGAATCTTGGTCAAATCCTAGGTTTGACCATGATTTAATCAAGTTTAAAACATGAATATGAAAAATTAAGCATCTATCCTTCTTAGTCACTCCAATATGTAGCTCTTGGGAGGGTTTTTGAAATTTCCATGCTTGAAAACCAAAAACCACTTTTCTTCATGCATGCTTGACTTCATAAGACATAGTTTAGGGTTAGGGGGTAGATACATGATTTTCCTACTAGTTTGAATATGTCTAGACCTTGTTTATCAATTTAATTGAATGCTTACTATATGACATGAGCAGACCTTGGTTTTAATTTTTTTATACCCATTTGAATCTTCGTCAAATCGTAGCTAGGTTTGTTGACCAAGGTTTGAACAAGTTTAAAACATGAATATGAAAAAGTAAGCATGTATGCGTCTTAACTAGTCACTCCAAAATGAAGCTCTTGGGAGGGTTTTTGAAATTTCCATGTTTGAAACCAAAAACCACTTCTTCTCTTCATGCTTGACTTCATAAGTCATTGTTTAGGGATATATAGGGGGTAGATACATGATTTTTCTGGTTTGATATGTCTAGACCTTGTTTATCAACTTAATTGAATGCTTGCTATATGACATAAGAAGACTACGTGACTTGTGCTCACTGAAGTGTGGGACCTCACGCATGGGAACCACACGTAAGTGACAGACTTGTTGCTCTAATAACTCGGGTGATCATTATACGTTATTAGTACATAGTTTCCTATGGATCCTTCTTAGTCACTCCAAAATGAAGCTCTTTGAGAGGGTTTTTGAAATTTCCATGTTTGAAACCCAAAACAACTTCTCTTCATGCTTGACTTCATAAGACAGAGTTTAGGGTTAGGGGTAGATACATGATTTGTCTGGTTTGAATACGTCTAGACCTTGTTTATCAACTTTAATGCTTACTATATGACATAAGAAGACTATGTGCTTTGGTTTTTCATTTTTCTGATTTTTTTTATTTTTGATGCCCATTTGAATCTTGGTCAGATCCTAGGTTTTACCAAGATTTAAACAAGTTTAAAACATGAAAATGAAAAGGGAAGCATTTATCCTTCTTAGTCACTCTAAATGAAGTTTTTGGGAGGTTTTTGAAATTTCCATGTTTGAAACCCAAAACCACTTCTCTTCATGCTTGACTTCATAAGACATAGTTTAGGTTTAGGGGTACATACATGATTTGTATGTTTTGAATATGTCTAGACCTTGTTTATCAACTTGAATGCTTACTATATGACATAAGAAAACTACGTATGTGCTTTGGTTTTTCATTTTTCTGTTTTTTTTTTGAATTTTCCGCCCATTTGAATCTCTGTCAAATCCTAGGTTTGACCAAGATTTAAACAAGTTTAACACGTGAAAACGAAAAGGTAAGCATGGATCCTTCTTAGTCACTCCAAAATGTACCAATTGATAGATGTGTTAACTTTGCTTCATGGAAAAAATAATGTCATGTAAATGAGTTAACTTGGATTTCCTACCCTTGAATCCATAGGAAACTTTGTTCTAATGCACTATAATAATCAACCGAGTTTTTACACCAACAGGTCTGTCACTTACGTGTGGTGCCCATGCGTGAGGTCCCACACTTCAGTGAGCACAAGTCACGTGCAATAGGTATGCAAACTCCCAGCCATTTTCTTTGTCAAGAGAAGATGCATCAGGATGCGTATTGGAAGTCTCTGGGTCCTTCAGGATCCTTCGGTTGTCCCTCTCACAAAAAAAAAACAAATCTCTCTCATTCTCGGCCTCGCTCGTCTCGCTCGCTCGCTCGCACCTCCTGCTCACTGACAAACCCTGCACAACAATCAACATCATCACCCGAAAAAGGGGAGTCACCATAATGCTCTCCCTCCTTCTTCTCTCCTTCCGAGTGATCCCTCTTCCTCCGAGTTTCACTCGACGGGCAAACACATATGTGCTGCATAGTAGAGTAATAATAAAAAGGTACGTAGAAAAATCGACCTACGAATCTATAATTAAATAGGTTAAACTAGGGTTTTGCCCAGTACTACAGATCAGGGTTCAAAAAAATCCAACTACGGGGTTCGAACAACCCCATTTCTAATCAAAGAATTTATTCGACGTCATCCAAATGGCCTCAAACTATAGCATGGGCGGATCCAGACTATAGCATGGGCGGACCAAGATAATTTAAACAAGTTTAAAACATGAAAATGAAAAGGGAAGCTTGTATCCTTCTTAGTCACTCTAAAATGAAGTTTGGGGAGGTTTTTGAAATTTCCATGCTTGAAACCAAAAACCACTTCTCTTCATGCTTGACTTCATAAGACAAAGTTTAGGGTTAGGGGTAGATACATGATTTTTCTGGTTTGAATATGTCTAGACCTTATTTATCAACTTAATTGAATGCTTACTATATAACATAAGAAGACCTTGTTTTTTATTTTGTTTTTTAATTTTTATACGGATTTGAATCTTGGTCAAATCCTAGGTTTCACCAAGATTTGAATAAGTTTAAAACATGAATATGAAAAAGTAAGCATGCATGTATGCTTCATAATTAATCACTTCAAAATGAAGCTCTTGGGAGGGTTTTTGAAATTTCCATGTTTGAAACCAAAAAACCACATATCATCATGCTTGACTTCATGAGACAGAGTTTAGGTTAGGGGGTAGATACATGATTTCTCTGGTTTGAATATGTCTAGACCTTGTTTATCAACTTAATTGAATGCTTACAATATAACATAAGAAGACTATGTGCCTTGGTTTTTCATTTTTTGTTTTTTTTTAAATTATGCCCATCTGAATCTTTGTCAAATCCTAGGTTTGACCATGATTTAAACAAGTTTAAAACATGAATATGAAAAAGTAAGCATGTATCCTTCGTAGTCACTCCAAAATGAAGCTCGATCTTGAGAGGGTTTTTGAAATTTCCATGTTTGAAACCAAAAAACCACATACTTATCTTCATGCTTGACTTCATAAGACAGAGTTAATTAGGGGTTAGGGGTAGCTTGATACATGATTTTTCTGGTTTGAATATGTCTAGACCTTATTTATCAACTTAATTGAATGCTTACTATATGACATAAGAAGTCCTTGGTTTTCATTTTTTATACCCATTTGAATCTTGGTCAAATCATAGGTTTGACCAAGATTTGAACAAGTTTAAAACATGAATATGAAAAAGTAAGCACGTACGTATGCTTCTTAGTCACTCCAAAATGAAGCTCTTGGGAGGGTTTTTGAAATTTCCATGCCTGAAACCAAAAACCACTTCTCTTCATGCATGCTTGACTTCATAAGACAGAGTTTAGGGTTAGGGGGTAGATACATAATTTCCTCGTTTGAATATGTGTTGACCTTGTTTATCAAAATAATTGAATGCTTACTATATAACATAAGAAGACCTTGTTTTTTTTTGAATTTTTATACCCATTTGAATCTTGGTCAAATCCTTGGTTCCACCAAGATTTGAATAAGTTAAAAACATGAATATGAAAAAGTAAGCATGTATGCTTCTTAGTCACTTCAAAATGAAGCTATTGGGAGGGTTTTTGAATTTCCATATTCGAAACTAAAAACCACATATCTTCATGCTTGACTTCATGAAACAGAGTTTAGGGTTAGGGGTAGATACATGCATGATTTTTCTTGTTTGGATATGTCTAGACCTTGTTTATCAACTTAATTGAATGCCTACTATATAACATAAGAAGACCTTTTTTGTTTTTTTTTTAATTTTTATACCCATTTGAATCTTGGTCAAATCCTAGGTTTCACCAAGATTTGAATAAGTTTAAAACATGAATATGAAAAAGTAAGCATGCATGTATGCTTCTTAATTAATCGCTTCGAAATGAAGCTCTTGAGAGGGTTTTTGAAATTCCCATGTTTGAAACCAAAAAAACCACGTACTTCTCTTCATGCTTGACTTCATAAGACAGAGTTTGGGGATAGGGGTAGCTTGATACATGAATTTTCTGGTTTGAATATGTCTAGACCTTGTTTATCAACTTAATTGAATGCTTACTAGATGACATAAGATGACTATGTGCATTGGTTTTTCATTTTATTGTTTTTTTTTATTTTTATGCCCATTTGAATCTTGGTCAAATCCTAGGTTTGACCATGATTTAAACAAGTTTAAAACATGAATATGAAAAATTAAGCACGTATCCTTCGTAGTCACTCCAAAATGAAGCTCGATCTTGAGAGGGTTTTTGAAATTTCCATGTTTGAAACCAAAAAACCACGTACTTCTCTTCATGCTAGACTTCATAAGACAAAGTTTGGGGTTAGGGGTAGCTTGATACATAAACTATCTGGTTTGAATATGTCTAGACATTATTTATCAACTTAATTGAATGCTTACTAGATGACATAATAGTTTTTGAAATTTCCATGCTTGAAAACCAAAAACCACTTCTCTTCATGCATGCTTGACTTCATAAGATAGAGTTTGGGGTTAGGGGGTAGATACATGATTTTCCTGCTAGTTTGAATATGTCTAGACCTTGTTTATCAATTTAATTGAATGCTCACTATATGACATGAGCAGACCTTGGTTTTAATTTTTTTATACCCATTTGATTCTTCGTCAAATCCTAGGTTTGTTGACCAAGATTTGAACAAGTTTAAAACATTAATATGAAAAGGTAAGCATGTATGCTTCTTAATTAGTCACTCCAAAATGAAGCTCTTGGGAGGGTTTTTGAAATTTCCATGATTGAAACCAAAAACCACTTCTCTTCATGCTTGAATTCATAAGTCAGGGTTTAGGGATATATAGGGGGTAGATACATGATTTTTCTGGTTTGAATATGTCTAGAGCTTGTTTTTCAACTTGAATGCTTACTATATGACATACGAAGACTATTTGATAACGGAGGGAGTAAGCACTCTAGCTATGAAAAGTACCAAACGATGCATACCAAAATGATTTTTTAGAGGAATACTAGTTCAGATTATATAATTTTATATTAGCAGGCCAAAATCGAACCCCGTAGTTGGATTTTCAGAAATTGATCCGTAGTACTGGGCAAAACCCTAGTTTAGCTTATTTAATAATAGATTCGTAGGTCGATTTTTTTACGTTATTATTATTATTACTAGGCAGCACATGTGTTTGCCCGTCCAGTGAAACTCTTTCATTTCATTTTTCTTTTCCGCAAGGTCGGGAGTCGGAGGAAGAGGGATCACACGGGAGGAGACGAAGGGAGAGCAGTCACGGGGCCCCACTTATTTATGGTGTCTATCCTTTTTCTGGTGATGTTGACTATTGTGCAGGGTTGTCAGTGCGCAGGGGGGTGCGAGCGAGCGAGAAAGGCCGAGAATGAGAGAGATGTTTTTTTTAGAGGGACAACCGAACGATCCTGAAGGACCCAGATTTCCAATACGCATCAGAGCACAGTTTACGGCAGGACACAAAATAAACAGGAAATTACGTCTAAATCCCTAAGATTTACATGGTAGACCCCATGCTGAAAGCAAGAAATGCGATCGGGTCCTTAATAGGCACCGTCCGGATTGATCCTTGTCGGAGCCGGGGACGAACCACTTGGCGCGACCAAATCGCCATGGCTACAGAGCCTGCACACCATGGCCTACGAGCTGAGCTAGAAACGACCTGCCAAAACCGGCAGCCAACGGAGGTGGATAATTGGAGAGAGAGAGAGAGAGAGAGAGAGAGAGAGAGTTGATGCCTCTCTCTTGACAAAGAAGATGGCTGGGAGTTTGCCTACCTAGCATACGTGACTTGTGCTCACTGAAGTGTGGGACCTCACGCATGGGAACCACACGTAAGTGACAGACTTGTTGCTCTAATAACTCGGGTGATCATTATACTGTATTAGTACATAGTTTCCTATGGATCCTTCTTAGTCACTCCAAAATGAAGCTCTTTGGGAGGGTTTTTGAAATTTCCATGTTTGAAACCAAAAATAAGAAGACTATGTGCCTTGATTTTTCATTTTTTTAAATTTCGCCCATTTGAATCTTGGTCAAATCCTAGGTTTGACCATGATTTAAACAAGTTTAAAACATGAATATGAAAAATTAAGCATCTATCCTTCTTAGTCACTCCAATATGTAGCTCTTGGGAGGGTTTTTGAAATTTCCATGCTTGAAACCAAAAACCACTTCTCTTCATGCATGCTTGACTTCATAAGACAGAGTTTAATTAGGGTTAGGGGGTAGATACATGATTTTCCTGGTTTGAATATGTGTAGACCTTGTTTATCAAATTAATTGAATGCTTACTATATAACATATAAGAAGACCTTGTTTTTTTTGAACTTTTATACCCATTTGAATCTTGGTCAAATCCTTGGTTCCACCAAGATTTGAATAAGTTAAAAACATGAATATGAAAAAGTAAGCATGTATGCTTCTTAGTCACTTCAAAATGAAGCTCTTGGGAGGGTTTTTGAATTTCCATGTTCGAAACCAAAAACCACATATCTTCATGCTTGACTTCATGAAACACAGTTTAGGGTTAGGGGTAGATACATGCTTGATTTTTCTTGTTTGAATATGTCTAGACCTTGTTTATCAACTTAATTGAATGCCTACTATATAACATAAGAAGACCTTTTTTGTTTTTATTTTATTTTTATACCCATTTGAATCTTGGTTAAATCCTAGGTTTCACCAAGATTTGAATATAAGTTTAAAACATGAATATGAAAAAGTAAGCATGCATGTATGCTTCTTAATTAATCACTTCGAAATGAAGCTCTTGGGAGGGTTTTTGAAATTTCCATGTTTGAAACCAAAAACCACATATCTTCATGCATGCGCTTGACTTCATGAGACAGAGTTTAGTGTTAGGGGGTAGATACATGATTTCTCTCATTTGAATATGTCTAGACCTTGTTTATCAACTTAATTGAATGCTTACTATATGACATAAGAAGACTATGTGCCTTGATTTTTTTTAAATTTTGCCCATTTGAATCTTGGCCAAATCCTAGGTTTGACCATGATTTAAACAAGTTTAAAACATGAATATGAAAAATTAAGCATGTATCATTCGTAGTGACTCCAAAATGAAGCTCTTGAGAGGGTTTTTGAAATTTCCATGTTTGAAACCAAAAAACCACGTACTTCTCTTCATGCTTGACTTCATAAGACAGAGTTTGGGGTTAGGGGTAGCTTGATACATGAATTTTCTGGTTTGAATATGTCTAGACATTGTTTATCAACTTAATTGAATGCTTACTAGATGACATAAGATGACTATGTGCATTGGTTTTTCATTTTTTTTTGAATTTTTATGCCCATTTGAATCTTGGTCAAATTCTAGGTTTGACCATGATTTAATCAAGTTTAAAACATGAATATGAAAAATTAAGCATCTATCCTTCTTAGTCACTCCAATATGTAGCTCTTGGGAGGGTTTTTGAAATTTCCATGCTTGAAAACCAAAAACCACTTTTCTTCATGCATGCTTGACTTCATAAGACATAGTTTAGGGTTAGGGGTAGATACATGATTTTCCTACTAGTTTGAATATGTCTAGACCTTGTTTATCAATTTAATTGAATGCTTACTATATGACATGAGCAGACCTTGGTTTTAATTTTTTTATACCCATTTGAATCTTCGTCAAATCGTAGCTAAGTTTGTTGACCAAGATTTGAACAAGTTTAAAACATGAATATGAAAAAGTAAGCATGTATGCGTCTTAACTAGTCACTCCAAAATGAAGCTCTTGGGAGGGTTTTTGAAATTTCCATGTTTGAAACCAAAAACCACTTCTTCTCTTCATGCTTGACTTCATAAGTCAGGGTTTAGGGATATATAGGGGGTAGATACATGATTTTTCTGGTTTGATATGTCTAGACCTTGTTTATCAACTTAATTGAATGCTTACTATATGACATAAGAAGACTACGTGACTTGTGCTCACTGAAGTGTGGGACCTCACGCATGAGAACCACACGTAAGTGACAGACTTGTTGCTCTAATAACTCGGGTGATCATTATACTGTATTAGTACATAGTTTCCTATGGATCCTTCTTAGTCACTCCAAAATGAAGCTCTTTGAGAGGGTTTTTGAAATTTCCATGTTTGAAACCCAAAACAACTTCTCTTCATGCTTGACTTCATAAGACAGAGTTTAGGGTTAGGGGTAGATACATGATTTGTCTGGTTTGAATACGTCTAGACCTTGTTTATCAACTTTAATGCTTACTATATGACATAAGAAGACTATGTGCTTTGGTTTTTCATTTTTCTGTTTTTTTTATTTTTGATGCCCATTTGAATCTTGGTCAGATCCTAGGTTTTACCAAGATTTAAACAAGTTTAAAACATGAAAATGAAAAGGGAAGCATTTATCCTTCTTAGTCACTCTAAATGAAGTTTTTGGGAGGTTTTTGAAATTTCCATGTTTGAAACCCAAAACCACTTCTCTTCATGCTTGACTTCATAAGACATAGTTTAGGGTTAGGGGTACATACATGATTTGTATGTTTTGAATATGTCTAGACCTTGTTTATCAACTTGAATGCTTACTATATGCCATAAGAAAACTACGTATGTGCTTTGGTTTTTCATTTTTCTGTTTTTTTTTTAATTTTCCGCCCATTTGAACCTCTGTCAAATCCTAGGTTTGACCAAGATTTAAACAAGTTTAACACGTGAAAACGAAAAGGTAAGCATGGATCCTTCTTAGTCACTCCAAAATGTACCAATTGATAGATATGTTAACTTTGCTTCATGGAAAAAATAATGTCATGTAAATGAGTTAACTTGGATTTCCTACCCTTGAATCCATAGGAAACTTTGTTCTAATGCACTATAATAATCAACCGAGTTTTTACACCAACAGGTCTATCACTTACGTGTGGTGCCCATGCGTGAGGTCCCACACTTCAGTGAGCACAAGTCACGTGCAATAGGTACGCAAACTCCCAGCCATTTTCTTTGTCAAGAGAAGACGCATCAGGATGCGTATTGGAAGTCTGTGGGTCCTTCTGGATCCTTCGGTTGTCCCTCTCACACAAAAAAACAAATCTCTCTCATTCTCGGCCTCGCTCGACTCGCTCGCTCGCTCGCTCGCTCGCACCTCCTGCTCACTGACAAACCCTGCACAACAGTCAACATCATCACCCGAAAAAGGGGAGACACCATAATGCTCTCCCTCCTTCTTCTCTCCTTCCGAGTGATCCCTCTTCCTCCGAGTTTCACTCGACGGGCAAACACATATGTGCTGCATAGTAGAGTAATAATAAAAAGGTACGTAGAAAAATCGACCTACGAATCTATAATTAAATAGGTTAAACTAGGGTTTTGCCCAAGATTACAGATCAAGGTTCAAAAATCCAACTACGGGGTTCGAACAACCCCATTTCTAATCAAAGAATTTTTTCGACGTCATCCAAATGGCCTCAAACTATAGCATGGGCGGATCCAGACTATAGCCAAGGGGGGCAGCCGCCCCACTCAATTTTCTGAAACCTTGTACTTAGAAATATGTTAAGCTAAAGGCTGGTTTGCCCACACTTAGAAATGATATTTGCATCACTTATCATATGTTTGCCCATTTGAATCTTGTCAAATCCTAGATTTGACCAAGATAATTTAAACAAGTTTAAAACATGAAAATGAAAAGGGAAGCTTGTATCCTTCTTAGTCACTCTAAAATGAAGTTTGGGGAGGTTTTTGAAATTTCCATGCTTGAAACCAAAAACCACTTATCTTCATGCTTGACTTCATAAGACAAAGTTTAGGGTTAGGGGGTAGATACATGATTTTTCTGGTTTGAATATGTCTAGACCTTATTTATCAACTTAATTGAATGCCTACTATATATATATATAACATAAGAAGACCTTTTTTTTTGAATTTTTATACCCATTTGAATCTTGGTCAAATCCTAGGTTTCACCAAGATTTGAATAAGTTTAAAACATGAATATGAAAAAGTAAGCATGCATGTATGCTTCTTAATTAATCACTTCGAAATGAAGCTCTTGGGAGGGTTTTTGAAATTTCCATGTTTGAAACCAAAAACCACGTACTTCTCTTCATGCTTGACTTCATAAGACAGAGTTTGGGGTTAGGGGTAGCTTGATACATGATTTTTCTCGTTTGAATATGTCTAGACCTTGTTTATCAACTTGAATGCTTACTATATGACATAAGAAAACTACGTATGTGCTTTGGGTTTTCATTTTTCTGTTTTTTTGGATTTTCCGCCCATTTGAATCTCTGTCAAATCCTAGGTTTGACCAAGATTTAAACAAGTTTAACACGTGAAAACGAAAAGGTAAGCATGGATCCTTCTTAGTCACTCCAAAATGTACCAATTGATAGATGTGTTAACTTTGCTTCATGGAAAAAATAATGTCATGTAAATGAGTTAACTTGGATTTCCTACCCTTGAATCCATAGGAAACTTTGTTCTAATGCACTATAATAATCAACCGAGTTTTTACACCAACAGGTCTGTCACTTACGTGTGGTGCCCATGCGTGAGGTCCCACACTTCAGTGAGCACAAGTCACGTGCAATAGGTACGCAAACTCCCAGCCATTTTCTTTGTCAAGAGAAGACGCATCAGGATGCGTATTGGAAGTCTCTGGGTCCTTCAGGATCCTTCGCTTGTCCCTCTCACAAAAAAAACAAATCTCTCTCATTCTCGGCCTCGCTCGACTCGCTCGCTCGCTCGCTCGCACCTCCTGCTCACTGACAAATCCTGCACAACAGTCAACATCATCACCCGAAAAAGGGGAGACACCATAATGCTCTCCCTCCTTCTTCTCTCCTTCCGAGTGATCCCTCTTCCTCCGAGTTTCACTCGACGGGCAAACACATATGTGCTGCATAGTAGAGTAATAATAAAAAGGTACGTAGAAAAATCGACCTACGAATCTATAATTAAATAGGTTAAACTAGGGTTTTGCCCAGTACTACAGATCAAGGTTCAAAAAAATCCAACTACGGGGTTCGAACAACCCCATTTCTAATCAAAGAATTTTTTCGACGTCATCCAAATGGCCTCAAACTATAGCATGGGCGGATCCAGACTATAGCATGGGCGGACCAAGATAATTTAAACAAGTTTAAAACATGAAAACGAAAAAGGAAGCTTGTATCCTTCTTAGTCACTCTAAAATGAAGTTTGGGGAGGTTTTTGAAATTTCCATGCTTGAAACCAAAAACCACTTCTCTTCATGCTTGACTTCATAAGACAAAGTTTAGGGTTAGGGGGTAGATACATGATTTTTCTGGTTTGAATATGTCTAGACCTTGTTATCAACTTAATTGAATGCTTACTATATATATGACATAAGAAGATCGACTATGTGCATTGGTTTTTCATTTTATTGTTTTTTTTTATTTTATGCCCATTTGAATCTTGGTCAAATCCTAAGTTTGACCATGATTTAAACAAGTTGAAAACATGAATATGAAAAATTAAGCATATGTCCTTCTTAGTCACTCCAAAATGAAGCTCTTGGGAGGGTTTTTGAAATTTCCATGTTTGAAACCAAAAACCACATATCTTCATGCTTGACTTCATGAGATAGAGTTTAGGGTTTGGGGGTAGATACATGATTTCTCTGGTTTGAATATGTCTAGACCTTGTTTATCAACTTAATTGAATGCTTACTATGTGACATAAGAAGACTATGTGCCTTGATTTTCCATTTTTTTTAAATTATGCCCATTTGAATCTTGGCCAAATCCTAGGTTTGACCATGATTTAAACAAGTTGAAAACATGAATATAAAAAATTAAGCATATATCCTTCTTAGTCACTCCAAAATGAAGCTCTTGGGAGGGTTTTTGAAATTTCCATGTTTGAAACCAAAAACCACATATCTTCATGCTTGACTTCATGAGACAGAGTTTAGGGTTAGGGGGTAGATACATGATTTCTCTGGTTTGAATATATCTCTAGACCTTGTTTATCAACTTAATTGAATGCTTACTATGTGACATAAGAAGACTATGTGCCTTGATTTTCCATTTTTTGTTTTTTCTGAATTTTTATGCCCATTTGAATCTTGGTCAAATCCTAGGTTTGACCATGATTTAAACAAGTTTAATAAAACATGAATATGAAAAATTAAGCATATATCCTTCTTAGTCACTCCAAAATGTAGATCTTGGTAGGGTTTTTGAAATTTTCATGTTTGAAACCAAAAACCATGACTTCTCTTCATGCATGCTTGACTTCATAAGACAGAGTTTAGGGCTAGGGGTAGCTAGATACATGATGTTTCTGGTTTGAATATGTCTAGACCTTGTTTATCAACTTAATTGAATTCTTACTATATGACATAAGAAGACTACGTGCCTTGGTTTTTCATTTATTTTCATTTATTTTGAATTTTTATGTCCATTTGAATCTTGGTCAAATCCTAGGTTTGACCATGATTTAAACTAGTTTAAAACATAAATATGAAAAATTAAGCATCTATCCTTCTTAGCCACTCCAAAATGAAGCTCTTGGGAGGGTTTTTGAAATTTCCGTGATTGAAACCAAAAACCACTTCTCTTCATGCTTGACTTCATAAGTCAGGGTTTAGGGATATATAGGGGGTAGATACATGATTTTTCTGGTTTGAATATGTCTAGAACTTGTTTTTCAACTTGAGCTTGTCTAGAGCTTGTTTTTAATTTTTTTATACCCATTTGATTCTTCGTCAAATCCTAGGTTTGTTGACCTAGATTTGAACAAGTTTAAAGCATGAATATGAAAAGGTAATCATGTATGCTTCTTAATTAGTCACTCCAAAATGAAGCTCTTGGGAGGGTTTTTTAAATTTCCATGATTGAAACCAAAAACCACTTCTCTTCATGCTTGACTTCATAAGTCAGGGTTTAGGGATATATAGGGGGTAGATACATCATGATTTTTCTGGTTTGAATATGTCTAGAGCTTGTTTATCAACTTAATTGAATGCTTACTATATGACATAAGAAGACTATGTGCCTTGATTTTTCATTTTTTTTAAATTATGCCCATTTGAATCTTGGTCAAATCCTAGGTTTGACCAAGATTTAAACAAGATTAAAACATGAAAATGAAAAATTAAGCCTTGATCCTTCTTATTCACTCCAAAATGAAGCTTTTGGGAGGTTTTTTGAAATATCCAGGTTTGAAACCCAAAACCACTTCTCTTCATGCATAGTTTAGGGTTAGGGGTAGATACATGAATTTTTGGTTTATAGTAAGCATTCAAGTTGATAAACAAGGTATAGACATATTCAAACTAGAAAAATCATGTATATACCCCCTAAGGCTAAACTCGGTCATATATATGAAGTCAAGCATACAAGAGGAATGGTTTTGGGTTTCAAACATGGAAAATTCAAAAACCCTCCCAAAAGCTTCATTTTTTGAGTGAATAAGAAGGATCCATGCTTACTTTTTCATTTTCATGTTACTGACTTGTTTAATTCTTGGTCAAACCTAGGATTTGACCAAGATTCAAATGGGCATAAAAATTCAATAAAGAATTCAAAAAATGAAAAACCAAAGCACATAAGCTTCTTAAGTTATAGTAAGCATTCATGTTGATCAACGGAGTCTAGACATATTTAAACATTAAAAATCATGTATATACCCCAAACCCTAAACTCTGTCTAATGAAGTCAAGCACGAAGAGAAGTGGTTTTCGGTTTAATTTTTTTTAATTGTTATGCCCATTTGAATCTTGGTCAAATCCTAGCAGGTTTGACCAATATTTAAACAAGTTTAAAACATGAAAATGAAAAGTAAGTTTGGATCCTTCTTATTATTCACTCCAAAATGAAGCTTTTGGGAGGTTTTTTTAATTTTCCATGTTCGAAACCCAAAATGATATTTCTCAGTGCTTTACTTCATAAGACAAAGTTTAGGGGTAGGGGGTAGATACATGATTTTTCTGGTTTGAATATGTCTAGACCTTGTTTATCAACTTGAATGCTTATTATGTGACATCAAAAGACTATGTGTTTGGTTTTTTTGAATTTGTTATGCCCATTTGAATCTTGGTCAAATCCTAGGTTTGACCAAGATTTAAACCAGTTTAAAACATGAAAATGAAAAGTAAGCCTGGATTCTTCTTAGTCACTCCAAAATGAAGCTTTTGGGAGGTTTTTTAAATTTCCATGTTTGAAACCCAAAACCACTTCTCTTAATGCTTGACTTCATAAGACAGAGTTTAGGGTTAGGGGCCAAGTATATACATGATTTTTCTTGTTTAAATATGTCTAGACTTTGTTTATCAACTTGAATGCTTACTATATGACATCAAAAGACTATGTGTTTGGTTTTGATTTTTTTGAATTTGTTATGTCCATTTGAATCTTGGTCAAATCCTAGGTTTGACCAAGATTTAAACCAGTTTAAAACATGAAAATGAAAATGTAAGCCTGGATTCTTCTTAGTCACTCCAAAATGAAGCTTTTGGGAGTTTTTTCAATTTCCAATGTTTGAAACCCAAAACCACTTTTCTTCATGCTTGACTTCATAAGACAGAGTTTAGGGTTAGGGGGTATATACATGATTTTTCTGGTTTGAATATGTCTAGACTCGTTGATCAACTGTAATGCTTACTATATGACATAAGAAGCTTATGTGCTTTGGTTTTTTTTATTTCTTTTTTCAATTTTTATGCCCATTTGAATCCTGGTCAAATCCTTTGTTTGACCAAGATTTAAACAAGTTAAAACATGAAAATGAAAAAGTAAGCCTGGCTCCTTCTTAGTCATGAAAATGAGTTAACTTGGCTTTCCAACCCTTGAATCCATAGGAAACTTTGTACTAATGCAGTATAATAATCACCCGAGTTTTTACACCAACAGGTCTGTCACTTACGTGTGGTGCCCATGCGTGAGGTCCCAAACTTCAGTGAGCACAAGTCACATGCGGTAGGCAGGCAAAATACCCGATCAATCCGGGCGGTGGCTGTTAAGGACCCGATCGCATTTCTTGCTTTCAGACTGGGGTCTACCATGTAAAAGTTTGTTCCTTTTGGATGCATCACTCGTATTTGCAAGTTTTTTGGGGGTCCCACAAATTCAGGGTAGCATCATGCCCCCCTTCCCACGCCAACACAAACAGAGTTCAACACAACCTAATTAAGCAAGGTTCAACACAGACATAGTTCAACAACCCCTAATTAAGCTAATAGGTTCACCACAAACGCTGCAGAGCAAGAAACATAAACAGAGTTCAACAAAAGATGCTGCTTTTGAAGCAAGAGGAGAGACAAACATGCACAACAGCTACGGAGTATATTTACCATCTTCTTCCGTCGCCTCCTCCCGGTCCCGCTTCTTCGCTTCTTGCTGCCCATACCTTTAATCTTTGGTGGCTTGGGCTTGGGAGGAGGCACACGACCGGTCTCGATAGCTTGGTTCAATTTCTTCCTTAGGAATAGCCCATAGGCCATGTGGTTGGCTATGAAGCCGGATCGGTTAACAGTTTCCCCAACTTTGTGCCAGCCGGACCCACCGGCTTCGGCATGTCGCAGGACGCTTCGAAAGTCAACCTTTATGCTCTTTGTGCGTAAGGGGCAGCTGTTCTCGGCACCAGTCCAGGGTTCACTCCAATACTTGTCGAACTTCCCCGCCTTAAGCTTGTTGAGAGTGGCCCTGGCCTTCCTATGACGCGACTCGACATCGCTGTCAACCTCATCGCAGCAACCCGATACATGCCAAATAAACAGTGAAGCAAATATGTAGCAGTTGCAACTAATAATGAATATGAATCTAAAAAGATTCGACGCTAATTCAAAACGCTATAGCGCAAAAAAAGAGGGAGAGACCATAGAGCAAATCGATACAGGCTATGTTGAATAAGGGAGAGAGGAGAATAGGCTGTGAAGCAAATATGTAGCAGTTGCAACTAATACTGAATATGAATCTAAAAAGATTCTGACGCTAATTCAAAACGCTATAGCGCAAAAAAAAAAGAGAGAGACCATAGCGCAAATCGATACAGGGCTATGTTGAATAAGGGAGAGAGGTGAATCGGAACATACTTCCTCCCCCTCGTCGATGATATTCTCGTCGAAGGTCGGCGGCGGCGGTTCAAAGATGAGTTCAACCTCGTCCTCGTCATCTAGGGGATGCTTCCCAAGAGAGTGGACCCATCTACCAACAGCATCAGATGCCGATGAGCGACCGATGGCCCGACCTTCGGCAATGGCCTCCGCTTCATCTTTGGCATCCGCTGCGGTGATGATCGCCGCCGTTGCGGCCATGCGTGCTGCGGTCGCGGCTCTGGACGCCTCCTCTGCGGCTAAGGCCAGCCGCGCGGCTTTCGCTTTCACTGCGTTGACGGCGTCGGTTGGGCTCTCCATCGGTGGAATGGGAAGGGGAAGTGAAGAGAGGGTTTTTTCCTAGTCCGTGGAGAGAGGGAGAAGTGTGGACGTGAAATGGATAACTGACGATATTTCAAGATTTGGGAGACATAGCACGAACGGGCAGATGACAGCCACGTGGGTGCATTACCTCATACCGCTCTGTCCTAGAAAGAGCGTACGTGTGGGTTTTCAAGGCATATTAAGGATTTTATTATTACCCACACACATTTATTTTGTACTTCTCTACAGTGTTGACCGTGCTACTACTATTTGTGTTAGTGCGCCAAAAACAAAATGTTATTTTCTAAGTGCCAAATTAATCTAGGGCGTTGGTTGTGAACCGGTGAACAAAAAAGAGATAGCCCAAAAGAGGAACACACCAAGATACAAAAACTAGCATATATGCATGTTTCTATGTACATATATATGACCCTGGGTTTGTAGATAAAAAACATTCATATATGCGCTTACTATTAATATACATAAGTTTATGCTGATTCTCTTGGTTTAGGTATATATATGGTTAGGCATCACTACTAATTCAGAAAAAACAAAAATGTAACCCTTCAAGTGAAGTCATTTTAAGTGACCTAACAACTGAAATTCATATATAGGATTTGTATAGGAATTATGTAGGATTTAGATCACATGTGAATTTTCCCCACACTAGTTGTTTGATTCATAGGAACATATCCTATAGGAATCTTGCAGTGCAAATCCTATAAGAATAAAACATTAGGTCATACCTCATGGAAAATTTCCTTTGGCACAATCAAACACAACTCATCTTCCTATATGATTCAACTAGCCATTAAATCTCAATCCTATGTTTTTCATATTTCTATGGTTTTCCCATCCTATGAATCAAAGGAGCCTTAGGGCTTATATCTTTTTTTAGAAAGGCAAACTATGTTAAGATTGGCCAAGTTTTACGAAAAACCTTTAACATGCAAAATACAAAGTTGAGTCATTTCGTTTGAATCGGAGGGAGTACATTTGACGTTATGGTACTATTTGACACCGCTTGGCAATCGTATTTTTTCGAACCAAACTTCCCCCTTCATGAAGCTTTTATTTTAGCTTCGTGACTTGATACATCCATATATCTAGACAAAGTTGAGTCAATTCATTTGAATCAGAGGGAGTACATTTGACTATATGGGTATTGTTTGACAACTGCTTGGCACTGTCTTCTTTTTTGAACCAAACTGCCCCCTTCACGAAGCTTTTATTTTGGGATAGAGCTTCACTGACTTGATACTTCCAAGTCTCACAGTGACTTGGTGCCACCATCCACCATCCATCTCAGATCCAATGTATGCGATCGACTTAGAATTTAAACTAAATAATTATTATAATTGCTCGTAAATATTTCAAGAACTTCAGCTTAATCGTGCATATTTCGATTTATATTTTGGTGAAGTTTCATTCGATTTGAATCAAAGGTTTGTGAGCAAATATATACTCCTTTCCGGTTCATATTAATTGACTCTAATATGGATGTACTAGACACATTTTAGTTCTAGATACATCCATATTGAAGTCAATTAATATGAATCGTAGAGAGTATTTAGTTTAAACTAGTGCTCGTATACGTAAAAAGCTCTTTAATCACAAACTAATCGTCCGAGTGGGATGAAATATTCACAGATTTTAGAACAAGGCATCTACATTTTACTGGATTTTTTTCATAATTTTTGTTTTTAGGTTCGAAATAAGAGATAGTTTGGAACGTTGGATCTCAAATGGTTGGTAGATGGTGGCACCAAGTCACAATGAGATTTGGAGACTTCAAGTCACTGCAGCTCTGTCCTTTTATTTTGACAAACCGCAGAGCCGCCGGTGCATCTATGGTTGCGTACGGCCGACGCCGTTTCTTAGCAAGGAAGTTCTTCCTATAAGTAGTAGTATCCATACTCCACTCCAAGGCATGTATAAAAAGAACCCATCCCGTTCTCGTTTTCCCGATCACTCTTCTCTCGAAGATGGAGGAGGCCCTCTTCTTGTTCCCCCTCTGCCTGCTGCCCTTCAAACCCCCCATATCCAAGGTCGCTCCCTTCCGATTTCATTCTTAGGTTCACCTGTGAGAAATGTCAATGACAACTGATGCCACGTACGTTGTTCCGTGCAGTGCAAGGGCGGTCATATGGGCTGTCGGCGCTGCGTCGGCGAGCTTGCGCCGAACCCGTGCAAGAAGTGCGAGCAGCCGGCGAGGTTGCCACCGTCGAATCGATTCGGGGCAAGATTGCCGCCGTCGAATCGATCTGGGGCAATGGTCAAGTGCGTCGGCTGCCAGAGCTTGGTCGCCTCCACGGAGTCCTACAAGCACTATATCGCGTGCCCGCATGGTCCGTGCGGCTGCACAGAGGCCATCAATACCGGCTGCAGCTTCACCGGCCCGCCGCGGGAGCTCCTGGTACACCTCCAAGCATCCCACTCCATCCCGGTGTTTACGTTCCAAGATGGCATACCCGCCTGGTGCATAGTTTGTGTTCGGTACAACCGCGGGGACACCTGTTCATCGGCAGTGGGGAAGAAGACGGTAGCGTGTTCGCCATCACCGTTGGAGCGCTCGGCCCGACCACCATTGTGTCCTGTGTGTGCATCAGGTCGGCCGCGTGCTTGTTTCCGATGTACAAGGCGCAGCTGTTGGTGATTGGTCCGCCGGCGCCGGCGACGGCTGGGACCAGTGACCTCTCGACGGACACCTTGATGGCGGTAATCGAGCCGACGAGCTCCCCGACGCCTAGCTCGATCATGTTGCAGCAGCTCACTTCTTTCTGGCGGTGCCGCCCGTTACGCGGCGTAATGGAGGGCAGCGTGTGTTGCCTATCTGCGTTTGCATCAACAAGAAGGTTATACAATAATCTTCGTTTAGTCATACTGCAATGTAGTTACTCGAAGATCGGAGGGAGTAGTTTAGTTCGAAGTAGGGTTCGTTCGGATGTATTTTGGACTTGTATAGTAGTACTACTACTCCAGAACTATTAGCTAGCTAGTTGGAGTGCTAGAATGCAGCTCGGAGTATTATAGTATTTTGGCAGTACTACTAGTATATGTATGTGACTGCAAATTCAAACTAAAATGGAGTATTTCTTGCTAATGTTGTTCTTTTGGAGTCATCATTTTTTTCTGAACGTGTTAACTATGCTATTGTCTAAGGATTCGTTTAGATTTCTTTGGTTGAATTCATATTTCGTCTCTTCCTAATTTGGCAAAACTGCACTGTCATGGGCATTCTTACAAGGTCGCTGAAGTTTCGAAGTTTCTTAATGTATATTGCGTAGGGTGTACCCCCTTAACATGGATCTGTTGCATTTTTGGGTTGTATTTTTTTTTTTTTGGCAATTTTCAGGACCATAAAATAGCACGCCTTCGATTGAAATTTGAATTAGTGGCCGATACTAGCATGGAGTAGTAAAGTTTTTTTGTACTCCCTCGGTCCCACCAAAAGTGTCTCACCTTTGTTAAAATTTAGATGGATAGATGTATTTTTTTTTTGGGTGTGCCTATGTCTCAGTTGACTGAGATTTTCTTAAGTCTCAGTCACCTCAGAAAAGTGCAACTGCAGTTCAAAGAAAAGTGCAACTCGGTCCAGTTGCACATTTCTGGTAGAAAAGTGCAATTGCACTTTTTTAACAGAAAAGTGCAACTCAAAGCACTTTTTTGTAAGTGACTTAGACTTAAGAAAATCTCAGTTGACTGAGACATAGCAAAACCGTTTTTTTTTACAAAGTTGAGACAACTTTGGTGGGACGGAGCCACGGAGTCGTAGTTGATGGCGAGAAGGTTGATGCCTTGCTAGGTTGGTGTACGTTGCAAAAAGAACAAGGTTGGTGTGTATTTGTTTTATTTGTTCACCATAATACTGACATGGCCATCGATTTGATTAGACAACACAAGCCTGGGATGTTTCACTTATTTATTGTAGGAAGCACGATTAATGTTCTGTAATGATGGGGCTACTCCTATAGTCCGTCTGCTCCTACTCGGGTGTCGGGTCACAGTCACACTCTCCTCTTTTTTTGAACACATTCACACTCTCCTCGAAACTGCAGTAGGCAGTATATGCATAAGAGGAGGAGCGTCTCGGTTCACCTCCGTCGTCTATCCCCACTCCGCCCAGCTTCCATAGCACGCGCCTGCGTCTCCGCCATGGCGCTTTCGCATCCTATCCAAAGGCTGCCCAGTTTGAGAGCCTCTGTTCTCCAACTCAAACCCCCACCTGCCGCCATTGATCGCCATCTCTCTCCCAAAGTTCGAATCAGTAGATCTCCCAAGAAAATACCAACCCCATTGTACCACCTGCCTCATTGCGATGGCGAAATCGAGCAGGGTCTGTGGATCTGGGCTGTTTCACAAGGTGTTTACGGAAGGCCCCCTTGAAGTGCTCATCAGCCAGTGCGACGCCATCACCGCCGCGTCCCTAGTCGGTTCCTCCAAAAGTATTCTTCATCAGCCAAATACAGTGCCACTGCCGCTTCTCAGCCGTTTGGCCTTCCGTGTGTTCTCTGTTGTGACCCGGCGGATAAACCATGGGTGTTCAAGGAGGATTTGCCGGTGCACAGCAAGTGCAAACTACTGCCGCTGGACAGGTTCTCCTATGATGGCCTAATGCCACACGGTAAGGATGAGGAGCGGGCAGCGCCAATGGAGATTGGATCGCCATGGTTGGCCCCGAAGGCAAGTGGAACCTCCTCAATGTCTACACTCATCGCAAGATTAAGCTTCCATCTTTGAGGAAGAAGTTGGAAACCACACGCAATCCACTTATATTCGAGTATCAGCGTTTTGCTATTCAACTGCAGAAGATAGCTATTTGCCAAGTTCCTACAACTGCTAGGGCGTATAAAGATTTCTCCCTTGTCGCAATCTTCGACTTTGCAATTGCCTACCTCCATGGCGAATATCCTCGTACATGGATATTTCTTGAAAACCAGTTTTAGTACGGCGCCATATACTGCGATGCAATTATACATAACGGACTTGTGTTCGCCGTTACTGAGCTTGGAAATGTTTATGCATGGGATCCTAATCAATTTGGTAACATTTCCTCCCTATCTTTTTTATATACGTAACTTATATAGTATTTCACCTCTTATTTGTTGAACTGTCTTGGCATCTTTTGGCTTAAAGGAATTCCATAGGCGCACACCATAACCCTCTTGTGGTATGGACATATTTAGAATTTAACATCTATAGGAATTTTAGTATGGTCTAATGTGCATGTTGTTCCTTAGGAAAAAGGCCCCCTAGTAATTAAGTTTCTTTATTATTACTCCCTAGAAAATTTAAGGTAGAGTAGAAATAGAATCAATAAAGCTGCCATGCAATATTGATAAAGACTTTCATTTGTTTATATTCCCGGTTCTAGAGAATAAGGAGTACTATATTCAAACCATCTAAAATTTGGACCAATATTTTGGGGAACATGTTTTTAATCCATATGAAGTTTTACCAAGATGTTCGAAATATATTTCAAACCATCTTATGTTCGACCATTATTTTTTAAAGTACTAGTATTGGCATCCCAATATCAAATCAATATCACTAGTAGATAAATCATGAAATATATTTTCATGTGACGTGCTCTTTCCTTTTTCAAGGTCCTATAGTGCTCCCTGCTCCATTCATTCCGCGGACGGCTGGATTTGATGGCTATGATGATTTTGACTCTAATAGTCGTACGTGGTGGCTGGCAAGATCTCAAGATCGTTCTAGACTTCTCCTGGTCTATGCACGTGGCGTAATGGATTTTGACGCTGACGGTGCTCCAATGTATTATTATGATAGTACCCCTTCTGTCCATTGCGGTCGCATTTGTTCACAGATATTCGGGGTATACCTGCATTGTATTCTCGAATGACACTAGTCGGTTACTTCCAGCCAACCCGTGGGAAAGGGTTACTAATCTTGGAGACTATTCTATGTTCCTTGGGTTGAACTATCCGATTTTCATGCCAGTGGGTGGTGCAACATTTCCCCCAGGATATTTGACAAGAAGAAACTGCATCTACACCACGCCTCGGACCATTGGCTCTCGGTTTGACACATCACATCAAGTAATTTTCCGCTTCGGTCTAAATGGCGAAGACCACCAAAGCATCTCTTTCTCAAGCAGCGGTCCAGGGGCCAACTGGCATACGGGGTTTTGGTTCATCCCAAGCTACACCAACGCGCTGGACTGGAACAAAGACAATCAGAGTTAGGGATATTTATGTAATAGTAGGATCATACTACTAGCTAGCTCAGTTGGTCTTGACTCCTATTTAACTATTTATAGCTAATGGACTTAGGTGATTAACTGATGCTATTTGCATGAACCGAGGTGCTTCTTTTAATTTGATCAAATACGGTCTATGCACATGCATGGTTGTTTGGCTGTTTCAGTGTCCCTAGAGGCATACATATATATTGTTATTTAGCAATCTTTATTACAGTACAAAGGTCTTAACCTCATGGTTCACAGAAAGTATAAACATAGATCAACCATCTAAACATAGAAGACATTCTAGTGTATGATTCTTGCATATACACATCAACATCCTATCAGAAAATCTTAATGTGAATTGTACTGGCTGTACAAACCCGTGCATCATTCTCTAGCCGGTTGCACCCAAAAACCAAATCGTGGTACTTCATAGTTGACTGTATGTAGGACAATATACAGATCCAATGCGAAGCCATGGGTATCACTGCATGATGAGAACCATATTTCACATGGTTGGAGGTACTCCATATGGCATTTAAAATCATTCCTTGTCCTTCATATGGCCCTAAAAATAGTACAGTTGGATTTGTGGGTTTTAATTTTTTATTAACACACTCAATTGATTGCCCAAACATTGATTAATAATATTATTAAGGGGTGTGATGTTGAAAGCCATAAGAACAATGTGCCAAACAATCTTTGCTAGCGGACGGTAAATGTATACCCATCAGAAATAATCAGCAGACGTGCATGTTTCTTTGGTCAGAATAACTGCTGCACCATCTTAAAAGTAAATGGCATGACCATTTATTTGATTTGATAGCGTGCAGCTAGATGGCGTATGATACGTCCAAAACGTATCTACTTTCCCGAACACTTTTGCTATTGTTTTGCCTCTAATTTGTGTATTTTGGATGCAACTAACACGGACTAAAACTGTTTTCAGCAGAACTGTTCTGGTGTCTCGTTTTTGTGCAGAAATCCAACTTTCGGGAAAATCCTCGGAATTTATGCAGAAGGCCCTATTTTCCCAGAGAAGACGGAGCCAGAAGGACAAACCAGGTGGAGGCCCGAGGGCCCCACACCATAGGGCGGCGCGGCCCAGGGGGGGCCCGCGCGGCCATGTGGTGTGGCCCCCTCGGCCAGCCTCCGACGCCCTCCTTCGGACTATTTATCGGCCTCGACCTAAAAACGCACGGAGGGAAGTCGAAGTCGCCAGAAACCCTCCAGAACGCCACCACATCGCGAAACTCCATCGCGGGAGCCAGAAGTCTCCGTTCTGGCACTCCGCCAGGACGGTGAATTGGAGGAGATCATCGCCATCATCACCGCCAACGCCTCTACATCAACCAGCCATGTTTCCCCCATCCATGTGTGAGTAATTCCCCCGCTTTAGGCCGAAGGGGATGGTAGGGATTGGATGAGATTGGTCATGTAATAGCATAAGATTGTTAGGGCATAGTGCCTAGTGTCCGTAATTGGTACTTTGATGATATTGTTGCAACTTGTTATGCTTAATGCTTGTCACTAGGGCCCGAGTGCCATGATCTCAGATCTGAACATGTTATTGTTTCATCATGATATTCATTGTTTATTGATCTTACCTGCAAGTTGTATACACATGTTGCTGTCCGGAACCGATGGCCCCGAAGTGACAGAAATCGGGACAACCGGAGGGAATGGTAGCGATGTGAGGATCACATGTGTTCACGGAGTGTTAATGCTTTGCTCCGGTACTCTATTAAAAGGAGTACCTTAATATCCAGTAGTTTCCCTTGAGGCCCGGCTGCCACCGGCTGGTAGGACAAAAGATGTTGTGCAAGTTTCTCATTGCGAGCACGCACGACTATATATGGAACACATGCCTATTGATTGCTTTGTACTTGGACACCGTTTTATTATTATCTACAAATGCCCTGCTATGATTGTTACATGAGTTTCTCTCATCCATGCAACGCCCGTCATCCGTCCCCGTGCCTACAGTATTTTAATCCTGCTGTTTACTAAAATCACTACTGCTGTCTTTGTTACTCTGATGCTGCTATTTCACTACTGCTACTGCTATAAAACTGTTACTACTGATAAACTCTTGCGAGCAAGTCTGTTTCCAGGTGCAGCTGAATTGACAACTCCGCTGTTAAGGCTTCCAAGTGTTCTTTGTCTCCCCTTGTGTCGAATCAATAAATTGGGTTTTACTTCCCTCGAAGACTGTTGCGATCTCCTATACTTGTGGGTCATCAAGACTATTTTCTGGCGCCGTTGCCGGGGAGCATAGCTTTATTTGGAAGTTCACTTGGATTAATATTGTTCGCTGCAAATTCTCCATCATGGGTAAACCTCGCGATACTAAGATCGCCATATTACCATCCACTACAAGAAAAGGTACAATTCTGAGTACCTCCGCTACACTTGATTCACCATCTGTGATTGATAAACTTGTTTCACCGCCGCATGCTTCACATGCGGGTACTTCTGCTGAATCTGAAAACTCTCATAATATTGATAATATTTCTGCTGTGCTTGATGATAGTGGTTCATTGGGATCTTTTCTAGATGCTACAATTGCTAGGTCTAGACAAATTGAAAATACTGAAACTCCTAATGCTACTACACCTGTTAATTCACCTGAACTTGATTATTTTAGTGATGATCCTGATGAAGATTATGTGGAGCTTAATGATGATTTTATTGAAAAATGCAATGCTACTACTGATGCAAGAAAAATTAAAAAGTTACTTGCGTAACATGTGTTAGATATAAACTGTCTCCTGATCCTAAGTTTGCCACATCTCCCATAAACATTAAGGATAAAGATTATGATTTTTCTCTTGATCAATCTCATATAGCTATTGTTGAGAAAACACCCTTTTGTGGTACTGAAAAAGAAAGTGCTGTTGAACACATGACTGAGTTATCTACTCTAAGTAGCTTGTTTTCTGATGATGTCAAGACGCGTACTTACTTTGTTGCTAAAATCTTTCCATTCTCATTAAAGGATGACGCTAAAACTTGGTATAATAGTTTGCCACCTAATTCTATTAAAAGTCCAAAAGAATTGCTTGATGTTTTCTTCCGTAAATACTTTCCTGCTAGTGCTCAACATATAGCTTTGCAGAGAATTTATAATTTTAACCAGGAAGATGGAGAGAAATTGCCTGAGGCTTGGGCGAGATTTTGCTCTCTTATTAGAGCTCGGCCTGACCATGATTTGGAAAAGCATGATTTACTTGATATATTTTATAGTGGACTAACCATTGAGTCTAGGGCATACCTGGATAGTTGTGCTGGTTGTGTTTTCAGGAAAAGAACTCCAGATGACGCTGAAGAATTATTGGCTAAAATAGGCCGGAATCATGATGATTGGACTACGCCTGAACCAACTCCAACGCCAATATTGAAGAAGAGGGGTTTAATTAAATTGAATGATGAAGATATGAGGGAAGCCAAGAAGTCTCTCAAGGAGAAAGGTATTAAACCTGAAGATGTGAAGAATCTTCCTCCCATAGAAGATATTTGTGAGATAATTCCCCCTTCATCCATGATTGAGGTAAACTCCCTTCAACGCTTTACTAGGGAAGATATTCCGTATTCGAAACCTCCTGCACAATGCTTAGATGAGTTTGATAATTATATTGTTAAGCAAGAAAATTTTAATATGAGAGTAGAGAATCATTTAATGGAAAATTCTCGAGCTATTAGTGAATTGCATGATATTGTAGAAAGAACCTCCAATGATGTTAAGATGCTTGTTAAACATTTTCATATGATTCAAACTCAAATTGATCAACTCACTAAAGTGCAAAATGACTTGTTAGGGAATAATTCTAAAGAGAAACATGCTTATGAAGTAACAACTAGAGGTGGTGTCTCTACCCAGGATCCTCTATATCCTGAAGGGCATCCCAAAAGAATTGAACAAGATTCTCAACGCATTGAACCTAGTGCTCCTTCTAAGAAGAAAAAGAAGAAGAAACATAAAAATGTTGTAGAATCCTCTGAACTTGCTAATGATCCTAATAGTATTTCTATTTCTGATGCTGAAACTGAAAGTGGTAATGAACATGATAAAGATAATGATAAGAATGATGCTCCTGATAAAGAAGAGGTTGAAGAAGAACCTGAAAGGCATGCTAAAAATAAAAAGTACACTAAAGAAGATTTTATTGCTGAGAAACATGGTAATGAAAGAGAACCTTGGGTGCAAAAGCAAATGCCTTTTCCTGCTAAGAAACTAAAATCAAAGGAAGAAGAACACTATAATAAATTTTGTGATTGGATGAAACCTTTATTCTTGCAAATCCCTTTGACTGATGCTATTAAATTGCCACCTTATTCGAAGTATATGAAAGATATTGTTACTAACAAAAGGAAAATCCCCAATGAGGAAATTTCCACTATGCTTGCTAATTACTCTTTCAATGGCAAAGTTCCAAAGAAGTTGGGCGACCCAGGTATACCTACTATTCCTTGTTCTATCAAGAATAATTATGTTAAAACTGCTCTATGTGACTTGGGAGCCGGTGTTAGTGTTATGCCTTTTTCTCTTTATAAGAGACTTTACTTAGATAAGTTGATACCTACTGATATATCTTTGCAAATGGCTGATAAATCTACTGCTATTCCTGTTGGTATATGTGAGGATGTTCCTGTTCAAGTTACTACTAACTGCTTGATATTAACTTGTTGTGTTGGAAATGTCTGAAGATGATAATATGTCTATTATTCTTGGGAGACCTTTTCTTAACACCGCAGGGGCTGTTATTGATTGCAATAAAGGAAAGGTTACTTTCAATGTTGATGATAAGGAGCATACCGTCTATTTCCCCAAGAAGATTGATAAAGTATGTGGAGTCAATACTATTTTTAATGTGAGAACTATCAAAGTGGGAACTATTGATTGTCCTATATATGAGCCTAAAGAAGAATATCAAACTCTCGTGATTGGATCCATATCAATACAATTTAAGGTAACATGATTGATTTAAGGTTTATTTCTTCTTATGCTATGTAAAATTTATTTGGTGGCAAGACTTGATCAACCTTGTTAACAAATACTTTTTATATGCATAGAGGAGGTAAACAATATCTCTTTCTTCCTCCATTTGCTCTAGTTGCTGTAGCACTTTTAATTTGTAAAGTTCCTTAGTTAATTGGAGATTTCAAAAATTTTCCTGGCCAGTAATAATAAATTAAATACCCAGAAATGTGCATTTTTCAAAGTTTTCAAAAATTCACAAATATTATACCGTTGGTCCTATTTTTCGACGAGGCACCTGGGAGCACCAGAGGATGACCTGTGGGGCACCAGAGGGTGCCACACCACAGGCCGGCGCGGCCAAGGAGGGGGGCGCGCCACCCTGTGGTGTGGGCCCCTCCTTGCCCCACTTTGCCATCTCTTTCTCCCAGCACCTTCTCTCTCCCGAAAAAACTCATACCAGGTTCCTCTCACTCGCGTTTTTGCTCAAGAGCTCCAGATTTCTCGATCTCTTTGTTCAGCCCAGATTTCTTGCTGAAATTTGGCACATTTGCTCCTTGGTATGTGACTCCTCCACCCATCCAAGTAGAATTTTGTTTGGTTGAGTATATCTTGAATATTTTGCTGCTGTAGGTAACATGTTTAGTGAGCTTGCATGCTTGTTCTAAGTGGTAGAAACTAGTTTTGATGCATGATTAGTACTCTAGCAAGTTCCTATGGTAGTTTCCCTCAATTATATGTCACCAAATCAAATTTTTATATTGTTTGTTGAAAATTTCAGAGAAGAGATGAAGAAGTTCAACTTTGGAGAGTTGTTCAAGAAAGGAACAACCAGCACCGGGAGGCCTTCTAGGGCCGCCACCCGGCTTAGGCGATCGTACAACGAGGATATCATCGCGCCTAGCTTCGCGCCCGAAGAGGACAACGGGGCTCCTAATGCTTCGTCTTTTCCATGCTATGATTTTCTGAGGAATGCAGGGATATTGGAGGATTTCTTCACCCTTGTCAACAGGGCGGGCTTAACCACCTATGTGGGAGATGAAAGGGAGCAATACTACATGCTCACCAAAATCTTCGTCGAGAGCTTCAAGTTCCACAACAAGCAATATGAGCCGACAGTTGCATTCAAGATCTATGGTAATCCTGTTACTATGGGATTGGAAGATTTTTGTCGTGCATTGGATATTGCCCCTGTAGGTACAGCAAGTAGGATTGATGACAACCCCCAGGACTTGTTGGAGCTCTATCGAGGGATTACCGATGATGATTGTCGCACCATTCAGCGTGGCAAGATAAGGAACATTCAACTCCCCGCCATTAAGTATTTTGCATATTACATTGCTACTAGCATTCTTGGTAGGGAGAACACTAGCAATATTTCTAGTTATCATCTTGCTTTCTTGAATATTGCACTTACTGGTCGGACATCTTATCACCTTGGTTCTCTTATTGCTCGCCGCCTGTCTAATAAAGGGCCTATTTTTGGAGGAACTATTGCACTGCGTGTTTTAACTTATCTAAGGCTTCCTCTTGATCCTAATGATGTGCCATTGGCCCCTAGGAAACTTGATATTGCTGCTATGAAGAGTCATCATTTTGTTACCGCCGATTCTACTGTAGATAATATGGTCTATAGAATGTTGTTTTCTAACGGGGATGAGAAGGAAATCCCTCTTCCCCAACCAGGTTTGTTCAGTATTGACAGGCAATCATGGTTGTGCACTAAGGAGGAGGTGGATGAACATATGAAGATACAAGACTTCCACCAGCAGCATGACTCCAAGGACGCCGAGGCCTCCCACGACTACACCGTCACGTATCCGGGTGCTTCTTCTAGCACATACCCGGAATACGATCCATCTTCGTCATACTACGGAGATATTACCTCATGGGATCGATGGGATTGAACTCCACTTAGGCCAAAAGCCTAAGCTTGGGGGGAGCTATACCGGCATCACTCATTCTTTGCATATTATGGTTGCTGGATACTTGTACATATTTGCTTTGTTCGTTTGAGTGGTTTTCTAATGAGAGGAAGATGATATTTGGGGAAGTGCTGCCTGAAAACAGATTCTGGACTGTTACTAGAAAAATTCGTACGCACAGCCAGAGCGTTATTTTGAGCTGCCAATTTTTGTGCAGGTTCCCCAGGTTGTTATCTAACTTTCATTAGTTGAACACTTTTCGATCTGAGCAACGTAAGATTTTTGTAAAAATCAATTTCTGTACTGCTGTCAGGTTTTGGCAGATTTCTGCCATCTCGCTTTTCTGTGTTTCTTCTAGTTTGCTATTTCTTGTTTTTGCTTTGTTTCCTTCCCAAAACACAAAAAGACCAAAAATATTTCTGTTGTTTCTCTTCACCATTTATTTGCTTTGGTTTCTTGCATTTGTTTCGCTTTATTTGCTATTGCTAGTTTGCTATATGAAAACCCAAAAAGATTTTGTTTTGTTTGTTTGTTTCCTCTTGTTCTTGTTCTTAAATTCGAAAACACCAAAAATATTTGCTGTTCTTCTTTGGTTTGTAAAGTTCATCTTGAGTTCAATGGTCTTCGGTGGCTGGAGCGTGGTTTTCATTTCATATTATCCAAGCTATACAAGTGAAAAGGCAATAATGACGATCTACGACAATCTGATTGTGGTGAGAGGCTGGTATGAACTCTATTTGTTTTCATTTTTGTACATATACTCATCCATGTGAGCATGCTTAGTTGGTTCATGTGAGGTATATGTTATTTGAGAAAGTCTAGTAGTTTATGATCTCTCATGTTTAGCTCCAATTTATTAATATGAGTAGCATGTCATGGATGTTTGCTTGCATTGTTTTATTCATAAGTAAGTATGGCATTGTGGTATCCTCCTCTGAATAATTCATTTATATCGACTTGGCACATGCTCATGCATGCATATGACTGAACAAAAAGTCAATTAAGCCTCGATGATCTATATTGCTTCAGAGTTCTTGTATCACTTTTATGCCTCCATTAATTTATTTTGACGCAAGCATGATTATGACAGTTACTGCTCTCTTGATTTGTCGCTCCCTAGTCTATTGCTAGCCTTCACTTGTACTGAGCGGGAACGCTGCTCGTGCTTCCAAACACCTGAAAACCAAGTTGTTCCAAAAGTGTCCACCATAAATACCTATGCATGGCATTTCAAACCATTCCAAGTAAATTCTCATGCGCTACCTTTAAAACCTTCAAAATGCTTCTCAATTTGTGTTTATGTTTCATAGCTCATGAGGAAGTATGTGGTGTTTAGCTTTCAACCTTGTCATTTACTTTTGACGGATTCTCATATGGACTAGTGGCACATCCGCTTATCCAATAATTTTGCAAAAAGAGCTGGCAATGGGATTCCCAGTCCCGAATTAATTAATTTAATAGACACTCCTCCATGGTTTGTGATTGTTGGACGGCACCCGAAGGATTCGGTTAGCCATGGCTTGTGTAAGCAAAGGTTGGGGGGAGTGTCATCATCATAATAAAACTAAAATAAAAAGGCACTCCTTCATGGTATGTGATTGTTGGCAGGCACCCGAGGATTCGGTTAGCCATGGTTTGTGTAAGAAAGGTTGGAAGGAGTGCCAAATAAATATGCAAATAATTCATGGGAGCCGCTCTTGGAAGTCTGGTTGGCGAGGTAGTTAGTGTACCCATTACCATTCGTTGACAACAACAAACACCTCTCAAAATAATTTTACTCCTGATTTCAAAAATGAAAAGCTCTAGCGCATGTTAATCCCTGCTTCCCTCTGCGAAGGGTCAATCTTTTACTATTATGTTGTGTCTCCATTATTTCTTTGAGCACTATCTTGAGAGCACAACTGTCATTCTTAGTATAATATGCTTGTCTCAAAATATGATTAATTGTGGTATAACTTTGATGCTTTTATCTTTGACAATCACTACTTCTAGTCCTTCTATGACCTCCAGAGGTGCCCGGGCATTTATGTTTTGCCAATCAAATACAGGCAAGCGAGATACCACTTTATCATACTCTCTTATGAACATTGCAATCCTGCTTATATACATGATTCATGATGCTTATTATTAATTGTTGGTACCTCTCCATGATTGACATAGCTGTTAGATGATCTTATTTACATGTATCTCATTATGAACTGCTTAAGTATTAGCCATAGCATGAGAATATATACATCATATGAGCAAATGTGTTCGTGAAAGTTCTTTTATCGCTCAGTTGTTAACTGAATTGCTTGAGGACAAGCAATAAGCTAAGCTTGGGGGGAGTTGATACGTCCAAAACGTATCTACTTTCCCGAACACTTTTGCTATTGTTTTGCCTCTAATTTGTGTATTTTGGATGCAACTAACACGGACTAACGCTGTTTTCAGCAGAACTATTCTGGTGTCTCGTTTTTGTGCAGAAATCCAACTTTCGGGAAAATCCTCGGAATTTATGCAGAAGGCCCTATTTTCCCAGAGAACTGACGGAGCCAGAAGGACAAACCAGGTGGAGGCCCGAGGGCCCCACACCATAGGGCGGCGCGGCCCAGGGGGGCCCGCGCGGCCATGTGGTGTGGCCCCCTCGGCCGGCCTCCGACGCCCTCCTTCGGACTATTTATCGGCCTCGACCTAAAAACGCACGGAGGGAAGTCGAAGTCGCCAGAAACCCTCCAGAACGCCGCCACATCGCGAAACTCCGTCGCGGGAGCCAGAAGTCTCCGTTCTGGCACTCCGCCAGGACGGGGAATTGGAGGAGATCATCGCCATCATCACCGCCAACGCCTCTACATCAACCAGCCATGTTTCCCCCATCCATGTGTGAGTAATTCCCCCGCTGTAGGCCGAAGGGGATGGTAGGGATTGGATGAGATTGGTCATGTAATAGCATAAGATTGTTAGGGCATAGTGCCTAGTGTCCGTAATTGGTACTTTGATGATATTGTTGCAACTTGTTATGCTTAATGCTTGTCACTAGGGCCCGAGTGCCATGATCTCAGATCTGAACATGTTATTGTTTCATCATGATATTCATTGTTTATTGATCTTACCTGCAAGTTGTATACACATGTCGCTGTCCGGAACCGATGGCCCCGAAGTGACAGAAATCGGGACAACCGGAGGGAATGGTAGCGATGTGAGGATCACATGTGTTCACGGAGTGTTAATGCTTTGCTCTGGTACTCTATTAAAAGGAGTACCTTAATATCCAGTAGTTTCCCTTGAGGCCCGGCTGCCACCGGCTGGTAGGACAAAAGATGTTGTGCAAGTTTCTCATTGCGAGCACGCACGACTATATATGGAACACATGCCTATTGATTGCTTTGTACTTGGACACCATTTTATTATTATCTGCAAATGCCCTGCTATGATTGTTACATGAGTTTCTCTCATCCATGCAACGCCCGTCATCCGTCCCCGTGCCTACAGTATTTTAATCCTGCTGTTTACTAAAATCACTACTGCTGTCTTTGTTACTCTGCTGCTGTTATTTCACTACTGCTACTGCTATAAAACTGTTACTACTGATAAACTCTTGCGAGCAAGTCTGTTTCCAGGTGCAGCTGAATTGACAACTCCGCTGTTAAGGCTTCCAAGTGTTCTTTGTCTCCCCTTGTGTCGAATCAATAAATTGGGTTTTACTTCCCTCGAAGACTGTTGCGATCCCCTATACTTGTGGGTCATCAAGACTATTTTCATCTTTATTAAAAATTCGTCTTTACGGACTGTTCTGTTTTGACAGATTCTGCCTTTTATTTCGCATTGCTTCTTTCGCTGTGTTGGGTGGATTTCTTTGTTCCATTACCTTCCAGTAGCTTTGAGCAATGTCCAGAAGTGTTAAGAATGATTGTGTCACCTCTGAACATGTGAGTTTTTGATTATGTACTAACCCCTCTAATGAAGTTTATGAGAAGTTTGGTGTGAAGGAAGTTTTCAAGGGTCAAGAGAGGAGGATGATATACTATGATCAAGAAGAGTGAAAGCTCTAAGTTTGGGGATGCCCCGGTGGTTCACCCCTGCATATTTCAAGAAGACTCAAGCATCTAAGCTTGGGGATGCCCAAGGCATCCCCTTCTTCATCGACAACATTATCAGGTTCCTCCCCTAAAACTATATTTTTATTCCATCACATCTTATGTGCTTTGCTTGGAGCGTCGGTTTGTTTTTGTTTTTGTTTTGTTTGAATAAAATGGATCCTAGCATTCACTTTGTGGGAGAGATACACGCTCCGCTGTAGCATATGGACAAGTATGTCCTTAGGCTCTACTCATAGTATTCATGGCGAAGTTTCTTCTTCGTTAAATTGTTATATGGTTGGAATTGGAAAATGATACATGTAGTAATTGCTATAAATGTCTTGGGTAATGTGATACTTGGCAATTGTTGTGCTCATGTTTAAGCTCTTGCATCATATGCTTTGCACCTATTAATGAAGAAATACATAGAGCATGTTAAAATTTGGTTTGCATATTTGGTCTCTCTAAGGTCTAGATAATTTCTAGTATTGAGTTTGAACAACAAGGAAGACGGTGTAGAGTCTTATAATGTTTACAATATGTCTTTTATGTGAGTTTTGCTGCACCGGTTTATCCTTGTGTTTGTTTCAAATAAGCCTTGCTAGCCTAAACCTTGTATCGAGAGGGAATACCTCTCATGCATCCAAAATACTTGAGCCAACCACTATGCCATTTGTGTCCACCATACCTACCTACTACATGGTATTTTTCCTCCATTCCAAAGTAAATTGCTTGAGTGCTACCTTTAAAATTCCATCATTCACCTTTGCAATATATAGCTCATGGGACAAATAGCTTAAAAACTATTGTGGTATTGAATATGTACTTATGCACTTTATCTCTTATTAAGTTGCTTGTTGTGCGATAACCATGTTTCTGGGGACGCCATCAACTATTCTTTGTTGAATATCATGTGAGTTGCTATGCATGTTCGTCTTGTCTGAAGTAAGAGAGATCTACCACCTTATGGTTAAGCATGCATATTGTTAGAGAAGAACATTGGGCCGCTAACTAAAGCCATGATTCATGGTGGAAGTTTCAGTTTTGGACATATATCCTCAATCTCATATGAGAAATTTATTAATTGTTGTTACATGCTTATGCATAAAAGAGGAGTCCATTATCTGTTGTCTATGTTGTCCCGGTATGGATGTCTAAGTTGAGAATAATCAATAGCGAGAAATCCAATGCGAGCTTTCTCCTTAGACCTTTGTACAGGCGGCATAGAGGTACCCCTTTGTGACACTTGGTTAAAACATGTGCATTGCGATGATCCGGTAGTCCAAGCTAATTAGGACAAGGTGCGGGCACTATTAGTATACTATGCATGAGGCTTGCAACTTGTAAGATATAATTTACATGATACATATGCTTTATTACTACCGTTGACAAAATTGTTTCATGTTTTCAAAATCAAAGCTCTAGCACAAATATAGCAATCGATGCTTTTCCTCTATGGAGGACCATTCTTTTACTTTCATTGTTGAGTCAGTTCACCTATTTCTCTCCACCTCAAGAAGCAAACACTTGTGTGAACTGTGCATTGATTCTTACATACTTGCATATTGCACTCGTTATATTACTTTGCATTGACAACTATCCATGAGATATACATGTTATAAGTTGAAAGCAACCGCTGAAACTTCATCTTCCTTTGTGTTGCTTCAATACCTTTACTTTGAATTATTGCTTTATGAGTTAACTCTTATGCAAGACTTATTGATGCTTGTCTTTAAGTACTATTCATGAAAAGTCTTTGCTGTATGATTCACTTGTTTACTCATGTCATATACATTGTTTTGATCGCTGCATTCATTACATATGTTTACAATATGATCAATTTTATGATGGCATGTCACTCCAGAAATTATCTTTGTTATCGTTTACCTGCTCGGGACGAGCAGAAACTAAGCTTGGGGATGCTGATACGTCTCCGACGTATCGATAATTTCTTATGTTCCATGCCACATTATTGATGATTTCTACATGTTTTGTGCACACTTTATGTCATATTCGTGCATTTTCTGGAACTAACCTATTAACAAGATGCCGAAGTGCCAGTTGCTGTTTTCTGCTATTTTTGGTTTCAGAAATCCTAGTAAAGAAATATTCTCGGAATCGGACGAAATCAACGCCCAGGTTCCTATTTTGCCCGGAAGCATCCAGAACACACGAGAACCGCCAGAGAGGGGGCACAGGGCCACCAAACCCTAGGCCGGCGTGGCCAAGGGGGGGCCGCGCCCCCCTATAGTGTGGGCCCCCCAGAAGTCCACCGACCTTGCCCTTCCGCCTATTTAAAGCCTCCGTCGCGAAAACCCTGATACGTTCGACAAAACCCACAGAAACCTTCCAGAGCCGCCGCCATCGCGAAGCCAAGATCTGGGGGACAGGAGTCTCTGTTCCGGCACGCCGCCGGAACGGGGAAGTGCCCCCGGAAGGCTCCTCCATCGACACCACCACCATCTTCATCACCGCTACTGTCTCCCATGAGGAGGGAGTAGTTCTCCATCGAGGCTCGGGACTGTACCGGTAGCTATGTGGTTCATCTCTCTCCTATGTACTTCAATACAATAATCTCATGAGCTGCCTTACATGATTGAGATTCATATGATGATGCTTGTAATCTAGATGTCGTTATGCTAGTCAAGTGAATTTTACTTATGTGATCTCCGGAGACTCCTTGTCCCACGTGTGTAAAGGTGATAGTGTGTGCACCGTGTGGGTCTCTTAGGCTATATTTCACAGAATACTTATTCACTGTTATGAATGGCATAGTGAAGTGCTTATTTATATCTCTTTATGATTGCAATGTATTTTGTATCACAATTTATCTATGTGCTACTCTAGTAATATTATTAAAGTAGTTTTATTCCTCCTGCACGGTGTAATGGTGACAGTGTGTGCATCCGTGTTAGTACTTGGTTTATGCTATGATTATGATCTCTTGTAGATTATGAAGTTAACTATTGCTATGATAGTATTGATGTGTATTATTCCTCCTACATAGCATGAAGGTGACAGTGTGCATGCTATGCTAGTACTTGGTTTAGTCGAATTGATCTTTCATGCACTCTAAGGTTATTTAAATATGAACATTGAATTGTGGAGCTTGTTAACTCCGGCATTGAGGGTTCGTGTAATCCTACGCAATGTGTTCATCATCCAACAAGAGTGTAGAGTGCTATGTTATGTGATCAATGTTGAGAGTGTCCACTAGTGAAAGTGTAATCCCTAGGCCTTGTTCCTAAATACTGCTATCGCTGCTTGTTTACTGTTTTACTGCGTTACTACTGCTGCAATACTACCACCATCAACTACACGCCAGCAAGCTATTTTCTGGCACCGTTGCTACTGCTCATATATATTCATACCACCTATATTTCACTATCTCTTCGCCGAACTAGTGCACCTATTAGGTGTGTTGGGGACACAAGAGACTTTTTGCTTTGTGGTTGCAGGGTTGCATGAGAGGGATATCTTTGACCTCTTCCTCCCTGAGTTCGATAAACCTTGGGTGATCCACTTAAGGGAAAACTTGCTGCTGTTCTACAAACCTCTGCTCTTGGAGGCCCAACACTGTCTACAGGAAAAGGAGGGGGCGTAGACATCAGCGTACATTACTATCTCTACTTCCTTGGGTCGCCCAAATCTGGAGTACTAAAAGCAAATCCTGGTGATTCATTTGACAAGACAACACAGATGCGTCCAAATTTCTCCGCCCATATTATTATAGTAATATACAAAATCTGGAGTGCGTTGCCTCGTTGCCTTCCAAGAGAAGCTGCATTCCTTGCCAAAAAAGAGAGAGAGGCTGTATTTATAACTACCTCACCGGCCACCACTAGTACAAACCATCACTCCCTCTCCACCTCCACCTCCATCTCTTCCCTAGTAGCTCCACCTCCATATCGGCGACGGACCACAATCGCGCGGCTTCGACTTCCTCTTCGACGGCGGCAGCGACAGAGGCGTGAGGCACCTTCTCCGCGGCGCATCACTCATCCTCGTCCCGCGGCAACAATGGCTGCATGTGAAATCACCATACCCTTGTGTATGGTAGAGATGATGATGTGCGGATAAAATTTTATTGGTGGTTGCTCATCCTTGTTTGAATATTTGGTGTAGATTCACATCTAGGGCAGGGTGTCAAGCGGGGTGGGTAGCGGGCTAGCTAGTTTCAGTGCGAGTGCTTTAAATCTGCTCTAATCTCAACCACTATTTGCTCTAATTTTCTGCTTTGCGGGACGATTCGCGGACGCCGCTTGCAACCCTAATCTAGGGTATTGATCCTAGTTTAGTAGACTACTAGGATTTACATGCCAATTTGTTTTTAGACTAGATCCGGATATTTGTCAATACTACTACGTACTTCTTCCGTTTGTATTTAATTGACTCTAGTTGAAAGCATCGACAGTTCATTTTCTTCTCTCCCTCGCGTCGACTAATTAAAACCGAACAGAGGGAGTATTAGGAATCCATGTGCATCCGTACTACCAGTAAGGTATTGCGTTGTTGCAGAGGCTCAGTGTAATCAATATCTTTTGATATTAATATACTCACTTTATCAGAAAATAAATTAGTAATCCATGTTCAAACTTGCTAGTTTGATCGACGTTTGATGATGATTTGTGAGGCCATGTATGGGCCTAGTTTGTTTTGCCTGGTGGTCAGTAGGCTGATGATTTATTTTTTTGCTTGGTCGATCTGTGGTCGTTCCATGGTCACTGCTGATTAAGCATTACTAGAATCAACAATTTTTTGCTTGTCTGCTGATTGGAAGTGTATGCGCTAGCACCATCGCACGATGATTAGTCTTAATGGAGATGCAGATGTCGATCAAGAGGGAGAAACATATCTTGATCATGCATTTCTCACGAGATTACTTGGTGATTGGAAGTAGAATCCACAATTTGTTGTGCAAACTTCTCAACATATGCATATATTCAATGAATTGGCTTTATGTGATCAATAGTACTTCTTATTGCAGATGGATGGAGGGGAAAGAGCAAAAAAACCGATACTTAGTGAGATGACTTCTCATTCTGTGACTTCTGATATCCCAGATAACAAGGTAAATATATAGAACGACGATTCGTAGGTGATAAAAGCAGAATCCACAATTTGCCGTGCAAACTTCTCAACATATGCATATATTTGATTAATTAGTTTTATGTGATCAATAGTATTACTTATTCCTGATGGACGTAGGGGAAGGAACGAAAAAGCGGATGCTATGTGAAATGACTTCTAAATCTGTGTGTTACGATATCCCGTATGACAAGGTAAACATATGGACCGACGCTTGTTTTGCCGCTGCCCCTGTTAGATGGCTAGATGCTCTGGTCTAATTTCTGTTCATGTGCTTATTATTGCAGAAACATAGAGTTGAAGAAAACTCTATATTGTCTGATGACAAAGGTGAAATGGCATGCCAGTCTTTTAAACCTCCGACGCCACCTTGTTTACTGTCTATGGAGACTGATGCAGCTGGACCTGGTACTGATGAGCCTATACCTGGCATCATCGTGCCACATGAAGAAGGTTGTGGATTGGGTTTATCCCCTGCTGTAGAAACTAGTGGTGCAGCTGGAGCTGCTAGTGTAGAGCCTCTAGTGAACGGTGTCGTGCCACGGGAATTCTCTCGAATCGGAGCAAAACGGTTTACCTATTGTCAAGACCGATTTAATCGGTGCCGATGCCGGAGTTGCTACCGATGATCCCGCACCCGAAGGAGGTTTTGTATTGGTAGAACCCGTCATGACTATGCCCACAAGATCGACTGGTGGTGGACTTGGAGCTGGTAGGGTAGAGCCTCTAGCGAAAGGTGTCGTGCCACGAGAATCCTCTGAAGTGGATATTGGTGGTTTACCCTCTGTAGAGACTAGTGGTCTACCTGGAGCTGGTATTGTAGAGATTTCAGCAAACGGTGCTGTCCCACCCGACTCCTATGAACTGGAGCATGTACCTGATGTGCCTTCTGTAGAACCTGACGCACCTGTAAGTAGTGGTGATGATTCCGCTCAATCTGATCAAGAAGGATCTGCATCTCTAGGACAAGATGTCAGCTGTCATTCACCTGAACCTGAGCTGAAGTCAGCAACGGTAGCTTATATAGCACGGACTGTCCTTCAAGCTCTAAAGATCCAGCTTGGGTGGTTCACAGACCAGCTACTCCAAGCCATTGTCACTACAAAAGACCAGCCAGCATGCTTCGTCATCTCCCGCATACTGTTTGACAAGCTGAAGCACCGCAATCGCGCATTGTTCAATCCCATCAGCATGGAGAGAGGAGCTATGTTTATGTCAAGATGATTCATGCTGATTTGGTAAGGTTCCATGATAAGATGTATGGGTGGGGTGAGGCAAGAGCCACATTTTGCGGCATTCACACGGTCTTCGCTCTTGAGCCGGACTCCCATGGATGCTTACCCAGTGGTGCAGCTGTCCCGACTTGATATATGTTTTATGATCGGTATCTTTCTTGTCGTGGAACTGTGATGTGGAGCTACCTTTCTTATGGTTTCTAGGCTTTTGGTTTCAACATGTATTATGGAGCTTACCTTAGGACTTTCGCATGCGTTTGGCTGTTGACCTGTAATGTTTGTGGTTGGTTGTCTAATCTACTTGGCACAATCACATTGCAAAGGCAAATGTTCCTTTTCTCTTTAATTGTTATTATGACTTATGTGTTATAACCAGGCAAGAATATGCAATCTTGGTTCTCTGACCGATATATATGTACACACAACTTTTGTTCACATAATAACACTTACACGGGAAAAGAGTAGCTTTCTCTGTTGGACAAACACCAAACCACAAAAGGGTAACAACACAATATCCAAACTAGGTACGGCACCTGTTGAGCATACATGACTTTTGGCGTAAAATCACGTTAACCAACACTAGCATCATCTTGTTCTTTGCAAGGTGCTATGCTTATCAGTCTAATCCCAATACACCACCTACTTCAGGTGGCACGATGATGTCAAGTGCAGGCTCACCAGTACCAACTCTCTTGCATCAGTCTCCATTGAATGTACGCCACTGCTGCTGTAGACACCATTAGCAATGCAAGCTGAAGGTGTTCTTATCCTCATATCAGGATCACATAATAGAGGTGTCAAGCTTCATGCACTAGCCAACACAATAAAAATTCCGAACTAGGATAGCTAGGAAAAAAACATGAAGATCTTTTTTTCGAATCCCACGTTGAACATCTTTTTTTTAACTAATTAGGTAAACTCCTGCTGACAAACATACTACAGCAACTCCAGCAGTGGCTCTATATTTTGGCGTTGTGGGCTGAATGGCTGATGCTGTGCATGGAGCCGGCAATAGCTTCACCGGAAGCTGCAAACTGTGGTGGCCAAATGCAAGGCTGAAACAGCGTATTTTCAGAGGCGCTATAAATGCAGCGCCAAAAACAGAATATAATGAAAAATAGAGTGCAGTAAAATAGAAGATCAAACAAAGACTAGAAATAGACATAAAATAGGATAAAATTAGCTTCATATTTTTACAAAGTAGTGCGATAAAACTAAACTAAAACTCGACATCTGACGAGTCCGGTGTCGTGCCCGACACCGGATCCGACGAGAATAGGTCAATCCAACGGGGGTCGTCCTCGCCAATGGTGGTCGGCCCGGCGAGCTGCGCTTCGATGAAGGCCCGCTTCGTCGCCTTCTCCGCCCTCCGTCGTGCGCGGTCCTCCTTCTTCGCTGCCCGCCTCGTCGCCTTCTCCGCCCTCCGTCTGCGGAAGTGCTCGTTCTCGGCGGCAACGTCCTCGGGGAAGCGGGCCGCCCACTCGCGCGCCGCGCGCTCGTCCCGCTCGGCGATGCGCAAACGGCGCTCCGTCTCGCGGCGGCGGTGCTGTTCCTCCTGTCTAACGATGTACGGCGGCGGCGCGAGATCCTCGGCCTGCTGGCGCGTCCACATGTCATGGAAATTCATCGACGATCGCGGGCGCCCGAGCCGCCACGCCACGGCGTCGTACGCGCGCGGCCTCGTGCGCGGTCTCGTAGGTGCCGAGGCCGATGCGCTCGCCGCCGTCACGTATCTCCGCGTAATACGTACCTTTGGGGCGCGCGCGGACGCCGCGGTACCCCGTGCCCGAGACGCGGCAGTACCGCGAGCTCGACGCGAGACGAGGCATGGCGGCGGTGGCGGAAGCGGAGCCGCGGCGGCGATATTAGGCGCAGATGGGCAAATTTCAGCAACCGGTGTCCATCTTTTTTTTTGGCAGGATTACGCCATGTACCACCTTCCAATTAGAAAATAGTACTGTTCAGCCTTCCCCTGTTGGGCCCAATATTTCACTTTGGGTTGCCAACGGCCATCTACATGGTAATTGCTCTCAGCCTACTTGCTCCGGCTATCGAAGCCCAATAACTACAAATGGGCCTTTCTGCTCATGCAATTTCGGCCCTTTTCTAATGAAACACAGATCCTATGAATGGCAAAAGAAAAAAAACGCGGAGATTCTACATAAAAGTTGTTTTTATTTATTTTGAATTATTGGGTTCCAATTTTTGAAACTGCTCATGCCCAATATGAAAATCCTTGTTCGCTCCATACCCACATGGATAACGGTATTTTTAATAATTCATAAAGTGGATTTGAAATTTAAAACATATCCTAATAATTCCATGATTTAATCTATCAACTTGCAAGATCTTGGAGAGAAAAAGCTTGTATTAGTCTGCAGAATCCTCACCGTTTCAAAGGTGGCAGTGGATCAAAAGAAAAAAGGAAGTAGCCAGAAATTAGGGGTCAAAAATAACTCCAAAAAATGAAACTTTTATTGTTCGTAGAGGATGACATGCGGGACCCATGAGCCAGCAGCTTACTCAACGTTTCAAAGGCGGCATGAGATCGGAAGAAAAAGGCAAGTGACCAAATATCAGGAGCCAAAAATAATCCAAGAAATGAAACTTATTATACATAGAGTATGACATGCGGGTCCATTTTTGCAGCAGCGGTTTCAGCGTTTCAAATGCGGTTTGAGATCAAAAGAAAAAGAAAGTAGCCAGAAATTAGGGGGTAAAAAAACTCCAAAAAAAGAAAGTTGATTGTACATAGAGGTGTTATCACCAGAATTTGACCGAGTCAGAGGTGGGCCGCGATCAGGATGGATTTGAAGGTTATATACGGAAGAAATACGTGAATCGGCCTTATATGTAAAGCTTGGGCTAGTTTGCCCTTGTATCTGTGATATAGTAGATCGCATCTTAGATTAGAAGATAGAGTTTGACCCGTGCACGGTTAGGTGCACGCCTGAATTAGAAAGTCCCCTGGACTATAAATATGTATCTAGGGTTTATGAAATAAACAACAACCAACGTTCACCACAAATCAATCTCGGCGCATCGCCAACTCCTTCGTCTCGAGGGTTTCTACCGGTAAGCATCATGCTGCCTAGATCGCATCTTGCGATCTAGGCAGCACAAGCTTATTTCGTTGTTCATGCGTTGCTCGTACTGAAGCCTTTTTGATGGCGAGCAACGTAGTTATCTTAGATGTGTTAGGGTTAGCATTATTCTTCGTATCATATGCTGTCGTAGTGCAACCCTTGCATATCTAGCCGCCCTTACACCTATCTTAGGTGTAGGGGCGGCACCCCGCTTGATCATTATTTAGTAGATCCGATCTATTACGGTTACTCCTTGTTCTTCAAGGATTAGTTTAATATCTGCAATAGTTAGGCCTTACAAAGGGTTGGAGGATCCAGCGACGCGTAGGGTGTCGTTTGCTAGCCCTAGACAGGATGTTCCAAGGATCAACCTCGTGTTGGTTTTTAGGCCTTGTCTAGGACCGGCTTACGATCACCGTACGTGACCGCGAGGCCCAATCGTGAGTAGGATGATCCGATTATGCGGTGAAAACCCTAAATCGTCGTAGATCGCTTTAGCTTTATCTTGATCAAGCAGGACCACCATATATTCGTGCACCTCGTACGAATCATGGGTGGATCGGCTCCTTGAGCCGATTCACAGGATAACCTGAGAGCCGATCGAGGCTCGTATTTAATGTTTACGTGTATGCCATGCAGGAAACTAAGCGAGGCATCTCCATCACCTTCCTGACCAGGTATAGGTCAGGTGGCACGCCCTTGCACCAGCATCGGACGTGCGTACCAGAGGCTTTGCGGGCCATCGCTCGGAGGGACCAGGGCCAGCCGCAGCCCTAAGTTGTTCCCAGCTCTACTGTGTTGCCCGTCGCTACTCGCCGGTGGGTTTCTGACCGCAACACATTCTGGCACGCCCGGTGGGACAAGCTTCGTCATCAACCACATCGCCATCTACATCTGAGATGGCGGACGGCACCCCAGTCACGTACGAGGATCTGACCGACGAGCTCAAGAAGAAGTATGACGAGGTCAAAGCAATCCTCGAAGCCGACCTCATCGGCTCTTTTCACAGAACCCGTTCACATGGCATCAGGTGGAAGGGTTCTCGCCTGATGGTGCGCTCGATGGGATAGACCTCTCTGCCCCGTCAGAAGAACGCACCAGGTCCCTACGTCAGGAGATCAACTACATGGTGGCTCACTCGCTGCACCACCACTCTGAGAACCTGGTGAACACTTTGGAGCGTGTCGCTCTCCGGGTGATCCAGGAGATCATGAGGCACCAGTACTCTCCGTCAGGACCAGCTCTCGGGACACACCAAGGAGAGATGCCACTCCAGTCCCGTCCACCGCTGCCATTTGCGTTGGCAGCACCAGAAGTGCCGAATTCACCGGCATTCGTCGTCTACAAGATCGGTGGTGACCCTAGTGACTGCCAGTTCTTGCATGAGGCGCCTAAGGAGATCCCTCACGGGTACATGTGCACATACGTGCCGATCGCGGTAACTGGGCACTCACAAACCAGGCCGCGACAGCAGGGACTTCTGGGAAAGCAGGAGGAACGTCAGCAACAGATCTTGAGAAGCAGACGTGGCTAGCTAAATATGCCACCCCGACGAACCTCCAGAGCTCAGCTCCTGCAGTTGGCTCAGAGCTGGAAAAGCAAGCACGGCTGGCTAAGTACGCCACCCCGGCGAATCTTTAGAGTTCGACTCCTACAGCCAGCACCGTGGATCAGATCAGCACGATCCTGAGGGACCAGTTCGGCATGGTGCCGAAAAGGAGGACAATCGGCTATTCCAAGCCGTACCCCGATGAATACGAGTTGGTCCCGCTACCACCCAAGTATCGGCTCCCTGACTTCTCCAAGTTCAGCGGATCAGATGGTTCCAGCTCCATCGAGCATGTGAGCCGATATTTGGCACAGCTAGGAACGGCCTCAGCATCGGATCCACTACGCGTGAGGTTCTTCGCACAGTCCCTCACGGGATCGGCTTTCGGGTGGTACACCTCGTTGCCACCAGACTCGATCCGGACGTGGAAGCAGTTGGAAGAACAGTTCCACATGCAGTTTCACTCAGAAGCTTCCGAGTCCGGCCTTGCTGATCTAGCACAGATACGTCAGAAGCGCGGAGAAACTGTGGCAGAATACATCCAGCGCTTCAGAAATCTGAGGAACCGATGTTATTCGGCTCGTGTGACTGAAAAAGAAGCAGTCGAGTTGGCAGTGGTGGGCCTTGCCTCACAAATCAAGGATATGGCTTCCCAAGCAGACTACCCTTCACTGGCGCACATGGTTCAGAAACTGTCAGCATATGAACAGCGTCACCCGGACTTGTACCAGGACAAATTCAAGCGTGCGGTAGTCCTGGTTGAGGCGGATGAAGACGAAGGCTTTGCGGGAGATCAAGAGGTAGCAGTGGCTGAATGGACTCGGGGGGCAACCCCCGTGTCCTGCAAATGGGTTAAGCCACCAGGTCCGCCCAGAGGGTTTGACTTTGACGTGACCAAAACTGAGCAAATCTTCGACCTCTTACTCAAGGAGAAGCAGTTGAAGATACCCGAAGGCCTCAAATTCCCCACGGTACAGGAGCTGAACGGAAAGCCATACTGCAAATGGCATAACTCGCTCTCCCATGCCACCAACGACTGCAGGGTGTGGCGTCAGTAGATCCAAATGGCGATAGAACAAGGACGTCTGATTTTCAACCAGTACGCCATGAAGGTCGACACTCACCCCTTCCCCGCCGTTAACATGGTGGAGTGCACTTACCCTGAAGGTTGCCAGCCAGGATCCTCGTTCAGTATCAACATGGTAGGACCTGGGCACCACCCTGGCAAGGATGGAGACGAGGGCAGCTGCTCTCGTAGCAAGGACACAGAGGAGGCCGCTCCACGCGATCGGCTCCGTCATGATGGCAAGCGCTACGTCACAGAGGGAGAAGTGAAGAACATAAGATATCAGCGACCTCTCTCTGATCACCTCCTCAACAAGTATGTGAGTCAATATAGCCAACGCCGACGATCCAGCGACGATGATGATAGAGACCGTCTGGCTAGGGACGCCAGGAGACATTGTCGGCATGATCGCAATAAGGAGGAGTACGAGCGCCGTGCCAAAGAAAAATCAAGGGAGCAAGACGACGAAGATAGGCACTGGGACTGCCCCTTCTTCAGACATTGCTGGGATTCAGGAATGAGCCGATTGCCTACAATCGGCAATTGCCCAGAATGTAACCAGAAGAAGAAGGAGGCAGCCAACGTGTCCGTGTTCCAACGCTTAGGGCCTCTCCCACCTCGAAGCAAACACGCTGAGTCCCCTCGGATGGAAGATCTCGAGGATGTGGAAGACGAGGGAGAAGAAGAAGAAGACAGGTACCACCGGCCAAGGTGGTGCCCTGATGGACTCAGCCGTTCCCAGAAGCGTAGGGTTCAGCGGTTGCGCGGTTTGGAGGAAGCCGAAAGGTTATATCTGCATACGCTAAGGAAGGCGCGGCCTGATCTGGCCGCAAAGATCCAGCGAACCCTGGATGAAGAGGGTCGACCACGAAAAATGGAGTGGCGCCCCAAGCAAAGGAAAGCCGATGATGAGACATCGGCTGGCACAAACATGGTGCTCGTCCTTCCGACGGAGTTTAGTGCTCCAGGATTACACGAGGCACCCAATTTTGATGACTGCGAGCACGTCAACGTGACCGTGTAGCACGAGCAAACCAATGAGCAAATGTAGCGAGGCCGATCCTTGGGATCGGCCCCCAAAGATCTATGAAGGAACATTACAAAACCTTCATTGAGCGCTTCGATCAATATGGAGGCCGATTCCAGCAATCGGCCAAAATTATCCTGACCACATGTTCTGCTTGTGTTCAACGTCGATCTACTGGGCAGCGGTTTACGTCGGCTGATGAGTCAGGGAAAATCGACATTGGTCCTACCGAAGCCGACGTGCAAATGCGGTGCCTTGGCTAAACTACAGAGCCGATATCTGCAGTTACCTGACAGATTCGGCTCGGGGGGCACCTAGTCAGATGAACATGTGTGCAGTGAAACATTGGGGGGCTGATACGTCTCCAACGTATCTATAATTTCCGATGTTCCATGCTTGTTTTATGACAATACCAACATGTTTTGTTCACACTTTATATCATTTTTATGCGTTTTCCGGAACTAACCTATTGACGAGATGCCGAGAGGCCGCTTGTCAAGTTTTCTGCTGTTTTTGGTTTCAGAAATCCTAGTAACGAAATATTCTCGGAATCGGACGAAATCAACGCCCAAGTTCCTATTTTCATCGGAAGCATCCAGAACACCCGGGAAGGACCAGAGGGGAGCCCTGGGGGCCCCACACCACACCCCGGCGCGGCCAGGGGGGGGGCCGTGCCCCCCTATAGTGTGGGCCCCCCAGAGACCTTCCGACTCCGATTCTTCGCCTATTTAAGCCGTCGTGACCTAAAACTTCGATACCAATTGACGAAACTCCAGAAAGACTCCAGGGGCGCCGCCACCGTCGCGAAACTCCAATTCGGGGGACAGAACTCTGTTCCGGCACCCTGCCGGGACGGGGAAGTGCCCCCGGAAGGCTTCTCCATCGACACCGCTGCCATCTCCACCGCCATCTTCATCACCGCTGCTACTCCCATGAGGAGGGAGTAGTTCTCCATCGAGGCTCGGGGCTGTACCGGTAGCTATGTGGTTAATCTCTCTCCATGTACTTCAATACAATGATCTCATGAGCTGCTTTACATGATTGAGATTCATATGAGTTTTGTATCACAATTCATCTATGTGCTACTCTAGTGATGTTATTAAAGTAGTTCTATTCCTCCTGCACGTGTGTAAAGGTGACTAGTGTGTGCACCGTGTGGTTCTTGTCGTAGGCTATGATCATGATCTCTTGTAGATTGTGGAGTTAATTATCATTATGATGGTATTGATGTGATCTATCTGGTTATGTTGATCTATCTTACACTATAAGGTTACTTAAATATGAACAAATTGTGGAGCTTGTTAACTCCGGCATTGAGGGTTCGTGTAATCCTACGCAATGCGTTCATCATCCAACAAGAGTGTAGAGTATGCATTTATCTATTCTGTTATGTGATCAATGTTGAGAGTGTCCACTAGTGAAAGTATAATCCCTAGGCCTTGTTCCTAAATACTGTTGAGTTACTACTGCTTGTTTACTGTTTTACTGCGTTACTACTGCTGCAATACTACCACCATCAACTACACGCCAGCAAGCTATTTTCTGGCACCGTTGCTACTGCTCATATATATTCATACCACCTGTATTTCACTATCTCTTCGCCGAACTAGTGCACCTATTAGGTGTGTTGGGGACACAAGAGACTTCTTGCTTTGTGGTTGCAGTGGTTGCATAAGAGGGATATCTTTGACCTCTTCCTCCCCGAGTTCGATAAACCTTGGGTGATCCACTTAAGGGAAAACTTGCTGCTGTTCTACAAACCTCTGCTCTTGGAGGCCCAACACCGTCTACAGAAAGGAGGGGGAACGTAGACATCAAGCACTTTTCTGGCGCCGTTGCCGGGGAGGAAAGGTAAAAGGCACTCATACTCCGGTTCCAGGTAAAGTACTTTTCTGGCGCCATTGTGTTTGTGCTCGAAGCTATTTCCTTTAGATCCTGCAATTGCATCTTTTTGTTTCTTGTTTACACTAGTTAGGCATAATGGACAACATCTGTGAGCTTTTTATTCTATTTCATGAGTCAAGACATGAATGGTTTAATGCGAAAATTAAAAAACCCATGGAATCTTATTTGCATGCTAGTAGCAATGATATTAGTATGAACGCTTTGAACACCATTGTTGCTAATGATATGGAAAATTCTAAGCTTGGGGAAGCTGGCTTTGATGAGCATGATATTTTTAGTCCCCCAAGCATTGAGGAGAAAATTTTCTTTGATGATACTTTGCCTCCTATTTATGATGATTATAATGATAGTGGTCTTTTGGTGCCACCTACTATGGAGAGTAAATTTTGTTGTGATTATACTATGCCTCCTACACTTGATGAGAATAATAATGATAGCTACTTTGTTGAATTTGCTCCCACTACAACTAATAAAATTGATTATGCTTTTGTTGGGAGTAGTAATAATTTTATGCATGAGACTCATGATAAGAATGCTTTATGTGATGGTTATATTGTTGAGTTTGCTCATGATACTACTGAAAGTTATTATGAGAGAGGAAAATATGGTTGTAGAAATTTTCATGTTACTAAAACACCTCTCTATGTGCTGAAATTTTTGAAGCTACACTTGTTTTATCTTCCTATGCTTGTTACTTTGCTCTTCATGAACTTGTTTATTTACAAGATTCTTTTTCATAGGAAGCATGTTAGACTTAAATGTGTTTTGTATTTGCCTCTTGATGCTCTCTTTTGCTTCAAATACTATTTCTTGCGAGTGCATCATTAAAACTGCTGAGCCCATCTTAATGGCTATAAAGAAAGAACTTCTTGGGAGATAACCCATGTGTTATTTTGCTACAGTACTTTGTTTTATATTTGTGTCTTGGAAGTTGTTTACTACTGTAGCAACCTCTCCTTATCTTAGTTTTGTGTTTTGTTGTGCCAAGTTAAGCCGTTGATAGAAAAGTAAGTACTAGATTTGGATTACTGCACAGTTCCAGATTTCTTTGCTGTCACGAATCTGGGTCCACCTCCCTGTAGGTAGCTCAGAAAATTAAGCCAATTTACGTGCATGATCCTCAGATATGTACGCAACTTTCATTCAATTTGAGCATTTTCATTTGAGCAAGTCTGGTGCCATTTTAAAATTCGTCAATACGAACTGTTCTGTTTTGACAGATTCTGCCTTCTATTTCGCATTGCCTCTTTTGCTATGTTGGATGAATTTCTTTGATCCACTAATGTCCAGTAGCATTATGCAATGTCCAGAAGTGTTAAGAATGATTGTGTCACCTCTGAATATGTTAATTTTTATTGTGCACTAACCCTCTAATGAGTTGTTTCGAGTTTGGTGTGGAGGAAGTTTTCAAGGGTCAAGAAAGGAGGATGATATACTATGATCAAGAAGAGTGAAAGCTCTAAGCTTGGGGATGCCCCGGTGGTTTATCCCTGCATATTTCAAGAAGACTCAAGCGTCTAAGCTTGGGGATGCCCAAGGCATCCCCTTCTTCATCGACAACATTATCAGGTTCCTTCTCTTGAAACTATATTTTTATTCCATCACATCTTATGTACTTTACTTGGAGCGTCAGTTTGTTTTTGTTTTTTGTTTTTGTTTGAATAAATGCTTGTGTGGGAGAGAGACACGCTCCGCTGGTTCATATGAACACATGTGTTCTTAGCTTTTAGTATTCATGGCGAAGTTTCTTCTTCGTTAAATTGTTATATGGTTGGAATTGGAAAATGCTACATGTAGTAATTGGTATGATGTCCTGAATAACTTGATACTTGGCAATTGTTGTGCTCTTGTTTAAGCTCTTGCATCATATACTTTGCACCCATTAGTGAAGAAATACATAGAGCTTGTTAAAATTTGGTTTGCATATTTTGTTTCTCTAAGGTCTAGATAATTTCTAGTAAGATGTTTGAACAACAAGGAAGACGATGTATAGTTTTATAATGCTTGTAATATGTCTTTTATGTGAGTTTTGCTGTACTAGTTCGTGCTTGTGTTTGCTTCAAACAACCTTGCTAGCCTAAACCTTGTATCGAGAGGGATTACTTCTCATGCATCCAAATCCTGAGCCAAACAACACTATGCCATTTGTGTCCACCATACCTACCTACTACATGGTATTTTCTGCCATTCCAAAGTAAATTGCTTGAGTGCTACCTTTAAAATTCCATCATTCACCTTTGCAATATATAGCTCATGGGACAAATAGCTTAAAAACTATTGTGGTATTGAATATGTAATTATGCACTTTATCTCTTATTAAGTTGCTTGTTGTGCGATAACCATGTTCACTGGGGACGCCATCAACTATTCATTGTTGAATTTCATGTGAGTTGCTATGCATGTCCGTCTTGTCTGAAGTAAGAGAGATCTACCACCCTATGGTTAAGCATGCATATTGTTAGAGAAGAACATTGGGCCGCTAACTAAAGCCATGATCCATGGTGGAAGTTTCAGTTTTGGACATATATCCTCAATCTCATATGAGAAAATTATTAATTGTTGTTACATGCTTATGCATAAAAGAGGAGTCCATTATCTGTTGTCTATGTTGTCCCGGTATGGATGTCTAAGTTGAGAATAATCAATAGCGAGAAATCCAATGCGAGCTTTCTCCTTAGACCTTTGTACAGGCGGCATAGAGGTACCCCTTTGTGACACTTGGTTAAAACATGTGCATTGTGATGATCTGGTAGTCCAAGCTAATTAGGACAAGGTGCGGGCACTATTAGTATACTATGCATGAGGCTTGCAACTTGTAAGATATAATTTACATGATACATATGCTTTATTACTACCGTTGACAAAATTGTTTCATGTTTTCAAAATAAAAGCTCTAGCACAAATATAGCAATCGATGCTTTCCTCTATGGAGGACCATTCTTTTACTTTTATTGTTGAGTCAGTTCACCTATTTCTCTCCACCTCAAGAAGCAAACATTTGTGTGAACTGTGCATTGATTCTTATATACTTGCTTATTGCACTTGTTATATTGCTTTGCATTGACAACTATCCATGAGATATACATGTTACAAGTTGAAAGCAACCGCTGAAACTTAATCTTCCATTGTGTTGTTTCAATACCTTTACTAAGAATTTATTGCTTTATGAGTAACTCTTATGCAAGACTTATTGATTCTTGTCTTGAAAGTACTATTCATGAAAAGTCTTTGCTATATGATTCAATTGTTTACTCATTGCATTTACATTGTTTCGAATCGCTGCATTCATCTCATATGCTTTACAATGGTATGATTAAGATTATGTTGGTAGCATGTCACCTCAGAAATTATCTTTTATCGTTTACCTACTCGAGGACGAGTAGGAACTAAGCTTGGGGATGCTGATACGTCTCCAACGTATCTATAATTTCCGATGTTCCATGCTTGTTTTATGACAATACCAACATGTTTTGTTCACACTTTATATCATTTTTATGCGTTTTCCGGAACTAACCTATTGACGAGATGCCGAGAGGCCGATTCTTTGTTTTCTGCTGTTTTTGGTTTCAGAAATCCTAGTAACGAAATATTCTCGGAATCGGACGAAATCAACGCCCAAGTTCCTATTTTCATCGGAAGCATCCAGAACACCCGGGAAGGACCAGAGGGGAGCCCTGGGGGCCCCACACCACACCCCGGCGCGGCCAGGGGGGGGCCGCGCCCCCCTATATTGTGGGCCCCCCAGAGACCTTCCGACTCCGATTCTTCGCCTATTTAAGCCGTCGTGACCTAAAACTACGATACCAATTGACGAAACTCCAGAAAGACTCCAGGGGCGCCGCCACCGTCGCGAAACTCCAATTCGGGGGACAGAACTCTGTTCCGGCACCCTGCCGGGACGGGGAAGTGCCCCCGGAAGGCTTCTCCATCGACACCGCTGCCATCTCCACCGCCATCTTCATCACCGCTGCTACTCCCATGAGGAGGGAGTAGTTCTCCATCGAGGCTCGGGGCTGTACCGGTAGCTATGTGGTTAATCTCTCTCCATGTACTTCAATACAATGATCTCATGAGCTGCTTTACATGATTGAGATTCATATGAGTTTTGTATCACAATTCATCTATGTGCTACTCTAGTGATGTTATTAAAGTAGTTCTATTCCTCCTGCACGTGTGTAAAGGTGACTAGTGTGTGCACCGTGTGGTTCTTGTCGTAGGCTATGATCATGATCTCTTGTAGATTGTGGAGTTAATTATCATTATGATGGTATTGATGTGATCTATCTGGTTATGTTGATCTATCTTACACTATAAGGTTACTTAAATATGAACAAATTGTGGAGCTTGTTAACTCCGGCATTGAGGGTTCGTGTAATCCTACGCAATGCGTTCATCATCCAACAAGAGTGTAGAGTATGCATTTATCTATTCTGTTATGTGATCAATGTTGAGAGTGTCCACTAGTGAAAGTATAATCCCTAGGCCTTGTTCCTAAATACTGTTGAGTTACTACTGCTTGTTTACTGTTTTACTGCGTTACTACTGCTGCAATACTACCACCATCAACTACACGCCAGCAAGCTATTTTCTGGCACCGTTGCTACTGCTCATATATATTCATACCACCTGTATTTCACTATCTCTTCGCCGAACTAGTGCACCTATTAGGTGTGTTGGGGACACAAGAGACTTCTTGCTTTGTGGTTGCAGGGTTGCATAAGAGGGATATCTTTGACCTCTTCCTCCCTGAGTTCGATAAACCTTGGGTGATCCACTTAAGGGAAAACTTGCTGCTGTTCTACAAACCTCTGCTCTTGGAGGCCCAACACTGTCTACAGGAAAGGAGGGGGAACGTAGACATCAGGGGCCGATAGAAAAAATCGGCCAGTAAAAAAAAATGATATACAGCCGATGCACAGCCATCGACTCAGATTTTCGCCAAGATGGTTTTCAGTTCGGCTTCAAGAATTTCTGTTTCCTTGAAGGGAATGAACAATGAGAGCAGCCTCGGCTGCAATGAGCCGACAACCCTTTGCGCCAGTTAAGCCGTTGGTGTTTCATCTACAACATCGGCGTTCAGTGGAAGAAAGCTGATCAATGGGGGCAAGTTTGGCTGACTCTTCATGGTGGCTATCTCGGATTACCAGATTACTTGAGGTCAAAGCCTTTTTGTTTGGCCTGTGCATCCTCGCCGGTATTCTCGCCTTGATTAAGGCTCGGGGGGCAACTAACTTGGTGGATGCTCTGTTTTTGGAGCCGATGGGAGTTGCATCGGCTGACCCTGTATCGTAACCTTCTCCGAAAGCGGTGAGGTGTTGCAGAAGAAGACTGCTAAAGCTACGGAGAGGAGCCGGAAAAGGGAGCCGTCGGCTCTTACGGGGTTTGGACCGTCCTGTTGCTGCAAGAAAAGGAAAGAGACTGGATTCTCAAAATAGCCGATGAATAGTCATCGGCTATGGGATTGCGAAATATTATGGTCAGGTATCAAATCGCAGTCTGAATTTGAGAAGTGCTTGACTGACGGTCTAATCGATATCTGAGTCCGGCTTCATGGGCGTCTAAGGAAAAAGAATCCGATACGTTGCTATCGGTCTTGGTGTGGCAAGCGGAAGGCTTGAAATTGGATTAATTGAAAGATAAATTGGAAGAACAATTCTCATTAATTCAAAGGAGCGGCTTTACAGGAAAGAGCCGATGGCTCTCAAAAGGGGGATCTGGTGCCTAGTGCACTGCTGCTACTAGTCCTACTCTACTAGTTGTCGTTGTCCTCATCGTCGCCGTCGTCGATGCCGTCGGCGCTGCTCCCAGGGAGTTCCTCGTCGCTGCTGCCCCAGCCCTCGGCTGGAGCTTCTTCTTCCTCGTCATCATCATCATCCTCGCTGTCCGCCCAAGAGCGGAAGCGCTTTGTCGGCGGGTATCCGATGGAGGAGGAGGATTCATCCTCCTCCTCTTCCTCCTCATCGTCATCATCGTCTTCGCTGTCCGCCCAAGCGCGGAATCGCTTGGCCGGCGGATGCTTAGCGGGGGAGGAGGAATCATCCTCCTTCTTCTCCTCTTCTTCCTTTACTTCTTCTTCTTCCTCCTTCCCGTTGGAGGAGGTGGTTTTCACCCAGGGATGGAGGTCGTCTTCGCTCTCGCTTATCAGCTCCCCTTCGATGAGGAACTTGAGGTCGTCTTCCCCATCGGTCAGAGGCAGGTTGCCATCTGACCCGACGAATGCTTCGGGTGGACCGTCTGGCACATGGTCGAAGTTCCACTCCGGCTCGCTCGAGGAGAAAGACTGGAGGGAGAGGCCGGAGGAGACGGAGGAAGAGGAAGACATTGCTATAGGGAAAGAGGGTTTTTTGGTGCCGATAGCTAGAACAGAGGAAGGGGATGAAGAGGGCTAATCAGTCGGCACGGTTAAATAATGAGGAGCCTAGTGGAGATTTAATGCCATTGCAGTTTCCGAGGAAGTGATGCTAAAGCTATCAAATTTTGCAGAGAAGTTGAGAAGACAAGGTGTCATGATGAAGGATACTGCAACGGTTCTGCTCTGCCACGACATGACCCGACGAAGGAAAAACAGAGTGATTTTGGAATTATCAATTCCAAAACCAGGGGGCATGTGTTATCACCAGAATTTGACCGAGTCAGAGGTGGGCCGCGATCAGGATGGATTTGAAGGTTATATACGGAAGAAATACGTGAATCGGCCTTATATGTAAAGCTTGGGCTAGTTTGCCCTTGTATCTGTGATATAGTAGATCGCATCTTAGATTAGAAGATAGAGTTTGACCCGTGCACGGTTAGGTGCACGCCTGAATTAGAAAGTCCCCTGGACTATAAATATGTATCTAGGGTTTATGAAATAAACAACAACCAACGTTCACCACAAATCAATCTCGGCGCATCGCCAACTCCTTCGTCTCGAGGGTTTCTACCGGTAAGCATCATGCTGCCTAGATCGCATCTTGCGATCTAGGCAGCACAAGCTTATTTCGTTGTTCATGCGTTGCTCGTACTGAAGCCTTTTTGATGGCGAGCAACGTAGTTATCTTAGATGTGTTAGGGTTAGCATTATTCTTCGTATCATATGCTGTCGTAGTGCAACCCTTCCATATCTAGCCGCCCTTACACCTATCTTAGGTGTAGGGGCGGCACCCCGCTTGATCATTATTTAGTAGATCCGATCCGTTACGGTTGCTCCTTGTTCTTCAAGGATTAGTTTAATATCTGCAATAGTTAGGCCTTACAAAGGGTTGGAGGATCCAGCGACGCGTAGGGTGTCGTTTGCTAGCCCTAGACAGGATGTTCCGAGGATCAACCTCGTGTTGGTTTTTAGGCCTTGTCTAGGACCGGCTTACGATCACCGTACGTGACCGCGAGGCCCAATCGTGAGTAGGATGATCCGATTATGCGGTGAAAACCCTAAATCGTCGTAGATCGCTTTAGCTTTATCTTGATCAAGCAGGACCACCATATATTCGTGCACCTCGTACGAATCATGGGTGGATCGGCTCCTTGAGCCGATTCACAGGATAACCTGAGAGCCGATCGAGGCTCGTATTTAATGTTTACGTGTATGCCATGCAGGAAACTAAGCGAGGCATCTCCATCACCTTCCTGACCAGGTATAGGTCAGGTGGCACGCCCTTGCACCAGCATCGGACGTGCGTACCAGAGGCTTTGCGGGCCGTCGCTCAGAGGGACCAGGGCCAGCCGCAGCCCTAAGTTGTTCCCGGCTCTACTGTGTTGCCCATCGCTACTCACCGGTGGGTTTCTGACCGCAACAAGAGGATGACATGCGGGTCCCATGAGTCAGCAGCTTACTCAACGTTTCCAAGGCGGCAGGGGATCAAAAGAAAAAGGAAATAGCCAAAAATCAGAGGTGAAAAAAAAACCAAGAAAAGAAGTTTTATAGTACATAGAGGATGACATGCGGGTCTCATGAGCCAGCAGGTTCCTCAACGTTTTCAAAGGCCGGTGGGGATCAAAAGAAAAAGGCAAATAGCCATAAATTAGGGGTAAACAATAAATCCAACAAAGGAAAGGTTTATTGTTCATAGATGCTGACATGTGGGACCCATGAGCCAGCAGCGTCAAGGCAAGTGACCAAAAATCAGGGGTAAAAAAAATCCAAGAAAAGAAACTTTATTGTACATAGAGGATGACATGTGGGTCCCATGAGCCAGCACCTTACTCAACGTTTCAGAGGCGGCTTGAGATCGAAAGAAAAAGGAAAGTGACCGAATATCAGGAGCTAAAAATAATCCAAGAAAGGAAACTTTTATTGTACATAGAGGTTGACATATGGGTCCCACTAATACAAGCTCTTTCGCTCGAAGATCTTGCAAGTTGATTGTACATAGAGGATGACATGCGGGCCCCATGTGTCAGCAGCTTACTCAATGTTTCCAAGGCGGCAGTGGATCAAAAGAAAAAGGAAATAGCCAAAATCAGAGGGTGAAAAATAAATCCAACAAAGGAGAGGTTTATTGTCCATGGAGGCTGACATCTGGGACCCACGAGCCAGCAGCGTCCTCTACGTTTAGAAGGCGACTGGGATCGAAAGAAAAAAGGCAAATAGCCAGAAATTAGGGGTACAAAATAACTCCAAGAAAGGAAGTGTTTATTGTTCATAGAGGCTGACATGTGGGGCCCATGAGCCAGCAAAGTCTTCAACGTTTCAAAGGCGGCAGGGGATCAAAAGAAAAAGTAAGTAGCCAGAAATTAGGGGTAAAAAATAACTCCAAGAAAGGAAACTTTTATTGTTCATAGAGGATGACATGCGGGACCCATGCTCCAGCAGCTTCCTCAACGTTTCAAGGCGGCATGAGATCGAAAGAAAAAGGCAAGTGACCAAATATCAAGACCCGAAAATAATCGAAGAAAGAAATTTTATTGTACATAGAGGATGACATGCGGGACCCATTTAGCAGCAGCGGTCTGAACGTTTCCAAGGCAGCACGGGATCAAAAGAAAAAGGAAGTAGCCAGAAATTAGGGTTCAAAAATAACTCCAAGAAAGGAAACTTTTATTGTTCGTAGAGGATGACATGCAGGGCCCATGAGCCAGCAGCTTACTCAACGTTTCAAAGGCGGCATGAGATCGAAAGAAAAAGGCAAGTGACAAAATATCAGGAGACAAAGATAATCCAAGAAAAGAAAACTTTATTGTACATAGAGGATGACATGCGGGTCCCATTTAGCAAGCCGGTCTCAACGTTTCAAATGCGGCTTGAGATCAAAAGAAAAAGAAAGTAGCCAGAAATTAGGGGTAAAAAACTCCAAGAAAGGAAAGTTTTATCGATGAGCCAGCAGAGTCCTCAACGTTTCAAAGGCGGCAGGGGATCAAAAGAAAAAGGAAATAGCCGAAAATCAGAGGGTGAAAAAAAAACCAAGAAAATGAACTTTTATAGTACATAGAGGATGACATGCGGGTCCCATGAGCCAGCAGGTTTTTCAACGTTTCAAACGTGGCATGAGATCGAAAGAAAAAGGCAAGTGACCAAATATCAGGATCCAAAAATAATTCAAGAAAAGAAACTTGATTGTACATAGAGTATGACATGCGGGTCCCATTTAGCAGCAGCGGTATCACCGTTTGAGAGGCGGCAGGGGATCGAAAGAAAAAGGCAAGTGACCAAATATGAGGTGCCAAAAAAATCGAAGAAAAGAAAGTTTTATTGTACATAGAGGATGACATGCGGGTCCCATGAGCCAGCAGGTTTTTCAACGTTTCAAACGTGGCATGAGATCGAAAGAAAAAGGCAAGTGACCAAATATCAGGAGCCAAAAATAATTCAAGAAAAGAAACTTGATTGTACATAGAGGATGGCATGCGGGTCCCATTTAGCAGCAGCGGTATCACCGTTTGAGAGGCTGCACGGGATCGAAAGAAAAAGGCAAGTGACCAAATATCAGGAGCCAAAAATAATCTAAGAAAAGAAATTTTACTGTACATAGAGGATGACATGCGGGTCCCATTTTGCAGCAGCGGTCTCAACGTTTCCAAGGCGGCACAGGACCAAAAAAAAATGAAGTAGCCAGAAATCAGGCGGTGAAAAAAATCCAAAAAAAGAACGATTTCAATTGGGCTGCATGTGGACATCTGGGCATTCGAACTATCCTGCTGGGCCTTTTGACTCGTACAATTTCAGCCCACTCCAAAACAGGATAGTTTGGATTTTTCTAAAAAAAACAGGAAAGTCCTATGCTTCGCAAAAACAAAAACAAGGAGATTCAGCATATAAATTTGTTTATGTAAAAATAAAGATTTAATTTATCCGTTGAAATAGCTCGTGAGCGCAATACACCGTTTATTGTCCGCAAAATAATCAAGATATCACATGTTTCTTGTACGGGAGGCCGACATCGGGGACCCATGAGCCAGCAGCGCTGCTTTAAAGGCGGCAGGGATGGAAAGAAAAAATAAACCAAAAACCGGTTCGAAAAAAATCCAAGAAAAGAAACATTTTCGTTCAGAGAGGATGACATGCGGGACCCATGAGGCAGCAGCATCCTCAGCGTTTATTGTTCATAGAGGCCGACATGTGGGACCCGTGAGCCAAAGCGTCCTCAACGTTTTAAAGGCGGCAGGATATCGAAAGAAAAAATAAGCCAAAAATCATTTGGTAAACAATATCCAAGAAAAGAAACATTTACCGCTCGAGAGGATGACATGCGGGACCCATGAGGCAGCAAAGATCCTCAACGTTTCCAAGGCGGCAGGGGATCAAAGAAAAAAAAAGGAAATATCCAGAAATTAATTAGGGGTTCAAAAAAAATCCATCAAAGGAAACTTTTATTGTTCATAGAGGATGACTTGTGGGACCGACCTGCCAATGACGTCCTCATCGTTTCAAAGGGGCAGGAGATCAAAAGAAAAAGGCAAATAGCCAGAAATTAGGGGTCAAAAATAACTCCAAGAAAGGAAACTTTTATTGTTCGTAGAGGATGACATGCGGGACCCATGAGCCAGTAGCTTACTCAATGTTTCAAAGGCGGCATGAGATCGAAAGAAAAAGGCAAGTGACAAAATATCAGGAGCAAAAGATAATCCAAGAAAAGAAACTTTATTGTACATAGAGGATGACATGTGGGTCCCATTTTGCAGCAGCGATCTCAATGTTTGTAATGCGGCTTGAGATCAAAAGAAAAAGAAAGTAGCTAGTAATTAGGGGGTGAAAAAAAATCCAAGAAAAGAAAGTTGATGGACATAGAGGATGACATGCAGGTCCCTTGAGCCAACAGCTTACTCAACGTTTCAAAGGGGGCATGTGATCTAATGAAAAAGGCAAGCCAAAAATCAGAGGGTGAAAAGAATCCAACAAAGGAAACTTTTATAGCACATAGAGGATGACATGCGGGTCCCATGAGCCAGCAGGTTCCTCAACGTTTCAAACGTGGCATGAGATCGAAAGAAAAAGGCAAGTGCCCAAATATGAGGTGCCAAAAAAAACTCCAAGAAAAGAAAGTTGATTGCTCATAGAGGATGACATGCGGGTCCCATTTAGCTGCTGCGGTCTCACTGTTTGAGAGGTGGCAGGGGATCGAAAGAAAAAGGCAAGTGAACGAATATGAGGTGCCAAAAATAATCCAAGAAAAGAAAGTTTTATAGTACATAGAGGATGACATGCGGGTCCCATTTAGCAGCAGCGGTATCACCGTTTGAGAGGCGGCAGGGGATCAAAAGAAAAAAGAAATTGCCAAAAATCAGAGGGTGAAAAAAACCAAGAAAATGAACTTTTATAGTACATAGAGGATGACATGCGGGTCCCATGAGCCTGCAGGTTCCTCAACGTTTCAAACGTGGCATGAGATCGAAGGAAAAAGGCAAGTGAAAAAATATCAGGAGCCAAAAATAATTCAAGAAAAGAAAGTTTTATAGTACATAGAGGATGACATGCGGGTCCCATTTAGCAGCAGCGGTATCACCGTTTGAGAGGCGGCAGGGGATCGAAAGAAAAAGGCAAGTGAAAAAATATGAGGAGCCAAAAATAATTCAGGAAAAGAAAGTTTTATAGTACATAGAGGATGACATGCGGGTCCCAGTTAGCAGCAGCGGTATCACCGTTTGAGAGGCGGCAGGGGATCGAAAGAAAAAGGCAAGTGACCAAATTTGAGGTGCCAAAAAAAACTCCAAGAAAAGAAAGTTGATTGCACATAGAGGATGACATGCGGGTCCCATTTAGCAGCAGTGGTCTCAACGTTTCCAAGGCGGCAAGGGATCAAAATAAAAAGGAAGTAGCCAGAAATCAGGGGGTCAAAAAAATCCAAGAATAGAAAGAATTTTGGTTCATAGAGGATGACATGCGGGACACATGATCCTGCATCGTAAACGGCTCGATCGGAGAACGTTGAACGAGATGGCGCGATCGAGAAAAAAAACAATGCCAGAGAGGCTGCCATCTGGGCCCTACATCCCTCGGCGGTGCGCATTTGCGTTGACTCGGCCGGCGAACCCGAGATTTCGAGATGCACCACGTCCCGGGCCACCATACGCGACGTTTTGGCCGCTTTCGTCGGGCTAGGTGGCCTCAAAAACGAGAAAAAAAAAGTTTTGACATGCACCACGGAGGGACCAAAAATCGTCGGCCATGGTACACCAGCAACCACGGCGTGACTTCAACTTCGTCGGCCATGGCAACTTTTCTTGTAGTGCTAGTCCACAGGCCAACGCTTGATGTCAGAAGACTCCTAGTTGTTGTTGGCGTCCTGCTGTTCATCAGCTTAGTAGTTCTGCTCTTCTTCATAGTCTGGCCATTTGAATAGCCAGGGACACAGCCGTGAGTACTTTAAGTACTCGCAAACTAATACTAGTGTAAGTGCTATCAATTCTAGTAAGGGGGTGCTAAGCTCTAGTTTATTTTGCATAAAGCCAAATTTAATTCACAAGTATTTGATAAAGACTCTTTCAAGTGCTAACTAACTCAAGTGGGAACATTAGTTTCATTCCCACAACTCAGTTGTGATTCAAAACAAGTCACCATTCAAATCATCAACCTTTTCAAGAAACATCCGACACAGGTAACAGTATGGCCTTTCCAACCGTACGTAACCGTGGACACGGGTATTCGAATAGGTTTACACTCTGCAGAGGTTGCACACTTGTGCCACTGATACGTCTCCAACGTATCGATAATTTCTTATGTTCCATGCTTGTTTTATGATGATACACACATGTTTTATACATACTTTATGTCATATTTATGCATTTTCCGGCACTAACCTATTAACGAGATGCCGAAGAGCCAGTTGTTGTTTTCTGCTGTTTTTGGTTTCAGAAATCCTAGTAAGGAAATATTCTCGGAATTGGACAAAATCAACGCCCAGGATCTTATTTTTCCACGAAGCTTCCAGAAGTCCGAAAGGGAAACAAAGTGGGGCGACGAGGCGGCCACACAACAGGGCAGCGCGGCCCAGCCCCTGGCCCGCGGCCATAGGGTGTGGGCCCCTCGCGTCGCCCCTAAACCTACTCTTCCGCCTATAAGAAGCCTTCGTCGATAATAACTCCAGTACCGAGAGCCAAGATACGGAAAACCTTCCAAAGACGCCGCCGCCGCCAATCCCATCTCGGGGGATTCAGGAGATCGCCTCCAGCACCCTGCCGGAGAGGGGAATCATCTCCCGGAGGACTCTTCACCGCCATGGTCGCCTCCAGAGTGATGTGTGAGTAGTTCACCCCTGGACTATGGGTCCATAGCAGTAGCTAGATGGTTATCTTCTCCTCATTGTGCTATCATTGTCGGATCTTGTGAGCTGCCTAACATGATCAAGATCATCTATTTGTAATGCTACATGTTGCGTTTGTTGGGATCCAATGAATATGGAATGCTATGTTATGTTGATTATCAATCTATAATCTATGTGTTGTTTATGATCTTGCATGCTCTCCGTTGCTAGTAGAGGCTCTGGCCAAGTCTTTACTTGTAACTCCAAGAGAGAGTATTTATGCTCGATAGTGGGTTCATGCCTCCATTAAATCTGGGACAGTGACAGAAAGCTCTAAGGTTGTGGATGTGTTGTTGCCACTAGGGATAAAACATCAATGATATGTCTAAGGATATTTGTGTTGATTACATTACGCACCATACTTAATGCAATTGTCTGTTGTTTGCAACTTAATACTGGAAGGGGTTCGGATGATAACCTGAAGGTGGACTTTTTAGGCATAGATGCATGCTGGATAGCAGTCTATGTACTTTGTCGTAATGCCCAATTGAATTTCACACTACTCATCATAAACATGTATGTGCATTGTCATGCTATCTTTATTTGTCAATTGCCCAACTGTAATTTGTTCACCCAACAAGCTATTTCTTATGGGAGAGACACCACTAGTGAACTGTGGACCCCGGTCCATTCTTTACATCGAATACAATCTACTGCAATACTCGTTCTATTGTTCTCTGCAAACATCATCATCCACACTATACATCTAATCCTTTGTTACAACAAGCCGGTGAGATTGACAACCTCATTTTCACGTTGGGGCAAAGTATTTTGGTTTTGTTGTGCAGGTTCCACTTGGCGCCGGAATCCCTGGTGTTGCGCCGCACTACACTCCGGCGCCATCAACCTTCAACGTGCTTCTTGGCTCCTACTGGTTCGATAAACCTTGGTTTCTTACTGAGGGAAACTTACTGTTGTACACATCACACCTTCCACTTGGGGTTCCCAACGGTCGCGTGCTGTACGCGTGTCAAGCTAAATTTCTGGCGCCGTTGCCGGGGAGTTCAAGACACGCTGCAGGGGGAGTTTCCACTTCCAATCTCTTTACTTTGTTTTTTGTCTTGCTTATTTTATTTACTACTTTGTTTGCTGCACTATATCAAAATACAAAAAAATTAGTTACTATCTTTACTTTATTTATTATCTTGTTTGCGTTCTCCATATTAAAAAACACAAAAAAAATTAGTTACTTGCATTTACTTTATCTAGTTTGCTTTATTTACTATTGCTAAAATGGGTACTCCTGAAAATACTAAGTTGTGTGACTTCACAAACACAAATAATAATGATTTCTTATGCACACCTATTGCTCCACCTGCTACTACAGCAGAATTCTTTGAAATTAAACCTGCTTTACTAAATCTTGTTATGAGAGAGCAATTTTCTGGTGTTAGTTCTAATGATGCTGCTGCCCATCTTAATAATTTTGTTGAACTTTGTGAAATGCAAAAGTATAAAGATGTAGATGGTGACATTATAAAATTAAAATTGTTTCCTTTCTCATTACGAGGAAGAGCTAAATATTAGTTGCTATCTTTGCCTAAGAATAGTATTGATTCATGGACTAAATGTAAGGATGCTTTCATTGGTAGATATTATCCTCCTGCTAAAATTATATCTTTGAGAAGTAGCATAATGAATTTTAAGCAATTGGATAATGAGCATGTTGCCCAAGCATGGGAAAGAATGAAATCTTTGGTTAAAAATTGCCCAACCCATGGACTGACTACTTGGATGATCATTCAAACCTTTTATGCAGGACTGAATTTTTCTTCACGGAACCTATTGGATTCAGCTGCTGGAGGTACTTTTATGTCCATCACTCTAGGCGCCGCAACAAAGCTTCTTGATAATATGATGATTAATTACTCTGAATGGCACACAGAAAGAGCTCCACAAGGTAAGAAGGTAAATTCTGTCGAAGAAACCTCTTCCTTGAGTAATAAGATTGATGCTATTATGTCTATGCTTGTGAATGGTAGGACTAATGTTGATCCTAATAATGTTCCTTTAGCTTCATTTGTTGCTCAAGAAGAACATGTTGATGTGAACTTCATTAAAAATAATAATTTCAACAACAATGCTTATCAGAATAATTCTAGTAACAACTATAGGCCATATCCTTATAATAATGGTAACGGTTATGGTAATTCTTATGGGAATTCTTACAAAAATAATAGGAATGTACCCCCTGGACTTGAAGCCATGCTTAAAAAATTTATTAGTACACAAACTGCTTTTAATAAAACTGTTGAAGAAAAGCTTGGGAAAATTGATATTCTTGCTTCTAAAGTTGATAGTCTTGCTGCTGATGTTGATCTTTTGAAATCGGAAGTTATGCCTAATGAAAATAAAGATATTAAGTCATTTGCTACAGCAAACGCCATCCAAGTTAGAATTAATGAGAATATAAGATTGATGGCCGAATTGCGTGCTAGGTGGGAAAAAGAAGAAAATGCTAAAGATAATAATGTAGCTAAAGTTTGGACTATTACCGCCACTAGCAATGCTAATGCTTCACATGTTGCTACACCTCCTGTAGTGATTCGTTGCATAGAAAACAAAAAATTTCCTACCGCGAACACGCAATCCAAGCCAAGATACAATCTAGAAGATGGTAGCAACGAGGGGATTATCGAGTCTCACCCTTGAAGAGATTCCAAAGCCTACAAGATGAGGCTCTTGTTGCTGCGGTAGACATTCACTTGCCGCTTGCAAAAGCGCGTAGAAGATCTTGATCACCGGCGCCACGAACGGGCAGCACCTCCGTACTCGGTCACACGTTCGGTTGTTGATGAAGACGACGTCCACCTCCCCGTTCCAGCGGGCAGCGGAAGTAGTAGCTCCTCTTGAATCCGATAGCAAGACGGCGTGGTGTCGGTGGCGGTGGAGAATCCCGGCGGAGCTTCGCTAAGCGTGCGGGAGCTATAGAGGAGAGAGGGGGCGGCTAGGGTTTGGGAGGGGGCGCCGGCCATCTAGTGGTGCGGCCACCTTGTGGTGCTTGGGGTGGCCGGCCCCCTCCCCTTGGCCCTCATTATATAGGTGGAACACCCAAGAGTTGGTCTACAAGTCTTCGAATAAGACCCCAAACCAAAACCTTCCATAACTCATGAAACCTACCCAAGCTAGGACTCCCACTAGAGGTGGGAGTTCCACCTTCCTTGGGAGGGGGTGGCCGGCCCCCCTTGGGGAGTCCACTTGGGACTCCTCCCCCTTAGGGTTGGCCGGCCATGGGAGGTGGAGTCCCACCGGGACTCCGCCTTCCTTGGTGGTTTCTTCTTGACTTTTCTAGAACCTTCTAAAACCTTCCATAGAACCTTCCGCATCATTTTAAATCACATAAAATGACATCATATATATGAATCTTATTCTCCGGACCATTCCAGAACTCCTCGTGATGTCCGGGATCTCATCCGGGACTCCGAACAAATATTGGAACTCCATTCCATATTCAAGTTCTACCATTTCAACATCTAACTTTAAGTGTGTCACCCTACGGTTCGTGAACTATGCGGACATGGTTGAGTACTCACTCCGACCAATAACCAATAGCGGGATCTGGAGATCCATAATGGCTCCCACATATTCAACGATGACTTTAGTGATCAAATGAACCATTCACATACGATACCAATTCCCTTTGTCACGCGATATTTTACTTGTCCGAGGTTTGATCTTCGGTATCACTCTATACCTTGTTCAACCTCGTCTCCTGACAAGTACTCTTTACTCGTACCGTGGTATGTGGTCTCTTATGAACTTATTCATATGCTTGCAAGACATTAGACGACATTCCACCGAGAGGGCCCAGAGTATATCTATCCGTCATCGGGATGGACAAATCCCACTGTTGATCCATATGCCTCAACTCATACTTTCCGGATACTTAATCCCACCTTTATAACCACCCATTTACGCAGTGGCGTTTTGTGTAATCAAAGTACCTTTCCGGTATAAGTGATTTACATGATCTCATGGTCATAAGGACTAGGTAACTATGTATCGAAAGCTTATAGCAAATAACTTAATGACGTGATCTTATGCTACGCTTAATTGGGTGTGTCCATTACATCATTCATACAATGACATAACCTTGTTATTAATAACATCCAATGTTCATGATTATGAAACTAATCATCCATTAATCAACAAGCTAGTTAAGAGGCATACTAGGGACTCTTTGTTGTTTACATATCACACATGTACTAATGTTTCGGTTAATAAAATTATAGCATGACATATAAACATTTATCATAAACATAAAGATATAAATAATAACCACTTTATTATTGCCTCTAGGGCATATCTCCTTCAGTCTCCCACTTGCACTAGAGTCAATAATCTAGATTACATTGTAATATACCTAACACCCATGGCATTCTGGTGTTGGTCATGCTTTGCCCTAGGGAGAGCTTTAGTCAACGGATCTGACATGCTCAGAACCGTATGTATTTTGTAATTCATTTGCGTCTCAACGCATCACTCATTTCCAAATGAGTCGGCATTAAATATGTTTGGTCTTCTGGTGGAACCTTAATTCCGCGGTCTGAAATATGTCACTAATATTGTCACACACAATATAGCTTCAAAGTTCTGACACTATCGGAACTACACCAAGTTCTCAAAGAACTTCTTGACTTAACATCCTCAGTCATTGTCAAAACAATAACATACTCTGCCTTTCGTTTGTAGAATCCATCACAATATTTAGAACTCTTCTAAATCTAACATAGACAACTTCTAACTCATTGTGCTACCTTTTAAACAACACTTAGTCAAATTTGAGATTGAAATTATATTTTATATGTGACAAAACCAATATCGGTGCAACACCTTACAGCGATTTGTTTTGTCATTTCTCCATACAAAACTATATATATATATATCCTTGGTTCTTCTCAAGTACTCAAGAATATTCTTACTGTTTTTCAATGATCATCACATGAATCATTCTGGTACATGCTCATAACAGTTTTTAGAGCACAGGACATCTGATTGTGTACATATTATCCGTGATCTATAATCATTCATGTGTTTTTACTCATTGAGTGTCAGATACACTCAAGTCTTGTTAAAACTTCACATGACAAGAACATTTTCTTAATATTTCTATATTGAACTATTTCAATATCCATTCTATGTACTTTGACTTAAACTTATTTTGTGTTTCAATCTATCTTCATAGATCTTGACACTAGATATGTTTCAGTCCATATCCTTTCATTGAAGTTAATTTGTCAATGAAACCTTTTAAATCAAGTATATAATTACATCATTTATAACCAACTATATGTCATCTACATAAGTATTATAAATATGTCTCAGCGCTCCCACTTAATTTCTTGCAAATGCAAGCCTCTTCATCATCTCTAATGAAATCAAAAACTCTTTGACTATTTCATCCGGTGAAGATTCCAATTCCGTAATACTCACTTCATCCAATTGAAGTTCGTATATCTATCTAGTATTCCACGGACTAGCAAAACAATTTGTTGTATCTTGTATACACCTTTAATACACACTTCTGTTAAGTAATGTATTTTGCCATCCTACTAGCATATCTCATAAAATAAATATGTAGTGATTTCTAGAATAATCCACATAGACTATAAGCATTTCTATGGAAGATCTAATCTTATCGTAGTCAACTCTTTGAACTTTGTCGTAAACAACTTCTCGACAAGTCAAGCTTCTTCAAGGATATTTCATCCAAGTCCATCAATTTTATAGGTTCATTTACTTTCAAAAAGTATTCATCTATCTTGGATTTCATGGCGTATAGCCATTTTAACGGAGTCAGGGCCCATCATAACTTCTTTGTTTGTAGTTGGTTTATCATTGTTCAAAATCAATCCTTTGTCCACAAATCATTTATTTGATCACAAAGTAAACCATACCTACAAGGTTCAATATGTACTTCGATCTCCATGGCTAAAACACTTTGTAGTCATGGGAGCCATGATCGTCGTGGCCGCTTCCAGAACCAATTCCAATGCTGCGCTACTCTGATCATTATGCTCAGGTTCATAAACCTTATCAAGTTCTATTGTCCTCCCACTCAAATACTTCGCTAGAAACAATTTCTTGGAAATAAAAAACATTGACAAACACTTTTGTCTTTGTCTACATAGTGGGAAGAATTCCCAATCAATTCTCTGGAATAACCAACAAAGACATTCATCCGATTTTGGTTGTAAACTTATTTACTTATGCTATGCATACCAAAATTTTAAGAAAAGACTATTAGGATTCATACCCATGCCATAACTCGTATGGTGTCATTTCAACGGATCATGATGATGCTCTATTAAGTGTAAAAGCGGTAGTCACTAAAGCATAATCCACAAAAAAAATATAATGGCATCAATATTTTATCTCATCATTGATCCAACAAGGTTTGGATACGTCTTTTGGATACTTCATCATCACTATGATACTCCAAGAAACGTGAGTTGTAGAACAACTTCATAACTCTCTTAGATGTTCGCTAAAACTCGTAATTCAAATATTTCCACCATGATCCAATCATAGATATTTGACTTTTCTATTACGATGATTTCCACTTCATGCTGAAATTTATTTGAATCTATTCAAATGTTTCAAACTTCTTCCTTATCGAATATATCCACATATATATATTCAATTCATTGTTTGAAGTTTTCATGAAGTAGAAAATTCTCCCACACACAACTATGTACAGTGAACCACATACATCATCATGTATGTTTTCACTAACTTAGTTGCCCGTTCAACTCTTGGCCTATAAACGGTATTTTAGTCATTCTCTTTAGAAAAGATTTGCAAGCGCCAAATGATTCAAAAATCAAATGACTCAAAAAATCCATTTGCATGGAGTTCCTTCATGCGTTCCTTTCTAACATGACCTAAATGGCGGTTCCACAAATAAGTGGAATTCAAATCATTTGCCTTATGGCATTTTAGCATCAGTGTTATGTATGTGTGTTTCACCATTAAGATTTATAATAACTTATCCATCGTACATGGAGTAATGTCATAATTTAAACAACTCATTGTTTTCATTTGACCAGAGCAAAATAACAATTATTAAGTTCTTTATTATAAATTCTAAGGGCTAGATAGAATGCTAACGACGAACATAATAACATTTTATTTTGTTCCAGACGTGCATTCCTATCATGTTCCTTGTCAGTCACTTAGGCCATTGTATTCTTGTATTGCGTTGTTTTGTATGACACTTCATACCAACCAATATAGTACTAATACCCAAGAATTTCATAGTGTGACCTAACTAGGAATATAACCATAACATGTATATCATTTATATACACCTGAGCTAGACATTCTAGTCTTTTCTTTCTTTCTGCCAATAATCTTTTGTAGTTTCTCTTTTAGCTTTCCTCATTATTCAGAAAAACACATCAACTTCAATAACTTCTCGGTTTGTTGGTCAAATACCAATAACCTTGAGGTTCTTACTTTGAAGTTGATCATCGTATGACAAGTGTTCCGGATTTCACTATTAGTAACCTTGTAATATGATGAACAATTTCACTCATAATTTTTATCCATTGTATCATGATGACTTTCTGAGACCATGTCTGTACATGCTAGGCTCATAAAGTTTTAACCTTGGTATTCGCATGTGCAAATCTGGCTTGCACCCGTTGTATGCACACGTAGAATCTATAACATCCGATCATCACGTGATGCTTCGAAACGACGAGTCATAGCAACGGTGCATAATAAGGACAATCACTTCATGGATATGCGAATATCATTAGTGCCCCAATAGTTGGAGGATTGGGACACCTTGCGTCTTCAACCTTCGTACATTCCCATAAATCTTATGAGTTTATGTAGTCTCACCAAATTATATTCTATCATCTTGCAATAAGGTCTTAGATATCACATATATCTCATACCTTGATTATTTCTGAAAACTAAATTTTCAGCTCCTTACTTTTCAAACTGATTTGAACTTCAAGTTTCAGGGAGACAAGATAACTTTAGGTACTAATTGAAACCATAGCTCTTTGAATCAACAATGTGAGGTTTACTAAAAGTTTGCAATAGGACTTAATCAATTCTTGATTCTTTTAACAATACGGTACCAATCCGTAAAGTTTCTTGTCAGATTTTAATAGTATTTCTATCTCAATAACAAGACTAGCGCATGGTAGAAAAACGGATGCCAATACTACAAAATTAATTCAAAATACTACTCAGACTATGTTTATGATAATTAGTTCATGTTTTAATCTAATTACTAATGAACTCCCACTTAATACAACATCCCTCATAGTTGTTAAGTGGTACACGATCCAAATTCACTACACCAAAACCGATCATCACGTGAGATGATGTAGCTTCAATGGTGAACATCAACATGTTGATCATATCATCCATATGACTCGTGTTCAACCTTTCGGTTTCCGTTGTCCCGAGGCCATGTCTATACATGCTAGGCTCGTCAAGCAAACCCAAGTATTCCGCGTGTGCAACATGGCTTACACCCGTTGTATGTTGAGTTTATCACACCCGATCATCACGAGATGCTTCAAAACGATGAACAATGCAACGGTGCATACGAGGGGAGAACACTTTATTATCTTGATATTAATGTGAGGGATCATCTTATAATGCTACCGTCGCAATCTAAGCAAAATAAGATGCATAAAGGATTAACATCACATGCAGTTCATATGTGATATGATATGGCCCTTTTGTCTTTGCGCCTTTGATCTTCATCTCCAAAGCACGGACATGATCTCCATCATCTACGGGCATGATCTCCATCATCGTCGGCGTAGCGTCAAGGTTCATGGCGCCATCTTCATGGTTGTTCACCTCATGTAGCAACTATTACAACTACTTTGAAATACTACTCAACATGAAATTTAAAGACAACCATAAGGCTCCTGCCGGTTGCCACAATACAATAATGATCATCTCATACATATTCATCATCACATTATGGCCATATCATATCACCAAAGCCTGCAAAAACAAGTTAGACGTCTCTAATTTGGTTTGCATATTTTACGTGGTTTAGGGTTTTCGAGTAAGATCTAATCTACCTACGAACATGAACCACAACGGTGATACTAGTGTTGTCAATAGAAGAGTAAATTGAATCTTCACTATAGTAGGAGAAACTGACACCCGCAAAGCCTCTTATGCAATACAAGTTGCATGTCGAACGAGGAACAAGTCTCATGAACGCGGTCATGTAAAGTTAGTCCGAGCCGCTTCATCCCACTATGCCACAAAGATGCAAAGTACTCAAACTAAAGATAACAAGAGCATCAACGCCCACAAAACCATTGTGTTCTACTCGTGCAACCATCTATGCATAGACACGGCTCTGATACCACTGTAGTGATTCGTTGCATAGAAAACAAAAATTTTCCTACCGCGAACACGTAATCCAAGCCAAGATGCAATCTAGAAGATGGTAGCAACGAGGGGATTATCGAGTCTCACCCTTGAAGAGATTCCAAAGCCTACAAGATGAGGCTCTTGTTGCTGCGGTAGACGTTCACTTGCCGCTTGCAAAAGCGCGTAGAAGATCTTGATCACCGGCGCCACGAACGGGCAGCACCTCCGTACTCGGTCACACGTTCGGTTGTTGATGAAGACGACGTCCACCTCCCCGTTCCAGTGGGCAGCGGAAGTAGTAGCTCCTCTTGAATCCGATAGCACGACGGCGTGGTGTCGGTGGCAGTGGAGAATCCCGGTGGAGCTTCGCTAAGCGTGCGGGAGCTATAGAGGAGAGAGGGGCGGCTAGGGTTTGGGAGGGGGCGCCGGCCATCTAGTGGTGCGGCCACCTTGTGGTGCTTGGGGTGGCCGGCCCCCTCCCCTTGGCCCTCATTATATAGGTGGAACACCCAAGAGTTGGTCTACAAGACTTCGAATAAGACCCCAAACCAAAACCTTCCATAACTCATGAAACCTACCCAAGCTAGGACTCCCACTAGAGGTGGGAGTTCCACCTTCCTTGGGAGGGGGTGGCCGGCCCCCCTTGGGGAGTCCACTTGGGACTCCTCCCCCTTAGGGTTGGCCGGCCATGGGAGGTGGAGTCCCACCGGGACTCCGCCTTCCTTGGTGGTTTCTTCTTGACTTTTCTAGAACCTTCTAAAACCTTCCATAGAACCTTCCGCATCATTTTAAATCACATAAAATGACATCCTATATATGAATCTTATTCTCCGGACCATTCCATAACTCCTCGTGATGTCCGGGATCTCATCCGGGACTCCGAACAAATATTAGAACTCCATTCCATATTCAAGTTCTACCATTTCAACATCCAACTTTAAGTGTGTCACCCTACGGTTCGTGAACTATGCGGACATGGTTGAGTACTCACTCCGACCAATAACCAATAGCGGGATCTGGAGATCCATAATGGCTCCCACATATTCAACGATGACTTTAGTGATCGAATGAACCATTCACATACGATACCAATTCCCTTTGTCACGCGATATTTTACTTGTCCGAGGTTTGATCTTCGGTATCACTCTATACCTTGTTCAACCTCGTCTCCTGACAAGTACTCTTTACTCGTACCGTGGTATGTGATCTCTTATGAACTTATTCATATGCTTGCAAGACATTAGACGACATTCCACCGAGAGGGCCCAGAGTATATCTATCCGTCATCGGGATGGACAAATCCCACTGTTGATCCATATGCCTCAACTCATACTTTCCGGATACTTAATCCCACCTTTATAACCACCCATTTACGCAGTGGCGTTTGGTGTAATCAAAGTACCTTTCCGGTATAAGTGATTTACATGATCTCATGGTCATAAGGACTAGGTAACTATGTATCGAAAGCTTATAGCAAATAACTTAATGACGTGATCTTATGCTACGCTTAATTGGGTGTGTCCATTACATCATTCATACAATGACATAACCTTGTTATTAATAACATCCAATGTTCATGATTATGAAACTAATCATCCATTAATCAACAAGCTAGTTAAGAGGCATACTAGGGACTCTTTGTTGTTTACATATCACACATGTACTAATGTTTCGGTTAATACAATTATAGCATGACATATAAACATTTATCATAAACATAAAGATATAAATAATAACCACTTTATTATTGCCTCTAGGGCATATCTCCTTCACCTCCTACTATCAATGGTAAAATAATTGGTGTTGGCAATGTTTCTACTCCTAATGCAAAGCTTGCAAAACTGCCGGAACCTGCTAAAACTGCTGAAACTGCTTGTGATAAAACTGCTGAAATTTTTTCCAATATTGGGGACAATGATCCCATTGCTTTAGATCATAATGGTTTAAATTTTTATGATTGTCACATCTCTGAAGTTATAAAGTTCTTACAAAAACTTGCTAAAATTCCTAATGCTAGTGCTATAAATTTGGCCTTTACAAAACATATTACAAATGCTCTCATAAAAGCTAGAGAAGAGAAATTAAATCGTGAAACTTCTATTCCTAGGAAGTTAGAGGATGGTTGGGAGCCCATCATTAAGATGAAGGTCAATGATTTTGATTGTAATGCTTTATGTGATCTTGGTGCAAGTATTTCCATTATGCCTAGGAAAATCTATAATATGCTTGACTTGCCACCATTGAAAAATTGTTATTTGGATGTTAATCTTGCTGATAATTCTACAAAGAAACCTTTGGGTAGGATTGATAATGTTCGCATTACGGTTAACAATAACCTTGTCCCCGTTGATTTTGTTGTCTTGGATATTGAATGCAATGCATCTTGTCCCATTATATTGGGAAGACCTTTTCTTCAAACTGTTGGTGCTATTATTGATATGAAGGAAGGCAATATTAAATATCAATTTCCTCTCAAGAAAGGTATGGAACACTTCCCTAGAAAGAGAATGAAGTTACCTTTTGATTCTATCATTAGAACAAATTATGATGTTGATGCTTCATCTCTTGATAACACTTGATAAACACTTTCTGCGCCTAGCTGAAAGGCGTTAAAGAAAAGCGCTTATGGGAGACAACCCATGATTTTACTTATGCACTTTTGTTTTATATTTGAGTCTTGGAAGTTGTTACTACTGTAGCAACCTCTCCTTATCTTTATTTTATTGCATTGTTGCGCTAAGTAAAGTCTTTGATAGTAAGGTTCATACTAGATTTGGATTACTGCGCAGAAAAAGATTTCTTGCTGTCACGAATTTGAGCAGTATTCTCTGTAGGTAACTCAGAAAGTCTGCCAATTTACGTGAGTAACCCTCAGATATGTACGCAATTTTCATTCAATTTGAGCATTTTAATTTGAGCAAGTCTGGTGCACCTAAAAAATTCGTCTTTACGGACTGTTCTGTTTTGACAGATTCTGCCTTTTATTTCGCATTGCCTGTTTTGCTATGTTTGATGGATTTCTTTATTCCATTAACTTTCAGTAGCTTTGTGTAATTTCCAGAAGTGTTAATAATGATTATGTCACCTCTGAACATGTGAATTTTGATTATGCACTAACCCTCTAATGAGTTTGTTTTGAGTTTGGTGTGGAGGAAGTTTTCAAGGATCAAGAGAGGAGGATGATACAATATGATCAAGGAGAGTGAAAGCTCTAAGCTTGGGGATGCCCCGGTGGTTCATCCCTGCATATTTCAAGAAGACTCAAGCATCTAAGCTTGGGGATGCCCAAGGCATCCCCTTCTTCATCGACAACATTATCAGGTTCCTCTAGTGAAACTATATTTTCATTCCATCACATCTTATGTGCTTTACTTGGAGCGTCTGTATGTTTTTGTTTTTGTTTTGTTTGAATAAAATTGGATCCTAGCATTCATTGTGTGGGAGAGAGACACGCTCCGCTATTGCATATGGACAAATATGTCCTTAGCTTTACTCATAATGTCTATGGCGAAGGTTGAAACTGCTTCGTTAATTGTTATATGGTTGGAAACAGAAAATGCTACATGTGGTAATTGGTATAATGTCTTGAATAATTGATACTTGGCAATTGTTGTGCTCATATGCATCATGTTTAAGCTCTTGCATCATATACTTTGCACCTATTAGTGAAGAAATACATAGAGCTTGCTAAAATTTGGTTTGCATGATTGGTCTCTCTAAGGTCTAGATATTTTCTAGTAAGGGTTTGAACAACAAGGAAGACAGTGTAGAGTTTTATAATGCTTGCAATGTGTTTTTATATGAGTTTTGCTGTACCGGTTCATACTTGTGTTTGCTTCAAACAACCTTGCTAGCCTAAGCCTTGTATTGAGAGGGAATATTTCTCGTGCATCCAAAATCCTTGAGCCAAAAACTATGCCATTTGTGTCCACCATACCTACCTACAACATGGTATTTCTCTGCCATTCCAAAGTAAATTGCTTGAGTGCTACCTTTAAATTTCTATCCTTTGTCTTTGCAATATATAGCTCATGGGAAAAATAGCCTAAAAACTATTGTGGTATTGAATATGTACTTACGTATCTTATTTCTTATTAAGTTGCTTGTTGAGCGATAACCATGTTCCTGGGGACGCCATCAACTATCCTTGTTGAATATCATGTGAGTTGCTATGCATGTTCGTCTTGTCTGAAGTAAGGGTGATTTATCATGAGTTGAATGGTTTGAGCATGCATATTGTTAGAGAATAACATTGGGCCGCTAACTAAAGCCATGATCCATGGTGGAAGTTTCAGTTTTGGACAACAATCCTCAATCTCTTATGAGAATATTATCTGTTGTTGAATGCTTATGCATTAAAGAGGAGTCCATTATCTGTTGTCTATGTTGTCCCGGTATGGATGTCTAAGTTGAGAATAATCAAAAGCGAGAAATCCAATGCGAGCTTTCTCCTTAGACCTTTGTACAGGCGGCATAGAGGTACCCCTTTGTGATACTTGGTTAAAACATATGTATTGCGATGATAATCCATGTAAATCCAAGCTAATTAGGACAAGGTGCGAGCACTATTGGTAATCTATGCATGAGGCTTGCAACTTGTAGGATATCTTATACATAATACATATGCTTTATTACTACCATTGACAAAATTGTTTCTTGTTATCAAAATAAAAGCTCTAGCACAAATATAGCAATCAATGCTTCCCTCTTCAAAGGGCCATTCTTCTACTTTTATGTTGAGTCAGTTTACCTACTTCCTTCCATCTTAGAAGCAAACACTTGTGTTAACTGTGCACTGATTCTTACATGTTTACCTATTGCACTTATTATATTACTTTATGTTGACAATATCCATGAGATATACATGTTACAAGTTGAAAGCAACCGCTGAAACTTATATCTTCCTTTGTGTTGCTTCAATGCCTTTACTTTGAATTTATTGCTTTATGAGTTAACTCTTATGCAAGAATTATTGATGCTTGTCTTGAAAGTACTATTCATGAATAGTCTTTGCTATATGATTCAGTTGTTTACCCATTGTCTTTACCATTGCTTCGAATCGCTGCATTCATTACATGTGCTTACAATAGTATTGATCAAGATTATGATAGCATGTCACTTCAGAAATTATCTTTGTTATCGTTTACCTACTCGAGGACGAGTAGGAACTAAGCTTGGGGATGCTGATATGTCTCCAACGTATCGATAATTTCTTATGTTCCATGCTTGTTTTATGATGATACACACATGTTTTATACACACTTTATGTCATATTTATGCATTTTCCGGCACTAACCTATTAACGAGATCCCGAAGAGCCAGTTGCAGTTTTCTGCTATTTTTGGTTTCAGAAATCCTAGTAAGGAAATATTCTCGGAATTGGACGAAATCAACGCTCAGGATCTTATTTTTCCACGAAGCTTCCAGGAGTCCGAAAGGGAAACGAAGTGGGGCGACGAGGCGGCCACACAACAGGGCGGCGCGGCCCAGCCCCTGGCCGCGCAGCCCTAGCGTGTGGGCCCCTCGCGTCACCCCTAAACCTACTCTTCCGCCTATAAGAAGCCTTCGTCGATAATAACTCCAGTACCGAGAGCCACGATACGGAAAACCTTCCAGAGACGCCGCCGCCGCCAATCCCATCTCGGGGGATTCAGGAGATCGCCTCAGGCACCCTGCCGGAGAGGGGAATCATCTCCCGGAGGACTCTTCACCGCCATGGTCGCCTCCGGAGTGATGTGTGAGTAGTTCACCCCTGGACTATGGGTCTGTAGCAGTAGCTAGATGGTTGTCTTCTCCTCATTGTGCTATCATTGTCGGATCTTGTGAGCTGCCTAACATGATCAAGATCATCTATTTGTAATGGTACATGTTGCGTTTGTTGGGATCCGATGAATATGGAATGCTATGTTATGTTGATTATCAATCTATCATCTATGTGTTGTTTATGATCTTGCATGCTCTCCGTTGCTAGTAGAGGCTCTGGCCAAGTCGTTACTTGTAACTCCAAGAGGGAGTATTTATGCTCGATAGTGGGTTCATGCCTCCATTAAATCTGGGACAAAGGATGAGAAAGTTCTAAGGTTGTGGATGTGTTGTTGCCACTAGGGATAAAACATCAATGCTATGTCTAAGGATATTTGTGTTGATTACATTACGCACCATACTTAATTCAATTGTCTGTTGTTTGCAACTTAATACTGGAAGGGGTTCGGATGATAACCTGAAGGTGGACTTTTTAGGCATAGATGCATGCTGGATAGCGGTCTATGTACTTTGTCATAATGCCCAATTTAATTTCACACTACTCATCATAAACATGTATGTGCATTGTCATGCTATCTTTATTTGTCAATTGCCCAACTGTAATTTTTTCACCCAACATGCTATTTCTTATGGGAGAGACACCACTAGTGAACTGTGGACCCTGGTCCATTCTTTACATCGAATACAATCTACTGCAATACTCATTCTATTGTTCTCTGCAAACATCATCATCCACACTATACATCTAATCCTTTGTTACAGCAAGCCGGTGAGATTGACAACCTCACTGTCACGTTGGGGCAAAGTATTTTGGTTGTGTTGTGCAGGTTCCACGTTGGCGCCAGAATCCCTGGTGTTGCGTCGCACTACACTCCGCCGCCATCAACCTTCAACGTGCTTCTTGGCTCTTCTTACTGAGGGAAACTTACTGCTGTACGCATCACACCTTCCACTTGGGGTTCCCAATGGCCGCGTGCTGTACGCGTGTCAGCCACAACATTTGATTTCATCCGTGGAGGATAACCCCGAATCATCGTAACATAGTACGCGGATCATCAACCATATCCTTTCACTTACATACCCTAGTATAGGTACCTCTCCCCATGAGCTTGGCCTCCCAGTGAAGACCAACTGTCAACCTGGGAACTGCACAGGGCTTGGGCCGTACATTCACCTCATTTCACATCATTTCTCATACAACGGAGGCAGCCTCGGCATAACCCCTATGATGCTTGTTCAGAGGGAACCCATACTAAGATGTATAAACTTCCAGTTAATCCCTACCCATAATCAGGTATTGTGGGGGTACTCAAAAATTGGAAAGGTATCGCATCCAAACCAATATCAGTTTTAGTCAAAAATTCACCATCTCATTCAGGTCATATTCACCTTCAAAAATCTTTCAATGGAATGACTCATCATTCCAAAGTTTCAAGTTCATTTCAAAATCACAAGTTCCCATCTAGAGTAGTCAATTTTAGTTGTTAGCACTAGCACTGAACATGAGGGGTGCTATCTTGCTTGGCCATCTTTGAGACTAACTTTGCTACTCTAGTAACACTCTAAACTTAGACGAAAGTAACTATAAAAGTAACTTGTTCAAAAATCAAGCAAAACATGTAATGTAAAAACTTGGGATGGGATCATGGTAAGTAAGGTAAGACTAATGGTGCCTTGCCCCAAAGGGCTTTGCACTTTGCAAGAATATTAGCTTGCAACAATATAACTTGCAATAGTCTAGCTTGCCTTGGTAGTTGAGGTGATCAAAGTTCTCTTCTTCTTCTGGGTAGAATACCTCCTCCTCTTGATAGTCTCCGGTACTAGCGTCTATACACGAATACGAGGATACAATCATCAAACAATACTTAAGTAGTCTTAATTATCCTTAATGGCTCACTCCAAATGATCTAGCATCATCACTTAACATTGCTACCTAAAATTATTCTAGGGTTTTCTTACTTAGTGTTAGAGAAATAATTTCTTCTCATTGAATCTTCTTAAGATTTAATTTCCTCAATCAATCATGCATGAAATCATGTTGACCTAAGTAAACCATTCATCATCATCATTTGGGAAAATGATTTAAGTGAGGTAGAATACCTCATACCATTTAACACTACTAATAATGATTTAATATCACCAAGTATTTCAATGTGAGAGTAATTAGACCAGGGTCTCAACTTCATATGAAAGTACTTGGGACAAGATTTAAATGAAGCAAAACACTTCATATGATTAGTTTTGGACAATATCAACTAACTACAATAGCCATATAGTCATTTATTTAAACTAGGCCATGATCACTCAAAGTAACCATACCATATTTTTGCAGAAACAACTATTGTAAGTGAAATGTGAGCTATGAGAGTTGAAAATCAACTTAATATCATTTTTGGTTGACTTTTAATACTTATTTGAAGTTGAAAAAGTTTCTTCCTTGTTCTTTTTATCACATTAATTCTACAAAACATTTCGGTGTGAAACCAGTGTGGTTGGATAGGGCTTTTCATGGGCTTTCCAACAATATAAAATTCACCAAATTTGGATAAGCCAAACAGATTCTATTGAATTTTGAACACAGGGTCAGTATTCAATTTGATTTAAACAGAAAATCGAAATTCAAATGATTTGGGCTGCGCGGGAAAATTAACAGGCCGAATCGGGGAAGAGAGAGGTGGGCCGGCCCAGCTTCGCGTCTCACGCGCCACGGGCCGTCTGACGGTGGGATCCACCTGTCAGCGGGTCATCCACGCCGAAGCGGTACCTGTGAATGTGAGCGGTTGGATTAGACGGCGATCCGACGGTCGGGCGTCGTCGTCGTCGTTGACGAGAAGGGGGCTCTGGCACGGCGAGGCGAGGGGGTCGACGGCAAGCAGGGACTCCGGCGAGCGGTGGCGTTGATGCAGGGCGACGTTGCAGACGACGGCGAGCTCAACGGTGGTCGTGGGAGCTCCGGGGATGGACTCAATCGGTGGCTTGATCTTCGGCGGATCACGGGCGGCGATGGCGCAATTGGGCGGCGGTGGTGAGCAATGTGGAGCGGAGAAGGTGCGAGGAGGCTCAGAGGAGGGAGGGGAGGCGACTGGTGTGCTCCATTGAGGAGGAGGGGCTCTCCTTTTATAGGAGCTCGAGGTGGCCGGAGGTTTGCGGCTATGTCGACAAGGGTGCGGCGTTTCCGGCGAGCGAGAGGGGTAGGCGAGGGCGGCGCTAGGTAGGTGAGGTCGAGGCGAAGCTATGGAGCCTGCTAGCAAGGTAGGGGACGGTCGGGCGAGTGCTAACGACATCGATGCCGTGCGGCACGGGCGCGGAGAAACGGCGACGATGTCGACGGCGACAGCCTGCGCGAGGGCACGGGCGCGTGTCCAGTGGGTTCGTGGTGCGGTGGCGAAGCTCAGCGTGCAGGAATGGGGTCCGGGGGACGCGTTGTTCGTCGGGGCGACAGGTGCACTGCGCGCGTCCGTGGGCGCGCTCACGACGTCCTCGGCATGGCCCTGGGCTGTTTTGGGAGCGACGCGTGTCGTTGCTGTGGTGCCTTTCTCTGGTCATGGCGGGCACAGGCGTGTTGAGGGGATCAAGGGGAAGCAGAGGGACAGGGTTGGTCGAGCTAGAGAGGGGAGGATCTAGGGTTGGCATGTCCAAGGGTGACATGGCCGGCATGGCCTTGCCATGGCTAGGTTTGGCTATTGCTAGGGTTCCAATTAGGTGCACTGGTGCTGGAGGATACCAGGGGACATGAGAGGGTCAAGTGGTGCTCAAGGTTGGGCCATACACTATTGCAAATAGTGTTTGAGATTGATGCCTATTTGTAAATTTCAAATTCTTGCCAAATTTGGTCAATGCAATGTGGTTCCAAAATTTGAATTTGAGTTGTTTGGATGAGTTGCAATTGACCAGAGACACTCAAAGGTGGTGGTGGAATTTTAAAAATAAAGGAATTGCAAAATTTGCAAAGAGGGAGATTGTTGAATTTGTTAAAAAGTCTCAACTTTGCTTGAGCATAGTTCTTGATCCAAGATGAATTTGATATGGTGGTCTTCACAAAAGTTGTTCACCTTGATGTGAACTTGGATGAGGTGCAAATAATTGGAATTGTTTGGTTTGAAAAACTTGAGATACAGGGGCTCAAAGTAGTGACCAGACTGAAATTGGCAGATTTGACCAATATCATATGTGATCACAATTTGAGTTCAAATTTGATTTGATTTGAGTTTATTTGATTCCCAAAAGTTGTAATAAGTGTTTAGTAACATAATACAACTAATGGTGAAGGCCAAATTGGTCTAGGTCAAAGATTTGTAAAAATGGCATAAACCATATGTGAGGGTTTTGTGATTTTCTAACTTTTATTCTTTTCATTTTCTTTGCTTCACTTAGGCATGGGTAAGGTTTATTTAGTGTTAGATTGAGTTGAGTAAAGGGTTCAAACCATTTGGGGAAAGTGTGGGTGTCTAGGTCAAGAATTGGTATTATGGCTAAGTGCCACATATGCCTCTATGCATATGTTCATTTTCTTTTTGTTTCTCACTTGGATTGGTGGTTAAGTACTAGGTTAAGTTGGTTGAGGTATTTCAAATCATCTACACAAAGTAGACAAAGCAAATTTTAGTATTTGCAAAAATAGCCATAGGCTTGCATAGGCCTTTTTCTTATTTAACAACATTTCTTTTTATTTTGCTTGTAAATGGATGTGATAAGAGGGATGAGGTTTAGGGTTTAGTGGGTTTTACCATGGTTCATCACCATTTAGCAAAGTAAGAAAGGTAGGGTTCAAGATTTACATAGTAGGGCTATATGCCCACATATGTCTTTTTATTTTATTTTGATTTCTCAAAATTGATCCACTTTGTTTTGAGATGGTTATGGTTTTAGGTTTTTGGAAATATGTTCAAGGTATCAATCCAACAATCATGGAAATACACAAGCATTAGGTATGAGCACTATGCATAGCACCCTATGTAAGAAAAAAAATTGTTGGTTCTCATTTTTGGAAAAAGGAAATTCATTTTCTCTTTGTTTTAAAATTTGGGATGTTACACCACCCGGCCCACCGGCTGGCGGGGGCGAAGGCGGCAAAGCTTCACCACTTTCCATGTGCTTAGTCTAGATGCACTCCCGAGTGGTATGGGTGGCCGTCTTCGCACCACTGTGGTACTTGCACGGTGTCTCGAGCATCTGCTCAAATGTGTACTTGGGCTTCCAAAGCCGATGTTGTTTCTAGCGTCGGCTTCCGCCGGCAGCCTGCTGGTATGAGACGGCCGCGACGTGCGTGGTGTAGTACCTGAGGTCCGGATAGTCATTGCTTCTCTTGTCGCGGTAGTAATCGCGGCGGGACCCATGTGTGCTTTGTTCAGCCGGCTGTTTCTTGGACGGCTCGGCCCTATCGTGCCTAGGTGCAGGCTACAAAAGTTCAGCTGGCCCCATCTGGTCGGCTTCCTCAGCCAGCGCGTACTTGTTCGTGATGGACATGAGGGCCACCATGGTCTTGGGCTCGATGCGTCACAGCTTGTGGCACAACATGGTGTTGGGCCGGCAGCCGGCTATGAAGAGCCGATAGGTTGGATATCGTGGACCCCCTCACAAGAGTTACACATCTGGCACCAGCCCATCAGGTACTCGCGGTCCGTCTCGAACGGGCCTTGTTTGCACATCTCTAGTTGTTGGAGCCGTCCCGGGCGGACGATAGGTGTTGGTAAAGTTGCTGATGAAGGCCTCCTCAAAGTCCAGCCAATCATTGATGTTGCCGGCTAACGGGTTGATACAACCACCGAAGAAGGCACTGAGGAAATCGACGTCTCGCAACAACTAAAAGTGATGTTTCGCACCGACCGAAAAAGACATCTCCCATAAAAAAAAAGCGAAGCCTATACATGTTTAAGCAGAGCTTGCAACCACCGAAGAAGGCACTGAGGAAAGCGACGTCTCGCAACAACGGAAAGCGATGTTTCGCACTGATTGAAAGCGACGTCTCCCATATAAAAGCGAGCCTATTCATGTTAAAAAGCGAAGCCTATACATGTTTAAGCGAAGCTTGATTAGGCCCATCCGAGCGAAGCCTATACATGTTTAAGTGAAACTTGATTAGGCCCATCCGAGGGCTGTCAAGCAGGCTGATCTGTGCGCAGGATCAGATGGCTGATGGCTAGCGTGCGCCAAATCATTATTGTCTCAATGGAATCTTTTCCTACTTCTTTGACCAGATATTCAGTTAGGGTGTGTTCGGTTCTGAAACGGCGTGGGATGGAATGGAACGGTTCCCTTTTAGAGGAATGGAATGGTTCCATCCCCGTGTTCGGTTTGGACAAAAAAGAGGAACGGAATGATACCGTTTTTTATTCGGTCGGAGGAATTGGAGAGCAGAACGCAATGTGGTTAAATTAAACTTTTGTCTCAAAATCGTAATTAACAATGGCAAATAGTAATTTAAATCTCAAAATCGTAATTAACAATGCCTAATGACCTTTTTAATCTCAAAATCATAATTAATATTTTTTCGGTTGGGGGAATTTGGAGAGTAGAACTAAATGAGGTTAAAGTTTAATCTTTTATCTCAAAATCGTAATTAATAGTGATAAATGGCCTTGTTAATCTCAAAATCGTAATTAACAATGGCTAATTATTTTTTGGCCGGATTTGTGGAGTGCTTCGTAATTAATAGCGGCTAACTAACAGCCATTCCACCACATTCCACCGATTTAGTGGAATGGGTGCATTCCGCGTATGGAGAGAATATTCCCTTTTGAGGAACCACTCGGTTCCGTTCCATTCCACAACCGAACACAAGAATTCGCTCTAGGTACGTAATGGTTCCGTTCCATTCCGCTCGGTTCTAGAACCGAACACACCCTTAAGACCATTCTGAACCTCCTTTTTGTCATGCATAAACTAAACCGACCACTAAGATATGCACGAAGATAAAAGCTTCGATAAAAACCAGATATTCAGTTAAGACCATTCTGAACCTCCTTTTTGTCATGCATAAACTAAACGACAACTAAGATATGCACGAAAATAAAATCTTCGATAAAAACTAACATATCCAATACGTCGAAACTCTTAGCTAGCAATTCCAACAACTTAGCACTGATTTTTTTATTGAAAACTTTTTTAAGGTAAACATATAATATATTAAGTTAGCAAGCCGCTTCATTAAAAACCTTCTAGTTCCCTTAGATACGCTGGTAAGAAAAATAGTGCGTCTAAAACTTGCTACTCTGAGATTAAAGTATAGTTACATCATCTAGGAGAGTTTGTAAAATGAAACTAGGAAGCTCATCGACCCAATTACAAGAAGACTTATTTATATAACAGATCTTAAACTTAGCGCTGAATACTGATACATGCTAACTGCCGCCTCTTTAGTTTTTCTTTAGTAGTAATGCATAACCTCATGCGAAGCTTTCCACGAATCAGGCAGGCAGTAGCAGGAGGCCGTGGTGGTGTTCAGCGCGTGTGGCCGCCGGACTCGTGGTCATCGTTACGTCGATCTCGTAGGGGGCGGATGAATATGAGGCCTACCACACAACACAGGATCCACTCCGGGTTCAGAGCCCTCGACAACAACCGGAGACTCGTGGACATGTGCTCATCATCGTTGTCGACCAGCACCAGGCCCCATGGCCTCCACGACTGCCGGAGCCCGATGCCCTTGAGGACAGCCGGAGAGAGAGACAGAGCTGAAGGCGCCTTCTTGTCGTCCTTGGAAAAGATGCACCTCAGCCTCTCGGCCATTTTCGCTCTCAGCCGCAGCAGCTCTGCAGACGATGACTTGTGGTCATCGTTTGGCCGACGTACGGAGCAAACGAAGATGAGGCACATCGCACACAATATGATCCACTCCGGGTTCTCAGCCCTCAGCCAGAGCTTCATGCACTCCGTGGCCATCTGCTCGTCCACCAGCTCCAGGCCACATGGCCTCCGCGACAACTGGAGCCCCATGCCCTTGAGAACAGCCAGAGACGGAGTCAGAGCCAAAGGCGCCTTCTTGTCGTCCCTGGAGAAACTGCACCTCAACCAACCTCTCGGACATTTTCACTCTCAGCTGAGGCAGCCCTGTAGAGTCTCACTGTTAATAACATAACATGTTGCACATGACTTGACATAATTTTTTAGGCGAAACAGTTGGGAAGTTCACCGCTGCATTTTTTAATTCAAAGCACAATTACAATTTACAAAGAATATAGATTGCAGAGAAAATAAAACTAAAAAAATAAAAGCAGATCAGGTAAAGTTTACTAAGCCATTCTTTGAATTGGTTTTGCATACCTAGAACACGTCTCGGCGGTCTGGCAGCGACAACAAGGGCGGTGGTGCCAATCATCGCCATTTGCTGAGTATTTTCTCTGGGGTAGATGCACCAAGTGATAGCAGGAGAGCTAACTATAGTGTGGGTAAGAAGAACTTTGGGTATTAAGGCACCCTATATATTCTATCATCATGGCATGGGTCCAAGAGCCACTCGCCACCTTTGACATAATACGCTGTCTGTTGGAAAATTCGCTAGATGTTTGCTGGGACAAAGGAGTCCAACCAGGCGAATCACAAACAACTTGGCTCTGTGGAAAGACTACAACAAACTAGGCTCTAGGAGGAAGCAACTATTTTTTTAGGTAAATAAACTGAACATCTTTGTTTCTCAAAGAAAGCTACATGGCCATAAGGGTCAGAGGATTGAACGGTACACAACAGGGACTCCAGATTTGGCACAACAAGAAACAAATGATCCAGAAAGATGAAACCGAACCGAGCACTTCAGCTAAAGGCGCACATATAACAGATGTTTTGCTTTTGATTTCCATGCATAGGAGGATAGATACCACACAGGGTCTCTAATTCCACTAGACATACATACTATATATATAACGAAAACCATCAGTGTAGACCGAGCTACATGTAGCTTGGTTTTTGAAAAATTCAAATCGACGGTTCAAAGTTTCAAAAAATCTGGAAACAAAATCTTTGCTGTAGACAATGTTGTGATCTAAGTACGTGCAAAATTTCAACTCGAAATACCATATATTCGGGGCTGTGCAAAAATGACAAAATCTGACACCTATAGTAGTGAACAGTGCAAGATTTCAAAACCTCCAAATCTGTCAGATTTTGTCATTTTTGTGCAGCTCCGAATATAAGATATTTCGAGTTGAAATTTTGCACATACGTAGATCCCAACATTACCTATATCAAGATTTTTTTCTCAGATATTTTTGAAACTTTAAAGTATCATTTTCGAATTTTTGAAAAAAAAGAGCTATGTGTAGCCCGAGCTACAAAAATCCACACTATATATAATATATAAGTTCCACCTCGGAAGAGAAAACCAAGCGTTCCAGCTGGAAAAGCTTCGGTGTGTACAACTCGAGAGGAATGAATCACTCACGTTTTATCTATGAGACCTACACGCTTATCTATGAGACATACACGCTAGCCAGCTGCACAGTTATGTTACGACAGCAAAAAACCTAACTTGCTTGCAACTGGCGACATGATACACAGAGTAACTTATAAAACAAGAAAACTTGCAACTGGCCTGTTAATGATTCCAAACTTACAACTCAAATCATGCATCAACAGGCAAGCTTAATGCAAATGATTCAACAATGTAGATTTCATCCCTACATACAAGAAAAGAAGATAAATGAACTCAGCCTTAAATGATATTTGACAATAGGATGTTAAACAACAAGATGTTGATAGCGTGTTAAAAACAAGACTATAATGGATAGATGCATCAGAAATCAGCCATCACTGATAACCTTCCACCCAGATGCCCAATGTAGACAAGGATACTCCTGTAGCTAACCATTCCCTGATCACCTGGCAGGACAATGTTTTGGAACCATCTCCTCCATTCTACTGTGACACATCGAAAACAATACTTGGCCACATCCTAATCAGGCAAAAACGTAACACTAAGGAATACTTTCAGAAATTGCATTTCTGCAAGACATCTCGAATGAACTATACAAAGCAATACACCCATACGAATTATTTACAAAGCACTAACAGAACAATGAGAATAAGACTAAACTGGAGAGCGGTATAGCTTGAAAAAAGTCATAAAATAAATGCGGTTCCAGGAACGATAGAGAACAAAACAGAATTTAGATGGAGTGGGTAATACCTAGGTGCTGGCTACCTCGGTGGCCTTGCGCCAGCCAATGACAAAGCCCGGAATTGCCTCATCCACCCTGCAATGATGGTCACAACAGACGGCGCAGCCACACTGTCATAGGCCAACACCAGCAGGGCATCAACACGGACGGCACACGTTGATAAGGGCCCAAGGAGGAAAATACTACTAGCAACCTGCGGACACGATGGAGGCAGCGCTCCCTGGGCAGGACAAGCAGGAGGGATGGATTGGAGCAGGGCATTTTCAACCATGTGCAACACTTGTCTGATCTGTTATGCATCGGTCGATGTTCTGTTATGCATTGGTCGTTGTCATTTTAAAAATTGGATGATGACATGGTTAAAACTTGTGCCATTCCTGACCTCAATCCATCGCGTTATCACTGCATTTTGAACAGTTTTAGGTCTCTCCCACCCAGATGCTCCCCGTTCGGCCACGTTCAGAACCCAATCTGTCAATTTCGATTTGGTTGTAAACTAGACTACATGACTACACAAAAATACCTAACGCGACTACAAGGCAGTAGTCAGTGAAAAGAAGCAGCAGCCCTACAGCAAGTAAACTAAAAGGTAAGACAACTGTGCAAAATAAGGGGGAAAATATAGTCCACGCTACAAAAGTGTAAATTTATTACTTTTTAAGGTTGTTGGTTTACAGTCAAGCATACCAGCTGCAGGCATGTTCTGGTTTATTGTCTAGCAACTGACAAAATAGGAATGAACTTGAGGCCCACTAACAGAACAGAAGAACAGTGTATAACTCCATTTCATTTGTACAAATGGCAATCATGTACAATAAACACGAACATCTAATTCAAGCCTGGAAGTGGCAATATCCCCATAGCATTGCTTACTCTAATGAAAAGGAAAACAGAGTAAAGAGCAATGAGACCAACTCCAAGCGTCCGGTTAGGCCGCATGCCGCCTCGTGGCAGCATAACAAGAGCCCAGATCAATCCAGCAACAAGGAAACTCATCGTGTAAATAAGAGAGATGTCCTGCGGAAGAACATAAGAGTTGGGTGCCGTTGACCAAGCTCCAAGTAGCATCGATATTCCTAAGCCAGCAAGTGTATTGAACATAGGCCCTGCATAACACCCAGACATAGCAATTTGCACACCGTCTCCTCCATTCATTGCCAAGGCTACATTTGACATCAAGTCACCCATTGAGTTGCCCCATGCTAAAACAGTCAGCCCAAGAATTGAAGGATTAATCCCCAGTATCACTCCAAATGCAACCAACAGTGCAACCAGCTCATTGGCAATGATGTAGAACCAAGTGATGCTCATCACGAACCCTCCAAAAACCCATGGGAACAAATATCTCCTTGGAGGGCGATCAGGACTGGTGCATTTGAAAGCGAGAGCAGCAAGTGCAATCCCGAAGACACCAGCTATCACATATGATGCTATGCTAGCCCCCATAGATACTCCATCCTGACTGTTCCACAAAAGTGCCAAGAGAACAGGGGCCAAGCCAGCACTGGCAACAGCATATTCCTTGGACCAGCGGTTTTCCTCAACTATTGGAATCGTCAACTTTCTTGGTATTGTCAAGGGTAGCTCCAAAAACAAAATCAGCTTGGAGAAGTTAAGCGTGGAGGTATCCACTCTGCCTTCTTCATTCCAACCCCACAATGGCCTGTCAGGCGAACCATCTCTCCCTTGATTTGAGTAGATAGCCACATGAGAAGCCCACATCCACTGAGGCAACGATGCGTTTATCTGCGCCACGTCATCACTTGTATCCTCCTCGAGAAGTGAACTGTACACAGAGTCATCTTCCTCTATTCCTTGCGCAAAAATACTTGCGCGTAGAGGAAGCAATGGTGTGACTAGATCAAACTTGAGCATCCGTGCATGCTTCCTTAATAACTCATTTGCAGCCACCACAAATGCATAGACCACATAAATCAAGACAAACAGCATAGCTCCCCAGAAAGTCACCTTCCCGACGATCAATATAACAGAGAGCGCGACCAGAGTGATGAGGAAGAATCCAACATCCCTTACAAAGCACTTCCAGTCAATCTGCACATTCTTCTCCGCGACGGACAAGGACACCGCCCCAACAACGACACAGGTAACAAACACCGCTCCGCCGAGCACGCTGTTGAGCCCCACGTCTCCGGAGCCAGACCCCATGAAGGCCGCAATGCTGGCGAACACATCAGGAGCACCGTTACCAAACGGGAGCAGCGTGACACCAGCCACAGTGGGCGGGAGCCGCAGCAGCGCGGACATCTTCTCGAGGCTGCAGCAGAAGTAGTCCGCGGCCGTGTTGCCGAGCATGTAGAACAAGGCTGCCAGGCACACCGCAAGCACAGCGTAGCCAATCACCCTGAATCTCTCGCACCTGCAGTAGAAGAAGTCTAGGTAGTCCACGAACCCGCCGGAGCTGCACTGCGGGTGGGCCCGGACGAAGTCGCACTGGGAGCTGAAACCCTCGTGGCGCGCGATGCCGGCGCACGAGGCGGAGGGGTTGTCCAGCTGCGGAGGGGTGATCTCCGAAAGGTTCCCGCCTTTGGAAGCGGCGGGATCGGCATCGGAGAGGAATCTGCGGTACACCGGGCGAGAAGATGGCGGAGAGTCCCCATCCGAGCGGATGCAGAGGAAGAGGAGGAACAGTACCAGTGAGGCGGCGGCGAGGGGCCGAATCCGGCGAGGATGCGGCGGCCGCGAGGCGATCATCTCCGGCGAGGTCACGAATTGGAGTTTGGCTGGAATCGCATGCCGAATCTGAGGGGGGGCTAGGGTTTGCGCGGAGGGGAATTGGGGATTGACGACGCGAGCGCGAGCGAAGGGAAGGAGAAGACGTGTCGCCAGGGTCGTATGCGCCAACAAGGAACGGTAACGGAACGGTAGTTGTTGACTTGGCCGGATTAGGCTTCAACCGGATTATATTCGGCGGTCACCCACATCAAGTGGCCACCCGCGGACGATGGGTACAAACCATCGGGTTGGGCCGCGGCCCATCAACAGGTAGGGAGCAGTAGGCCTCGGGTTTCTTCAGTTTTTGTTGAGTTTTTTTCTGGTTTTTCTTGTGTTTCGGGTTTCTTTCAATTTTTCTTCGATTTTTTCTGTTTTTCCTTTTTTAACAAATTTTAAAGACAAGTAAATTTTAAATTCGAACAAATTTCAAAGTAAGCAAATTTTAAATTTGAGCAAATTTTGAATCTGGGCGATTTTTAAATCTAATCAAATTTCGAATCTGGTCAAATTTGAAATCTAAGCAACCCGAAACAAATTCGAACAAATTTTAAATTCGAACAAATTTTAAAGTAAGAAAATTTTAAATTCGAACAAATTTTAAAGTAAGCAAATTTTGAATCTGGGCGATTTTTAAATCTAATCAAATTTCGAATCTGGTCAAATTTGAAATCTAAGCAATTTTCGAATATGAGAAAATTTTAATTCTGAGAAAATTAGAAATCTAAAGAAATTTTGATTTTGAGAATTTTTTTAAAGAACTGAACTAATGGGCCTGGCCCATTAACGGCGAAGGGGTTAATGGACACCATCGCTAAGGGGTGATGGTTAGCACCTCCTATGGGAAATGGCCTGTGTCAACCCGCTGGGTTGTTCACCCGGGCCAAAGTTGAGAGGCCAATGGGTCAGATGAGGCGGCTCTTCCTATTTGACGCTCTCAGCGTTCGTTACGGGGCAACGACTCAACCACTAGCTCGATCGTCTGGCTCTCTCTCTTCTACTTTCCTTGTTTTCCTGCAGGATGTTTAAAAACAATTCGGTTTTATCTGTTCGATTTTGATGAAATAAGAAAAAATCCAAGATCTAAAGAAGAAAATCATAGATTTGAAAAAAATATAGATTTCAAAAAAGTTTATATTTGCCCAGAACTCATTTGAAAATGACGCTGGAAAATATAGAGAAAAAACGAAGGGAACGGACGTGATTGGAGATAATATTAGGGACAACAGGCGATGATTCTGGACGAACGTTGATGCTTAGATATGAGAAGGATCGGGGGCAAGGGTTCTTTGAACATCTAAATGAAATATGATTTTCTTGTTATCACCAAAGCCTAAATTAAGGGCCTCGACAAATGTGTAGTTGATCCTAGCTTTGGTTCCTCCGCACCGGTCTAGAGTCCATGAGTTACTAGACCATTGAAGCGCCCTTTTTAATCTGCCGTGACCGTACATTCTAAGGAATTGTCAAAGAGAAATGCTTCAAAACCTTGAGCAGTACAGACATAATGATCAAAGTTTGAACCATTTGAGTTACAATGCCATGATATATAGATGGTGTAGCATGTTCTTCAAGTCCACTAAGGAAAATGCAAAATTTAAATAAAACCATTGAAGACAGGAACTACGATGATTCGTATTACTGTCTTAGTGTCTACACATATGAAGGCTTATCACGTCATCAAAATTTAACTTGTAAAGATCAACTTTGTCTAAGTGGAATAATACTTTCCCTTGGTCAACTTGCGTGTGAAAATGAAAGGATATTTTCACTTTATTAACGTGTGCTTCCATTTCAGCATGAACCTTTATATATCAACTTATGCATTGCCAGATGTCAAAAATAAGTGTTGCTTATGCCTGCTCAAGAATTTCCCATCCCTCCCTCTCTGGCTGCTCCCATGGGTGGCTCCGAAGGCAGGACCCTAGCACCCAACCACCTCGTCCTCGTGCTCCTGGCGGCTTGGCCGCTACCGCCTCTAGCAAAAACCAAGTTCCCTAGGCACCCAACCTCTTGCGGAAGCACTACCAGTTTCTACCTTTCCAACCAGATTTAATCTAGAGACAAAGCTGGAGGCTACGATCTTCATCAAGTTGTCTCTGTGCATCGTTATTGTGCGGAATCGCACGATGACATCGTGACACTACACTAGTATGCGTGTATACCGAACCATCGTCTATTCTGACATTGATCTTGTCGATCATCGTGAGGAAAAAACTCTCGATGTTGGGAGGTATAACCTTGCATCGGGAGTCGGTGGACTTCATCATAAATGTCATCAACTCTATGGTGGTGACATGGTCGTCTAATATTTTATAACATAGCCTAGTTGCGTACACCTCGATAGTGATCTTGGTTTGAAATTGCATGATTTTTTCTTTTACATAGCTCGTTCCCCTAACATAGTTGACCTATTTCAATCAGATTAAAACAGACTCAGTACAAATAATCATCTTGGAAACTGTATCGCCGCCTAAGTGGTGGAGGTCCAACCCTGAGATTATGTTGCCACCCATGTTGGGTAAAAAAAAGTCCCTCGCCGTGTCTCCAACCGTGTAGACACCTCCGTAAACAGGTCGCGGTCCTCCATACGATGTAGAGACGACCACGAACAGGGCAAAACGGTTCCTCGGTAGATAACTTGCAAAAGATTTGAATTTTCTCATTAAAATCTTTCTGATCTCTACATAGCCAGAGCAACTAGATAACATCGAACACTCCGACCATGATAAGTATTTTAAACCTAGGGTCCATCCCATTTTAGACAATTGCCAAAGGCTTGTGCTTCTATAGACCCCCAAACCTCAAAATAGTGTAAACCCCCAAAATGGTTATGTGGTATTGTTTAATCTCAGACATCCTACCCCTAGCCCCAAACATGTATCGTTTAATCCAAGCAGTCCTTGTGTTTCACTCAAAAAATGTTTCAGCCTCAGGGTTCTATGGATGCACAAGCTGAAAGAACATTGTGCCCCCATGTGTGGTTTTAGTAATTGATGACAATCCCTATGGACTAATGGTTGTATTGAGAATCTATCTTAGGTTGTGTACATAGCCATATGTTGGTCTCAAGGTTGAAAGATGAAGAAGATCGAGTGCAATGAAGAATATAGATGAAGACGGTGTCGAAGAGAGATGAAGACGGTGTAGAAGATGAATTGGGACGAAGACGGTGTAGAAGAGATAAGACGGTGGCGTGCGTAGAAGATGGATGAAGATGCTGGCGTGTATGTTAGAAGAAGATGGTGGCATGTACAATAAAGAAGAGGGTGAAGACGGAGCTTACCGACTCGAGTGGAAAGCGCAAGGACAAGGTTTGTGCTCGATATGATAGTGGGTTGCATCATCGGAGAGAGCTCAAACCTTGCATTCCTTGCATCGTGTTTCTTGGTTGTTATTGGTTCTTATCCATGAGATATTTTAGAGCTTGTGTTCATTTCCATGACAAGCTCTAACTCATTGGAAACGGATTTTGGATGCATCACATGTTGCATGCTCGATTTGGATGATTTTCCTGGTTTATCGTATTGAGAGGTTGCACCTCTAAATCCATAAGAAAATCATCCTCCAATCGTTTCCATGTTTTCACCATGTGTGGAGGTAGCTCTTGTCGCCCTTCCAGCAAAATTGGTTTCACCTCATTTGAAGTTTCCTAGCTCAAGTTAAGATTTTATAGTTGCATCATATTTGAAAAAGAAAAGAAAAAAAGGTTTTTGGGCCGGCTGGTACTTCCGTGTGTGTACCGGCCCAGTACCATAAACCTCTCTGCGAGCCCCTGAATCTGGACTGGTACCGGGCCTCGAACTACCGGCCCGGCCGGTTCTTCCTCCTCCAGCCCATCATCCCCCAGCAGCCCACCAACTCCTCCCCGCACCTAGGTTGCGCCCAGCTTCCCGGCCCAGCTACTCCCGCGTCTCCCGCTCCCGCCAGCCGCCGCACGTGCTGCACGCTCGCTCGAGCGTTGACCCGCTCGATTGGGACGCCCTTTCCCGCCCTCGTTTTTTGTTGGCTAGCTGGCGTGCTTGTTGCGCTACTATGCTCGCCTGGGCCGGCCCAGCATGCCCCCACTCAGCTTGCGCCAGCCCAGATCGCCCTGCTTTTCCTTTTAGCCTGTTTCTTTTTGTGCTGCTTTCACAGGGGAGGTACTACCAGCCCAAAAGGCGGTAGTACCGGCCCAAAATGTTTTTCTAGCTATTTTTCTATGCGGTTTTTGACACTAGCGGTAGTACCGGTTCGGGCGCGAATCTGACCGTTTTCAGTCCCAACAGTCATATTTCTGGGCCCCCTATATATACCTCTCTCACACCTTCGCCCAAGCTAGTCCTTCACATCTATTATCTCTCCTCCATTGTTGACCTTGAAGAGCTTAATCCTCCTCTTGATCCCTCCACTATTTGTTGCATCTTTTTGGGGGAAAGGAAAGAGGAGATCTAGATCTAATGCTCCACCAAGTGAATCCCTCTCTAAGTGAGGGGATTTTGCTAGATCTAGATCTTGGAGTAATTTGGTATTCCTCCTCATATTTGTTCTTCCTCCCTTATTCCCCAAATAGCTTTTGTATCTTTTTGTTGGAATTTGGGAGGGAAGAACTTGGTCATCTTAGTGGTGTTCTTAGCCATTGCATTAGGTGCATCGGTTTGGGTTCTCTTCGGGGTTTCGGTCTCGTAGAGGGCTTGTTGTCCTTAGTGGTGTTGTTGCCTTCGTGGCCTTGTCGCCTTTGTGGCGTGGTAGCCTTTGTGGCCTTGTTGCCTTTGTGGCCTTGTCGCCTTTGTGGCGTAGTATCCTTTGTGGCGTTGTTGCCTTTGTGGCGTGTGGTAGCCTTTGTGGCTTTGGAGCCAATTGTGGCGTGTTGGAGCCTTCGCGGCCATGTTGCCGTGTGTGGCATGTTATAGCCTTTGTGGCCTTGTACTTGAGAGCCTCCGGTGTTGTGGAGTTTGCCTCAATCTTGTACGGGTTCGGTGACCACCCTCAAGGGTTCCTTAGTGGATCGAGGTTTTCCCTTTGGTGGAAAGGCTCGAGGAGAATACAGTGGCCCTAGTGGCTCGTTGGAGTGCCTCGTGCCTCCACACCGCTCCAACGGAGACGTAGAACCCAAGGGTGTGAACTTTGGGATATATCGTCGTCTCCTCGTGCACCAGTTACTTCTCACCCTGAGCTCCTTTACCTATGCACTTTACATTGTGATAGCCTCCGTGCTTGATGTTCTATATCTAGTTAGCTATCACCTTGTTGCTCATCATGCTTAGCATAGATTGTTGGTGCACATAGGCAAACCCTAGTTGATAGGCTTTGTGCTAAACAAGTAAACCTTAGGTAAATTTATTCCGCCTTGTTTAGCCCTCAAGTAGAAGTTTTTATAACCCGCCTATTCACCACCCCTCTAGGCAACATCCTATTACATTCACAAGCCTTGCAAAGAATATTAGCAACGCTATGTGGAGGGTATAAGGTAGAACCTATTTAGATGATTGACCATATATATCTTGCAAAATGGCATTGAAAGAATAGGTATTTTACTATCTCATCTTGATGAAAAAAGACACACCTCTCGATGATACATATAGTTCCGCAATCACATTATATAGTTCCACAACTGAATCATACATTCAAATTCACATAGTATAATTGATGTTGTTTAAGGACAAATACATAACTTATGAATACATACAGAAGGAAATATTATGATCACAAGGCTCACTGGGTTGTTTGGGATTCCTTATCCGAACCAAAATGCATGGGCCACATGGGATTTTGGTACTCTAGAAAATTTAACCAAACCTAGGATTATTGAAGAATAATTATTTTCTTTGTGGTAGGTTACTGCACGCCAAATAGTACCCAAATGGTAATCTCCTTGACACACTTTTCCATAGCGATGCCTTTCACTACAAGAAAAGTTGCCATGGCCGACGAAGTTGAAGTCGCGCCGTGGTTGCTGGTGTACCATGGCCGACGATTTTTGGTCCCTCCGTGGTGCATGTCAAAACTTTTTTTTTCTCGTTTTTGAGGCCACCTAGCCCGACGAAAGCGGCCAAAACGTCGTGTATGGTGGCCCGGGACGTGGTGCATCTCGAAATCTCGGGTTCGCCGGCCGAGTCAACGCAAATCTGCACCGCCGAGGGATGTAGGGCCCAGATGGCAGCCTCTCTGGCATTGTTTTTTTTCTCGATCGCGCCATCTCGTTCAACGTTCTCCGATCGAGCCGTTTACGATGCAGGATCATGGGTCCCGCATGTCATCCTCTATGAACCAAAATTCTTTCTATTCTTGGATTTTTTTTGACCCCCTGATTTCTGGCTACTTCCTTTTTCTTTTGATCCCTTGCCGCCTTGGAAACGTTGAGACCGCTGCTGCTAAATGGGACCCGCATGTCATCCTCTATGTGCAATCAACTTTCTTTTCTTGGAGTTTTTTTTGGCACCTCATATTTGGTCACTTGCCTTTTTTTCGATCCCCTGCCGCCTCTCAAACGGTGATACCGCTGCTGCTAAATGGGACACGCATGTCATCCTCTATGTACTATAAAACTTTCTTTTCTTGGATTTTTTTGGCACCTCATATTTGGTCACTTGCCTTTTTCTTTCGATCCCCTCGCCTCTCAAACGGTGATACCGCTGCTGCTAAATGGGACACGCATGTCATCCTCTATGTACTATAAAACTTTCTTTTCTTGGATTTTTTTGGCACCTCATATTTGGTCACTTGCCTTTTTCTTTCGATCCCCTGCCGCCTCTCAAACGGTGATACCGCTGCTGCTAAATGGGACCCGCATGTCATCCTCTATGGACAATAAAGTTTATTTTCTTGGATTATCTTTGGCTCCCGATATTTGGTCACGTGCCTTTTCTTTCGATCCTGCCGCCTCTCAAATGCTGAGACCGCTGCAGCTAAATGGGACCCGCATGTCATCCTCTATGAGCAATCAACTTTCTTTTCTTGGAGTTTTTTTTGGCACCTCATATTTGGGCACTTGCCTTTTTCTTTCGATCTCATGCCACGTTTGAAACGTTGAGGAACCTGCAGCTCATGGGACCCGCCTGTCATCCTCTATGTACTATAAAAGTTCATTTTCTTGGTTTTTTTCTCCCTCTGATTTTTGGCAATTTCTTTTTTCTTTTGAACCCCTTCCGCCTCTCAAACGGTGATACCGCTGCTGCTAAATGGGACCCGCATGTCATCCTCTATGTACTATAAAACTTTCTTTTCTTGAATTATTTTTGGCTCCTCATATTTGGTCACTTGCCTTTTTCTTTCGATCTCATGCCACGTTTGAAACGTTGAGGAACCTGCTGGCTCATGGGACCCGCATGTCATCCTCTATGTGCTATAAAAGTTTATTTTCTTTATTTTTTTTCACCCTCTGATTTTTGGCTATTTCCTTTTTCTTTTGATCCCCTGCCGCCTTGGAAACGTTGGGTAAGCTGCTGACTCATGGGACCCGCATGTCATCCTCTATGTACAATCAACTTTCTTTTTCTTTTGATCTCAAGCCGCATTTGAAACGTTGAGACCGCTGCTGCTAAATGGGACCCGCATGTCATCCTCTACGTACAATAAAGTATCTTTTCTTGTATTATCTTTGGCTCGATATTTTGTCACTTGCCTTTTTCTTTCGATCTCATGCCGCCTTTGAAACGTTGAGTAAGTCTGGCTCATGGGTCCCGCATGTCATCCTCTACGAACAATAAAAGTTTCCTTTCTTGGAGTTATTTTTTACCCCTAATTTCTGGCTATTTGCCTTTTTCTTTTGATCTCCTGCCCCCTCTGAAACGATGAGGACGCTGTTGGCAGGTCGATCTCACATGTCATCCTCTATGAACAATAAAAGTTTCCTTTGGTGGATTTATTTTTGACCCCTAATAAATTTCTGGCTATTTCCTTTTTTTCTTTTGATCCCCTGCCGCCTTGGAATTGTTGAGAATGCTGCTGCCTCATTTTTCTTTTGGTCCTGTGCCGCCTTGGAAACGTTGAGACCGCTGCTACAAAATGGGACCCGCATGTCATCCTCTATGTACAATAAAGTTTCTTTTCTTAGATTATTTTTGGCTCCTGATATTATGTCACTTGGCTTTTTCTTTCGATCTCATGCCGACTTTGAAACGTTGAGGATGCTGCTGCCTCATGGGTCCCGCATGTCATCCTCTCAGAATGATAAATGTTTTCTTTTCTTGTATTTTTTTACCAACTGATTTTTGGCTTTTTTTTTATTTTCGGTCCCCTGCCGCCTTTGAAACGTTGACGACGCTGCTGGCTCATGGGTCCCCGATGTCAGCCTCCCCGTACAAGAAACATGTGATATTTTATTTTGCAGACAATAAACGTTGTATTTCGCTCTGAGCTATTGCAAACGGATAAATTAAATCTTTATATCTACATAAACAAACTTATATGTTGAATCTCCTTGTTTTTTGTTTTTGCGAAGCATAGGACTTTCCTGTTTTTTTTTGAGAAAAATCTGACCTTTCCTGTTTTGGAGTGGGCTGAAATTGTACGAGTCAAAAGGCCCAGCAGATAGTTCGAAGGCCCGATGTCCAGATACATGCCCAATTGAAATATTCTTTTCTTGGATTTTTTTTCACACCCTTATTTCTGGCTACTTCATTTTTCTTTCGGTCCTGTGCCGCCTTGGAAGCGTTGAGAACGCTGCTACAAAATGGGACCCGCATGTCATCCTCTATGTACAATAAAGTTTCTTTTCTTGGATTATTTTTGGCTCCTGATATTATGTCACTTGCCTTTTTCTTTCAATCTCATGCCTACTTTGAAACGTTGAGGAAGCTGCTGGCTCATGGGTCCCGCATGTCATCCTCTATGAACAATAAAAGTTTCCTTTGTTGGATTTATTTTTTCACCTAATTTCTGTCTATTTGCCTTTTGCTTTTGATCCCCTGCACCCTTTGAAACGATGACGACGCACCTGGCATGTCGGTCCCTCATGTCATCCTCTATGAACATTAAAAGTTTCCGTTGATGGATTTATTTTTGACACTAATAAATTTCTGGCTATTTCCTTTTTTCTTTTGATCCTCGCCGCCTTGAAATAGTTGAGGATGCTGCTGCCTCATGGGTCCCGCATGTCATCCTCTCGAAAGGTAAATGTTTCTTTTCTTGAATTTGTTTACCAACTGATTTTTGGCTTATTTTTTCTTTCGATCTCCTCGCCACCTTTAAAACGTTGACGACGCCGCTGGCTCATGGGTCCCCAATGTCAGCCTCCCCATACCGCAAATCCTCTTTCTCGCAAAGGTTGTATTTCTAGATAGATAAGGTGGATTCGAATCTACCATGGTTCAGCACTGAGGTAAGCCTTCTTGCACTGATTAATGGAAGTAGTGTATAGCAAGGTCAAGACATGTGGCTCGGTGTAATGAATCTATTTGAATCATGTTGTGGGTTCAATCTGATAGTTCTCTAAAAGGTCAGCCAAAATAGAAATTAAGTTTTTTCTAAAATGGAAATGCAAATTAAGATGAACACAAACATTAGTTATCATAATAGCTGATCATACATACATACTTGCTAAGAGCAAAAGCTTGCCAGAGTTTTACCACCCATACAATTAATTAGCAGTTCAGATAAGATAACCTTATATAAGTATAACTACAAATGCATTTGCTAAGGGCTCATGGGGCAACAGAACTAGACAACCGCGAACTTTATGACCAGCATGTCACAACGGCATCGAAAGATCTTGACCTTCAACTTTGATCCAATGCGAAGTTTGGCACCGTCAATGAACTTTTTCCACCTGGAAGTAACAGCCAAGCGGCCATCTGTGGACTGACGGAGTACCGTCCCTCCACGGTGAGACCTTCACTCTCCATGACGAGGGATATCTTGCCCCTTCGGCCAGCATTGAGATCCTTGGAGATACTTTTAGGCAATTTCTGATTCAAAGCAAGAGATACCACCAAAAATTAGTCAATGGCACCAATGCACTGAACCATGTGAGACTTTGAGCAGAGAAGACATCAAGATAAGAGCAGTTATGCTGTCATATACTCACGAACATAGCCTTCAGATGCGTCCTGGTCACCACACGGGTGGCCACAGCAATGAGCTGAGACCTCGGTGATCTGGTGCAGGAGCCTGGGCTGGTACACGAGCTGGTGCTGATGCAGGAGACAGCTGGGCAGGTGCGAAACGGTGCCTCTAGAGGAACCGGTGCCGATGCAGGAGACTGTTGGGCAGGTGCAGAACGGTGCAGCTAGAGGAACCAGTCTTGATGCAAGAGCTCGTCACAGTGTGTAGTATATGGGGCCTCTACAGGAACCAATGCTGATGTAGGGGACTGCTGGGTAGATGCAGTAAACGGAGCTGGTACAGGAACCGGTGCTGATGCAGGAGAGTGGGAAGCCGGTGCCGGTGCTGGTGTGGTTGCCCTTTGTGACATCCGCTCATGTTCCATCAGGGGATCTGCAGCTTTGATCATGTTAAACCCAGCAAGCTAGAACAGAGGGAATGGTTTAGAACAACTGCTCGTAACAGTTTATCAAAAGATATGAGTAGAAAAAAGTTACATATTATATATTTGGAAGTGTCTCCAACTCGTAAGCGCTACGTATATCTGCCCGTTTGAGTTTCTGATCCTCAGCTCGTCGCCCTTCTTCAGACCGTAGTCAAAAGCAAACTTTCTCCAATCATGTCCATACAAATATGTGATGGCCTGCGTCTTGTAGACATACACCTCATAGACCGTGTAGGTGTTCATCAATTTGCCATTGCCATGCATAGTGAAAGACCCTTCATGCGGACACATCTGGTTAATCATTGGACGAAGTTCACAAGGTACAGTCTGCATGTGAAAATTGATACAAATGTAAGAAGCAGGAAGACTAAAAACAAGACTTTACTATATGCCAATTCATGCTAAACCACTGAGAATACATACCTGTAACTCTGTGAAGGAGCTACTAGAAAGGTAGATAGAGCCATAGGAGGTGTTATATGCGGGGTATGTACATGGGCCCGCCATATTCCCGCAAGCTCGGCATCGGGATGGTGAAGGAAACATGGGAGGTACTACCGGTGCGTAGCGCTGAATGTAAGTGGAAGAATTAGGTTGTGTAAAGTGCATAGTTCAGAGCAATGCAAATGTTGACAAGCGAGTGCATAACACTATGTTACAACCTGAACAGTGAAAAATTAGTGTATGATGAATATAAGCATGCTAATTTGGTGTTTCCGAATTCCAAAAAGCATTAGACAAAGCCGGTGATAATATCGGACATAAATCATGGCATGTATATGTGGCTTAAGAAAATATACCCGAACCCTTGATGGTTACGGCCCGGCTGGTCCTTGGACTTGAGCTTATATAAGCATCCGTAAGGTGGGGCTGACAAGAACTTGGTGGCAGCCTCTGCAGATGCCTCATCAGCAGCAGTTGCAATCCTTTTGACCAATGAAGGGTTAGCAGTTTCATCTGCATATGAAAATTGAAGAGCAACAGACATCAGCAGTGATATATAAAATGAATCTATGAGACACTGATGCATATAGTGTGGGATGTAAGTGTAAGAATAGGTGTGTGTGTTTCGAACTATTGGTAAGCATTAGACAAAGCCGGCAATAAACAGACAAAAATCAAATCATGTATGAGGATTAAGAAAATATACCTGCTTATCGAAAAAGGGTACCACCCACTGGCCCGTGGCCTTGTGCTTGAGGAGGTTTTCGTAAGATGGTGGCGGCACCATCGTCTTCACGGCAGCCTCATCGGGATCATTTTTTATCCATTTGAGTAGAGGCACAGAAGTTTCATCCTGCATATGAATAGCAACAGAACTCATCATTGATATTTAATAAATCTATGAGATAGACTGATGCAAATAGTGCGGGTGTAAGTGGAAGAATAGGGTTGTGCATAGAGAACAATGACAACAATGCAAATGATTACAAAACAAGCCAATGGAAATCAACAGCTTATATACCGGATGAGACAGAGAAAAGTGAAAAATTAGTGTATGATGATTGTAAGCAAACGCAGTGTTTCTGAACTTTTGGTAAGCATAAGACAAAGCCAACAGTAATTAAACAGATAATAATGAAATCATGTATGTGGATTAAGAAAATATACCAGATTCATAAAAAGGTCACCACCCAAATGGCCCATGGCCTCGTGCTTGTAGAGGTTTTCAAGATGGTGCCGGCACCATCGTCCTCACAAAGCAGCCTCATTAGCCTCATTTTGCATCCACTTGAGTAAAGGCGCAGCAGCTTCAGCCTGCATAAGAATGGGAACAGATCTCAGCAGTTGATATTGAATGACTCGAGACAGACTGATGCATATAGTGCTGGATGTAAGTGGAAGGGTATGGCCGTGTATGGACAACAGTTCACAACAATGCAAGGGTGTGTTCGGTTCTGAAACAGCGTGGAATGGAATGGAATGGTTCTATTTCAGAGGAATGGAATGGTTAAATTTTTGTTCGGTTGGGATAAATGGAGAGCAGAAGAGATCAAGGTTAAACTAACCATTTGTCTCAAAATTGTAATTAACAATTGCAAATGACATTTTAATCTCAAAGTCGTAATTAATAGCGCCTAATGGTGCTCTTTTAATCTAAAAATCGTAATTAACATAATTTTTTGTTGGGTTAGGGGAACTGGAGTAGATGAACATTACTGTATGATGATTGTAAGCAAACGAATTTGGTGTTTCTAAACTTTTGGCTTCGAGATCTTATGGGTTTCAACTCTAGCCTACCCCAACTTGTTTGGGACTGAAAGGCTTGGTTGTTGTTGTTGTTGTTGTAAACTTTTGGCAAGCATAGAAAACCGACAATAAACAGAGAAAAATCAAGGCATGTTGTGTGGCGTAAGAAAATATACCCTATTCATTAAAAGATCACCACCCACCGGGCGCGTGGCCTTGTGCTTGTAGAGGCATTTAGAAGATGGGGGCGGCATCAACATACCGGCAGCCCGATCACCGCAGCTTTGATCTTCCTTTTGAGTAAAGGCCCTAAAGTTTCAACAGCATATGAATAGCAAAACAAAAGGCAGACCTCAGCAGTGATATTGAATTACTGTTTGAGATAGACTGATGCATATAGTGGATGCTCTTAGCCTTTTGCAGCGTGAACACTAGCTATGGACAGACAAAAAACTAGTTAACTCAGCTTTGTCTAGATATGAATGTACTACCACCATCCAAAAGCTTAAGCCTTATTTATTTTTGAGAAATCAAAACAAGCAAAGTTTGACCAAAATTTTAGAACATTCTATCAACAAATATAATACTGTGTAGATACCGTAGGAAAATATATTTTATTATCTATTTAATGATATTAATTTTGTATTTTGCATGTTACTGATTTTTGGTAAAAGCTTAGTCAAACATGGTATAGTTTGACTTTCTACAAATAATATAAGCCCAAAGCTTTGGGATGGAGTGCGTAGTATCTAGAGCTAAAACACATCTAGATACATCCGTATCTACGTATAGTTGAGTCAATTAATTTGGATCCGAGGGAGTATCGATTCAGACTACATCATGGTAAGTTGGTTAAAAAATTACCCCTGGGCGGTCCCCGCCCAGCTCGGCAGCTGGCATTTCGCTTCTTGTGCCGCAGATCGGGCCATGCTCCTGCAAAGCAGTGGGGCGCTATTCTCGTTCCCCATAGCCTCGCACGGAACCTGGAGGTACCAACCCGATACGAGAGAATATAGAGCATGGTGTCACAGAGGCTTTACGCACAAACACCTGAAGACATGTGCTACTTTAAGCATATTCCGAACAGAACAGATTGAGGATGCAGAGAGACACTTAAAAGGTAAAGAGTGGATAAGCAAACGGAGTACCGCTCGCGGGGCCGGGGACGCAGCTCGAGGCTCAGCCAACTGCCCACATGCGTGGTGGCCTTACGCTCCATTGCCCCCACCGCCGAGGTCTTACCTTTCTGTACAAGCCGACAAAAGATACAAAGTGAGGATCAGCAGAAACTACAAAGGTTACAAATGTCGACAAATAAAGGAAGAACACCCCAATCCAAGCAAAGGTAGCCCCCGCCCCCACCCCCATCAATCACTCCCAGCTCGAGGGTGACCAGAAAGACACCCCTTCACCCAGAATAGGAAAGAGATGCGCAAGATATCGAGGAGAGGAAAAAAGAACCGATCTCGAGAAAGGAAAGAACATTACTAGTCCTACCTAATCCGTTTGGTCTAGATGCAGCTTGCCCCTCCAAGCTGGATGCCTGGACGGTGGAGGCGAAAGGAGGGGATCGAGCTAGCGGCTTGCATCCGTCGGCAATCGGCACTCGATCGGGAGAGAAGGGGTGCTACATAAAGGGGAGGGGTAACATATTTTATTACACAGTGAACTTACTGATGTGACTATAGTCATTACATGTCTCACTGAAACTAGGGCCCATAGCGTGGCACCCCAAATTCACTTGAAGCTGCCCGGCGGGACGCATTGGCGCGTCAAGAAACCCCCGAATTGTAGCGGGGAAATGAAACATTTCACAAAAATTCGAAATTCAAGCACACCGCCACGCGCCAAGCACGCGGCTGTTCCTTCCTCTTCCTCGGTTCCTCCTCCCCTATCCGAAAAAACCCCAAATCCCAAGCTCAAACAAAAAAAAACAAATCCCCTAGCCGCCATGCATGTCCTCGTTAACCCGCTGGAGATCGTTCCCGGACGATGCGGACCCCCCGCCCTGAGATCTAGAATTCCGTCCACCTCGAGGCACTGCGTGCTGTCTCGCAGCAGCGGCTTGAGGGCGCTGAAGAGGAAGTTCCGCCGGAAAGTGCTCATGGCAACCGTGCAAGCTCACCGGTGTGCTGCATCCCGAGAGGAACTGGTCAAAGCTTTGCTATTCGCCACACACACAAAATTGCGGGCCAAGATCTGGTCAAAGCTTCGTCGATGGCTTGCCGCGAGAGGCTTGGAGTCCAGAGTCAATAAACTAGCTGCTCGAGGATCAAGGGCGGTTTACACGGATTCATATTAACTGACTCAAGTTTGTTAGTCTAGTTAACAAATGCATCTAGATACATCCATATCTAGACAGAATTGAGTCAATTAATATGAATCAGAGGGGAGTACCTGAAAGTGTTTCATGCTACCAACTAATGCGCTGGCAGGAATCGCTGTAGAAGTAATTGTGCTACTACTCATACGGTGAACTGATTGTGTGGGTGTCGAATTTTGCAACGCGATCATCCACTGAATGCTTAATCTAGCGCCAAAGGCGTACAAATCATAACATACTACAGCACCAGAACATAAGAGTACGAATCATAAAGTAGCTCAACATTTTGCATCAGGGCTGGGTGGTCCTGAGACTACCGGGACGCCCGATGATCTCCGGTGTGCATCCTCTTCAACGCAAAGCTGTGTACTCGGTCCACGGCCTCCTTCGTAGGCTGGATAATCTCAGGTGCAGGACCTTCGTCTATGAGAGGCTCATCATCGCACCATCCACAGTGCATCGGGCTGGGTGGTCTTGAGACTACCCGGACGCCCCTGATGATCTCCGGGCGTGCATCCACTTCAACGAAAAGCTGTGTACTCGGTCCACGGCCTCCTTCTGTAGGCTGGATAATCTCAGGTGCAGGACCTTCGTCTATGAAAGGCTCGTCATTAGTACCATCCACAGGTGCATCAAACTGAGATTCATCTTCAAATCTCCCATCAAACTGAGAGACCTCTTCAACTCTATGCTTCGCAATTAGTACATCAACCGATTAGACAAACATCTAAGGGATGCAACCTGAACAAATGCCGTTTTACATATTTACCTTCTCATCCTGCACAAGACATGTCCCGTAGCTGAAACCCGTTTCCGAAGCAAGCGCTTTTTCTCTCCTTCCCGTCCATCCATCTGCAACAAGTTAAATTTGAGTACGTAACCTTGCACAGAATGCAAACTATTGATTGAAACAGCGGCAGCATCAATATAAATAATTAACTACATATGCCAGCACACATACAAAGTGTGAGCAAGATCTGCTTCTCTGCTAAAGGATCATTATATGGTTCACCATGCTAAACCCGCCTAACATATGTGCGGTCCATCCCAAAAATGTGTAAATGATCTGCCACTACAGGGTGAGGCCTCTTCTCACCATTCATACATGTGCAGCGCGGGCAATACACGTCCAGGTTGTGACCTTCATGAGCTCTAATAAACCCCATAAAGGGTTGAACACCATTTATATATGAAGGGGGACATAAGTGTCCATGCAGATCCAAGTTCTGTCCATCTGTTTAATTATGAGATACGGTGGTTGGTGATTAATTTAAGGCGAAGTAGGAAATGTATATCCATCGAGTACAAAACTATACTACATGATTATGCATTTCAGCAATCATGTCGAGTACAAAACAAAAATGCCCATCGACATTTTAGCAAACAGATCGTGTACAAAACTCGCCATGGCATTTCAGCAAATTAACGGATCGAGTGCGTAACTGACTCTATATGCCCACGCAAATGAACAAATTGATCGATGACAAATCGAGCGGAAAACTATAAAGTGCCAATTAGTTCGAGCATACCGACGAATTTTTTTAGCAAGATCAAGAAAATATAAATCGTTAGGCCGTCTTGCCCGATACATGATTGAGCTAGAGATAGCAGCCCTACCGTGGATCAACTTGACCGCCGGTGCGTCTCGAGAAGAACGACGGGGAGGGGAAGCTTCTTCTTCGCGCGGACGGGACGGGGAGGGGAAGCTCTTCGCACGGACGGGGATAAGTTGTGTAGGGGTGGGTGGGGGGTCATGCGGCCGGGCCGCCGGGTGATAATTAAGGCTCGGTAGGTGGCGTTTAATGGAGTTGCGTGTGTAATTTGCCGTGCACAAGGTTGAGGAATAGGCGGTTCCCTTTGCCGCGCGCACAATTCAAACTATCCCGCCCATGTAGTTTAAATTCGCCATATTTTCGTTAAATCGACATAAAGTCATGTGAGTGGGGGAAAATTAGCAAAGTTGCTTGAAAAATAGTAAAACTCTGGAATTATCCTTTAAATATGCTCTACTTCGTGTGGAAATCGGGGTGTGGAAGCATGTTGAGCTGTTTTATTTGTACTTTCTTCATTAAAACTCCCATTTTATGCACTTTGGATGGAAATAAATCATTTGTACATAAATTTTGACAACGCCATTTGCAAACACTAATTGTTTTACATGCCAAGATGCACCCATCCACCAAATATATATGGGGCAAAAGTTTATCACAATCTAGCAGATATGCACAATTAGTGAGGGACCCCTTTTGATTTTGTGCAATTTCCACTAATTAGGTAGAGAGAAGGGGTTAATTAATTAGGCCATGTTAGCGGTTATGTGTTTTAGATTAGGTTGTGTGGATTCAAATACAACTTCTTTATTTGTGTGCTATGATTAATCAAAACTAGATTGATCGATCAAGCACACATTATTAGAGGCGCATGCCTTTGCGCACAAAGTGCATGTGTGTGTTGTTGGCCACCAATTAACGAGAGAGAGAGAGAGACAGAGAGAGAGAGAGGTAGAGAGAGATCTACATACGAGAGAGCGATTGAAATCCCCAAATTAAACACATATATATATGCATGGCACATTTAATTTAATTAGAGGACCGCGAGCTAAGGCACCCCTGGCCTGCTTGATGCACAATTAAGTGTCATTGGCCTATATATAGGGTTTAATTAGGGTTTAGGGTTTAGGGTTAGGAGGTTAGGGTTTAGGGTCTAGGGTCTAGGGTTTAATGTTTATGGTGTTTAGGGGTTTAGGGATTAGGGATTAGGGTTTATTTAATTAGGGTTTAAGGTTTATGGATCATCGATCGAGTGCGCACACACACATTATTAGAGGCACACGCGCCTTTGCGCATAAAGTGCATGTGTATATGTGTGTGTTTTTTTGGCCAACAACGATATATAGATGATCGAGAGAGAGAGAGATTGAAATCCCCAAGAATATGTTCGATCAAATATATATTAAAATATATGCACGAATGCATGCATGGTAGGCCATGCATGCACACTAATTATATATATATATTATGAGGAAACTTAATCAAATGTGTTTTCATTCGAGAGAACTTGTCAAAATTCAAGTTAATTAATTTATCATCGATAATTATATAATTAATTAATGAATCTCAGGGAGATGTTATACAACATATGATCGATATAGGCCATGTCGTATATATTAATTGGTGTTAATCTACCGTTTAATTTGCTAGCTAGCTGCTATATATAGATCGAGCATGTTTTTATTAGATCGGGTTATAGCTAGCTAGTATAGTTTAGGGTTATGTGTTTTAATGAACTAGGGTTTGATTAGCTAGGGGTTAGTTATATATATGGTTTAGGGTTAATGCATGGCACATTTAATTTAACTAGAGGACCGCGAGCTAGGCACCCCTGGCCTGCTTGATGCACAATTAAGTGTCGTTGGCCTATATATAGGGTTTAATTAGGGTTTAGGGTTAGCTAGGGTTTAGGGTTTAGGGTTTAGTGTTTAGGGTGTTTAGCTAGGGTCTAGGGTTTAGTTTAGGGTGTTTAGGGTCTAGGGTTTAGGGTTTAATTAGTGTTTAGGGTGTTTAGGGTTTAGGGTTTAGGGTTTAGTGTTTACGGTGTTTAGGGTCTAGGGTTTAGGGTTTAGTGTTTAGGGTGTTTAGGGTCTAGGGTTTAGTGTTTAGGGTGTTTAGGGTTTAGGGGAGTTTTAGGGTTGTTTAAGGTTTAGGGATCATCGATCGAGTGCGCACACTAATTATATATATATTATGAGGAAACTTAATCAAATGTGTTTTCATTCGAGAGAACTTGTCAAAATTCAAGTTAATTAATTTATCATCGATAATTATATAATTAATTAATGAATCTCAGGGAGATGTTATACAACATATGATCGATATAGGCCATGTCGTATATATTAATTGGTGTTAATCTACCGTTTAATTTGCTAGCTAGCTGCTATATATATAGATCGAGCATGTTTTTATTAGATCGGGTTATATATAGCTAGCTAGTACAGTTTAGGGTTATGTGTTTTAATTAAGTAGGGTTGATTAGCTAGGGTTAGTTATTACATATATATGGTTTAGGGTTAATGCATGGCACATTTAATTTAATTAGAGGACCGCGAGGCACCCCCTGGCCTGCTCGATGCACAATTAAGTGTCGTTGGCCTATACATAGGGTTTAATTAGGGTTTAGGGTTAGCTAGGGTTTAGGGTTAGGGTTAGGGTTAGGTTAGGGTTTAGGGTCTAGGGTTTAGGGTTTAGGGTTAGCTAGGGTTTAGGGTTAGGGTTAGGGTTAGGGTTAGGGTTAGGGTTAGGGTTTAGGGTCTAGGGTTTAGGGTTTAGTGTTTAGGGTGTTTAGGGTTTAGGGATTAGGGATTATTAGGGATTAGGGATTTAAGGTTTTAGGGGTTGTTAAGTTTAAGGTTTAGGGATCATCGATCGAGTGCGCACACACATTATTAGAGGCACCCGCGCCTTTACGCATAAAGTGCATGCGTATATATGTGTGTTTTTTGGGCCACCAACGATATATAGATGATCGAGAGAGAGAGAGAGATCGAGACTGAAATCCCCAAGAATATATATGTTCAAATATACATTAAAATATATGCACGAATGCATTGTAGGCCATGCATGCACACTAATTATATATATATTATGAGGCAACTTAATCAAATGTGTTTTCATTCGAGAGAACTTGTCAAAATTCAAGTTAATTAATTTATCACGATAATTATATAATTAATTAATGAATCTCAGGGATATGTTATACAACATGATCGATATAGGCCATGTATATTTTAATTGGTGTTAATCTACGGTTTGCTAGCTAGCTGCTACATATAGAGCATGTTTTTTATTAGATCGGGTTATAGCTAGCTAGTATAGTTTAGGGTTATGTGTTTTAATTAAGTAGGGTTGATTAGCTAGCTAGGGTTAGTTACATATATATGGTTTAGGGTTAATGCATGGCACATTTAATTTAATTAGAGGACCGCGAGGCACCCCCTGGTCTGCTCGATGCACGTACAATTAAGTGTCGTTGGCCTATACATAGGGTTTAATTAGGGTTTTAGGGGTAAGCTAGGGTTTAGGGTTAATTAGGGTTAGGGTTTAGGGTCTAGGGTTTAGGGTCTAGGGTTTAGGGTTTAGGGTTAGCTAGGGTTTAGGGTTAGGGTTAGGGTTTAGGGTTTAGGGTTTAGTGTTTAGGGTGTTTAGGGTTTAGGGATTAGCTAGGGATTATTAGGGATTAGGGATTTAAGGTTTTAGGGGTTGTTTAAGGTTTAGGGATCATCGATCGAGTGCGCACACACATTATTAGAGGCACCCGCGCGCGCCTTTACGCATAAAGTGCATGCGTATATATGTGTGTTTTTTGGGCCACCAACGATATATAGATGATCGAGAGAGAGATTGAAATCCCCAAGAATATGTTCAAATATACATTAAAATATATGCATGAATGCATTGTAGGCTATGCATGCACACTAATTATATATATATTATGAGGCAACTTAATCAAATGTGTTTTCATTCGAGAGAGCTTGTCAAAATTCAAGTTAATTAATTTATCACGATAATTACATAATTAATTAATGAATCTCAGGGATATGTTATACAAAATGATCGATATAGGCCATGTATATTTTAATTGGTGTTAATCTACGGTTTGCTAGCTAGCTGCTATATATAGAGCATGTTTTTATTAGATCGGGTTATAGCTAGCTAGTATAGTTTAGGGTTATGTGTTTTAATTAAGTAGGGTTGATTAGGTAGGGTTAGTTACATATATATGGTTTAGGGTTAATGCATGGCACATTTAATTTAATTAGAGGACCGCGAGGCACCCCTGGCCTGCTCGATGCACAATTAAAGTGTCATTGGCCTATACATAGGGTTTAATTAGGGTTTAGGGTTAGCTAGGGTTTAGGGTTAGGGTTAGGGTTAGGGTTTAGGGTCTAGGGTTTAGGGTTTAGTGTTTAGGGTGTTTAGGTTTAGGGATTAGGGATTAGAGATTTAAGGTTTTAGGGTTGTTTAAGGTTTAGGGATCATCGATCGAGTGCGCACACACATTATTAGAGGCACCCGCGCCTTTACGCATAAATTGCATGCATATATATGTGTGTTTTTTTGGCCACCAACGATATATAGATGATCGAGAGAGAGAGAGATTGAAATCCCCAAGAATATGTTCAAATATACATTAAAATATATGCACGAATGCATGGTAGGCCATGCATGCACACTAATTATATATATATTATGAGGCAACTTAATCAAATGTGTTTTCATTCGAGAGAACTTGTCAAAATTAGAGTTAATTAATTTATCACGATAATTATATAATTAATTAATGAATCTCAGGGATATGTTATACAACATGATCGATATAGGCCATGTATATATTAATTGGTGTTAATCTAAGGTTTGCTAGCTAGCTGCTATATATAGAGCATGTTTTTATTAGATCGGGTTATAGCTAGTATACTTTAGGGTTATGTGTTTTCATTAAGTAGGGTTGATTAGCTATGGTTAGTTACATATATATGGTTTAGGGTTAATGCATGGCACATTTAATTTAATTAGAGGACCGCGAGGCACCCCTGGCCTGCTTGATGCACAATTAAGTGTCGTTGGCCTATATATAGGGTTTAATTAGGGTTTAGGGTTAGGGTTAGGGTTTAGGGTATAGGGTTTAGTGTTTAGGGTGTTTAGGGTTTAGGGATTAGGGATTAGGGTTTCGTGGTTGTATAAGGTTTAGGGATCATCGATCGAGTGCGCACACACATTATTAGAGGCACCCGCGCCTATGCGCATAAAGTGCATGCGTATAGTTTAGGGTTATTTGTTTTAATTAAGTTGGGTTTGATCAGCTAGGATTAGTTACATATATATGGTTTAGGGTTAATGCATGGCACATTACATATAGTTTAAATCTCAAGAATGTTTATACATGATAGGCCATATGTGCAAAGGATTTTTTTTCCCTGTGAACTTGTCAAAATTCAAGTTTATCAGTGCCAATGGAAACTAGTCCAAAAAATTACATAGAGGACCAAAAGTACTAGACAATAACTAATAGAACCTGCAACTTTACAAAAAGGACCCCAAAACATATAGAAGAAAATCAATCGAGTCCTTCTCGACCGCACATCGATCTCTGCTCCGCATCCTTTCCAAAGCAACTCCGTCGCCGGGACGCACCACTTGGGACGGTGTCGCCGGTAGTCGCCAGGACGAAGGAGAAGAAGGGCCTCAAAGAACGGCATATTGGCTCTGAGAAGGGCCGCTGAAAGGCCAAGATGTGCACGGGCAAGACGGATGACGCCGTCGTATGCCCCGAGCTTGTGAACTTTAGCAGCTTGACTTCCCCATTGACCAGATCTGAAACACTGACCAAAGCAAGACTCACCGTTAGCGCCATCACATTGATGGCACCAGATCGGGGTTTGGCCGGCAAGATCCGCCAGATTCACCATAGGCCAGATCTGAAGCCGATGACGAGATCCCCGACTCCATTGCGCCATTCTGCTCATGGGAAACACTGGATCTAAGCTTACAACAACACTAACTCCCTCGGATCCAAATTAGCTGACTCAACTTTGCTTATCTAAATATGGATGTATCCACACATGTTTTTACTCTAGATACATACACGTCTAAGGAAAGTTGAATCAATTAATTTAGTTCGGAGGGTGTACAATATACAGAGAGAAGTCGGCCTCGTCTCCGGCCGGCGAGGCCACCGGAGAGAAGGGGGAGAGGAGCCGGGGGAGTGGGAGAGACTCGAGAGAGAAAGAGAAGAGGAAGAAATGAGAGCTCCCTGGGGAAGAACATTATTTTTGTCGTTCTGCTCGTAGCTTGAAACTGAAAATTTCGGCCGCGCGCCAAATCATGCCGCCGCATCCATTCGAAAATCCCGTGACCAGTTTTACCCTTTTAACCCTGGTCCGGAAGCTACAACCCACCGACCATGGAGGGCTCATTCGGTAACAATGAAATATCTTGCCTAGATCCCGAACCCTCCCCACAGGCCCACACCCACCCACCAACCATTCGCCCCATTAGCTCAAAAATACTCTCACACGCCAAAGCTCTGACTCTCTACAGTACTAGATCTGCTTCGCCGCCGGCATACTCCTCCACGGCGTAGCCTTGATCGTGTTGGCTGTCCACCCACCTGATCCGCTCCCCCGCCGCCCTCGTCACCGACGGATCTGCTTCACCGCCGACCTCGCCACCGACGGATCTGCTTCACCGCCGACCTCGCCACCGACGGATCTGCTTCACCGCCGACATCGCCACCGATGGATCTGCTTCACCGCCGACCTCGCCACCGACTACCTCGGCGCAGCGGCTGTATCAACTTCACCGAATCCCTTGCCAGCCAACCAGATCTGCTTCACTAACGCCCGCTTCTACTGAAACAGGGTCGATTCATCGTCTCCCACGTTCGCCGCCGCTGGAATGCAAGTTGCCGCCCCCGTCCACCCCGCCGCAGCTTGGTTAGTACGCTGGCCCGTTAGATCGCGGTGTTTCTTTAGCCATGTTTTGTGTAGTTATTTGCAGATCTCATATGCCGTTAACTTTCTTGATGTGTTGCTTCGCATGAAGTTTGTTTAAATATTGTACAGTACAAAAGCATTATCCGGTCGCTACCATCCTGTTCATTCTACTGACACCTGTGTGCATCCACATATTTATAGCCTTATACCCATTCATTTGCTGCCTACTGTTTTTGTACTGCATGCTATTGTCGCACTGCTTTTATAGTCATGCTATGGGCATTTCCAATCTGCTTGTTCTTATACCACGTCATTAGCTCACCGCTAGCTGCTAGCTATTTTCTCGTGTCTGCTATTCTCACACTGCTTTTATAATCATGCTATGTGCATTTCCAATCTGCTTGCTCTTATACCTCATCTTTAGCTTATATAGTTATTGCTGCGTGCATGTCTGGTCTTTGTATTATCGTAGACTGACTTGTCAATGTTATTTTTCCTAGGGATTGATCATGCGAACCACTTATTAGAACATCCAACATTAACACGGGACGCTAGGGAAGGTTGGAATCTGAGTTCTTGGTTGGTAATTTTGGCAGCTTTACTTCCGTTATTATCTATAACCTATATGCATTGTTCCTTATGCAAGAGATTAACACTTGGAACCCCGCCATAGCAATGCCATTCATGCTTTACTATGTTTCGCCTATTTGATATGCTTGTCTTGGAGAAAGCTGCGAAGGTGATTTGAACCTAACATTTGGTCATTCTTAATGCCAGTTTACTTTATGTGGAAAACCTTGGCATTACCCTACTCTAAATCAATGTCTGAAATTCGTATCTCATGCAAAGCAACATCTAGTTGGTTTTAATCGATATCTGGTAAATATTGGCTTATTCAATTGTCAGCTCAAGTTTTTTGTTATTTGAAACCAGCTGACTTGGTCTTAAATGTGATATCTAAACACAGATTAAGGACAATGGAGCAGGAGGATTAGCATTTCACTTGATGGCTGAACCTAAAATGACAGGCATGTTGACCACGACTAGTGCACGCAAGAGAAGGACCTGCAATGAGCCGATGTGCTTAGTACATGCATCTTATCTTATCTTGTGCTTATTTCTCGCTACATGTCGTTATCTGATCTCTACATTGCGTAATACATGTTTGAATAGTTAATTGTTGTAACTATGTTTGCAATGTTACTGAATGCGCTTTAATGAAGCAGTCATCATTAGAAGATAGTCGCCAAAAAAGGATCTGTAGCGACCTGTGCAACATTATGATGTAAGTTTGTGCGTAGTACAAGTTCCATACATTATCTTATTTATGCACCTTGTTGTGGTCTTATATCTACAGTGCTTAATCACTGTTTGCGTAGTTCATCGTTTAACTCTTTTTGCATTATTATCGAATGCGCTTGTGATGAAGCAATCTTCATTAGAAGTGAGGCCCACAAAAAGTTCGATATTTCTTCGATGCATCTTCTCATAGCCGTCAACCTAGACCATTGCTTTCATCAAACAAGAATATCTCAAGGTCAGTACTTTATAAAAGACATGGTATTGCTGCTTTAAGATCTCAGAGCTGATATGTTGACAAAGAGTACACAAGATTCAATCAAGGCGATTGCCAAATGTCAACGTGTTATTGATGATGCTAATAGAAGTCCTCGGTGATTCTATGTAATTTTTTTGTTTGGGCACATTAATTGCCTTGTAATTTTCCTACTGTTTATTTGTGTATGTAATTGTGTGTATCATTGATATCAGATTTTAGGCTCATGAAATGTAATGCAAGTTGACTAGTCAAACAAGTAGGGCACTACAACAGATTGGGCCGGCCCACTTACGATAGTGTGGGACCCACTTTCATTTTGGGCCAGCCCACTTCTTTAGTAGGTCGGCCGGTTACACGATAGTGGGATCCACATGCTTATTGGGCCGGCCCACTATCTTGTTGGGCCAGCCTATTTGCTATATGGTGGACCCACATGGTAAATGGGCCGGCCCTTTAACAGAAGGTGGGACCCACTGTGTTTTTGGCCCGGCCCACTATCTTGTTTGGGCCGCCCACTTGCTATATGGTGGACCCCACATACTAAATGGGCCGGCCTTTTAACTGGAAAGTGGGACCCATCTGTGTTTTTGGCCCGCCCACTATCTTGTTGGGCCGGCCCACTTGCTATATGGTGGACCCCACATACTAAATGGGCCGGCCTTTTAACAGGAAGGTGGGACCCACCTGTGCTTTTGGCCCGGCCCACTATCTTGTTGGGCCGGCCCACTTCCTATATGGTGGACCCCACACACCAAATGGGCCGGCCTTTAACAGAAAGTGGGACCCACCGTGTTTTTGGCCCGGCCCACTATCTTGTTGGGCCGCCCACTTGCTATATGGTGGACCCCACATACTAAATGGGCTGACCCTTTAACTGGAAAGTGGGACCCACCTGTGTTTTTGGCCCGGCCCACTTGCTATATGGTGGACCCCACACACTAAATGGGCCGGCCCTTTAACAGGAAAGTGGGACCCACCTGTGTTTTGGCCCGGCCCACTTGCTTCTTGGGCTGGCCCAGTTGCTGTAAGGTGGACCCCACATGTTAAATGGGCCGGCCCATTTAAGTTTTGACCAGTCAACCTTAGAGGTTAGGCCCGGCCCACGTAACTAATGGACCAGCCCAGCTATATAGTTGACCGGTCAAACTATGTCAGCTGGCCCGGCCCGCTTAAGACGTGGCAGGCCTCGTGTGGGCCTACCATCTACCACGGGGTTTCAGCCGGTTAACGCAGCTTAATCGCGCTAACGGCGTCGCCACGTGTCGCTTGCATGACGTCAGCAGTCAACGGGCTCCCGGAAACACTTGGGCAACGGTCCGATTTTCCGTGGCGGAAGGGCGCCCAAGCGCGACGGACCGAAAAAATCGTCGTAGGACTTTGCCTGACGCAGTTTCCACAACAGAACCCATATCGTCGGGTTAGGCCCATAGGCGACGAAAAATACCCCTTAGCGGACGATTTTGAGACGTTGTCTATCAGAACTTTTCTTGTAGTGTTTGCAAGCTGGAAAGGATTCCAACACGGGCGAGAGCTTTTGAAAATAATGCCATTTGGCATGTAGGAAATGGGAAAAATCTGTATGTGTCCACTTATGGGCGGGGTTTCTGATCGGGAAGGAATCAAGTGGAACTACTGCCTGAACTTGAGTCGAAGATGAAAAAGAGAGGAGGTGTGTGGATGTGAGGAACACATATTGGTACAGGTCCCCGTTGTACACGTTTGAATACACGGTGAAGATGAGACTCTTGCGGCCTTGAGGTCATCGCCACGAACGATGACACAAAGCCATTTATTGTCGCGCGGATCCACAAGGAGAATGATGTTGTGGTAAGAAGCAAGGAATTGAGGTGGTAGGAGATCGGCCTTAGCGTAGCCACATTTACGAGCTCACTGGTGTCTAGAGGGGAGAAGCTAATGAAGGGGTTGTAGAAGATTTCCGCTTTGATAATTAGAGGCGGAATGTGTGGGAGGATGGTTGAACCGGAGGCCACAAGGAAGCGTCAACATGGTCGGTAGGTCGAGGTCGAGGTGAAAGTGGAGAGGGAGCGGACACATGGTACAAACACTACAGGAACGGCGCCGTACGCCGACGGCCGGCTGCCCTCGGCGTAGCCACGCCTGGCCCTCGGCGTAGGCTACGCCGACGGCAGCCCTCGGCGTCTGTCCTCGGCGTCTAGGTCCCTCGGCATAGACCGGCGTGCCGTCGGCGTAGAGGTAGCCCTCAGCATATGCGTCGTACACCGACGGCCGGCGAGCCCCTCGGCGTACACGCCCTCGGCGTATTATCAACGGCGGTCCGTCGCCGTTAACGGCGGGCAGCATACGCCGACGGCAATGCCCTTGGCATAGAGGAGGTTTCCTGCGACGGCAGAGGCGACATGGCGCGGCCTGGCGCGGCGACGTGGCGCGGCCTGGCGCGGCGACGTGGCGCGAGCTGGTGCAACCAGCTGAGCGTCTACGCCGAGGGCAACCCCCTCGGCATAGGGCAGCTCCTCCTGGCGACGAGCGGGCCACGTGGCGCGCGCTGGTGCGGCGGTATACGCCGAGGGCAACCCCCTCGGCATAGGCTCGACCATATGGTCATGCCAGGGGCCTATGCCGACGGCATAGCCCTCGGCGTATGCCTGCCATTTTTTTTTCAATTTTAATTGTGTTCTGATTCATGTAAATTGAGTTCAGCATGTCCAATATATCGAAATACATGCAAATTCATCCAAATTCACCATAATTCACATAAATAGCATGAAATCCACATAGTAGCATACATGGTGCATGTAATAGCATACAAGAGGAGAGTGCCATGTCATCCAATACATAGTAGTAGGTAGCACATGATGGCAAGCAAGAAGCCCGATGCCGACTAGCATGTAAAGCCGCTGGATTCTTTTTATGAATGGGAGATATCGAAGAATCGACTTTGCGGTGCTTGACTGCCTCACCTGACCATCCTTTCCCGTTACCTCTTCATACCTAGACTGCTTACAGATGGGACAGTACTTCTCCTCCGCATACTGTCTCCAAAATAGAACGCACCCTTTCAGACAACAATCTATCTTTTGATAATCCATGTTGAGGTCCTTCATCATTCTCCTCGTCGCGTGCAGGCTTTGAGGCAGACAATAATCTTTGGGCAACATGTTACCAGTTGTTTTCAGACTTGCTTCAAAGCCCTCACGGGTGGTGTTGTACCGGGTCTTGTCGGCTAGACATTGGGAGATGGCATCGAGCTGAGAAATCGCGGCGCCCTCGTACAGAGGCTTCTTAGCCGCGGCAATCATACCATAGAAGGCCTTCGCGGTTGGCTCTGGTTCCTCCGGTTCTGGCGGCGCCTCCGGTTCTGGAGGTGGCGAATCCGGGACATCGGCATGGACGAGATCATCTAGAAAGTCTCTAATTCCATCGTACTCATTGCCACTGAGCCGCTGCCGCATCACCTCACCTCTGTCACGTTCGCGCTCATCAAAGTCGACTTCTGGGACGTACCCATGCATATACCCATATTGCAGAAGGTGTTTATACATTTCATCCTTTCCACGACGGAGACGCTTCACGCAACGAACACAAGGGCAAAGTGGTCGAACCAGCCCCTTTGTACCACGCGCTAACTCATTCACTAGAAAATGGGTCTTCCTTGTCCACTCAGCTGTTTTCTCTGTCGCACTAACACGCTCATTGTACATCCATACATTATCAGCCATCCTCTACTTTATTGGGAGTCAAACCACATACATAGCATTTATATCAAATAGGAAATTAAATGCATCAAATTTTTATTTATTTTACCGGGCGAAACGCATGCATCAACCTACATCTCTACTAGGTGGGCTCCTAGCAGCCGCCGGATCCGTAGTTGGCTACGTTCTCCATGCTCTACCCCGGTCCAAGTCAGAATTTCGGCAGCACCTCCCAGCTGCTCTCCCGATACACGTCTCGGCAAAAAGCCGAGAGGATGTGCATCCGGAGAACAACGGGGAGGCGCCGCCGAAATCCTGACTCGAACCGGAGTAGAACATGGAAAACGTAGACAACTACGCATCCGCCAACTGTCCCGTAAATGCCGCAAGCGTTACGGTTCAAAATATGCGGACCACTAATGCATATTTATCCGCGTAACGCTCGCGGACGGGAAGTGACACCTAGGTTACGCAACTGGACTTGGAAAATGAATCTAGTGACATAAGAAAATGCGGAGAAGGGGAGGCGATGTTTTAGCTCACCATCGGCGGACGGAGAGAATCACATACACGATGACAAGGCGGTCACGACGGGGCGGTCACGACGGAGCGGTCACGACGGGGCGGTCACGAGGTCGGCGGTCATGACGGCACCTATTTCCATTCAATAAAAAACAAATTATTTCACATTTCACATTTTCTATTTGTATTTCTATTTCTATTTCACATTTTCTATTTCACATTTTCTATTTCACATTTTCACATTTTCTATTTGTATTTCTATTTCACATTTTCTATTTCACACTTTCACATTTGCTATTTCACATTTTCTATTTTCACATTTCACAAATTATTTCACATTTCACATTTTATATTTCTATTTCTAAAAGTATACAATCTTAGAAACAAAAGTTACAAAAAAAAACTTACAGAGATGGGGCGCAGGGGCCGGCGGGGTCGAGGCAGAGGCGGGGTCGCAGCGACAAGGAGGCAGGGGCGGCGGCGGCGCGAGCAAGGAGGTAGCAGGGGCGGCCGGCGAAGCTAGCAGGGGCGGCCAGCGAAGCTAGGGGAGGCTGGGCGCGGCGGCGCGAGCAGGGAGGTAGCAGCGGCGGCGCGGGGGTAGTAGGCGGCGGCGCGGAGAGGTAGCAAATGCAGCGCGGGAGGTAGCAGGCGGCGGCGAGCAGGGGGCGGCGCGAGTAGGGGGCGGCGGGGGAAGGCTAGCAGGCGGCGGCGCGGGGGAAGCTACAGGCGGGGGAGCTCGGGCGCGTGGGGGGAGGGAGATGGGGAAAAAAGGGGTGCGGCTCGGGCGCGTGGTCCGGCTCGACCCGACCTTGTCCGCATCCCAAACCCTAACCCCTATGCCGAGGGCCAGGCTATGCCGACGGCAGCCCTCGGCATAGACCACTTTTTTTCTTTTTCAATTTATTTTTTATTTAAATTTTCTTAATGTCAATTATGAAAATAAAATATATTAATATAGGTCCATATAAATTTGTTTTAATCTTCTACATTCCCAAGCTATGCGCATAAAAAATATTACCATCTTAACTTAATATTTCCTCCGGTAGACGAAACCCTAATCCGGTAGCCCCGCAGATCTACCCCTTTGACCGACCTCCGATGACAGCTGACCCATGGACTTTTCTCTTCCGTTGTGTTGTGTTAGGTCATTGGAACATGTAGTATCAATAATTACCCCTATCTTACATCAATATTCCCTCCGGTAGATGAAACCCTAATCTGGGAGCCCCGCAGATCTACCCCTTTGACTGCATCCCATCGGGGGTTCCCCGGTGGGCATATGCCTCCATTTGAGTTTGGTTAGGTCATAGGTACATGTGGAAACAAGGATCATCCCATATGATCTCAAGTTTCTCTCCGGTTCAACTCCGAGGGAGTTCCCCCCTATACATGCAGAATCTGCCTAAGTGTAGGAACCCCCTGTCCGAGAAGACGGGCACACCTGGGGGGGTAGCCTTGGATATAAAACCATCTCAAATCACTTTTGTGCATTCCATGTGGACACACACAAGTTTTGGGGCCATTCCCTACATTCGATGCTCGATTTCCGATGAAACCCTAGTTCTGTTGACCGCGCGGTCTACCCCATCGACTGCATCCCATCGGGGGTCCCCCGGTGGGAATATGCCTCCATTTGAGCTTGGTTAGGTCATAGGTACATGTGGAAACAAGGATCATCCCATATGATCTCAAGTTTCTCTCCGGTTCAACTCCGAGGGAGTTCCCCCCTATACATGCAGAATCTGCCTAAGTGTAGGAACCCCCTGTCCGAGAAGACGGACACACCTGGAGGGTAGCCTTGGATATAAAACCATCTCAAATCACTTTTTTGCATTCCATGTGGACACACACAAGTTTTGGGGCCATTCCCTACATCTGATGCTCGATTTCCGATGAAACCCTAGTTCTGTTGACCGCGCGGTCTACCCCTTTGACTGCATCCCATCGGGGGTCCCCCGGTGGGCATATGCCTCCATTTGAGCTTGGTTAGGTCATAGGTACATGTGGAAACAAGGATCATCCCATATGATCTCAAGTTTCTCTCCGGTTCACGTACGAGGGAGTTCCCCCCTATACATGCAGAATCTGCCTAAGTGTAGGAACCCCCTGTCCGAGAAGACGGACACAATGGGGGGTAGCCTTGGATATAAAACCATCTCAAATCACTTTTGTGCATTCCATGTGGACACACACAAGTTTTGGGGCCATTCCCTACATCCGATGCTCGATTTCCGATGAAACCCTAGTTCTGTTGACCGCGCGGTCTACCCCTTTGACTGCATCCCATCGGGGGTCCCCCGGTGGGCATATGCCTCCATTTGAGCTTGGTTAGGTCATAGGTGCATGTGGAAACAAGGATCATCCCATATGATCTCAAGTTTCTCTCCGGTTCAACTCCGAGGGAGTTCCCCCCTATACATGCAGGATTTGCCTAAGTGTAGGAACCCCCTGTCCGAGAAGACGGACACACCTGGGGGGGTAGCCTTGGATATAAAACCATCTCAAATCACTTTTGTGCATTCCATATGGACACACACAAGTTTTGGGGCCATTCCCTACATCTGATGCTCGATTTCCGATGAAACCCTAGTTCTATTGACCGCGCGGTCTACCCCTTTGACTGCATCCCATCGGGGGTCCCCCGGTGGGCATATGCCTCCATTTGAGCTTGGTTAGGTCATAGGTACATGTGGAAACAAGGATCATCCCATATGATCTCAAGTTTCTCTCCGGTTCAACTCCGAGGGAGTTCCCCCCTATACATGCAGAATCTGCCTAAGTGTAGGAACCCCCTGTCCGAGAAGACGGACACACCTGGGGGGGTAGCCTTGGATATAAAACCATCTCAAATAACTTTTGTGCATTTCATGTGGACACACACAAGTTTTGGGGCCATTCCCTACATCCGATGCTCGATTTTCGATGAAACCCTAGTTTTGTTGACCGCGCGGTCTACCCCTTTGACTGCATCCCATCGGGGGTCCCCCGGTGGGAATATGCCTCCATTTGAGCTTGGTTAGGTCATAGGTGCATGTGGAAACAAAGATCATCCCATATGATCTCAAGTTTCTCTCCGGTTCAACTCCGAGGGAGTTCCCCCCTATACATGCAGAATCTGCCTAAGTGTAGGAACCCCCTGTCCGAGAAGATGGACACACCTGGGGGGGTAGCCTCGGATATAAAACCATCTCAAATCACTTTTGTGCATTCCATGTGGACACAAACAAGTTTTGGGGCCATTCCCTACATCTGATGCTCGATTTCCGATGAAACCCTAGTTCTGTTGACCGCGCGGTCTACCCCTTTGACTGCATCCCATCGGGGGTCCCCCGGTGGGCATATGCCTCCATTTGAGCTTGGTTAGGTCATAGGTACATGTGGAAACAAGGATCATCCCATATGATCTCAAGTTTCTCTCCGGTTCAACTCCGAGGGAGTTCCCCCCTATACATGCAGAATCTGCCTAAGTGTAGGAACCCCCTGTCCGAGAAGACGGACACACCTGGGGGGTAGCCTTGGATATAAAACCATCTCAAATCACTTTTGTGCATTCCATGTGGACACACGCAAGTTTTGGGGCCATTCCCTACATCTGATGCTCGATTTCCGATGAAACCCTAGTTTTGTTGAACGCGCGGTCTACCCCTTTGACTGCATCCCATCGGGGGTCCCCCGGTGGGCAGATGCCTCCATTTGAGCTTGGTTAGGTCATAGGTACATGTGGAAACAAGGATCATCCCATATGATCTCAAGTTTCTCTCCGGTTCAACTCCGAGGGAGTTCCCCCCTATACATGCAGAATCTGCCTAAGTGTAGGAACCCCCTGTCCGAGAAGACGGGCACACCTGGGGGGTAGCCTTGAATATAAAACCATATCAAATCACTTTTGTGAATTCCATGTGGACACACACAAGTTTTGGGGCCATTCCCTACATCCGATGCTCGATTTCCGATGAAACCCTAGTTCTGTTGACCGCGCGGTCTACCCCTTTGACGGGATCCCATCGGGGGTCCCCCGGTGGGCATATGCCTCCATTTGAGCTTGGTTAGGTCATAGGTACATGTGGAAACAAAGATCATCCCATATGATCTCAAGTTTCTCTCCGGTTCACGTACGAGGGAGTTCCCCCCTATACATGCAGAATCTGCCTAAGTGTAGGAACCCCCTGTCCGAGAAGACGGACACACCTGGGGGGGTAGCCTTGGATATAAAACCATCTCAAATAACTTTTGTGCATTTCATGTGGACACACACAAGTTTTGGGGCCATTCCCTACATCCGATGCTCAATTTCCGATGAAACCCTAGTTTTGTTGACCGCGCGGTCTACCCCTTTGACTGCATCCCATCGGGGGTCCCCCGGTGGGAATATGCCTCCATTTGAGCTTGGTTAGGTCATAGGTGCATGTGGAAACAAGGATCATCCCATATGATCTCAAGTTTCTCTCCGGTTCAACTCCGAGGGAGTTCCCCCCTATACATGCAGAATCTGCCTAAGTGTAGGAACCCCCTGTCCGAGAAGACGGACACACCTGGGGGGTAGCCTTGGATATAAAACCATCTCAAATCACTTTTGTGCATTCCATGTGGACACACACAAGTTTTGGGGCCATTCCCTACATCCGATGCTCGATTTCCGATGAAACCCTAGTTCTGTTGACCGCGCGGTCTACCCCTTTGACTGCATCCCATCGGGGGTCCCCTGGTGGGCATATGCCTCCATTTGAGCTTGGTTAGGTCATAGGTACATGTGGAAACAAGTATCATCCCATATGATATCAAGTTTATCTCCGGTTCACGTACGAGGGAGTTCCCCCATATACATGCAGAATCTGCCTAAGTGTAGGAACCCCATGTCCGAGAAGACGAACACACCTGGGGGGGTAGCCTTGGATATAAAACCATCTCAAATCACTTTTGTGCATTCCATGTGGACACGCACAAGTTTTGGGGCAATTCCCTAGATCCGATGCTCGATTTCCGATGAAACCCTAGTTCTGTTGACCGCGCGGTCTACCCCTTTGACTGCATCCCATCGGGGGTCCCCCGGTGGGCATATGCCTCCATTTGAGCTTGGTTAGGTCATAGGTACATGTGGAAACAAGGATCATCTCATATGATATCAAGTTTATCTCCGGTTCAACTTCGAGGGAGTTCCCCCCTATACATGCAGAATCTGCCTAAGTGTAGGAACCCCCTGTCCGAGAAGACGGACACAACTGGGGGGTAGCCTTGGATATAAAACCATCTCAAATCACTTTTGTGCATTCCATGTGGACACACACAAGTTTTGGGGCCATTCCCTAGATCCGATGCTCGATTTCCGATGAAACCCTAGTTCTGTTGACCGCACGGTCTACCCCTTTGACTGCATCCCATCGGGGGTCCCCCGGTGGGCATATGCCTCCATTTGAGCTTGGTTAGGTCATAGGTACATGTGGAAACTAGGATCATCCCATATGATATCAAGTTTATCTCCGGTTCACGTACGAGGGAGTTCCCCCCTATACATGCAGAATCTGCCTAAGTGTAGGAATCCCGCCCTTTTTCCCCCCCAGCCTTTCCCGCTGCTTCTCTCCCGCCCTTTTTTCCCGCCATGATTTCCCGCCAAGTTTTCCCGCCCACCCTTTCCCGCTCATTCTCTCCTGCCAAGTTTTCCCTCCCACCCTTTCCCGCCCATTTTCTCCCGCCAAGTTTTCCCGCCGTTTCAGCCCCTCGTCGGCCTATATATAGCCATGTCTTTGTAACATCCCAAAATTTTCAAAACAAAACAAATGAATTTCCCTTTTTCCAAATTTTGGAACTAATAAAAACTTTTATTCAATTAAGTTGATCCATAGCAATCTTGCTTAATTCTTGTGCTATTGCCATGGTTGCTTGTTATTAGTATTGGAAATGATCTTAAACCCTAAACCTCACCCCTCTTTCCATCACCCTAGTTAAAATAAAATAAAAAGAAATTTAATAAGAAAAAGGCATATGTGCCTATGGCTATTTTTATAAATCTTTACCCTAAGTTCCTCTACTTTGTTTAGAGGTTTGGAAAACCATTATACACCCTACCTAGTACTTATCAAACCTAATTCAAGTTGTTTCCAAAGAAAATAAAAAGAAACTAAAAATGCCATAGAGGCATATGAGAGTAATTTAGCAAATTTGTGAATTTGAGAAGCTTGACCCTAGGACTTGTTGTGAATGGTGGGATCACTCCTATATACCATTTCAACACTCAACAACATCATTTAGGTCAAGCCAAGTCAAATTAAAACTCAAATGCACCATATGCATAGAGGCATATGTGACACATAGCCATTTCACCAATTCTTGTCCTATGCACTCCTACCTTACCCAAATGATGTGAAACCTTCTCTAAAACTAACCTAATACTAAATGGACCCTAACCCATGCCCAAGTAAAGCAAGATGAACAATTTACAAGTTTAATGAAATTTGACACATCACCTCTTATGTGTTATGGCCATTTTTGCAAATCTTTGAACAAGACCTTTTGAAATGGTTTCAATGGTTTGAAAATGTTTCTAAACTAATAAGAATCACATTAGAGTCAAGAAAAGTCAAATCAAATGGAGAGAAATCAATTAGGGAGAAAATCCCCAAAATTCACTCACATACACTTAGCCAAAATTGCAAATCTTCAACCAAGGCCACCATTGCTTGATCTCTTGCCTGTAGAATGCTTAGATATGATAAACAAACACAATTGCATCAAGGAAACAAGAATCAAACCAATGCAAATCTCAAAACCTTCACACATATGATAATGGTCATATGTGCACTTTTTAACATCTTCCTCACATTACCCCTCTGGTTTAATATTTTCTTAAACTAAACTTGGTCAACTATTGCCATGTCATCCAAGACCATGTCAATGTCAACAACTTTCATGTTGACCACACCTGCTAGTTTTGACCAGGTTGACCAGTAGAGTTTTGACAAGTGAGGATGTTGAAACAAAGTGAAGATGAACCCAATTTTGGAACTTTGCAATTCAACTCCAAAAAGAACACCACCACCACCAATCTTTCACTTTAATTATATGATTGAGCTCCACCAAAAATAAATCCAAAATTTGACAAAAAGTTTCATGCGGCCAATTCATCAAACACCTTGCAGGCAGCATTTCAACTTTGGCAAACACTCTAATATCCTCTGGATTTTTGCCTCCACCACTTTAACCTTGTGATCATCAACATTCTGGTACCTCCTCTGCATCATCCCAGCCCACTTGCTTCGTTTAAAGTGGAGACATGATCATACTTTGGCCATGGCAAGTCCCATGTCGGCCACACATGCACTTGATCGACCTGAGCCCCTCCTCTCCCCTACACCATGTCTACTGCTTTCCCTGCACCACCCTAAACACGCTCGTACCAGCCCTAAGCAAAGAGACGCACGCTAGTGGCCAGAACGCGCGCGCCCAGCACCATGCCAGGATGTGCCAGGCACGCGGTGAGCGTGCACCGCGCGCGCCAGAGCGCCACACGACCCGTCGCCCTCGTCCTCCCCCTGCATGCCTACCTCTGCCTCGCGCATCGCCAACATCTCCTCTACGCCGTAGACATGCTCCAGAGCTTGCGCGTGCACCGTCGCCATCGCCATGATCGCAAGTCCGCCGCCCCGTACTGTCCTTGTCGCGGAAGCAAACTGAGCCATCCCGTCGTCTCCTGGACGCGCCAGCTATACCCAGAGACTCACCTAGACGTCGCCTACACGACGCGCATCATAGCCTGCCCCTTCGCTCCCTGGAACGACCTCGTCGTCGTCGACCTTCTGCTGCACCCACAGCACCCCTCCATCCGCTATAAATAGAGGAGATCCGAGCCTCGATTCTTCACACAAATTGCTCCCCTCTCATCCTTGCCCCTTCTCCACCCACCAATTTTACACGACCTCGCCGGAGAAGCTTCAATCGCCAGCTCGTTCCCGCCGGAGCCCGCAGATCATCTGCATCGCCTGGAACCGCCCCGAGCCTCGCCGCTGTACCAGGGGCCTCTACACCATCGACAACATCGCCTCGACCCTCTCCCTCGATCGCTGGCGGCCTAGGACGCTCCCCGACCCCCTACCTCCGTCGCCAGCACGCCCTCCTCTCGCCGGAGAAGAAGAAGCACCACAGTCGTCCGATCGCGTTCTGATCCGACGGTCGTCATCGCGTACCGTTTCGGTAAGGAAACAAGTTGCTGACATGTAGGCCCCACCCCTGACAGCCCACCAAGCACCGAACCGTTACTGGGCCACTTTCCCTATTTTTAAACCAATTCGGCCCACTAGATTTCCCGCCTAAGCCCAGTTAGCTTTAATTCAAATAATTTGTTTCAGCAAATTCTCAATACTGATCTGTGCCATATTTTGAGTAGTTTCAAATCTATAAGTCCAAATCTAGCAAATAAAAATGTTCCAGAAAGATTATGAAATTATCCAGCTAATCCCCCTAGTTTCAACCACATATCATGTGTAGTTTTTGAATAGCAAAAATAACAAAACAGATACTTTCCAGTATTCAAATAAATCCTAAAAATCAACCAATTTGAATTTTGAAGTGAATCCAATTGCAATAATTCACATTTCACCAACTCTAATTTATTATGTAAAAATATAGCATAGGTTCTGTACATGATCATGGGCTAGAAGCAAAATATTGGCTATGTAGTCAACACTAGCCCATTTAAACTATTTCAAATTTTAGGAATTTAAATCTATGAGGTATAGCACCTCATTTAAATCATTTTCACAAGCGATATGAAGTAATGTGATGACCTCTACTGCATAGGTTCATACTTGCTTACTTGTGATTTTTAAATCAAAATAGTATCTAAATGTACAAGGGTTATTTAAATCACATGAGATGATGAATCTCATTTAAATCATTGTTCTCAAATAATAAGTGTGAAGTGTTGACCTTGGTCAACATGAGATCATCCCTGGTTATTTGAGAAGATTAAATTTTAAGAAGATTCAATGAGAGGAAATTATTTCTCCAAACCAAAGAGAAACCCTAATTTCAATTTTCAGTGAGAGGAAATTATTCTCTTAATATTAAATAAGGAAACCCTAGCTTAATTTGTGAATAAATGTTAAGTAGTGATGCTAGATCAATTGTGTGAGCCATTAAGGCTAATTAAGAATACTTAAGTGTTGTATGGTGATTGTATCCTCGTATTCGTTTATAGACGCTAGTACCGGAGACTATCAAGAGGAAGAGGTATTCTACCAAGAAGAAGAGCAAGAACACTTTGATCACCTCACCAATCAAGGCAAGATAATACTCTTGTAAAGTGCAAAGCTCACCATGAGCAAGGCATCCCCCATTTATTTTATGTTCATGATCCTATTTCCCAGTTTTACTTTACAAGCTTTACTTACTTTTGTTTTATCAAAGTATTTCTTGATTTATGTTTCACTTGGTTAGTAGTGGATTAGTACAAAAGTATCAAGGTTAGCCTAGAAGCAAAGCAAATTACTTAGCACCCATCATACTTAGATGCTAGTGCTAAACCCTAAAAGTGACTACTCTAGTTGGGAACTGTGAAATGAAATGACTTTGAAAACCTTGGAATGATGAGTCATTCTATTGAAAGATTTTGAAGGTGAATATGACTTGTGAATGACTTGGTGAATTTTACAAAACTGATGGTTGGGTTCAGATGCGATACCATTCCAATTTTACAAGTACCCCCACAATACCTGAATCTGGGTAAGGCTTAGCTGGAAATTTATGTGTCTTAGTATGGGTTCCCTCTAAAACAAGCGTCATCAGGGTTATGCCGGAGGCTGCCTCTACAACAAAAGGAATGATGTGAAATGACGTGAAATGAGGTGAATGTCCGGCCCAAGCCCTGTGCAGTTCCCAGGCTGACTGTCTGTCTTCACTGGGAGGCCAAGCTCATGGGGAGAGGTGCCTATACTAGGGTATGTAAATGAAAGGTTAGGATTGGTAGTTCGCGTACTGCGTACGATAAATCAGGGCCAGTTACCCCTGACGAACTATTGCAATTGTTGTGGCAAAAGTGTACAACCTCTGCAGAGTTTAAACTATTCGAATAGCCGCGTCATGATCATGGACAGTTGGAAAGGCCATACTGTTCCGTCATCAGAAATTTTCTAAAAATATGAATGGTGAATTGTGACTTGAATTGAAAGGTGACTTTGATTTTGAATCACACCTGAGTTGTGGGAATGACACTAATGTTCCCACTTGAGTTAGGAAAATGAAGAGGTTTTGGTTTATTAAAGTGCTTATGAAATAAAATTGGCTTTATGCAAATGAAACTAGAGCTTAGAACCCCCTTACTATAGTTGATAGTATTTACCTTAGTATTAGTTTGCGAGTACTTTAAAGTACTCATGGCTGTGTCCCTGGCTATTCAAATGGCCAGACTATGAAGAGGAGTACCAGAACCCGGAAGAAGGACAGCAGGACGTCTACGACAACTAGGATCACTCCTGACGTCAACAGTTGCCTGTGGAATAGATGGACTACTACTACGCTACTTTCGCTTCCGCTACGTGTTATGTAATGGATCAATAGAACTTCTATTATTGTAATAAGACTGGATCATGTGATCCTTTATTTGTAAGACGATTATGTGTTGTAATGAATGATGTGTTGTGATATCAATCTATTATGTCTCGCAAAAACAATATTCCTGGGATTGCGAGGAATGGCATAATAGGCATCTGGACTTAAAATCCGGGTGTTGACAAGTTGGTATCAGAGCCATTGTTTGACCTTAGGAGACCCTAGTTAGAATGGACGTCTGTAAAACTTAGTTTCAAAACCAAAGAAGTAAATATTTGTGAAAAACTTATTCTCACTCTTACCCATAAGATCTTTTTCAAAATGAGGAATTCATGCTCTACTTTTTCTTTGTAGCACTATTCTAAAATTTTGCACACTGGAATACTTCTCTAATTTACTCCTCCTCTTTGTCATAGATGGAATACAAATGGGAGTGCTATCAGCTTGGTCATGAAGGAGAACTGAGGTTCGAAAAGGATTTGTAGCAACTAGTGGAATATCTAGGACACCCGTACCCCGAGTTCTTCGGAATACCCCTCAATAACCACTCCGGAAAACCCCCTCGGTGGGAAGTTACTGCAGACCTGAGAGGAAAGCTTGGAGCCCCAATATGGGAAACCATCTGGTTTTCTGTAACGGGAAGCACTTGGAAGGAAGGACTAGTCAGAGCTATGCAAGAAGCAATTTCCCGTCTGTGTGGACAAAATGAGATCAAGATCAAGAACACTCGCTTCATCTACTACCCAAGACATGACTCCATGGGAAGATCGATGACCATGCCACCACACCCGGAGATGAACCCCTATAGAGCACCTCAGGACTTCAGGCTGTACAAAACCCGCAGGGATTTGGACAACGCTCTCGCCTCTCACCAAGCACATCACCCGTGAAGACGAAGAATCCACCCCGAAGAGTAGCATCACCCCAGCACTTAAGTAGGTGTGAGTGGTATCAGGATCCCCTTGTATCGTAGAGCGATGAATGGTTCTTCAAACCAACGGTGTGTTAGCTTTGTAATATGTGATGCTTGGTATGAAGGAAAAAGTGTTGTTGGTTTTACCCCTGCAACACTACCCACATTTTTAAGTATGAACTTTTTAAACTTTACCAAAACAAAACCTAGAAATTTCCCTCTTATCTCATCATCTACCTCAATGTTCAGATTGCCCCATCAACCCGCAACGCCACCCAGGATGCCATGATGCAACTGTTTCAGACAATGAGGGCAAACCGAGAAGTCGAGAGAGCTGAACGCCAAGCCAACATCGCTGCGCTACAACAGATCGCTCAGAGCAACAACGGCCATGGAAACCACGACCACCCTGGGTCAAAGCTGAAGAATTTTCAGAACACCAACCCTCCGATGTTCAACAAAACTGAAGAGCCCCTTGATGCTGATGACTGGCTCCAGACGATGGAGAACAACCTCGAAGTTGCGGGAGTTGAACCCGCAGAAAAAGTACTGTTCGCCACCCACTACCTGTCAGGACCTGCCAGAGCCTGGTGGACAAGTGCCCGTGCAATGAATGCGGGACAGATGATGACCTAGGAAGACTTCAAGCTGAAGTTTAGCAAGTACCATGTGCCCCAAGGACTGATCAAGAAGATGAGAGACGAGTTCCGGGAACTCAAACAAGGAAGGATGTCCGTGGTGGAATACCGTGACAGGTTTCTCACTCTGTCAAGGTACGCCCGGGATGAGACCGACACCAACGAGAAGAGGAAGGAAAGATTTTTGAATGGACTGCATGACGAGATGCAAACTGTGTTAGTGAACATTACGTTCGCTGACTTGGAAGCCCTCGTGGACTCAGCCATACAGATGGAAGGAAAGCTGCATCAGGCCAATGAGAACCGCAAGCGAAGGATGATGAACCAGAGTGGACCCCACCATAACCAGAAGTACCGCAACAACTCCTCCGGAGGATTCACCCCAAGAAGCAACAAGCCAACTGCTCAGAGTTATCGCCCCAACTACCCCAATAATAACGGAGGACCCCCGAAGACCGGAGGCAACAGCAACAACAGTCACAACAACAACAACCACCACAACAGCAACAGCAACAATGGGAACAACAACAACACCAACACTGCCCCGAGAACTGGAAGCAATGCCATCCCCATCACCCCGAAGGACAAGTCAACGGTGAACTGCTATGAATGTGGAGTTGTGGGTCACTACTCCAACGAGTGCCCAAGAAGCTTGCCAAGATTGCCGCCAATACCGCTGCCCCTGCTCAGCAACAGCGTCGCTTCACAGGTAGAAGGAACCAGAACAACAACAACGGCCGCCTCTACCACATGAATGCCACTGAAGCTCAGGAAGCACCCCAGACCATGCCAAGTATGTCTTCCTGTTAATCAAAATACTCAATCTCTCTTAGGAACCTAACTTTTCTTAAAATCTCGGGACGAGATTTGTTTAAGGGGGAAGGGTTTGTAACATCCCAAAATTTTCAAAACAAAACAAATGAATTTCCCTTTTTCCAAATTTTGGAACTAATAAAAACTTTTATTCAATTAAGTTGATCCATAGCAATCTTGCTTAATTCTTGTGCTATTGCCATGGTTGCTTGTTATTAGTATTGGAAATGATCTTAAACCCTAAACCTCACCCCTCTTTCCATCACCCTAGTTAAAATAAAATAAAAAGAAATTTAATAAGAAAAAGGCATATGTGCCTATGGCTATTTTTATAAATCTTTACCCTAAGTTCCTCTACTTTGTTTAGAGGTTTGGAAAACCATTATACACCCTACCTAGTACTTATCAAACATAATTCAAGTTGTTTCCAAAGAAAATAGAAAGAAACTAAAAATGCCATAGAGGCATATGAGAGTAATTTAGCAAATTTGTGAATTTGAGAAGCTTGACCCTAGGACTTGTTGTAAATGGTGGGATCACTCCTATATACCATTTCAACACTCAACAACATCATTTGGGTCAAGCCAAGTCAAATTAAAACTCAAATGCACCATATGCATAGAGGCATATGTGACACATAGCCATTTCACCAATTCTTGTCCTATGCACTCCTACCTTACCCAAATGATGTGAAACCTTCTCTAAAACTAACCTAATACTAAATGGACCCTAACCCATGCCCAAGTAAAGCAAGATGAACAATTTACAAGTTTAATGAAATTTGACACATCACCTCTTATGTGTTATGGCCATTTTTGCAAATCTTTGAACAAGACCTTTTGAAATGGTTTCCATGGTTTGAAAATGTTTCTAAACTAATAAGAATCACATTAGAGTCAAGAAAAGTCAAATCAAATGGAGAGAAATAAATTAGGGAGAAAATCCCCAAAATCCACTCACATACACTTAGCCAAAATTGCAAATCTTCAACCAAGGCCACCATTGCTTGATCTCTTGCTTGTAGAATGCTTAGATATTATAAACAAACACAATTGCATCAAGGAAACAAGAATCAAACCAATGCAAATCTCAAAACCTTCACACATATGATAATGGTCATATGTGCACTTTTTAACATCTTCCTCACTTTACCCCTCTGGTTTAATATTTTCTTAAACTAAACTTGGTCAACTATTGCCATGTCATCCAAGACCATGTCAATGTCAACAACTTTCATGTTGACCACACCTGCTAGTTTTGACCAGGTTGACCAGTAGAGTTTTGACAAGTGAGGATGTTGAAACAAAGTGAAGATGAACCCAATTTTGAAACTTTGCAATTCAACTCCAAAAAGAACACCACCACCACCAATCTTTCACTTTAATTATATGATTGAGCTCCACCAAAAATAAATCCAAAATTTGACAAAAAGTTTCATGCGGCCAATTCATCAAACACCTTGCAGGCAGCATTTCAACTTTGGCAAACACTCTAATATCCTCTGGATTTTTGCCTCCACCACTTTAACCTTGTGATCATCAACATTCTGGTACCTCCTCTGCATCATCCCAGCCCACTTGCTTCGTTTAAAGTGGAGACATGATCATACTTTGGCCATGGCAAGTCCCATGCCGGCCACACATGCACTTGATCGACCTGAGCCCCTCCTCTCCCCTACACCATGTCTACTGCTTTCCCTGCACCACCCTAAACATGCTCGTACCAGCCCTAAGCAAAGAGACGCACGCTAGTGGCCAGAACGCGCGCGCCCAGCACCATGCCAGGACGTGCCAGGCACGCGGTGAGCGTGCACCGCGCGCGCCAGAGCGCCACACGACCCGTCGCCCTCGTCCTCCCCCTGCATGCCTACCTCTGCCTCGCGCGTCGCCAACATCTCCTCTACGCCGTAGACATGCTCCAGAGCTCGCGCGTGCACCGTCGCCATCGCCATGATCGCAAGTCCGCCGCCCCGTACTGTCCTTGTCGCGGAAGCAAACTGAGCCATCCCGTCGTCTCCTGGACGCGCCAGCTATACCCAGAGACTCACCTAGACGTCGCCTACACGACGCGCATCATAGCCTGCCCCTTCGCTCCCTGGAACGACCTCGTCGTCGTCGACCTTCCGCCGCACCCACAGCACCCCTCCATCCGCTATAAATAGAGGAGATCCGAGCCTCGATTCTTCACACAAATTGCTCCCCTCTCATCCTTGCCCCTTCTCCACCCACCAATTTTACACGACCTCGCCGGAGAAGCTTCAGTCGCCAGCTCGTTCCCGCCGGAGCCCGCAGATCATCTGCATCGCCTGGAGCCGCCCCGAGCCTCGCCGTTGTACCAGGGGCCTCTACACCATCGACAACATCGCCTCGACCCTCTCCCTCGATCGCCGGCGGCCTAGGACGCTCCCCGACCCCCTACCTCCGTCTCCAGCACGCCCTCCTCTCGCCGGAGAAGAAGAAGCACCACAGTCGTCCGATCGCGTTCTGATCCGACGGTCGTCATCGCGTACCGTTTCGGTAAGGAAACAAGTCGCTGACATGTAGGCCCCACCCCTGACAGCCCACCAAGCACCGAACCGTTACTGGGCCACTTTCCCTGTTTTTAAACCAATTCGGCCCACTAGATTCCCCGCCTAAGCCCAGTTAGCTTTAATTCAAATAATTTGTTTCAGCAAATTCTCAATACTGATCTGTGCCATATTTTGAGTAGTTTCAAATCTACAAGTCCAAATCTAGCAAATCAAAATGTTCCAGAAATATTATGAAATTATCCAGCTAATCCCCCTGGTTTCAACCACATATCTTGTGTAGTTTTTGAATAGCAAAAATAACAAAACAGATACTTTACAGTATTCAAATAAATCCTAAAAATCAACCAATTTGAATTTTGAAGTGAATCCAATTGCAATAATTCACATTTCACCAACTCTAATTTATTATGTAAAAATATAGCATAGGTTCTGTACATGATCATGGGCTAGAAGCAAAATATTGGCTATGTAGTCAACACTAGCCCATTTAAACTATTTCAAATTTTAGGAATTTAAATCTATGAGGTATAGCACCTCATTTAAATCATTTTCACAAGCGATATGAAGTAATGTGATGACCTCTACTGCATAGGTTCATACTTGCTTACTTGTGATTTTTAAATCAAAATAGTATCTAAATGTACAAGGGTTTTTTAAATCACATGAGATGATGAATCTCATTTAAATCATTGTTCTCAAATAATAAGTGTGAAGTGTTGACCTTGGTCAACATGAGATCATCCCTGGTTATTTGAGAAGATTAAATTTTAAGAAGATTCAATGAGAGGAAATTATTTCTCCAAACCAAAGAGAAACCCTAATTTCAATTTTCAGTGAGAGGAAATTATTCTCTTAATATTAAATAAGGAAACCCTAGCTTAATTTGTGAATAAATGTTAAGTAGTGATGCTAGATCAATTGTGTGAGCCATTAAGGCTAATTAAGAATACTTAAGTGTTGTATGGTGATTGTATCCTCGTATTCGTTTATAGACGCTAGTACCGGAGACTATCAAGAGGAAGAGGTATTTTACCAAGAAGAAGAGCAAGAACACTTTGATCACCTCACCAATCAAGGCAAGATAATACTCTTGCAAAGTGCAAAGCTCACCATGAGCAAGGCATCCCCCATTTATTTTATGTTCATGATCCTATTTCCCAGTTTTACTTTACAAGCTTTACTTACTTTTGTTTTATCAAAGTATTTCTTGATTTATGTTTCACTTGGTTAGTAGTGGATTAGTACAAAAGTATCAAGGTTAGCCTAGAAGCAAAGCAAATTACTTAGCACTCATCATACTTAGATGCTAGTGCTAAACCCTAAAAGTGACTACTCTAGTTGGGAACTGTGAAATGAAATGACTTTGAAAACCTTGGAATGATGAGTCATTCTATTGAAAGATTTTGAAGGTGAATATGACTTGTGAATGACTTGGTGAATTTTACAAAACTGATGGTTGGGTTCGGATGCGATACCATTCCAATTTTACAAGTACCCCCACAATACCTGAATCTGGGTAAGGCTTAGCTGGAAATTTATGTGTCTTAGTATGGGTTCCCTCTAAAACAAGCGTCATCGGGGTTATGCCGGAGGCTGCCTCTACAACAAAAGGAATGATGTGAAATGACGTGAAATGAGGTGAATGTCCGGCCCAAGCCCTGTGCAGTTCCCAGGCTGACTGTCTGTCTTCACTGGAGGCCAAGCTCATGGGGAGAGGTGCCTATACTAGGGTATGTAAATGAAAGGTTAGGATTGGTAGTTCGTGTACTGCGTACGATAAATCAGGGCCAGTTACCCCTGACGAACTATTGCAATTGTTGTGGCACAAGTGTACAACCTCTGCAGAGTTTAACCTATTCGAATAGCCGCGTCCGCGGTCATGGACAGTTGGAAAGGCCATACTGTTCCGTCATCAGAAATTTTCTAAAAATATGAATGGTGAATTGTGACTTGAATTGAAAGGTGACTTTGATTTTGAATCACACCTGAGTTGTGGGAATGACACTAATGTTCCCACTTGAGTTAGGAAAATGAAGAGGTTTTGGTTTATTAAAGTGCTTATGAAATAAAACTGGCTTTATGCAAATGAAACTAGAGCTTAGAACCCCCTTACTATAGTTGATAGTATTTACCTTAGTATTAGTTTGCGAGTACTTTAAAGTACTCATGGCTGTGTCCCTGGCTATTCAAATGGCCAGACTATGAAGAGGAGTACCAGAACCCGGAAGAAGGACAGCAGGATGTCTACAACAACTAGGATCACTCCTGACGTCAACAGTTGCCTGTGGAATAGATGGACTACTACTACGCTACTTTCGCTTCCGCTATGTGTTATGTAATGGATCAATAGAACTTCTATTATTGTAATAAGACTGGATCATGTGATCCTTTATTTGTAAGACGATTATGTGTTGTAATGAATGATGTGTTGTGATATCAATCTATTATGTCTCGCAAAAACAATATTCCTGGGATTGCGAGGAATGGCATAATAGGCATCTGGACTTAAAATCCGGGTGTTGACAGTTGATACGTCTCCGACGTATCGATAATTTCTTATGTTCCATGCCACATTATTGATGTTATCTACATGTTTTATGCACACTTTATGTCATATTTGTGCATTTTCTGGAACTAACCTATTAACAAGATGCCGAAGTGCCGATTCTTGTTTTCTTTGTTTTTGGTTTCAGAAATCCTAGTAACGAAATATTCTCGGAATTGGACGAAATCAATGCCCAGGGGTCCTATTTTGCCACGAAGCTTCCAGAAGTCCGAAGAGGAGACGAAGTGGGGCCACGAGGTGGCCACACCCTAGGGCGGCGCGGCCCCCCCTTGGCCGCGCGGCCCTGTGGTGTGGGCCCCTCGTGCCGCCTCCTGACCTGCCCTTCCGCCTACTTAAAGCCTCCGTTGCGAAACCCCCGATCACCGAGAGCCACGATACGGAAAACCTTCCAGAGACGCCGCCGCCGCCGATCCCATCTCGGGGATCCAGGAGATCGCCTCCGGCACCCTGCCGGAGAGGGGATTCATCTCCCGGAGGACTCTACGCCGCCATGGTCGCCTCCGGAGTGATGTGTGAGTAGTCTACCCCTGGACTATGGGTCCATAGCAGTAGCTAGATGGTTGTCTTCTCCCCATTGTGCTTCATTGTCGGATCTTGTGAGCTGCCTAACATGATCAAGATCATCTATCTGTAATTCTATATGTTGCGTTTGTTGGGATCCGATGAATAGAGAATACTTGTTATGTTGATTATCAAAGTTATGTCTATGTGTTGTTTATGATCTTGCATGCTCTCCGTTATTAGTAGATGCTCTGGCCAAGTTGATGCTAGTAACTCCAAGAGGGAGTATTTATGCTCGATAGTGGGTTCATGTCTCCGTGAATCTGGAGGGGTGACAAGAACCTCTAAGGTTATGGATGTGCTATTGCCACTAGGGATAAAACATTGGTGCTATGTTCAAGGATGTAGTCACTAATTACATTACGCGCAATACTTAATGCAATTGTCTGTTGTTAGCAACTTAATACTGGAGGGGGTTCGGATGATAACCTGAAGGTGGAGTTTTTAGGCATAGATGCATGCTGGATGGCGGTCTATGTACTTTGTCGTAATGCCCAATTAAATCTCACTATACTCATCATAATATGTATGTGCATGGTCATGCCCTCTTTATTTGTCAATTGCTCAACTGTAATTTGTTCACCCAACATGCTGTTTATCTTATGGGAGAGACACCTCTAGTGAACTGTGGACCCCGGTCCAATTCTCTATACTGAAATACAATCTCTTTGCAATACTTGTTCTCTTGTTTTACGCAAACAATCATCTTCCACACAATACGGTTAATCCTTTGTTACAGCAAGCCGGTGAGATTGACAACCTCACTGTTTCGTTGGGGCAAAGTACTTTGGTTGTGTTGTGCAGGTTCCACGTTGGCGCCGGAATCCCTGGTGTTGCGCCGCACTACATCCCGCCGCCATCAACCTTCAACGTGCTTCTTGGCTCCTCCTGGTTCGATAAACCTTGGTTTCTTTCTGAGGGAAAACTTGCTGCTGTGCGCATCATACCTTCCTCTTGGGGTTCCCAACGAACGTGTGAGTTACACGCCATCAACAGTCTTCTCCACTAACAGCACCAGCAACATTTCTCCCCTCATCACTTCTCTCATCCTACAGCACCACAAAATCCTCTGAGCTGAGTTGCCGCTGAGATGGCTCCTCGTCGCCGTAGCAACACGGGCTTCATCGGCGTTCGCCTGCGGCCTGCGGGGCATTTCGCGGCTGAAATCACCTCCGGTGGAACGCGTGTGTGGCTCGGCACCTTCTACACGAAGGAGGCTGCTGCCCGCGCATACGACGTTGCGGCTTGGAGGTTTGGCCGGCCGCGCCACGAAATGAACTTCCCAGAGGTCAGGTCTCTGACGGAAGCTCAGAGTCTCTCTACTGAGCCGCTACTTCGCTCACAGGGTGAAGCGCGGCGGTACAGGGCTGGCCAGCGGCGGATTGATACCACCGAGGCGGACGAGCAGTTCATGGCACAGTGGCGCAGAGACCATCCCGGAGACGTCGAGGCAATGCGCGCATTCTGGAAGGACAAGCAGGCGTACAGGAGAGAGAGGAGGGCGGGAAAGCGGCAGAGGAAGGCCGAGGTTGAAGCAGAGTACGCCAAAGGAGAGGCGTCGACATGGGGGGAGAATGATGAACGGTGGTCTTGGAACCTCACAACCACCGCTTCAGAGGACACCCCCAGCGAGGATGAAGATTTCGACTTCTCTGATTAATATGTGTATGTGTCGAGTCCGTGTGTCTAGCGGGTCATGCGTCGACCCAGTGTTAAGTGCTTTGTTCGTGTGTGGGTGTAGTTTCTTTAAATGTTTTGGTTTGTGTGTGGGTCTAGTTCTTTAAGTGTTTTGGTTCCTGTGTGGGTGTAGTTTCTTTAAGTGTTTTGGTTCCTGTGTGTGGGTGTAGTTCTTTAAGTGTTTTGGTTCGTGTGTGGGTCTAGTACTTTAAGTGCTTTGGTATGTGTGTGGGTCTAGTTATTTAAGTGTTTTGTATCGTGTGTGGGTCTTAAGTTCTTAAATGTATCACTTTTCTATCCAGTTCACCTCCGAGGGAGTTCCCCCTATACATCCAGAATCTGCCTAAGTGTAGGAACCCCCTGTCCGAGAAGCCGGACACACCTTGGGGGGTATCCTTGGATATAAAACCATCTCAAATCACTTTTGTGCATGCCATGTGGGCACACACAAGTTTTCCAGCGATTCTGACGCTCCGGTGGTCTGTAACTTGGAAAACCCTAGGGCGGGGACCCCACACATCTACCCCTATAGCTTTCTCCGTGCGAGGGTTTACCAGTGGACTTTTTTATTTATTTTGCTTTGTTTAGGACATATGTACATGGAAACCATAGGTTGGGCATACTTTACCATAAAATAGGCTCCGTTTGAGCCATGGCGGGGGTTTCCACATACAGATCCTGGATTTTACCAAGTGGTAGCCCATTATGCGGAAATCGTCAACGCCGGGTACATCCAAGGTTAGCCAAACCTTACATCACACTTGTACATATATGTTAGGGGCAGAAGCAAGTTTTCCAACAATTCTGACGCTCCGGTGATCTGTTTCTTGGGAAACCGTAGGGCGGGACCCCGCAGATCTACCCCTAGGGTTAGGGTTAGGGTTATAGTTAGGGTTAGCAATGTATGTGGAAACCCTAGGGTTAGGGTTAGAGTTAGGGTTAGGGTTAGGGTTAGAGTTAGCAATGTATGTGGAAACCCCAGGGTTAGGGTTAGGGCTAGAGTTAGGGTTAGAGTTAGGGTTAGAGTTAGGGTTAGAGTTAGGGTTAGGGTTAGGGTTAGGGAAACCGTAGGGCGGGAACCCCGCGGATCTACCCATATGTACATCGATAGCAAATGTTGGGCCTAGTGGCTCCGGTTGACCCGTCTGCGAAGAGCGTCACCCGTGGGACCTACATATGCCATCTACGAATTCTTAAAAAATAGAACCATTTTTTACATAATTCATACTAGTAAATAAATAATAGAAACATATTATAAAGTAATATGAGAGAGGGAAAAAAAATCCTATATGTCGAGGGTGGCCGTCGGCATAGGGTGGCCATGCCCTATGCCGAGGGTGGCCCTCGGCGTCTGGCTGACGCCGTGAGCGGGCGGCGACGACGCGGACTGGGGCAGGGGCGATGCCGGTGCTACGCCGAGGGCCAAGGTGACGCCGACGGCTGCCCTCGGCGTAGCCTCCTCTACGCCGACGGTATGTGTACGCCGACGGTCGGCTTCCTGAGCTGCCCGGCGAGGCCATACGCCGACGGCCCCGATAAAAAGCCGTCGGCGTACAGTTTGGCCGTTGGCGTCTGGCTCCATTCCTGTAGTGAAAGTTGCCGAGGAGGTAGCTAATGTTGAATTGCTAATCACAAAGTACATCCAGGAGGTGATCCGAATCGGGTAGCTCTGACGGTGATCTCATTCCGTCACTCTCATGTGTCGGCCAAGGTGGCACTAGGTAGATTCGGAGACGCTACTCTAAAATTCATACTACCTATATTTCAAATTAAATGTTGCACTTTTTTCTAAAATAAGCAGATTTGCACACTAAAATGTGTCTAGATAATAGATCATAGCTGCGGTACTTAATTTGAAACACAGCAAGTATATTATCCATTGGTGCCAGCATACACTAGTAGTACTATTGAACTATATCAGTTGGTCCATGGGAACGACCGCCGGTTAACTTAAACCGTGTGGAGTTTGGAATACACGGCCAAAAAACTCAGTAATACAAAAATGGATTTTAAAATTGAAGGGGAGAAAGGGAAAGGGAAAGATGACGGACATGACGTGCTTAATTAGTGGGCTAATTAGGAAGAGGGCGATGATTCCGGCGCCGGACGAACGCCGATGCCTCGTCAAAGAGTACGACCGCGCAGCCGAGGCGAGCTCTTGGCTGTTAGCTATTCTCTCGCCGGTGCCCTGAATTAAGAACACTCGATTAGCACTCGACTGTCGACTGAAAGTGAAACTTTGTTCATATCTTTCCTTCTTCTCTATATACAATGCGTGGGTGCACACCTACTTGGTCCACAGTTTTTGAACACTCGCTCAATTTCAAGAAGTGACATCGACAAATTCTAGATTACAGAGACAAGCTTGGTTGATTGGGGATCGATGATTTTCAGGTCGCATCAGTTGATATTCACGCCAGCAACGGATCTCAATTGTACACTCCTTAGTAGAATAGGTGCAATTATTGCGTGATGGCTTCCAATCCATTGCAGGCCGGCTTTTTATACAGGAAGGGTGTGATTCTCAGATTCATTTTCTTTTCCCCAGCAGAAGTTGACTTGGGTAATAATAATAGTACCCCTAATGTTTTCTGATCAATTATGCAAATGACGAGGGACATCAGAACATGCATTGTTTTCTTTGGCAAGCCAACGGGTGATAAGATGAAAACCACCTTACTTGCATATATTGCAATTGCAAATTTATAGTATCACTTCTTGCTTTATACTTCTTGTCTTCTTTTTCTTCGGGGAAGTTCTTGCTTTCTACTTCATGTTACTTAGTTGGATATATGTTTGCACTCCACTTGACAGCTTGCCTTTGTTTCAGGATGATTTTGGATAAATTTTCTACTACTTAAAGTGAGTTTAATACATTGGTCCTGCTTTCACCTGAAGTGGGTCGACCTGCAAGTTGGCAAGTTGCACAATGGCGCTATCGTCTAAGGAAAACCAACTGTCAATGCACCTGTCTGTATGATCTGGCAAAGGGCTACCCGTGCGTTTCGTGAGCAATACTCTTCTGACTCAATGGCCAGGTATACATGTATTTTTGAATATTTAATCATGCATTATTGGTACTCCATGCTTGTCTAGACATACGAGAAAAGGATGGCTAAGTTATAAAATGATATATGCACCATGCTTGTCTGAACTCTGAATGTCACGGGCATATGCTAGATTTGACGAAGTCTCGAGTCCCAAAATTCTAGGTCAGAACTAAAACCAGGGACACAAAAGTTGGCAATATTAATTGGATTACTCAGATGGATTTACACTTGACAGTACAAAAATGCAATTCTTTCATCCGAGCTCCATCTATATATATTATTTTCCTTGCTTCCTCTACAATGGTGTCATCAAATTTACAAGAAGCTGAAGAAGTTTCAGGATCGGCGCCCCAATTAAGCATGTCGATATTCAGAAACTAACTGTAAACCACGGAAGCATATTGAATTTGAATTGTAGTAGATGCTGAAGAGAATAGACCCTAGCTAGCTAGGTAAGTAGCTCCTGAACGAACAGATCTTCGATCTGCTTCAGGCCTTCTGTAACTCCAGCACCACCTGAACGGATGCCTTCTCCTTCCTCCCGCTCTCGCTGCGGAGCAGACGCCGCACCGCGGCGATGAGCCGCTCGGCCGCGGCCGGCGACCTGCAGAATAGCGCCTGGCAGAAGGCTGCGTGCCTCGCGATCGCAGCCTCAACCTCCACCGAGGCTGCCGCAGATCTTCCACCGGCGGCGGCGGCGAGATCCTCGCCCACGGCGTCGCCGCAGAGGCCGCACAGCCACTGCCCCGCGAACCGCGCACGCACGCCGGCCGCGTACGCGGCCGTGCACTCCTCCCTCAGCCCGCAGCACGCGCACGCCGCCCACTCCACCTCCGCGGCCGTCGCTGCCTCGATGGCCGGCGCCAAGTCTTGCACAACCGCCGCTGACATACTGTTGCGGTGGAAATGGAAAGTGGAAACCTCCCTGGCTCCCTCCTGTTTGGATCTTCAGAACTCAAAGTAAAGCTCTAACTGAAGGCTTGGTCGATTCTTGTTGCTTTGCGTGTTTGGATGCGGGTGTTAGAGGAAGACGAAGAGGCGGTATTCGCCGCGAGCGAGGGGGAGGAGAAGGGGTGGTTGGTCGTCCATGGACGAAGATGAGGTGGAAGACATTGGAGGAGCTCGATCGGTTTTGGACTGATGGAGCAGCTTGCTCCGCGACGCGTCTTTTGTATACGACGATGGAGCTGGATGGAGACTGAGACGTGTAGTGCGGGTTAAAATGGCGGGAGGAGGGGACGGGGCTGGGTTGAGGTGGTGGGCCCGCACGCAAATCATTGAAGTGCGAATCGCTTCGGGTGTTCGATGCGGTAAGCTGGAAATGGGGTCGAATAGTCGAGCTGTCACCGATACCGATGTGTTCAGTACTCTACTCCCAGTTGTATGCCAGAAGTATCTGCATGCCTGATATTATTCATTCCAGAGTCTGATTAAAATTATAAGAGCCAACTTCAAGCAAACTGATAGAAGCTGAATAAGCTAGGCTTCCACAACAAACGAAGCTACTACTCCGTAGACTTGGAAATGTATGAATTTTGTTGAATTTCCAAATTATAAGAGACACTCAAGTAAGGAGTCTAATGTGTTTACTAGGTTATACCACATGAAAAGAGTAAATAACCTATATCAGTTTATTTATTTTCTTTGCTTTTGCCAAAAGGTCAATCGATCTATTTTTTATTTTTTTAAACAAGGGTCAATCGATCTATTAATAATCATCAACAACAATACAAAGAGGCCTAAAGTAAGTAAAATTACAAATAGGTACTAGCGACGACTACAATCACGCACTGAAACGAGACAAGCGCACCAGAGTAACAACCATCACCAATGATGAGGTCCGTAGATCAGAAGTGCCAAATCTGAGACCTTAACAACGACCATGAAAACCGACAAGATCCTAGAAGACACATCGGACACAAAACTCCATGCAGCCCTGTCGGAGCTAAGCACACCGTTGGACCGACAATACGGTGGGAAGACCTTATTCTAACTTCAGGGTGTTGTCGCCGCCTCATCATCCTAAAAAAAACGTTGAAACTGCAAAAAGAAAAGGACAAGAACCCTCATGCCGGATAGGGGTCGTGGTCCTCCGCATTCCCAGCGGTCCCAAGGGCCGTAGGAGGCTCAACAGACCGGCAACGTGGCCAGTGAGAGGGTTGAAAACCTAGATCGCCGCCTCTCATCAGTTTATTTCTTTACTGTATCAATAAGATAGTGCCATGCTATTTCAGTTCCTAACGAAATAAAGACACTAAATATATCAGGCAAGCAAACATGCGCGCAATTCACACAATCTTTAGCTCCCGGTGCAGAAGCAATTTGCTTGGCTTTACATCCATCCCAGGGTATCTTTATAATATATTGCTTGGACAAGCTCGTACACATTGAGTACATCATATATACATGTAACATAATTTTTTATGGATTGTGACATTATATCTACAAAAGATTAAATATACACTTTTTCCAATTTGGTTCAAATGAAAATGTAGTACTATCATGAGTCATATGTATAGTAGGCACATGGCGAAGCAACGGTTTATCCAAACTTCAGAAATAATTGTTTAGTAAGCTACCTCTACTTTGCCCATAAACATAGGCGGACCTAGAAGAATTTTCAAGCCCGGGCAAACAGGCTTAATGTTCTTATTTTTCGTTAAATACATATGAAATATGGATAAAATAGGCTTGCCGGCCGGCCGAAAGCCTGGACGGCTGCCCGGGCAAGAGGATAGATCGGCCTATGCCCATAAACCAAACTATCTTTTGTGAACACTTAAACATGATTACGCCCATAAACATGATTTGTGGATGGCATCGACGCATGTCCTTGTTGATGGCTGCGCGGGTTTAATTTGGTCTTCCTTCACGGTAGAGGATTACGGCACGGAGACCCCATCTCCTCCCTGCTGTTTGTTCTTGTCATGGACGTGTTCGACGTCATGTTCCGTGTGGCTGAGCGGGCTGCTGTGTTGGTGGTCCTAGGGACCAACGGGTTGAAGCATCGCGTCTCCCTCTATGTGGATGATATTGCGGTGTTCGCTAGGCCGGATCGACAGGAGCTCCTTGCGGTCAAGGTGATCCTTTGCTGCTTTGGGGTAGCTTCGGGCCTTGTGGTCAACTTCCTGAAAAGCTCTACGGTCCCGATCAGAAGCGATGACAACACTAGGCTAGCAGTGGCGCCTCTTTTGGCTTGTCCGTTCATCGACCTCCCTATGCGTATCTGGGGCTCCCGTTGTCTTTGCACAAGCTGAGCAAGGAGGACTTGCAGCCTGTCCTCGACAAGATGGCCAACAAGCTCGCTTTCTGGAAGGCTTGCCTCATGTCCAGGGATGGACGGGTGGCCTATGACATGTGTGCTTCGGTGGTGTACCATCTCATGGCGCTGGATGTGGATCCCTGGTTCCTGCATGCGGCGGATAAGCTTCGCTGTGGCTTCTTGTGGGCGGGTAAGAACGAGGCCAATGGAGGCAACTATCTCGTGGCTTGGGACGCGGTGTGCGCTCCCAAATGTCTGGGTGTGCTTGGGCTTCCCAACCTTCGTTGGATGCACGCCGTTATGCGCGCCCGCTGGATTTGGTTGCAGCGCACTTACTGCACGAGAGCTTGGTTAGGTTTCTAGTTCGCTATCAGGAATGATGCTTCAGTGTTATTCAACGGCTCTGTGGACATCGAGGTCGGATCGAGCGCTAGGCTCCTCTTTTAGGAGGACCCGTGGCTGAACGGTCTCTTAGTTGATGCGGTGGCTCCCGCCATGCTCAAGCTTGTCCGTCCTGGCGTCATCAAGCGGCACACCGTCATGGATGGGGTCCCGCTCAACGCCTGGGCTCCCGATATCTCTGGCGAGCTAACGGTCGATGCTAACGTGCAGTACCTCAAGCTGTGGAGCGCGGTTGCTGATGTCTACGGGTGCTTCTATTCTTGTAGACAGTGTTGGGCCTCCAAGAGGAGAGGTTTGTAGAACAGCAGCAAGTTTCCCTTAAGTGGATCACCCAAGGTTTATCGAACTCAGGGAGGAAGAGGTCAAATATATCCCTCTCATGCAACCCTGCAACCACAAAGCAAGAAGTCTCTTCTGTCCCCAACACACCTAATAGGTGCACTAGTTCGGCGAAGAGATAGTGAAATACAGGTGGTATGAATAAGTATGAGCAGTAGCAACGGCACCAGAAAAGTGCTTGCTGGCGTGTAGTTGATGGTGGTAATATTGCAGGCAGTAGAAACGCAGTAAAACCGTAAACAAGCAGCGATAGCAGTATTTAGGAACAAGGCCTAGGGATCATACTTTCACTAGTGGACACTCTCAACATTGATCACATAACAGAATAAATAAATAGATGCTAGACTCTACACCCTCTTGTTGGATGATGAACACCACTAACTGTGTAGGATTACACGAACCCTCAATGCCGGAGTTAACAAGCTCCACAATATTCAATGTTCATGTTTAAATAACCTTAGAGTGCATGACAGATCAACATAACCAAACCAAGTACTAACATAGCATGCACACTGTCACCTTCACACTACGAAAGGAGGCATAGATCACATCAATACCATCATAGCAATAGTTAACTTCATAATCTACAAGAGATCACAATCATAGCCTACGCCAAGTACTACACGATGCACACACTGTCACCATTACACCGTGCAGGAGGAATAAACTACTTTAATAACATCACTAGAGTAGCACATAGATGAATTGTGATACAAAACTCATATGAATCTCAATCATGTAAGGCAGCTCATGAGATCATTGTATTGAAGTACATAGGAGAGAGATTAACCACATAGCTACCGGTACAGCCCCGAGCCTCGATGGAGAACTACTCCCTCCTCATGGGAGACAGCAGCGTTGATGAAGATGGCGGTGGTGATGATGGAGAAGCCTTCCGGGGGCACTTCCCCGTCCCGGCGGCGTGCCGGAACAGAGACTCCTGTCCCCCAGATCTTGGCTTCGCGATGGCGGTGGCTCTGGAAGGTTTTTGCGGGTTTCGAAGATCTGGTCGAGGTTTTTAGGTCAGGGACGATTATATAGGCGGAGAGGCGGAGTCGGAGGGGCTCTGGTGGGGCCACACCATAGGGTGGCGCGCCCACCCCCCTGGCCGCGCCGCCTTGTGGGGTGGGGCCCCCTTGGCCCCCCTCTGGCCCTCCTTCGGTGCTCTGGAAGCTTCCGGGAAAAATAGGGATCTGGGCGTTGATTTCGTCCAATTCCGAGAATATTTCCTTACTAGGATTTCTGAAACCAAAAACAGCAGAAAACAGGAACTGGCACTGCGGCATCTCGTTAATAGGTTAGTGCTGGAAAATGCATAATAATGACATATAATGTGTATAAAACATGTGAGTATCATCATAAAAGTAGCATGGAACATAAGAAATTATAGATACGTTTGAGACGTATCAAGCATCCCCAAGCTTAGTTCCTGCTCTTCCCGAGCAGGTAAACGATAACAAAGATAATTTCTTAAGTGACAATGCTACCAACATAATCTTGATCAATACTATTGTAAGCACATGTAATGAATGCAGCTATTTGAAACAATGGTAAATGACATGAGTAAACAATTGAATCATAAAGCAAAGACTTTTCATGAATAGTACTTCAAGACAAGCATCAATAAGTCTTGCATAAGAGTTAACTCATAAAGCAATAATTCAAAGTAAAGGTATTGAAGCAACACAATGGAAGATTAAGTTTCAGGGGTTGCTTTCAACTTGTAACATGTATATCTCATGGATATTGTCAACATAGAGTAATATAACAAGTGCAATATGCAAGTATGTAGGAATCAATGCACAGTTCACACAAGTGTTTGCTTCTTGAGGTGGAGAGAAATAGGTGAACTGACTCAACATAAAAGTAAAAGAAAGGTCTTTCAAAGAGCTATATTTGTGCTAGAGCTTTGATTTTGAAAACACGAAACAATTTTGTCAACGGTAGTAATAAAGCATATGTGTTATGTAAATTATATCCTACAAGTTGCAAGCCTCATGCATAGTATACTAATAGTGCCCGCACCTTGTCCTAATTAGCTTGGATTACCGGGATTATCATTGCAATACACATGTTTTAACCAAGTGTCACAAAGGGGTACCTCTATGCCGCCTGTACAAAGGTCTAAGGAGAAAGCTCGCATTGGATTTCTCGCTTTTGATTATTCTCAACTTAGACATCCATACCGGGACAACATAGACAACAGATAATGGACTCCTCTTTTATGCATAAGCATTCAACAACAATTAATTTTTCTCATATGAGATTGAGGATATTTGTCCAGAACTGAAACTTCCACCATGGATCATGGCTTTAGTTAGCGGCCCAATGTTCTTCTCTAACAATATGCATGCTCTAACCATTAAATGAGTGGTAAATCGCCCTTACTTCAGACAAGACGGACATGCATAGCAACTCACATGATATTCAACAAAGAGTAGTTGATGGCGTCCCCAGGAACATGGTTATCGCACAACAAGCAACTTAATAAGAGATAAAGTGCATAAGTACATATTCAATACCACAATAGTTTTTAAGCTATTTGTCCCATGAGCTATATATTGTAAAGGTGAAGAATGGAAATTTTAAAGGTAGCACTCAAGCAATTTACTTTGGAATGGCGGAGAAATACCATGTAGTAGGTAGGTATGGTGGACACAAATGGCATAGTGGTTGGCTCAAGGATTTGGATGCATGAGAAGTATTCCCTCTCGATACAAGGTTTAGGCTAGCAAGGTTATTTGAAACAAACACAAGGATGAAGCGGTGCAGCAAAACTCACATAAAAGACATATTGTAAACATTATTAGACTCTACACCGTCTTCCTTGTTGTTCAAACTCAATACTAGAAATTATCTAGACCTTAGAGAGACCAATTATGCAAACCAAATTTTAGCATGCTCTATGTATTTCTTCATTAATAGGTGCAAAGTATATGATGCAAGAGCTTAAACATGAGCACAAAAATTGCCAAGTATCACATTATCCAAGACATTTTAGCAATTACTACATGTAGCATTTCCCGATTCCAACCATATAACAATTTAACGAAGCAGTTTCAACCTTCGCCATGAACATTAAAAGCTAAGAACACATGTGTTCATATGAACCAGCGGAGCGTGTCTCTCTCCCACACAAGCATTTATTCAAACAAAAACAAAAACAAACAGACTCTCCAAGTAAAGTACATAAGATGTGACCGAATAAAAATATAGTTTCAAGGGAGGAACCTGATAATTTGTCGATGAAGAAGGGGATGCCTTGGGCATCCCCAAGCTTAGATGCTTGAGTCTTCTTGAAATATGCAGGGATGAACCATCGGGGCATCCCCAAGCTTAGAGCTTTCAGTCTTCTTGATCGTAGTATATCATCCTCCTCTCTTGACCCTTGAAAACTTCCTTCACACCAAACTCGAAACAAACTCATTAGAGGGTTAGTGCATAATCAAAAATTCACATGTTCAGAAGTGACACAATCATTCTTAACACTTCTGGACATTGCCCAAAGCTTCTGAAAGTTAATGGAACAAAGAAATCCATCCAACATAGCAAAAGAGGCAATGCGAAATAAAAGGCAGAATCTGTCAAAACAGAACAGTCCGTAAAGACGAATTTTATTGAGGCACCAGACTTTCTCAAATGAAAATTCCCAAATTGAATGAAAGTTGCGTACATATCTGAGGATCACGCACGTAAATTGGCATATTTTTCTGAGCTACCTACAGAGAGGCAGGTCGAAATTCGTGACAGAAAGAAATCTGTTTCTGCGCAGTAATCCAAATCTAGTTTCAACCTTACTATCAAAGACTTTACTTGGCTCAACAAATGCAATAAAATAAGATAAGGAGAGGTTGCTACAGTAGTAACAACTTCCAAGACACAAATACAAAATAAAAGTACTGTAACAAAATAAACACATGGGTTATCTCCCAAGAAGTGCTTTCTTTATAGCCATTAAGATGGGCTCAGCAGTTTTAATGATGCACTCGCAAGAAATAGTAGTTGAAGCAAAAGAGAGCATCAAGAGGCAAATTCAAAACAAATTTAAGTCTAACATGCTTCCTATGCATAGGAATCTTGTAAATAAACAAGTTCAAGAAGCATAATGCAACAAGCATAGAAAGATAAAACAAGTGTAGCTTCAAAAATTTCAGCACATAGAGAGGTGTTTTAGTAACATGAAAATTTCTACAACCATATTTTCCTCTCTCATAAGGATGTCCAGTAGCATCATGAGCAAACTCAACAATATAACTATCACATAAAGCATTCTTATCATGAGTCTCATGCATAAAATAATTACTACTCCCAACATAAGCATAATCAATTTTATTAGTTGTAGTGGGAGCAAATTCAACAAAGTAGCTATCATCAAATATAGGAGGCATATTGTAATTAAAATCAAATTTATCCTCCATAACAGGCGGTACCAAAAGACTACTATCATTATAATCATCATAAATAGGAGGTGAAGTATCATCAAAGTAAATTTTCTCCTCAATGCCCGGGGGACTAAAAAGATCATGCTCATCAAAACCAGCTTCCCCAAGCTTAGAATTTTCCATATCATTAGCAACAACGGTGTTCAAAGTATTCATACTAATATGTTCCATGGGTTTTTTAATTTTTGGATCAAACCATCCATGTCTTAAATCAGGAAATAGAATAAGAAGCTCATTGTTGTCCATTATGCCTTACTAGTGTAAACAAGAAACAAAAAGATGCAATTGCAGGATCTAAAGGAAATAGCTTCGAGCACAAACACAATGGCGCCAGAAAAGTACTGTTACCTGGAACCGGAGTATGAGTGCCTTTTACCTTTCCTCCCCGGCAACGGCGCCAGAAAAGTGCTTGGTTGCCGGGGTTGCCGGTGTGTGAGTGTCGTTTACCTTTCCTCCCCGGCAACGGCGCCAGAAAAGTGCTTGATGTCTACGGGTGCTTCTATTCTTGTAGACAGTGTTGGGCCTCCAAGAGCAGAGGTTTGTAGAACAGCAGCAAGTTTCCCTTAAGTGGATCACCCAAGGTTTATCGAACTCAGGGAGGAAGAGGTCAAAGATATCCCTCTCATGCAACCCTGCAACCACAAAGCAAGAAGTCTCTTCTGTCCCCAACACACCTAATAGGTGCACTAGTTCGGCGAAGAGATAGTGAAATACAGGTGGTATGAATAAGTATGAGCAGTAGCAACGGCACCAGAAAAGTGCTTGCTGGCGTGTAGTTGATGGTGGTAATATTGCAGGCAGTAGAAACGCAGTAAAACAGTAAACAAGCAGCGATAGCAGTATTTAGGAACAAGGCCTAGGGATCATACTTTCACTAGTGGACACTCTCAACATTGATCACATAACAGAATAAATAAATAGATGCTAGACTCTACACCCTCTTGTTGGATGATGAACACCACTAACTGTGTAGGATTACACGAACCCTCAATACCGGAGTTAACAAGCTCCACAATATTAAATGTTCATGTTTAAATAACCTTAGATCGAGTGCATGACAGATCAACATAACCAAACCAAGTACTAACATAGCATGCACACTGTCACCTTCACACTACGAAAGGAGGCATAGATCACATCAATACCATCATAGCAATAGTTAACTTCATAATCTACAAGAGATCACAATCATAGCCTACGCCAAGTACTACACGATGCACACACTGTCACCATTACACCGTGCAGGAGGAATAAACTACTTTAATAACATCACTAGAGTAGCACATAGATGAATTGTGATACAAAACTCATATGAATCTCAATCATGTAAGGCAGCTCATGAGATCATTGTATTGAAGTACATAGGAGAGAGATTAACCACATAGCTACCGGTACAGCCCCGAGCCTCGATGGAGAACTACTCCCTCCTCATGGGAGACAGCAGCGTTGATGAAGATGGCGGTGGTGATGATGGAGAAGCCTTCCGGGGGCACTTCCCCGTCCCGGCGGCGTGCCGGAACAGAGACTCCTGTCCCCCAGATCTTGGCTTCGCGATGGCGGCGGCTCTGGAAGGTTTTTGCGGGTTTCGTCGATCTGGTCGAGGTTTTTAGGTCAGGGACGATTATATAGGCGGAGAGGCGGAGTCGGAGGGGCTCTGGTGGGGCCACACCATAGGGTGGTGCGCCCACCCCCTGGCCGCGCCGCCTTGTGGGGTGGGGCCCCCCTGGCCCCCCTCTGGCCCTCCTTCGGCGCTCTGGATGCTTCCGGGAAAAATAGGGATCTGGGCGTTGATTTCGTCCAATTCCGAGAATATTTCCTTACTAGGATTTCTGAAACCAAAAACAACAGAAAACAGGAACTGGCACTGCGGCATCTCGTTAATAGGTTAGTGCCGGAAAATGCATAATAATGACATATAATGTGTATAAAACATGTGAGTATCATCATAAAAGTAGCATGGAACATAAGAAATTATAGATACGTTTGAGACGTATCAGTTGCTGATGTGCAGCTTGCGGACGACGACGATGAGTTTGCATGGAAGTGGATGGCGGATGGCGCTTTCACTTCTAGGTATGCGTACCGTGCCTTCTTCCATGGCACCACTGCACTCCCCGGCGCTGTCCACGTGTGGAACTCCTTCGCCCCCTTCAAGTTCAGGTTCCATGCGTGGTTGTCCCTACGCGGCAGGTGTTGGACTGCCGACCGCCGGCTAAGGCGCGGCCTACCATCACATGTTCTTTGCTTGTTATGTGATGCAGCCGATGAGATAGCGGACCACCTATCGCTCTAATGCTCATTTGCTCGCTCTAATGCCAAAGTTGCTACCTCTGCGGTCATGCTTGTTCTTAGGACTCTCTGGGTCGAGCGAAACGCCAGGGTTTTCGAGGAGAACACCACCACAATCCGGGTGGTGCTAGGCGATGGCGTGTAACTCACACGTTCGTTGGGAACCCCAAGAGGAAGGTATGATGCGCACAACAGCAAGTTTTCCCTCAGAAAGAAACCAAGGTTTATCGAACCAGGAGGAGCCAAGAAGCACGTTGAAGGTTGATGGCGGCGGGATGTAGTGCGGCGCAACACCAGAGATTCCGGCGCCAATGTGGAACCTGCACAACACAACCAAAGTACTTTGCCCCAACGAAACAGTGAGGTTGTCAATCTCACCGGCTTGCTGTAACAAAGGATTAACCGTATTGTGTGGAAGATGATTGTTTGCAGAAAACAGTAGAACAATATTGTAGTAGATTGTATTTCAGTATAGAGAATTGGACCGGGGTCCACAGTTCACTAGAGGTGTCTCTCCCATAAGATAAACAGCATGTTGGGTGAACAAATTACAGTTGGGCAATTGACAAATAAAGAGGGCATGACCATGCACATACATATTATGATGAGTATAGTGAGATTTAATTGGGCATTACGACAAAGTACATAGACCGCCATCCAACTGCATCTATGCCTAAAAAGTCCACCTTCAGGTTATCATCCGAACCCCCTCCAGTATTAAGTTGCAAAGCAACAGACAATTGCATTAAGTATGGTGCGTAATGTAATCAACAACTACATCCTTAGACATAGCATCAATGTTTTATCCCTAGTGGCAACATCACAACACAACCTTAGAACTTTCTGTCACTGTCCCAGGTGTCAATGCAGGCATGAACCCACTATCGAGCATAAATACTCCCTCTTGGAGTTACAAGCATCTACTTGGCCAGAGCATCTACTAGTAACGGAGAGCATGCAAGATCATAAACAACACATAGATATAACCTTGATAATCAACATAACAAGTATTCTCTATTCATCGGATCCCAACGAACGCAACATATAGAATTACAGATAGATGATCTTGATCATGTTAGGCAGCTCACAAGATCCGACAATGAAGCACAATGGGGAGAAGACAACCATCTAGCTACTGCTATGGACCCATAGTCCTGGGGTAGACTACTCACACATCACTCCGGAGGCGACCATGGCGGCGTAGAGTCCTCCGGGAGATGATTCCCCTCTCCGGCAGGGTGCCGGAGGCGATCTCCTGGATCCCCCGAGATGGGATCGGCGGTGGCGGCATCTCTGGAAGGTTTTCCGTATCGTGGCTCTTGGTACTGGGGGTTTCGCGACGGAGGCTTTAAGTAGGCGGAAGGGCAGGTCAAGAGGCGGCACGAGGGCCCCACACCACAGGGCCGCGCGGCCAAGGGGGGGGCCGCGCCGCCCTAGGGTGTGGGTGCCTCATGGCCCCACTTCGTCTCCTCTTCGGACTTCTGGAAGCTTCGTGGCAAAATAGGACCCTGGGCGTTGATTTCGTCCAATTCCGAGAATATTTCGTTACTAGGATTTCTGAAACCAAAAACAGCAGACAAAGAATCGGCACTTCGGCATCTTGTTAATAGGTTAGTTCCAGAAAATGCACGAATATGACATAAAGTGTGCATAAAACATGTAGATAACATCAATAATGTGGCATGGAACATAAGAAATTATCGATACGTCGGAGACGTATCAGCATCCCCAAGCTTAGTTCTGCTCGTCCCGAGCAGGTAAAACGATAACATAGATAATTTCTGGAGTGACATGCCATCATAACCTTGATTATACTATTTGTAAAGCATATGTAGTGAATGCAGCGATCAAAACAATGTATATGACATGAGTAAACAAGTGAATCGTAAAGCAAAGACTTTTCATGAATAGCACTTCAAGACAAGCATCAATAAGTCTTGCATAAGAGTTAACTCATAAAGCAATAATTCATAGTAAAAGCATTGAAGCAACACAAAGGAAGATTAAGTTTCAGCAGTTGCTTTCAACTTGTAACATGTATATCTCATGGATATTGTCAACATAGAGTAATATAATAAGTGCAATAAGCAAATATGTAGGAATCAATGCACAGTTCACACAAGTGTTTGCTTCTTGAGGTGGAGAGAAATAGGTGAACTGACTCAACATTGAAAGTAAAAGAATGGTCCTCCATAGAGGAAAAGCATCGATTGCTATATTTGTGCTAGAGCTTTGATTTTGAAAACATGAAACAATTTTGTCAACGGTAGTAATAAAGCATATGTATCATGTAAATTATATCTTACAAGTTGCAAGCCTCATGCATAGTATACTAATAGTGCCCGCACCTTGTCCTAATTAGCTTGGACTACCGGATCATCACAATGCACATGTTTTAACCAAGTGTCACAAAGGGGTACCTCTATGCCGCCTGTACAAAGGTCTAAGGAGAAAGCTCGCATTGGATTTCTCGCTATTGATTATTCTCAACTTAGACATCCATACCGGGACAACATAGACAACAGATAATGGACTCCTCTTTTATGCATAAGCATGTAACAACAATTAACAATTTTCTCATATGAGATTGAGGATATATGTCCAAAACTGAAACTTCCACCATGGATCATGGCTTTAGTTAGCGGCCCAATGTTCTTCTCTAACAATATGCATGCTTAACCATAAGGTGGTAGATCTCTCTTACTTCAGACAAGACGGACATGCATAGCAACTCACATGAAATTCAACAAAGAGTAGTTGATGGCGTCCCCAGTGAACATGGTTATCGCACAACAAGCAACTTAATAAGAGATAAAGTGCATAATTACATATTCAATACCACAATAGTTTTTAAGCTATTTGTCCCATGAGCTATATATTGCAAAGGTGAATGATGGAATTTTAAAGGTAGCACTCAAGCAATTTACTTTGGAATGGCGGGAAATACCATGTAGTAGGTAGGTATGGTGGACACAAATGGCATAGTGGTTGGCTCAAGTATTTTGGATGCATGAGAAGTATTCCCTCTCGATACAAGGTTTAGGCTAGCAAGGCTTATTTGAAACAAACACAAGGATGAACCGGTGCAGCAAAACTCACATAAAAGACATATTGAAAACATTATAAGACTCTACACCGTCTTCCTTGTTGTTCAAACTCAATACTAGAAATTATCTAGACCTTAGAGAAACCAAATATGCAAACCAAATTTTAACATGCTCTATGTATTTCTTCATTAATGGGTGCAAAGCATATGATGCAAGAGCTTAAACATGAGCACAACAATTGCCAAGTATCACATTACCCAAGACATTAATAGCAATTACTACATGTATCATTTTCCAATTCCAACCATATAACAATTTAACGAAGAAGAAACTTCGCCATGAATACTATGAGTAGAAACTAAGGACATACTTGTCCATATGCTACAGCGGAGCGTGTCTCTCTCCCATAAAGTGAATGCTAGGATCCATTTTATTCAAACAAAACAAAAAACAAAAACAAACCGACGCTCCAAGCAAAGCACATAAGATGTGGTGGAATAAAAATATAGTTTCAGGGGAGGAACCTGATAATGTTGTCGATGAAGAAGGGGATGCCTTGGGCATCCCCAAGCTTAGACGCTTGAGTCTTCTTGATATATGCAGGGGTGAACCACCGGGGCATCCCCAAGCTTAGAGCTTTCACTCTCCTTGATCATGTTGCATCATACTCCTCTCTTGATCCTTGAAAACTTCCTCCACACCAAACTTAGAACAACTCATTAGAGGGTTAGTGACAATAAAAATTAACATATTCAGAGGTGACACAATCATTCTTAACACTTCTGGACATTGCATAAAGCTACTGGACATTAGTGGATCAAAGAAATTCATCCAACATAGCAAAAGAGGCAATGCGAAATAAAAGGCAGAATCTGTCAAAACAGAACAGTTCGTATTGACGAATTTTATTAGGCCACCAGACTTGCTCAAATGAAAATTCTCAAATTGAATGAAAGTTGCGTACATATCTGAGGATCATGCACGTAAATTGGCTTAATTTTCTGAGCTGCCTACAGGGAGGTAGACCCAGATTCGTGACAGCAAAGAAATCTGGAACTGCGCAGTAATCCAAATCTAGTACTTACTTTACTATCAAAGACTTTACTTGGCACAACAAAACACTAAACTAAGATAAGGAGAGGTTGCTACAGTATTAAACAACTTCCAAGACTCAAAATAAAAACAAAGTACTGTAGGTAAAAACATGGGTTGTCTCCCACAAGCGCTTTTCTTTAACGCCTTTCAGCTAGGCGCAGAAAGTGTGTATCAAGTATTATCAAAGGGTGGTGCATTCTCAGCGGGGTGTGGAGTTTTCTCAACCAGGCATAGTATATTAGATACATAAGTTTTAGCATCTCCCTTTTCATTAGTCTTAGGCGTGCTACTCTCATCAAACAAATTTTCAGGAACAAACCAAGCATAGTTATTTTCTAGTGCATCATTCATAGCTAAGAGTTTACATGGTATTGGTGCTTTGATCTCCCCTCCATCATTAATATTATTAGTGTACTTTATTCTATACATATCCATCTTTTCAAAGAGACTAACAAAATTGGTGTAAGAACCAAGCATATTAAATTTAGCAAAGACCTTTCTAGCCTCTCTCGCTATACCACCAAATTCTCTAAGAAGGGTTTCTAAAACAAAATCTTTCTTTTCCCCTTCTTCCATATCACCAAGTGTGAGAAACATGTGTTGGATTATAGGATTGAGATTAACAAATTTAGTTTCCAACATGCGAACTAAAGCAGCAGCAGCAATTTCATAGGTAGGGGCAAGGTCTACCAAGTGTCTATCCTCAAAATCGTCAATGGTACTAACATGGTTGAAGAATTCTTCTATATTATTTCTCCCAATTATAGACCCATGTCCTACCGGTATGTCTTTCGTGGTAAAATTAAAAGGAAACATGATGAATCAAGTAAGGTAAATGCAAGTAACTAATTTTTTTGTGTGTTTTTGATATAGCGAACAAGATAGCAAATAAAGTAAAACTAGCAACTAATTTTTTTGTATTTTGATTTAGTGCAGCAAACAAAGTAGTAAATAAAACTAAGCAAGACAAAAACAAAGTAAACAGATTGAGAAGTGGAGACTCCCCTTGCAGCGTGTCTTGATCTCCCCGGCAACGGCGCCAGAAAAAGAGCTTGATGGCGTGTAACTCACACGTTCGTTGGGAACCCCAAGAGGAAGGTATGATGCGCACAGCAGCAAGTTTTCCCTCAGAAAGAAACCAAGGTTTATCGAACCAGGAGGAGCCAAGAAGCACGTTGAAGGTTGATGGCGGCGGGATGTAGTGCGGCGCAACACCAGAGATTCCGGCGCCAACGTGGAACCTGCACAACACAACCAAACTACTTTGCCCCAACGAAACAGTGAGGTTGTCAATCTCACCGGCTTGCTGTAACAAAGGATTAACCGTATTGTGTGGAAGATGATTGTTTGCAGAAAACAGTAGAACAATATTGCAGTAGATTGTATTTCAGTATAGAGAATTGGACCGGGGTCCACAGTTCACTAGAGGTGTCTCTCCCATAAGATAAACAGCATGTTGGGTGAACAAATTACAGTTGGGCAATTGACAAATAAAGAGGGCATGACCATGCACATACATATTATGATGAGTATAGTGATATTTAATTGGGCATTACGACAAAGTACATAGACCGCCATCCAACTGCATCTATGCCTAAAAAGTCCACCTTCAGGTTATCATCCGAACCCCCTCCAGTATTAAGTTGCAAAGCAACAGACAATTGCATTAAGTATGGTGCGTAATGTAATCAACAACTACATCCTTAGACATAGCATCAATGTTTTATCCCTAGTGGCAACAGCACAACACAACCTTAGAACTTTCTCACATCCTTGTCCCAGGTGTCAATGCAGGCATGAACCCACTATCGAGCATAAATACTCCCTCTTGGAGTTACAAGCATCTACTTGGCCAGAGCATCTACTAGTAACGGAGAGCATGCAAGATCATAAACAACACATAGATATAACTTTGATAATCAACATAACAAGTATTCTCTATTCATCGGATCCCAACGAACGCAACATATAGAATTACAGATAGATGATCTTGATCATGTTAGGCAGCTCACAAGATCCGACAATGAAGCACAATGGGGAGAAGACAACCATCTAGCTACTGCTATGGACCCATAGTCCAGGGGTAGACTACTCACACATCACTCCGGAGGCGACCATGGCGGCGTAGAGTCCTCCGGGAGATGATTCCCCTCTCCGGCAGGGTGCCGGAGGCGATCTCCTGGATCCCCCGAGATGGGATCGGCGGCAGCGGCGTCTCTGGAAGGTTTTCCGTATCGTGGCTCTCGGTACTGGGGGTTTCGCGACGGAGGCTTTAAGTAGGCGGAAGGGCAGGTCAAGAGGCGGCACGAGGGCCCCACACCACAGGGCCGCGCGGCCAAGGGGGGGGGGCGCGCCGCCCTAGGGTGTGGGCGCCTCGTGGCCCCACTTCGTCTCCTCTTCGGACTTCTGGAAGCTTCGTGGCAAAATAGGACCCTGGGCGTTGATTTCGTCCAATTCCGAGAATATTTCGTTACTAGGATTTCTGAAACCAAAAACAGCAGAAAACAGCAACTGGCACTTCGGCATCTTGTTAATAGGTTAGTTCCAGAAAATGCACGAATATGACATAAAGTGTGCATAAAACATGTAGATAACATCAATAATGTGGCATGGAACATAAGAAATTATCGATACGTCGGAGACGTATCACTAGGCAGGGCTATGGAGGAGTGGAACCTCTGGCTTTCATGTAGGCGTGGGTTTTTGAGAGGTGTCCGTTAGGTTCCGACCACCTGTGTGGTCTAGTCGTGGTGGTGCTCGTGCCTTCGGGTGTGTAAAGATTTCATCCTCCTAAGCTTAATGAAATAACCCGCAGATCTCCTGCGAGTTTTCGAAAAAAGAAAAAAACATGATTGAAGTGTCATGCTCACTTAAATCATTCATGATCGAATTTATGTTGAAGTTAAAGTTTGTTTGAGTGCAGTATAGGAAAACATAAACGATCTATTTTCCAATACATGGAAAACTTACTCTCAAATGTACTCTCAAATGCACTGTGTATAAGTTCTGACGAGAGAGAAAAAGAGCGCTCGTCCCGTGTTGCCCCCCAGGCGACACAGGGGCGACTCCCAGCCCGCCGCCGCTCGAGCCTCTCCGGCCGGCCCGCGCCGCCGCTGCCGTCGGCTCCTGCCGCGGTGGCGGCGGGCCCCGCTGCCAAAGGTGATGGGGGTTCATCTTCTCTTCGTTTGGAGGCGCTGGAGGCTGGTGGTGTGGCTGGGGGGCATCTGCCGAAGCTCACAGCGAGCGTGCGCCAGGGCGGCGGCCCCGGATCGTGGCAGGCAAACCACCAGGGTGGCCTGCTGGGGCTGTTGATGGCGCGGTGGCGGCGGTTTGTGGCACGGTAGATCTGGGGATCCCACGCCTAGATCTCCCGCCGGTGGTGTTGCTCGGGCCACTGCTCGGGTCGGGTCTTCTGCTCGCGCGGAGGTCGGTTCTAGCTGGAGGATGTTGCAGCCGAGGTGTGGCAAGGACGGGGCTGGGGCGGCGCCCATGGTAGATTGCACGGTGCGGCTCTCCTTCGAGCATGTGGGTTTGGAGGACGCTGGAAGGTCTGGGCGTCGTGGCGGTGCTGCGGCAGGCCCGCGCTGGGGCCCTGGCCGTGGAGGTGCAGGCTAGCGCGGGGGCCGTGGCCGTGGAGGTGCTGCAGGTTGCAGCGGCTGCTGGTTGGTGGGGGTGTGCCGGGGCGGATACCCCGGGCAGCGGCGGCGTCATGGTGGGCGAGGTGGTCGACGGTGCTGGCGCGCATGATGTCGTGCTTCGGCTTCCCAGCCGGTGAATGAAGCCTCGGCGGGAGGGTGCTTGCTCCGGGTGAAAGCTCTGCCAGACTTGGTCGGTGCCAGCGATGGCGACGCCTCAAGGCGTTGTTCCCCTTCTTGGAGGCATCGTCGTGGAGCTCCTACCTCTCCTACCTTCGAGGATTCGTGCCCTCCGGGTGAAAACCCAAGCTCTTGCCTCGGCCGGAGCGGGCCACGGCGGCGGTCTCGTCGCTTCCCTTCTTGGAGGCATCGTCTTTGGAGGGAGTGAACTTCACTCGACGAGGGTGGTTTGTTTGTCGGACTGCGTTGCCTTACCGTATGCGTTGGAGGATGCCGAGGCGGCGGCCTCGGGTAGGTGGCTGTGAGCCAGGGTGGCGGCCCCGGAAGGCGGTGCGGCAGCATCTCTATGGTGCAGGGATGCGGCTTGTCACGGCTTGGGTGGCGACTGATGTCTACGCGCGCTTCTATTCCTGTAGACAGTGTTGGGCCTCCAAGAGCAGAGGTTTGTAGAACAGCAGCAAGTTTCCCTTAAGTGGATCACCCAAGGTTTATCGAACTCAGGGAGGAAGAGGTCAAAGATATCCCTCTCATGCAACCCTGCAACCACAATACAAGAAGTCTCTTGTGTCCCCAACACACCTAATACACTTGTCAGATGTATAGGTGCACTAGTTCGGCGAAGAGATAGTGAAATACAAGTGGTATGAATGAATATGAGTAGTAGCAACGGCGCCAAAAAATAGCTTGCTGGCGTGCAGTTGATGGTGGGAATATTGCAGGAAGTAGAGATGCAGTAAAACAGTAAACAAACGATGTTTGCAATATTTGGAAACAAGGCCTAGGGATCATACTTTCACTAGTGGACACTCTCAACATTGATCACATAATAAAACCACTCTACAGTCTCTTGTTGGATGACGAACACCACTAATTGTGTAAGGCTACAAGAGCACCTCAATGCCGGAGTTAACAAGCTCCACAACATTCGATATTCATATTTAAATAACCTTAGAGTGCATGATAGATCAACACAACTATACCAAGTACTAACATAGCATGCACACTGTCACCTTCATACTATGAAAGGAGGAATAGATCACATCAATACCATCATAGTAATAGTTAACTTCATAATCTACAAGAGATCACAATCATAAACTACGCCAAGTACTACATGATGCACACACTGTCACCATTACATCATGGAGGAGGAACAGAGTACTTTAATAACATCACTAGAGTAGCACATAGATGAATAGTGATACAAAACTCATATGAATCTCAATCATGTAAGGCAGCTCATGAGATCATTGTATTGAAGTACATAGGAGAGAGATTAACCACATAGCTACCGGTATAGCCCTTAGCCTCGATGGAGAACTACTCCCTCCTCATGGGAGACAACAAGGTTGATGGAGATGGTGGTGGTGTTGATGGAGATGCCTTCCGGGGGCACTTCCCCGTCCCGGCGGCGTGCCGGAACAGAGACTCCTGTCCCCCAGATCTTGGCTTCGCGATGGCGGCGGCTCTGGAAGGTTTCTCGTACCGTGGCTTATTCGTATCGAAGATTTAGGTCAGGGGGCTTCTTATAGGCGAAGAGGCGGAGTCGGAAGGGTTACGGGGGCGCCACACAATAGGGGGGCTCCCCCCCTTGGGCCGCGCCGCCCTACTGTCTGGTGGCCCTGTGGCCCTCCTCTGGTCCCTCTCGGGTGTTCTGGAAGCTTCGTGGAATTATAAGATGTTGGGCGTTGATTTCGTCCAATTCCGAGAATATTTCCTTACTAGGATTTCTGAAACCAAAAACAGCAGAAAACAGGAACTGGCACTTCGGCATCTCGTTAATAGGTTAGTTCCGGAAAACACATCAAAACGATATAAAGTGTGTATAAAACATGTGTGTATCATCATAAAAGTAGCATGGAACATAAGAAGTTATAGATACGTTGGAGACGTATCAGCATCCCCAAGCTTAGTTCCTACTCGTCCTCGAGTAGGTAAACGATAACAAAGATAATTTCTTAAGTGACATGCTATCATAATCTCGATCATACTATTGTAAGCATATGAGATGAATGCAGCGATTCAAAGCAATGGTAAAGACAATGAGTAAACAATTGAATCATATAGCAAATACTTTTCATGAATAGTAATTTCAAGACAAGCATCAATAAGTCTTGCATAAGAGTTAACTCATAAAGCAATAGATTCAAAGTAAAGGCATTGAAGCAACACAAAGGAAGATATAAGTTTCAGCAGTTGCTTTCAACTTGTAACATGTATATCTCATGGATAATTGTCAACACAAAGCAATATGATGAATGCAAATATGCAAGTATGTAGGAATCAATGCACAGTTAACACAAGTGTTTGCTTCTAAGATGGAAGGAAATAGGTAAACTGACTCAACATAAAGTAGAAGAATGGCCCTTCGTAGAGGGATGCATGGATTGCTATATTTGTGCTAGAGATTTTATTTTGAAAACAAGAAACAATTTTGTCAACGGTAGTAATAAAGCATATGTGTTATGTATAATATATCCTACAAGTTGCAAGCATCATGCATAGATTACCAATAGTGCTCGCACCTTGTCCTAATTAGCTTGGATTTACATGGATTATCATTGCATAGCATATGTGATACGACTCCGACGTATCGATAATTTCTTATGTTCCATGCCACATTATTGATGATATCTACATGTTTTATGCATACTTTATGTCATATTTATGCGTTTTCCGAAACTAACCTATTGACAAGATGCCGAAGTGCCAGTTCCTGTTTTCTGCTGTTTTTGGTTTCAAAAATCCTAGTAAGGAAATATTCTCGGAATTGGACGAAATCAACGCCCAACATCTTAGAATCACATGAAGCTTCCAGAACACCCGAGAGAGGTCGTGGGCTTCTGTGTTCGAGGGCTTTTTCCTAGATGAGTTTGGTTGTCTGTCCTGGCCTTCGAAACAGAGTGAACTTTTAGATGTTGGTTTTGGGATTGATGAGCTGGGGTTTGTTGCCGAGTTTTCTTCAAATACTTTAGTGGTGAATCGCACTCGTGGTCGCCCACGCAAGCATGAGACTCCCCTTGTTGAATCATCGGTTCGCCGTGGACCTGCACGTCCTTGCACTCGTCAAAACAAGCAGGGATACAGGGAGCAAGCACTGCCATATCCCCGACGCAAGACTACTGCTCGCAAAGCTAGCCCACCAGAAATTCTTCAGATCAGTGAGATGCAACGTTTGGGCGTCGAGAAGTGTCAGATTGATCCAGAGGAGCTCACTGCTGAGCGTCTGCTGCAGGTTCACCAGGAGTGACTAGTAGTCCCCTCCTTGGAAAATAAGCTTCTGTAGCTTTGCTCTCATCAGAACCTGTGATGTGTCTGTCGAATCGCCTGTGGCATGTGTTAAGTTGGAATGTCCGTGGTATTAATAGTTCTGAAAAATGGCTCTCTCTCCGTAATAAGATAGAAGAAAGTAATGCTATCATTGTCTGTTTACAAGAAACTAAAAGAGCTGGTTTTGATGCTAACTTTATAAAAGGTTTTGCTCCGAAACGTTTTGATAAATTTGCTTTCATACCATCGGATGGTGCCTCTGGAGGTTTATTAGTTCTATGGGTCAGCAATGTTTTCTCAGGAGAAGTGTTGTTGGAGGAAAGTTTTGGGTTGGCCATTGAATTCACTTCTAGCATCTCCTCAGATAAATTTGTGCTTGTCAATGTGTATGGGCCTTGTGAGGGAATTGAGCGCGAAAATTTTGTAGCATGGCTGTTTCACCTAGATATCTCAGATGAAAAACTTTGGCTACTCGTTGGTGATTTTAATTTTTACCGGTTTGTGGAGAGTCGTAACAAAGAGGGAGCAAATCTGACAGACATTGCAACCTTCAATGAGATTATTAGTTATCATGGCCTTGTGGAACTTCCGCTTAAAGGTCGCTCCTACACTTGGAGCAACATGCAAAGTGAGCCATTGCTCGTTCAACTTGATTGGTTCTTTACATCTGTGGCTTGGACTCTGAAATTTCCTAATACAGTGGTTAAACCCCTTGCTAAGCCTGTCTCCGATCACGTTCCATGTGTTGTCTCAATTGGTACATCTATTCCTAAACCCAAGGTATTTCGTTTTGAAAACCATTGGATTCGAATCCCAGGTTTCCTGGAGGTGGTTAAAACTATTTGGGATATTAACTGCCCAGGTGACAGTGCGAAGTGTATATCGGCCAAGCTCAAATTGCTTCGTAAAGGTCTGAAAAAATGGAGTACTAGTATGTCCTCACTCAATATGCTTATCGAAAATTGTAATGAATTGGTCCTGCTCTTGGACAGTTTCGAGGAACAGAGGGCTTTGCATATTTCGGAATGGAATTTTAGAAACATTGTTAAAAATAGGTTGCAGCACCTGCTTCTTTGCAAGCAAGATTATTGGAAAAAACGTTGTACATCACGCTGGGCTCGGTTAGGGGATGAAAATACGGCTTTTTTCCACTCAATGGCAACCATTCGGTACAGAAAAAATACAATTGCTTCACTGAAACGTGAGGATGGATCACTTGCCGTGGACCATGATGAGAAGGCTGGGGTGTTATGGCAATCATACCGAGACAGACTGGGGTGTTCTTTGCCCATTGCTGAGAATGTAGACTTTGCACAATTCTTTTCTCCTTTGGCTGGACTAGAAACTCTATCCCATCCGTTTACACATGAAGAGATTGACAAGGTTGTGGCTCAGATGCCAAGTGACAAATCCCCTGGACCTGATGGATTCTCAGGGCTCTTTATGAAAGTTTGCTGGCCAGTGATAAAATATGACTTTTACCGTCTTTGTCAGGAGTTTTGGGAAGGCACAGTCAATCTTCAAAGTATCAATGATTCGTTTATTACCCTCATCCCCAAAACTTCATCACCCGAAGGCCCAAATGATTTTCGTCCCATTTCCCTCCTCAATATTTGTCTCAAGCTCATCACTAAACTCCTTGCAAATCGGCTCCAAGAGCGAGTTCTCGAACTTGTTCACATCAATCAATATGGTTTTCTGAAGTCTAGGACGATCCAAGACTGTGTTGGATGGGCTTATGAATACATTCATCAATGTAAACAGTCATCTCAGGAATCTATTATTTTGAAACTTGACTTTGCTAAGGCTTTTGACACCGTGGAGCACGAGGCGATTATGAAAGTTTTTGCGGCACTCGGTTTTGACCCAAAGTGGCTTCAATGGATGCATATGATAATGTCTTCTGGTACATCTTCAATCTTGCTTAATGGGGTCCCAGGAAAAAAATTTCCTTGCAGAAGAGGGGTGCGCCAAGGTGATCCACTTTCACCATTACTATTTGTAGGTGTTTCTGAGATTTTACAAGCTATGGTCAATGGGCTTTTTCATGATGGAGTGCTACATGCGCCACTTCCTATCCCCAACACTGATTTCCCTATTGTTCAATATGCTGACGACACCCTCTTGATCATGCAAGCCTGTCCTATTCAACTTCTCGCTCTTAAGAATATTCTTGAGAAATTTGCACAAGTCACTGGTCTAAAAGTTAACTATGCTAAATCTTCCATGATGAACATAAATGTGTCTGAGCAGCGTTTGCATGAACTGGCAGCGGTCTTTGGGTGTACAGTCGGACAGCTTCCCTTCACTTACCTTGGGTTACCACTCGGCACCACTAAACCCACAATAGAAGATATGTCACCATTAGTTGGTATGGTGGAGAGAAGGCTGAATGCAAGTGCTAGGTTTCTTGGTTATGGAGGCAGGCTACAGTATGTCAAATCAGTACTCTCATCCCTCCCGACTTTCTTTCTCTGTTCACTCAAAATTCAGAAGACCATACTGAATATTTGTGATAGATCTCGTCGCCATTGTCTGTGGGACAAGAAGGATGATGCAACCTCACCAAATTCACTTGCTGCATGGTCGCTCGTGTGTAAGCCTAAGAAGCATGGTGGCCTAGGTGTGCTTAATCTTGAGCTGCACAACAAGGCTCTCCTGCTCAAGCAATTGCATAAGTTCTATATGAAAGAAGATGTGCCGTGGGTTAAACTTGTTTGGTCCCTATATGGTAATCGAGTTCCCCATGCGCAGTCCAAGCGTGGGTCTTTTTGGTGGCGGGATATATTCAGTTTAGTTGAAGATTACAGAAGTGTTACCAAATGTTCTGTGGGGAACGGATCCTCGGTTTTATTTTGGAAGGATTTTTGGCACCAAGAGGAACTATTATGCGAGAGATATCCTAGGCTTTTCTCTTATGCTGTGAACGAAGATATGTCAGTGGCAGAGGTTTCTTTAACTCAGCATCTCAGCTCATGTTTCATGCTACCGCTTTCTGTAGAGGCGTATGGAGAGTTCCAGGAAGTGTCTCATCTTATTGCTGATCTTCCTATGGATTTGAATGCCCAAGACCAACGTGTTTTTGTTTGGGGTTCTTCCAAGTATACCGCCTCTAGATTTTACAATTTTTTATTTGCTCAACTTCCATCAGACCCTGCCTTAAATGCCATTTGGAAATCTCATTCCTTGCCCAAGCTAAGAGTATTTGCTTGGTTGTTAATGCATGACCGACTGAATACTCGTGATCTAATGATTAGAAAACACTGGCATCTTGAATCTGGACCAGAGTGTGTGCTATGCGATGAAGCGTTGCTAGAATCACGAGATCATTTATTTTTTGGCTGTAACTTTGCTCGCCAATGCTGGGAAAAATTGGACATTCACTGGGATACATCGCTGCAGTTTTCAGATCGGTTTATACAAGCTAGAAATAATTTTAGAGGGCCTTGTTTTATGGAAGTAATGGTGTGTGCAGCTTGGAATATTTGGAAAGAGCGAAATGATCTTATTTTTCAAGGGCAACAACCTTCTTTTGGACGTTGGAGAGTCCGGTTTCAACATGATCTGATGCTTCACCGATATAGAGTGAATTCTACTCTGGTGCAACCACTAGTGGATTGGATCCTTTCCATTTTTGTATAATGATACTGTTTTTGGCTCACTTCTTCCCTCCTTGATGTATTCTCCTAGACTTTGCCCTCTACTGGGATTGTACAACTTATTTTATTAGTAATATAAAATCCACACCGTAGGGGCTTCCCCTACGGTAAAGTTATTCAAAAAAAAAAAAAACACCCGAGAGAGGCCAGAGGGGGGGCACTGGGCCACCAGACGCCAGGGTGGCGCGGCCCAGGCCTTGGCCGCGCCCCCCTAGTGTGTCACCGCCTCGTCGACCTTCTGACGCCACCTCTTCGCCTATATAAAGGTCCCTGACCTAAATCTTCGATACGGAAAAGCCACGGTACGAGAAACCATCCAGAGCCGCCGCCATCGCGAAGCCAAGATCTGGGGGACAGGAGTCTCTGTTCCGGCACGCCGCCGGGACGGGGAAGTGCCCCCGGAAGGCTTCTCCATCGACACCACCGCCATCTTCATCAACGCTGCTGTCTCCCATGAGGAGGGAGTAGTTCTCCATCGAGGCAAAGGGCTGTACCGGTAGCTATGTGGTTCATCTCTCTCCTATGTACTTCAATACAATAATCTCATGAGCTGCCTTACATGATTGAGATTCATATGATGATGCTTGTAATCGAGATGTCATTATGCTAGTCAAGTGGATTTTACTTATGTGATCTCCAGAGACTCCTTGTCCCACGTGTGTAAAGGTGACAGTGTGTGCACCGTGTGGTTCTCTTAGGCTATATTTAACAGAATACTTATTCACTGTTATGAAGAGCATAGTGAAGTGCTTATTTATATCTCTTTATGATTACAATGTGTTTTGTATCACAATTTATCTCTGTGCTACTCTAGTGATGTTATTAAAGTAGTTTATTCCTCCTGCACGGTGTAATGGTGACAGTGTGTGCATCATGTAGTACTTGGCGTAGGCTATGATTGTGATCTCTTGTAGATTAGGAAGTTAACTATTGCTATGATAGTATTGATGTGATCTATGCCTCCTTTCGTCGTGTGAAGGTGACAGTGTGCATGCTATGTTAGTACTTGGTTTGGTTATGTTGATCTGTTGTGCACTCTAAGGTTATTTAAATATGAACATCGAATATTGTGGAGCTTGTTAACTCCAGCATTGAGGGTTCGTGTAATCCTACACAGTTAGTGGTGTTCATCATCCAACAAGAGATTGTAGAGTCTAGCATCTATCTATTTATTCTGTTATGTGATCAAAGTTGAGAGTGTCCACTAGTGAAAGTATGATCCCTAGGCCTTGTTCCTAAATACTGCTATCGCTGCTTGTTTACTGTTCTACTGCATCTGTACTGTCCGCAATATCACCACCATCAACTACACACCAGCAAGCACTTTTCTGGTGCCGTTACTATTGCTCATACTTATTCATACCACATGTATTTCACTATCTCTTCGCCGAACTAGTGCACCTATTAGGTGTGTTGGGGACACAAGAGACTTCTTGCTTTGTGGTTGCAGGGTTGCTTGAGAGGGATATCTTTGACCTCTTCCTCCCTGAGTTCGATAAACCTTGGGTGATCCACTTAAGGGAAACTTGCTGCTGTTCTACAAACCTCTGCTCTTGGAGGCCCAACACTGTCTACAGGAAAAGGAGGGGGCGTAGACATCAAGCACTTTTCTGGCGCTGTTGCCGGGGAGGAAAGGTAAAAGGCACTCATACTTCGGTTCCAGGTAACAGTACTTTTCTAGCGCCATTGTGTTTGTGCTCGAAGCTATTTCCTTTAGATCCTGCAATTGCATCTTTTTGTTTCTTGTTTACACTAGTAAGGCATAATGGACAACAATGAGCTTCTTATTCTATTTCCTGATTTAAGACATGGATGGTTTGATCCGAAAATTAAAAAACCCATGGAACATATTAGTATGAATACTTTGAACACCGTTGTTGCTAATGATATGGAAAATTCTAAGCTTGGGGAAGCTGGTTTTGATGAGCATGATCTTTTTAGTCCCGCAAGCATTGAGGAGAAAATTTACTTTGATGATACTTTGCCTCCTATTTATGATGATTATAATGATAGTAGTCTTTTGGTGCCACCTGTTATGGAGGATAAATTTGATTATGATTACAATATGCCTCCTATATTTGATGATGATAATAATGATGATAGCTTCTTTGTTGAATTTGCTCCCACTACAACTAATAAAATTGATTATGCTTATGTGGAGAGTAATAATTTTATGCATGAGATTCATGATAAGAATGCTTTATGTGATAGTTATATTGTTGAGTTTGCTCATGATGCTACTGGACATTATTATGAGAGAGGAAAATATGGTTGTAGAAATTTTCATGTTACTAAAACACCTCTCTTTTTGCTGAAAAACTTGAAGCTGCACTTGTTTTATCTTTCTATGCTTGTTGCATTATGCTTCTTGAACTTGTTTATTTATAAAATTCCTATGCATAGGAAGCATGTTAGACTTAAATTTGTTTTGAATTTGCTTCTTGATGCTCTCTTTTGCTTCAAATACTATTTCTTGCGAGTGCATCATTAAATTTGCCGAGCCCATCTTAATGGCTATAAAGAAAGAACTTCTTGGGAGATAACCCATGTGTTTATTTTGCTACAGTAATTTTATTTTATATTTGTGTCTTGGAAGTTGTTACTACTGTAGCAACCTCTCCTTATCTTATTTTGTTGCATTGTTGTGCTAAGTAAAGTCTTTGATAGAAAGGTTCATACTAGATTTGGATTACTGCGCAGAAACAGATTTATTTGCTGTCACGAATCTGGGCCTAATTCTCTGTAGATAACTCAGAAAATTATGCCAATTTACGTGAGTGATCCTCAGATATGTACGCAACTTTCATTCAATTTGTGCATTTTCATTTGAGCAAGTCTGGTGCCTCTTTAAAATTCGTCTTCATGGACTGTTCTGTTTTGACAGATTCTGCCTTTTATTTCGCATTGCCTCTTTTGCTATGTGGGATGGATTTCTTTGTTCCATTAACTTCCAGTAGCTTTGAGCAATGTCCAGAAGTGTTAAGAATGATTGTGTCACCTCTGAACATGTGATTTTTTGATTATGCACTAACCCTCTAATGAGTTTGTTTCGAGTTTGGTGTGAAGGAAGTTTTCAAGGGTCAAGAGAGGAGGATGATATACTACGATCAAGAAGAGTGAAAAGTCTAAGCTTGGGGATACCCCGGTGATTCATCCCTGCATATTTCAAGAATACTCAAGCGTCTAAGCTTGGGGATGCCCAAGGCATCCCCTTCTTCATCGACAAATTATCAGGTTCCTCCCTTGAAACTATATTTTTATTCGGTCACATCTTATGTACTTTACTTGGAGCGTCTGTGTGCTTTTGTTTTTGTTTTTGTTTGAATAAATGCTTGTGTGGGAGAGAGACACGCTCCGCTGGTTCATATGAACACATGTGTTCTTAGCTTTTAATTTTCATGGCGAAGGTTGAAACTGCTTCGTTAATTGTTATATGGTTGGAAACGGGAAATGCTACATGTAGTAATTGGTATGATGTCTTGAATAACTTGATACTTGGCAATTGTTGTGCTCATGTTTAAGCCCTTGCATCATATACTTTGCACCTATTAATGAATAAATACATAGAGCTTGCTAAAATTTGGTTTGCATATTTGGTCTCTCTAAGGTCTAGATAATTTCTAGTATTGAGTTTGAACAACAAGGAAGACGGTGTAGAGTCTTATAATGTTTACAATATGTATTTTATGTGAGTTTTGCTGCACCGCTTCATCCTTGTGTTTGTTTCAAATAGCCTTGCTAGCCTAAGCCTTGTATCGAGAGGGAATACTTCTCATGCATCCAAAATCCTTGAGCCAACCACTATGCCATTTGTGTCCACCATACCTACCTACTACATGGTATTTCTCCGCCATTCCAAAGTAAATTGCTTGAGTGCTACCTTTAAAATTTCCATTCTTCACCTTTACAATATATAGCTCATGGGACAAATAGCCTAAAAACTATTGTGGTATTGAATATGTACTTATGCACTTTATCTCTTATTAAGTTGCTTGTTGTGCGATAACCATGTTCCTGGGGACGCCATCAACTACTCTTTGTTGAATATCATGTGAGTTGCTATGCATGTTCGTCTTGTCTGAAGTAAGGGAGATTTACCACTAAAATGGTTAGAGCATACATAATGTTAGAGAAGAACATTGGGCCGCTAACTAAAGCCATGATCCATGGTGGAAGTTTCAGTTTTGGACAAATATCCTCAATCTCATATGAGAAAATTAATTGTTGCTACATGCTTATGCATAAAAGAGGAGTCCATTATCTGTTGTCTATGTTGTCCCGGTATGGATGTCTAAGTTGAGAATAATCAATAGCGAGAAATCCAATGCGAGCTTTCTCCTTAGACCTTTGTACAGGCGGCATAGAGGTACCCCTTTGTGACACTTGGTTAAAACATGTGCATTGCGATGATAATCCAGGTAATCCGAGCTAATTAGGACAAGGTGCTGGCACTATTAGTATACTATGCATGAGGCTTGCAACTTGTAGGATATAATTTACATAACACATATGCTTTATTACTACCGTTGACAAAATTGTTTCTTGTTTTCAAAACCAAAGCTCTAGCACAAATATAGCAATCGATGCTTTCCTCTTTGAAGGACCTTTCTTTTACTTTTATGTTGAGTCAGTTCACCTATCTCTCTCCACCTCAAGAAGCAAACACTTGTGTGAAATGTGCATTGATTCCTACATACTTGCATATTGCACTTGTTATATTACTTTGCATTGACAACTATCCATGAGATATACATGTTACAAGTTGAAAGCAACCGCTGAAACTTCATCTTCCTTTGTGTTGCTTCAATACCTCTACTATGAATTATTGCTTTATGAGTTAACTCTTATGCAAGACTTATTGATGCTTGTCTTGAAGTACTATTCATGAAAAGTCTTTGTTTTATGATTCAATTGTTTACTCATGTCATTTACATTGTTTGGATCGCTGCATTCATTACATATGCTTACAATAGTATGATCAAGGTTATGATGGCATGTCACTCCAGAAATTATCTTTGTTATTGTTGGGGGGATAACCCCCGGTATGCTAAAGGCATGCCAAACCGGATGGTTTAAGCCATCAAGATACCGGTTTAATGTTCTTACCGGAAGCCTAGTAGGAATCCGGGAGAGCAAGGCTAAGCCGGTATCCCCAAAGGGGTATGCCGGAACCCGGTATAGAAGATACCGGAAAGGAGAGCCTGTCGGCAGGACTGGTCAAAGATTCTCTTCAGAGCAAGAAGACAAGGATGAGCTAAGCAAAGTAACTTTATTCAGAGCCCTGGCGCCAAAGAGAGAGGTGACGTCCAAAGAAGCCGGAGGACATCAGCAGCCCTGATAAAAGAGGACTCCGGCGTCACTCATGATTAAAGTAGCTTTGTACAGTAACTCTGTAAAGTAGTTTGTCCAGTCAAAGATGCCATTAGGGTTTCTTGCAGTGTAAGCCACCCTCTCCCCTATATAAGGAGAGGGGGCAGCCCATCTTAAAAAGCAAGTATGTACGCGCGTGTGTAGGAAGGCAGAGCCTGTAACTTGTGAATCAATGAAAATGGTGATCTAGAGGGAGTTCTTCCTTGTGTCTTTCTTCTTCAACCTCTGGCCTTGGCCAAGTTCTTGAGGAAACCATCCGGAATCTCTTCCCACCTGATCGCAAACCCTCCCCCGAATCCTCTTGCGTCCATTCGGCCCCAATCTAAGCCATCCTATGGCATCTGCTCGTTCACCACGACGACAGTTGGCGCCCACCGTGGGGCATGAAGTGGCGCTTGATGGAGTTCACATTCGGGCGGGCGTCCTCGAGATCTCCGGCGAGCGTACGGTGTCCGCGTTGGTGCAGCGCATCTACGCCATGGACTTCATCAACGACAACGCGGGCTGCTTCGCCAACGGCGGCATCTTCCCCAAGAACGGCCGCATCATCGAGTTCGGCAGCCACCGCGTCTACCTCGGCACCGTCCCCGTGCGCCAGCGCCTCTCGCCGGTGCTGGTGGCACCGGACCCGCCAAGATGGCTTTGTGCTGGCCGCGCCGCCGGCAGCGTTGAGGTAATGATGACCGGTGTGGCTGGTGCAGGAAAGGAGGTTGCGGCTGAAGGTGCCGGTCGCGCGGTTTCGACCCGTGCGGCTAAGCCACCGCTGGAGCGCGGCGCAGGCGCAGCGGGAGCATCATCCGCGCCACCGGAGACACCGCTCCAGGCAGCGATGAACGTCCTCGCCACCCCCATCGCGCAGAACATCGACCCGGCAGCGGCTCAGGCGGAGCTGGAGGCGCAGCGCCAGAAGATGCTGGAGAGCGGCAAGGACATCGTCAGGGCGCAGCGCGAGCTGAACCTAACCGTACGTGAGTATAACGCTGCCCATGGCTTTGCTTCTGTCAGCGCGCATGCTGCTAGGATGCCGGAAAACCGGCTAAAAGCTCGCAACCTAGATCAAGATTTGCGCAAAGAGATTCTTACCGGCAAGAGCGCCTCTGCATCTGTTAGCATCGTGGAAAAGCCCAAGTATAGCAGCCCGGACAAAACTATAAAAGCTGCTAAGGCTGTAGTAGAGCTGTGCGAGTCGCTTTCCGGAGAGGCTTTGGTAAAGCAGCAAGAGCGTGTCAGAGAGCTGCTGGAAACCATAGAGCAGCAAAATGCTGAGCAGCTGGCTAAGCTGAACAAGGCAGCGGCCTCAAAATCCGCGCGTTCAACAAAAAATGCCGGTAGCAAGTCCCATGGGCAGGCATCGTCCCCCCATCCGGATAGAAGGAGAGAAAAAGATGTGAATGCGCAGCAGATGACTGTGTACGATCCGGTTCTTGCCGGAAAGCAACAAGCCGGGCAACACGATGCCGGTAGAAAAAGCCAAGGGGCAGAGCGAGGCTACGCCAGAGGCTATGCCGGAAACAATCATGCCGGTAGATATGAGACCGGGCAAAACTATCGAGCTGCAAGAGCAGCGTACGACGAGGAGGAAATGGATCCCCCAAGGTACCGGCAGGCAAGGGCCGCGGTACCGGAATGTTACGATGAAGCCGATTCCACCAGACCGGCAGCATACCGGAACCCATTGGGAGAACGCCTGGGAGATAGATACTTACCGGAACGGGATGCGAGACACCGTCTGGATAGAGTATACTTGTCAGAAATGATCGAGGAGGAAGGTCCTCCAGGTCCAAAGTGCTTTGGCCCAAGGATCATGAAAGAAAAACCACCAGTTCGCAACTTTATGTTGCCCCGTGACACAAAGACGTATGACGGCACCACAAAGCCGGAAGATTGGCTCGCGGATTACGTGACCGCGGTATACGTTGCAGGCGGCGGAGGAACCGTAGCAGGAGGAGGAAACCGGCGTTGGGCCGTGAGGATCATACCATCGTTTTTGGTTGGACCGGCAAGAATCTGGCTAAACAACTTGCCGGCAGGAAGCATAAATGGCTGGCTGGATTTTGAGGAGGCCTTTGTGAGCAATTTCAGCAGCACCTATCAGAGGCCAAACAGGCCGCAGCAACTTGCTCTGTGTGTGCAACGTCCGAATGAAACAGACCGGGATTATCTAGCCCGGTGGAACACCACAAGGAACTCCTGTGAAGGGGTGATCGAGGCACAAGCCATTGCTTGGTTTAGCAGTGGATGCAGAAGAGGTTCACCGTTGTGGCAAAAGTTGCAGCGCAACATGCCGACAACGTTGGCAGAAATGATACGTGTGGCGGATAGCTATGCGTTGGGAGACCCAACGCAGCCGGCAGTGCAACCGGAGCCGGAACAGCTGCGCCACGAACAGCACCGGGACAACCGGAATAACAAAAGAAGAGAAGATTTTCCGGATCGAAGGTACGGTCCGCAGCAAGTTGCTGCTGTGCAGGAAAACTTTGAGGCCAGCGACAGCCAGAGGCAAAAAAACCGGATCGCAGCCATGGGCGGGTCCTAAGAAACAATGGGTGGAAAAGAAACCTTGGGTCCAGAAGAAGAACTGGCAAGAACCCGCAAAATACACCATGGAAGCTGCCATGGATCAACCTTGCCGGTGGCACACGCCGAATCCGGCACATCCGTCAAACCATCTGACGAAGGATTGTACCTGGACCAAGTACTTGATGCAAAAAGGAACAGTGAAAGATGCGCGGCCACCGCAAGACATGCCGCAGCAGCAACAACAGCTACCGCCACCACCACCACTTACCGGGGCAAACGCCTTACCGGTGCAGCCAAACCGGCCGCTGTCCCAGCAAGTTAACGGCGTGTAGCAAAATGTTAACCAGCCCCCTCCTACCGCACCATGAGGCCGGTCTGATAACGAAGATCCGCATCTGTGCTGTGTTGTCTTTGTCAACGAGCCAACAGACCGGCAAAGTGTACACCGGCGCTCCATGGAGGTCAATGCTGTGATGCCGGCAGTTCCCAAGTACATGATGTGGTCCAATCAGGAAATTACCTGGTCATCCAAGGATCACCCAAAGATCATGCCGAATCCGGGTGGATATGCTCTTGTTGTGGACCCGATCATGAAGGGGCCGCAAACTCGAGTGAAGTTCAGCAAGGTGCTGATAGACAATGGCAGTAGCATCAACATCATGTACAAGCACACCATGCAAACGCTGGGCATAACAGAAAACATGCTTCAGCCAACGCGCACAACGTTCCATGGGATCGTTCCTGGCTTGTCCTGTGCCCCGATAGGAAAAGTTCGGGTGGACGTGGCATTTGGAGGACGTGACAATTGCCGGGTGGAAAATCTGGAGTTTGAGGTGGTGGATCTAGACAGTCCCTACCATGCATTGCTGGGGAGACCGGCATTGGCAGCCTTCATGGCCACCACTCATACGGCTTACCTCAAGATGAAGATGCCGGCACCTCGTGGGCCATTGACTGTGGTGGGAAACTATAAAATCTCACTGGAAACTGCATCTGCCGGATCAAACCTAGCAGAATCGCTGGTGATCGCGGAGGAAAAGAAAAGAATGCAGACAGCTGTTGCGCTGGCTCAATCCTCGCAAATGAGCTTAGCGGCAATGAGTGAAAACATGGGCACACCGGCATTCAAGCCAACCAATGAAACAAAGAACATTGTGCTGGATCCGGCTTACCCAGAGCGCACCGTTCGTATCGGTGCCGGCCTTGATCAAGCATAGGAAAGCGCGCTCGTCAGCTTCCTCCGTGAGAATCGGAATATCTTTGCCTGGTCAACTGATGATTTGGTAGGTGTTCCGAGGGAGCTGGCTGAGCACTCTCTAAACGTCCGGAAAGATGCCAAGCCGGTGCGGCAACCACTGCGTCGGTTCGCTGAAGACAGAAGAAAGATCATAGGAGAAGAGGTAACCAAGCTGCTTGTTGCCGGATTCATTGTGGAGGTCACGCACACAGAGTGGCTGGCCAATCCGGTAATGGTTGAAAAGAAGAAAGATGAGAACCTGGAGGCAAAAGCTCCGAAGGTGTGGCGCATGTGCATCGACTACACCAACCTGAACAAGGCTTGCCCAAGAGATCCTTTTCCTTTGCCACGAATCGATCAAGTGATTGATTCAACTGCTGGGTGTGAGTTGTTGTCCTTCCTGGATGCCTATTCCGGTTTCCACCAGATTCCCTTGAAAAAGGAAGATCAAATAAAAACTGCGTTCATTACCCCGCACGGGGCTTATTGCTATGTCACTATGCCTTTTGGGTTGCGCAACGCTGGTGCAACGTACCAGCGCTGTATGCAAAAATGCTTGTTTGATCAAATTGGAAAAAATGTGCAAGTCTATGTGGATGACATCGTGATAAAAACTAAGGTAAAGAACACTTTAATCGATGACATCCGGCAAACATTCGATAACCTAAGGCGGTTCCGGATGAAACTCAATCCGGCAAAATGCACCTTTGGTGTCCCTGCCGGCAAGCTGCTCGGTTTCCTGGTATCAAGCAGGGGCATAGAGGTTAATCCGGTAAAGATCCGGGCAATAGAAAGAATGGCTATCCCTCGAGAGTTAAAAGATGTGCAGAAGTTTACCGGAAGCTTGGCATCGCTAAGCCGGTTTGTAAGCAGGTTGGGAGAAAAAGCTCTGCCACTCTATGCTCTCATGAAAAAATCCGACACGTTCGTCTGGACCCCTCAGGCAGACGCAGCGTTTAAAGAGCTAAAAACAATGCTAGCCACAGCACCTATACTGGCTTCACCTCTAGAAAGAGAGCCTATGCTGTTATACATAGCAGCAACAAACCGGGTTGTGAGTGTAGTGGTTGTGGTTGAAAGAGAAGAGGAAGAAAAAACCGTCCAGAGGCCGGTATACTACTTGAGCGAGGTGCTCTCCCTCTCAAAACAAAACTACCCTCACTTCCAGAAAATGACTTATGGCGTGTACATGGCCGCCACAAAACTCAAGCATTACTTTGAGGAGCACCCCATGAAGGTGGTAAGTGAAGCACCAATTTCCGACATCATGTGCAACAAAGACGCCAGCGGCCGGATTGCGAAATGGGCAATCTAAATATCACCATACGTGCCGGTGTATGAAAGAAGAGATGCCATAAAATCACAGGCTTTGGCTGATTTCCTTGTTGATTGGGCGGAGATGCAGTACAAACCGCCAGATCAGAGGATAGAATACTGGAAGATGCACTTTGATGGATCCAAGCTCAAGGAAGGTCTAGGTGCCGGTGTGGTGCTTACTTCCCCAAAAGGAGATCACCTCCGGTATGTTTTGCAAGTGCATTTCAGGGCATCAAACAATGTCGCTGAATATGAAGCTTTGATCCATGGGCTTAAGGTCGCAAAAGAAATCGGTGCACACCGGATCATTTGCTATGGTGATTCAGACCTTGTGGTACAGCAGTGCTCAGGAGATTGGGATGCAAAAGATGCCAACATGGCCTCGTACCGGTTTCACGTACAAAAGATTGCCGGATTCTTCGAAGGATGTGAGTTTCACCATGTGCCGCGAGCAGAAAATGAAGCCGCGGATGCTTTGTCCAAGTTGGGCTCATCTAGGCAAGAAATTCCTCCCGGAATAGCTTTGGCTCACCTAAGAGTGCCATCGATCAAACCGAGCCCGGAGTCAGAATCAATTTTTGTACCAGAGTCACACGTAGTACCCATGGATATCGATGAAGGGAACCCGGGGACTGCTCCGGCAAGCTCGGGGACTGCTGTACCCATACCGGAAGAAATGATGCTGGTGGATAGCATGGAAATAGATGCACCGGTGTTTCTGGTTCGAGAGATACCGTCATGGGTTAAACCTATTAAGGAATTCCTGATCAACGGCACCTTGCCGGCTGACGAAAATGAATCAAGGAGGATACAAAGAAGGTCCAAAGCTTACACGTTCATCAATGGTGAGGTGTACAAGAGAAGCGTTACCGGTGTCCTTCAAAGATGTGTGGAACCGGAGGAAGGAAAAGAAATGCTTGAGGAAATTCACCAAGGAGAATGTGGGCATCACGCTTCATCAAGGGCGCTGGTAGCAAAAGTTTTCCGGCATGGGTTCTATTGGCCCACTGCTTTGGAGAACGCTGAGGATTTGGTAAGAAAATGCAACGGCTGCCAGAGGTACGCCAAGCAAAACCATACCCCAGCATCCGGTTTAAAAACAATACCGCTAACATGGCCATTTGCTGTTTGGTGCCTGGACATGGTTGGACCATTCAAAACTGCAAGAAGCAGCATGACTCACATCTTGGTCATGGTGGATAAGTTCACCAAGTGGCTGGAAGTAAAACCTATCGCAAAGTGTGATGGGCATACAGCAGTGAAATTCCTAAAAGATGTCATTTTGCGGTATGGATACCCGCACAGCATCATCACTGATAATGGAACCAACTTTGCTCAAGGTGAGTTCAAAAGGTTCTGTGAAGACAACAACATCCGGCTGGATTTGTGCTCAGTGGCACACCCACAAGGCAATGGCCAAGTGGAAAGAATGAATGCTTTGGTGCTTTCCGGTATCAAGCCCAGACTCATTGATGCGGTGGAAAAGTCACCGGGATGTTGGCTCGATGAGCTACCATCAGTACTGTGGAGTATAAGAACAACCCCAAACCGGTCTACCGGATACACTCCTTTCTTCATGGTTTATGGAGCAGAAGCGGTGATACCAACCGATATCATTCATGATTCACCAAGGGTACAGCTCTATACTGAGCAGGAGGTCAAAGAGGCCAGAGAAAACGATGTGGACTTGCTAGAAGAAGCAAGAGAGCTGGCTTTGGCAAGAACAGCCATTTACCAAAGAAACCTAAGACGCTATCATAACCGGAAGGTTAACCCGAGAGTTTTCCGGGAAGGAGATCTTGTACTTCGCCTGGTGCAGCGCACTGAAGGCCGGCATAAGCTCTTGCCACCATGGGAAGGTCCCTTCATTGTAAGCAAGGTGCTTCACAATGATGCATACTACCTGATCGATGCACAGGAGTGGAAGAAAGGAAAGGCGGACAGGTCCGGAGAGGAGAGCAAGCGTCCATGGAACGTAGCTCTGTTGCGCCCTTTCTACTCTTGAAGTGGTGGTGTAAGAAGTTCCTTTTTGTACCTTATATGCTATGAATAAAAGATGCCGGAACCTTGAATGAATCTCGGGGACTACCCCAACTTAAGTTGCATGTAACTTGTTTATTTTTTCAGTTTACCGGTTGCTTATTGAATGTTTTTTCTTTCCGGTTTAGTAGTGTGCTAAATCCTACCGGAGTCTTCGACTCTGCTGCTGTCCGCAAACCGGCTTCATGGCAAGCAAGATAAACCGGTAGGAGATAAGCACATGAACTGCGAAAAGGGAGAGCAGGAAAGAACAATCCGGAAAGTTTAACTAACCCCGGTTAAACCGGTTTTTTGCAAAATTTCAAAGTTATTTCTAAGTTCAAGAAGATGCTTGTTTGGTGAAAGAACCTTGTGCTCATACGCCAAAGAACGCCCAGAGAAGGCAGGCAGAGCCAAGGCAAAAGAACCAAGTATGCATCAGATTGGATGCGGAAGCAATTGAGAAATCTTTGCAGTGCAGGATAAAATCAAAACCAAAAGCAAATTATGCTAAGGCAAACTCATAAATACTTAGCTACCGGTATAACTTACCGGCAGGAAATGTTGTAGCACAACCACAGGCAAACTTAAAGTCTTACATCATAGACCCCGGCATTCCGGGGCAGAATTTAACGAACATTGTTTCAAAGATAAGCAGGATCAACAAACAGATAGCAGGCAAGCACTTCAAAGAGAGTAATCACGCAGCAGGGGCTTCCGGAGGAGCAGCACCGGCATCAGCGTCGTCTAGAAGCTCTTCTTCGGCTTCATCCTCCTCCTCGTCGAGATAGTCCGTGACGCCAGGAGGGGGAGGGATGAAGGTGCGCATGTCGGCATACTCCGCGATCCGGTACGCGCGATCCTGCCGCTTGGCGGAGAGGATCGGGTCCAGATCCGTTTCTGCGCCTTCGCGCACGCCGGTAAGGGCGTCCAGATTGAGCTCCGGGTACCAGAAGCAGGCGACGCGGAGGGCGGAGTCCGCTCCAGCGCGGGCAGCAGAGCACTGCCACTCGCGGATCCTCTTGCCGGCACCTTTCAGACGGTCGCTGATGAGGGAGAAGGTGTCCGGCACCACCTCGCCAGGCCATAAAGTCCTGTATAGCTGGGTAGCTACATCAGGGATGTCCGAAAGATTGCGGTCTATGCAGCGCATATGGGACACCCGCGCGTTAAGCGCGACCAGATGGTCCTTGGGCATCCATGGCACGGTAAGATCCGCTTGGCCCTTGTCCTTGCGCTGCGCGTCGACCTTCTTGACGGCATACCTCTGCGAGTCTGGAAAGAGGCCTGTGCAAAGAAAGAAAAAGCTTAAGGAAAAGAGTCCGGAAGAAAAAGAGACCGGAAGAAAAAGAGTCCGGAAGAAAAAGAGACCGGAGAGAAAAGAATCCGGAAGAAGAGAGACCGGACGGAAAGATAGCGGAAAGAAAATGGGGTCGAAGGAAGAAAGGCTTGTGTGCAGTAATCAAAGTGTAAAAGAAAAGAACTTACGGAGGGCGAGTGTGTCGGTCTGCAGGATCAGCTGATCGCACTCCTTATGCTCCTCCTCCAGCCGCGCGGCCTTCTCCTCGGCACCCTTCCGGGCCTTGGCCATCTCCTCCAGCTCTGCCCGCAACACCACAGTGGCATTGCAAGCATCCTCCAGAGCCTCGTCCAACTTGGCCGCTGCGGTCACTTCAGCGGCTTTGAGGGCCTTGGCGTGGTCAAGCCCCAGCTGAATCAGCTGAGACTTGAGCTCCTGGTAGCTGGTCTTGAGGGCGTTCAGCTCCTCCTGGTGCTGCCGGTTGAGCTGGTCCTTCTCCCCTGTAACCGGAAAAAAGAGTGTTAACAAGGTTACACTAATAAAAATGAAAAGAAACCAAGTTCAAAGGAGGAAGGAAAAAATAGTACGTTGGGCCTCGGCGAGCTGCTCTTTCAGAGCATCGATGGAAGCTTCCGGGATCACTGTTGAACAGAAATTGTAAATATCACAAGGAAAAAAGGTTTCCGGTAGCAAAGATGCCGGTGGAACAAAAACTTACCTTGGCACTTGTCATGTGCCTCAGCGAGCTCCCGGTGCTCCCACAAAAGCTCCTCGAAAAGGGCCTTCCGAGTGTCAGCGGTGACCTGTTCAAGAAAAAGAAGAAATGAGTTAAGTTTTGCGCTAAGAACAAAGTTCTTAACCCGAAACTCGGTACTGGCAGTGCCGGTTTTGCGCGGTTTTAAGATAAGTTTTGCGCTAAGAACAAAGTTCTTAACCCGAAACTCGGGGACTGGCAGTGCCAGTTTTGCGCGCTTCTAAGGTAAATTATGTGTTAAGAAGAAGAGGTTTAACCCGAAACTCGGGGACTGGCAGTGCCGGTTTCACGCTAAAAACTTAAGTTAAGTTTTGCGCTAAGAGCTGCGCTCTCACCACAAAACTCGGGGACTGGGAAGATAGACAAGAGAGAAACCGGCATGAAACTAAGGAAAAGATAAAGCAGAACCGGAAACAAAGAAACCGGCAAAGGTTGAAAGTTAGTAGAACATACCGTCAGATTGTTCGTGGAGTCATACCACGCGCTGTCAAGCTCTTTTACGGCAGCCCGGAGCCGCATGAAGTGCTCCTCAGAGCACCGATCCCCGACAGGATCAGGTGCCGGCAGCCGATCCTTGCCCATGCCGCGGGTCGCCGGAGTGATGTCCGCGGCGTTCCACTTTTGGGCATACGGCAGGAGGTGCCCCAGGTCCCGGCCTTGGCGCTGGAACTCCGTAATGCGGCCGAGGAGGCCGGTGGCCTTCATGCTGGCGCTTTTGGCAGCCTTGGAGACGTGCAGCACCAAGGGCTGCTGGCCGCCCGAAGGAGCGCTGGAGGCCGTCGCCTTCCCCTTGATGAGCTTGGAAGGTTTGGGCGGCGGCGCGGTAGAAGAGGCCCCGGAAGTCTTGGCCGGCGGCGCGCCAGGAGCGGCCTTGGAGGGCTGGGCGCGAGGAGCCTCAGGCGGAGGCATGAGGATGGTGCGTGGAGAAGGGGGAGCGCTAGGAGCGTCACCCGTCTTGGAGCCTTCCGGCGCGGAAGATTCCGGCGCGGAAGTTGTCTTTTCGAGGACGGGAGGAGCAGAAGGCTCCGCCCGCCCGGCAGCTTCTTCTTCTCCGGCGCCGGTGTTGCTGGCGCCGGTGTCTTGGTGTTCCGGGAGGAAGGAAAGATCCTCCTCCGTGCGGTGATCTGACAGTGAAGGGGCCGCACGCCCCGAATTTGTTGTGCCCCCCGAAAGGGAGGCAGAGGTGTTGCCGGCACCAGATGGTGCCGGGCTTGAACGAGGAGGAGGGGTTGAGGTCCTTGCGGATCCCTCAGAGCCCGATGGCCTTGGGCCAAGCTTGAGAGCGGGGCTGAGAAAAAGAGAAAAGACAAGTGGTTGAGAAAAAGCAACCGGAAAAGGAACTTAGCAAAAAGGAGGCAAGCCGGAAAATGAAATTACCCGGAAGCGGTTGGCATCGCTTTGCGCCCGTAGCGGCGCACGCCCACTTCTTTCTCCCCCACGGGCTCCGTCCGGAAGCGCTTGGAGGGAGGAGCATGGCTGGAGCCGGCAGTAGATGCCGGCTGCTTGTTCTTCTGGCCCTGGGCCATGAGTTTGTCCACAAACTCAATGCCGGCCTCGGCGCGCAGGGGCGGCACGCGCTCGTGGATCTGTGAGTTGGATATGGCTAAGAAGCAATTCGCAAGAAAGCGATAATGGCAAAGTATAAGAAGCCGGAAAAGAAAATACCTCGAGCACAACCAGCTCCTCGGGGTTTCCGGTGGGCTCCGGCGGGTCCCGGCCAAGGCGCGCAGCCGGGGTCTTCCCCATCTTCAGATCCTTCCAAAAGATGTAGGGATCCGGGTCGAAGGAGTCAAAGGCACGCTTCCGGAGAGGTCCTCGCGGCTCTGCCTGGATAGAGGGGAAGCGGTCCCTGGCCTGAAACAAGGTAAAAAAGAAGGTTAGCAAAAGCAGAAACTTACCGGCAAAGACAACCCCAAATTGCGCAATCTCTTACTTCTTGGGTCGGACGGTTAGAGGAACTGAGGGGAAGGAGGCCCCATTCCCAAGTAAAAGGCATAGCAGTTTGACAAATCTGCTTAGCCTTGAGAACAACATCTTTCTTGCTGAGAGCACGGCCTGTGATCTTGGTAGGATCGCCTGGGCCATACATCTCGCTCATCTTATGTGCGCGGCGCTTAAGAGGAAGCACCCGGCGCGATATGAAAGTCCGGATGACATCGTCGGGACAGATGTTGGTCTCCTTCTTCAAAGAGGCCAAGAAGCGCACTACCCGATTGGTCTCGGCATGTTCTGTCCTCGGGTTGTAGCTCCAGTTGGCTCTGCTGGGGGGCCCCTCTTGGTATGGAGGAAGATTGATGCGATCGGCGCGGCCGGTGTTCTTCACGTAGAAGAAAGTTCCTTGCCAGGTGCGGCAAGACTCGAGGCCGGTAAACTTAAGAAAAGTGCTCCCTTGGCGGGAGCCGACGATGCAGGAGCCGCACTGCACGGGCGGCTTGGGCTTAGGAATTTCCTTGCCCTGGACGGAGTTGATCCGCAAGTTAAAGAAACGGGCAAACGTCTCACGAGTGGGACGAATGCCGATGTAAGCCTCCATGAAGGTGGCATAACAAGAGAGATAGAAAATGGCGTTGCCAGGAAGGTGGTGAGGTTGGAGTTCGTAGAAATCTAGGAACTCCCGGAAAAAAGTAGAGGCAGGAAGGCCGAAGCCACGCTCAAAGTGAGCGAGAAAAACAACAAACTCGTCGTCTTCCGGATCCGGTTCGATCTCGTCATCCGGAATCCGACAGGAAACTCCTTCCGGAATCCTTCGGGACCGGTACAGCCAATCAATCTCGAACTCAGTAACGTTGGAACCCATCCAGGCTCCGCGAGTGGGTGGGGAAGGCTCCTCGCCGGAAGATTGGCTGGAGCTGCTAGAGGCTTGGCCAGAGCTACTGGCCTCTTGGCTACCGGAAGCTTGGCTAAAGCTACCGGATTCTAGGTTGCCGCCGGACTCTTGGAGGCTACCGGATTCCTGCTGATTGCCGTAATCGGTCTCCATTGGATCTGAGGCCGTAGATTCACCGGGAGAGGGTCTGCGGCGCTTGAGAGAAAGGGAAGAAGAAGATGCGGAAGAGGATCCCTCGTCAGACATCGCGAGGGTAGGTGGAGAAACAGAAATCCCAGACTCGAACCCCGCGTGAAGATCTACGAGTAAGAGGAAAACCAAAGAAAAAGGAGCAAATAAGAACACCAAAGGCTCAAGATCTGGAAAGCAAGCGAACGGCGAGTAAAGAGAAATTAGTACCAACCTTGAGCGGCGCGGTCGCTGGGGAAAAAGTTTGCTGGCGGTAAAGCGGGTCTGCAGCCGCCTGCGAGCACCGTCGACGGCGAGGCGGAGAAGCTCGCGAAGAAGCACAAATGCGGCGGACGCGAAGAAGTTGCTGCCGAAGGTCTCCGCACAGCGAAGTCCGGCGGCGGCACGGCGTGAGTTCGCCGGGCGCCGGAGCTTGAACGGGCGACGGCGGACGGAGAGCGGCGGAGGCGCAAAGGCGTGAAGCTCTGTGCGCGAAGGAGGAGAATGCGAAGAAGATGAAGAGGAACGGGCAGTTGCGTTTATATAAGAGAGAGAAAGTGGGTGTGGAACCGCTGGGCCGCGGCGGTTCGCCTCACGGCCCGCGACGGTTCGTGCCTTGGGCCACCACGTGGCGGAGGGATACACGCGCGAAAACGGAGGCCACACGGAGGCGCACGCGGGATCCCGAAGAGGTAGTGGGATCCGCTGCGGTGCATTAAATGCGTGCGCGGGAGTCGAAACGATGTGACAGCGGACACTGGCGCGTCAGTTACAGTGCGCATGTCAGCGACGGCGCGGGGGCCCGAGATAGTCTCGTCTTCGCCGAGGAAGGAGTAAAGACACATGGTGCCGGAAAAAAGAGGTGCCGGAACAAGCCTTGCAGAGAGAAGAAAAGGAACAAGGGTAAAGGTGCCGGAACTAAGCTCAAGACATGAGTAATTAAACCGGTATCTTAAAAAAGATGAAAACCTGGCATGGTCTGTAGGATAGAATCCTCCAGGCTATACCAGCTTCGGGGACTAATGTTAGGGGATAACCCCCGGTATGCTAAAGGCATGCCAAACCGGATGGTTTAAGCCATCAAGATACCGGTTTAATGTTCTTACCGGAAGCCTAGTAGGAATCCGGGAGAGCAAGGCTAAGCCGGTATCCCCAAAGGGGTATGCCGGAACCCGGTATAGAAGATACCGGAAAGGAGAGCCTGTTGGAAGGACTGGTCAAAGATTCTCTTCAGAGCAAGAAGACAAGGATGAGCTAAGCAAAGTAACTTTATTCAGAGCCCTGGCGCCAAAGAGAGAGGTGACGTCCAAAGAAGCCGGAGGACATCAGCAGCCCTGATAAAAGAGGACTCCGGCGTCACTCATGATTAAAGTAGCTTTGTACAGTAACTCTGTAAAGTAGTTTGTCCAGTCAAAGATGCCATTAGGGTTTCTTGCAGTGTAAGCCACCCTCTCCCCTATATAAGGAGAGGGGGCAGCCCATCTTAAAAAGCAAGTATGTACGCGCGTGTGTAGGAAGGCAGAGCCTGTAACTTGTGAATCAATGAAAATGGTGATCTAGAGGGAGTTCTTCCTTGTGTCTTTCTTCTTCAACCTCTGGCCTTGGCCAAGTTCTTGAGGAAACCATCCGGAATCTCTTCCCACCTGATCGCAAACCCTCCCCCGAATCCTCTTGCGTCCATTCGGCCCCAATCTAAGCCATCCTATGGCATCTGCTCGTTCACCACGACGACAGTTATCGTTTACCTGCTCGGGACGAGCAGAAACTAAGCTTGGGGATGCTGATACGTCTCCGACGTATCGATAATTTTTTATGTTCCATGCCACATTATTGATGATATCTATATGTTTTATGCATACTTTATGTCATATTTATGCGTTTTCCGGAACTAACCTATTGACGAGATGCCGAAGTGCCAGTTCCTGTTTTCTGCTGTTTTTGGTTTCAGAAATCCTAGTAAGGAAATATTCTCGGAATTGGACGAAATCAACGCCAACATCTTAGAATCACATGAAGCTTCCAGAACACCCGAGAGAGGCCAGAGGGGGGCCATGCTTGCGCACAGTTGACGTGGGCGTAGTAGCTTCCTTGTGACGGTAAAGCACTCGTCTGTTGGGAACCCCAAGAGGAAGGTATGATGTGTACAGCAGCAAGTTTTCCCTCAGTAAGAAACCAAGGTTTATCGAACCAGTAGGAGCCAAGAAGCACGTTGAAGGTTGATGGCGGCGAGATGTAGTGCGGCGCAACACCAGAGATTCCGGCGCCAACGTGGAACCTGCACAACACAACCAAAGTACTTTGCCCCAACGAAACAGTGAGGTTGTCAATCTCACCGGCTTGCTGTAACAAAGGATTAGATGTATAGTGTGGATGATGATTGTTTGCAGAAAACAGTAGAACAAGTATTGCAGTAGATTGTATTCGATTAAAAGAATGGACCGGGGTCCACAGTTCACTAGAGGTGTCTCTCCCATAAGATAAATAGCATGTTGGGTGAACAAATTACAGTTGGGCAATTGACAAATAGAGAGGGCATGACAATGCACATACATGACATGATGAGTATTGTGAGATTCAATTGGGCATTACAACAAAGTACATAGACCGCTATCCAGCATGCATCTATGCCTAAAAAGTCCACTTTCAGGTTATCATCCGAACCCCTTCCAGTATTAAGTTGCAAACAACAGACAATTGCATTAAGTATGGTGCGTAATGTAATCAATAACTACATCCTCGGACATAGCATCAATGTTTTATCCCTAGTGGCAACAGCACATCCACAACCTTAGAACTTTCTGTCACTGTCCCAGATTTAATGGAGGCATGAACCCACTATCGAGCATAAATACTCCCTCTTGGAGTTAAGAGTAAAAACTTGGCCAGAGCCTCTACTAATAACGGAGAGCATGCAAGATCATAAACAACACATAGGTAATAGATTGATAATCAACATAACATAGTATTCTCTATCCATCGGATCCCAACAAACACAACATATAGCATTACAGATAGATGATCTTGATCATGTTAAGCAGCTCACAAGATCCGACAATGAAGCACATAAGGAGAAGACAACCATCTAGCTACTGCTATGGACCCATAGTCCAGGGGTGAACTACTCACTCATCAATCCGGAGGCGACCATGGCGGTGTAGAGTCCTCCGGGAGATGATTCCCCTCTCCGGCAGGGTGCCGGAGGCGATCTCCTGAATCCGCCGAGATGGGATTGGCGGCGGCGGCGTCTCTGGAATGTTTTTCGTATCGTGGCTCTCGGTACTGGGGGTTTCGCGACGAAGGCTATTTGTAGGCGAAGAGGTAGGTCAGGGGGCCACACGAGGGGCCCAGACAACAGGCCGGCGCGGCCAGGGCTTGGGCCGCGCCGCCCTAGCGTCTGGCCGCCTCGTGGCCCCACTTCGTATCATCTTCGGTCTTCTGGAAGCTTCGTGGAAAAATAGGCCCCTGGGCGTTGATTTCGTCCAATTCTGAGAATATTTCCTTACTAGGATTTCTGAAACCAAAAACAGCAGAAAACAGCAACTGGCTCTTCGGCATCTCGTTAATAGGTTAGTGCCGGAAAATGCATAATAATGACATATAATGTGTATAAAACATGTGAGTATCATCATAAAAGTAGCATGGAACATAAGAAATTATAGATACGTTTGAGACGTATCAAGCATCCCCAAGATTAGTTCCTACTCGTCCCGAGTAGGTAAACGATAACAAAGATAATTTCTTAGTGACAATGCTACCAACATAATCTTGATCAATACTATTGTAAGCACATGTAATGAATGCAGCGATTTGAAACAATGGTAAATGACATGAGTAAACAATTGAATCATAAAGCAAAGACTTTTCATGAATAGTACTTCAAGACAAGCATCAATAAGTCTTGCATAAGAGTTAACTCATAAAGCAATAATTCAAAGTAGAGGTATTGAAGCAACACAAAGGAAGATGAAGTTTCAGCGGTTGCTTTCAACTTGTAACATGTATATCTCATGGATATTGTCAATGTAAAGTAATATAACAAGTGCAATATGCAAGTATGTAGGAATCAATGCACAGTTCACACAAGTGTTTGCTTCTTGAGGTGGAGAGAGATAGGTGAACTAACTCAACATAAAAGTAAAAGAAAGGTCCTTCAAAGAGGAAAGCATCGATTGCTATATTTGTGCTAGAGCTTTGATTTTGAAAACAAGAAACAATTTTGTCAACGGTAGTAATAAAGCATATGAGTTATGTAAATTATATCCTACAAGTTGCAAGCCTCATGCATAGTATACTAATAGTGCCCGCACCTTGTCCTAATTAGCTCGGATTACCTGGATTATCATTGCAATGCACATGTTTTAACCAAGTGTCACAAAGGGGTACCTCTATGCCGCCTGTACAAAGGTCTAAGGAGAAAGCTCGCATTGGATTTCTCGCTTTTGATTATTCTCAACTTAGACATCCATACCAGGACAACATAGACAACAGATAATGGACTCCTCTTTAATGCATAAGCATGTAGCAACAATTAGTGTTCTCATATGAGATTGAGGATATATGTCCAAAACTGAAACTTCCACCATGGATCATGGCTTTAGTTAGCGGCCCAATGTTCTTCTCTAACATTATGCATGCTCTAACCATTCAAGCGGTAAATCTCCCTTACTTCAGACAAGACGAACATGCATAGCAACTCACATGATATTCAACAAAGAGTAGTTGATGGCGTCCCCAGAAACATGGTTATCGCTCAACAAGCAACTTAATAAGAGATAAAGTGCATAAGTACATATTCAATACCACAATAGTTTTTAAGCTATTTGTCCCATGAGCTATATATTGCAAAGATAAAGAATGGAAATTTTAAAGGTAGCACTCAAGCAATTTACTTTGGAATGGCGGAGAAATACCATGTAGTAGGTAGGTATGGTGGACACAAATGGCATAGTGGTTGGCTCAAGGATTTTGGATGCATGAGAAGTATTCCCTCTCGATACAAGGTTTAGGCTAGCAAGGTTTATTTGAAACAAACACAAGGATGAAGCGGTGCAGCAAAACTCACATAAAAGACATATTGTAAACATTATAAGACTCTATACCGTCTTCCTTGTTGTTCAAACTCAATACTAGGAATTATCTAGACCTTCGAGAAACCAAACATGCAAATCAGATTTTAGCATGCTCTATGTATTTCTTCACTAATAAGTGCAAAGTATATGATGCAAGAGCTTAAACATGAGCACAACAATTTCCAAGTATCACATTATTCAAGATATTATACCAATTACCACATATATTATTTTCCAATTCCAACCATATAACAATTTAACGAAGAAGAAACTTTCGCCATGAATACTATGAGTAAAGCCTAAGGACATATTTGTCCATATGCAACAGTGGAGCATGTCTCTCTCCCACACAATGAATGCTAGGATCCATTTTATTCAAACAAAACAAAAACAAACAGACGCTCCAAGCAAAGTACATAAGATGTGACGGAATAAAAATATAGTTTCAGGGGAGGAACCTGATAATGTTGTCGATGAAGAAGGGGATGCCTTGGGCATCCCCAAGCTTAGACGCTTGAGTCTTCTTGATATATGCAGGGGTGAACCACCGGGGCATCCCCAAGCTTAGAGCTTTCACTCTCCTTGATCATAGTGTATATCATCCTCCTCTCTTGATCCTTGAAAACTTCCTCCACACCAAACTCAAAACAAACTCATTAGAGGGTTAGTGCATAATCAAAATTCACATATTCAGAGGTGACACAATCATTCTTTATATGTCTGGACATTGCACAAAGCTACTGAAAGACAATGGAATCGAAAAATCCATCAAGCATGACAAAACAGGCAATGCAAAATAAAAGGCAGAATCTGTCAAAACAGAACAGTTCGTAAAGACGTATTTTTAACAGGCACCAGACTTGCTCAGATGAGAAAACTTAAAACTAATGAAAGTTGCGTACATATCTGAGGATCACTCGCGTAAATTGGCATAATTTTATGAGTTACCTACAGAGAATTAGACCCAAATTCGTGACAGCAAAGAAAACTGTTTCTGCGCAGTAATCCAAATCTAGTATCATCCTTCTATTAGAGACTTTACTTGGCACAACAATGCAATAAAACTAAGATAAGGAGAGGTTGCTACAGTAGTAAACAACTTCCAAGACTCAAATATAAAACAAAAGTACTGTAGTAAAAATATGGGTTGTCTCCCATAAGCGCTTTTCTTTAACGCCTTTCAGCTAGGCGCAGAAAGTGTGTATCAAGTGTTATCAAGTGGTGGAGCATCAACAGCGGTGTTCGGGGTTTTCTCAACTATGCATTGTATCTTATCTATGTAAGTTTCAGAGGCTCCCTTTTCTTTAGTCTTGGGCTTGCTATTTTCATCAAACAAATTTTCAGGAACAATCCAATCAAAATTCTTTTCTAATGCTTCATGCATTCCTAGGAGCTTAATAGGTATCGGTACTTTAATCTCTCCACTATCATTAACATTATTAGTGTACCTTATTCTATCCATATCCATTTTTTCAAGGATACTAGCAAAGTTGGTATAAGAGCCAAGCATATTATATTTAGTAAAAACTTTTCTAGCTTCTCTTGCTATACCTCCAAATTCTTTGAGAAGGGTTTCTAAAACAAAATCTTTCTTTTCTCCTTCTTCCATATATCCTAGTGTAAGAAACATATATTGCATTATAGGATTAAGATTAACAAATTTAGCTTCTATCATGTGTACTAAAGAAGCAGCAGCAATTTCATAAGTAGGAGCAAGTTCTACCAAGTGTCTATCTTCAAAATCTTCAACCATACTAACATGAGTGAAAAATTCCTCTATATTATCTCTCCCAATAATAGACCCTTGTCCTACCGGTATGTCTTTTAGAGTGAACTTAGGAGGAAACATGATGAAATAAGTAAAGTAAATGCAAGTAACTAATTTTTTTGTCTTTTTGATATAGCAAACAAGATAGTAAATAAAGTAAAACTAGCAACTAATTTTTTTGTGTTTTGTTTTAGTGCAGCAAACAAAGTAGTAAATAAAATAAAGCAAAGGGGAATGGTGTTTTGGCACATGGGAGCATATGCTCCCTTTATTTTGAAATGAATGTTACATACATTTTGAAATTTAAAAAAATTGAAACGAAAAATTCGAACGTACATCTTCACGTGCTACACACTCACAAAGTTGTTTCATAAAAATCCGACTTGTCGTGTGGCGTGTGTAAAAAAGACAAAATTCAATGCTGAAAATAAGGCTTTTTAGGAGATAAATTGTCTCTTTTTTACACAGACCACAAAACATATTGGTTCCTCGCGAAACTTGACGAACGTACGTATATTATGGAGATGTACATGTAGAATTTTTTGTCAAAATTTTTCGACATTTCGAAATATAATTTTTTGATAGAGGGAGCATATGCACCCGGGAGCCGAATTGAATTTCCGGACAAAAACAAAGTAAAGAGATTGCGATGTGAAGACTCCCCTTGCAGCGTGTCTTGATCTCCCCGGCAACGGCGCCAGAAAAAGAGCTGCTTGCGCACAGTTGACGTGGGCGTAGTAGCTTCCTTGTGACGGTAAAGCACTCGTCTGTTGGGAACCCCAAGAGGAAGGTATGATGTGTACAGCAGCAAGTTTTCCCTCAGTAAGAAACCAAGGTTTATCGAACCAGTAGGAGCCAAGAAGCACGTTGAAGGTTGATGGCGGCGAGATGTAGTGCGGCACAACACCAGGGATTCCGGCGCCAACGTGGAACCTGCACAACACAACCAAAGTACTTTGCCCCAACGAAACAGTGAGGTTGTCAATCTCACCGGCTTGTTGTAACAAAGGATTAGATGTATAGTGTGGATGATGATTGTTTGCAGAAAACAGTAGAACAAGTATTGGCAAAGAGATTGTATTCGATTAAAAGAATGGACCGGGGTCCACAGTTCACTAGAGGTGTCTCTCCCATAAGATAAATAGCATGTTGGGTGAACAAATTACAGTTGGGCAATTGATAAATAGAGAGGGCATGACAATGCACATACATGACATGATGAGTATTGTGAGATTCAATTGGGCATTACGACAAAGTACATAGACCGCTATCCAGCATGCATCTATGCCTAAAAAGTCCACTTTCAGGTTATCATCCAAACCCCTTCCAGTATTAAGTTGCAAACAACAGACAATTGCATTAAGTATGGTGCGTAATGTAATCAATAACTACATCCTCGGACATAGCATCAATGTTTTATCCCTAGTGGCAACAGCACATCCACAACCTTAGAACTTTCTGTCACTGTCCCAGATTTAATGGAGGCATGAACCCACGATCGAGCATAAATACTCCCTCTTGGAGTTAAGAGTAAAAACTTGGCCAGAGCCTCTACTAATAACGGAGAGCATGCAAGATCATAAACAACACATAGGTAATAGATTGATAATCAACATAACATAGTATTCTCTATCCATCGGATCCCAACAAACACAACATATAGCATTACAGATAGATGATCTTGATCATGTTAAGCAGCTCACAAGATCCGACAATGAAGCACATAAGGAGAAGACAACCATCTAGCTACTGCTATGGACCCATAGTCCAGGGGTGAACTACTCACTCATCAATCCGGAGGCGACCATGGCGGTGTAGAGTCCTCCGGGAGATGATTCCCCTCTCCGGCAGGGTGCCGGAGGCGATCTCCTGAATCCGCCGAGATGGGATTGGCGGCGGCGGCGTCTCTGGAAGGTTTTTCGTATCGTGGCTCTCGGTACTGGGGGTTTCGCGACGAAGGCTATTTGTAGGCGAAGAGGTAGGTCAGGGGGCCACACGAGGGGCCCAGACAACAGGCTGGCGCGGCCAGGGCTTGGGCCGCGCCGCCCTAGGCCGCGCCGCCCTAGCGTCTGGCTGCCTCGTGGCCCCACTTCATATCATCTTCGGTCTTCTGGAAGCTTCGTGGAAAAATAGGCCCCTGGGCGTTGATTTCGTCCAATTCCGAGAATATTTCCTTACTAGGATTTCTGAAACCAAAAACAGCAGAAACAAAGAATCGGCTCTTCGGCATCTCGTTAATAGGTTAGTGCCGGAAAATACATAATAATGACATATAATGTGTATAAAACATGTGAGTATCATCATAAAAGTAGCATGGAACATAAGAAATTATAGATACGTTTGAGACGTATCAGGCCACTGGGCCACCAGACGCCAGGGTGGCGCGGCCCAGGCCTTGGCCGCGCCCCCCTAGTGTGTCACCACCTCGTCGACCTTCTGACGCTGCCTCTTCGCCTATATAAAGGTCCCTGACCTAAATCTTCGATACGGAAAAGCCACGGTACGAGAAACCATCCAGAGCCGCCGCCATCGTGAAGCCAAGATCTGGGGGATAGGAGTCTCTGTTCCGGCACGCCGCCGGGATGGGGAAGTGCCCCCGGAAGGCTTCTCCATCGACACCACCGCCATCTTCATCAACGCTGATGTCTCCCATGAGGAGGGAGTAGTTCTCCATCGAGGCTAAGGGCTGTACCGGTAGCTATGTGGTTCATCTCTCTCCTATGTACTTCAATACAATAATCTCATGAGCTGCCTTACATGATTGAGATTCATATGATGATGCTTGTAATCTAGATGTCATTATGCTAGTCAAGTGGATTTTACTTATGTGATCTCCGGAGACTCCTTGTCCCACGTGTGTAAAGGTGACAGTGTGTGCACCGTGTGGGTCTCTTAGGCTATATTTCACAGAATACTTATTCACTGTTATGAAGAGCATAGTGAAGTGCTTATTTATATCTATTTATGATTGCAATGTGTTTTGTATCACAATTTATCTGTGTGCTACTCTAGTGATGTTATTAAAGTAGTTTATTCCTCCTGCACGGTGTAATGGTGATAGTGTGTGCATCGTGTAGTACTTGGCGTAGGCTATGATTGTGATCTCTTGTAGATTATGAAGTTATCTATTGCTATGATAGTATTGATGTGATCTATGCCTCCTTTCGTAGTGTGAAGGTGACAGTGTGCATGCTATGTTAGTACTTGGTTTGGTTATGTTGATCTATTGTGCACTCTAAGGTTATTTAAATATGAACATCGAATATTGTGGAGCTTGTTAACTCCGGCATTGAGGGTTCGTGTAATCCTACACAGTTAGTGGTGTTCATCATCCAACAAGAGAGTGTAGAGTCTAGCATCTATCTATTTATTCTGTTATGTGATCAAAGTTGAGAGTGTCCACTAGTGAAAGTATGATCCCTAGGCCTTGTTCCTAAATACTGCTATCGCTGCTTGTTTACTGTTCTCTATCGCATTCAGACCGTCCGCAATATCACCACCATCAACTACACGCCAGCAAGCACTTTTCTGGTGCCGTTACTATTGCTCATACTTATTCATACCACATGTATTTCACTATCTCTTCGCCGAACTAGTGCGCCTATTAGGTGTGTTGGGGACACAAGAGACTTCTTGCTTTGTGGTTGCAGGGTTGCTTGAGAGGGATATCTTTGACCTCTTCCTCCCTGAGTTCGATAAACCTTGGGTGATCCACTTAAGGGAAACTTGCTGCTGTTCTACAAACCTCTGCTCTTGGAGGCCCAACACTGTCTACAGGAAAAGGAGGGGGCGTAGACATCAATATGTTTTAACCAAGTATCACAAAGGGGTACCTCTATGCCGCCTGTACAAAGGTCTAAGGAGAAAGCTCGCATTGGATTTCTCGCTTTTGATTATTCTCAACTTAGACATCCATACCGGGACAACATAGACAACAGATAATGGACTCCTCTTTAATGCATAAGCATTCAACAACAGATAATATTCTCATAAGAGATTTGAGGTTTGTTGTCCAAAACTGAAACTTCCACCATGGATCATGGCTTTAGTTAGCGGCCCAATGTTCTTCTCTAACAATACGCATACTCAAACCATTTGATCATGATAAATCACCCTTACTTCAGACAAGACGAACATGCATAGCATCTCACATGATATTCAACAAAGGATAGTTGATGGCGTCCCCAGGAACATGGTTATCGCTCAACAAGCAACTTATTAAGAAATAAGATACATAAGCTACATATTCAATACCACAATAGTTTTTAGGCTATTTGTCCCATGAGCTATATATTGCAAGGACAAAGAATGGAAATTTAAAGGTAGCACTCAAGCAATTTACTTTGGAATGGCGGAGAAATACCATGTAGTAGGTAGGTATGGTGGACACAAATGGCATAGTGTCTGGCTCAAGGATTTGGATGCACGAGAAGTATTCCCTCTCAATACAAGGCTTAGGCTAGCAAGGCTATTTGAAACAAACACAAGTATGAACCGGTACAGCAAAACTCACATAAAAGACATATTGCAAGCATTATAAGACTCTACACCGTCTTCCTTGTTGTTCGACCCTTACTAGAAAAAATCTAGACCTTAGAGAGACCAATTATGCAAACCAAATCTTAGCAAGCTCTATGTATTTCTTCACTAATAGGTGCAAAGTATATGATGCAAGAGCTTAATCATGAGCACAACAATTGCCAAGTATCACATTGTTCAAGACATTATACCAATTACTACATGTAGCATTTCCCGTTTCCAACCATATAACAATGAACGAAGCAGTTTCAACCTTCGCCATGAACATTAAAAGTAAAGCTAAGAACACATGTGTTCATATGAACCAGCGGAGCGTGTCTCTCTCCCACACAAGCATTTATTCAGAGAATGAAAATAACAAAACAAAAATAAAACACACAGACGCTCCAAGTAAAGTACATAAGATGTGACCGAATAAAAATATAGTTTCAAGAGAAGTGACCTGATAAGTTGTTGATGAAGAAGGAGATGCCTTGGGCATCCCCAAGCTTAGATGCTTGAGTATTCTTGAAATATGCAGGGATGAACCACGGGGGCATCCCCAAGCTTAGACTTTTCCCTCTTCTTGATCATATATCATCCTCCTCTCTTGACCCTTGAAAACTTCCTCCACACCAAACTCAAAACAATCTCATTAGAGGGTTAGTGCATAATCAAAAATTCACATGTTCAGAGGTGACACAATCATTCTTAACACTTCTGGACATTGCACAAAGCTACTGGAAGTTAATGGAACAAAGAAATCCATCCAACATAGCAAAAGAGGCCATGCGAAATAAAAGGCAGAATCTGTCAAAACAGAACAGTCCGTAAAGACGAATTTTTCTGGGGCACTAAACTTGCTCAGATGAAAATGCTCAAATTGAATGAAAGTTGCGTACATATCTGAGGATCACGCACGTCAATTGGCATAATTTTATGAGTTACCTACAGACAGGGCGACTCAAATTCGTGACAGACAGAAATCTGTTACTGCGCAGCAATCCAAATCTAGTATCAACTCTACTATCAAAGACTTTACTTGGCACAACAATGCAATAAAATAAAGATAAGGAGAGGTTGCTACAGTAGTAACAACTTCCAAGACACAAATATAAAACAAAGTACTGTAGTAAAATAAACACATGGGTTATCTCCCAAGAAGTGCTTTCTTTATAGCCATTAAGATGGGCTCAGTAATTTCAATGATGCACTCCCAAGAAATAAGAGTTGAAGCAAAAGAGAGCATCAAGAAGCAAATTCAAAACACATTTAAGTCTAACACACTTCCTATGCAAAGAAATCTTGTACACAAATGAATTCATGAAGGACAAAGTGACAAGCATAGGAAGATAAAACACGAGTAACTTCAAGATTCTCAACATAAAGAGGGGAAACTTAATATTATTAAGATGCATATAACCATGTTTCCCTCTCTCATAATAACTTTCAGTAGCCTCATTGATGAAATCCACAATATACCCATCACTTAAAATATTCTTATCATGGTTCATATGCATAGAAGTATCATTAATTTTGGCATAAGAAGAGTTCTTCTCATTAATAGTAATTGGAGCAAGATTATTATCAAGAATTTGAACATGGTAAACAAGTTGCATATTAAGGGAATTGTTTTTGGCAATCCAATCATAACTATGACAAGTTTCATAAGGATATTTATAACCTATATCATAGCATTCTTTATAATAATCATCAAAGGTCGGAGGCATAGTGTCATCATAAGAAATAGAATAGTTATCTTTCACAGTAAGTTCATCTGTGATCATACCATCATTGTTACTAGAAGGAGATGTATCAAACATATAATGATCAGTAGCAAAAGGATTTTCAAACACCTCATCCCCAAGCTTAGAGCTTTCTATATCATTATGGGAGGAAGCATGGATAGTACTGATACTATGGCAATTATTAACATCATCATTTTCAGAATTAGTTTCCCAGAGATTTTCAATATCAAAAGTAGTGTGCTCTTTCAAATCATGATCACTAATGTAGGTAAAGGGCATAGGAAGATCATTGTACTCAGATTCATTATCATAATAATCATCAGGAGCAACATACTTACGGTTACCTATCGTTATCTCATACACGCGGGGATATGCTGTTACCTCTTTCTTTTTATTCCCCTTCTTCTTCTTCTTCTTCGTTCCCTTCTTCTTCTTCTCATTCTCCTCGTTCCTTTCTTTAGGAGGGAGAGGCTTGATGAGAGGCTTCTCCAAATAACATGTTTTATTTCCAGAAACAATAGAAGAAACTTGGGAGGATTCCTCCTTTTCATTAATGAGTTCAAAACACACAGAGGTCCTATCATATTTGGCAAAGTGTCATCTTCTAAAATATTTTGTATGTAAGTATTTGTATGGCAATTATCAATGCAATAAGAAAGACACCCATGCAGGACATCATCAATATCAAGATCGTTAATATCTAACAAAGAAATTTTTCTTGATAACTCTTCACACCACAAAAATAAAGTAAGTTCATCATGCTGATTAGGAGTAATTTCATCATCACAATACAAATTTGCAGCACTCATGGGATTCGAATTATCATTGGAGGAGCATTGAAAATTAAAATGACCCGCTCTATGGCAAAGTTCACAAATAAAAGGATAGATGGCACAAACTTTTTTACCAAGATCATGTAGAGCCCTAGACCACTTTCTAGTTTTTTCATTCCTATGATCGATACAATATTCATCTTCGATTTGATTAATTCCACAAGGTCTATGCATTCCAAAAAAAAATTAACATGCTTATAGGAAATAGCATTCTTAGGAGTTTGAGCATGTTCATTGCAATCATTATCAACAATTTCATCCCTCATGCAAACATCTTTAAAAGGTTCATGATACTTATCAAAATTCTTCCTAGGCAATTCAAAATGAGAGGCAAAAGCTTTATAAAGATTTGCAGCAACTTGAGAGTCAAGACCATAAGTAGCACTCATATTTCGAAATTTACCAGTATCCATAAAAGTTTCAATGCATTCATAATCATAATTTATACCTGACTCTTTACCTTTGTTGTTCTCCCATCCTTCAGCGTTCTCCTCAATCCGATCAAGAAGATCCCACCTAGCTTCAACCTCCTTGCTTGTGAAAGATCCCTCCAAACAGGCATCTAGATAGTCCTTGTGATGTCCTGAAAGCCTTGCATAAAAATTATTAATAATAACATTACGGGGGAGCTCATGAATGGGACATTTGAGCATTAGTGACTTCAATCTCCCCCATGCTTGAGAAATACTCTCTCCATCACGAGGATAAAAGTTATAAATGCAATTCCTATCAATATGCACTTCATGAGGAGGATAAAATTTAGAATAAAAGAGAGATACAATTTCCTCCCAACCAAGAGAATGACTATTCTTCAGCAATTTATACCAATGCGCCGCTTTACCAGACAGCGAAATAGAGAATAGCTTCTTCCTCACTTCATCCATAGAGATACCTGCACACTTGAATAACCCGCATAATTCATGCAAAAACAGTAAATGATCTCCAGAATGGACAGTTCCATCCCCTTCATAACGGTTATCCATAACACGTTCAATAATTTTCATGGGTATCTCGAAAGCAGTACTTGCAGTAGGTGGATTTAAAATATCACAAGCATCATTAGAGTTATCGCATATGGGAGATAAAGAATTATCAGAGCAAATTTTCTCCCCTAAAGGTGGGAAGCTAAAAAGATCATAAAAACTAGCTTCCCCAAGCTTAGACTTTTCCATAGCATTAGCAGTGATTGCGTTCATACTAATAACATTGCTACTAGCATGCAAATGAGGTTCCATAGGTTCTTTAATTTTCGCATCACACATTTCATGTCTTAACTTAGGAAATAAATTAAAAAGCTCATAGTTGTATTCCATTATGCCTTACTAGTGTAAAACAAGAAACAAAAAGATGCAATTGCAGGATCTAAAGGAAATAGCTTCGAGCACTTACAACGGTGCCGGAAAATAGCTTAGTAGCCGAGATCCGGAGTGTGAGTACCTTTTACCTTTCCTCCCCGGCAAAGGCGCCAGAAAAGTGCTTGATGTCTACGCGCGCTTCTATTCCTGTAGACAGTGTTGGGCCTCCAAGAGCAGAGGTTTGTAGAACAGCAGCAAGTTTCCCTTAAGTGGATCACCCAAGGTTTATCGAACTCAGGGAGGAAGAGGTCAAAGATATCCCTCTCATGCAACCCTACAACCACAATACAAGAAGTCTCTTGTGTCCCCAACACACCTAATACACTTGTCAGATGTATAGGTGCACTAGTTCGGCGAAGAGATAATGAAATACAAGTGGTATGAATGAATATGAGTAGTAGCAACGGCGCCAGAAAATAGCTTGCTGGCGTGCAGTTGATGGTGGGAATATTGCAGGAAGTAGAGATGCAGTAAAACAGTAAACAAGCGATGTTTGCAGTATTTGGAAACAAGGCCTAGGGATCATACTTTCACTAGTGGACACTCTCAACACTGATCACATAATAAAACCACTCTACAGTCTCTTGTTGGATGATGAACACCACTAATTGTGTAGGGCTACAAGAGCACCTCAATGCCGGAGTTAACAAGCTCCACAACATTCGATATTCATATTTAAATAACCTTAGAGTGCATGATAGATCAACACAACTATACCAAGTACTAACATAGCATGCACACTGTCACCTTCATACTATGAAAGGAGGAATAGATCACATCAATACCATCATAGTAATAGTTAACTTCATAATCTACAAGAGATCACAATCATAAACTACGCCAAGTACTACATGATGCACACACTGTCACCATTACATCATGGAGGAGGAACAGAGTACTTTAATAACATCACTAGAGTAGCACATAGATGAATAGTGATACAAAACTCATATGAATCTCAGTCATGTAAGGTAGCTCATGAGATCATTGTATTGAAGTACATAGGAGAGAGATTAACCACATAGCTACCGGTATAGCCCTTAGCCTCGATGGAGAACTACTCCCTCCTCATGGGAGACATCAGCGTTGATGGAGATGGCGGTGGTGTTGATGGAGATGCCTTCCGGGGGCACTTCCCCGTCCCGGCGGCGTGCCGGAACAGAGACTCCTGTCCCCCAGATCTTGGCTTCGCGATGGCGGCGGCTCTGGAAGGTTTCTCGTACCGTGGCTTATTCGTATCGAAGATTTAGGTCAGGGGGCTTCTTATAGGCGAAGAGGCGGAGTCGGAAGGGTTACGGGGGCGCCACACAATAGGGGGCGCCCGGGCCGCGCCGCCCTCATCGTCTGGTGGCCCTGTGGCCCTCCTCTGGTCCCTCTCGGGTGTTCTGGAAGCTTCGTGGAATTATAAGATGCTGGGCGTTGATTTCGTCCAATTCCGAGAATATTTCCTTACTAGGATTTCTGAAACCAAAAACAGCAGAAAACAGGAACTGGCACTTCGGCATCTCGTCAATAGGTTAGTTCCGGAAAACGCATCAAAACGATATAAAGTGTGTATAAAACATGTGTGTATCATCATAAAAGTAGCATGGAACATAAGAAATTATATACGTTGGAGACGTATCAGCGACCCTGGCTGTGTGGGCGGTAGGGCTGTCGGCTCGGTCGGACGCGTCCTAGAGGGGACGGTCGGACGTTATGTCGGGGCGGCGGCCCCGGATGAGTTGGTGTGATGCCCGTGGTCTGTGGCCTTTTGCCCTGTGCAGCTTGGGTTGCGGGTGGACTGTTCGTGCGGCGTTGTAGCTCGAGAGCGAGCGGTGGTACGTCGGGCGGCGGCCCCGGAAGGTGGTTGTCTTGGTGGACGCGCAGGGCGCGACGGAGCAGCGGTATGTCGGAGCGGCGGCTCCGAATGTTCGTCATCTTCGAGGGTGCTTGACCTTGGGTCGCTTGGGCGATAAGGTGACTCTCGACGGTGGGCTTGGGCGGCAACGACAATGACGTTGAGCATGGTTTGGTTGCTGCAAGACCGTGTTAGTCTGCTCCGTCCCGGCGTGTCTGAATGTCTTCAGGTTGGCCTCCTCTTGGTGTGAAGTCGAAGTTGCCTTCGGGTGGTGTACAATGACCTTCGAGGGCGGTCCGATGGTGAAGGTCCTTTTCGGCGCAGGTCGTGTGCATCTCCTCTCCGCGGCTCGTCGTCAGAATCGAAGCTACCGTCCTTTTCTTGGGGAGCCATCTGTTTGTCATAGGCCGACTTGAGCTTCGCGTTTGTGTAGCTTATGTGGGTAGCTAGGGTGGTTCGGTGTGCCTTCGCGCCGTCATGTGGGTGGGTGTGGGCTTGACCCTATCTTTCTAGGTTTTTGCCCGGTTTTCTCATAAAAATCGGACACCTTCTGCTTAATTAATGGATGAGGCAAACTTTTTGCCTCCGTTTCGAAAAAAAAGTTCTGACGAGAAAGAATCTATAAGACTCTCTCGAGTCTTCAAATTAAACATGTTGCATAAACAATTCTACTCCACTAAAATTTTAATCTACTAGTACTAAAATTCTTGATGGAATCCTTTAATTCAAAGAGGCCTCGTTTTTTTGTTTTGTTTTTGGACATGTGACGACTGACGAGGGTAAGATGGGAGCAGCAGCTGGTGGTGCAACAATCAGAGGATAAGCTGGAATTAGATGCCACCGCCGGACACGTCAGCTGCACCCCCGTACTTTACACACGCTCGTGCTACTACAAATCTGGGCAGCTTCTGACCACATGTCCATGATACAGCTCGCTTGCCCTCACGTCTCCAAACTACCAGTACTCGCGCCAGTGGAAAATCAGGTTGCGGCCAATCGTGATGTGCTCACTTCTATTTTTAAGTTCGCTCGCGAGGAACGTGCAATACGCACGTGCGGTGACGTCAGTTTTAGCGACTGCTGCTCATATTACTATTTTACTACCACTTCGAACGTGATTGGTTGCAGCATTTTCCGCATCTGGGTAGATCTTTTCGCTGGATCTATGTTCAACTTGAGCCAAATCTAAAATTAAGCTATTCATATTGATTGGTTGCTAACATTTTTTCGAATATGAGGGATAAACGGAATGTTTGTGTTTGGTTGGCCGCAAAGATGATTGGTGTCGTTCGCACGATGTTTGGTTGCGTGCCGTAAAGATGATTTCTCGCCTCTAATTTGCATTACTAACCTAAGCAAAGCGAGGAGCAGCGACATACCGTAGTTGGCTAGGAAGATCGAATCACATCTCATCTCTTTCCTGAGTCGCTCCCTCCCGGGCTGCTCTGGAGACATCCTTCCATCTCAAACCCCCCGCTGCCTCCAGCCCCGCCCCACTGGCCGTCGCCGCTGCCCTCTCCGGTAGTGGTAGCGACGCCCTCCGCCTCGAAGACGGCGGCTGGGATGGCGAGGTGTGGCCCGTTGGGTTCCTTGGGAGAGTCTTCGACGAGCTTGGCAGCGTGCTGGATAATCGGGTCGAGATCTAGGCTGAGGTTGATCTCGCTAGATGGGTTCAGCCACGGCCAAGGTGGCGTGGTTTGGCGGCTCTTCGGATCTCCATCACCTGCAGTCTTGCGCCTGGACTGCCTCTTTCCTCTCCGGCCAATCCGGCATGGAGGCAAATGTCGACGTGGGGGCCTACTCGTCTGCATTGTTGAATAAAGGTGGTTGTCCTAGGGTTTCTCTTGTGTGAAGATGAAGACCTACCTGAGGCTGAGCTTTCTTGATGTGGCCAACGTGTTGAGTTCCGCAAGGCTCCCGGCGAATGTAACAGTGCACCTTATGCCTGGAATTTGCTAGAATGGGTGGTATTCGGTCGTGCGCTCCCATGGTTTTATTCCGACCGTTTGGTTCTGGAGGGAGCGGCGCGAAGCTCTGTTCTTTCCTGCCACCAGGTGACATTTTGATCCATGGTGAAGCCAGAGGTGAAGAATATCATGGAGGCCGGATTTGATGACTAGCAATGGAGGTTCGAATCTCTGCGTCTGTTGAGGGACTTTCTTGGTGTTCCAGGTTTCACAGCAGCAGTATGTAAGTGGGGGCGTGTGGTGACCCGGCATACCACTGCATGGTATAGTATGCAAGTCTGATATAACATCAATGAAACACCGTTCCACTAGTATTATATCGCTCAGAGTGGTACAACAGAAACATATGCGGGTCCAAGGCATGTCTATAGAATTACACACAGACTCTGTTACATAAGATCATCACAGCCTCCTACTTTACAATGAGGTAAAACTGCAAATAAACTCCAGAAGAACAACTCATAGTCTAATCCTATCACGAACTCTATTTGTAGAGTATTTAACTATCTATAGAGGCTATGAATAGATTCTAGCTAAATAGGAGCTAGGTTTAGGAAGCTAGTTCCCTTCTACTGCTTAATCTAGGTTTTCTCCATGGTGGATGGGGTATATGACTCTTCCGGCAGGTTTCTGTCCCTTGAAGTAGTTGTTGACTCATCGGCCTTCGAGTTGCACTGTAGATCCTCCTTCGTTGCCTCCATATCTAAGCAGGGGATTTAAGAGTGGTATGAGTACGAGCGTACTCAACAAGTTCATTATAGGAAAGAGGTGTTTAATGCACTAGCTACAGCATTAGACCAGAAAGTCTAATATCAATGCAGGTTTTCATAATTATTTCTTCAAAATGTTGCTTTTATTCGGAAGAACTATGTCCGTCAGCCTTCACCGGTTTACTAGAACTTCATGGAGCTCCTTTCCGGCAGCGTTCGCAGTTCCATATCCCGGAACAGGGAGTGACAGGTCACGATTCATTACACTCTGCAGAGGTGTGTTGCTTTACCCATAAGAGATCTTAACCTTGGTGCCAACCGGGCAGCTTTCCCGTCCACACTTCCTTCGGTGTGAGGCCCGGTATAAGGTCATAGCCAATCATATTTCTCCGATACCTCGCACACCCACCCTTTGTTGCAATTCCGACCTTGGGTCCTCCCCGGTCAGCGTATCCAAAGGATACCATCCGACCTCGACTAATATCAGGCATCACGGCCATCAACCTTCGCCGGTCGTTGCAACCCCTCATAGACCGCAATACCGTGGGGAACTTATGGCTTCCCCAGCCTACCGCTTGCTCCTCGGGCGACAAATGTCTACGGTCTCTGCCGTGGGGAACTTATGGCTTCCCCAGCCTACCGCTTGCCCCCTTGGAATACAAGTGTCTATGGTAAAGCGCGTCCGTTGATGTACAAGAGGTGGAAATACGATTGACTATTCCGTCCCACTCCAGATCTTATGGTTAACACGGGTATTACGACACAAGAATCACTGGACGACATTTGTTGTTTAATCCTAGATGGATATAAACCCTTGCAATGGAACCTCCACCATATCAACACAATCCATGGTTCCATTGCCCACCACATAGTCATATTCATAGTTATGAAAATAGTGGTTTTGCTTTTTATGCAATAGTGATAAACATAGTACTTTGCAAGTAATTTGGTAAAAATACTCAAATGACATGAGCAAGCGATGAACTTGCCTTTCTTGACTGCAAGATTATGCAGACAAGGTCTTCGATACGCAATAACTCCAAATTCTGAAATAGCATCATCGCCCGGTAAGGACGATGTTTAAAAGATTGGCAAGGATGCAATAATGCATAAGTATGCGATGCAATCGTTCTAAGCGTGACATAACCCCGATGATTTAGGATTAGTGAGTGATAATGATTAGTTTAGGGTGTGTTGCACTTTTTAGGGTGATTCACAAACAAGGTTCTTATTCAGGGTTGTGTTATTTTAGAATCATAAGCTGGTGGTAAAATGCATAGTAACAATCATGCACACCCAGGAATAGTAGTTGTATAATAAGTAAAGAACAGTTGTCAATTTTAAGTCCTATAATGCATGGTTGATGATTACTTATTATATAATACAAAAGAATAACTTTTGAAGAACATGTTCTTTAATAAAGAACAAGTATGATAATTAGGGTTGTGGAGTTCTATGGTTTACTATGGCTTTCAAATAGTTTCTGGAGTTAGATTTATATGGATCTCAATAAAGTTGGATTCATCAGCATCTAGGGCTTATATGGTTTTACTTAAGCACAAACAACTTAAGAATTACTTATACATGGTTGCTATCATGGTTGGTTTACCATGCTAGTGATAGCTAGCTAGGGTTTATAGATCTTATTAGGTATAGTTGATGACTATTCTATATTCTCTTCAAAAGAATAACTTTTGAAGAACATACTTCTTAACTAATAAGAAGTATCTCAATTAGAGTTGGGTGGTCTAGGGTTTGCTATTGGATCCACTAAGTAAGGAATAATTGGCTCCTAAATAGGATGGTTCATAATTATGAAGTATTGGTAGGGTTTAGTGCACTATGGTTATGTAATGGTATTCATCAATCATGGTTACTATTAGGGTTGATCAACTTGGTTTTATTTGAGCATCTAGGTTTGATTTAGATGAACACATGTGATGCTAATCAAGTAATGATAGGTTACTACATTTTAGGTGGTTATGGCAATATTTAGTTGTTACTATGGCTCTATGACTACTATTGGAGGAACATGATCACATGTTAAATTGGGGTTTAGGTTTGGAAACCATTTAGGGTTCATATAAAATAGTGGAGCTAGGGTTCCTAATTGAGTTAGGGTTTGAGAATCCCACATAAAATTATGAACTACTATTTTATGTATAATGGAACTAGGGTTTTCTAATCTACCGTATAGTTCTTAAGGCAATAACTTCATGATAAGGTTGAGGTTATTAATCACTTTATAAAAAACATAATATTGGATTTGGCATTTTATTATTTTTAAAGAATTAATAATTAAGGTAATTATTAATTAGGGTTTTAAATCCTCCTGATAAGTAATTAATAAGTTAATAGAAAAGGAAAATTAATTTTAATGTTTTCCTTATTTACTTACTGGTTTTTGTTTATTTTAGGAAGTTTTCCTAATTATTGGATTTTAATTGAATTTAGTATTTAAAAGAAAAGGCTTAATTAACAAGTATTAAATAATTTAATTTTTATTAAAAATAAACACATTCCATATTATATTTTTATTGGATGGGGTTTAGTTTTCTAAGAATTTTGATATCTCATTTATATTTTTCTGGATTAAACTGAATTTTATCAATTCATGTAAAGTTGCAGCAATTTAATAGGATTTGAATTAAAACTAAAAACCACTAAATCTACCCGACAAGTGTACCCACAGCCACTGGCTGGTGGGCCAGTGGTCCACGTGAAGCGCCACCGTGGCGTCGATGTGGCAGGGGAAGGACTGGCCAACGGCCAGTTGCCGATGGTCGCTGATACGTCTCAAACGTATCTATAATTTCTTATGTTCCATGCTACTTTTATGATGATACTCACATGTTTTATACACATTATATGTCATTATTATGCATTTTTCGACACTAACCTATTAACGAGATGCCGAAGAGCCAGTTGCTGTTTTCTGCTGTTTTTGGTTTCAGAAATCCTAGTAAGGAAATATTCTCGGAATTGGACGAAATCAAAGCCCAGGGTCCTATTTTTGCACGAAGCTTCCAGAAGACCGAGGGGGAAAGGAAGTGGGGCCACGAGGCGCCGCCACAACAGGGCGGCGCGGCCCAGGTCTTGGCCGCGCCGACCTGGCATGTGGGGCCCTCGTGTGGCCCCCCGCGTTGCCCTTCCGCCTACTTAAAGCCTCCGTCGCGAAACCCCCAGTACCGAGAGCCACGATACGGAAAACCTTACTGAGACACCGCCGCCGCCAATCCCATCTCGGGGGATTCAGGAGATCGCCTCCGGCACCCTGCCGGAGAGGGGATTCATCTCCCGGAGGACTCTACACCGCCATGGTCGCCTCCGGATTGATGAGTGAGTAGTTCACCCCTGGACTATGGGTCCATAGCAGTAGCTAGATGGTTGTCTTCTCCTCATGTGCTTCTTTGTCGGATCTTGTGAGCTGCCTAACATGATCAAGATCATCTATCTGTAATGCTATATGTTGTGTTTGTTGGGATCCGATGGATAGAGAATACTATGTTATGTTGATTATCAATCTATTACGTATGTGTTGTTTATGATCTTGCATGCTCTCCGTTGTTAGTAGAGGCTCTGGCCAAGTTTTTGCTAGTAACTCCAAGAGGGAGTATTTATGCTCGATAGTGGGTTCATGCCTCCATTAAATCTGGGACAGTGACAGAAAGTTCTAAGGTTGTGGATGTGCTGTTTCCACTAGGGATAAAACATTGATGCTATGTTCGAGGATATAGTTATTGATTACATTACGCACCATACTTAATGCAATTGTCTGTTGCTTGCAACTTAATACCGGAAGGGGTTCGGATGATAACCTGAAAGTGGACTTTTTAGGCATAGATGCATGCTGGATAGCGGTCTATGTACTTTGTCGTAATTCCCAATTAAATCTCACAATATTCATCATATCATGTATGTGCATTGTCATGCCCTCTCTATTTGTCAATTGCCCAACTGTAATTTGTTCACCCAACATGCTATTTATCTTATGGGAGAGACACCTCTAGTGAACTATGGACCCCGGTCCATTCTTTTACATCGAATACACCCATCGCAATACTTGTTTTACTGTTCTCTGCAAACAATCATCATCCACACTATACATCTAATCCTTTGTTACAGCAAGCCGGTGAGATTGACAACCTCACTGTTTCGTTGGGGCAAAGCACTTTGGTTGTGTTGTGCAGGTTCCACGTTGGCGCCGGAATCCCTGGTGTTGCGCCGCATTACACTCCGTCACCATCAACCTTCAACGTGCTTCTTGGCTCCTACTGGTTCAATAAACCTTGGTTTCTTACTGAGGGAAAACTTGCTTCTATACGCATCACACCTTCCTCTTGGGGTTCCCAACGGACGTGTGTATACACACTATCAAGCTCTTTTTCTGGCGCCGTTGCCGGGGAGATCAAGACACGCTGCAAGGGGAGTCTCCACATCCCAATCTCTTTACTTTGTTTTTGTCTTGCTTTATTTTATTTACTACTTTGTTTGCTGCACTAAATCAAAACACAAAAAAAAAATTAGTTGCTAGTTTTACTTTATTTACTATCTTGTTTGCTATATCAAAAACACAAAAAAAAAATTAGTTACTTGCATTTACTTTATCTAGTTTGCTTTATTTACTGTCTTGCACTCTATATTAAAAATACAAAAAAATTAGTTACTTTTGTTACCATGTCTAGCTCTACACCTGTTACTTCTTCGCCTGAAGAATTAGTTTTCACTTTTAAACAAGGGGATGAGGAGAGTTTTAAGGATGCTTGGTCTAGAATTTTTACTTCTTATCATAAAACTGAACCTCAAATGACTCTAAGTTTGCTCCTTAGTAATTTTTATTTTGGTCTTATGATTCGCTATAGATATGCTTTGGATACTTTAGTGGGAGGAGATTTCCTTCATTGTAATGGGGATCAAGTTTTTAATGCCATAAAGAAGTTGGTTGCATCACATGATTCAGCTAATAACTTTGATTCAGCCATCACTAGCATTTATAATAGATTAAACAATCTCGAGATAAGTACATCTCGCTTGGATGACAACTATCACCATGTTCGTAATCGTCTTGAACAAGTTTTGGTGAACTCTGAACCTTCATTATGGGATCCTACTGTTAAAATTGTTATCGGTGATCAAACTCTTCATGCCAATTGTGATATTATGTCTGAATTTTTCCTTATGCCTGAGAGCATTTATAAATCTTTGAAACTTTGGGGAATTGATGAAGGAGGAGAAGAAATAACTCTCATTGATAACTCTGATATAATTCCTAAGGGAATAGCCGCAGGTGTGCATACAACCATTCTTGGAAGAACAATATCCATTGATTATCTTGTTATTGAATGTGTAGGAACAGGACAAATCACGCTCGGAAGATCCCTGCTGAAACTATTGGGAGCAGTCATAGACGTGGGAGAAGGCACCCTGGAATTCACCGCTACACCAGGGGGAAATCATATATTTCCTAAATCAAAGAGAAAGAAAAAGAACAAGAAAGGTAAGGGTAAAGCCCAAGGTAAGGTTGATGCTTCATCTCTTGATAATACTTGATACAAACTTTCTGCGCCTAGCTGAAAGGCGTTAAAGAAAAGCGCTTATGGGAGACAACCCATGTTTTTACTACAGTAATTTTGTTTTATATTTGAGTCTTGGAAGTTGTTTACTACTGTAGCAACCTCTCCTTATCTTAGTTTTATTGCATTGTTGTGCCAAGTAAAGTCTCTAATAGAAGTAAGATACTAGATTTGGATTACTGCGCAGAAACAGTTTTCTTTGCTGTCACGAATCTGGGTAAAATTCTCTGTAGGTAACTCAGAAAATTATTCCAATTTACGTGCGTGATCCTCAGATATGTACGAAACTTTCATTAGTTATAAATTTTCTCATCTGAGCAAGTCTGGTGCCTGTTAAAAATTCGTCTTTACGAACTGTTCTGTTTTGACAGATTCTGCCTTTTATTTTGCATTGCCTGTTTTGCTATGTTAGATGGATTTCTTTGTTCCATTGACTTTCAGTAGCTTTGTGCAATATCCAGAAGTATAAAGAATGATTGTGTCACCTTTGAATATGTGAATTTTGATTATGCACTAATCCTCTAATGAGTTTGTTTTGAGTTTGGTGTGGAGGAAGTTTTCAAGGATCAAGAGAGGAGGATGATATACACTATGATCAAGGAGAGTGAAAGCTCTAAGCTTGGGGATGCCCCGGTGGTTCACCCCTGCATATATCAAGAAGACTCAAGCGTCTAAGCTTGGGGATGCCCAAGGCATCCCCTTCTTCATCGACAACATTATCAGGTTCCTCCCCTGAAACTATATTTTTATTCCGTCACATCTTATGTACTTTGCTTGGAGCGTCGGTTTGTTTTTGTTTTTGTTTTGTTTGAATAAAATGGATCCTAGCATTCATTGTGTGGGAGAGAGACACGCTCCGCTGTTGCATATGGACAAATATGTCCTTAGGCTTTACTCATAGTATTCATGGCGAAAGTTTCTTCTTCGTTAAATTGTTATATGGTTGGAATTGGAAAATGATATATGTGGTAATTGGTATAATATCTTGAATAATGTGATACTTGGCAATTGTTGTGCTCATGTTTAAGCTCTTGCATCATATACTTTGCACCTATTAATGAAGAAATACGTAGAGCATGCTAAAATCTGATTTGCATGTTTGGTTTCTCTAAGGTCTAGATAATTTCTAGTATTGAGTTTGAACAACAAGGAAGACGGTATATAGTCTTATAATGTTTACAATATGTCTTTTATGTGAGTTTTGCTGTACCGGTTCATCCTTGTGTTTGTTTCAAATAACCTTGCTAGCCTAAACCTTGTATCGAGAGGGAATACTTCTCATGCATCCAAAATCCTTGAGCCAACCACTATGCCATTTGTGTCCACCATACCTACCTACCACATGGTATTTCTCCGCCATTCCAAAGTAAATTGCTTGAGTGCTACCTTTAAAATTTCCATTCTTTACCTTTACAATATATAGCTCATGGGACAAATAGCTTAAAAACTATTGTGGTATTGAATATGTACTTATGCACTTTATCTCTTATTAAGGTGCTTGTTGTGCGATAACCATGTTCCTGGGGACGCCATCAACTACTCTTTGTTGAATATCATGTGAGTTGCTATGCATGTTCGTCTTGTCTGAAGTAAGAGCGATCTACCACCTTATGGTTAGAGCATGCATATTGTTAGAGAAGAACATTGGGCCGCTAACTAAAGCCATGATCCATGGTGGAAGTTTCAGTTTTGGACATATATCCTCAATCTCATATGAGAAAAATAATTGTTGCTACATGCTTATGCATAAAAGAGGAGTCCATTATCTGTTGTCTATGTTGTCCCGGTATGGATGTCTAAGTTGAGAATAACCAAAAGCGAGAAATCCAATGCGAGCTTTCTCCTTAGACCTTTGTACAGGCGGCATAGAGGTACCCCTTTGTGACACTTGGTTAAAAACATGTGCATTGCGATAATCCCGGTAGTCCAAGCTAATTAGGACAAGGTGCGGGCACTATTAGTATACTATGCATGAGACTTGCAACTTGTAAGATATAAATTACATAACTCATATGCTTTATTACTACCGTTGACAAAATTGTTTCTTGTTTTCAAAACCAAAGCTCTAGCACAAATATAGCAATCAATGCTTCCCTCTGCGAAGGGCCATTCTTTTACTTTTATGTTGAGTCAGTTCACCTATTTCTCTCCACCTCAAGAAGCAAACACTTGTGTGAACTGTGCATTGATTCCTACATACTTGCATATTGCACTTGTTATATTACTTTATATTGACAATATCCATGAGATATACATGTTACAAGTTGAAAGCAACCGCTGAAATTTTATCTTCCTTTGTGTTGCTTCAATACCTTTACTTTGAATTATTGCTTTATGAGTTAACTCTTATGCAAGACTTATTCATGCTTGTCTTTAAGTACTATTCATGAAAAGTCTTTGCTTTATGATTAAATTGTTTACTCATGTCATTTACCATTGTTTCAAATCGCTGCATTCATTACATGTGCTTACAATAGTATTGATCAAGATTATGTTGGTAGCATTGTCACTAAGAAATTATCTTTGTTATCGTTTACCTACTCGGGACGAGTAGGAACTAAGCTTGGGGATGCTTGATACGTCTCAAACGTATCTATAATTTCTTATGTTCCATGCTACTTTTATGATGATACTCACATGTTTTATACACATTATATGTCATTATTATGCATTTTCTGGCACTAACCTATTAACGAGATGCCGAAGAGCCGATTCTTTGTTTTCTGCTGTTTTTGGTTTCAGAAATCCTAGTAAGTAAATATTCTCGGAATTGGACGAAATCAAAGCCCAGGGTCCTATTTTTGCACGAAGCTTCCAGAAGACCGAGGGGGAAAGGAAGTGGGGCCACGAGGCGCCGCCACAACAGGGCGGCGCGGCCCAGGTCTTGGCCGCGCCGACCTGGCGTGTGGGGCCCTCGTGTGGCCCCCCGCGTTGCCCTTCCGCCTACTTAAAGCCTCTGTCGCGAAACCCCCAGTACCGAGAGCCACGATACGGAAAACATTACTGAGACACCGCCGCCGCCAATCCCATCTCGGGGGATTCAGGAGATCGCCTCCGGCACCCTGCCGGAGAGGGGATTCATCTCCCGGAGGACTCTACACCGCCATGGTCGCCTCCGGATTGATGAGTGAGTAGTTCACCCCTGGACTATGGGTCCATAGCAGTAGCTAGATGGTTGTCTTCTCCTCATGTGCTTCATTGTCGGATCTTGTGAGCTGCCTAACATGATCAAGATCATCTATCTGTAATGCTATATGTTGTGTTTGTTGGGATCCGATGGATAGAGAATACTATGTTATGTTGATTATCAATCTATTACCTATGTGTTGTTTATGATCTTGCATGCTCTCCGTTGTTAGTAGAGGCTCTGGCCAAGTTTTTGCTAGTAACTCCAAGAGGGAGTATTTATGCTCGATAGTGGGTTCATGCCTCCATTAAATCTGGGACAGTGACAGAAAGTTCTAAGGTTGTGGATGTGCTGTTGCCACTAGGGATAAAACATTGATGCTATGTTCGAGGATATAGTTATTGATTACATTACGCACCATACTTAATGCAATTGTCTGTTGCTTGCAACTTAATACCGGAAGGGGTTCGGATGATAACCTAAAAGTGGACTTTTTAGGCATAGATGCATGCTGGATAGCGGTCTATGTACTTTGTCGTAATGCCCAATTAAATCTCACAATATTCATCATATCATGTATGTGCATTGTCATGCCCTCTCTATTTGTCAATTGCCCAACTGTAATTTGTTCACCCAACATGCTATTTATCTTATGGGAGAGACACCTCTAGTGAACTGTGGACCCCGGTCCATTCTTTTACATCGAATACAATCTACTGCAATACTTGTTTTACTGTTCTCTGCAAACAATCATCATCCACACTATACATCTAATCCTTTGTTACAACAAGCCGGTGAGATTGACAACCTCACTGTTTCGTTGGGGCAAAGCACTTTGGTTGTGTTGTGCAGGTTCCACGTTGGCGCCGGAATCCCTGGTGTTGCGCCGCACTACACTCCGTCACCATCAACCTTCAACGTGCTTCTTGGCTCCTACTGGTTCGATAAACCTTGGTTTCTTACTGAGGGAAAACTTGCTTCTATACGCATCACACCTTCCTCTTGGGGTTCCCAACGGACGTGTGTATACACGCTATCAGTCGCCGGCGTTACCGGGGTCCCGCGAGGATGTGGATATGCGCGTTGGGACGAGGACGCCGATGCGAACTTCATGGTGGTGGCGCCGCTCCGGTTTGGTCACTGATACGTCTCAAACGTATCTATAATTTCTTATGTTCCATGCTACTTTTATGATGATACTCACATGTTTTATACACACTTTATGTCATATTTATGCATTTTCCGGCACTAACCTATTGACAAGATGCCGAAGAGCCAGTTGCTGTTTTCTGCTGTTTTTGGTTTCAGAAATCCTAGTAAGGAAATATTCTCGGAATTGGACGAAATCAACGCCCAGGGTCTTATTTTTCCACGAAGCTTCTAGAAGACCGAAAGGGAAACGAAGTGGGGCCACGAGGCGCCGCCACAACAGGGCCGCGCGGCCAAGGGTGGGGCCGCGCGGCCCTGGCGTGTGGGGCCCTCGTGAGGCCCCCTGACCTACCCTTCCGCCTACTTAAAGCCTTCGTCGCGAATATCCCAGTACCGAGAGCCACGATACGGAAAACCTTCCAGAGACGTCGCCGCCGCCAATCCCATCTCCGGGGATTCAGGAGATCGCCTCCGGCACCCTGCCGGAGAGGGGAATCATCTCCCGGCGAGCTCTTCATCGCCATGATCGCCTCCGGATTGATGTGTGAGTAGTTCACCCCTGGACTATGGGTCCATAGCAGTAGCTAGATGGTTGTCTTCTCCTCATTGTGATATCATGTTAGATCTTGTGAGCTGCCTATCATGATCAAGATCATATATTTGTAATGCTACATGTTGCGTTTGTTGGGATCCGATGAATATGGAATACTATGTTATGTTGATTATCAATCTATCATATATGTGTTGTTTATGATCTTGCATGCTCTCCGTTGCTAGTAGAGGCTCTGGCCAAGTTGATACTTGTAACTCCAAGAGGGAGTAATTATGCTCGATAGTGGGTTCATGCCTCCATTAAATCTGGGACAGTGACAGAAAGTTCTAAGGTTGTGGATGTGCTGTTGCCACTAGGGATAAAACATCAATGCTTTGTCTAAGGATATTTGTGTTGATTACATTACGCACCATACTTAATGCAATTGTCTGTTGTTTGCAACTTAATACTGGAAGGGGTGCGGATGCTAACCCGAAGGTGGACTTTTTAGGCATAGATGCATGCTGGATAGCGGTCTATGTACTTTGTCGTAATGCCCGATTGAATTTCACACTACTCATCATGATATGTATGTGCATTGTTATGACCTCTCTATTTGTCAATTGCCCAACTGTAATTTGTTCACCCAACATGCTATTTCTTATCGGAGAGACACCTCTAGTGAACTGTGGACCCCGGTCCAATTCTTTACATCTGAATACAATCTACTGCAATACTTGTTCTTACTGTTCTTCGCAAACATCATCTTCCACACTATACATCTAATCCTTTGTTACAGCAAGCCGGTGAGATTGACAACCTCACTGTTACGTTGGGCCAAAGTATTTTGATTGTGTTGTGCAGGTTCCACGTTGGCGCCGGAATCCCTGGTGTTGCGCCGCACTACACTCCGTCACCAACAACCTTCAACGTGCTTCTTGACTCCTACTGGTTCGATAAACCTTGGTTTCTTACTGAGGGAAACTTGCTGAAGTACTCATCATACCTTCCTCTTGGGGTTCCCAACGAACGAGTGCTTTACCGTCACAAGGAAGCTACTTTCTGGCACCGTTGCAATCCAACTCCCACGTCAGCAGCTAAATTTCTGGCGTCATTGCCGGGGAGATCAAGACACGCTGCAAGGGGAGTCTCCTACTTCCAATCTCTTTACTTTGTTTTTGTCTTGCTTTACTTTATTTTATTTACTGCTTTGTTTGCTTTCTTATATCAAAACACACAAAAAAATTAGTTACTTGCTTCACTTTATTTATTATCTTGTTTGCGTTCTCCATATTAAAAACACAAAAAAAATTAGTTACTTGCATTTACTTTATTTAGTTTGCTTTATTTACTACTGTTAAAATGAATACTCCTGAGAATACCAAGTTGTGTGACTTCACTAGCACAAATAATAATGATTTCCTATGCACACCTATTGCTCCACCTGCTACTACAGCAGAATTTTTTGAAATTAAACCTGCTTTACTAAATCTTGTTATGAGAGAGCAATTTTCTGGTGTTAGTTCTGATGATGCTGCTGCCCATCTTAATAATTTTGTTGAACTTTGTGAAATGCAAAAGTATAAGGATGTAGATGGTGACATTATAAAATTAAAATTGTTTCCTTTCTCCTTAAGAGGAAGAGCCAAAGATTGGTTGCTATCTTTGCCTAAGAATAGTATTGATTCATGGACTAAATGTAAGGATGCTTTCATTGGTAGATATTATCCTCCTGCTAAAATTATATCTTTGAGAAGTAGCATAATGAATTTTAAGCAATTGGATAATGAGCATGTTGCCCAAGCATGGGAAAGAATGAAATCTTTGGTTAAAAATTGCCCTACCCATGGACTGACTACTTGGATGATCATCCAAACCTTTTATGCAGGAATGAATTTTTCTTTGCGGAACCTATTGGATTCAGCTGCTGGAGGTACTTTTATGTCCATCACTCTAGGCGCCGCAACAAAGCTTATTGATGATATGATGATTAATTACTCTGAATGGCACACGGAAAGGGCTCCACAAGGTAAGAAGGTAAATTCTGTTGAAGAAACCTCCTCCTTGAGTGATAAGATTGATGCTATTATATCCATGCTTGTGAATGGTAGATCTAATGTTGATCCTAATAATGTTCCTTTAGCTTCATTGGTTGCTCAAGAAGAGCATGTTGATGTGAACTTCATTAAAAATAATAATTTCAACAACCATGCTTATAGGAATAATTCTGGTAACAACTATAGGCCATATCCTTCTCATAATAGTAATGGTTATGGTAATTCTTACAGCAATAATAGGAGTGTACCCTCTGGTCTTGAAGCCATGCTTAAAGAATTTATTAGTACACAAACTGCTTTTAACAAATCTGTTGAAGAAAAGCTTGGCGAAATTGATATTCTTGCTTCTAAAGTTGATAGTCTTGCTGCTGATGTTGATCTTTTGAAATTGAAAGTTATGCCTAATGAAGATAAAGATATTAAGTCATTTGCTACAGAAAACGCCATCCACGTTCGAATTAATGAAAATATTAGATTGATGGCTGAATTGCATGCTAGGTGGGAAAAAGAAGAAAATGCTAAAGAGAATAATGTAGCTAAAGTTTGGACTATTACCACCACTAGTAATGCTAATGCTTCACATGTTGCTACACCCCCTACTATTAATGGTAAAATAATTGGTGTTAGCAATGTTTCTACTCCTAATGCAAAGCGAGCAAAAGCGCTGAAATCGCTAAAAGCTATTTAAATCGCTTGTGATAAAACTGCTGAAATTTTTCAAAATGTTGGGGATAATGATCCCATTGCTTTAGATCATAATGGTTTAGATTTTGATGATTGTTACATCTCTGAAGTTATAAGGTTCTTACAAAAACTTGCTAGAAGTCCCAATGCCAGTGCTATAAATTTGGCCTTTACAAAACATATTACAAATGCTCTCATAAAAGCTAGAGAAGAGAAACTAAAACTTGAAACTTCTATTCCTAGGAAGTTAGAAGATGGTTGGGAGCCCATCATTAAGATGAAGGTCAATGATTTTGATTGTAATGCTTTATGTGATCTTGGTGCAAGTATTTCTGTTATGCCTGAGAAAATCTATAATATTCTTGACTTGCCACCATTGAAAAATTGTTATTTGGATGTTAATCTTGCTGATAATTCTACAAAGAAACCTTTGGTGAGGATTGATAATGTTCGCATTACGGTTAACAATAACCTTGTCCCCGTTGATTTTGTTGTCTTGGATATTGAATGCAATGCATCTTGTCCCATTATTTTGGGAAGACCTTTTCTTCGAACCGTTGGTGCTATTATTGATATGAAGGAAGGTAATATTAAATATCAATTTCCTCTCAAGAAAGGTATGGAACACTTCCCTAGAAAGAGAATGAAGTTACTTTTTGATTCTATTATTAGAACAAATTATGATGTTGATGCTTCATCTCTTGATAATACTTGATTCACACTTTCTGCGCCTAGCTGAAAGGCGTTCAAGAAAAGCGCTTATGGGAGACAACCCATGATTTTACTACAGCACTTTTCTTTTATATTTGAGTCTTGGAAGTTGTTACTACTGTAGCAACCTCTCCTTATCTTTATTTTATTGCATTGTTGTGCCAAGTAAAGTCTTTGATAGTAGAGTTGATACTAGATTTGGATTGCTGCGCAGTAACAGATTTCTTACTGTCACGAATTTGAGTCGCCCCGTCTGTAGGTAACTCAGAAAAATATTCCAATTTACGTGCGTGATCCTCAGATATGTACGCAACTTTCATTCAATTTGAGCATTTTTATATGAGCAATTTTAGTGCCTCAGAAAAATACGTCTTTACGTACTGTTCTGTTTTGACAGATTCTGCCTTTTATTTCGCATTGCCTGTTTTGCTATGTTTGATGGATTTCTTTATTCCATTAACTTTCAGTAGCTTTGTGCAATGTCCAGAAGTGTTAAGAATGATTGTGTCGCCTCTGAACATGTGAATTTTTGATTATGCACTAACCCTCTAATGAGTTTGTTTTGAGTTTGGTGTGGAGGAAGTTTTCAAGGATCAAGAGAGAGGATGATACAATAGGATCAAGAAGAGTGAAAACTCTAAGCTTGGGGATGCCCCATGGTTCATCCCTGCATATTTCAAGAAGACTCAAGCATCTAAGCTTGGGGATGCCCAGGGCATCCCCTTCTTCATCGATAAATTATCAGGTTCCTCTAGTGAAACTATATTTTTATTCGGCCACATCTTATGTGCTTTACTTGGAGCGTCTTTATGTTCTTGTTTTTGTTTTGTTTGAATAAAATTGGATCCTGGCATTCATTATATGGGAGAAAGACACGCTCCGTTGTTGCTTATGAACGCATATGTTCTTAGCTTTATACTTAATGTTCATGGCGAAGGTTGAAACTGCTTCGTTAATTGTTATATGGTTGGAAACAGAAAATGCTACATGTGGTAATTGGTATAATGTCTTGAATAACTTGATACTTGGCAATTGTTGTGCTCATATAGATCATGTTTAAGCTCTTGCATCATGTACTTTGCACCTATTAATGAAGAAATACTATAGAGCTTGTTAAAATTTGGTTTGCATGATTGGTCTCTCTAAAGTTTAGGTATTTTCTGGTGAGGGTTTGAACAACAAGGAAGACAGTGTAGAGTCTTATAATGCTTGCAATATGTTCTTATGTAAGTTTTGCTGTACCGGTTCATACTTGAGTTTGCTTCAAACAACCTTGCTAGCCTAAGCCTTGTATTGAGAGGGAATACTTCTCGTGCATCCAAATCCTTGAGCCAAAAACTATGCCACTTGTGTCCACCATACCTACCTACTACATGGTATTTTTCTGCCATTCCAAAGTAAATTGCTTGAGTGCTACCTTTAAAATTCCATTCCTTTGTCTTTGCAATATATAGCTCATGGGAAAAATAGCCTTAAAAACTATTGTGGTATTGAATATGTACTTATATATCTTATTTCCTAATAAGTTGCTTGTTGAGCGGTAACCATGTTCCTGGGGATGCCATCAACTACTCCTTTATTGAATATCATGTGAGTTGCTATGCATGTTCGTCTTGTCTGAAGTAAGGGTGATTTATCATGATAAAATGGTTTGAGTATGCATATTGTTAGACAAGAACATTGGGCCGCTAACTAAAGCCATGATCCATGGTGGAAGTTTCAGTTTGGACAACAATCCTCAATCTCATATGAGAATTTTATCTGTTGTTGAATGCTTATGCATTAAAGAGGAGTCCATTATCTGTTGTCTATGTTGTCCCGGTATGGATGTCTAAGTTGAGAATAATCAAAAGCGAGAAATCCAATGCGAACTTTCTCCTTAGACCTTTGTACAGGCGACATAGAGGTACCCCTTTGTGACACTTGGTTAAAACATATGCTATGCTATGATAATCCATGTAAATCCAAGCTAATTAGGACAAGGTGCGGGCACTATTGGTATACCAAGCATGAGGCTTGCAACTTGTAGGATATAATATATATAACACATATGCTTTATTACTACCGTTGACAAAATTGTTTCTTGTTTTCAAAATAAAAGCTCTAGCACGAATACAACAATCCATGCTTCCCTCTGCGAAGGGCCATTCTTTTACTTTTATGTTGAGTCAGTTTACCTACTTCTTTATATCTTAGAAGCAAACACTTGTGTTAACTGTGCATTGATTCTTACATACTTGCTTATTTGCATTCATCATATTACTTTGTGTTGACAATTATCCATGAGATATACATGTTGAAGTTGAAAGAAACTGCTGAAACTTATATCTTCCTATGTGTTGCCTCAAAACTTTCTACTAAGAATTTATTGATTTATGAGTTAACTCTTATGCAAGACTTATTGATGCTTGTCTTGAAAGTACTATTCATGAAAAGTCTTTGCTATATGATTCAGTTGTTTATTCATTGTCTTTACCATTGCTTCGAATCACTTCATTCATTACATATGCTTACAATAGTATTGATCAAGATTATGATAGCATGTCACTTAAGAAATTATCTTTGTTATCGTTTACCTACTCGGGGACGAGTAGGAACTAAGCTTGGGGATGCTTGATACGTCTCAAACGTATCTATAATTTCTTAGGTTCCATGCTACTTTTATGATGATACTCACATGTTTTATACACACTTTATGTCATATTTATGCATTTTTCGGCACTAACCTATTGACAAGATGCCGAAGAGCCAGTTGCTGTTTTCTGCTGTTTTTGGTTTCAGAAATCCTACTAAGGAAATATTCTCGGAATTGGACGAAATCAACGCCTAGGGTCTTATTTTTCCACGAAGCTTCCAGAAGACCGAAAGGGAAACGAAGTGGGGCCACGAGGCGCCGCCACAACAGGGCGGCGCGGCCAAGGGTGGGGCCGCGCGGCCCAGGCGTGTGGGGCCCTCGTGAGGCCCCTTGACCTACCCTTCCGCCTACTTAAAGCCTTCGTCGCGAATATCCCAGTACCGAGAGCCACGATACAGAAAACCTTCCAGAGACGCCGCCGCCGCCAATCCCATCTCGGGGGATTCAGGAGATCGCCTCCGGCACCCTGCCGGAGAGGGGAATCATCTCCCGGAGGGCTCTTCATCGCCATGATCGCCTCCGGATTGATGTGTGAGTAGTTCACCCCTGGACTATGGGTCCATAGCAGTAGCTAGATGGTTGTCTTCTCCTCATTGTGCTATCATGTTAGATCTTGTGAGCTGCCTATCATGATCAAGATCATATATTTGTAATGCTACATGTTGCGTTTGTTGGGATCCGATGAATATGGAATACTATGTTATGTTGATTATCAATCTATCATATATGTGTTGTTTATGATCTTGCATGCTCTCCGTTGCTAGTAGAGGCTCTGGCCAAGTTGATACTTGTAACTCCAAGAGGGAGTAATTATGCTCGATAGTGGGTTCATGCCTCCATTAAATCTGGGACAGTGACAGAAAGTTCTAAGGTTGTGGATGTGCTGTTGCCACTAGGGATAAAACATCAATGCTTTGTCTAAGGATATTTGTGTTGATTACATTACGCACCATACTTAATGCAATTGTCTGTTGTTTGCAACTTAATACTGGAAGGGGTGCGGATGCTAACCCGAAGGTGGACTTTTTAGGCATAGATGCATGCTGGATAGCGGTCTATGTACTTTGTCGTAATGCCCGATTGAATTTCACACTACTCATCATGATATGTATGTGCATTGTTATGCCCTCTCTATTTGTCAATTGCCCAACTGTAATTTGTTCACCCAACATGCTATTTCTTATCGGAGAGACACCTCTAGTGAACTGTGGACTCCGGTCCAATTTTTTACATCTGAATACAAGCTACTGCAATACTTGTTCTTACTGTTCTTCGCAAACATCATCTTCCACACTATACATCTAATCCTTTGTTACAGCAAGCCGGTGAGATTGACAACCTCACTGTTACGTTGGGGCAAAGTACTTTGATTGTGTTGTGCAGGTTCCACGTTGGCGCCGGAATCCCTGGTGTTGCGCCGCACTACACTCCGTCACCAACAACCTTCAACGTGCTTCTTGACTCCTACTGGTTCGATAAACCTTGGTTTCTTACTGAGGGAAACTTGCTGCTGTACTCATCATACCTTCCTCTTGGGGTTCCCAACGGACGAGTGCTTTACCGTCACAAGGAAGCTACTTTCTGGCACCGTTGCAATCCAACTCCCACGTCAGCAGTCACCGGAGCATGCCCGGTGACGAGGTACCGCGGCGGTGGACACGGTCACATGGTGCGGCGACGCTACGATGTGAATTAGGACGCAATAGGGGCTCTAGAGAAGCGGAAGATCACCTGGGTGCTTCCTGGCATGTCGCTGAGGTCAATGGAGGACGGAGACAACGCGGCGGTCACCATTTCTTTCTCAGTACCGCGGAAGGGAACGGCGAAATTACTCCTCCTCCGAGCTCCCCTCGGCCTGTGACTCCACCAGACGAACGAGGACATCAAGGCGCTCCTCCTGAGCTCAACGGCGGCCTCTGGGGTGGTCAGAATTGCCGGGGCGAGATGGTTGCCGGCGAGCTAGGGTTTCGGCATAGGGTGAAATTGAGCAGAGGAGGAAGAAAACCGAGCTAGGGTTCATGCTGGGGTTTTATAGGCGCTGAAACGAGCCTCGTCACGTCGTCGAGGAAGTAGGGATCGCCAGCGAGAGAGGAGAAGAGGAGCACGGCGCGGAGCTGTCGTCCATGCGCGAGGAGAGGATGAGGACGACACCCTCCCTCGATGATTTTTTACGAAGGGGTACGGTGGGTTTCTGGGCTGGCTTGTGGGCTGCGTCGATGGGCTGCTGCTGGGCTTCTTTGGCTGGTAAGGTCCAGGTAAGCCCCATCTCCTTTATCTCTTGTATTTATTTTCTGTTTTATTTCTTGTTTTGAATTCTGGTTTTATATCTTCTATTTGAATCTGATTTGAATTCAAATTTGATTTGCAGGGTTCTTGTTATGTTAATTGAATTAAGATGTTGTGCAAGGACTATTACACCATTCTTTATTTGAAATAAATATTTTATATTGGATTATAATGCATAGTTGTGGCTTGTTCATAATAGCAACTAGGCATGGGTTTCAATTCTCATTTTAATTTTCCTTTTCCTTGTGGAAAAACCATTCTATTTAAGTTGTTTGAAATTGATGATCTCTTCATAGTAGAAATATTACCAAGTCTTGGTAATGCTCTTAATCACATATTTAGCTCTATGATATGAGAATGTTGTCATTTTCCTATTATTTTATGTGCCCATTTAATTAATAAAGAGTTGAGTCTTAGGTTAAATCTATTCCATGCTTGCTACTTGTATTGTATTAATTCTATCTTGAATACCCTAGGGTGAACATTATTCTCAGCATAGTTTGGTTTTGATTTATGAGGATAAGTGGTTGATCACACATATGGTCTTAATTATAGTATTTAGCACTAGGCTAATCTTAGGTTCAATAATTGAAGAATAAGTTTTGATTAATGAACCATTAGGGTTCAAATGCTAATTACCTAATGACATATGGGTTGAATCTCAATTATGGCCTGGGTTATATTATGATCACCATAGTGATACATAAACTAAGGTTGAGATATAATTCTAGGTTGTAGGTATGAGAGGACACCATATTGCATCGGTTAGGTTTACTCTCCCCAATGCATGATAAATTGGTTGTTTGCTTAATATTTCATGTGCTCCTTTAGTTACTAAGGACTTGAGAATTGGTTTTACCTTCTACCAATAGATTTCTATTATATGCTTAATCTATTGTTAAAGTAACTAAAGTTGTTGTAGTTCTTTTTATAGTTAACTTTGGTCATATGGATGGATGGTTTCTCACCATATTAAGTATGGAGTTTGACTCTAAGGTTTGCTTAGGTTCTTTGATTTATGATATATAGATGTGATAGGATTCTACTTATGATCACAAAGTGGTTCATGAGTTAAGGTTAGGATATAAGCCTAGGGTTGCTTGATATTGATCTCCTTATAATTTCATGTGGTGAATAACATCTACTAATCCTATTAGGATTTAACTTATCCTCACACATCTCAAGAGCATGATCATGTATTAGACATGATCAACTTGTTCTTAATTACTCTACCTCAAGTTCTTAGGTTTATGATCATTACTCAATCTATATTGATCAAGGTTTGGCTTCCTAAGGTACCTCTCATTAAATGGGGTTCTCACTTCCATGATCAAGCATTGTCTTGATCAACTAGGTATAGTACTTCTTTTATACTATCATTTATGGACATGGCTATGGTTAATTCTAGAGTTTATGGGATACTCACAAGATCTCATTAGGTATAAAAAAGTTAAGTATCTACATGGATAACTAAATTGAATTAGTCTCTACTTTACTTTATCAATTCATGGATATGATCTTATTCTATTTGATATTAGGTTATCTCACCACTCTAAGATGAAATGGTTTACCTCCAAACACTTTAGTTCAAAGATTGTCCTTGATTCCTTAAATAGGTAAAGTTAAGATTGGTATAAATGGTCTCTCTCATCTGGGAAGGAATTCAACGATAACCTAGGGTTATTCTCCAAAGATAATGATGTGGTCACCAATATCTATGGTTAACATAAATGGGTTCTCTCTCTAAGGAATGTCTTGAGTAATATCCTAGAGTTCCTCTTAAAGATGATGATTTGAATACTTGGATGTATATCCAAGGTGTAGCTCAAGGTTTGTTATTGCTTCTCTAACAATTATTATAGAACTCTTATCTCTTTAGGTTTGATGTATAATAATTTGGAATAGAGAAGGATATATATTTCTAGAGTTGATCTCCTTGTTCTGTTTCCAAGAATGGAGTAGAATGAATACCATGAGGTTCATGGTAGGATCATGGATTTGTTTAAGACATGGAAAAGATAAGTGAAGAATGGTTTGTCCATTTATTATTACTTGATTTCCAAATAGATGTATGTTCATATGCTATGGCAAAGAATTCCATATTATGATCTCTTATGAGAGAAAGCAATTGATCATTGAGTAAAGTATTGTTGTGTTGATTTTAGTTCCATTTGATCTAACCATTTAGATCAAATCATCCTTACCCAAAACAAGGTTTTAACAAAGGTCACACTGAGGTTTATAGAACTTGACTTGATGAGCTACTTCAATTCCACCAAGGTCAAGTGAAACTTCTGTTACTGTGACTGTTTTACTTTAAAGCGCGAAAATTCTCCAGATTTTCTATGTATGAATGCAATGCACACACCTGTTTCCTCTATTTTTGTAACCCCATTATCTGGGATATTACAGGGCGGCATCACATGTGAAGTTCAGAGTTTTACCTTTCAGGGTGAAAATCCAATGTCTGGCCTTAATTGGTTGTACCTGGCAATGGCCTTGTTGAAGGAATTATTTTGAGAGCGGAGACTATCTTCAGGGTGAAAACCTAACATCTTTGATCGGGCGATGACGATGCTTATGCGCTGTTTCCTTTTTGGAAGCGTCGCTTTTGGAGAGACTGAAGTTCAGGTGTTGTCTTGGTGGTGGTTGTATTGTTGTTGCTAGGGCTGAAACTCTGTAGCGGAACTTTTATTTCTTAGTTTCTTTTTTTTTGACTGTGTGAATCCGTATTACTATTAGGGTATTGCGTTGTTGCACAGACTAGTTGTAATTAATATCTCTCGATATTAATATATTCTCTTTATCGAAAAAACCTAAGCAAAGTACTCAATGGCTAAGTCCAACATTAACTGTGTTGCCGCATGATGTGACTGGTGGCACCGCCGGCACTAGCTCAGCCGTGTCTAAGCACCTCGCCGTTTGTTGAATGGTCATTGAGCTGCAGCGATTAGGCCGACGAGCTTTCGGCAGCGAACAGGGCCGCGACAAACAGCAACAACCCTAACCTCGTCTACTTCAATGACGCCGCGACAGAGCATGAATCACCAATTCTGTTTACTTCGGTGGACAAGGACGAGCAGGAAGCAGAGGAAACAGAGACGCAGACCATGATAAAGTTGAAGTGCATAAAAATCATCGATCCATTGCCCCCAAGGCGTAGTAGAAATAGGGAAATCGTTGGACTAGATTTTTCACCAAAATTGATGAAGTCTGGCTCATGTCCGGCGCGGCCGTCGCCCGCAAGCAGCTCGGCGATCGGAATCTGAAGTTTCAGTGACCGAACACGATAGGCTTCTCAGTAGCCGCCTGGTATCCGGAGAAAATGACTCTACAAATATGCAGATCATTCGGTATTCTGAACTCTGGTTGATAATTTCCATTGTCTCTATCTTCCTTGTGGCACTAGCAGTTCAAAGATTCCAACACAAAGCATCAATGCGGAGGTTTCATTGCAAAGCAGATGCTGAAACACGCGCTCGCTCCGGCTGGTCTTGAAGACGACGACCACTTGGCCGTGAGTCCTCACCAAGATGTGACTACTGCCGCCTCGGGGAGTCGTTTCTCACTTTCAAGACCGGCCGCTCATTGTCCTGACGACCACGAGGCGGCGAGTCAGCAGCTCGTACAACCATCGCGCCTGCTCGTGGAAACCTTAAGATCAATTCAGTAGCACTAGCTTGATGCGTATAAAGAAGTGGATGGCCATGACGTCCACGAGGATGCGACCGACTAGTCCTCGGCGAACCCGGTGGCACTATGCGCAAGCGGCCTGGCGGTGCACCGGCGGCCTTCAGCTTCTCGCCGGCGAGCGCAGCGGCACGGAGGCGGGTAGAGGAAGGAGAAGGGGATTAACGAGACTGAGATGAGGGTACGTGATTAAGGTTCTAAGAGCATGTCTAACAAATCCCCTAAAAGGTCCAACCCCGTAAAATAACCGTTGGCAGATCCCATAAATTAGCCCTTTGTATCGAATTTTTTTTCAGTTTGGCTACGGGGCGGCTCTTCGTCCCCTACTTATGCGGGGTGGGAAGGGGAATAGAGGGCCAAACCACTATTCTCCCCTCCATTGCGCGCGAAGGGTTTCTACGAAACCCAAACGTCGCCGCCCGATCTCCTCCGCCCCGCCTTTCCCGGCAACGACACGGCCGGATCTCGCTGCCATGGATCCCCCGCAAAGCCCGCCGACCGTCGGCGGTGCACCACCTTCGGTCGCGGTGGTTGATGTCCACGTCGGAGGTCCGCCAAACGCCGGCGATGTGTCGGCCACGATCTCCACCACCATCCCGTTGAAGAGGAAGAGGTTCCCGAAGCAGTTCTTCGAAGCCCCTACGGCGGCCGCAGCTCCGCCTGCTGTGACTGCTGCAGCTGCCAAGAAGGGGGCCAGGACGAAGACGAAGGCGGCCGGGCCGAGGGGTGCCTCGCCGACCAAGGTGAAGACAAAGGCAGTCAGCCGCATTGGCCTCGCGCCTCCACCGCCCTCCAAGGCCACGACCCCTCCTCCCTCCGTTCCGTCCGCGGCGACGCCCGCGCCGCCGCCACCCTCCATGGACGTAGACAAGGTGTTCGATGTTGAGTCCACAACATCGTACATGGACATGCTCAGCGATTCCTCGATGGACTTGGACGCCGGTATCGATGCGTTCGATGGGGAGGAAAATGTCGAAGGGACTGATGATGATGAGGAGGAGGAGGGTGAGGGTGACGAAGCGGACGATGACGAGGAGGTGGTTGAGGTTGATCCGGCTACCGCCGGTTCTTCTGCGACGTCGAAGCCACGCACCTCGAACTACACTGAGATTGAAGACACGACCTTGGTCCGTGCTTGGAGTAGGGTGGGGATGGATGCGTGCACCGAAGTGGACCAAGGCGACAAGCATTATTGGCAGCGCATCGAGGATCTCTACCACCAGCTGGTGGTGGCAACATTTTGGGAACCTCCGTGGCTTGAAAATTGGCTATGATCGCGTTGATCGCGTTGTGATGTAAAAACTATGAATTATGCATCACATATTTTGGATGTGGTTTGATCTGAAATTGATGTCTAAAACCCTGTTTTGAGGGGTTGAAAACTCGTCCGAGCTAGCAGACCCCGTATCCCACCCCGTAAAACAGAATATGAGCTAGCAGACCCCGCATCCCCACCTCGTAAAACAAAATATTCTGTTTTACGGGGTGGGGATATGTGGTGACCCGGCATACCACTGCATGGTGTAGTATGCAAGTCTGATATAACACCAATGAAACACCGTTCCACTAGTATTATATCACTCAGAGTGGTACAACAGAAACATATGCGGGTCCAAGACATGTCTATAGAATTACTTATAGACTCTGTTACATAAGATCAGCACAGCCTCCTACTTTACAATGAGGTAAATCTGCAAATAAACTCCAGAAGAACGACTCATAGTCTAATTCTATCACGAACTCTATTTGAAGAGTATTTAACTAGCTATAGAGGCTATGAATAGATTCTAGCTAAATAGGAGCTAGGTTTAGGAAACTAGTTCCTTTCTATCGCTAAGCTAGGTTTTATCCTCGTTGAATGTGGTGTTTGACTCTTCTGACAGGTTCTGTCCCTTGAAGTTGTTGTTGACTCCTCGGTCTTCGAGTTGCACTGTTGTTCCTCTTTCGATGCCTCCATATCTAAGCAGGGGATTTAAGAGTGGGATGAGTACGAGCGTACCCAACAAGTTCATTATAGGAAAGAGGTGTTTAATGCACTAGCTACAGCATTAGACCAGAAAGTCTAATACCAATGCAGGTTTTCATAACCATTTCTTCAAAAGGTTGCTTTTATTCAGAAGAACTATGTCCGTCAGCCTTCACCGGTTTACTAGAACTTCATGGAGTTCCTTTCCGGCAGCGTTCGCAGTTCCATATCCCGGAACAGGGAGTGACAGGTCACGATTCATTACACTCTGCAGAGGTGTGTTGCTTTACCCATAAGAGATCTTAACCTTGGTGCCAACCGAGTTGCAGGCTCGTCCACACTTCCTTTGGTGTGAGGCCCGGTATAAGGTCTAGCCAATCATGTTCCTCCGCTACCTCGAACACCCACCCTTTGTTGCATGCCCCGACCCTGGGTCCTCGCCGGTCCTCTTACTCCAATTAAGGATGGACCCCGACCATGACGACAGTCTGGGATCGAACCAAACTCCTTCGCCGGTAGCTGCAACCCATCCTAGACCGCAATACCGTGGGGACTTAGGACTCCCCAGCCTCACCATCTTGCTCCTTCGGGCGACAAGTGTACTACGGACAATGCCGTGGGGACTTAGGACTCCCCAGCCTCACCAGCTTGCCCCCTTGGATTACAAGTGTACTACGGTAAAGCGCATCCATTGATGAACGAGAGGTGGAAACACTTTTGACTACTCCGTCCCACTCCGGATCTTATGGTTAACACGGGTATTACGGCACAAGAATCACTGGACGACATTTGTTGTTTAATCCTAGATGGATATAAACCCTTGCAATGGAACCTCCACCATATCAACACAATCCATGGTTCCATTGCCCACCACATAGTCATATTCATAGTTATGAAAATAGTGGTTTTGCTTTTTATGCAATAGTGATAAACATAGTACTTTGCAAGTGATTTGGTAAAAATATTCAAATGATATGAGCAAGTGATGAACTTGCCTTTCTTGACTGCAAGATTATGCAGACAAGGTCTTCGATACGCAATAACTCCAAATTCTGAAATAGCATCATCGTCCGGTAAGGACGATGTTTAAAAGATTGGCAAGGATGCAGTAATGCATAAGTATGAGATGCAATCGCTCTAAGCGTGACCTAACCCCGATGATTTAGGATTAATGGGTTGTAATGATTAGTTTCGGGTGTGTTGCACTTTTAGAGTGATTCACAAACAAGGTTCTTATTAAGGTTTGATTACTTGATATCATGTACAAGTTATATAATAAGGCATAGTAATCAACTGAGCACACAAGAAATGATAAATGGTATAATGTTAATATGTAAAGAACATTTGTCAGTTTTAGTACCATATGGCATGGTTAATGATTATTTGTTATATTCTTCAAAAGAATAACTTTTGAAGAACATGTTCTTTAATAAAGAACAAGTATGATAATTAGGTTGGTGGGGTTCTATGGTTGACTATGGTTCCAAGTGGCTTCTGGAATAAGGATTAGATGGATCACAACATAGTTGGATTCATCAATAGCTAGAACTTGTAAGGTTTGAGCTAAGTCTAAGCATCTTAAGCAATTAATTACACATGGGTGCTATCATGGTGGGTTCATCTTGCTGGTGATAGCTAGGTAGGGTTTATAGGTCCTATTAGGTAGGGTTGATGAGCACTCTCTATTTATTTCAAAAGAATAACTTTTGAAGAACATACTTCTTAAATAATAAGAAGTATATTAATTAGGGTTGAGGTGGTCTAGGTTTTACTGTTGGTTCTATTAAGTAAGGAATAATTGGCTCCTAAGTAGGATGGTTGATAAGTATCCAACACTAGGAGGGTTTAGTGGAATATGGTTAGGTAATGCTCAAGATTTGGCATAGTTGCCCCTAAGGTTCATCACATTGGTGTGATGCTAAATAGGAATGAATAAGGATGATGGCTTTGGTAATAGGATCTAGGGTTTACACTTGGTTGGCCCTACTTGATTATTTAGGTCTGATGAAGATGAACACATGGGATACCCATATATTAGTGATAGGTCTTCTACATTTTATGTGGCCAAGACAAGTATTTAGTTGCCACTATGGTTCTATGATTTGGAAGTAGGTATCATGATCACATGTTCTAACCTAAGTTTTAGGTTTGAAGCAAATTAAGGTTCTCATGTAATAATGGAACTAGGGTTCCTAATGGAGTTAGGGTTTTAGGTTTTCACATAAAATGATGAGTTTATAATTTTCTTTCTTTTGGAACTAGGGTTTACTAATTACCCTAAAATTCTTGGATTAATAACTTCACTATAAGGTTGAAGTTATTAATAACTTTGAAATAAGAACAATATTGAATTAACTATTTTGTTATTTTTAAACAATTAATAATTAGGGTAATTATTAATTAGGGTTTAAATTTCCACTAATAAAGATTTATCAAAATAACAAATAAAGAAAAATTAGCTTTAGTGTTTTCTTTATTTTCTTACTGGGTTTTATTTATTTTAGAAGGTTTTCCTAATTATTGAATTTTAATTTAATTAGGAATAAAAGAAAAGATTTAATTATTAAGTATAAAACAATTAAATTTTTATTAAAAATAAAAATTTCATATTATATTTTTATTGGGTAGAGTTTCCTTTTCTATGAATTTTGATGTATCATTTATATTTTTCTGAGCTATATTGGATTTTCTACCATTTGTCAAAGTTGCAGCAAATTTCTGGAATTGAATTTGAACAGAAATGTCTAAATACACCCGGCAAGGCTACCCGCAGGGGCACTGACCAGTGGGCCAGTGGCCAGGTCAGACGCCACGTCGGCGTGGACTGGGTCAAAATCGAAGAGATGGCTCAGGGGTTCACTGCCGGCGGGAATTTGACGACGGCGCCGCCGTTCCCGGGCTTGCGCGGACGGATTAGTAGCACCATTCGAACCAGCACGCCACGACGATCCTAATGATACTAGCGCCACTCCTAAAAGGTCGCCGGAGCTCGCTCGCCGGCGAGGCCAAGTGGCAGCGCACACGGGGCTACGGTGCGAGTGCGGTACAAGGCACTAGAGAGGATGCAGGGATGCTCAGGAGAATTGTCGGCTCACCGTGGTTGTGTTGAGCTGGATGGCGTGACCGGAGGTGGTCCTAATCGACGGCGATCGTCGATTTGCTGGCGGTGACCGGCGAAAGGGAACGAGCTCCCTCCGGCGACTGGGGGCTTCTCGGCTCGATTCCTGGTGCAGGAGTAACAAGTCGAAGATGGCGGTGAGGATGGTAGCCACGGCGGGGCTTGGGGAGGTTCCTACCGGCGGCGGTGAAGATGGCCGGGCTAGCTAGGGTTTCGGCATGGGGGAATTTGGAGCAGAGGAGGAAGCAAACCAGGGACTAGGGTTTATCGCGGGCCTTTATATGGTGCCAGGGCACCCTCGTCACGCTGCCGGTGAAGGAGAGGACGCCAGCGACGAGGAGAAGGGACGCACGGCGTCGTGCTGGCCTCCAGCACACGGAGAGGATGAGGACGAGCTCCTCTCCGATTTTTTTGTATGAAAGGATAAGTTGGGTTGGGCTGGACTGCCGTGTGGTGATGGTGTTGGGCTGGTGTTGGGCCTAGTTGCTGGGCTACTACGGCCAGGTAAGTCCAGTTAAGTTTTTCCCTCCTCTTTTCAATTCCTGTTTCCTTTTCTGTTTTTATTTCTTGTTGATTCAAATTCTGTTTTCAATTTGCCCATTTGAATTTATATTTGAATTCTGTTATATTTGCAGGTGTTTTATATGTTAATTCCATTTTAATGTTGTGTGATGACTATCACATCATTATTCTGTTTGAAACAAGTATTTCACATTGGATTATATTACATACTAATGGGTGATTCAAAATAGCCATTAGGCATGATGTTATGTGATGTTATATCCCCATTTTAAATGTTATTTTCTTCTTTTGTATCCATCTGTTTGTATTGTTAGCTTTTGGTACTTTTTAACTCAAGGTATTTTAGGGGTTGTTCATTAGGCTTGGTTTCTATTTAAGATGGGATGACTTTTATATAATTTATGTGTGCCCAACTTATTAGGGTTTAATAGTTTCTATTTTAACACCCTTCTGGGATTAACATTGACCTTATCCTTGAAAGTATCTGATATAAGTATTGATTCAATCATGATTTGATATTAATTATAAGGATAAGTGGTTGATCACCATCTATGAGTCTTAATTATAGAATTTAGCACTATGTTATTCTTAAGTTCCATATTTAAGCATGAGCTTTAATTAGTGAACAATTCTAGGGTTCTCATCATATTCACCTAATGACAATTGTTTTGAAACTCCTATGTGAACTAGGTCTATAGTTGTGATCACCCAAGTGATACATAACTAGGGTTTAGTCTCCCTATCCATTTTGAAATGGTTATTTCCTTAATTGTTTCTGTTCCCCTTTAATTACTAAGGACTTGAGAATTGGTTTTATCTTATACCAATAGATCTCTATTATTATTCCCAATTTATCATGAAAGTAACTACATTGGTTATAGTTCTTTTTATAGTTAACTTTGGTTATATGGATTAATGGTTTCTTCACCATATAAAGTATGGAGTGTTACTCTAAGGTTTTCTTAGTTCCTTCAATTGAGGAATAATTGGAATATAGATGTGACAGGGTTCTACTGATGATTACCATGTGATACACAAGCTAAGGTTGGAATATAAGCTTAGGGTTTCTTACTAGTTACCTCCCTATGATTTCATGTGGTGAATGATATCTGCTTATCCTATTAGGGTTTAACTTATCCTCACATATCTCAAGAGCATGATCATGGATTAGGCATGATCAACTTGTTCTTGATATCTCTACCTCAAGTTCTTAGGGTTTATGATCATCACTCAATTTATAATGATCAAGGTTTGGCTTCCTAAGGTATTTCTCATTAAATAGGTTTCTCACTTCCATGATCAAGCATTGTCTTGATCAACTAAGGTATAGTACTTCTAATTTACCTTCTTGAATGGGACTACTATGGTTGACTCATTAGTTTATATCCCAGGAGAATCTTTGAGATATTCACTTAGAGTTCTTCTCATGAATGATGATATACTCATCTGGGTATATGGATAGTTCTCTCCCTCAAATTCAAGTGTTGCCTCAACTAACTTGAGTGTAACACCATATCTTGAGCTCTCTTATATAGGAATGGTTATTCTAGGATTTATGGTGTATTCACAATATCTCCATAGGTATTAAGTCCAAAACTCCACTTGGCTATCTTGATTGAGTTAATCTCCTCCTTACTTTATCAATTCATGGATATGGTATTATTCCATGTGATAATAGGGTATCTTACCACTCCAAGATGCAATGGTTAATCTCCTAATACTTTAGTTCAAAGGTTGTCCTTTATTCTAAAATAGGTAAAGCTAGGATTAGTATGGTTGGGCTCTCTCATTTGGGAAGGTCTTTAATAATACTCTAGGGTTCCTCTTGAAGATGATGATTAGAATTACTTGGATGTATATCCAAGGTTTAGCTCAAGGTTTGTTATTGCCTCTCTAATAATTATTATAGAACTCTCACCTCTCTAGGTTTGATGTATAATAATATGGAATAGAGAAGGATATATACTTCTAGAGTTGATCCCCTTGTCTTGTTTCCAAGGTTGAAATAGAATGAATACCATGAGGTTCATGGTAGGATCAAGGATTAGTGTAAGACATGTAAAAGATAAGTCAAGAATGGTTTCTCCATCTTATTGTTACTTGATTTGCAATTGAATTGGTGTTCATATGTTATGACAAGGATTACCATACTATAATCTTTTATAAGATCAATCAATTGATCATTGAGGAAAGTGTTGTTGTGTTGATTATTAATTCCATTTGATCTAACCCCTTAGATCAAATCATCTCTACCCAAAACAAGGTTTTAACAAAGTCACATTGAGGTTTATAGCGCTTGTCTTGATGAGCTACTTCAATTCCACCAAGGTCAAGTGAAACTTCAGTTACTGTGACTGTTTTACTTTAAAGCGCGAAAATTCCCCAGATTTTCTATGCATGAATGCAATGCACACATTTGTTTCCTCTATTTTGTAACCCCATTACCTGGGATATTACAGTCTCTACCCCTTAAACTAAACTTCGTCCTCGAAGTTTGAACTCTCTCACGTTTCCGGAGTGTGGATCTGACTTGTGTAGACTATATCTTTTCTCAAACTCCGTAGTGATCTTACTGGATATAATTGAATATATCCCTTGTCCAGATTCTTTCTGGAATCCATTAGGGTTTGTCTCTGAGCCATGGCTTCTTACTTCAATTCCATGATTTCTTTCAATATCATAATCTTGTTTCCTTTCCCATTGAAGATTCAATGATTGGGACTTATTCTGATGCTGCTAGTCTCAACTGAAGACTAATTTAACAACATACTCCTAATTGACAAATAGGTCTTTGTTTTCCCTTGCTACCAAAAGTGCAATAATGGTACTTGGTAAGGTACTTACTGTGGAAATGGTCTTGACGGTTTATTTCATTAAGAATGGATTAGACTCATTTAGTCTATCCAATCATGGATTATAGTTGATGGCTATAACTCTTTTGTTTCTTTTAGGTTCCATGAAAGGAATCATTCAAATGGACTTAAGTTTTGGTATAGTCAATCTTTTTTTTTTGGTCTTTGGTCTCCTAGGGCTGTATTTGGTCTACGATATTTCCTTCGTTCAACTTTATTAAACTTAGTTTACTTGAGCTTCCGTACTTCTGAGTAACTATTACTCACTTTCTCAAGTTATAGTCCACTTCTTGCTTCCTCGAGGTATAAATCTCGGCTTATGGTCTGACATCCTTCTGAAAGTAATGTTCAACAATCTTATGAAAATAAGATCGAACTTCCTCTCAGTTCAGACCTTCATCAACTATCTTGCTCAAAATATTGAGTTATTATACAGCCAACTCAATCTTTACTCTGCCCCTTAGAGTTTTCTTATGGTATTCAACTCCTTTTCTTCCAACCATTGGACTTCTGGTTAGAATATTGGTCTGGGTCTGGCTTATGGTTTATATTCTTCTAAGGTCTCGCGAAGAATATCTGTGGTGTATCCACTCAATTGTGGACATCCAATGTGAATCCTTCGATTAAATGGTTATAGGTCATTGTTATTTGGCTGACAAAATTTTATTTATTCTCAACTTCTTGGTATAAATAATCCAATATGGTGGACTACTTGATACCAATTGTGGCTATTTGTTATCAAAAAAATGGGTTCTATTATAGGTTCTGATCAACTGGACGAGACATCTTCTACTTTATCTCGCAGTATTGATCCTATACCACAACTGTGGTCTTTTGATACCAGTTGTGGTCTTCTTATATCTGCTATGGTTTCATAAGTCATCTTTCTTTTTTGAGGGTTTATTGTTGCAAGAAAACCACTAACTGACACTATGAATATAGTATCCTGAGTGATTTCTCCATGCATTCCCTCTTTTATATTGACTATGGATCTGCTTCAGCTTCACCATAATCATCAAATTTCTCACCTTCATGCTATTTATGTACTAAAGTACTCCTCTGTTGAGGTAAAGCATGAGTTTTGGTGGGTACTTACTTCAGAGTTTTTTGGTTGCTTCCCACAACTTTGTTTCCTTTATCTGATGAACCTTCATCTTGTCTTCAGAATCTTCAGTATTCGTCACTTCCTCACACGAATACCATTACCCTCTAGATCTCTAGCATCAAGTAAGAACTTGATATAGCAACATGCATTTGCATATCAAAGTCAAACTTCATGTATGGATCTAGTCAAACAATGAAAATCCAATAAAATCCAAGAAGATTCAGCTTTGTGTTTATAATACACACCATCATAAGCCTGAATATAATAGTTGAGTATGCATCTCTAAACATCAGGCTGAGATGTGTAGTATATAACACCACATAATAAAGGTTTGTATCGTGATACTTAGCACGAATATGTGGGTTTCTACTATTTGTCTCACCCTTTACCTTAATTGCACATTTGCAATGAGATAAACTTGAAACAAAATGGTCTAGGATAGTTAAGGTTAACCTTGTTTTCTTTGGAAGTACTATTTTAACTTCTATTTTGTTAATGACTACCGCCCATAATCTTTATAGATTCTAACATAGCTAATCTAAATACATAACTATTGGAATATAGCTCCTATACTTCCAAGTGTTTCTATCATAAACCTATGGTCATGATGTGCTTGGCACACTTCCCATATTTTTGGAACATAGTTCTTGCACTATTGTCTGGCTTCTTATTGTTTTCCTCCTAACTATTTATGATGTTCTATTCCCTCACATAATGATTCTCAGGTGAATCATATATTATTAGCAACTCTACCTTGTAAGTAGACATATATTATTCCTATCACTCTTCCTTATTTCCCATGATTGACTCATCATGGTCTATACTACCTCATATCACTTGTTTGTATCAATTACTATTAGTTGTTTCACAAGTTTAGATAAATTTTACTTACCCTATTACTTAACTTGGTCTACATCTTCTATTAGGATCTTAATTATCTTCATCACTTGATATTACTCCTATTACAGGTATGGATAACTCTTACTTAATCATAACATATGTTGGTACACATCTTCCAATAGGATATCTTCCTTATGGTTGTATCCTCTCTTTGGACTACCATGTATTGTACACCAACTGTGATCTACTCATCTATGGTTTGAAGGACTTAATGTATGCTACATATTTGGGATTAGCTAACTAACTTCACTTAGGAAGGATAGATAAGAAAGGTTGGCTCAAGTGTGTCAGGATTATTCTCAAGTGAATATCCATCTCAAGTCATAAGATTTATTTGGTTTACCTAGGACAACTTCCTATAGACACTACCAATCCTATAGGTCTCCTTTAAAGGGTTTTAATCCTAGGGTCAAAGCATTTGCTCTGATACCAACTGTGGTGACCCGGCATACCACTGCATGGTGTAGTATGCAAGTCTGATATAACACCAATGAAACACCGTTCCACTAGTATTATATCGCTCAGAGTGGTACAACAGAAACATATGCGGGTCCAAGGCATGTCTATAGAATTACTTACAGACTCTGTTACATAAGATCAGCACAGCCTCCTACTTTACAATGAGGTAAATATGCAAATAAACTCCAGAAGAACGACTCATAGTCTAATTCTATCACGAACTCTATTTGAAGAGTATTTAACTAGCTATAGAGGCTATGAATAGATTCTAGCTAAATAGGAGCTAGGTTTAGGAAACTAGTTCCTTTCTATCGCTAAGCTAGGTTTTATCCTCGTTGAATGTGGTGTTTGACTCTTCTGACAGGTTCTGTCCCTTGAAGTTGTTGTTGACTCCTCGGTCTTCGAGTTGCACTGTAGTTCCTCCTTCGATGCCTCCATATCTAAGCAGGGGATTTAAGAGTGGGATGAGTACGAGCGTACTCAACAAGTTCATTATAGGAAAGAGGTGTTTAATGCACTAGCTACAGCATTAGACCAGAAAGTCTAATACCAATGCAGGTTTTCATAACCATTTCTTCAAAAGGTTGCTTTTATTCAGAAGAACTATGTCCGTCAGCCTTCACCGGTTTACTAGAACTTCATGGAGTTCCTTTCCGGCAGCGTTCGTAGTTCCATATCCCGGAACAGGGAGTGACAGGTCACGATTCATTACACTCTGCAGAGGTGTGTTGCTTTACCCATAAGAGATCTTAACCTTGGTGCCAACCGAGTTGCAGGCTCGTCCACACTTCCTTTGGTGTGAGGCCCGGTATAAGGTCTAGCCAATCATGTTCCTCCGCTACCTCGAACACCCACCCTTTGTTGCATGCCCCGACCCTGGGTCCTCGCCGGTCCTCTTACTCCAATTAAGGATGGACCCCGACCACGACGACAGTCTGGGATCGAACCAAACTCCTTCGCCGGTAGCTGCAACCCATCCTAGACCGCAATACCGTGGGGACTTAGGACTCCCCAGCCTCACCATCTTGCTCCTTCGGGCGACAAGTGTACTACGGACAATGCCGTGGGGACTTAGGACTCCCCAGCCTCACCAGCTTGCCCCCTTGGATTACAAGTGTACTACGGTAAAGCGCATCCATTGATGAACGAGAGGTGGAAACACTTTTGACTACTCCGTCCCACTCCGGATCTTATGGTTAACACGGGTATTACGGCACAAGAATCACCGGACGACATTTGTTGTTTAATCCTAGATGGATATAAACCCTTGCAATGGAACCTCCACCATATCAACACAATCCATGGTTCCATTGCCCACCACATAGTCATATTCATAGTTATGAAAATAGTGGTTTTGCTTTTTATGCAATAGTGATAAACATATTACTTTGCAAGTAATTTGGTAAAAATACTCAAATGATATGAGCAAGTGATGAACTTGCCTTTCTTGACTGCAAGATTATGCAGACAAGGTCTTCGATACGCAATAACTCCAAATTCTGAAATAGCATCATCGTCCGGTAAGGACGATGTTTAAAAGATTGGCAAGGATGCAGTAATGCATAAGTATGAGATGCAATCGCTCTAAGCGTGACCTAACCCCGATGATTTAGGATTAATGGGTTGTAATGATTAGTTTTGGGTGTGTTGCACTTTTAGAGTGATTCACAAACAAGGTTCTTATTAAGGTTTGATTACTTGATATCATGTACAAGTTATATAATAAGGCATAGTAATCAACTGAGCACACAAGAAATGATAAATGGTATAATGTTAATATGTAAAGAACATTTGTCAGTTTTAGTACCATATGGCATGGTTAATGATTATTTGTTATATTCTTCAAAAGAATAACTTTTGAAGAACATGTTCTTTAATAAACAACAAGTATGATAATTAGGTTGGTGGGGTTCTATGGTTGACTATGGTTCCAAGTGGCTTCTGGAATAAGGATTAGATGGATCACAACATAGTTGGATTCATCAATAGCTAGAACTTGTAAGGTTTGAGCTAAGTCTAAGCATCTTAAGCAATTAATTACACATGGGTGCTATCATGGTGGGTTCATCTTGCTGGTGATAGCTAGGTAGGGTTTATAGGTCCTATTAGGTAGGGTTGATGAGCACTCTCTATTTATTTCAAAAGAATAACTTTTGAAGAACATACTTCTTAAATAATAAGAAGTATATTAATTAGGGTTGAGGTGGTCTAGGTTTTACTGTTGGTTCTATTAAGTAAGGAATAATTGGCTCCTAAGTAGGATGGTTGATAAGTATCCAACACTAGGAGGGTTTAGTGGAATATGGTTAGGTAATGCTCAAGATTTGGCATAGTTGCCCCTAAGGTTCATCACATTGGTGTGATGCTAAATAGGAATGAATAAGGATGATGGCTTTGGTAATAGGATCTAGGGTTTACACTTGGTTGGCCCTACTTGATTATTTAGGTCTGATGAAGATGAACACATGGGATACCCATATATTAGTGATAGGTCTTCTACATTTTATGTGGCCAAGACAAGTATTTAGTTGCCACTATGGTTCTATGATTTGGAAGTAGGTATCTTGATCACATGTTCTAACCTAAGTTTTAGGTTTGAAGCAAATTAAGGTTCTCATGTAATAATGGAACTAGGGTTCCTAATGGAGTTAGGGTTTTAGGTTTTCACATAAAATGATGAGTTTATAATTTTCTTTCTTTTGGAACTAGGGTTTACTAATTACCCTAAAATTTTAGGATTAATAACTTCACTATAAGGTTGAAGTTATTAATAACTTTGAAATAAGAACAATATTGAATTAACTATTTTGTTATTTTTAAACAATTAATAATTAGGGTAATTATTAATTAGGGTTTAAATTTCCACTAATAAAGATTTATCAAAATAACAAATAAAGAAAAATTAGCTTTAATGTTTTCTTTATTTTCTTACTGGTTTTTATTTATTTTAGAAGGTTTTCCTAATTATTGAATTTTAATTTAATTAGGAATAAAAGAAAAGATTTAATTATTAAGTATAAAACAATTAAATTTTATTAAAAATAAAAATTTCATATTATATTTTTATTGGGTAGAGTTTCCTTTTCTATGAATTTTGATGTATCATTTATATTTTTCTGAGCTATGTTGGATTTTCTACCATTTGTCAAAGTTGCAGCAAATTTCTTGAACTGAATTTGAACAGAAATGTCTAAATACACCCGGCAAGGCTACCCGCAGGGGCACTGACCAGTGGGCCAGTGGCCAGGTCAGACGCCACGTCGTCGTGGACTGGGTCAAAATCGAAGAGATGGCTCAGGGGTTCACTGCCGGCGGGAATTTGACGACGGCGCCGCCGTTCCCGGGCTTGCGCGGACGGATTAGTAGCACCATTCGAACCAGCACGCCACGACGATCCTAATGATACTAGCGCCGCTCCTAAAAGGTCGCCGGAGCTCGCTCGCCGGTGAGGCCGATTGGCGGCGCACACGGGGCTGCGGTGCGAGCGCGGTACAAGGCACTAGAGAGGATGCTGGGATGCTCAGGAGAATTGTCGGCTCACCGTGGTTGTGTTGAGCTGGATGGCGTGACTGGAGGTGGTCCTAATCGACGGCGATCATCGATTTGCTGGCGGTGACCGGCGAAAGGGAACGAGCTCCCTCCGGCGACTGGGGGCTTCTCGGCTCGATTCCTGGTGCAGGAGTAACAAGTCGACGATGGCGGTGAGGATGGTAGCCACGGCGGGGCTTGGGGAGGTTCCTACCGGTGGCGGTGAAGATGGCCGGGCTAGCTAGGGTTTCGGCATGGGGGAATTTGGAGCAGAGGAGGAAGCAAACCAGGGACTAGGGTTTATCGCGGGCCTTTATATGGTGCCAGGGCGCCCTCGTCACGCTGCCGGTGAAGGAGAGGACGCCAGCGACGAGGAGAAGGGACGCACGGCGTCGTGCTGGCCTCCAGCACACGGAGAGGATGAGGACGAGCTCCTCTCCGATTTTTTTGTACGAAAGGTTAAGTTGGGTTGGGCTGGACTGCCGTGTGGTGATGGTGTTGGGCTGGTGTTGGGCCTAGTTGCTGGGTTACTACGGCCAGGTAAGTCCAGTTAAGTTTTTCCCTCCTCTTTTCAATTCCTGTTTCCTTTTCTGTTTTTATTTCTTGTTGATTCAAATTCTGTTTTCAATTTTCCCATTTGAATTCATATTTGAATTCTGTTATATTTGCAGGTGTTTTATATGTTAATTCCATTTTAATGTTGTGGGATGACTATCACATCATTATTCTGTTTGAAACAAGTATTTCACATTGGATTATATTACATACTAATGGTTGATTCAAAATAGCCATTAGGCATGATGTTATGTGATGTTATATCCCCATTTTAAATGTTATTTTCTTCTTTTGTATCCATCTGTTTGTATTGTTAGCTTTTGGTACTTTTTAACTCAAGGTATTTTAGGGGTTGTTCATAAGGCTTGGTTTCTATTTAAGATGGGATGACTTTTATATAATTTATGTGTGCCCAACTTATTAGGGTTTAATAGTTTCTATTTTAACCCCCTTCTGGGATTAACATTGACCTTATCCTTGAAAGTATCTGATATAAGTATTGATTCAATCATGATTTGATATTAATTATAAGGATAAGTGGTTGATAACCATCTATGAGTCTTAATTATAGAATTTAGCACTATGTTATTCTTAAGTTCCATATTTAAGCATGAGCTTTAATTAGTGAACAATTCTAGGGTTCTCATCATATTCACCTAATGACAATTGTTTTGAAACTCCTATGTGAACTAGGTCTATAGTTGTGATCACCCAAGTGATACATAACTAGGGTTTAGTCTCCCTATCCATTTTGAAATGGTTATTTCCTTAATTGTTTCTGTTCCCCTTTAATTACTAAGGACTTGAGAATTGGTTTTATCTTATACCAATAGATCTCTATTATTATTCCCAATTTATCATGAAAGTAACTACATTGGTTATAGTTCTTTTTATAGTTAACTTTGGTTATATGGATTAATGGTTTCTTCACCATATAAAGTATGGAGTGTTACTCTAAGGTTTTCTTAGTTCCTTCAATTGAGGAATAATTGGAATATAGATGTGACATGGTTCTACTGATGATTACCACGTGATTCACAAGCTAAGGTTGGAATATAAGCTTAGGGTTTCTTACTAGTTACCTCCCTATGATTTCATGTGGTGAATGATATCTGCTTATCCTATTAGGGTTTAACTTATCCTCACATATCTCAAGAGCATGATCATGGATTAGGCATGATCAACTTGTTCTTGATATCTCTACCTCAAGTTCTTAGGGTTTATGATCATCACTCAATTTATAATGATCAAGGTTTGGCTTCCTAAGGTATTTCTCATTAAATAGGTTTCTCACTTCCATGATCAAGCATTGTCTTGATCAACTAAGGTATAGTACTTCTAATTTACCTTCTTGAATGGGACTACTATGGTTGACTCATTAGTTTATATCCCAGGAGAATCTCTGAGATATTCACTTAGAGTTCTTCTCATGAATGATGATATACTCATCTGGGTATATGGATAGTTCTCTCCCTCAAATTCAAGTGTTGCCTCAACTAACTTGAGTGTAACATCATATCTTGAGCTCTCTTATATAGGAATGGTTATTCTAGGATTTATGGTGTACTCACAATATCTCAATAGGTATTAAGTCCAAAACTCCACTTGGCTATCTTGATTGAGTTAATCTCCTCCTTACTTTATCAATTCATGGATATGGTATTATTCCATGTGATAATAGGGTATCTTACCACTCCAAGATGCAATGGTTAATCTCCTAATACTTTAGTTCAAAGGTTGTCCTTTATTCTAAAATAGGTAAAGCTAGGATTAGTATGGTTGGGCTCTCTCATTTGGGAAGGTCTTTAATAATACTCTAGGGTTCCTCTTGAAGATGATGATTAGAATTACTTGGATGTATATCCAAGGTTTAGCTCAAGGTTTGTTATTGCCTCTCTAATAATTATTATAGAACTCTCACCTCTCTAGGTTTGATGTATAATAATATGGAATAGAGAAGGATATATACTTCTAGAGTTGATCCCCTTTTCTTGTTTCCAAGGTTGAAATAGAATGAATACCATGAGGTTCATGGTAGGATCAAGGATTAGTGTAAGACATGGAAAAGATAAGTCAAGAATGGTTTCTCCATCTTATTGTTACTTGATTTGCAATTGAATTGGTGTTCATATGTTATGACAAGGATTACCATACTATAATCTTTTATAAGATCAATCAATTGATCATTGAGGAAAGTGTTGTTGTGTTGATTATTAATTCCATTTGATCTAACCCCTTAGATCAAATCATCTCTACCCAAAACAAGGTTTTAACAAAGTCACATTGAGGTTTATAGCGCTTGTCTTGATGAGCTACTTCAATTCCACCAAGGTCAAGTGAAACTTCAGTTACTGTGACTGTTTTACTTTAAAGCGCGAAAATTCCCCAGATTTTCTATGCATGAATGCAATGCACACATATGTTTCCTCTATTTTTGTAACCCCATTACCTGGGATATTACAGGATACAGGATCTGCTAGCTCGGACGAGTTTTCGACCGGTGGAAAGTGAATACAGGGCCCTCTACTCGCGTTTTACGGGGCAGAAAAATAGGGGGTCTGCGGAGTTCGTAAACACGTGAAGTGAAAACTCGGAGTTCAGTTCACCGAACTCGTGTTTACGGGTCAGAAAAATCTTGCCACATAGCAGAATCCATAAAACAAGAACCGAAAAACTGAATTTGAAATGTCGCGGGGAAATTGGTCGATGATCATATATATATATATATACAGATGGATTTGATGCTTGATTGAGCATCAAAAGCTACATAATTCGAGAAATTAAACCTAAATTACTAAGTACACCGCTACTAATTTGAACCAAAATGCGGCCTAAATAATGGCCTATGTGCGGCGGTGCCGGTGGTGGCGGGCCGCGGGCGTCTCGGCGGCAAACGGCGTCGACGCTGGCGTTGAGGAGCTTCACTCCTCCTCGGCGTCAAGCTCGACTATCTCGAGCTTGACGCGGCGGACGCGCTCCTCCCAGCGGGCCGCCTCGTACTCGCGGCCGCCTCCTTCCGGCGGAAGCGAGCACCGGCCTTCGCCGCGGAGATGGCCTTCGTCTACGCGAGCACGGCGTCCTCCTCGCCGGAGCTGTGGACGTAGCCGCCCGCCGAGAAGGTGGGCAACCGCGCGGGGACGAGCTCGTCGTTGTCGGAGCTGTCGGCGATGGGGGGCCGCGGTGCGCGACCGGAGCCGCCAGACGACGACCCCTCGCCGCCGTTGGTGTACCTCGCCAGCTTCCCTGGGGGCGTGAGCCCCAGTTCGTCCACTGACGGGCGCAGTGCTTGCGCGCGCCCTCCGACCGGTTCCACTTCCGACGTTCCGCGTCGGTTCGGAACAAAGTGGGACGCGGAGGCGAGTCCCCGCCGCCCAATCCGGCGCCGCGGCCTACTGAGCCGCCACGGGAGGCCATCGCGCCGCTTAGGAGGGTGGATGGGTGGTTGCGGCCTGCTCGATTGCTCACCAGAATACGTGGGAGGCGGCGGCGGAGGGAGTGGAAGCGACGGAGGGGAGTAGGGTTTGAAAACCGAACTCCCCTCCGTGGCCGTTTTAATATTGGGCGACCGCGTAGTTTCTCGGGGGACCGAACTCGTTATATGGGCCAGGCCGCGAGTTCGGGCTCCGTTTTGGCCCAGTTTCGGCCCGAACCCGTATTATCGCCAGAGTTTTTTTAGTTTCCGTCTCTTTTACGGGTTGCGCTAAAGATGCTCTAACTCTCTAAGAGCTGGACGCCAGAGCCACACCCACGTATCCCCTTATCTCAGCCTGATAAAACAGCCAAATTGAGCGTTTCTCTGAGGCTAACTTTTAAGCCCCTTTAAACATCATACGATGCAACAATTTGATGCAACAATTTGATACGGGCAAGTCCACCAAACTGCCAATTTTTGACCCAGTAAGAACAAATAAAGGTTTCACGAGCAACCAATCCGTTCTTCAGGTACACTCGTGTACGCCTTCCTGGTTAATTAATTTTATTAACGTTTAGATGTGCCTAATAAGATGAATAAGTGCTTGTATAGTCGCTTTGTTCTAAATTAGTTGTCACATTTTTTATTGAATTTCACTTTTTTTACTTTGTAGTTATGCATTTTCGACACATATTACCTTATTTAGTGAAACTGCTATCATAATATTTTAATTATTACTATTATATAGGGCATGCGTCATACAACGATGCGGCGCAACAAAATGTGTAAATATTGGAGCACCTGACACCTTGCCCAACGTAAATAATCTCGAGTATCTTGAGACATGGAAACCAACGTAGGGCCAATTTGGAACAAAGGAAAAACATATGAATTTTGGAGATATGATTTATATAGAAAAATTCCAATGGCATCGTTTGAAACAAAGGAAAAAAATTCACGATTCCTTTGAAATTCGTGTGCGATAGGCTATTCCGTAGGAATTTTGGAGGAGTACTAACATGAGGTACCACCTTATGTTGACCTCATGTTTTCATCTCCTGGCCCTCGCGTCTAAGATTTCTGTGCTTTTCTTAATTATTTAACATTCAAATAACGGTTTTTGAAGTGTTCCTATAGAAATCTAGGATACATGGCATCCTAATTTTTATACTATAATTTTTCTATTCTTTCCATGGACCTGCTCCGTCTGATGTACTAGTACGGGAAAAGGTAGAGGTTGTTTTGTGACATGTACCGCAGCGAAATCACATCGCAATAGTTTTTTGTCTGTTCGTCCTCGCATTACCTACACACACAGGGAGGACCACACGATCCCGTGCAACCAAGAATCATTCGTTCGTAGTACAAAAGTATGCGTAAACTATCCGGCCCCTCGCGCCTCCAAGGGGACGTGACGCCACTCCAAACAGAAAAAAAAGGCCGCACTCATTAATCACCACTGACAACCGGGCCCCATGCCACCCCGGTCCCACGCGCCAGAGGAGTAACTGCTACCAACCCCGGATGTGGTCCCGGGACCAGATCAAATCGACAGCTGGGCCCACATCTTGCCTCACGGGACAAACAAACACGCCACAGTAGACGCCATTCCTCACCGGGCCCACATGTCATCCGGACGCGGCTCGAGTCTGGGTACGGACGGCTGGATGCGCGCCGATCGGACGGCCAGGAGCAGCCCGTGGGATATTATCGCGTCCACGAATAATATAAGGCTACGACGAGTCAACAAGAGTGAGGAAAATCACGGGGAAAAAAACTGCGGAGAAGAAGAGAGAGGAAGCGAGCGCTGCAGCAGCAGCAAGGTGAAGGTGAGATCTCCAATCCTTCCAGAAGCTTCCGGATTCGTCGACCCCTTCACCGATTCCCAGCCGCTGCAGATGCGCGCGGACTGCCTCTAGGTGGCGGCGGCGGAAGGGAGCTTCGTCAGACAAGGGGGCCTGCCTTCATACGTACGTACGGCTGGGGCCTTCGTCCGTGCGCGCGCAGCCAGTTCCTCGATCTACCGCCAGGTGAGCTCTCCCCGACGCTTCTAGATCCCTTCCGGGTGCTCATCGGTTGCATTGACTCGATTCGCGCTCGCGCCTGGGGGGTTTTTGTGGGGCTGCTCGACTCAGCTGCTAAAATTCAGCTCGATTTCGTCACTCCAAGTGACGCTGCCTGGTATCTCCAGCAATTTTTCTTCGTTTCATCTCGCTGAGTATTATAATGATTGGATTGGATTCGGTAGGTGCGCGCGCGCGCGTGCGTGGTCCGTCTCCACATGTGGGTGGATTAAGCGTCCCGAGTTTAATTCACTCTGATGCTTACTGCTTGTTAGTGCTAGTGCTTGCTTGCTTCGATTTCCTCATGGAAGTGCCCGCATCGCATCAAGCTTCATCGGCTGAGCCGCTGGATGGAACTGAATTAACTGCTAGCCTTGGGCCTTTTCTAGCTTTGTTAGTTCTAGATGCCTCTGACTGTATGCGACGGTGGAGGGGAATCCCATTGGATTGGATTTGTGTTGCTCTAATGAGTACCGGTTTACGGATTTCGACCTGCCTGTTTGTTCTTCATGGAAGTCCATAACCTCTTATCCTCAACCATTACTAGTATACCAGTCCATCTTCAACATCAATACAACTGGAATTGAGATATCTAATCAGAGAAACCACAATTATTGTGTTGTGTAAATGCGCGATGCATTTTTTTTTTGTGTAAGCCAAAATCACAGAAGTTGTTGCCTGCAGTTTCTTCATTGTCATTTGCTGGATTTGTTTTGAGTTCCTCATAAATGTAGTACTTAAGGCCAAGGTTTTTGAGTTGCCAGCCCTCCTGCTCGGTGATTAGTTGACGAAAGTTGCTGTATAGTCGCTGGGTAGTCACGAGTCGCCCTGATTTTGAGAAAACGACTTGGTGATTAGTCGGCGGCTATACAGCAACTAATCAGCAACTCAAAAACCTTACTTAACGCCATTTCTTTCTTTCTCAGTAAACAGCTCGCGTCTTTGTTAATTTTGCATTGTCTAATATCTTACTCTACCTTCAACAGTTCTATCTGGTAGGACTAGAAGAATCTCTCCGGAGAAGTTGCTGCCCTTTGTTGTTCAGTACGTTTGCCTCAATTTTTGAATTCTGGAGAAGAGCTGCATCTGTTCACTGTCAAGATGTCCATTGAAGAAAGGAAATTAAATTTGATAAACAAGACCACTGCATTAAATCCTAATGCGGTGGAGTTTGTTCCTTCATGCCTTAGATCTGTGAGCGATGCTTCAAACAGATCCGACACAACCAAGATTCTTGTCTCAGGGTCCTCGAAGGATACCAGTGCAGACAAACCAGAGTCCGCTGTACCAAGTAACCCTGATGAAGAAGCACATCGGTACTGGCAAGACCAGCTTCCAGATGATATTACCCCTGATTTCAACGTTCTTGGACAAGATGAGACTCCTGGACATGACAGTCTTTCACTCACGGGCTTGTCAATGAATGATGGATTTGCTTCTTCATTATTTTCTCCAAACCACACACCGAGAATGCAGCACCATGCTTCTCCTTTCGTTAGGGACGCACTAGGTGTGCGAGCAAAGATTGAATTTCCTGGCCTGGAACAGCCACAAGGCACTATTATGAGTCCAACTGCAAGTACTATGAGCCCAACTGCTGCTCCCTGGGTAAAGACAGTAAGAAATGGTGGACAATATGGTGGTGCAAACAGAAGGGATGCTAGTCACTACAATGGAGATTCGAGCATTGGTACATTTATTTATGAGTGTAATTTTCTTTAAGGAAGGTGATTCTATAAACGCTAACCTTTCCCTTTGGAATTCAGGACCCCCACTGCAGTCTGATGCTTATTACAGAAACCGACGTAGCTTTAGGTCAACTATGGACATCATGACTCAGCTGGAGGTCTGTCTTCATTAATCCATCATCCAAATCATCTCTTCTTTTTAAATTTCTATCTTCCCAAGGCTCCTACTGTCCCTGTGCCTGGGTTCACAAGAATCAGTAAAAAAAGGAACTTGCTGTGGCTCTAACCAGGTGCCTATTTTCACATTTGTAAGGCTAACTAATGTGTTTTCATATAGTAGCAACAAATTGGGTCATAGTTATCTGTTAGCCAGACCCAGTCGCACCCACAAGTGTGACAAGGTTTGGCAACAAATTTTGTGCCACAGGTTTGGCGAAGAACCAAACACTGGTCTAAGAAAGTTAAGCATGCCTAACTCATGTGAGGCGAGTTGTGGCAAGTAATTATGCACCATCTTACTACAGAAACTAGCCTGCCATGGTATCTCTACTGAACTATGTACTTAAAACGAGTACTCCGTATATTATATGAGACTCTACCTACTGTATGAATCATTTGAGTAGTGATGTGAAACCTAAGTATAAACTTGGCAAATTCCTTATGTTGCCCTAATTTGGAACCGCTAGACACTTTCTCTTGGTATACAGGACTACATGCCACTGGTAAAAAATATGCACGTTGTTAGACAGGTAATTATCAGTGCTAGATACGCTACTGTGCAACTGATGTACTACCTCCATCCCAAGGCTTAAGGCTTTTTTTTTTTGAAAAGTCAAACCAAGTAAAGTTTGACCAAATTTTTAGAAGAATCTATTAATAAATATGATATTTTGTAGATACCATATGAAAATATATTTCATTACCTATCTAATAAAATTGATTTTGTATTTTGCATGTTAATGATTGTTGATAAAAACTTGGTCAAACTCGACATGGTTTGACTTTCTAAAATAAATATAGGCCTTAAGCCTTGGGATGGAGGTAGTATCAGTCTCAGTGAGGGATGTTTTGGTGATTCTTCTAATATCACTTGCTTGCATTTTCATTGGACTTTCTATGAAGCCCAGAAAACTAGAACAACTTCTATTAATAGTGATTATGACAAATCACGCTGATTATCTGTGGAACAAGTACATGATAGAAACTGACTTGTAAATCATATCGTATATTCATTATCAATGTGTTAATTCTCTGTTGTAGGCATCATGATCTATTAGTTCAGATCAATCAAATTATTTTATACCCTAGAATGTACCAAACATAATTTCATTGATTATTATGAAGCTAATCTCCTGAAAAAAAATCTCCTATTTTATTCACTACAATATAATGAAACCTTGGCTCACATATATGCTTCCTGACCTAACAGCCATATTGATGCCAAATTAGTTATCTAATCTGTCCGTCGGTCAACAAAACTCATACTACCTCTGTTTCAAGGAATAAGGCGTCCTCGTTTTACGCTTTTTGTTTGACCAAGAATTACTTCAAATAGATAAACATTGTTTGTATGAAATTAGTATCATTAAAAATTTCTTTTCAATACGAATCCAACGATACTAATTACATATAATATAATCAAGATTTTGTTGCTCAATTTTTATGGTCAAAGTTTTTCTTGGAATACGCGTGCGCCTTATTCCTTGAAACGGAGGTACTCCCTCCGGTTTATATTAATTGACTCTAATATGAATGTATCTAGACACATTTTAGTTCTAGATACATCCATATTAAAGTCAATTAATATGAATCGGAGGGAGTAGTATGTTTTAATTCACTCTGGAATATTCATCTGCATAGAGATCTGCTTTAAAGACTTTTTTTTAATACTATCATTTGTTTCATAGCAGAATAAAGTTGATGGACGACTCAATCAGAATCTCAGGTCACTGTCATTTGGACATTCAAGTCCTCCATCACCAGTATCATATACTCAAAATGGTCTTGTGAACTATAACAAAGAGGCCTTTGGTCTGCCGCCAAACAGTACATATAGATCTCATTCAGCTATATTCACAGATGATATGGTTTCACCTTCAGCTGGCCGGGAACGTTTATCCCTAGATTCTCCAAGAGGGAGGTACAAGACAACTAATTTGCCTGTTCTTGGTCTTGGTTCAAGCAGAGGTTCTCAGATGTTGGGTGGCTCATACAATGGTAATCATGGTATGGTCTCAAACAATACACTGCAAAACGCTGCTGGAGTTCAAACAGGACCAACTTGGCTCGAAACAGATGCTACGGGTAGTGTTGTTGAATTATGCTACATGTTTTTTTCATGAACCTGTTGTATCTTGCATGCCTAGTTGCCTTATTGTTTGAATCTTCTTATGACAGCGAGCATGTTTTCGGAAAAGGATGACATTCATGATTTTGCAAGTCTAAGACATGCACTTCTTGAACAGGTAGATATATTACATTTTTGGTAGAAGATATAGAGACACTAGATTATTGAAATTGAGCCAAAATTGTGGTGCATGCTTTTTTATTTTCAATAGCATAGCTTTTTTTTAATCTGTAAAGAGAATATATATGGTAATGTTAAGTTAGTAAAAGTAGAGTCATTGTGAAGTACTAAAATAATTCACATAATTCAATTATGTCACAATTTTTCATTACTAGCATCTTCTGTTATACTGTAGCATAAGATGATGATTGTCACTTAGCATTTAGTGTCAGTTGCAAAAACCTAGACGTGGAAATTATAGTTGCTCATGGTTGGTAGAATGAAATCACTCCCCACTAAATTACATTACGTTGTAACTTGATATATGACAATACAAGAATTCTTTGTAATGGGATCTCGAGCATGCTACATTGAGTTATAGACTAGTTATATTTTATATGGATCAATTCGCTGTAAGTATTAACTTTTGTTTTATGTTTCCTGGCAGTACGTGAATCTTAAATACCCTGATTTTGGCGTTCATTTATGCGCCAGCTCATTAGTAGCCTCTGAAAATACCGTTTGAATTGTGCGTATTGTTTTTTCGACTCCTGGTTATGTTTGCTCACAGTGCTGCCATCCACTGAAAATTTTAGCAGGATAGGCAAGCTTTTCTAACTGGTGGCAATCCTTTAGCAAAGGAACTAAATATTAAGGAGCTATACTCTATCCAAAGCAGATTAGATCAGGAGAAGGCTAGAGAAACTTTATATCAGCAGAGGTCAGCACCAATTTCTCCATGATGTTATCGCTTATTAATTGATCGTCATGTTATATATATTCTTATGATGTTACTCCCGCCGTCCCTATGCATGTGACATCCTTGTTTTTCGTGTTTTAACTTTGACCGCTAATTTGACAAATAATACATGTGTCACGTGTTATAAAAACTAAACCATTAGAAACTTTATTCGAATACAAATTCAATGCTATAAATTTGGTAACATATGATCTACTCCCTCCGTCTATAAAAGGATGTCGAATATTTATCTAAATTTGGATGTATCTATACACTAAAAAAATGTCTAGATACGTCTAAATTTAAACAAACTTGCGACATTCTTGTATGGACAGAGGTAGTATATTTTGCTTGTCAAACTCAGACTTCGAAATAAATGGGGATGGAGTGAGTATCGTTGTATAATGAACATATCTACACATACAAACTGTTCTGTTTGTAGTTTTGCACAATTCAAACTTCAAATGCCACACCAGGCTTTCTTGGTGAGCATGCAGTGGCTGGGCTTTTTATCCAAGATTACACTAGAACTCTATTTCGAGAGAACGCAAAAGCTTGCATCTCAATATATTTAACATTAGAAGATTATATTCTTAAACCATGATCTATTTGCATGTATTTTTTTATTTATAAAACTTATTTGAGATAAGAACTGTGCTCAGATACCGTCAACATAGTATGTTCATTATAGGGAAATACTATAATTCAACCTGTACAGATAGTTCGCATTGGTGTTTAAGATCTTGAAATTCAACAGTTAGTGGCCAGATAGATTGTGTACCTTTACCCCATTAAGGAGTATTACTATGTACCTCCTTTTGAGGTAGCGCTGTAGCTTCATACTGTTACTTAATAAATCAGGACCAATCGCTGCCCATGTATCTGGTAGTTCAGTACCCCACAAATGGATAAACCCTGATGCTCTGTTGTGCCATAATCCTCACAGCATGATCTATCTGTTCAAGAATGCTAAAAGAATTGTACACAAAAACTAATGCATTTGCCTGCTTTCACCAGATTCCAAATGCCAGAGTTGCAAGGTCTCATCCAGGAGCAGAATCCCCCCATCGACCTTTGTGGTCTTCATGCAAGCGAGGCGATGCAAGTCCTGAACTATGAACTCAACAACCGGAGGAAGATTGCTCGCTCCACCGGCCGCAGACTCCAAGCCATCATAATTGCAAGCGCCCGGACCCCTGCAAGGATGACCGCTGCTGTGGAGCAGTACCTGATGGAGCACGGCCTTCAGTACACGCAGGCGCAACCAGGCATCTTCCGCGTCCTGCTGCAGTGAAGTACTAGCAAGATGTCGGCAGGCTCTAGATGTTTGTTGGACACGATCTGATGAAAGAAAGAAAAGACAAAAAAATGACCTGTACTTCTGTATATGGCAGAGATGAGTAGCAGAATAGAAAATGATACAGCAACAATAGTTGGTTGTAATGTCGGTATATCAAGTTTTTTGTCAGCAAATATGTTGTAAAATTTGCGGAATTAGGTGATATGTTCTTTCACATTGATTGTGGAAGTGTTGCATCTCATTCTATGGCGGTGTTGAACTATGTGTCTGCGTTATGACTTATGACCAGCTGACGACCTGCAGGGTTTTTGTGTAGCTGCCCACAAATTTTCCGGACCGAAGAAGGTCAATTCCCTGACGTCGTTCTCCGGTTCTGCTTTGGGCCTCGTTCAGTTAGCCACAGCCTGGCCGGGAATACGACTTAACCCTGTTCCACGTGGCTTGGTCTGGGCCATATTCATTCCCGGCCTACCCATAACCTCTTGTTCGGTTACATCAGACGCGAAACTCATCCCGGCCTCCTCCTTCGATGGATTGATTCAGCAAGGGCCTGTCGATCTACGGTTTGGCCCATCTCGTGGGGATTTCGCTGGAGAGGCGATTGAAGATTTCTTCGGCCAACTCTGGCTTGTTCCGCCCCCCATCGTCCCTGCCACCAACCTCCCTCTCCCCGCTCGTCAGTGATCTGTTGAATTCGGAAGGAGCTTGTTGATGGTGGTCAATTCACGCCGCCGGACTGCTTCGTCGCGTCGAGTTCTGACTGCCGGCTGCGAGTTCCCAAGGTAATCTGAGCTCCCAATCTCGTCAAGTGGTCGGGGCCAATGTTTGCTGAGGTCCTTCGTCGACCCTCTATGGCGGTGGCTCCTGGTAGAGGTCGTGGCTGGGGTGCTCCAAGGCCACCTCCGCCCCCGGTTGCGACCACCGGTCTGCAGCAGCAGGTTGCACTTGTTCCTCCTATGCCCCGTCCTGCTGCTCCACGTGCTGCTCCTCGTTGGAATTTCCAGAACTGCTATGCTCCTTCACAAAATTCATATAATCAGTCTCAGCAACAGTTTGGTTTTCCTCAGCAGCAATTTGCTCAGCCTCAGCAGAATCAATACCCCCAACCTCAGCAACATTTTGGGAACCTACAGCAAGTGTAGCCACTTCAGATATTCCAACCTGTGCGCCCTGGTGTCAGTTCCCTCCGCAAGGTAACAATCACCAGAACTACAATCAAAGGCAGATGCAGAATCAGGCGTCTGCGGATCAGCAGGGTGCGGCTGATCAAGTTGTTCTTCCAGAGCAGTAACCACAACAACAACTGCAGGCACAACCTCCTGCTTCTCCGGCTCCTATTGAAAAAATAATGGATGCACGCTACTTCAAGATGGTTTGTTTCAACTGTGGTGAGCTTACTTCTCAACAACTTGAGAAGCACTTGAATGCTATTTTCTGTAAGCACCGCAAGTGGCCATGGCAGATTCGTGATCTGGATGCCAAGAATTTCCTAGTGAGATTTCCTCCTTGGAAGAATGTCTCATAGTTAATTGAATTTTCAGCATTTGATCTTGAACCTGATGGTGTGAATGTAAATATTCAGTACTGGGATGGTGACTGTACCTCTAGCTGAGCTTCCGGTAGTCTGGGCTAAGTTTAGAGGGATTCCTCCTAAGAAATGTGCTTGGCGTACCTTTGCTCAAGCTGCTTCATGTACTCCCTCTGATCCAAATTAATTGACTCAAGTTTGTCTAGATTTAGATTTATCTAGACACGTTTGTTGACTAGATACACCTGTATCTAGACAAAGTTGAGTCAATTAATATGAATTGGAGGGAATATTGGCATTCTTATGGATGTAGACTGGAGCTCATTCTTCAAAAATTTATATGCTGAAGTGAGATTACAAGTAGCTTGCCGACATCATGTGAAGATTCTGAAAGAGCGTATCATGGGGATTGATCAGAGGCTTTACTTGATTCACATTGATGTAGAAGGCGTAGCTCAAGTTGATGATGTAGATGGTAATGATGAAGATCCTGGTGAGGAAGAGGTCGAAGAAGAAGGATTTGATGGTTTGGAGGACATGGGAGAAGTCAAACAAATGATGGATTCTGACAAACGCAGTCCTTCCCCGCATATAAATTTGGCTCGATTGTTTCTCCTATTGTCAATCAACGTTCCATGGCTGTTCCAGAATGTTGGGATGATATGGAGTTGGATGATGACAGGCTTATTCTCCGTTCTAATGACTGTAAGAGCTGGCCTGAGGAAGATGTCTGTTCTGAGTGTTTATCTCCTTTCAACACCTTATCTCTACCTGTTAAGCCCGATTTCCCTACTCTCGATGATTCGGTGTGGGATTTTGAGGTCCCTTGTGCTAATCATGTAGAGGAAGAGGCATTTGATATGTTGGAGAAATCTAAAAGTGTTGCTTACTGTACTAAGGTGCTCAATAGCTTCTCCCAAGTGGATTCTGATGATGAAGAGTTTGATGAGTATGATTCTAGTGCTGAGGATAATTAGATGGAATGCCTCCCAGTGGGTTTGTAGATAAATTTGGGTCTACTCACCGCAATCTCTTCCCTGTGCTTGATAAGGTGGATGGGTCTATTGACAGGCCTAGTCTAACAAACATTTTTCCTGAAATGAAGAAACAAAAGTGGGGCCCGTCATTGCAACTAAGAAGATGGTTACTCGTAATAATGGAGTTGTTAATGTGGTGGAAAAAGTAAAAGAATATCAAAAGAGGAAGAACCTGGAGATTCCACTATCCTTCCGAGGTAATTCATTTGCAATCCCATCCCTCCAAGACTTTTTCGTTTTGAGAAATGGTGGTTAAAACATGAGGGCTTTGGAGACCTAGTGCGGAAAGTTTGGGGTTCCAAATGCAATTGTACTAGTGCAATCGATATTTGGCAGTTTAAACTCCGACTTCTTCGTAAGACTGTTAATGGATGGGATATTAATATCCAAGCGGGCCTTAAGAAAAAGAAAAGAGCTCTTTTGCAAGAGTTTGATATCTTAGATGTTTCCTCATAGGAAAAACATTTGTCGGATAGTGAAAAAGATAGGATGGCTAGCATTAAGCTTGAAATGGATAATATCTTGATCTAGGAAGATACGAAAGCGTGGCAACGCTCTCGGGATAGGAATATCCTTGAGGATGACCGAAATACGTCTTACTTTCATATGGTGGCCAGCCAACGCTGTAGGAAAAAATCCTTATCTGTATTAGATGGTCCCAGTGGTCCTGTTGATCGTATCGATGGCATGTTGAAGGTTGTGGTGGATTTCTACAAAAATATCTTCTCTAAAGAAGATAAGCCTAATATTTCTTTAGATGAAAACTTTTGGGATGAGCAGGACCTCCTCACTGGTGAGGAGGTTGCTATCCTGGATGCTCCTTTCTCTGAGGATGAAATTCACTCGGCTACTATGGGATCTTATGCTGCTGGTGCTCCCGGCCCTGATGGTTTTTTCCTTCCTCTTTTATCAATCCTTTTGGGATGTTATAAAAACTAATTTTATGGCGCTGGTTCGTGATTTTGAGGCTGGTACACTAGATGTTTCTCATCTCAGTTATGCCATTATAACTCTTATTCCAAAAGAACCTAATGCAAGAGATATGAGAAGTTTAGGCCAATCAGTTTGGGTAATTTTAGTTTGAAAATTATCTCCAAAGCTATGACTAATAGGATTGCTCCTATCAGCCATAGAATTATCTCCAAGAACCAAACCGTCTTTATAAAAGGCCGATTTATTTTGGAGAGCATTGTGGTGGCTCATGTCCACTCTAGGAATCAATCTGGTCTAGTTTTAAAACTGGACTATGAAAAAGCATATGACCGAATTGATTGGGACTTTTTGGATGCGTGATATGTCTCAAACGTATCTATCATTTTTGATGATCCATGCTTGTTTTACACCAATTTCTATATGTTTTGTTTACACTTCGTTGAACTTTCATACATTTTCCGGAACTAACCTATTGACAAGATGCCACAGTGCCAGTTCGCTTTATTCTGTTGTTTTGTATTTCAGAAAAGTTGTACATGAAATATTCTCGGAATTGGACGAAACAAAAGTTGAAGAACTTATTTTTCCGTAACAAAGATGAAGTCCAGAGGAGAAACGAGGAGGCACCACAGGGCGGCCAGACCAGGCCTAGGTGCGGCCCAGGCCCTGGCCGCGCCTAGGGATGGTCTGGTCCCCCTGGCCTCCACCGACCTCGCCCTTCCGCCTATAAGAAGCCCCCCGACGCGTGAACCCTGAAAACATAAGCCTCTATCCACGAAAAGTTCCGTAGCTCTGCCGCCGCCGAAGACAAGATTCGGGGGTAGAGTCTCTGTTCCGGCACCCTGCCGGGATGGGGAATTGCCCCCGGAGCCATCTCCATCGACTCCACCGCCATCTTCATCGCTGTTGTTGACTCCCATGATGAGGAGTGAGTGTTCTCCCCCGAGGCCGAGGGCTTTACCGGTAGCTATGTGGTCTATCTATCTCTCCATGTATGATCTTTATGTGATCATGAGCATTGTAATCTAGTTGAATAAGTAGATGTTATTCTTCAACTATTGTGCTCCTCAAATGGTTTTATTATGTGATCTCCGGGGACATATTGTCCAACGGTGTGAAGGTGACAGTGTGCACACTGTGTTTGTTTCTTAAGCTTAATTTACAGAAATACTTATGATTTGTGGTGTCTAGTTAGTACCATCTTTGTATGCTCAAAGTGACAGCGTGGGGCATCCATAGATTGGGAATGCGAACTTTAAGGAATGCTTATGCAGACCTACACAGTGAATTTGTGTTTTTATCAAACCGGAGAGTGGGGCGTCCATATTACTTGTATTTCACTATCTCTTCACCGAACTAGTGCACCTATACACCGAACCAGTGTATTGGGTGTGTTGGGGACACAAGAGACTTCTTGTATCGTAATTGCAGGGTTGCTTGAGAGGGATATCTTTGACCTCTACCTCCCTGAGTTCGATAAACCTTGGGTGATCCACTTAAGGGAAATTTGTTGCTATTCTACAAACCTCTCCATTTGAAGGCCCAACACTGCCTGCAAGAATAGAAGCGTGCGTAGACATCAATGAGATTCTTAATCTAGGGGTTTTGGGTCTATCTTTAGGAAAAGAATTAAAGCTATCTTGCATAAGAGTTCCTTTTGTGTCCGGATTAACGATATACATAGTAGCTACGTTGTGGCTGGCAAATGGCTCAAACAAGGTGATCCTATCTCCCCCATTCTGTTCAATTTAGTTGTTGATGTTTTTTCTAAGATTCTTTTTAAAGCTGCCACTAATCATTTGATTTGTGGTTTATTACCCCAAGCTATTCCTGGGGGTGGCATCAACTTGCAGTACACTGATGACACCATCCTTTTCCTTCAGAAAGACCTAGGGATGGCTAGAAATTTAAAATGGTTGATTACCTGTTTTGAATCCATGTCTGGCATGCGTATTAATTATCATAGAAGCGATCTCCTGACTATTAATGTTGATGGTGATGAGGCCAACTTGTTTGCACAAGTTTTTGGATGTAAGCTAGGTAACTTCCCTTTTATCTATCTTGGTGTTCCTCTACACTTCTCTAAGCTTAGAAAAGAAGATTTACAGCCTGTACTAGACAAAATATTTAAGGGGATTGCAGGTTGGAGGGGTAAACTTCTTTCATATCTGGGGAGGCTTATTCTACTTCAAGCATGTATTGCAAGCATTCTGATGTATCTTTTATCTTTTCTCAAGTTTCCAAAATGGGTGATAGCTGCAATTAATTCGCAGATGGCCCAGTTTTTCTGGAACAATACTGAAGATTCACATAAATATCATCTTGTTAATTGGGACTTTGTGAGTAGGAAAAAAGAGTTTGGTGGTCTTGGGATTCAGAATTTCCGTGAGTTTAATATATGTCTACTTGCTTCCTGGATTAAGCGGTATTGCTGGCGTGTAGGGAGTTAGAAATCCCTGGGGTGTAACAGCGCCAGAAAAGTAGCTGCTTGTGACGGTAAAGCACACGTCCGTTGGGAATCCCAAGAGGAAGGTATGATGAGCACAGCAGCGAGTTTTCCCTCAGTAAGAAACCAATGTTATCGAACCAGTAGGAGATGAAGGCCACGTGAAGGTTGTTGGTGGAGGAGTGTAGTGCGGCGCAACACCAGTGATTCCGGCGCCAACGTGGAACCTGCACAACACAATCAAACTACTTTGCCCCAACTTAACAGTGAGGTTGTCAATCTCACCGGCTTGCTGCAAACAAAGGATTAAACGTATGGTGTGGAGAATTATGTTTGCTTGCAGAAAACAAAAGAGAACAATGATTGCAGTAGGTTGTATTTCAGATGTAAAAGAATGGACCGGGGTCCACAGTTCACTAGTGGTGTCTCTCCAATAAGATAAATAGCATGTTGGGTGAACAAATTACAGTTGGGCAATTGACAAATAGAGAGGGCATAACAATGCACATACATATCATGATGACCACTATGAGATTTACTTAGGGCATTACGATAAAGAACATAGACCGCCATCCAGCATGCATCTATGCCTAAAAAGTCCACCTTCGGGTTAGCATCCGCACCCCTTCCAGTATTAAGTTGCAAACAACAGACAATTGCATTAAGTACTGTGCGTAATGTAAACAATACAAATATCCTTAGACAAAGCATTGATGTTTTATCCCTAGTGGCAACAGGACATCCACAACCTTAGGGGTTGCTGTCACTCCCCCAGATTCAATGGAGACATGAACCCACTATCGAGCATAAATACTCCCTCTTGGAGTTACAAGTATCAACTTGGCCAGAGCCTCTACTAGCAACGGAGAGCATGCAAGATCATAAACAACACATATATGATAGATCAATAATCAACTTGACATAGTATTCCATATTCATCGGATCCCAACAAACACAACATGTAGCATTACAAATAGATGATCTTGATCATGATAGGCAGCTCACAAGATCTAAACATGATAGCACAAGAGGAGAAGAGAACCATCTAGCTACTGCTATGGACTCATAGTCCAAGGATGAACTACTCACGCATCATTCCGGAGGCGGGCATGGTGATGTAGAGCCCTCCGGTGATGATTCCCCTCTCCGGCAGGGTGCCGGAGGCGATCTTCTGAACCCCCCGAGGTAGGGTTGACGGCGGCGGCGTCTCTGGAACTTTTCTCATATCGTGGCCCTCGGTAATAGGGTTTTCGTGACGGAAGAATTATATGGGCGGAGGGGCAGAGTCGGGGGACGCCCGAGGGGCCCACCCCATATGGCGGCGCGGCCAGGGGTGGGGCCGCGCCCCCCTATGGTGTAGCCGCCTTGTGGCCCCTCTTCATCTCCTCTTCGGTGTTCTGGAAGACTCCGTGGAAAATAAGACCGTGGGCTTTTGTTTCGTCCAATTCCGAGAATATCCGTAAACTAACTTTTCTGAAATAAAAAACAGCAGAAAACAGTAACTGGCACTGCGGCATCTTGTTAATAGGTTAGTTCCAGAAAATGCATAAAAACATTATAAAGTGTGAGTAAAACATGTAGGTATTGTCATAAAACAAGCATGGAACATAAGAAATTATAGATACGTTGGAGACGTATCAAGCATCCCCAAGCTTAGTTCCTACTCGCCCTCGAGTAGGTAAACGATAAAAAGAATAATTTCTGAAGTGACATGCTACCAACATAATCTTGATCAACACTATTTGTAAAGCATATGTGATGAATGAAGTGACTCAAAGCAATGGTATATAGTTTGCTAACAAAAAGATAATGACTAAACAACTGAATCATATAGAAAAAACTTTTCATGAATAGTACTTTCAAGACAAGCATCAAAAAGTCTTGCATAAGAGTTAACTCATAAAGCAATAGATTCTTAATAAGAGGCTTTGAAACAACACAAAGGAAGATTTAAGTTTCAGCAGTTGCTTTCAACTTTCAACATGTATATCTCATGGATAATTGTCAACACAAAGTAATATGATGAGTGCAACAAGTAAACATGTAAGAATCAATGCACACAGTTGACACAAGTGTTTGTTAGAGATATGCCCAAGAGGCAATAATAACTAGCTTGTTGATTAATGGATGATCATGGTTTCGTGATCATGAACATTGGATGTTATTAATAACAAGGTTATGTCATTAGGTGAATGATATAATGGACATACACCCAAATGAGCGTAGCATAAGATCAAGTCATTAAGTTCAATTTGCTATAAGCTTTCGATACATAGTTGCCTAGTCCTTCGACCATGAGATCATGTAAATCACTTACACCGGAAGGGTACTTTGATTACATCAAACGCCATTGCGTAAATGGGTGGTTATAAAGATGGGATTAAGTATTCGGAAAGTGTGAGTTGAGGCATATGGATCAATAGTGGGATTTGTCCATCCTGATGACGGATAGATATACTCTGGGCCCTCTCGGTGGAATATCGTCTGATTAGCTTGCAAGCATATGATTGGATCATAAGAGATGACATACCACGGTACGAGTAAAGATTACTTGTCGGTAACGAGGTTTAACAAGGTATGGAGATACCGATGATCGAACCTCGGACAAGTAAAATATCGCGTGACAAAGGGAATTGGCATCGTATGTAAATGGTTCATCGATCACTAAGTCATCGTTGAATATGTGGGAGCCATTATGGATCTCCAGATCCCGCTATTGGTTATTGCTCGGAGAGGAGTCTCGACCATGTCTACATAGTTCACGAACCGTAGGGTGACGCGCTTAAGGTTCGATGTCGCATAAGTAGATTCAGAATATGAGATGGAGTCCGAAGTTTTTGTTCGGAGTCTCGGATGGGATCCAGGACATCACGAGGTGGTCCGGAATGGTCCGGAGAATAAGATTCATATAAGGGAAGTCATTTTCCGGGGATCGGGAAAAAGTCCGGTGTTTTGACCGGAGCTTCTAGAAGGTTCTAGAGGGCCACCAGTGGGCCCACCACCCCGGGAGAGGCCACATAGGCGCCACATGGCATGGTGGGGCCTGCCCACTATGACATGTGGGCCCAGGCCGGCCTACCCCTTGGAGATAAGATCTATCTCTTAATTTAAATGGTTTAAATCTAGAGATAAGATCTATCTCTAAAATAAAGTGTTTAAACGAAGAGATAAGGGGAAGGTTTGAGGGGGAAGAAAAGTCTCCCCCCATGGCCGGCCAAAAGGGATAGGTGGGGCCCAGGGGGAACCCTAGGCCGACCCCTCCCCCTATATAAAGAGGGGAGGGGGTGGCCGGCCACCACACCATCCAGAAAACCCTGGCCGCCCCCTCTCTTCCTCCTCCATATGCTGCACAGGCTTAGGCGAAGCCCTGCAGCAATTCTTCTCCACCACCACCACCACGCCGTCGTGCTGCTGGGATTCCGTGGAGATCTACCACACCTCTGCTGCCCGCTGGAACAGGGAGAGGAAGGGGCTTCATCGACACCGTACGCGCGACCGAGTACGCAAGTGCTGCCGGATTGCAGCACTGGGGATGATCGTCTACACCAACAACGAGATCTAATCTCGTAGGCTTTGGAAATCTTTGAGGGTTAGTCTCACATCAATCTCGTTGCTCCGATCTTGTAGATTAGATCTTGGGTGTTCCATAGATTAGATCTTGGATTTATTCGTCTTGCGGTAGGAATTTTTTTTGTTTTCTATTCTACGAACCCCATCAGTGGTATCAGAGCCATGTGTATGCATAGATCTGTTGCATGAGTAGAACACAATGGTTTTGTGGGCGTTGATGCTTTTGTTGCTTTAGTTTGTGTACTTTGCATCTTGCGGGATGGTGGGATGAAGCGGCCCGGGCTAACTTTACATGACCGCGTCTCATGAGACTTGCTCCACGCTTGACATGCAACTTGTATTGCATAAGTGGCTTTGCGGGTGTCTGTCTCTCCCACCATAGTGAAGATTCCAATTTGCACTTTCTATTGTCAACACTAGTATCATCGTTGTGGTTCATGTTCGTAGGTAGATTGGATCTCACTCGAAAACCCTAAACCACGTAAAATATGCAAACCAAATTAGAGGCGTCTAACTTGTTTTTGCAGGGTTTGGTGATGTGATATGGCCATGATGTGATGATGATTATATTTGATGTATGAGATGTTCATTGTTGTATTATGGCAACCGGCAGGAGCCTAATGGTTGTCTTTAATTTTTGTTAAAGACCTGCGTGTCTATTCATCATGTAATAGCTTTATTTCAAGTAGTTGTTATAGTAGCTATAAGTGATGGACAACCATGAAGCGGTGCCATGGACCTTGGTGCAATGCTGGTGATGATGGAGATCATGCTCATGTGCTTTGGAGATGGAGATCAAAAGCACAAGAAGAAAGGCCATATCATATCACATATTATGAATTGCATGTGATGTTAATCCTTTATGCATCTTATCTTGCTTAGATCGCGACGGTAGCATTATAAGATGATCCCTCACATTAATATCAAGATAATAAAGTGTTCTCCCCTCGTATGCACTGTTGCTACAGTTCGTCGTCTCGAAGCATCTCGTGATGATCGGATGTGATAGATTCTACGTTCACATACAACGGGTGTAAGCCATGTTGCACACGCGGAATACTTGGGTTTGCTTGGCGAGCCTAGCATGTACAGACATGGCCTCGGGACACAGGAAACCGAAAGGTTGAACACGAGTCATATGGATGATATGATCAACATGTTGATGTTCACCATTGAAGCTACATCATCTCACGTGATGATCGGTTTTTGGTGTAGTGGATTTGGATCGTGTACCACTTAACAACCATGAGGGATGTTGTATTAAGTGGGAGTTCATTAGTAATTAGATTAAAACATGAACTTATTATCATGAACATAGTCTGAATAGTATTTTGAATTAAATTTGTAGAATTTCCATCCGTTATCTACCATGCGCTAGTCTTGTAATTGAGATAGAAATACTGTTAAGTCTGACAAGTAACTTTACGGACTGGTACCGTATTGTTAAAGAATCAAGATATGATTAAGTCCTAATGCAAACTTTTAGTAAACCTCACATTGATGATTAAAAGAGCAATGGTTTCAATTAGTACCAAATCATCTTGTCTCCGTGAAACTTGAAGTTCAAATCCGTTTGAAAAGTAAGGAGCTGGAAATTGTGTTTTCAGAAACAAGCAAGGTATGAGATATGTGTGATATCTAAGACCCTATTGCAAGATGATAGAATATAATCTAGTGAGACTACATAAACTCATAAGTTTTATGGGAGTGTACGAAGGTTGAAGACGCTAGGCGTCCCGATCCTCCAACTAGTTGGGCACTAACGATATTCGCATATCCATGAAGTGATCGTCCTTAGTATGCACCGTTGCTAAGACTCGTCGTTTTGAAGCATCACGTGATGATCGGGTGTTATAGATTCTACGTGTGCATACAACAGGTGCAAGCCAGATTTGCACATGTGAATACTAAGGTTAAACTTTACGAGCCTAGCATGTACAGACATGGTCTCGGAAAGTCGTCATGATTTGATGAATAAAATTATGAGTGAAATTGTTCATCACATTAAAAGGTTACTAATAGTGAAATCTGGAACACTTGTCATGTGATGATCAACTTCAAAGTAAGAACCTCAAGGTTATTGGTATTTGACCAATGGACCTAAAAGTTATTGAAGGTGAAGTGTTTTCTGAGAATGGGGAAAGCTAAAAGAGAAACTACAAAATATATTTTGGCAGAAAGAAAGAAAAAGATTAGAAAGTCTAGCTCAGGTGTATATAGATGATATACATGTTATGGATGTATTCCTTGTTTGGTCACATAATAAAATTCTTGGGTATTTGTACCAGATTAGTTGGTATGAGATGCCATACAATACAACGCAATACAAGAATACGATGGCCTAAGTGACTGATAAGGAATATGGTAATAATGCACGTCTGGAACATAATAAAGTGTTATTATGTTTGTCGTTGGCATTCTACCTAGCCCTTAGAATTTATAATAAAGAACTTAATAAATTGTTATTTTGCTCTGGTCAAATGAAAACAATGAGTTGTTCAAATTATGACATTACTCCATGTACGATGGATAAGTTATTATAAATCTTAATGGTGAAACACACATACATAACACTGACGCTAAAATGCCATAAGGCAAATGATTTGAATTCCACTTATTTGTGGAACCGCCATTTAGGTCATGTTAGAAAGGAACGCATGAAGGAACTCCATGCAAATGGATTTTTGGAGTCATTTGATTTTTGAATCGTTTGGCACTTGCAAATCTTTTCTAAAGAGAATGACTGGAATACCGTCCATAGGCCAAGAGTTGAACGGGCAACTAACTTAGTGGAAACATATATGATGATGTATGTGGTTCACTGGGCATAGTTGTGTGTGGGAGATTCTTCTACTTCATGAAAACTTCCAACAATGAATTGAGTATATATATGTGGATATATTCGATAAGGAAGAAGTTTGAAACATTTGAATGGATTCAAATAAATTTCAGCATGAAGTGGAAATCACCGTAATAGAAAAGTCAAATATCTATGATTGGATCATGGTGGAAATATTTGAATTACGAGTTTTAGCAAACATCTAAGAGAGTTATGAAATTGTTCTACAACTCACGTGTCATGGAGTATCATAGTGATGATGGAGTATCTGAGAGACGTATCCAAACCTTGTTGGATTAATGATGAGATAAAATAAAATGAAGCCAATATATTTTTGTGGATTATGCTTTAGAGACTACCGCTTTTACACTGAATAGAGCATCATCATGATCCGTTGAAATGACACCATACAAGTTATGGAATGGGTATAAACCATAATAGTCCTTTCTTAAAATTTTGGTATAAGTAAATGAGTTTACAACCAAAACCGGATGAATGTCTTTGTTGGTTATCCCAAGAGAATTGATTGGGAATTCTTCCCACTCTGAAGTAAAAGACAAAAGTGTTTGTTAATGTTACTTGCTTATTTCCAAGAAATTGTTTTCTAGCGAAGTATTTGAATGGGAGGACAATAGAACTTGATAAGGTTTATGAATCTGAGCATAATGATCAGAGTAGCGCAGCATCGGAATTGGTTCCGGAAGCGGCCACGACGATCATGGCTCCCATGACTACAAAGTGTTTTAGCCATGGAGATCGAAGTACATATTGAACCTTGTAGGTATGGTTTACTTTGTGATCAAATAAATGATTTGTGGACAAAGGATTGATTTTGAACAATGATAAACCAACTGCAAACAAAGAAGTTATGATGGGCCCTGACTCCGTTAAAATGGCTATGCGCCATGAAATCCAAGATAGATGAATACTTTTTGAAAGTAAATGGATCTATAAAATAGATGGACTTGGATGGAATATCCTTAAAGAAGCTTGACTTATCGAAAAGTTGTTTACGACAAAGTTCAAAGAGTTGACTACGATAATATTAGATCTTCCGTGGCAATGCTTATAGTCTATGTGGATTATTCTAGTAATCGCTACATATTTCTTTTATGAGATATGATAGTAGGATGGCAGAAATACATTCCTTACCAGAAGTGTGTATGAAGGATGTATACTAGATACAACCAAGAGTTTTGCTGGTTCGTGGAATACTAGATAGGTATACAAACTTCAATTGGATGAAGTGAGTATCGCGGAGTTGGAATCTTCACCGGATGAAATAATCAAAAAGAGTTTTGATTTCATTAGAAACGATGAAGATGCTTGCATTTGCAAGAAATTAAGTGGGAGCGCTGAGACATATTTATAATACTTTATGTAGATGACATATAGTTGGTTATAAATGATGTAATTATATACTTGATTAAAAGGTTTCATTGAGAATTAATTTCAATGAAAGGATATGAACTGAAACATATTTAGTGTCAAGATCTATGAAGATAGATTGAAACACATAATAAGTTTAAGTCGAAGTACATAGAATGAATATTGAAGTAGTTCAATGTAAAAATGTTAAGAAGGTGTTCTTTTCCATGTGAAGGTTTAACAAGACTTGAGTGTGTTTCACACTCGATGAGTAAAAACACATGAGTGATTTTAGATCACGAATAATATGTACAAAGTCAGATGTCCTGTGCTCTAAAGTGTTACGAGCATATACCAGAATGATTCATGTAATGATCATTGGACAACAGTAAGAATATCCCTAAGTGCTTTAGAAGAACCAAGGATATATATAGTTTTATATGGGTAATGACAAACAAATCGCTGTAAAGTGTTGCACCGATATTAGTTTGGTCACATATAAAAGTAAAATTTCAATCTCAATTAGGCTAAGTGTTATTTAAAAGGGTAGCACAATGAGCTAGAATATGTCTATGCTAGATTTAGATGAGTTCTAAATATTGTGACAGATTCTACAAACGAAGGCAGAGTATGTCATTGTTTTGACAATGACTGAGGATGTTTAAGTCGAGGAGTTCTTTGAGAACTTGGTGTAGTTCCGATAGTGTCAGAACTTTGAAGCTATATTGTATGTGACAATATTAGTGACTTATTTCAGACCGCGGAATTAAGGTTCCACCAGAGGACTAAGCATATACAATTAATGCCGACTCATTTGGAAAATGAGTGATGCGTTGAGACGCAAATGAATTGCAAAATACATACATTTCTGAACAGTCAGATCCGTTGACTAAAACCTCTCCCGTGAGCAAAACATGATAAGCACCAGAAGGCCAAGGTGTTATATCTTTACAAATGTAAACTAGATTATTGACTCGAGTGCAAGTGGGAGACTGTTGGAGATATGCCCAAGAGGCAATAATAAATTAGTTATTGTTATATCTCAGTGTTCATGATAAATGTTTACATCCCATGCTATAATTGTATTAACCAAAACATTGATACATGTGTGTTATGTAAACAACAAGGAGTCCCTAGTAAGCCTCTTGTATAACTAGCTTGTTGATTAATGGATGATCATGGTTTCGTGATCATGAACATTGGATGTTATTAATAACAAGGTTATGTCATTAGGTGAATGATATAATGGACATACACCCAAATGAGCGTAGCATAAGATCAAGTCATTAAGTTCAATTTGCTATAAGCTTTCGATACATAGTTGCCTAGTCCTTCGACCATGAGATCATGTAAATCACTTACACCGGAAGGGTACTTTGATTACATCAAACGCCATTGCGTAAATGGGTGGTTATAAAGATGGCATTAAGTATTCGGAAAGTGTGAGTTGATGCATATGGATCAATAGTGGGATTTGTCCATCCTGATGACGGATAGATATACTCTGGGCCCTCTCGGTGGAATATCGTCTGATTAGCTTGCAAGCATATGATTGGATCATAAGAGATGACATACCACGGTACGAGTAAAGATTACTTGTCGGTAAAGAGGTTGAACAAGGTATGGAGATACCGATGATCGAACCTCGGACAAGTAAAATATCGCGTGACAAAGGGAATTGGCATCGTATGTAAATGGTTCATCGATCACTAAGTCATCGTTGAATATGTGGGAGCCATTATGGATCTCCAGATCCCGCTATTGGTTATTGCTCGGAGAGGAGTCTCGACCATGTCTACATAGTTCACGAACCGTAGGGTGACGCGCTTAAGGTTCGATGTCGCATAAGTAGATTCGGAATATGAGATGGAGTCCGAAGTTTTTGTTCGGAGTCTCGGATGGGATCCAGGACATCACGAGGAGGTCCGGAATGGTCCGGAGAATAAGATTCATATAAGGGAAGTCATTTTCCGGGGTTCGGGAAAAAGTCCGGTGTTTTGACCGGAGCTTCTAGAAGGTTCTAGAGGGCCACCAGTGGGCCCACCACCCCGGGAGAGGCCACATAGGCGCCACATGGCATGGTGGGGCCTGCCCACTATGACATGTGGGCCCAGGCCGGCCTACCCCTTGGAGATAAGATCTATCTCTTAATTTAAATGGTTTAAATCTAGAGATAAGATCTATCTCTAAAATAAAGTGTTTAAACGAAGAGATAAGGGGAAGGTTTGAGGGGGAAGAAAAGTCTCCCCCCATGGCCGGCCAAAAGGGATAGGTGGGGCCCAGGGGGAACCCTAGGCCGACCCCTCCCCCTATATAAAGAGGGGAGGGGGTGGCCGGCCACCACACCATCCAGAAAACCCTGGCCGCCCCCTCTCTTCCTCCTCCATATGTTGCGCAGGCTTAGGCAAAGCCCTGCAGCAATTCTTCTCCACCACCACCACCAAGCCGTCGTGCTGCTGGGATTCCGTGGAGATCTACCACACCTCCGCTGCCCGCTGGAACGGGGAGAGGAAGGGGCTTCATCGACACCGTACGCGCGACCGAGTACGGAAGTGCTGCCGGATTGCAGCACTGGGGATGATCGTCTACACCAACAACGAGATCTAATCTCGTAGGCTTTGGAAATCTTCGAGGGTTAGTCTCACATCAATCTCGTTGCTCCGATCTTGTAGATTAGATCTTGGGTGTTCCATAGATTAGATCTTGGATTTATTCATCTTGCGGTAGGAAATTTTTTGTTTTCTATGCTACAAACCCCATCAGTGTTTGCTTCTAAGATAGAAAGAAGTAGGTAAACTGACTCAACATAAAGTAAAAGAAAGACCCTTCGCAGAGGGAAGCAGGGATTACTCATGTGCTAGAGCTTTTTATTTTGAAAACATGGAAGCAATTGTGTCAACGGTAGTAATAATTCATATGTGTTATGCATAAAACTTCCTATAAGTTGCAAGCCTCATGCATCGAATACTAATAGTGCCCGCATCTTGTCCTAATTAGCTCGGACTTCCATGGATTATCATTGCATTACATATGTTTCAACCAAGTGTCACAAAGGGGTACCTCTATACCACCTGTACAAAGGTCCAAGGAGATAAATCGCATTTGATTTCTCGATTTTGATAGATCTCAACTTGAGGACATCCATACCGGGACAACATAGAAAACATATAATGGACTCCTCTTTTATGATTTAATCATTCAACAACAGATAATATTCTCATAAGAGATTTGAGGATTAATGTCCAAGCTGAAACTTCCACCATGATACATGGCTTTGGTTAGCAGCCCAATGTTCTTCTCTAACAATATTCATACTCAAACCATTTCAACTCATGGCAAATATCCCTTACTTCAGACAAGACGAACATGCATAGCAACTCACATGATATTCAACAAAGGTGTAACAGGTTGATGGCATCCCCAGATAGCATGGTTACCGCTCAACAAGCAACTTATAAGAACTAAGATACATAAGCGACATATTCATTACCACAATAGTTTTTTAGGCTACTTTCCCATGAGCTATGTATTGCAAAGACAAGGAATGAATTTTTTAAAGGTAGCACGCAAGCAATTTACTTGGAATGGCAGAAAAATACCACATAGTAGGTAGTTATGGTGGACACAAATGCATAGGTTTTGGCTCAAGGTTTTGGATGCACGAGAAGCGTTCCCTCTCAGTACAAGGCTTTGGCTAGCATGGTTGTTTGAAGCAAACACAAGTATAAACCGGTACAGCAAAACTTACACAAGAACATATTGCAAGCATTATAAGACTCTACACTGTCTTCCTTGTTGTTCAAACACTTTTACCAGAAACTATCTAGACCTTAGAGAGACCAATCATGCAAACCAAATTTCAACAAGATCTACAGTAGTTCTCCATTAATAGATTTAAACTACGTGATGCAAGAGCTTAAACATGATCTACTTGAGGGCTCAAAACAATTGCCAAGTATCAAATTATTCAAGACAATATGAAGCATTTTCTATTTCCAACCAAATAAAAATAAGTGTAGCGGCTTTCAGCTTTCGCCATGAACATGTGATACGTCTCAAACGTATCTATAATTTCTTATGTTCCATGCTACTTTATTGATGATACCTACATGTTTTATACACATTATATGTCATTATTATGCGTTTTCCGGAACTAACCTATTGACAAGATGCCGAAGTGCCAGTTCCTGTTTTCTGCTGTTTTTGGTTTCAGAAATCCTAGTAAGGAAATATTCTCGGAATCGGACGAAATCAATGCCCAGCATCCTATTTTTCCACGAAGCTTCCAGAACACCCGAGAGCCAGCAGAGGGGGGCCACAGGGCCACCAGACGCCAGGGCGGCGCGGCCAGGGCCTGGGCCGCGCCCCCTATTGTGTCACCGCCTCGTAACCCCTCCGACTCCGCCTCTTCGCCTATATAAAGGTCCCTGACCTAAAACCTCGAGACGGAAAAGCCACGGTACGAGAAACCTTCCAGAGCCGCCGCCATCGCGAAGCCAAGATCTGGGGGACAGGAGTCTCTGTTCCGGCACGCCGCCGGGATGGGGAAGTGCCCCCGGAAGGCTTCTCCATCGACACCACCGCCATCTTCATCAACGCTGCTGTCTCCCATGAGGAGGGAGTAGTTCTCCATTGATACGTCTCCGACGTATCGATAATTTCTTATGTTCCATGCCACATTATTGATGATATCTACATGTTTTATGCATACTTTATGTCATATTTATGCGTTTTCCGGAACTAACCTATTGACGAGATGCCAAAGGGCCAGTTGCTGTTTTCTGCTGTTTTTGGTTTCAGAAATCCTAGTAAGGAAATATTCTCGGAATCGGACGAAATCAACGCCCAGCATCTTAGGATCACGCGAAGCTTCCAGAACACCCAAGAGAGGCCAGAGGGGGGCCACTGGGCCACCAGACGCCAGGGTGGCGTGGCCCAGGCCTTGGCCGCGCCCCCCTAGTGTGTCACCGCCTCGTTGACCTTCTGACGCCGCCTCTTCGCCTATATAAAGGTCCCTGACCTAAAACACGATACGGAAAAGCCACGGTATGAGAAACCTTCCAGAGCCGCCGCCATCGCGAAGCCAAGATCTGGGGGACAGGAGTCTCTATTCCGGCACGCCGCCGGGACGGGGAAGTGCCCCCGGAAGGCTTCTCCATCGACACCACCGCCATCTTCATCAACGCTGCTGTCTCCCATGAGGAGGGAGTAGTTCTCCATCGAGGCTCGGGGCTGTACCGGTAGCTATGTGGTTCATCTCTCTCCTATGTACTTCAATACAATAATCTCATGAGCTGCCTTACATGATTGAGATTCATATGGTGATGCTTGTAATCTAGATGTCATTATGCTAGTCAAGTGGATTTTACTTATGTGATCTCTGGAGACTCCTTGTCCCACGTGTGTAAAGGTGACAGTGTGTGCACCGTGTGGGTCTCTTAGGCTATATTTCACAGAATACTTATTCGCTGTTATGAATGGCATAGTGAAGTGCTTATTTATATCTCTTTATGATTGCAATGTGTTTTGTATCACAATATATCTGCGTGCTACTCTAGTGATGTTATTAAAGTAGTTTATTCCTCCTGCACGGTGTAATGGTGATAGTGTGTGCATCGTGTAGTACTTGGCGTAGGCTATGATTGTGATCTCTTGTAGATTATGAAGTTAACTGTTGCTATGATAGTATTGATGTGATCTATTCCTCCTTTCGTAGTGTGAAGGTGACAGTGTGCATGCTATGTTAGTACTTGGTTTGGTTATGTTGATCTGTTATGCACTCTAAGGTTATTTAAATATGAACATTGAATATTGTGGAGCTTGTTAACTCCGGCATTGAGGGTTCGTGTAATCCTACACAGTTAGTGGTGTTCATCATCCAACAAGAGGATGTAGAGTCTAGCATCTATTTATTTATTCTGTTATGTGATCAATGTTGAGAGTGTCCACTAGTGAAAGTATGATCCCTAGGCCTTGTTCCTAAATACTGCTATCGCTACTTGTTTACTGTTTTACTGCATCTTTACTTCCTGCAATATTACTACCATCAACTGCACGCCAGCAAGCACTTTTCTGGCGCCGTTGCTACTGCTCGCATTTATTCATACCACCTGTATTTCACTATCTCTTCGCCGAACTAGTGCACCTATTAGGTGTGTTGGGGACACAAGAGACTTCTTGCTTTGTGGTTGCAGGGTTGCATGAGAGGGATATCTTTGACCTCTTCCTCCCTGAGTTTGATAAACCTTGGGTGATCCACTTAAGGGAAACTTGCTGATGTTCTACAAACCTCTGCTCTTGGAGGCCCAACACTGTCTACAAGAATAGAAGCACCCGTAGACATCAAGCACTTTTCTGGCGCCGTTGCCGGGGAGGAAAGGTAAAAGGCACTCATACTCCGGTCCCAGGTATCTAAGTACTTTTCTGTTGCCGTTGTGTATGTGCTCGAAGCTATTTCCTTTAGATCCTGCAATTGCATCTTTTTGTTTCTTGTTTACACTAGTTAGGCATAATGGACAACAATGAGCTTCTTATTCTATTTCCTGATTTAAGACATGGATGGTTTGATGCGAAAATTAAAAAACCTATGGAACATATTAGTATGAACGCTTTGAACACCATTGTTGCTAATGATATGGAAAATTCTAAGCTCGGGGAAGCTGGCTTTGATGAGCATGATATTTTTAGTCCCCCAAGCATTGAGGAGAAAATTTACTTTGATGATACTTTGCCTCCTATTTATGATGATTATAATGATATTGGTCTTTTAGTACCGCCTGTTATGGAGGATAAATTTGATTATGATTACAATATGCCTCCTATATTTGATGATGAGAATAATAATGATAGCTACTTTGTTGAATTTGCTCCCACTACACCTAATAAAATTGATTATGCTTATGTGGAGAGTAATAATTTTATGCATGAGACTCATGATAAGAATGCTTTATGTGATAGTTATATTGTTAAATTTGTTCATGATGCCTCTGAAAGTTATTATGAGAGAGGAAAATATGGTTGTAGAAATTTTCATGTTACTAAAACACCTCTCTATATGCTGAAATTTTTGAAGTTACTCTTGTTTTATCTTCCTATGCTTGTTACTTTGCTCTTCATGAACTTGTTTATTTACAAGATTCCTATGCATAGGAAGCATGTTAGACTTAAATGTGTTTTGAATTTGCTTTTTGATGCTTTTTTTTGCTTCAACTCTTATTTCTTGGGAGTGCATCATTGAAATTGCTGAGCCCATCTTCATGGCTATAAAGAAAGCACTTCTTGGGAGATAACCCATGTTTTTATTTTACTACAGTACTTTTGTTTTATATTTGTGTCTTGGAAGTTGTTACTACTGTAGCAACCTCTCCTTATCTTATTTTATTGCATTGATGTGCCAAGTAAAGTCTTTGATAGCAAGGTTGATACTAGATTTGGATTACTGCGCAGAAACAGATTTCTTGCTGTCACGAATCTGGGCAGAATTCTCTGTAGGTAACTGAGAAAAATCTGCCAATTTACGTGCGTGATCCTCAGATATGTACGCAACTTTCATTCAATTTGAGCATTTTCATATGAGCAAGTCTGGTGCCACTTTAAAATTCGTCTTTACGGACTGTTCTGTTTTGACAGATTCTGCCTTTTATTTCGCATTGCCTCTTTTGCTATGTTGGATGGATTTCTTTGTCCCATTAACTTTCAATAGATTTGGGCAATGTCCAGAAGTGTTAAGAATAATTGTGTCACCTCTGAACATGTGAAATTTTGATTATGCACTAACCCTCTAATGAGTTTGTTTCGAGTTTGGTGTGGAGGAAGTTTTCAAGGGTCAAGAGAGGAGGATGATATACTATGATCAAGAAGAGTGAAGAGTCTAAGCTTGGGGATGCCCCGGTGGTTCATCCCTGCATATTTCAAGAAGACTCAAGCATCTAAGCTTGGGGATGCCCAAGGCATCCCCTTCTTCATCGACAACTTATCAGGTTTCTTTTCTTGAAACTATATTTTTATTCAGTCACATCTTATGTACTTTACTTGGAGCGTCTGTGTGCTTTTGTTTGTGTTTTTGTTTGAATAAATGCTTGTGTGGGAGAGAGACAAGCTCCGCTAGTTCGTATGAACACATGTGTTCTTAGCTTTTAATGTTCATGGCGAAGGTTGAAACTGCTTCGTTCATTGTTATATGGTTGGAAACGGAAAATGATACATGTAGTAATTGGTAAAATGTCTTGGATAATGTGATACTTGGCAATTGTTGTGCTCATGTTTAAACTCTTGCATCATATACTTTGCACCTATTAAAATTTGGTTTGCATAATTGGTCTCTCTAAGGTCTAGATAATTTCTAGTAAAGAGTTTGAACAACAAGGAAGACGGTGTCGAGTCTTATAATGTTTACAATATGTCTTTTATGTGAGTTTTGCTGCACCGGTTCTTCCTTGTGTTTGTTTCAAATAACCTTGCTAGCCTAAACCTTGTATCGAGAGGGAATACTTCTCATGCATCCAAAATCCTTGAGCCAACCACTATGCCATTTGTGTCCACCATATCTACCTACTATGTGGTATTTCCTGCCATTCCAAGCAAATACTTCATGTGCTACCTTTAAACAATTCAAAAGCTATTATCTCTTATTTGTGTCAATGTTTTATAGCTCATGAGGAAGTATGTGGTGTTTTATCTTTCGATCTTGTCATTTACTTCGGACAGACTTTTACCAATGGACTAGTGGCTTCATCCGCTTATCCAATAATTTTGCAAAAAGAGCTGGCGCGGGGTTCCCAGCCCACAATTAATTAACTTTCATTAATAATTCTCTTCACATGTTTTGCTCTGATTCATCAGTAAGCAACTTAATTTTGCAAATAGACACTCCTTCATGGTATGTGATTGTTGGAAGGCACCCGAGGATTTGGTTAGCCATGGCTTGAGAAAGCAAAGGTTGGGAGGAGTGTCATCTAAAAAATAAAAAAATAAAAAAACTAAACTAAAGTACATGTGTAAACAAAAGAGAAGAGGGATGATCTACCTTGCTGGTAGAGATAACGTCCTTCATGGGAGCTGCTCTTGAAAGTCTGGTTGATAAGTTAGTTAGAGTACCCATTACCATTCGTTGACAACAACAAACACCTCTCAAAACTTTACTTTTATGCTCTCTACATGATTTCAAAACTTGAAAAGCTCTAGCACATGATTTAATCCCTGCTTCCCTCTGCGAAGGGCCTTTCTTTTACTTTATTGTTGAGTCAGTTTACCCATTTCTCTCCATCTCAAGAAGCAAACACTTGTGTGAACTGTGCATTGATTCCTACATACTTGCATATTGCACTTGTTATATTACTTTGCATTGACAACTATCCATGAGATATACATGTTATAAGTTGAAAGCAACCGCTGAAACTTAATCTTCCTTTGTGTTGCTTCAACACCTTTACTTTGATTTATTGCTTTATGAGTTAACTCTTATGCAAGACTTATTGATGCTTGTCTTGAAAGTACTATTCATGAAAAGTCTTTGCTTTATGATTCATTTGTTTACTCATGTCATTACCATTGTTTTTTATCGCTGCATTCATTACATATGCTTACAATAGTATGATCAAGGTTATGATGGCATGTCACTCCAGAAATTATCTTTGTTATCGTTTACCTGCTCGGGACGAGCAGAAACTAAGCTTGGGGATGCTGATACGTCTCCGACGTATCGATAATTTCTTACGTTCCATGCCACATTATTGATGATATCTACATGTTTTATGCATACTTTATGTCATATTTATGCGTTTTCCGGAACTAACCTATTGACGAGATGCCGAAGGGCCAGTTGCTGTTTTCTGCTGTTTTTGGTTTCAGAAATCCTAGTAAGGAAATATTCTCGGAATCGGACGAAATCAACGCCCAGCATCTTAGGATCACGCGAAGCTTCCAGAACACCCGAGAGAGGCCAGAGGGGGGCCACTGGGCCACCAGACGCCAGGGTGGCGCGGCCCAGGCCTTGGCCGCGCCCCCCTAGTGTGTCACCGCCTCGTTGACCTTCTGACGCCGCCTCTTCGCCTATATAAAGGTCCCTGACCTAAAAGACGATACGGAAAAGCCACGGTACGAGAAACCTTCCAGAGCCGCCGCCATCGCGAAGCCAAGATCTGGGGGACAGGAGTCTCTGTTCCGGCACGCCGCCGGGACGGGGAAGTGCCCCCGGAAGGCTTCTCCATCGACACCACCGCCATCTTCATCAACGCTGCTGTCTCCCATGAGGAGGGAGTAGTTCTCCATCGAGGCTCGGGGCTGTACCGGTAGCTATGTGGTTCATCTCTCTCCTATGTACTTCAATACAATAATCTCATGAGCTGCCTTACATGATTGAGATTCATATGATGATGCTTGTAATCTAGATGTCATTATGCTAGTCAAGTGGATTTTACTTATGTGATCTCCGGAGACTCCTTGTCCCACGTGTGTAAAGGTGACAGTGTGTGCACCGTGTGGGTCTCTTAGGCTATATTTCACAGAATACTTATTCGCTGTTATGAATGGCATAGTGAAGTGCTTATTTATATCTCTTTATGATTGCAATGTGTTTTGTATCACAATATATCTGCGTGCTACTCTAGTGATGTTATTAAAGTAGTTTATTCCTCCTGCACAGTGTAATGGTGACAGTGTGTGCATCGTGTAGTACTTGGCGTAGGCTATGATTGTGATCTCTTGTAGATTATGAAGTTAACTGTTGCTATGATAGTATTGATGTGATCTATTCCTCCTTTCGTAGTGTGAAGGTGACAGTGTGCATGCTATGTTAGTACTTGGTTTGGTTATGTTGATCTGTTATGCACTCTAAGGTTATTTAAATATGAACATTGAATATTGTGGAGCTTGTTAACTCCGGCATTGAGGGTTCGTGTAATCCTACACAGTTAGTGGTGTTCATCATCCAACAAGAGGGTGTAGAGTCTAGCATCTATTTATTTATTCTGTTATGTGATCAATGTTGAGAGTGTCCACTAGTGAAAGTATGATCCCTAGGCCTTGTTCCTAAATACTGCTATCGCTACTTGTTTACTGTTTTACTGCATCTTTACTTCCTGCAATATTACTACCATCAACTGCACGCCAGCAAGCACTTTTCTGGCGCTGTTGCTACTGCTCGCATTTATTCATACCACCTGTATTTCACTATCTCTTCGCCGAACTAGTGCACCTATTAGGTGTGTTGGGGACACAAGAGACTTCTTGCTTTGTGGTTGCAGGGTTGCATGAGAGGGATATCTTTGACCTCTTCCTCCCTGAGTTCGATAAACCTTGGGTGATCCACTTAAGGGAAACTTGCTGCTGTTCTACAAACCTCTGCTCTTGGAGGCCCAACACTGTCTACAAGAATAGAAGCACCCGTAGACATCATCCATCGAGGCTAAGGGCTGTACCGGTAGCTATGTGGTTAATCTCTCTCCTATGTGCTTCAATACAATAATCTCATGAGCTGCCTTACATGATTGAGATTCATATGATGATGCTTGTAATCTAGATGTCATTATGCTAGTCAAGTGGATTTTACTTATGTGATCTCCGGAGACTCCTTATCCCACGTGTGTAAAGGTGACAGTGTGTGCACCGTGTGGGTCTCTTAGGCTATATTTCACAGAATACTTATTCGCTGTTATGAATGGCATAGTGAAGTGCTTATTTATATCTCTTTATGATTGCAATGTGTTTTGTATCACAATTTATCTGTGTGTTATCTAGTGATGTTATTAAAGTAGTTTATTCCTCCTGCACGGTGTAATGGTGACAGTGTGTGCATCGTGTAGTACTTGGCATAGGCTATGATTGTGATCTCTTGTAGATTATGAAGTTAACTATTGCTATGATAGTATTGATGTGATCTATTCCTCCTTTCGTAGTGTGAAGGTGACAGTGTGCATGCTATGTTAGTACTTGGTTTGGTTATGTTGATCTGTTATGCACTCTAAGGTTATTTAAACATGAACATTGAATATTGTGGAGCTTGTTAACTCCGGCATTGAGGGTTCGTGTAATCCTACACAGTTAGTGGTGTTCATCATCCAACAAGAGGGTGTAGAGTCTAGCATCTATCTATTTATTCTGTTATGTGATCAATGTTGAGAGTGTCCACTAGTGAAAGTATGATCCCTAGGCCTTGTTCCTAAATACTGCTATCGCTGCTTGTTTACTGTTTTACTGCATCTTTACTTCCTGCAATATTACCACCATCAACTGTACGCCAGCAAGCACTTTTCTGGCGCCGTTACTACTGCTCATATTCATTCATACCACTTGTATTTCACTATCTCTTCGCCGAACTAGTGCACCTATTAGGTGTGTTGGGGACACAAGAGACTTCTTGCTTTGTGGTTGCAGGGTTGCATGAGAGGGATATCTTTGACCTCTTCCTCCCTGAGTTCGATAAACCTTGGGTGATCCACTTAAGGGAAACTTGCTGCTGTTCTACAAACCTCTGCTCTTGGAGGCCCAACACTGTCTACAAGAATAGAAGCACCCGTAGACATCAAGCACTTTTCTGGCGCCGTTGCCGGGGAGGAAAGGTAAACGGCACTCACACACCGGATCCCGGCAACGAAGCACTTTTCTGGCGCCGTTGCCGGGGAGGAAAGGTAAAAGGCACTCACACTCCGGTCCCAGGTAACTGAGTACTTTTCTGTTGCCGTTGTGTATGTGCTCGAAGCTATTTCCTTTAGATCCTGCAATTGCATCTTTTTGTTTCTTGTTTACACTAGTAAGGCTTAATGGAAGACAACAACAAAATGAGAGATCTTTATGAACTTTATCTTGAATTAGGACATCACGTGTTTGAAGAGAAAATTAAAAAACCCATGGAACTTATGCATGCTAATGGGAATGTTATTAGTATGAATTCTTTGAACACCATTGTTGCTAATGCTATGGAAGAATTTAAGCTTGGGGAGGTCGGTTTTGATGAAAATGATCTCTTTAGCCCTCCGGGTATTGAGGAGAAAGTTTATGTTGATTATGATATGCCTCCCATATATGATGATTACAATGATAGTGGTCTTTTGGTACCGCCTACTATGGAGAGTAAATTTTATTATGATGATACTATACCTCCTATATTTGATGATGAGAATAATAATGATAGCTACTTTGTTGAATTTGCTCCCACTACAACTAATAAAATTGATTATGCTTATGTGGAGAGTAATAATTTTATGCATGAGACTCATAATAAGAATGCTTTATGTGATACTTATATTGTTGAGTTTGTTCATGATGCCTCTGAAAGTTATTATGAGAGAGGAAAATATGGTTGTAGAAATTTTCATGTTTCTAAAACACCTCTCTATATGCTGAAATTTTTGAAGTTACACTTGTTTTATCTTCCTATGCTTGTTACTTTGCTCTTCATGAACTTGTTTATTTACAAGATTCCTATGCATAGGAAGCATGTTAGACTTAAATGTGTTTTGAATTTGCTTCTTGATGCTCTCTTTTGCTTCAACTCTTATTTCTTGCGCGAGCATCATTAAAATTGCTGAGCCTATCTTAATGGCTATAAAGAAAGAACTTCTTGGGAGATAACCCATGTGTTTTTTTACTACAGTAATTTGTTTTATATTTGAGTCTTGGAAGTTGTTACTACTGTAGCAACCTCTCCTTATATTTATTTGATTGCATTGTTGTGCCAAGTAAAGTCTTCGATAGTAAAGTCAATACTAGATTTGGATTACTGGGCAGAAACAGATTTCTTGCTGTCACGAATTTGGGTATGGTTCTCTGTAGGTAACTCAGAAAAATCTGCCAATTTACGTGCGTGATCCTCAGATATGTACGCAACTTTCATTCAATTTGGGCATTTTCATCTGAGCAAGTATGGTGCCACTTTAAAATTCATCTTTACAGACTGTTCTGTTTTGACAGATTCTGCCTTTTATTTCACATTGCCTCTTTTGCTATGTTGGATGGATTTCTTTGTTCCATTGACTTCCAGTAGTTTTGGGCAATGACCAGAAGTGTTAAGAATGATTGTGTCACCTCTGAACATGTGAGTTTTTGATTATGCACTAACCCTCTAATGAGTTGTTTTGAGTTTAGTGTGGAGGAAGTTTTCAAGGGTCAAGAGAGGAGGATGATATACTAGGATCAAGAAGAGTGAAAAGTCTAAGCTTGGGGATGCCCCCGGTGGTTCATCCCTGCATATTTTAAGAAGACTCAAGCATCTAAGCTTGGGGATGCCCAAGGCATCCCCTTCTTCATCAACAATTTATCAGGTTTCTTCGCTTGAAACTATATTTTTATTCGGTCACATCTTATGTACTTTACTTGGAGCGTCTGTTTGTTTTTGTTTATGTTTGAATAATTTCATCCTTGTGTGGGAGAGAGACACGCTCCGCTGGTTCATATGAACACATGTGTTCTTAGCTTTTAATTTTCATGGCGAAGGTTGAAACTGCTTCGTTAATTGTTATATGGTTGGAAACGGGAAATGGTTCATGTGGTAATTGGTATAATGTCTTGAATAATTTGATACTTGGCAATTGTTGTGCTCATATAGATCATGTTTAAGCTCTTGCATCATGTACTTTGCACCTATTAATGGAGAACTACATAGAGCTTGTTAAAATTTGGTTTGCATGATTGTTCTCTAGAGTCTAGATATTTTCTGGTTAAGGTGTTTGAACAACAAGGAAGACGAAGTAAAGTCTTATAATGCTTACAATATGTTCATATGTGAGTCTTGCTGCACCGTTTTATACTTGAGTTTGCTTCAAACAACCTTGCTAGCCTAGCCTTGTATTGAGAGGAATTCTTCTCGTGCATCCAAATCCTTGAGCCAAAACACTATGCCATTTGTGTCCACCATACCTACCTACTATGTGGTATTTCCTGCCATTCCAAGCAAATACTTCATGTGCTACCTTTAAACAATTCAAAAGCTATTATCTCTTATTTGTGTCAATGTTTTATAGCTCATGAGGAAGTATGTGGTGTTTTATCTTTCGATCTTGTCATTTACTTTTGACAGACTTTCACCAATGGACTAGTGGCATATCCGCTTGTCCAATAATTTTGTAAAAAGAGCTGGCAATGGGGTTCCCAACCCCGATTAATTAACTTGCATTAATAATTCTCTTCACATGTTTTGCTCTGATTCATCAGTACGCAACTTAATTTTGCAAATAGACACTCCTTCATGGTATATGATTGTTGGAAGGCACCCGATGATTCGGTTAGCCATGGCTTGTGAAAGCAAAAGGTTGGGAGGAGTGTCATCTAAAAAATAAAAATAAAACTAAACTAAAGTACATGTGTAAACAAAAGAGAAGAGGGATGATCTACCATGCTGGTAGAGATAACGTCCTTCATGGGAGCCGCTCTTGAAAGTCTGGTTGATGAGGTAGTTAGAGTACCCGCTACCATTCGTTGACAACAATAAACACCTCTCAAAACTTTACTTTTATGCTCTTTATATGATTTCAAAACTTGAAAAGCTCTAGCACATGATTTAATCCCTGCTTCCCTCTGCGAAGGGCCTTTCTTCTACTTTATTGTTGAGTCAGTTTACCTATTCTTTCTATCTTAGAAGCAAACACTTGTGTAAACTGTGTGCATTGATTCTTACATGTTTACCTATTGCACTTGTTATATTACTTTATGTTGACAACTATCCATGAGATATACATGTTACAAGTTGAAAGCAACCGCTGAAACTTAATCTTCCTTTATGTTGCTTCAATACCTTTTACTTTGAATTATTGCTTTATGAGTTAACTGTTATGCCAGTCTTATTGATGCTTGTCTTGAAAGTATTATTCATGAAAAGTCTTTGCTATATGATTCAGTTGTTTACTCATTGTCTTCATCATTGCTTCGAATCGCTGCATTCATCTCATATGCTTTACAATTGTATTGATCAAGATTATGATAGCATGTCACTTCAGAAATTATCCTTGTTATCGTTTACCTACTCGAGGGCGAGTAGGAACTATGCTTGGGGATGCATGATACGTCTCAAACGTATCTATAATTTCTTATGTTCCATTCTACTTTATTGATGATACCTACATGTTTTATACACATTATATGTCATTATTATGCGTTTTCCGGAACTAACCTATTGACAAGATGCCGAAGTGCCAGTTCCTGTTTTCTGTTGTTTTTGGTTTCAGAAATCCTAGTAAGGAAATATTCTCGGAATCGGACGAAATCAATGCCCACCATCCTATTTTTCCACGAAGCTTCCAGAACACCCGAGAGCCAGCAGAGGGGGGCCACAGGGCCACCAGACGCCAGGGCGGCGCGGCCAGGGCCTGGGCCGCGCCCCCCTATTGTGTCACCGCCTCGTAACCCCTCCGACTCCGCCTCTTCGCCTATATAAAGGTCCCTGACCTAAAACCTCGAGACGGAAAATTAGCCACAGTACGAGAAACCTTCCAGAGCCGCCGCCATCGCGAAGCCAAGATCTGGGGGACATGAGTCTCTGTTCCGGCACGCCGCCGGGACAGGGAAGTGCCCCCGGAAGGCTTCTCCATCGACACCACCGCCATCTTCATCAACGCTGCTGTCTCCCATGAGGAGGGAGTAGTTCTCCATCGAGGCTAAGGGCTGTACCGGTAGCTATGTGCTTAATCTCTCTCCTATGTGCTTCAATACAATAATCTCATGAGCTGCCTTACATGATTGAGATTCATATGATGATGCTTGTAATCTAGATGTCATTATGTTAGTCAAGTGGATTTTACTTATGTGATCTCCGGAGACTCCTTGTCCCACGTGTGTAAAGGTGACAGTGTGTGCACCGTGTGGGTATCTTAGGCTATATTTCACAGAATACTTATTCGCTGTTATGAATGGCATAGTGAAGTGCTTATTTATATCTCTTTATGATTGCAATGTGTTTTGTATCACAATTTATCTGTGTGCTACTCTAGTGATGTTATTAAAGTAGTTTATTCCTCCTGCACGGTGTAATGGTGACAGTGTGTGCATCGTGTAGTACTTGGTGTAGGCTATGATTGTGATCTCTTGTAGATTATGAAGTTAACTATTGCTATGATAGTATTGATGTGATCTATTCCTCCTTTCGTAGTGTGAAGGTGACAGTGTGCATGCTATGTTAGTACTTGGTTTGGTTATGTTGATCTGTTATGCACTCTAAGGTTATTTAAACATGAACATTGAATATTGTGGAGCTTGTTAACTCCGGCATTGAGGGTTCGTGTAATCCTACACAGTTAGTGGTGTTCATCATCCAACAAGAGGGTGTAGAGTCTAGCATCTATCTATTTATTCTGTTATGTGATCAATGTTGAGAGTGTCCACTAGTGAAAGTATGATCCCTAGGCCTTGTTCCTAAATACTGCTATCACTGCTTGTTTACTGTTTTACTGCATCTTTACTTCCTGCAATATTACCACCATCAACTGCACGCCAGCAAGCACTTTTCTGGCGCCGTTACTACTGCTCATATTCATTCATACCACTTGTATTTCACTATCTCTTCGCCGAACTAGTGCACCTATTAGGTGTGTTGGGGACACAAGAGACTTCTTGCTTTGTAGTTGCAGGGTTGCATGAGAGGGATATCTTTGACCTCTTCCTCCCTGAGTTCGATAAACCTTGGGTGATCCACTTAAGGGAAACTTGCTGCTATTCTACAAACCTCTGCTCTTGGAGGCCCAACACTGTCTACAAGAATAGAAGCACCCGTAGACATCAACATGAAAAACGAAGAACACAAGTGTTCAAATGAAAAAGCGGAGTGTGTCTCTCTCCAACACAAGGATTGCTAGGATCCGATTTTATTCAGAGAATGAAAATAACAAAACGAAAATAAAAGCACACATACGCTCCAAGTAAAGTACATAAGATGTGACGGAATTAAAATATAGTTTCACTAGAGGTGACCTGATAAGTTGTTGATGAAGAAGGGGATGCCTTGGGCATTCCCAAGCTTAGACGATTGAGTCTTCTTGAAATATGCAGGGATGAACCACGGGGGCATCCCCAAGCTTAGGCTTTTCACTCTTCTTGATCATATCATATCATCCTCCTCTCTTGATCCTTGAAAACTTCCTTCACACCAAACTCAAAGCAATCTCATTATAGGGATAGTGCATAATCAAAAATTCACATGTTCAGCAAGGACACAATCATTCCCAACACTTCTGGACATTACCCAAGGCTACTGAAATTTAATGGAGCAAAGAAATCCACTCAACACAGTAAAAGAGGCAATGCGAAATAAAAGGCAGAATTTGTCAAAACAGAACAGTCCGTAAAGACGAATTTTTCGAGGCACTTAACATGCTCAGATGGAAAAGCTCCAGTTTAATGAAAGTTGCGTACATATCTGAGGATCACGCATGAATTTTTTCAGCATTTTACGAGTTTCCTACAGAGAGATCAACTCAAATTCGTGACAGCTAAAAATCTGTTTCTTCGCAGAAATCCAAATCTAGTATCAACTTTACTATCAAAGACTTTACTTGGCATAACAATGCAATAAAATAAAGATACAAATGTATTGCTACAGTAGTAACAAGCACCTTGACTCAATTATAAAACAAAAATTGCAGGAATAAAATAATGGGTTGTCTCCCATAAGCGCTTTTATTTAACGCCTTTCAGCTAGGCGCAGAAAGTGAAAATCAAGTACCATCAAGAGAAGAAGCATTAATATTATTACCAGGGGCTTTGCGCCTACCCTTCTTACTCTTATTCTTACTCTTTGGTCTAGGGAATACATGACCGCATCCGGGTGTAGAGTGATGACCCACAAGTATAGGGGGTGTATCGTAGTATCTTCGATAAGAAAGAGTGTCGAACCCAACGAGGAGCAGAAGGTGTTGACAAGCAGTTTCGATAAAGGATTCACTGTAAATGCTCACAGACAAGTATTCAGGGGGTTTTGATGTAACAGATGAATAAAGTACGAGTAAGTAAAGTGCGAGAGTAACAATTGCAGCGAGTGGCCCAATCCTTTTTAGCACAAAGGACAAGCCGGTTTGTTTACTTATAATGACCAAACGTTCTCGAGGACACACGGGATTTTAGTCTAGTGCTTTCGCTACATATGGCTAAATAATCTTCATTGTTATGATAAGTGTTGTGTGGGTGAACCTATGCTAATGTACCGCCCTTCCTAGGACTAATACATACTTGTGATTATACCCCTTGCAAGCATCCGCAACTACAAGAAAGTAATTAAGATAAATCTAACCACAGCCTTAAACTCTGAGATCCCGCGATCCCTCCTGCATCGATATACCAACGGGGGTTTAGGTTTCTGTCACTCCGGCAACCCCGCAATTGGCAAACGAATACAAGATGCATTCCCCTAGGCCCATAAATGGTGAAGTGTCATGTAGTCGACGTTCACATGACACCACTAGAAGAATAACACCACAACTTAAATATCATACCATTGAATATTACAAAACCATAGTTCACTACTAACAGTTAGACTTCACCCATGTCCTCAAGAACTAAACGAACTACTCACGAGACATCATATGGAACATGATCAGAGGTGATATGATGATGAATAACAATCTGAACATAAACCTTGGTTCAATGGTTTCACTCAATAGCATCAACAACAAGTAGAAATAGATACCGGGAGAGTTTCCCCTATCAAACAATCAAGATCAAACCCAAATTGCTACGGCGGTGACGAGGTGCTGCGGTGGAAACGGCGGTGATGATGGTGGAGATGATGATGATGGTGATGGAGATGATGTCCAGCTCGATGACGGTGACGATGGCGTCGATTTCCCCCTCCCGGAGGGAATTTCCCCGGCGGATTCCTGCCCGCCGGAGAGCTCTTTTCTCTCTGGTGTTCTCCGCCCCGCAGAGGCGGCTGTAACTCTTCGTGAGGTACCCTCTGTGGCTTAGGTTTTCGGGACGAAGGGTTTCGCGAAGAAAAGGAGGCGAAAGGGGTTGTGGGGCCCCCACACCACATGGTGGCGCGGCCAGGCCATGGGCCGCGCCGGCCTGTGGTCTGGCCCCACCTTGGGCCTTCTCAGCTCCTCCTTCTGGCTTCCTTCGTCATCTTGAAAAATAGGATTTTTGGTATAATTTCCTTCCACAGTTGATCTTCCGAAATATTGCGTTCTGACGGTGCTTTTTCCAGCAGAATCCTGGCTCCGGTGCTTGATCCTCCAATAATGATGAAACATGCAAAATAGATGAAATAACATAAGTATTGTATCCAAATATGAAATATATCAATGAATAATAGCAAATTATGATATAAAATAGTGATGCAATTGGACGTATCAACTCCCCCCAAGCTTAGACTTCGCTTGTCCCCAAGCGAAACTGAACTCGGTAAACAGGACCACATGTTTATGGAGTGAAGAGTTGATAAATAAAATACGGACAAGAAGCATCATATTCATTCACGCAAGACATTCTAGTAAACAACTTCCTCATATAACTCAACTTGAAACAAGTATAAAGTAATCACAAATAAAGGTGCATAAGAAATCATAGCTGGTGATGGCAAACTTCGTTCTTGGTCAGAGAACAATTAACAGATTATACTTATCTCATTGAGCAGCGCTCTCATGTTAAAGTTTATATGGCACAACTTGCATACTCAATCATAATAGTCTCCTCATGATCATTGATAACTTGCAAAGCTGTATTCATTCAGATAAAACTTGTACCAAACAAGGAAGAATAAAGACATGATGAAGCAAATCACAATATAATGGTTTGATCACAACTACTCAAATGCTTGCTTGAGATGGAGGGAAATAGGTTTACTGACTCAACATAAAGTAAAAGACAGGCCCTTCGCAGAGGGAAGCAGGGATTAAATCATGTGCTAGAAACAAGGCCAAAAAACCAACACGAAGAGCCAGAAACCCACCGGCGGGCAGCGACGGGCAACACCGTAGAGCCGGGAACAACCTAGAGCTGCGGCTGGCTGAGGTCCCTCCGAGCGACGGCCCGCAAAGCCTTCTGGTCACACGTCCGATGCTGATGCAAGGGCGTGCCACCTGACCTATACCTGGTCAGGAAGGTGATGGAGATGCCTCGCTTAGTTTCCTGCATGGCATACACGTAAACATTAAATACGAGCCTCGATCGGCTCTCAGGTTATCCTGTGAATCGGCTCAAGGAGCCGATCCACCCATGATTCGTACGGGGTGCACGAATATATGGTGGTCCTGCTTGATCAAGATAAAGCTAATTAGATCTACGACGATTTAGGGTTTTCACCGCATAATCGGATCATCCTACTCCAGGTTGGGCCTCGCGGCCACGCACGGTGATCGTAAGCCGATCCTAAACAAGGCCTAAAAACCAACACGAAGTTGATCCCCGGAACATCCTGTTTAGGACTAGCGAATGACACCCTACGTGCCGCTGGATCCTCCCCCCCTTTGTAAGGCCTAACTATTGCAGATATTAAACTAATCCTTGTAGAACAAGGAGCAATCGTAACGGATCAGATCTACTAAATAACGATCAAGCGGGGTGCCGCCCCCACACCTAAGATAGGTGTGAGGGCGGCTAGACATGCAAGGGTTGCACTACGATAGCATGTTACGCGAAGAACTATGCTAACCCTAACATATCTATGATAACTATGTTGCTCGCCATCAACAAGGCTTCAGTACGAGCAACGCATGAATAACGTGGAGCTTGTGCTGCCTAGATCGCAAGATGCAATCTAGGCAGCATGTCGCTTACCGATAGAAACCCTCGAGACGAAGGAGTTGGCGATGCGCCGAGATTGATTTGTTTGGTTGAACGTTTGTTGTTGTTTATTCCATAAACCCTAGATACATATTTATAGTCCAGGGGACTTTCTAACGTGGGAATAATCCCCACCGTGCACGATACAAACTCTAACTTTTAATCTAAGATACAATCTATCATAATTAAAGATACACGGGCAATCCAGCCCAAACCCCTCGTGCAAGGCCGCTTCAGAGATCTTCTACGTGTAATCTTCCAAGCCCATCTCTCTTACGGCCCACCTCCTGATTTGGCCAAAATCTGGTGATAACACATGCCCCCTGGTTTTGGCAATGATAATTCCAAAACCACTCTGTTTTTCCTCTGAAGGGTCATGTCGTGGCAGAGCAGAGCCGTTGCAGTATCCGTTATCATTATGCCCTGTCTTCTCAGCTTCTCTGCAAAATTCGATAGCTCTGGCGTCATCTCCTCGGAAACTGTAATGGCATTAAATTTCCACCAGGCTTCCCATTATTTAACTGTGCCGATCGATTAGCCCTCTTCATCACCTTCCTCTGTTCTAGCTATCGGCACCAAAAAACCCCCTCCTCCTGTAGCAATGTCTTCCTCTTCCTCTTCCCTCTCAGGCCTCCCCCTCCAATCCTCGCCGAAGAGGAAGAACGAGGACGACCTTCACTCCGAGGTGAACCCCCTCTCCTCCGACAATGAGAAGAAAAAAAGGAGAAGTAGCGAAGGCCAAGGCCTCCCCCTCCGCCAAGCTCCTGCCGAAGAAGCGCTCCCGCATGTGGGCGGACAGCGAAGACGAAGATGACGACGAAGAAGGAGAAGAGGAGGAGGAAGATGAATCTTCCTCTTCCGCTGGGTACCCGCCGACGAAACGCTTCCGCTCTTGGGCGGACAGCGAGGATGATGATGATGACGAGGAAGATGAAGCTCCGACCAAAGGCTGGGGCAGCAGCGACGAGGAGCTTCCTGGGAGCAGCGCCGACGACATCGACGGCGGTGATGACGAGGACAGCGACGACTAGTAGAATAGGACTAGTAGTAGCAGTGCACTAGGCACCAGATCCCTCTTTTGAGAGCCATCGGCTCTTTCTTGTAAAGCCGCTCCTTTGAATTAATGAAATTGTTCTTTCAATTCATCCTTCAATTACTCCAATTTCATTCCTTCCGCCTGTTATGCCAAGACCGATAGCAACGTATCGGATTTCTTCTCTTTTGGACGCCCGTGAAGCCGGACTCACATGCCGATTAGCCCGTTGGTCAAGCACTTCCCAATTTCAGACTGCGATTTGACCATAATTTTCCGCAATCCCTTAGCCGATGACTACTCATCGGCTATTTTGAGAATCCAGTCCCTTTCAGGACGGTCCAAAACCTGTAAAAGCCAACGGCCTCTTTTCCCGATTCCTCTCCATAGCTTCAGTAGTCCTCCTCCGCAACACCTTACTACTTCAGAGAAGATCATAATGCAGGGCCAGTCGATGTGACTCCAATCGGCTCCCAAATCAGAGCATCTACCAAGTTAACTGCCCCCCGAGCCTTAATCAAGGCAAGAATACTGGCGAGGATGCACAGGTCGCTGATCAGCTTTCTTCTACTGCACATCGGTGTTAATGTAAACTTTGAGCATATAGCCAGTAGGTCTTGGTCTTGTGTAACTGTACTAGAGTCGATGGCTATGCATCGGCTTCGCTTCTTGCGCAATTTTTTTTTTATTTCGCCGATTTTTCTTAATCGGCCCCCAATGTTTCACTGCACACATGTTTACACACGCTTATCTGCACATGTTCATCTGACTGTATGCCCCCCGAGCCGAATCTGCCAAATGACTGCAGATATCGGCTTCTATGGTTAGCCAGGGCACTGCACTTGCACGTCGGCTCCGTAAGGATTCGTGCTGACTTTCATCTGCCGACGTGGCCGCTGCCCCGTGGATCAATGCTGAACACAAGCAGAACACGTGGTGAAGATAATTTTGGCCGATTGCTGGAATCGGCCTCCATATCCATTGGAGCGTTGACTGAAGGTTCTGTAATGGTTCCTTCATAATTTTTGGGGCCGGTCACAAGGATCAGCCTCACCCCGTTTGCTCATTGGTTTAATCTTGCTACTCGGTCAGGCTGGATAAAACCAGCCCAACCTCTGACTTGATGCGCCTGCTGTCGTCCACCTTGAGTGCATCGTAGAATCGTGGAGCACTAAGCTCCGTCGGAAGGACGAGCACCATGTTTGTGCCAGCCGATGTTTCATCATCGGCTTTCCTTTGCTTGGGGCGCCACTCCATTTTCCGTGGACGACCCTCTTCATCCAGGGTTCGCTGAACCTTTGCAGCCAGATCAGGTCGTGCCTTCCTTAAAGTATGCAGGTATAACCTTTCGGCTTCCTCCAGGCCGCGCAATCGCTGAACCCTGCGCTTTTGTGAACGGCTGAGTCCGTCAGGGCACCACCTTGGACGGTGGTACCTGTCTTCTTCTTCTTCTTGCCCCTCGTCTTCGGAATCCTCGAGATCTGCCCAGCGAGGGGACTCAGCGCGTTTGCTCTGTGGCGGGAGAGGCCCTAAGCGCTTGAACACAGACACGTTGGCTGCCTCCTTCTTCTTCTGGTTGCATTCTGGCAATGGCCCGATTGTGGCAATCGGCTCATTCCTGAATCCCAGCAGTGTCTGAAGAAGGGGCAGTCCCAATGCCTGGCGTTGTCATCTTGCTCCCTTGATTTTTCTATGGCACGGCGCTCGTGCTCCTCCTCCTCATGATCATGCGGACGATATCTTCTGGCTTCTCTAGCCAGACGATCTCCTTCATCATCATAGCTGGACCGTCGGCGTTGGTCATACTGACTTACATACTTGTTGAGGAGGTGATCAGAGAGGGGTCGCTGATATCTTATGTTCTTCACCTCTCCCCCTGTGACGTAGCGCTTGCCATCATGATGGAGCCGATCGCGTGGAGCGGCCTCCTCTGTGTCCTTGCTACGAGAGCAGCTGCCCTCGTCTCCATCTTTGCCAGAGTGGTGCCCAGGTCCTACCATGTTGATGCTGAACGAGGATCCTGGCTGGCAACCTTCAGGGTAAGTGCACTCCACCATGTTAACGGCGGGAAAGGGCTGGGTGTCGACCTTCATGGCGTACTGGTTGAAAATTAGACGCCCTTTTTCTATCGCCGCTTGGATGTGCTGACGCCATACCCTGCAGTCGTTGGTGGCATGGGATAGCGAGTTGTGCCATTTGCAGTATGGCTTTCCGTTCAGCTCTTGCACCGTGGGGAATTTGAGACCTTCAGGAATCGTCAACTGTTTCTCCTTGAGCAGGAGGTCGAAGATTTGCTCAGTCTTGGTCACGTCAAAATCAAATCCCCTGGGTGGGCCTGGTGGCTTTACCCATTTGCAGGACACGGGGGTTCCTCCCCGAGTCCATTCAGCCACTGCTACCTCTTGGTCTCCCGCATGAACTCCGTCTTCCTCTGCATCGACCAGGACTACTGCACGCTTGAACTTGTCTTGGTACAGGTCCGGGTGGCGCTGTTCATATGCCGATAGTTTCTGAACCATGTGCGCCAGTGAGGGATAATCTGCTTGGGAGGCCATGTCCTTGAGCTGTGTTGCAAGGCCTGCTACTGCCAACTCGACTGCTTCTTTTTCAGTTATACGAACCGAATAACATCGGTTCCTAAGATTCCTGAAGCGCTGGATGTATTCTGTCACAGTTTCTCCGCGCTTCTGACGTAATTGTGCTAGATCGGCAATGCCAGACTCGGAAGCCTCTGAATGGTACTGCATATGGAACTGCTCTTCCAACTGCTTCCAAGTCCGGATGGAGTCTGGTGGCAAAGAGGTATACCATCCGAAAGCCGATCCCGTGAGGGACTGTGAGAAGAGCCTCACGCGTAGTTGATCCGACACTGAAGCCGGTCCTAGTTGCGCCAAATATCGGCCGACGTGCTCGATGGAGCTGGAACCATCTGATCCACTGAATTTGGAGAAATCAGGGAGCCGATATTTGGGTGGTAGCGGGATCATCTCGTAGTCGTCGGGGTACGGCTTGGAATAGCCGATTGCCCTCCTTTTCGGCACCATGCCGAATTGGTCTCTCAGTATGGTACTGATCTGATCCGCTGTGCTGGCTGCAGGAGTTGAATTCTGAAGATTCGCCGGGGTGGCGTACTTAGCCAGCCATGTTTGCTTTTCCAGCTCTGAGCCAACTGCAGGAGCTGAGCTATGGAGGTTCGTCGGGGTGGCGTACTTAGTTAGCCACGTCTGCTTCTCAAGCTCTGTCGCTGACGTCCCTCCTGTTTTCCCAGAAGTCCCTGATGTTGTGGCCTGGTTTGTGAGTGCCCAGTTGCCACAATCTGGCACATACGTGCACGTGTACCCGTGAGGGATCTCCTTAGGCGCCTCGGGCAAGAACTGGTAGTCACTAGGGTCACCACCGATCTTGTAGACGACGAATGCCGGTGTAGCCGGCACTTCTGGTGCTGCCAACGCATATGGCAGCGGTGGACGGGACTGGAGTGGCAACTCTCCTTGATGCGTCCCGAGAGCTGGTCCTGACGGCGAGTACTGGTGCCTCATGATCTCCTGGATCACGCGAAGAGCGACACGCTCCAACGTGTTGACCAGGTTCTCAGAGTGGCGGTGTAGCGAGTGAGCCACCAAGTAGTTGATCTCCTGCCGCAGGGACCTGGTGCGTTCCTCCGACGGGGCAGAGAGGTCTATCCCATCGAGTGCACCTTGCGGTGAGAACCCCTTCCATCTGATGCCATGTGAACGGGTTCTCTGAAAAGAGCCGATGAGGTCGGCTTCGAGGGTGACTTTGATCTCGTCATACCTCTTCTTGAGCTCGTCGGGCAGCTCCTCGTAGGTGACTGGCGTGCCGTCCGCCATCTCAGATGTAGATGGCGATGTGGTTGATGTAGAAGCTTGTCCCACCGGGCGTGCCAGAATGTGTTGTCGTCAGAAACCCACCGGCGGGCAGCGACGGGCAACACCGTAGAGCCGGGAACAACCTAGAGCTGCAGCTAGCTGAGGTCCCTCCGAGCGACGGCCCGCAAAGCCTTCTGGTCACACGTCCGATGCTGATGCAAGGGCGTGCCACCTGACCTATACCTGGTCAGGAAGGTGATGGAGATGCCTCGCTTAGTTTCCTGCATGGCATACACGTAAACATTAAATACGAGCCTCGATCGGCTCTCAGGTTATCCTGTGAATCGGCTCAAGGAGCCGATCCACCCATGATTCGTACGGGGTGCACGAATATATGGTGGTCCTGCTTGATCAAGATAAAGCTAATTAGATCTACGACGATTTAGGGTTTTCACCGCATAATCGGATCATCCTACTCCAGGTTGGGCCTCGCGGCCACGCACGGTGATCGTAAGCCGATCCTAAACAAGGCCTAAAAACCAACACGAAGTTGATCCCCGGAACATCCTGTTTAGGACTAGCGAACGACACCCTACGTGCCGCTGGATCCTCCCCCCGTTTGTAAGGCCTAACTATTGCAGATATTAAACTAATCCTTGTAGAACAAGGAGCAATCGTAACGGATCAGATCTACTAAATAACGATCAAGCGGGGTGCCGCCCCCACACCTAAGATAGGTGTGAGGGCGGCTAGACATGCAAGGGTTGCACTACGATAGCATGTTACGCGAAGAACTATGCTAACCCTAACATATCTATGATAACTACGTTGCTCGCCATCAACAAGGCTTCAGTACGAGCAACGCATGAACAACGTGGAGCTTGTGCTGCCTAGATCGCAAGATGCGATCTAGGCAGCATGTCGCTTACCGATAGAAACCCTCGAGACGAAGGAGTTGGTGATGCGCCGAGATTGATTTGTTTGGTTGAACGTTTGTTGTTGTTTATTCCATAAACCCTAGATACATATTTATAGTCCAGGGGACTTTCTAACGTGGGAATAATCCCCACCGTGCACGATACAAACTCTAACTTTTAATCTAAGATACAATCTACCATAATTAAAGATACACGGGCAATCCAGCCCAAACCCCTCGTGCAAGGCCGCTTCAGAGATCTTCTACGTGTAATCTTCCAAGCCCATCTCTCTTACGGCCCACCTCCTGATTTGGCCAAAATCTGGTGATAACACATGCCCCCCTGGTTTTGGCAATGATAATTCCAAAACCACTCTGTTTTTCCTCTGAAGGGTCATGTCGTGGCAGAGCAGAGCCGTTGCAGTATCCGTTATCATTATGCCCTGTCTTCTCAGCTTCTCTGCAAAATTCGATAGCTCTGGCGTCATCTCCTCGGAAACTGTAATGGCATTAAATTTCCACCAGGCTTCCCATTATTTAACTGTGCCGATCGATTAGCCCTCTTCATCACCTTCCTCTGTTCTACCTATCGGCACCAAAAAACCCCCTCCTCCTGTAGCAATGTCTTCCTCTTCCTCTTCCCTCTCAGGCCTCCCCCTCCAATCCTCGCCGAAGAGGAAGAACGAGGACGACCTTCACTCCGAGGTGAACCCCCTCTCCTCCGACAATGAGAAGAAAAAAGGAGAAGTAGCGAAGGCCAAGGCCTCCCCCTCCGCCAAGCTCCTGCCGAAGAAGCGCTCTCGCATGTGGGCGGACAGCGAAGACGAAGATGACGACGAAGAAGGAGAAGAGGAGGAGGAAGATGAATCTTCCTCTTCCGCTGGGTACCCGCCGACGAAACGCTTCCGCTCTTGGGCGGATAGCAAGGATGATGATGATGACGAGGAAGATGAAGCTCCGACCAAAGGCTGGGGCAGCAGCGACGAGGAGCTTCCTGGGAGCAGCGCCGACGACATCGACGGCGGTGATGACGAGGACAGCGACGACTAGTAGAATAGGACTAGTAGTAGCAGTGCACTAGGCACCAGATCCCTCTTTTGAGAGCCATCGGCTCTTTCTTGTAAAGCCGCTCCTTTGAATTAATGAAATTGTTCCTTCAATTCATCCTTCAATTACTCCAATTTCATTCCTTCCGCCTGTTATGCCAAGACCGATAGCAACGTATCGGATTTCTTCTCTTTTGGACGCCCGTGAAGCCGGACTCACATGCCGATTAGCCCGTTGGTCAAGCACTTCCCAATTTCAGACTGCGATTTGACCATAATTTTCCGCAATCCCTTAGCCGATGACTACTCATCGGCTATTTTGAGAATCCAGTCCCTTTCAGGACGGTCCAAAACCTGTAAAAGCCAACGGCCTCTTTTCCCGATTCCTCTCCATAGCTTCAGTAGTCCTCCTCCGCAACACCTTACTACTTCAGAGAAGATCATAATGCAGGGCCAGTCGATGTGACTCCAATCGGCTCCCAAATCAGAGCATCTACCAAGTTAACTGCCCCCCGAGCCTTAATCAAGGCGAGAATACCGGCGAGGATGCACAGGTCGCTGATCAGCTTTCTTCTACTGAACGTCGGTGTTAATGTAAACTTTGAGCATATAGCCAGTAGGTCTTGGTCTTGTGTAACTGTACTAGAGTCGATGGCTACGCATCGGCTTCGCTTCTTGCGCAAATTTTTTTTTTATTTGGCTGATTTTTCTTAATCGGCCCCCAATGTTTCACTGCACGCATGTTTACACACGCTTATCTGCACATGTTCATCTGACTGTATGCCCCCCGAGCTGAATCTGCCAAATGACTGCAGATATCGGCTTCTATGGTTAGCCAGGGCACTGCACTTGCACGTCGGCTCCGTAAGGATTCGTGCTGACTTTCATCTGCCGACGTGGCCGCTGCCCCGTGGATCAATGCTGAACACAAGCAGAACACGTGGTGAAGATAATTTTGGCCGATTGCTGGAATCGGCCTCCATATCCATTGGAGCGTTGACTGAAGGTTCTGTAATGGTTCCTTCATAATTTTTGGGGCCGGTCACAAGGATCAGCCTCACCCCGTTTGCTCATTGGTTTAATCTTGCTACTCGGTCAGGCTGGATAAAACCAGCCCAACCTCTGACTTGATGCGCCTGCTGTCGTCCACCTTGAGTGCATCGTAGAATCGTGGAGCACTAAGCTCCGTCGGAAGGACGAGCACCATGTTTGTGCCAGCCGATGTTTCATCATCGGCTTTCCTTTGCTTGGGGCGCCACTCCATTTTCCGTGGACGACCCTCTTCATCCAGGGTTCGCTGAACCTTTGCAGCCAGATCAGGTCGTGCCTTCCTTAAAGTATGCAGGTATAACCTTTCGGCTTCCTCCAGGCCGCGCAATCGCTGAACCCTGCGCTTTTGTGAACGGCTGAGTCCGTCAGGGCACCACCTTGGACGGTGGTACCTGTCTTCTTCTTCTTCTTGCCCCTCGTCTTCGGAATCCTCGAGATCTGCCCAGCGAGGGGACTCAGCGCGTTTGCTCTGTGGCGGGAGAGGCCCTAAGCGCTTGAACACAGACACGTTGGCTGCCTCCTTCTTCTTCTGGTTGCATTCTGGGCAATTGCCGATTGTGGGCAATCGGCTCATTCCTGAATCCCAGCAGTGTCTGAAGAAGGGGCAGTCCCAGTGCCTGGCGTTGTCATCTTGCTCCCTTGATTTTTCTATGGCACGGCGCTCGTGCTCCTCCTCCTCATGATCATGCCGACGATATCTTCTGGCTTCTCTAGCCAGACGATCTCCTTCATCATCATAGCTGGACCGTCGGCGTTGGTCATACTGACTTACATACTTGTTGAGGAGGTGATCAGAGAGGGGTCGCTGATATCTTATGTTCTTCACCTCTCCCCCTGTGACGTAGCGCTTGCCATCATGATGGAGCCGATCGCGTGGAGCGGCCTCCTCTGTGTCCTTGCTACGAGAGCAGCTGCCCTCGTCTCCATCTTTGCCAGAGTGGTGCCCAGGTCCTACCATGTTGATGCTGAACGAGGATCCTGGCTGGCAACCTTCAGGGTAAGTGCACTCCACCATGTTAACGGCGGGAAAGGGCTGGGTGTCGACCTTCATGGCGTACTGGTTGAAAATTAGACGCCCTTTTTCTATCGCCGCTTGGATGTGCTGACGCCATACCCTGCAGTCGTTGGTGGCATGGGATAGCGAGTTGTGCCATTTGCAGTATGGCTTTCCGTTCAGCTCTTGCACCGTGGGGAATTTGAGACCTTCAGGAATCGTCAACTGTTTCTCCTTGAGCAGGAGGTCGAAGATTTGCTCAGTCTTGGTCACGTCAAAATCAAATCCCCCGGTGGGCCTGGTGGCTTTACCCATTTGCAGGACACGGGGGTTCCTCCCCGAGTCCATTCAGCCACTGCTACCTCTTGGTCTCCCGCATGAACTCCGTCTTCCTCTGCATCGACCAGGACTACTGCACGCTTGAACTTGTCTTGGTACAGGTCCGGGTGGCGCTGTTCATATGCCGATAGTTTCTGAACCATGTGCGCCAGTGAGGGATAATCTGCTTGGGAGGCCATGTCCTTGAGCTGTGTTGCAAGGCCTGCTACTGCCAACTCGACTGCTTCTTTTTCAGTTATACGAACCGAATAACATCGGTTCCTAAGATTCCTGAAGCGCTGGATGTATTCTGTCACAGTTTCTCCGCGCTTCTGACGCAATTGTGCTAGATCGGCAATGCCAGACTCGGAAGCCTCTGAATGGTACTGCATATGGAACTGCTCTTCCAACTGCTTCCAAGTCCGGATGGAGTCTGGTGGCAAAGAGGTATACCATCCGAAAGCCGATCCCGTGAGGGACTGTGAGAAGAGCCTCACGCGTAGTTGATCCGACACTGAAGCCGGTCCTAGTTGCGCCAAATATCGGCCGATGTGCTCGATGGAGCTGGAACCATCTGATCCACTGAATTTGGAGAAATCAGGGAGCCGATATTTGGGTGGTAGCGGGATCATCTCGTAGTCGTCGGGGTACGGCTTGGAATAGCCGATTGCCCTCCTTTTCGGCACCATGCCGAATTGGTCTCTCAGTATGGTACTGATCTGATCCGCTGTGCTGGCTGCAGGAGTTGAATTCTGAAGATTCGCCGGGGTGGCGTACTTAGCCAGCCATGTTTGCTTTTCCAGCTCTGAGCCAACTACAGGAGCTGAGCTATGGAGGTTCGTCGGGGTGGCGTACTTAGTTAGCCACGTCTGCTTCTCAAGCTCTGTCGCTGACGTCCCTCCTGTTTTCCCAGAAGTCCCTGATGTTGTGGCCTGGTTTGTGAGTGCCCAGTTGCCACAATCTGGCACATACGTGCACGTGTACCCGTGAGGGATCTCCTTAGGCGCCTCGGGCAAGAACTGGTAGTCACTAGGGTCACCACCGATCTTGTAGACGACGAATGCCGGTGTAGCCGGCACTTCTGGTGCTGCCAACGCATATGGCAGCGGTGGACGGGACTGGAGTGGCAACTCTCCTTGATGCGTCCCGAGAGCTGGTCCTGACGGCGAGTACTGGTGCCTCATGATCTCCTGGATCACGCGAAGAGCGACACGCTCCAACGTGTTGACCAGGTTCTCAGAGTGGCGGTGTAGCGAGTGAGCCACCAAGTAGTTGATCTCCTGCCGCAGGGACCTGGTGCGTTCCTCCGACGGGGCAGAGGTCTATCCCATCGAGTGCACTTGCGGTGAGAACCCCTTCCATCTGATGCCATGTGAACGGGTTCTCCGAAAAGAGCCGATGAGGTCGGCTTCGAGGGTGACTTTGATCTCGTCATACCTCTTCTTGAGCTCGTCGGGCAGCTCCTCGTAGGTGACTGGCGTGCCGTCCGCCATCTCAGATGTAGATGGCGATGTGGTTGATGTAGAAGCTTGTCCCACCGGGCGTGCCAAAATGTGTTGTCGTCAGAAACCCACCGGCGGGCAGCGATGTGCAACACCGTAGAGCCGGGAACAACCTAGAGCTGCGGCTGGCTGAGGTCCCTCCGAGCGATGGCCCGCAAAGCCTTCTGGTCACACGTCCGATGCTGATGCAAGGGCGTGCCACCTGACCTATACCTGGTCAGGAAGGTGATGGAGATGCCTCGCTTAGTTTCCTGCATGGCATACACGTAAACATTAAATACGAGCCTCGATCGGCTCTCAGGTTATCCTGTGAATCGGCTCAAGGAGCCGATCCACCCATGATTCGTACGGGGTGCACGAATATATGGTGGTCCTGCTTGATCAAGATAAAGCTAATTAGATCTACGACGATTTAGGGTTTTCACCGCATAATCGGATCATCCTACTCCAGGTTGGGCCTCGCGGCCACGCACGGTGATCGTAAGCCGATCCTAAACAAGGCCTAAAAACCAACACGAAGTTGATCCCCGGAACATCCTGTTTAGGACTAGCGAACGACACCCTACGTGCCGCTGGATCCTCCCCCCGTTTGTAAGGCCTAACTATTGCAGATATTAAACTAATCCTTGTAGAACAAGGAGCAATCGTAACGGATCAGATCTACTAAATAACGATCAAGCGGGGTGCCGCCCCCACACCTAAGATAGGTGTGAGGGCGGCTAGACATGCAAGGGTTGCACTACGATAGCATGTTACGCGAAGAACTATGCTAACCCTAACATATCTATGATAACTACGTTGCTCGCCATCAACAAGGCTTCAGTACGAGCAACGCATGAACAACGTGGAGCTTGTGCTGCCTAGATCGCAAGATGCGATCTAGGCAGCATGTCGCTTACCGATAGAAACCCTCGAGACGAAGGAGTTGGCGATGCGCCGAGATTGATTTGTTTGGTTGAACGTTTGTTGTTGTTTATTCCATAAACCCTAGATACATATTTATAGTCCAAGGGACTTTCTAACTTTAGACGTGCACCTAACCGTGCACGGGCAAAACTCCAACTAATCGACACGTAACCTAATATATTACAGATACAAGGGCAAACTAGCCCAAACTCAGCATAACAGGCCGATTCACGTAATTCTTCCATGTATATTTCCTTAAGTCCATCTTGATCGCGGCCCACCTCTTGACTCGGTCAAATTCTGGTGATAACACATGCCCCCCTGGTTTTGGAATTGGTAATTCCAAAATCACTCTGCTTTCCTTCGTCGGGTCATGTCGTGGCAGAACCGTTGCAGTATCCTTCATCATGATGCCTCGCCTTCTCAACTTCTCCGCGTGACCTGGCAGTTTTTTTTTTCTTTAGGCACCACTTCCTCGGAAACTGCTGTGGCATTGAATTTCCACTATATCCCCTTTTATTTAACCGCTATGAACAGTTCTCCTCTGCATCTCCTTCGCATTAGCACTCCAACAACCCTCCTGTGCCACCATGTCTTCTTCCTCCTCTGCTCCATCGGATCTTTCCAGCCAGTCCTCCCCTTCCCGTGAGCCGACGCCGGATCCGACCCAGGAGGAAGTCCACGCGGCGAACACCCGCCGCGCCATTGAAGCTGGGGAGGAGTCCAGCCACGACTTCTCCGTCTGGTCTGAGGACGATAAGTCCTTGACCGACGGGGAAAGCGACCTCCGCTTCCTCGCCAACGGGGAAACGGAGGAGGAGGAGGAGAGCGATGACGATCGCTTCTCCTGCGACTTCACCTCTTCCGAGGAGGAGGTGGAGCCGGAAGAGGAGGAGGATGACACCTCCTCTGACGAGCCGCCGGCCAAGCGGTTCTGCCCCTGGCCGGGCAACCTCAGCGACTTCGACGACGATGACGCTGATGAAGAGGACGAGGACAATGAGGGCCCGGTCGGCGGCCATTGGAGCGACGACGAGCCCGCCGGAAGCAGCGCCGACAGCGGCGACGACGGCGACGACGAGGGCAGTGACGGCCCGTAGATAGGACCTCTAGTATAGGGCCAGTAGTAGTAGATGGGGCAATGTATCCCCTAGTACTTCCTTTTGAGAGCAATCAGCTCTTTATGTAAGAAATCTCGCCTATCAATGAAGAACTTTCCCCAATTTGATTTTGCCGATTTCCCTTGAGCTCAATTTAGCCGATTCCCTCTCATACTGACCTTGCCGATTTGTCCCCTTTTTGCCAATGCGTAATGAGCCGATAGCAACGCATCGGTCCTTTAAAATTCACCCTTCCATCCTTCAACTGATGATTTTAAAATCTGGTGGATAATGTAGAATCTTCAGGGAAGCCTCTGAATTCTTCCAACCAAACCTAATGGTCTTCTTTAATACTCATCATTTGTGAAGAAGGTGGCGACGAAAGACCAGCCGATGGTACCCCAATCGGCTCCTAAACAGAGTATCCACCAGGCCTGCTGCCCCCCGAGCCTTACTCGGGGCGAGAATGTCAGAGAGGACGCACCAAAACCGATCACCTTTCCTCCTTAGAAAGCCGACCACCCCTTCCGTCAATACGGCTGAACTAGCACCAAAGATTAGAAATCCTCGACCAAAAGATTCAGGAACCCGGATCGGCTCGAAGCAGCTGAAGAAATTTCCATTGTTTTACTCTTGCGAAGAAGCAGAAGGCACCACAGTTGGCCTGGATTTGGTGGAGATTCGGTGAACCTCGCATAACTCCACTAGAGTCGATGGCTGCGCATCGGCTGCTTCTCAATTCTAAAGTCGATGCCCTTGCATCGGCTGTCAGTAAAAAAATTTTTTTTACTGGCCGATTTTCTCCTATCGGCCCCAATATTTCGCTGCACACATGTCCTCCTGCACCTGTTCCCATGTTCATCGTGTTTAGGTGCCCCCCGAGCCGAATCTGTCAGGGAATGGCAGATATCGGCTCTGTAATTCATACGTCGGCTCCGGTAGGAACAAGGACGAACACAAGCAGAACATGTGGTGAGGATAATTTTGGCCGATTGCTGGGATCGGCCTCCATGATGATTGAAGCATTGACTGAAGGTTCTGTAATGTTCCTTCATAATTTTTGGGGCCGATCACAAGGATCAGCCTCGCCCCGTTTGCTCATTGCTTTGCCTCAGCTACATGGTCAGGCCAGTGGATAAAACCAGCTTAACCCTTCCCTTCGTCACGTCGATGCGCTCGCAGTCGTCCAAATTGATACCTGAGAGGGGTTCTTGGCCTGCTGCTTCCCATGCGTTCATGCCAGCCGTTGAAATTTCAGCTGAATCATCGGCCTGGACGACTTCTACCTCATCTCCATCCCACTGTATTATGCATTGGTGCATCGTGGAGGGAATGCAGCAGTTGGCGTGGATCCAATCTCTTCCTAGCAGAACAGCATAAGTGCTCGTGCTATCGACGATGAAGAACGTTGTAGGGATAGTTTTCCTTCCTACGGTCAGATCCACGTTCAGAACACCTTGTGCGTCAGACGCTTGGCCGTTGAAATCGCTCAATGTCACGTTGGTCTTGATTAGATCTGAGCTAGAGCGTCCCAGCCGACGTAGCATAGAGTACGACATGATGTTGACTGCCGCTCCAGTGTCCACCAGCATCTTATTTACAGGCCTCCCATCGATATAACCTCGCAAATACAAGGCCTTCAGATGTCTGTAGCTTCTTTCTCGTGGCTTCTCAAAGATAACCGGCCTCGGGCCGCAGTCAAGTTGTGCAACAGGTGCCTCGTCTAACCCTGGAGCACTGAACTCCGAAGGGAGGATGAACACCATGTTTGTGCCAGCCGATGTTTCATCATCGGCTTTCCTTTGCTTGGGGCGCCACTCCATTTTCCGTGGACGACCCTCTTCATCCAGGGTTCGCTGAACCTTTGCAGCCAGATCAGGTCGTGCCTTCCTTAAAGTATGCAGGTATAACCTTTCGGCTTCCTCCAGGCCGCGCAATCGCTGAACCCTGCGCTTTTGTGAACGGCTGAGTCCGTCAGGGCACCACCTTGGACGGTGGTACCTGTCTTCTTCTTCTTCTTGCCCCTCGTCTTCGGAATCCTCGAGACCTGCCCAGCGAGGGGACTCAGCGCGTTTGCTCTGTGGCGGGAGAGGCCCTAAGCGCTTGAACACAGACACGTTGGCTGCCTCCTTCTTCTTCTGGTTGCATTCTGGGCAATTGCCGATTGTGGGCAATCGGCTCATTCCTGAATCCCAGCAGTGTCTGAAGAAGGGGCAGTCCCAGTGCCTGGCGTTGTCATCTTGCTCCCTTGATTTTTCTATGGCACGGCGCTCGTGCTCCTCCTCCTCATGATCATGCCGACGATATCTTCTGGCTTCTCTAGCCAGACGATCTCCTTCATCATCATAGCTGGACCGTCGGCGTTGGTCATACTGACTTACATACTTGTTGAGGAGGTGATCAGAGAGGGGTCGCTGATATCTTATGTTCTTCACCTCTCCCTCTGTGACGTAGCGCTTGCCATCATGATGGAGCCGATCGCGTGGAGCGGCCTCCTCTGTGTCCTTGCTACGAGAGCAGCTGCCCTCGTCTCCATCTTTGCCAGAGTGGTGCCCAGGTCCTACCATGTTGATGCTGAACGAGGATCCTGGCTGGCAACCTTCAGGGTAAGTGCACTCCACCATGTTAACGGCGGGAAAGGGCTGGGTGTCGACCTTCATGGCGTACTGGTTGAAAATTAGACGCCCTTTTTCTATCGCCGCTTGGATGTGCTGCCGCCATACCCTGTAGTCGTTGGTGGCATGGGATAGCGAGTTGTGCCATTTGCAGTATGGCTTTCCATTCAGCTCTTGCACCGTGGGGAATTTGAGACCTTCAGGAATCGTCAACTGTTTCTCCTTGAGCAGGAGGTCGAAGATTTGCTCAGTCTTGGTCACGTCAAAATCAAATCCCCTGGGTGGGCCTGGTGGCTTTACCCATTTGCAGGACACGGGGGTTCCTCCCCGAGTCCATTCAGCCACTGCTACCTCTTGGTCTCCCGCATGAACTCCGTCTTCCTCTGCATCGACCAGGACTACTGCACGCTTGAACTTGTCTTGTACAGGTCCGGGTGGCGCTGTTCATATGCCGATAGTTTCTGGAACCATGTGCGCCGTTGAGGGATAATCTGCTTGGGAGGCCATGTCCTTGAGCTGTGTTGCAAGGCCTGCTACTGCCAACTCGACTGCTTCTTTTTCAGTTATACGAACCGAATAACATCGGTTCCTAAGATTCCTGAAGCGCTGGATGTATTCTGTCACAGTTTCTCCGCGCTTCTGACGCAATTGTGCTAGATCGGCAATGCCAGACTCGGAAGCCTCTGAATGGTACTGCATATGGAACTGCTCTTCCAACTGCTTCCAAGTCCGGATGGAGTCTGGTGGCAAAGAGGTATACCATCCGAAAGCCGATCCCGTGAGGGACTGTGAGAAGAGCCTCACGCGTAGTTGATCCGACACTGAAGCCGGTCCTAGTTGCGCCAAATATCGGCCGACGTGCTCGATGGAGCTGGAACCATCTGATCCACTGAATTTGGAGAAATCAGGGAGCCGATATTTGGGTGGTAGCGGGATCATCTCGTAGTCGTCGGGGTACGGCTTGGAATAGCCGATTGCCCTCCTTTTCGGCACCATGCCGAATTGGTCTCTCGCATGGTACTGATCTGATCCGCTGTGCTGGCTGCAGGAGTTGAATTCTGAAGATTCGCCGGGGTGGCGTACTTAGCCAGCCATGTTTGCTTTTCCAGCTCTGAGCCAACTACAGGAGCTGAGCTATGGAGGTTCGTCGGGGTGGCGTACTTAGTTAGCCACGTCTGCTTCTCAAGCTCTGTCGCTGACGTCCCTCCTGTTTTCCCAGAAGTCCCTGATGTTGTGGCCTGGTTTGTGAGTGCCCAGTTGCCACAATCTGGCACATACGTGCACGTGTACCCGTGAGGGATCTCCTTAGGCGCCTCGGGCAAGAACTGGTAGTCACTAGGGTCACCACCGATCTTGTAGACGATGAATGCCGGTGTAGCCGGCACTTCTGGTGCTGCCAACGCATATGGCAGCGGTGGACGGGACTGGGGTGGCAACTCTCCTTGATGCGTCCCGAGAGCTGGTCCTGACGGCGAGTACTGGTGCCTCATGATCTCCTGGATCACGCGAAGAGCGACACGCTCCAACGTGTTGACCAGGTTCTCAGAGTGGCGGTGTAGCGAGTGAGCCACCAAGTAGTTGATCTCCTGCCGCAGGGACCTGGTGCGTTCCTCCGACGGGGCAGAGGTCTATCCCATCGAGTGCACCTTGCGGTGAGAACCCCTTCCATCTGATGCCATGTGAACGGGTTCTCTGAAAAGAGCCGATGAGGTCGGCTTCGAGGGTGACTTTGATCTCGTCATACCTCTTCTTGAGCTCGTCGGGCAGCTCCTCGTAGGTGACTGGCGTGTCGTCCGCCATCTCAGATGTAGATGGCGATGTGGTTGATGTAGAAGCTTGTCCCACCGGGCGTGCCAGAATGTGTTGTCGTCAGAAACCCACCGGCGGGCAGCGACGGGCAACACCGTAGAGCCGGGAACAACCTAGAGCTGCGGCTGGCTGAGGTCCCTCCGAGCGACGGCCCGCAAAGCCTTCTGGTCACACGTCCGATGCTGATGCAAGGGCGTGCCACCTGACCTATACCTGGTCAGGAAGGTGATGGAGATGCCTCGCTTAGTTTCCTGCATGGCATACACGTAAACATTAAATACGAGCCTCGATCGGCTCTCAGGTTATCCTGTGAATCGGCTCAAGGAGCCGATCCACCCATGATTCGTACGGGGTGCACGAATATATGGTGGTCCTGCTTGATCAAGATAAAGCTAATTAGATCTACGATGATTTAGGGTTTTCACCGCATAATCGGATCATCCTACTCCAGGTTGGGCCTCGCGGCCACGCACGGTGATCGTAAGCCGATCCTAAACAAGGCCTAAAAACCAACACGAAGTTGATCCCCGGAACATCCTGTTTAGGACTAGCGAACGACACCCTACGTGCCGCTGGATCCTCCCCCCCTTTGTAAGGCCTAACTATTGCAGATATTAAACTAATCCTTGTAGAACAAGGAGCAATCGTAACGGATCAGATCTACTAAATAACGATCAAGTGGGTGCCGCCCCCACACCTAAGATAGGTGTGAGGGCGGCTAGACATGCAAGGGTTGCACTACGATAGCATGTTACGCGAAGAACTATGCTAACCCTAACATATCTATGATAACTACGTTGCTCGCCATCAACAAGGCTTCAGTACGAGCAACGCATGAACAACGTGGAGCTTGTGCTGCCTAGATCGCAAGATGCGATCTAGGCAGCATGTCGCTTACCGATAGAAACCCTCGAGACGAAGGAGTTGGCGATGCGCCGAGATTGATTTGTTTGGTTGAACGTTTGTTGTTGTTTATTCCATAAACCCTAGATACATATTTATAGTCCAAGGGACTTTCTAACTTTAGACGTGCACCTAACCGTGCACGGGCAAAACTCCAACTAATCGACACGTAACCTAATATATTACAGATACAAGGGCAAACTAGCCCAAACTCAGCATAACAGGCCGATTCACGTAATTCTTCCATGTATATTTCCTTAAGTCCATCTTGATCGCGGCCCACCTCTTGACTCGGTCAAATTCTGGTGATAACACATGCCCCCCTGGTTTTGGAATTGGTAATTCCAAAATCACTCTGCTTTCCTTCGTCGGGTCATGTCGTGGCAGAACCGTTGCAGTATCCTTCATCATGATGCCTCGCCTTCTCAACTTCTCCGCGTGACCTGGCAGTTTTTTTTTCTTTAGGCACCACTTCCTCGGAAACTGATGTGGCATTGAATTTCCACTATATCCCCTTTTATTTAACCGCTATGAACAGTTCTCCTCTGCATCTCCTTCGCATTAGCACTCCAACAACCCTCCTGTGCCACCATGTCTTCTTCCTCCTCTGCTCCATCGGATCTTTCCAGCCAGTCCTCCCCTTCCCGTGAGCCGACGCCGGATCCGACCCAGGAGGAAGTCCACGCGGCGAACACCCGCCGTGCCATTGAAGCTGGGGAGGAGTCCAGCCACGACTTCTCCGTCTGGTCTGAGGACGATAAGTCCTTGACCGACGGGGAAAGCGACCTCCGCTTCCTCGCCAACGGGGAAACGGAGGAGGAGGAGGAGAGCGATGACGATCGCTTCTCCTGCGACTTCACCTCTTCCGAGGAGGAGGAGGAGCCGGAAGAGGAGGAGGATGACACCTCCTCTGACGAGCCGCCGGCCAAGCGGTTCTGCCCCTGGCCGGGCAACCTCAGCGACTTCGACAGTGACGATGACGCTGATGAAGAGGACGAGGACAATGAGGGCCCGGTCGGCGGCCATTGGAGCGACGACGAGCCCGCCGGAAGCAGCGCCGACAGCGGCAACATCGGCGACGACGAGGGCAGTGACGGCCCGTAGATAGGACCTCTAGTATAGGGCCAGTAGTAGTAGATGGGGCAATGTATCCCCTAGTACTTCCTTTTGAGAGCAATCAGCTCTTTATGTAAGAAATCTCGCCTATCAATGAAGAACTTTCCCCAATTTGATTTTGCCGATTTCCCTTGAGCTCAATTTAGCCGATTCCCTCTCATACTGACCTTGCCGATTTGTCCCCTTTTTGCCAATGCGTAATGAGCCGATAGCAACGCATCGGTCCTTTAAAATTCACCCTTCCATCCTTCAACTGATGATTTTAAAATCTGGTGGATAATGTAGAATCTTCAGGGAAGCCTCTGAATTCTTCCAACCAAACCTAATGGTTTTCTTTAATACTCATCATTTGTGAAGAAGGTGGCGACGAAAGACCAGCCGATGGTACCCCAATCGGCTCCTAAACAGAGTATCCACCAGGCCTGCTGCCCCCCGAGCCTTACTCGGGGCGAGAATGTCAGAGAGGACGCACCAAAACCGATCACCTTTCCTCCTTAGAAAGCCGACCACCCCTTCCGTCAATACGGCTGAACTAGCACCAAAGATTAGAAATCCTCGACCAAAAGATTCAGGAACCCGGATCGGCTCGAAGCAGCTGAAGAAATTTCCATTGTTTTACTCTTGCGAAGAAGCAGAAGGCACCACAGTTGGCCTGGATTTGGTGGAGATTCGGTGAACCTCGCATAACTCCACTAGAGTCGATGGCTGCGCATCGGCTGCTTCTCAATTCTAAAGTCGATGCCCTTGCATCGGCCGTCGCAAAAAATTTTTTTACTGGCCGATTTTCTCCTATCGGCCCCAATATTTCGCTGCACACATGTCCTCCTGCACCTGTTCCCATGTTCATCGTGTTTAGGTGCCCCCCGAGCCGAATCTGTCAGGGAATGGCAGATATCGGCTCTGTAATTCATACGTCGGCTCCGGTAGGAACAAGGACGAACACAAGCAGAACATGTGGTGAGGATAATTTTGGCCGATTGCTGGGATCGGCCTCCATGATGATTGAAGCATTGATCAAGGTTCTGTAATGTTCCTTCATAATTTTTGGGGCCGATCACAAGGATCAGCCTCGCCCTGTTTGCTCATTGCTTTGCCTCAGCTACATGGTCAGGCCAGTGGATAAAACCAGCTTAACCCTTCCCTTCGTCACATCGATGCGCTCGCAGTCGTCCAAATTGATACCTGAGAGGGGTTCTTGGCCTGCTGCTTCCCATGCGTTCATGCCAGCCGTTGAAATTTCGGCTGAATCATCGGCCTGGACGACTTCTACCTCATCTCCATCCCACTGTATTATGCATTGGTGCATCGTGGAGGGAATGCATCAGTTGGCGTGGATCCAATCTCTTCCTAGCAGAACAGCATAAGGGCTCGTGCTATCGACGATGAAGAACGTTGTAGGGATAGTTTTCCTTCCTACGGTCAGATCCACGTTCAGAACACCTTGTGCGTCAGACGCTTGGCTGTTGAAATCGCTCAATGTCACGTTGGTCTTGATTAGATCTGAGCTAGAGCGTCCCAGCCGACGTAGCATAGAGTACGGCATGATGTTGACTGCCGCTCCAGTGTCCACCAGCATCTTATTTACAGGCCTCCCATCGATATAACCTCGCAAATACAAGGCCTTCAGATATCTGTAGCTTCTTTCTCGTGGCTTCTCAAAGATAACCGGCCTCGGGCCGCGATCAAGTTGTGCAACAGGTTCCTCGTCTAACCCTGGAGCACTGAACTCCGAAGGGAGGATGAACACCATGTTTGTGCCAGCCGATGTTTCATCATCGGCTTTCCTTTGCTTGGGGCGCCACTCCATTTTCCGTGGACGACCCTCTTCATCCAGGGTTCGCTGAACCTTTGCAGCCAGATCAGGTCGTGCCTTCCTTAAAGTATGCAGGTATAACCTTTCGGCTTCCTCCAGGCCGCGCAATCGCTGAACCCTGCGCTTTTGTGAACGGCTGAGTCCGTCAGGGCACCACCTTGGACGGTGGTACCTGCCTTCTTCTTCTTCTTGCCCCTCGTCTTCGGAATCCTCGAGACCTGCCCAGCGAGGGGACTCGCCGCGTTTTCTCGTGGCGGGAGAGGCCCTAAGCGCTTGAACACAGACACGTTGGCTGCCTCCTTCTTCTTCTCGTTGCATTCGGGCAATTGCTGATTGTGGGCAATCGGCTCATTCCCGAATCCCAGCAGTGTCCGAAGAAGGGGCAGTCCCAATGCCTGGCGTTGTCATCTTGCTCCCTTGATTTTTCTATGGCACGGCGCTCGTGCTCCTCCTCCTCATGATCATGCCGACGATATCTTCTCGGCTTCTCTAGCCGCACGATCTCCTTCATCATCATAGCTGGACCGTCGGCGTTGGTCATACCGACTTACATACTTGTTGAGGAGGTGATCGTGAGAGGGGTCGCTGATATCTTATGTTCTTCACCTCTCCTCTCGTGACGTAGCGCTTTGCCATCATGATGGAGCCGATCGCGTGGAGCGGCCTCCTCTCGTGTCCTTGCTACGAGAGCAGCCCCTCGTCTCCATCTTTGCCAGAGTGGTGCCCAGGTCCTACCATGTTGATGCTGAACGAGGATCCTGGCTGGCAACCTTCAGGGTAAGTGCACTCCACCATGTTAACGGCGGGAAAGGGCTGGGTGTCGACCTTCATGGCGTACTGGTTGAAAATTAGACGCCCTTTTTCTATCGCCGCTTGGATGTGCTGCCGCCATACCCTGCAGTCGTTGGTGGCATGGGATAGCGAGTTGTGCCATTTGCAGTATGGCTTTCCGTTCAGCTCTTGCACCGTGGGGAATTTGAGACCTTCAGGAATCGTCAACTGTTTCTCCTTGAGCAGGAGGTCGAAGATTTGCTCAGTCTTGGTCACGTCAAAATCAAATCCCCTGGGTGGGCCTGGTGGCTTTACCCATTTGCAGGACACGGGGTTCCTCCCGAGTCCATTCAGCCATCGCTACCTCTTGGTCTCCCGCATGAACTCCGTCTTCCTCTCGCATCGACCAGGACTATCGCACGCTTCAACTTGGCTGGGTACAGGTCCGGGTGGCGCTGTTCATATGCCGATAGTTTCTGAACCATGTGCGCCCGGGAGGGTTAATCTGCGTGGGCGGCCATGGCCGTGCGCTGTGTTGCAAGGCCTGCTACTGCCAACTCGACTGCTTCTTTTTCAGTTATACGAACCGAATAACATCGATTCCTAAGATTCCTGAAGCGTTGGATGTATTCTGTCACAGTTTCTCCGCGCTTCTGATGCAATTGTGCTAGATCGGCAATGCCAGACTCGGAAGCCTCTGAATGGTACTGCATATGGAACTGCTCTTCCAACTGCTTCCAAGTCCGGATGGAGTCTGGTGGCAAAGAGGTATACCATCCGAAAGCCGATCCCGTGAGGGACTGTGAGAAGAGCCTCACGCGTAGTTGATCCGACACTGAAGCCGGTCCTAGTTGCGCCAAATATCGGCCGACGTGCTCGATGGAGCTGGAACCATCTGATCCACTGAATTTGGAGAAATCAGGGAGCCGATATTTGGGTGGTAGCGGGATCATCTCGTAGTCGTCGGGGTACGGCTTGGAATAGCCGATTGCCCTCCTTTTCGGCACCATGCCGAATTGGTCTCTCAGTATGGTACTGATCTGATCCGCTGTGCTGGCTGCAGGAGTTGAATTCTGAAGATTCGCCGGGGTGGCGTACTTAGCCAGCCATGTTTGCTTTTCCAGCTCTGAGCCAACTGCAGGAGCTGAGCTATGGAGGTTCGTCGGGGTGGCGTACTTAGTTAGCCACGTCTGCTTCTCAAGCTCTGTCGCTGACGTCCCTCCTGTTTTCCCAGAAGTCCCTGATGTTGTGGCCTGGTTTGTGAGTGCCCAGTTGCCACAATCTGGCACATACGTGCACGTGTACCCGTGAGGGATCTCCTTAGGCGCCTCGGGCAAGAACTGGTAGTCACTAGGGTCACCACCGATCTTGTAGACGACGAATGCCGGTGTAGCCGGCACTTCTGGTGCTGCCAACGCATATGGCAGCGGTGGACGGGACTGGGGTGGCAACTCTCCTTGATGCGTCCCGAGAGCTGGTCCTGACGGCGAGTACTGGTGCCTCATGATCTCCTGGATCACGCGAAGAGCGACACGCTCCAACGTGTTGACCAGGTTCTCAGAGTGGCGGTGTAGCGAGTGAGCCACCAAGTAGTTGATCTCCTGCCGCAGGGACCTGGTGCGTTCCTCCGACGGGGCAGAGAGGTCTATCCCATCGAGTGCACCTTGCGGTGAGAACCCCTTCCATCTGATGCCATGTGAACGGGTTCTCTGAAAAGAGCCGATGAGGTCGGCTTCGAGGGTGACTTTGATCTCGTCATACCTCTTCTTGAGCTCGTCGGGCAGCTCCTCGTAGGTGACTGGCGTGCCGTCCGCCATCTCAGATGTAGATGGCGATGTGGTTGATGTAGAAGCTTGTCCCACCGGGCGTGCCAGAATGTGTTGTCGTCAGAAACCCACCGGCGGGCAGCGACGGGCAACACCGTAGAGCCGGGAACAACCTAGAGCTGCGGCTGGCTGAGGTCCCTCCGAGCGACGGCCCGCAAAGCCTTCTGGTCACACGTCCGATGCTGATGCAAGGGCGTGCCACCTGACCTATACCTGGTCAGGAAGGTGATGGAGATGCCTCGCTTAGTTTCCTGCATGGCATACACGTAAACATTAAATACGAGCCTCGATCGGCTCTCAGGTTATCCTGTGAATCGGCTCAAGGAGCCGATCCACCCATGATTCGTACGGGGTGCACGAATATATGGTGGTCCTGCTTGATCAAGATAAAGCTAATTAGATCTACGATGATTTAGGGTTTTCACCGCATAATCGGATCATCCTACTCCAGGTTGGGCCTCGCGGCCACGCACGGTGATCGTAAGCCGATCCTAAACAAGGCCTAAAAACCAACACGAAGTTGATCCCCGGAACATCCTGTTTAGGACTAGCGAACGACACCCTACGTGCCGCTGGATCCTCCCCCCCTTTGTAAGGCCTAACTATTGCAGATATTAAACTAATCCTTGTAGAACAAGGAGCAATCGTAACGGATCAGATCTACTAAATAACGATCAAGCGGGGTGCCGCCCCCACACCTAAGATAGGTGTGAGGGCGGCTAGACATGCAAGGGTTGCACTACGATAGCATGTTACGCGAAGAACTATGCTAACCCTAACATATCTATGATAACTACGTTGCTCGCCATCAACAAGGCTTCAGTACGAGCAACGCATGAACAACGTGGAGCTTGTGCTGCCTAGATCGCAAGATGCGATCTAGGCAGCATGTCGCTTACCGATAGAAACCCTCGAGACGAAGGAGTTGGCGATGCACCGAGATTGATTTGTTTGGTTGAACGTTTGTTGTTGTTTATTCCATAAACCCTAGATACATATTTATAGTCCAAGGGACTTTCTAACTTTAGACGTGCACCTAACCGTGCACGGGCAAAACTCCAACTAATCGACACGTAACCTAATATATTACAGATACAAGGGCAAACTAGCCCAAACTCAGCATAACAGGCCGATTCACGTAATTCTTCCATGTATATTTCCTTAAGTCCATCTTGATCGCGGCCCACCTCTTGACTCGGTCAAATTCTGGTGATAACACATGCCCCCCTGGTTTTGGAATTGGTAATTCCAAAATCACTCTGCTTTCCTTCGTCGGGTCATGTCGTGGCAGAACCGTTGCAGTATCCTTCATCATGATGCCTCGCCTTCTCAACTTCTCCGCGTGACCTGGCAGTTTTTTTTTCTTTAGGCACCACTTCCTCGGAAACTGATGTGGCATTGAATTTCCACTATATCCCCTTTTATTTAACCGCTATGAACAGTTCTCCTCTGCATCTCCTTCGCATTAGCACTCCAACAACCCTCCTGTGCCACCATGTCTTCTTCCTCCTCTGCTCCATCGGATCTTTCCAGCCAGTCCTCCCCTTCCCGTGAGCCGACGCCGGATCCGACCCAGGAGGAAGTCCACGCGGCGAACACCCGCCGCGCCATTGAAGCTGGGGAGGAGTCCAGCCACGACTTCTCCGTCTGGTCTGAGGACGATAAGTCCTTGACCGACAGGGAAAGCGACCTCCGCTTCCTCGCCAACGGGGAAACGGAGGAGGAGGAGGAGAGCGATGACGATCGCTTCTCCTGCGACTTCACCTCTTCCGAGGAGGAGGAGGAGCCGGAAGAGGAGGAGGATGACACCTCCTCTGACGAGCCGCCGGCCAAGCGGTTCTGCCCCTGGCCGGGCAACCTCAGCGACTTCGACAGTGACGATGACGCTGATGAAGAGGACGAGGACAATGAGGGCCCGGTCGGCGGCCATTGGAGCGACGACGAGCCCGCCGGAAGCAGCGCCGACAGCGGCGACGACGGCGACGACGAGGGCAGTGACGGCCCGTAGATAGGACCTCTAGTATAGAGCCAGTAGTAGTAGATGGGGCAATGTATCCCCTAGTACTTCCTTTTGAGAGCAATCAGCTCTTTATGTAAGAAATCTCGCCTATCAATGAAGAACTTTCCCCAATTTGATTTTGCCGATTTCCCTTGAGCTCAATTTAGCCGATTCCCTCTCATACTGACCTTGCCGATTTGTCCCCTTTTTGCCAATGCGTAATGAGCCGATAGCAACGCATCGGTCCTTTAAAATTCACCCTTCCATCCTTCAACTGATGATTTTAAAATCTGGTGGATAATGTAGAATCTTCAGGGAAGCCTCTGAATTCTTCCAACCAAACCTAATGGTTTTCTTTAATACTCATCATTTGTGAAGAAGGTGGCGACGAAAGACCAGCCGATGGTACCCCAATCGGCTCCTAAACAGAGTATCCACCAGGCCTGCTGCCCCCCGAGCCTTACTCGGGGCGAGAATGTCAGAGAGGACGCACCAAAACCGATCACCTTTCCTCCTTAGAAAGCCGACCACCCCTTCCGTCAATACGGCTGAACTAGCACCAAAGATTAGAAATCCTCGACCAAAAGATTCAGGAACCCGGATCGGCTCGAAGCAGCTGAAGAAATTTCCATTGTTTTACTCTTGCGAAGAAGCAGAAGGCACCACAGTTGGCCTGGATTTGGTGGAGATTCGGTGAACCTCGCATAACTCCACTAGAGTCGATGGCTGCGCATCGGCTGCTTCTCAATTCTAAAGTCGATGCCCTTGCATCGGCTGTCAGTAAAAAAATTTTTTTTACTGGCCGATTTTCTCCTATCGGCCCCAATATTTCGCTGCACACATGTCCTCCTGCACCTGTTCCCATGTTCATCGTGTTTAGGTGCCCCAGGCCGAATCTGTCAGGGAATGGCAGATATCGGCTCTGTAATTCATACGTCGGCTCCGGTAGGAACAAGGACGAACACAAGCAGAACATGTGGTGAGGATAATTTTGGCCGATTGCTGGGATCGGCCTCCATGATGATTGAAGCATTGACTGAAGGTTCTGTAATGTTCCTTCATAATTTTTGGGGCCGATCACAAGGATCAGCCTCGCCCCGTTTGCTCATTGCTTTGCCTCAGCTACATGGTCAGGCCAGTGGATAAAACCAGCTTAACCCTTCCCTTCGTCACGTCGATGCGCTCGCAGTCGTCCAAATTGATACCTGAGAGGGGTTCTTGGCCTGCTGCTTCCCATGCGTTCATGCCAGCCGTTGAAATTTCGGCTGAATCATCGGCCTGGACGACTTCTACCTCATCTCCATCCCACTGTATTATGCATTGGTGCATCGTGGAGGGAATGCAGCAGTTGGCGTGGATCCAATCTCTTCCTAGCAGAACAGCATAAGTGCTCGTGCTATCGACGATGAAGAACGTTGTAGGGATAGTTTTCCTTCCTACGGTCAGATCCACGTTCAGAACACCTTGTGCGTCAGACGCTTGGCCGTTGAAATCGCTCAATGTCACGTTGGTCTTGATTAGATCTGAGCTAGAGCGTCCCAGCCGACGTAGCATAGAGTACGGCATGATGTTGACTGCCGCTCCAGTGTCCACCAGCATCTTATTTACAGGCCTCCCATCGATATAACCTCGCAAATACAAGGCCTTCAGATGTCTGTAGCTTCTTTCTCGTGGCTTCTCAAAGATAACCGGCCTCGGGCCGCAGTCAAGTTGTGCAACAGGTGCCTCGTCTAACCCTGGAGCACTGAACTCCGAAGGGAGGATGAACACCATGTTTGTGCCAGCCGATGTTTCATCATCGGCTTTCCTTTGCTTGGGGCGCCACTCCATTTTCCGTGGACGACCCTCTTCATCCAGGGTTCGCTGAACCTTTGCAGCCAGATCAGGTCGTGCCTTCCTTAAAGTATGCAGGTATAACCTTTCGGCTTCCTCCAGGCCGCGCAATCGCTGAACCCTGCGCTTTTGTGAACGGCTGAGTCCGTCAGGGCACCACCTTGGACGGTGGTACCTGTCTTCTTCTTCTTCTTGCCCCTCGTCTTCGGAATCCTCGAGACCTGCCCAGCGAGGGGACTCAGCGCGTTTGCTCTGTGGCGGGAGAGGCCCTAAGCGCTTGAACACAGACACGTTGGCTGCCTCCTTCTTCTTCTGGTTGCATTCTGGGCAATTGCCGATTGTGGGCAATCGGCTCATTCCTGAATCCCAGCAGTGTCTGAAGAAGGGGCAGTCCCAATGCCTGGCGTTGTCATCTTGCTCCCTTGATTTTTCTATGGCACGGCGCTCGTGCTCCTCCTCCTCATGATCATGCCGACGATATCTTCTGGCTTCTCTAGCCAGACGATCTCCTTCATCATCATAGCTGGACCGTCGGCGTTGGTCATACTGACTTACATACTTGTTGAGGAGGTGATCAGAGAGGGGTCGCTGATATCTTATGTTCTTCACCTCTCCCTCTGTGACGTAGCGCTTGCCATCATGATGGAGCCGATCGCGTGGAGCGGCCTCCTCTGTGTCCTTGCTACGAGAGCAGCTGCCCTCGTCTCCATCTTTGCCAGAGTGGTGCCCAGGTCCTACCATGTTGATGCTGAACGAGGATCCTGGCTGGCAACCTTCAGGGTAAGTGCACTCCACCATGTTAACGGCGGGAAAGGGCTGGGTGTCGACCTTCATGGCGTACTGGTTGAAAATTAGACGCCCTTTTTCTATCGCCGCTTGGATGTGCTGCCGCCATACCCTGCAGTCGTTGGTGGCATGGGATAGCGAGTTGTGCCATTTGCAGTATGGCTTTCCGTTCAGCTCTTGCACCGTGGGGAATTTGAGACCTTCAGGAATCGTCAACTGTTTCTCCTTGAGCAGGAGGTCGAAGATTTGCTCAGTCTTGGTCACGTCAAAATCAAATCCCCTGGGTGGGCCTGGTGGCTTTACCCATTTGCAGGACACGGGGGTTCCTCCCCGAGTCCATTCAGCCACTGCTACCTCTTGGTCTCCCGCATGAACTCCGTCTTCCTCTGCATCGACCAGGACTACTGCACGCTTGAACTTGTCTTGGTACAGGTCCGGGTGGCGCTGTTCATATGCCGATAGTTTCTGAACCATGTGCGCCAGTGAGGGATAATCTGCTTGGGAGGCCATGTCCTTGAGTTGTGTTGCAAGGCCTGCTACTGCCAACTCGACTGCTTCTTTTTCAGTTATACGAACCGAATAACATCGGTTCCTAAGATTCCTGAAGCGCTGGATGTATTCTGTCACAGTTTCTCCGCGCTTCTGACGCAATTGTGCTAGATCGGCAATGCCAGACTCGGAAGCCTCTGAATGGTACTGCATATGGAACTGCTCTTCCAACTGCTTCCAAGTCCGGATGGAGTCTGGTGGCAAAGAGGTATACCATCCGAAAGCCGATCCCGTGAGGGACTGTGAGAAGAGCCTCACGCGTAGTTGATCCGACACTGAAGCCGGTCCTAGTTGCGCCAAATATCGGCCGACGTGCTCGATGGAGCTGGACCCATCTGATCCACTGAATTTGGAGAAATCAGGGAGCCGATATTTGGGTGGTAGCGGGATCATCTCGTAGTCGTCGGGGTACGGCTTGGAATAGCCGATTGCCCTCCTTTTCGGCACCATGCCGAATTGGTCTCTCAGTATGGTACTGATCTGATCCGCTGTGCTGGCTGCAGGAGTTGAATTCTGAAGATTCGCCGGGGTGGCGTACTTAGCCAGCCATGTTTGCTTTTCCAGCTCTGAGCCACTGCAGGAGCTGAGCTATGGAGGTTCGTCGGGGTGGCGTACTTAGTTAGCCACGTCTGCTTCTCAAGCTCTGTCGCTGACGTCCCTCCTGTTTTCCCAGAAGTCCCTGATGTTGTGGCCTGGTTTGTGAGTGCCCAGTTGCCACAATCTGGCACATACGTGCACGTGTACCCGTGAGGGATCTCCTTAGGCGCCTCGGGCAAGAACTGGTAGTCACTAGGGTCACCACCGATCTTGTAGACGACGAATGCCGGTGTAGCCGGCACTTCTGGTGCTGCCAACGCATATGGCAGCGGTGGACGGGACTGGAGTGGCAACTCTCCTTGATGCGTCCCGAGAGCTGGTCCTGACGGCGAGTACTGGTGCCTCATGATCTCCTGGATCACGCGAAGAGCGACACGCTCCAACGTGTTGACCAGGTTCTCAGAGTGGCGGTGTAGCGAGTGAGCCACCAAGTAGTTGATCTCCTGCCGCAGGGACCTGGTGCGTTCCTCCGACGGGGCAGAGGTCTATCCCATCGAGTGCACCTTGCGGTGAGAACCCCTTCCATCTGATGCCATGTGAACGGGTTCTCTGAAAAGAGCCGATGAGGTCGGCTTCGAGGGTGACTTTGATCTCGTCATACCTCTTCTTGAGCTCGTCGGGCAGCTCCTCGTAGGTGACTGGCGTGCCGTCCGCCATCTCAGATGTAGATGGCGATGTGGTTGATGTAGAAGCTTGTCCCACCGGGCGTGCCAGAATGTGTTGTCGTCAGAAACCCACCGGCGGGCAGCGACGGGCAACACCGTAGAGCCGGGAACAACCTAGAGCTGCGGCTGGCTGAGGTCCCTCCGAGCGACGGCCCGCAAAGCCTTCTGGTCACACGTCCGATGCTGATGCAAGGGCGTGCCACCTGACCTATACCTGGTCAGGAAGGTGATGGAGATGCCTCGCTTAGTTTCCTGCATGGCATACACGTAAACATTAAATACGAGCCTCGATCGGCTCTCAGGTTATCCTGTGAATCGGCTCAAGGAGCCGATCCACCCATGATTCGTACGGGGTGCACGAATATATGGTGGTCCTGCTTGATCAAGATAAAGCTAATTAGATCTACGACGATTTAGGGTTTTCACCGCATAATCGGATCATCCTACTCCAGGTTGGGCCTCGCGGCCACGCACGGTGATCGTAAGCCGATCCTAAACAAGGCCTAAAAACCAACACGAAGTTGATCCCCGGAACATCCTGTTTAGGACTAGCGAACGACACCCTACGTGCCGCTGGATCCTCCCCCCCTTTGTAAGGCCTAACTATTGCAGATATTAAACTAATCCTTGTAGAACAAGGAGCAATCGTAACGGATCAGATCTACTAAATAACGATCAAGCGGGGTGCCGCCCCCACACCTAAGATAGGTGTGAGGGCGGCTAGACATGCAAGGGTTGCACTACGATAGCATGTTACGCGAAGAACTATGCTAACCCTAACATATCTATGATAACTACGTTGCTCGCCATCAACAAGGCTTCAGTACGAGCAACGCATGAACAACGTGGAGCTTGTGCTGCCTAGATCGCAAGATGCGATCTAGGCAGCATGTCGCTTACCGATAGAAACCCTCGAGACGAAGGAGTTGGCGATGCGCCGAGATTGATTTGTTTGGTTGAACGTTTGTTGTTGTTTATTCCATAAACCCTAGATACATATTTATAGTCCAAGGGACTTTCTAACTTTAGACGTGCACCTAACCGTGCACGGGCAAAACTCCAACTAATCGACACGTAACCTAATATATTACAGATACAAGGGCAAACTAGCCCAAACTCAGCATAACAGGCCGATTCACGTAATTCTTCCATGTATATTTCCTTAAGTCCATCTTGATCGCGGCCCACCTCTTGACTCGGTCAAATTCTGGTGATAACAAGCTTTTTCAGTTTTGAAATCATATTGAGATAATAAAAGTAACATTTTGAGAGGTGTTTGTTGTTGTCAACGACTGGTAGCGGGTACTCTAACCCCCTTGCCAGACAAACTTCAAAGAGCGGCTCCCATTTTATTTTGTGTGGCACTCCTTCCAATCTTTCTTTCACAAACCATGGCTAACCGAATCCTCGGGTGCCTGCCAACAATCTCATACCATGAAGGAGTGCCTTTTTATTTTAGTTTTATTATGATGATGACACTCCCCCCAACCTTTGCTTACACAAGCCATGGCTAACCTAATCCTTCGGGTGCCGTCCATCAATCACATACCGTGGAGGAGTGTCTATTTAGTTTAATTAATTTGGGACTAGGAATCCCATTGCCAGCTCTTTTTGCAAAATTATTGGATAAGCGGATGAAGCCACTAGTCCATTGGTGAAAGTTGCCCAACAAGATTGAAAGATAAAACACCACATACTTCCTCATGAGCTATAAAACATTGACACAAATAAGAGATACTAAGTTTTGAATTGTTTAAAGGTAGCACACGAAGTATTTACTTGGAATGGCAGAAAATACCATGTAGTAGGTAGGTATGGTGGACACAAATGGCATAGGTTTGGGTTAAGGTTTGGATGCACGAGAAGTATTCCCTCTCAGTACAGGTCTTTGGCTAGCAAGGTTAATTAGCAAGCATAAGAGTCGAGGGAAACAAACAAATATACATGTGATAGAAGTAATCATGCATCTTCCTTGTAAGCACAAACAATTTTAACTTCAGAATAATAAGCTATGAGCTAACAAGAAAGAAAGACAATGAAACAACTACATGTATTTCTCTTTTCTACTTAAACCTCAAAGTGTTGTTGCTATTGACCAATGCTAAGTTTGCCAAAACCAAATAGATTTATTCAATGCTCCCAAAGTGATACCAATACTAACAACAAGGTAAATCATATAGTAGAGATTGCAGACTAAAATAAGATGTGCAATATGTAAATGATAAGACTTCTCATTAATATTCCATAACGATAACTCACACCAAGGGATACATAGATAACCAACTAAAGGAGAGATACTTCCAGACTGCAACCCATCTTATATGATAACTTCCCTACTCATGATATGACACTACTTGACAATAAAAAGGTAAAAGATAGTGATGATGTGATACCGCGGCACTCCCCCAAGCTTGGAACAAACCAAGGGGATGCCAATACCGATGATGAATTACTCCTTCGGCGATGGTTGTGATGAACTCCCGTCATCAAACTTCCAAGGAAGAGGCTCTCCATCAAGAAACGACATCTTGGTCTCGGGAATCCTGAAACTAGCAGCACGGCTTATGTATTTAAACCTGTTTTCATACTCACAGTTCTGATTCTGAACGTCATAGAGTTGTGCTTGGAGCTTGTTGGTGGTGTCGTGAAGTGAGAGGATGTCGCCCCAAAGCTTTGCAGTTTCCTTCTCATGTTCAGCAATGAGTTCAGACACAATCCTGTGGAAGATATCCACCTCACGCTCAGCCATCTTCTTGTATTTGAAAACCTCTTGTTCTAGCTTCTCCATCCTGTCTTCCAAGCTTCCTTCTCCTTTAGGAACCTGGAAATCCTTGATCTGCAGTTCTCCTTCAACGAGCAGCAACTCCTTGGGGTGCATCCTCAGCTCCTCCATGTACAAGTTTCCAACATCCTCGCAGGAGCTGTCCTTCGGAGTTTCCGACGAAGACATGATGACTCTAGATCCGAAGCAAGTCCTGGCAGAAACAGCTCGAAACAAAACACGTCGAGAAAATGATATACGGACCTCCAGGGGCCCGGGGGATTATATAGCAAAAAATTTCACGACAAACGGAAAGTACCAGATCGAACCAGAGTCGGAAAGGGGCGACGAGGCGGCCAGACCATAGGTCGGCGTGGGCCCAGGTCAGGCCGCGCCGGCCTATGGTGGCACGCCCTCGTGCGTCCTTTCCACTCCGTTTCGAACTCGTAATTTTTCATATTTTCCAAAAACAGCAAAAATATTGTTCGGAAAGTAAATTGCGAACTTTTCATTACCAGTACTGTTACCTATTCAAAGTCGAGTTCTGGCGGACTGTCAATTGGTCCTTTAATGAAAGCCTCCGGTGTCTCCACTTGAATAATATCAACATAAACATTATAAGAATCACCTGAGATATAATGCTTGAGTCTTTGTCCATTCACCACTTGCGTGGCATTGCCTTGGAGAGAGCTAATTTTAATTGCTCCTGAACGATACACCTCCTCAACAACATATGGTCCTTCCCATTTCGAGAGTAATTTCCCTGCAAAGAGTCTAAGACGAGACCGATACAATAGGACTTTATCCCCGACATTAAATTCTCTTTTGATAATCCTTCTATCATGCCATTTTTTAACTTTTTCTTTAAAGAGTTTAGCATTTTCATAAGCTTCACTTCTCCATTCATCTAGAGAACTTAATTGCAACAACCTCTTATCACCGGCAAGTTTAGGATCTTTATTTAATTCTCTAACTGCCCAATAAGCTTTGTGCTCTAGTTCTAAAGGTAAATGACAAGCTTTCCCATAAACCATTTTATAAGGTGACATTCCCATGGGATTTTTATAAGCAGTTCTATAAGCCCATAGTGCATCCTTCAATTTACTAGCCCAATTCTTTCTAGTTTTATTAACGGTCTTTCCCAAAATAGATTTAATCTCTCTATTTGATAATTCTACTTGACCACTAGTTTGAGGATGATAAGCGGAAGCAATTCTATCATTAATACCATACCTAGCAAGAGTTTTTCTAAAACCTCCATGAATAAAATGAGAACCTTCATCAGTCATAATATATCTAGGCACTCCAAATCTAGGAAAAATAATATCTAAAAGCATTCTTAAAGAGGTCTCACCATCAGCACTTTTTGTAGGTATGGCTTCCACCCATTTAGTAACATAATCAACAGCAACAAGTATATGAGTGTTACCTTCTGAAGACGGAAAAGGTCCCATGAAGTCAAATCCCCAACAATCAAATGGTTCAATAACAAGAGTATAATTCATAGGCATTTCATTACGTCTGGAGATATTACCAACCCTTTGACATTCATCACAAGATAATATAAACTTTCTCGCATCCCTGAAGAGAGTTGGCCAATAAAAACCTGATTGTAGAACCTTTTGCGCGGTTCTTTCTCCGGCGTGATGTCCTCCATAAGCACTACCATGACATTTACTCAATATCTCTTGTTGTTCATATTCGGGAACACATCTTCGCATAATACCATCCACTCCTTCTTTATATAAGTGTGGGTCATCCCAAAAATAATGCCTCAAGTCATAAAAGAATTTCCTCCTTTGCTGAGCTGAAAAGGTTGGAAGCAAGTACTTGGAAACAATAAAGTTAGCATAATCAGCATACCAAGGACTGTCTCGCGAGCTCGCCTTTATTACAGCCAATTGTTCATTTGGAAAACTATCATTAACAGGAACAGGATCATAAGCAATATTTTCCAATCTAGACAAATTATTAGCGACAGGATTATCAGCACCTTTCCTATCTACAATATGTAAATCAAATTCTTGCAAAAGAAGTACCCATCTAATAAGCCTCGGCTTAGCATCTTTCTTTGTCATAAGGTATCTAATTGCAGCATGATCAGTATGAATCGTAACTTTTGAATCAACAATATAAGATCTAAATTTATCACAAGCAAAGACTACAGCTAATAATTCTTTTTCAGTTGTAGCATAATTTCTTTGAGCAGCATCAAGAGTTTTACTAGCATAATGAATAACATTCAGTTTTTTGTTTACCCGCTGTCCAAGAACAGCGCCTACAGCAAAATCACTAGCATCACACATATTTTCAAATGGTAAGTTCCAATCAGGAGGTTCAACTATAGGAGCAGTTGTTAAGGCTTTCTTAAGAGTTTCAAAAGCTTCCTTACAATCGTCATCAAAAACAAAAGGTACATCTTTTTGAAGAAGATTAGTAAGAGGCTTTGAAATCTTGGAGAAATCTTTAATAAATCTCCTATAAAACCCAGCATGACCAAGAACACTACGAATACCTTTAACATCCCTCGGATAGGGCATCTTCTCAATTGCTTCAACTTTAGCTCTATCAACTTCAATACCTCTCTCGGAAATTTTATGTCCCAATACAATTCCTTCATTAACCATAAAGTGGCATTTCTCCCAATTAAGAACAAGGTTAGTTTCTTCACATCTCTGCAAAACTTTATCAAGGTTTCGCAAGCAACTATCAAAAGAATTCCCATAGACGGAAAAATCATCCATGAATACCTCTACAATACTCTCGCAAAAACCATGAAAAATAGCAGACATGCATCTTTGAAAAGTAGCAGGAGCATTACATAAACCAAAAGGCATGCGTCTATAAGCATAAGTTCCATAGGGACAAGTAAAAGTGGTTTTCTCTTGATCTTTAGTTTTAACAGCAATTTGTGAAAACCCAGAATAACCATCAAGAAAGCAAAAATGAGTATTTTTAGACAATCTTTCTAGCATTTGATCAATAAATGGTAAAGGGTAATGATCTTTCTTAGTAACTTTATTAACTTTTCGAAAATCAATGCACATTCTATACCCTACAACTACTCTTTGAGGGATGAGCTCATCATTATCATTAGGCACAACAGTCATTCCTCCTTTCTTGGGAACGCAATGCACAGGACTAACCCATCTACTATCAGCAATAGGATATATAATACCAGCTTCAAGAAGTCTTAATACCTCATTCCTTACCACTTCCTTCATCTTCGGAATTAGACGACGCTGATGTTCAACAACAGGCTTTGCATCATCTTCCATATTAATAGCATGTTGGCAAATAGAAGGAGAAATCCCCTTCAAATCATCAAGAGTGTAGCCAATAGCTCCTCGGTGTTTCTTCAATATTTCCAATAACCTTTCTTCTTCAAACTCTGTAAGCTTAGAACTAATAATAACAGGATATATTTTCTTGTCATCAATATGAGCATATTTAAGATTATCAAGCAAAGGCTTTAATTCAAAAACATGATCTTCCTTTGGTGGCGGTGTTGTACCCAGATCTTCCACCGGTAAATCATGCTTGAGAATAGGTTGGCGGAGAAAAATTTCCTCAAGCTCATCTCTTTCTTTCCTAAAAACTTCACTCTCGCTATTCTCCAAATGTTGCTGCAAAGGATTATTAGGAACAAGAACAATAGATGCACACTGCTCCATTTTAAAATCATCACTAGGCAAATCAGCTTTATAAGGAGTTTTGGTAAATTTAGAGAAGTTAAACTCATAAGATTCACCAGTAAATTTAGTCAAAATTTTCTCTTTCTTGCAATCTATAATAGCTCCACAAGTATTTAGAAAAGGTCTACCAAAAATGATAGGACAATAATCACTAGCAGCAGAACCAAGTACCAAAAAGTCAGCAGGATATTTAATCTTACCGCATAAAACTTCCACATCTCGAACAATACCAATTGGAGAAATAGTTTCTCTATTAGCCAGCTGAATAACCACATCAATATCTTCAAGTTCACAAGAATCAATTTCGTGCATAATCTCCGTGTAAAGCTCATAAGGAATAGCACTAACACTTGCACCAATATCGCATAAACCATAATAGCAATGATCACCAATTCTAACAGATAGCATAGGAACACTAACTTGTTTGGGTTTATTAGGATGTGAAACAATATTAGAAGCATCTTCACAGAAAATAATATGACCATCCTCCACATTTTCAGTCACAAGATCTTTAACTATTGCAACAGCAGGTTCAACTTTTATTTGTTCTTCAGGTTCTACAGGTTTCTTTTCACTTTTATGAACCGCACTATTTATAACAGAGTACTCCTTCATTTTAGCAGGGAAAGGAGTTCTTTCAATATAAGCTTCAGGAATAACATGATCAGCAGTTTCAACTACAACGCATTTATTAATAGATGAATCAATTTTATCTTTATACGGTTCACGATACTTATCAAAATTCTTCTTTGGCAATTCATAATGAGAGGCAAAAGCTTTAAAAAGATTTGCAGCAACTTGAGAATCAAGACCATATGTAGCACTCATATTACGAAATTTATCAGTATCCATAAAAGCTTCAATGCATTTATAATCATAAATTATACCTGATTCTCTATCCTTGTCGTTCTCCCAACCTTCAGTATTTTCTTGGATCCGATCAAGAAGGTCCCTTTTAAACTCTTCTTTGTTGCGTGTAAATGATCCAGAACAAGAAGTATCCAGCAAGGTCTTGTCTTGAAAAGAAAGTCTTGCATAGAAATTATCAATAATAACATTACCAGGAAGCTCATGAATGGGGCATTTGAGCATTAAAGACTTCAATCTCCCCCAAGCTTGGGCAATACTCTCTCCATCTTGAGGCCAAAAATTATATATGCGATTCCGATCCTTGTGAATTTCACTTGGAGGATAGAACTTAGAATAAAACCGGGGCACAATATCATTCCATTCAAGAGAACCCTTATTATCCAGTAATTTATACCAATGCGCCGCCTTACCAGACAGCGATATAGAGAATAGTTTCTTCCTCACTTCATCCATAGCAATACCTGCACACTTGAATAAACCGCATAATTCATGCAAGAACAATAAATGATATCCAGGGTGGACAGTTTCATCCCCTTCATAGCGGTTATCCATAACACATTCAATAATTTTCATAGGTATTTTATATGGTATCACTTCCTCACCTGGCGCCTCATCCACTACCGTTGCAGTAGTAGTAGATTTCCCAAATAAAAATTGAAGAGAAGATCTCTCCATAATGACTTATAGCAGAAAGTAAATAAAATCAGCACAAACAGTAAAGGTTTTCCTTACCAATTCCACTTACCAATAGCGCTTCACTCCCCGGCAACGGCGCCAGAAAATAGTCTTGATGACCCACAAGTATAGGGGGTGTATCGTAGTATCTTCGATAAGAAAGAGTGTCGAACCCAACGAGGAGCAGAAGGTGTTGACAAGCAGTTTCGATAAAGGATTCACTGTAAATGCTCACAGACAAGTATTCAGGGGGTTTTGATGTAACAGATGAATAAAGTACGAGTAAGTAAAGTGCGAGAGTAACAATTGCAGCGAGTGGCCCAATCCTTTTTAGCACAAAGGACAAGCCAGTTTGTTTACTTATAATGACCAAACGTTCTCGAGGACACACGGGATTTTAGTCTAGTGCTTTCGCTACATATGGCTAAATAATCTTCATTGTTATGATAAGTGTTGTGTGGGTGAACCTATGCTAATGTACCGCCCTTCCTAGGACTAATACATACTTGTGATTATACCCCTTGCAAGCATCCGCAACTACAAGAAAGTAATTAAGATAAATCTAACCACAGCCTTAAACTCTGAGATCCTGCGATCCCTCCTGCATCGATATACCAACGGGGGTTTAGGTTTCTGTCACTCCGGCAACCCCGCAATTGGCAAACGAATACAAGATGCATTCCCCTAGGCCCATAAATGGTGAAGTGTCATGTAGTCGACGTTCACATGACACCACTAGAAGAATAACACCACAACTTAAATATCATACCATTGAATATTACTCAACCATAGTTCACTACTAACAGTTAGACTTCACCCATGTCCTCAAGAACTAAACGAACTACTCACGAGACATCATATGGAACATGATCAGAGGTGATATGATGATGAATAACAATCTGAACATAAACCTTGGTTCAATGGTTTCACTCAATAGCATCAACAACAAGTAGAAATAGATACCGGGAGAGTTTCCCCTATCAAACAATCAAGATCAAACCCAAATTGCTACGGCGGTGATGAGGTGCTGCGGTGGAAACGGCGGTGATGATGGTGGAGATGATGATGATGGTGATGGAGATGATGTCCAGCTCGATGACGGTGACGATGGCGTCGATTTCCCCCTCCCGGAGGGAATTTCCCCGGCGGATTCCTGCCCGCCGGAGAGCTCTTTTCTCTCTGGTGTTCTCCGCCCCGCAGAGGCGGCTGTAACTCTTCGTGAGGTACCCTCTGTGGCTTAGGTTTTCGGGACGAAGGGTTTCGCGAAGAAAAGGAGGCGAAAGGGGCTGTGGGGCCCCCACACCACATGGTGGCGCGGCCAGGCCATGGGCCGCGCCGGCCTGTGGTCTGGCCCCACCTTGGGCCTTCTCAGCTCCTCCTTCTGGCTTCCTTCGTCATCTTGAAAAATAGGATTTTTGGTATAATTTCCTTCCACAGTTGATCTTCCGAAATATTGCGTTCTGACGGTGCTTTTTCCAGCAGAATCCTGGCTCCGGTGCTTGATCCTCCAATAATGATGAAACATGCAAAATAGATGAAATAACATAAGTATTGTATCCAAATATGAAATATATCAATGAATAACAGCAAATTATGATATAAAATAGTGATGCAAATTGGACGTATCATAGAGGTAAAATTTAGAGTGCCTTTTCCCACATCTACGGTTGCTCCCAAGAGTTTCAGCAGGGATCTTCCAAGTGTGATTTGTCCTGTCCCTACACATTCAATAACGAGATAATCAGTGGATACCGTTTTTCCAAGAAAGGTTGTGAACACACCTTCAGCTATCCCCTTAGGAATTATAACAGAATTATCAGTAAGAGTTACTCCTTCTCCACCTTCAGTAAGTCCCTAAAGTGTCAAAGATTCATAAATACTTTTAGGAATAAGGCAAAACTCAGACATAATATCACAACAGGCATACAAAGTTTCACCACAAATAGCAACCTTAATAGTAGGGACCCACATTGAAGGTTCAAAGCTTACTCGAACATAATCATAATATTCACGAATCTGGTTATACCCTTCTTTTAAACAAGATATATTTGTCTCGAGAGTGTTTAATCTATTATGAATGCTAGCAAGAGATGAATCAAAATTATTAGCTGAGCTAGATGATGCAACCAAAAAAAAATTATGGCATTAAAAGCTTGATCCCCATCGTAGTGAAGGAAATCTCCTCCCACTACAGCATCCAAAGCATATCTATAGCGAACAATAAGCCCAAAATAAAAGTTACTAAGAAGCAAACTTAGAGTCATTTTAGGTTCAGTTTTACCATAAGAATAAAAAATTCTAAACCAAGCTTCTTTAAAACTCTCCTCATCCCCTTGTTTAAAAGTAAAGATCAATTCCTCAGGTGACAGAGTAACAAGTACAGGACTAGACATGATAACAAAATAAATTAAATGCAAGTAACTAATTTTTTTGTGTTTTTGATATAAAGAAAGCAAACAAGACAAAAAATAAAATAAAGCAAGACAATAAACAAAGTAAAGAGATTGGGTGTGAGAGACTCCCCTTGCAGCGTGTCTTGATCTCTCCGGCAACGGCGCCAGAAAAGTAGTTGCTGGCGTGTAGGGAGTTAGAAATCCCTGGGGTGTAACAGCGCCAGAAAAGTAGCTACTTGTGACGGTAAAGCACACGTCCGTTGGGAACCCCAAGAGGAAGTTATGATGAGCACAGCAGCGAGTTTTCCCTCAGTAAGAAACCAATGTTATCGAACCAGTAGGAGATGAAGGCCACGTGAAGGTTGTTGGTGGAGGAGTGTAGTGCGGCGCAACACCAGTGATTCCGGCGCCAACGTGGAACCTGCACAACACAATCAAACTACTTTGCCCCAACTTAACAGTGAGGTTGTCAATCTCACCGGCTTGCTGAAAACAAAGGATTAAACGTATGGTGTGGAGAATTATGTTTGCTTGCAGAAAACAAAAGAGAACAATGATTGCAGTAGGTTGTATTTCAGATGTAAAAGAATGGACCGGGGTCCACAGTTCACTAGTGGTGTCTCTCCAATAAGATAAATAGCATGTTGGGTGAACAAATTACAGTTGGGCAATTGACAAATAGAGAGGGCATAACAATGCACATACATATCATGATGACTACTATGAGATTTACTTAGGGCATTACGACAAAGAACATAGACCGCCATCCAGCATGCATCTATGCCTAAAAAGTCCACCTTCGGGTTAGCATCCGCACCCCTTGCAGTATTAAGTTGCAAACAACAGACAATTGCATTAAGTACTGTGCGTAATGTAAACAATACAAATATCCTTAGACAAAGCATTGATGTTTTATCCCTAGTGGCAACAACACATCCACAACCTTAGGGGTTGCTGTCACTCCCCCAGATTCAATGGAGACATGAACCCACTATCGAGCATAAATACTCCCTCTTGGAGTTACAATTATCAACTTGGCCAGAGCCTCTACTAGCAACGGAGAGCATGCAAGATCATAAACAACACATATATGATAGATCAATAATCAACTTGACATAGTATTCCATATTCATCGGATCCCAACAAACACAACATGTAGCATTACAAATAGATGATCTTGATCATGATAGGCAGCTCACAAGATCTAAACATGATAGCACAAGAGAAGAAGACAACTATCTAGCTACTGCTATGGACCCATAGTACAAGGATGAACTACTCACGCATCAGTCCGGAGGCGGGCATGGTGATGTAGAGCCCTCCGGTGATGATTCCCCTCTCCGGCAGGGTGCCGGAGGCGATCTTCTGAACCCCCCGAGGTAGGGTTGACGGCGGCGGCGTCTCTGGAACTTTTCTCGTATCGTGGCCCTCGGTAATAGGGTTTTCGCGACGGAAGGATTATATAGGCGGAGGGGCAGAGTCGGGGGACGCCCGAGGGGCCCACCCCATATGGCGGCGTGGCCAGGGTGGGGCCGCGCCCCCCTATGGTGTAGCCGCCTCTTGGACCCTCTTCGTCTCCTCTTCGGTGTTCTGGAAGACTCCGTGGAAAATAAGACCGTGGGCTTTTGTTTCGTCCAATTCCGAGAATATTCGTAAACTAACTTTTCTGAAATCAAAAACAGCAGAAAACAGGAACTGGCACTGCGGCATCTTGTTAATAGGTTAGTTCCGGAAAATGCATAAAAACATTATAAACTGTGAGTAAAACATGTAGGTATTGTCATAAAACAAGCATGGAACATAAGAAATTATAGATACGTTGGAGACGTATCAGGTATCACCTTGATAATAACAAAATTTAGAGAATGATAGTTGATTATAAATATAATCTGTCTCCTAATATGATTAGGGCTCAACTGACACATTGCTCACCTTTTTGGAAAGGTGTAGTGTGGGTAGCATCTGCTGGTAAGGTTGGATTTAAGTGGTGTGTAGGTTATGGTAATAATGTACTTTTCTGGAAAGATATCTGGTTTGGGGATTGCTCCCTATCTATTCTTTTCTGGGATTTGTACATTATTGTCAATGAACAAATGCGTGTGATTGCAGATGTTTGGGATGGGGTTAATTTGAAATTCACGTTTAGAAGAATTGTTTCACCTGCCTTATTCACTCGATGGCTTGAATTAGTTGCTTTGGTCCGAACAATTCAGTTAACTGATTGTCTTGACCAACATGTGTGGCTTTATCATCCTTCGGGTGTTTAATCGGTTAGGTCTTTTTATGGAGTTGATACGTCTCAAACGTATCTATAATTTTTGATGATCCATGCTTGTTTTACACCAATTCATATATGTTTTGTTTACACTTCATTGCACTTTTACATGATTTCCGGCACTAACCTATTAACAAGATATCACAGTGCTAGTTTCCTGTTTTTCTGCTGTTTTTGTATTTCAGAAAAGTTGTACATGAAATATTCTCGGAATGGGAGGAAACAAAAGCCGAAGTCAAAATTTTATCGAAACGAAGACGAAGTCCGAAGGGGGGTCGAAGAGGCGCCACAAGGCGTCCAGACCTGACCTTGGCGCGGCCTGGCCTAGGCCCGCGCCAAGGGGAGGTGTGGGCCCCCAGGCACCCCACTGACCTAAATCCTTCGCCTATTTATACATCTTCTCGGAAAAAACCCTGGATACCCGAGCCTCCATCTACGAAAAGTTCCATCGCGGCTGCCATCGCCGAACCCATCTCGGGAGGTTCTTGAAGCTCTTCCCGGCACCTTGCCGGAGGGGGAAATCATCACCGAAGGCATCTACATCGCCATGCCCGCCTCCGAAGTGATGCGTGAGTAGTTCATCCCTGGACTATGGGTACATAGCAGTAGCTAGATGGTTGTATTCTCCACTTTGTGCTTTATGTATAGATCTTATGAGCTGCCCTACATAACCAAGATCATCCTTATGTAATCCTACATGTTGTGTTTGCTAGGATCCGATGAATATTGTATACTATGTTGAGATTGATTATATATTCATGTCATATGTTGTTTGTGATCATGCATGCTCTTCGTTGCTAGTAGAAACTCTGTCCAAGTGGATACTTGTGACTCCAAGAGGGGGGATTTATGCTCGATAGTAGGTTCATGCCTCTAGTTTTCTGGGAGAGTGACAATAACTTCTAAGATTGTAGATGTGTTGTTGCTAATAGGGAGAAATCAACAATGTTTAATCCGAGGGTAATTCTATTGTTTACTTTACACACATTGCTTAATGCGATAATCTGCTGCTTGCAACTTAATACTGAAAGGGGTTCGGACGATAACCGGAAGGTGGATTATTAGTCATAGACGCAGTTGGATTACGGTCTATGTATTATGTTGTAATGCCCAATCAAATCTCATACTAATCATGTTGTCATGTATGGTCGATATTCTGTTAATTGGCCAGCTGTAATTTGTTCACGCAATATGCTATTTATCTTTATGGAGAGACATCTCTAGTGAACTGTGGACCCCGGTCCTTTCTTTTACACTGATACAATCATCATGTTCTGTTTACTTGCTGCAATACGTATTCTCTTTAATTATTGCAAACATCTCCTTCCACTTGATATGTCTAATCCTTTATGTTCAGCAAATCGGTGAGATTGACAACCTCACTGCAAGTTGGGGCAAAGTACTTTGGTTATGTTGTGTGCAGGTTCCACGTTGTTGCTGACGCCGATAGTGCGCCCTGCCACTAGTCAGCTAGCAACACCTTCAGAAGTCATGTCTTTCTCCTACTGGTCGATTAAACCTTGGTTTCGTACTGGAGGAAAAACTTGCTACTGTGCTCATAATACCTTCCTCTTGGGGTTCCCCAATAGTGTGAAGTCGGCGTAACGATAAGCACCATCAAGCTATTTTTCTGGCGCCGTTGCTGGGGAGAAAGATGATTTCTGCAAGGGGAGTCTCCCATCTGCAATCTCTTTACTTTGTTATTGTTTTCTTAGTTTACTTTAATTTTTTTTGTTTGCTTTACTATATCAAAAACACAAAAAATTTAGTTTAGTTTATAGTTGTCTTTATATAAAAAACACAAAAAGTTAGTTTCTATTATAGCTGTTATTTTAGTTGCTTAGTTTTAATTTTGCTAAAATGAGTATTTCTGAAGTTGAGGTTCGTTCTTTTAAGCAACAAGGGGGAGAAAGTTTGAAAGATGCTTGGTATAGGATAAGTAATGCTCATCATAGATGTACTAAAAAGTATTCTACCATGATCCTCCTTAGATTTTTTTATGTTGGTTTATCTAGCTGGAATACATATGTGTTGGATACTCTCACGGGGGGGGGGGGGGAATTTTCTGGGTGCTCGACTTTGGAAGCCTGCAATTTAATTGAAAGCTTGGTAGGAATCTCGCCTACTAATGTTGTTAAAACTGAGAACACTTTGGAGGATGCTATAGAAAGACTAAGCTCTCTATAGAAAAATTTGCCAAATTCCCTTGGTAATCCTAGCCAAATTAATGAATTCATAGAAAGTAACAATAAAAGAGTCAATGTTTTAGAAGCTAGCAGTACCCATGATAATATAAATCTTAAGATTGGTAAACTAGAGGAAGCTATGGAAATTTTAAGTTCAACTTTTTCTTCTCTTGGGTTTAAGATGGAGAAAGCTTTTGTGGGAAAAGAGCAAAAATTCATGTATGTTCCCAAGGCACCTAAGCCAAAACCCCATAATATGTTTAAAATTGATAAAACTTTTAGTACAACTAAGAGTGGCTTACATGTTGAATCATATCTAGGGGTATCTAAAGTGCCTATTTTGACAAGTTGTGTTTTATAGGAAGTGATTGATCTTGATGCTTCTTCACTTGATAATACTTGATGCTCGCACTTTTTCTGCGCCTAGCTGAAAGGCATTAAAGAAAAGCTCTTATGGGAGACAATCCATGTTTATTTTAAGTAATTTTTCTTTTTGAGTCTTGGAAGTTATTAACTCTGTAATAACATCTACTTATCATTTTTATTTCATTTTTGTGCCAAGAATAGCCTCTAATATGAGGAAAGTAAGATTTGGGCAAGTTGCTGTCCTGAAAGCAGATTATGCGTTGTTACCATAAAAATTATTAAAACTATCCAGAGCGGAATTTTGAGCTGTATGTTTTTATTCATATACCCAAGGTTATTATCTAACTTTTGTTAGTTTACCACTTTTCTAGATGAGCAACAGAGGATTTTTGGAAAAATCTATCTTTACCTGCTATTCTGTTTTGACAGATTTCTGCACTATTTGCATTTGCCTCTTGAGTCTCTTTCTTTTTGAGTTCTTTTGATCAAAGAGATTTTTTAAACGTTACTACAGTAGCTTATGCTTTAATATATGTTTGATATATGTTAGTACTGAACCCAAGTGGATTTGTTTATTTTTATTGTACTAATGCTGCTAATGAAGAATTGTGTGAAGTTTTGTATGAATGAAGTTTTCAAGTGTAGGGAAAGAAGAATGATGTGATGAGATGAAAAATGGAAAAAAAATATCAAGTTTGGGGATGCCCCTGAATCCTAAGAAATATACAAGAGGTACAGGCGTCAAAGCATGGGGATGCCCAAGGCATCCCCTCTTCGTCAACAAAGCAACATGTCATCTCTCTATGCGCTATATTTTTATTGCTTCATATGCTATGTGTTGTTCTTGGAGCGTATTTATTTTTGTTTTTTTGTTTTGTTTTGTTTTGTTTTGTTTGCTTTAGCATATGTTTGATCCCGACATATTTGTTTTGGAGAAAGACCCGCTCCTTTTTAATTGCATATAACGCTCTAGTTTTCACTATTATTATTCCGTGAGTGTTTAGTTTTCTAGTACTGCGTTTAGCTCTTGTTTTTTCACTTGCAATTTTTCCAGGGATCGTTAGTATTCTTTATTTGTGTATGATTAGCTCTCTGGTCCATAATGTATTTTATCTCCGAGAGTTATTTTAAATAAGTTGATTGGTGTTGGATACGAGTAAAATATTTCATGACTATGGTGATGCAAAAGGGAGCTTGTCTAGAATGTGGCATAGACTTTGGCATGTCATGTTGGATGTTATTCTTGTCATATGCTTACTATTTATTGTTGTAGCATGACTTGTCTCAAATGGCTGAGAGTGCATAATGTGTCATTGAAAGATTCATGTGTTGTTTTTATCATAAAAGCATAATATTATGGTATTCTCCTTTGGTACTTTATTGGGTTGACTTGGCGTATGCTTATACCATGTTAGAGAGTGGATTTGGTAACCGCGTGTATCGTGAGCACGCAGCCATTAGCGTTGGATTTGCTTTAAGATATGTGCCACACAAACGGAGCCAAACGGCGCGGGGCAAACAAACTAGTATCTCTTTCGCTCCTCCCCAGGCAACCACCACCCCCACCTTATCCGATTTCCCTCGACCAAACATCGGTCTGTGAAATCACGATAGGAAGCAGGGAAGAGAGGAGGAGGAGCACGGAGGCCGCCGTTGCCGCGAGCACGGAGCCGCGTCGGATGCCGCGGCCGCCGTCACCGCGAGAACGGAGCCGCGCCGGAGGTCGCCGTCGTCGCTGTGAGCACCGAGCCGCGCGGGAGGCCGCCGCCGCCGTCGCCGCGAGCACGGAGCCGCGCCGGAGGTCGCCGCCGTCGCTGTGAGCACCGAGCCGCGCGGGAGGCCGCCGCCGCCACTGCGAGCATGCAACCGCGCGAGAGGAGCCGCACGGCGCTGGGGGTACTTGGGCCGGCAGGTCGCGTCCACGGCCAATCCTTGAGGGCCCCCAACCGCCGGCTGCCCTTCCCCCACCACCGGCTGCACCTCCGCCTCCGCTGCTGGGAAAGGGAGCGGATCCGCGCCGGCCTCGACGGCCCCCTCCGCCCAAATTCAAGCAGCGCCCAGCTTCACCTGCAAGAATTCGAACGAAATCGAGTCTACCCTGGGTAGGAATCAGTGGCGGCGGGTACGGCGGCTCACAGGGCAGGTGCGGGTGTGGAGACTCGCAGGTCGGCACGGCGGCGGCTCGCAACTTCTGATTTTGCGCAGCGGCGACAAGCTTGGGTGGGATCGAGCGGAATCGTACCAGCTTGGGCGGGACATAGCGGACCACTACTGCCGCATGACATCGAGCGGAACCAAACCAGGCGAGTGCGAAGCCTTCACTGAGGGAATCGACCGCATCTCGTCTTCATCGTCGTATGCGTGGAGTTCTCCGTCAATGCTCAACGCTATCCACCCGCCCCCATCCCCAACGGAGTTCTGCGAGCCGCCGCACCCATGCAGCGGCCGCAACATGCTCGAGCAACGCCGGCCGGAGGCAGAGTATCCAGATCGAGCTTGGGAGCATCCATGGCAGGAGGCAGGAGGCAGAGTACGAGGAAAAAAAAGAAAAGATTGGCAGGTAGCCCCGACGAGGGAAAAAAGGAGGAAGAACGGAAGAATGGGAAAGAGAGAAAAAGATTCGGATGATAGTGGTGGGGCCCATCATGTGCTGTCTCCATGCGCGAGGACGCGGACGAACAACTTTTCAGTAGCACATCACCTCACGGGGAAACAAACGCCGTTAGACACATGTCGACTTCTGGGCGCGTGCTCACGTATACACCCGATCACCAGGCTTCATCCGTACCATGTTATGACTATAACCAGTCAACTAAAAACTCTATGATCATTTAGTTTTTGACTTGTAATATCACTTTATGCTTTGATTTATAGTGTTTTGTCACTATGCATGATTATGGTCATTATTGTTCTCTTAGTTGGTCGCTCCCAGTTTTTTGCTAGCCTTCGCCTATGCTGAGTATGATCTCTACTCGTGCATCCAACCACCATGAAAAAAATTTCACCAATTGTGTCCACAATATCTACCTAGTAGCATTATTGCTATTCCAAGTAATTCATCATGTTTTTATTTAACTTCCAAATTAAATTTTGGCATGAGAAAATTAGTCAGTAAAGCTCTCACGAACTTGATGGCACATTTACTTTCTTGCACTTAATAAACTTGATAATTGTCCCTATCTTATGAAGTTTATATGTTTGCAAATTGCGAGTTGGGAGTTAGTATAACCATGCTTTCATGGGGAACACTTTCTACATTGCACTTATATTTAGTTGATGTCATGTTCTTTTGTTTATGGATGCCTAGCGGTGCGAAATAAAATGGAAATTTATAAGTTCATGGAGTTTGTATATGAGTTAGGGAAACGCCTGGGCCGCTAATTTAAGTCATGCATCATTCATGGTGGAAATTTACAGCTAAGGCATAGTGAGCATTCTATGAAGCATTTGCAATAAAAAGCTATACCAATATTAAATAAAAAGTGCTAAGATGTTCATTGTATGTTTGTCTTGTCATTTTGGCATGGGATTGCTCCTATAAGAGTACCTCCATATCATCGGGGAAGAGGTACCCCGTTGGTGGTTCTCGATACATGTATACCTACAATGACAAGAACTTATTTGGGACCTAAGTTGAGTAGCATGAGGTTTAGGTACTCGCATTCAAGTGGCATGAGATTTTTAACTTGTGATTTGCAAGCATATAGCTCATTTTTGACTCATATTAACGTTAACCATTCAAGATGCTTATGATAGGGGCAATGAGAGCTCAAAGCTAATAAGTACCATACTTTTTGGAAGGTTTATAAAACTTGTTTATCTTGCTTACTCTGCAAATAGTCTCTCTTTTACTATTATGTTGAGTCTTCATCTTCTACTTTACGCACCAATTAAGAGAGCACAGTTTTCATTCTTAGTGCAATGTGCATAGTTCTAAAATTATTCTTGATTGATTCATAATTGTGCTATTGCTTCTTCTTAAATTACTTGTATCTAGTCACCTTCTGAACTTTAACGGTGTCCTAGCATTTATGTTTTGCTATTCCATAAAGAACATGTTGAGTACCACTTTGTTATGTTTAATCTATGCTCATAAACAAACAGTTTCTTTCAATGCACTATTATTCATGATCCTTTGTTTGAGTTATCCTTCATGTTATAACATAGTTGCTAAGTTCTATTGAATTATATCTATCATGCCTATGTTTAGAGTACTTTGATCCCAGCTCACAATGCTTTACATGCTTGATCAAGATTGTGTTGGCTTCATGTCACCTCAAAAATTATTTTCTTATCACTTACCTACTCGAGGACGAGAAGGAGTTAAGCTTGGGGATGCTTGATACGTCTCAAACGTATCTATAATTTATATGCTCCATGTTTGTTTTACACCAATTCATATATGTTTTGTTTACACTTCGTTGCACTTTTACATGATTTCCGGCACTAACCTATTAACAAGATGCCACAGTGCCAGTTTCATGTTTTCTGCTGTTTTTCTATTTCAGAAAAGTTGTACAGGAAAAATTCTCGAAATTGGATGAAACAAAAGCCGAAGTCAATATTTTACCGAAACGAAGATGAAGTCCGAAGGGGGTCGAAGTGGCGCCACAGGGCGGCCAGACCTGCCCTTGGCGCGGCCTAGCCTGGACCCGCGCCAAGGGAAGGTGTGGGCCCTCAGGCACCCCACCGACCTAAATCCTCCGCCTATTTATACTTCTTCTCGGAAAAATCCTGGATACCCGAGCCTGCATCCACGAAAAGTTCTGTCGCAGTCGCCATCGCCGAACCCATCTCGGGGGGTTCTGAAGCTCTTTCCGGCACCCCGCCGGAGGGGGAAATCATCGCCGGAGGCATCTACATTGCCATGCCTGCCTCCGAAGTGATGCGTGAGTAGTTCATCCCTGGACTATGGGTCCATAGCAGTAGCTAGATGGTTGTCTTCTCCACTTTGTGCTTCATGTATAGATCTTGTGAGCTGTCCTACATGATCATGATCATCCTTATGTAATCCTACATGTTGTGTTTGCTTGGATTCGATGAATATTGTATACTGTGTCGAGATTGATTATATATTCATGTCATATGTTATTTGTGATCTTGCATTCTCTCCTTTGCTAGTAGAAACTCTGGCCAAGTGGATACTTGTGACTCCAAGAGGGGGTATTTATGCTCGATAGTGGGTTCATGCCTCTATTTTTCTGGGAGAGTGACAATAACTTATAAGATTGTAGATGTGCTGCTGCTACTAGGGAGAAAAAAATAATATTTTATCCGAGGGTAATTCTATTGTTTACTTTACACACATTGCTTAATGTGATAATCTGTTGCTTGCAACTTAATACTGAAAGGGGCTCAGACGATAACCTGAAGGTGGATTATTAGTCATAGAGAAGTTGGATTACGGTCTATGTTTTATGTTGTAATTCCCAATCAAATCACATAGTAATTATCTTGTCATGTATGATTGATATTCTGCCAATTACCCAGCTGTAATTTGTTCACTCAACATGCTATTTATCTTTATGGAGAGACACCTCTAGTGAACTGTGGACCCCGGTCCTTTCTTTTACACTGATGCAATCATCCTGTTCTATTTACTTAATGCAATTCCTGTTGTTTTTAATTATTGCAAACATCTCCTTCCACTCGATATGTCTAATCCTTTGTGTTCAGCAAACCGGTGAGATTGACAACCTCACTGCAAGTTGGGCAAAGTACTTCAGTTGTGTTGTGTGCAGGTTCCACGTTGTTGCTGACGCTGGTAGTACGCCCTTCCACTAGTCAGCTAGCAACACCTTCAGAAGTCACGCATTTCTCCTACTGGTCGATTAAACCTTGTTTTCATACTAAGGGAAAACTTGCTACTGTGCTCATCATACCTTCCTCTTGGGGTTTCCCGACAGTGTGAAGTCGGCGTAACGATAATCACCATCAGGGGTTATCAACAATGGCGGGGTTATCCCGGTGCATACTCCCGCGGTGTGGAAATTGCATGTGCCTCCCAGAACGCATATCTTTTTGTAGCTGCTGGCAACTAATAAGCTACTCATGCGTGACAATTTAGATAAGCGTAGGGTTGTTGATGATAAGACTTGCCTGTTTTGTTGTGAACAGGAAACTGTACATCACCTTTTCTTTGAGTGTGTGGTTGCTCGTGTGTTATGGTGCCATCTCTTTGAGATCCTTAAAATTGACATTGGTGCTGATTTTGACTCGGTTGCCTGTTGCTGGATTAGTGAGAACAAGAATTCTGTTATTAACATCTTTTCTTTGGCGGTTCTTTGGACCTTGTGGTCAACCCGCAACGAATTATGTTTCCAGGGCAAAAGCTAGCCAGGTGTAAAAAATATTCTCCGAAAAATGTGCTCTATCATCAGGATTTGGAGACGACAAGCACTCGAGCCTCCTCGACTCTAACCTGTTGCTGCTGGACCATATCAGGAGGGAGCTGCTGCGGATTGCCTGGACTTGAGCCTTTTATTGTTGGGCGCCATTGAAGAATCTGATGGCTCAGCTGGGCTCCGTCAACAATGTTGGCGTCAGGGGATTGCATGCGAGAAGGATGCTGGAAAATGTTCACCTTCGCTCCTCTTTTCTTGTTGTTTCTCAGTGGTGGTTCATGTCCTTTCACGTCGTTGGTTCCCAGTCATGTAAAATATTGCGGAAAAAATAGTTTGTTTGGGTTTAGTTCCGAGTTCTACGCTTTGTAACGGGAGTCCACAAAGTTCAAACACTCCTTAGTTGCATGTTAATGGAACCAGGGGGCTTTTTGCCCCTTTTGATCTAAAAAAAAACTCATCCCGGCCGAACCCTCCCGACCCAGACCATTCCAACGTGGATCGAAACATCCTCTCCCAACTCGTGGAAGAAATCCCGAGCGGAGCGACGCGTGATATTACTCAACGGCGGCGCGACAGGAGGCGAACTTGGCAGCAGCGGTGGCGGCCCACCGCACCACCATGTCTAGCAGAACCACTTCCAACGCCACGGCTATTGCTTCTATCATGTCAAGATAAACATGAGGGTTTGGGTGATCACGGAAACACTAGCGTCCTTAGTTTCGCATAGGATCTATACATAGAAATTACGTAGAATTTTAATTCCATGATATAAATTTCCTACATGCTAAAACCAAAGGTACTTTACCTAGGCATGACATCCTCATCTGTCTTTTCTATTCCTATGAATTTGAAGATCTCAAGTCCTTAAGCTTTAAGAGCATCTCCACTGACGCTCCTTAAATAAGAGCCGGCACCTGCGCTCACTCCCCAATTTGGAGTGGTTGCACACACCAGCAACAGCAACGTTAAGAATTCCTCAAATAATTTTGAACAAGCAACCGACGTAATTTTACTTAAAATTACATAAAACTTAATAAAACTTAAACTTCAAACTAGACTGAACCCTAATCTACTGGCCGTCGGTTGGAGCACGCAATAGGCCTGCCTCGTCATTGTTCTTCCCCTTTGCCACCTACATCTGTGCCCGCCTCTTCACCCTTGTTTCACGCATCTGGCGGTGGAGCATGGCCGCCGGCAAGCTCCAGCCGGCGGCGCTGCCCCCTCAGAGACGCAAACCACTGGCAAGACACCTCGTTCTGGGCGAGCCTCGCTTGCTCGCAGGCGGCCAGCTTGGCCTGGCGCTAAGTGTTGAGCTCAAGCAGTTTTATCGCTTGGTCTGTCACGAGGAGATGTCCCGCCTCCTCTGTAGCCGCCCGCTGGCGCGATAGCTCGATGACGTGTTCAAAGTTGGCACCGTTGATGAACTCACGCTCTTCCTCCTACTTCAGCCTCTAGAAGCGCTGCGCGTTGCAGGAGGCCATGATCGGCGCCTTGCGTCTGCTATGAACGCCTCATCCCACTTGTCGAACTAGGAGTCGTCAGAGTTGAAGTCGAACTCAGCGTCGAGTTGCGGAAGTTATGGTTGCGGTAAACAGCCACCGCGGCATAGGTGGAGAGGAGAGAATAGCGCAGGGGTGGTGGAGAGGATAGCGCAACATAAGGGGCACTAAATAAGCGATGCCAACTCGCTACAGAGCATCCGAGACATCATATCTATAGCAGCGTGGAGATCCGGTGGCTTCATCGGCAACCGGACGTAGAGCATAGGATGCAGTCACATTTATGATGTCACCGGCCATCCAACGTGGCACGAAGAACCGGCACGCCCATTCAACACCCTTCGCGAAGGGGCCGGTACAGCATTGGAGATGCCCTAATGCGTGATCATGCCACGAGAGTCCTAGAGTTCCTTCTGTTTACTTGGCCGAGCAATGAGACCAACCGACAGGCTAATGATCACGAGAGCAGCAGAATCGTTTGGCTCAAATATGCAACTGCCAGCAACATCAAATCAAATCATAGCAAATTAAACCACGCAGAAAGATAGATCCAGCTAATACACGGCAAGAGGATGCCTGTTTCTTGTTGCTACACATGCGAATGTTTCTTGGCTGGCTATGAAACAAAATAACAGTCCAGTGCCAAAGCACTACAGCCCAGTGAATTCCATGGCCGCTCAGTCGCGTTCACTTATGGCCGTTAGGTGCTGATCGATCTCCTCAGTCTTTAGTGCTCTGAAAACACGATCTTCCTTCCTCACAACACCAACCTGCAAGAAGGTATTAACGTAAGCGACATCACAGAGACAAAGTTAAAAAAAACTTGGGAAAACACTTGTGTATTTATCTAGAAACGACAGTAATACCTCAATCTCGGTAGCCTTGAAATCTTCCTGCAGAACTGACTGCAGCGCAGAAATCGCAATCTGGCAAACATAGGATACACAGTTAGTGGAGAGTAAGAAAATCTGCTTCTACATGACCATGAACCAAAGAAAAAACACAAGACATCTCTTCGAGCTAAAAAAAATATATAAGCTTCAGTAATATAAGTACGCCCCAGTTCGGAGTCTTTTGTGTGCCTGATGGAAAATTTACCTGAACAGTTTCGTCATATGTGAACTGCGGGCTATCCTTCATTTTCTTCTCCAGAAAATTTATTGCTTCCTGCTCCTTAAGTCCGGCACTAGTTGCCTGAAAAATGTTGTCAGTAGTTTGTTGGGACAGACTGAGGAAAGAATAAACTAAGCATTCGGTTGATATAGAATTTGAGTAGAGATGATATAATGTGTTGCAGAAAATTACTCTATACCTTGTGTCCAAAGAAGTGACCTGCAGGGTCACACTTGAAGAGTTGAGCATTTTTCTCTTCGTCATAGCCCAAGACCATAGCAACTGAAGAATATAGCCAAAGAAAATTAATATGGTGGGCAATATGCCTTAACACTAATTGATTTTACACCAGAACATCATGGAAGAGTAACAAAAACTCAACATATAAATAGATGTAATACAACGGTACTAACCTACACCAAGGGGTCTCATGTACGCATGCTGCGTGTATATTTGCGCTTTGTCTGCTATCCTGAAACATTAATCAGATATGCAATGTTATAGCTACCACTTTGTTATATGAACTAAAGCACATATCATATTATATAAATAAACAACCACAATGTACACAGAAGGAACTTTATGAGGATAAGGCATGATACCATTTTGCTAATACATCGACAGGCATCTCATAGCCCCACTTTTTACGAAACTCAGCTGCTTCGTTTCTTGCTTGGGAGACCAAGGACCTTGCATCAGCTGGGAAACAGAATATTACATTCAACATCACTAAATAGCAGAAGGCAAGAGCAAAAACCCAACTTTATCACCAAACATGAATGAAAAGGTAATGGGTGACTTGATGAGGATATAAGGGAAACACACAGCATTTTAAAGAGTGCTTAGTTTAGTATGGTTCCCTGAGTGCAATTTTTTCCTATTTTTCTCTAGAAAAAGTGCAGTGTTATCTATTGTCTGATTAAGGGTGGAATAAACAGACACGCCAATATACTACTATCCAGTGTCTCATGTAAAAACTAGCAAAGCCTCCATTGCATATTTGATTATTAGCTCTTGAGTAACATCCAGGAATTTCTGAATGAAGACTAACCTAAACTATCACTGTTACACAATAGAAATCAAGAAGAGATGGATAAGTTCTTAAAGTAAAACATGTCTCAATCCTGCACGAATTAAAACTGGTTTAACCTATCATGGCAATCGTAAAATGGTCCAACATTTAATTTAACTATATATATAAGCTCTCACAAATCCACATTGCTATACAATCCAAGACAGAATCCCAGAGCATGCCATCATCGGCCACGAAATCCTACTGCTTCGTACCAGTAATACACTTGAGTAACACTCAGAGCATAGTAATACAACAAAGAAGAGTGAACAAACCTGTGAGGCCGGTTGCAAGCAAACCGGTGTACTTGGTAATTGGGAACAGGTGTGTGATGCTCGTGTCGTCTAGCAGCTTATCCTGCAATCAGAACGACATAACAGTGGACAAAAATTCAGTCTTTCGGTAATCTGAGGCCGGGCGAACAACGAATCGGACCCTAAAAGGCACACAAATCTGCGCCGCCAGCTGGGATCGACAGGGGCAAGCGGCGGCGGGTGACTCACCGGCACTTTCTTCTGGGTCACGACGCAGACGGAGTCCTTGCCGCGCACGCCGATCGAGGTGACCCCCGACGACTTGACCGCCTTGAACGCGTACTCTGCTCACACCACCACACGATACGCACGGATCAGACAACCTCGAACCGAAAGGCGGGCGATTGCGCGCGCGGGGACGGGAGGCTCCCCAGATCTATTGGACGAAGGGGGGAAAGAGCTAGGGTTTTGGGAGGGGGGAAAGATTGCACGCACCGACTTGATAGAGTCTGCCTTCGGGGGAGAAGATGGTGATGTGGCGGTCGTAGCCCGCACCGGATCCGCGGCTCATCTCGAAGTCGCCGGAGATCTCGCCGGAGCTGGAGCTTGAGCTTGCTCTCTCTGGTGGGCGAACGGGAGTTTGTGTTGTGTGACCTTGGGACGGCGCGGCTCCGTCTTATTGGCAATGGCTTATGCCGCAAGAAGATGGCCCGTTCCGGTTCGGCCCGGGCTCGTCAGGTTTTCTGGTCTGAGACCGAACCGGGCCCTGACAGTGGGCCCTTGTATATGTCGGGGTCTATAACCGAGGAAGTGAACTCGTGTTCTGCCTCGTAGCTTTTTTCGATAAAAATAGCTGTAGGAGACTAGGAGATGCATCTATTAAAAAAAACCTAAAACATATTGTAAAATGTTAAATTCTGAAAAAAATTGCATGTATATCATTTTTTTCTGTGTGTAGAATTTCAGGTTTTCTTTGATGAACTAGGTTCCCGGTACACTTACAATGAAGTATGAGTTCTCATCGAACCAACTACTAGTCAGCTCTAGTGTAAAAGCATGCTTAGCATACAAATAAACCGAATTATTAGCTGAACATCCTACATGCTAAATAAGAAAAGATTATAAAGCTGCGTTCGGTTAGACTCCAACTGGCAGGGATTAATATGGAATGGCGGGGAATACAGTTCAATTCCTTGTCAATACCTCCACATCTACGTTAATCCCCTTCAAACCGAACATGCCCCAAATCAGAAACTAACTCCCCAAGATAAGCACCACAATAAAACGATCACCATGACTGAAGGTCCAAAAGTTAACAACATCTACGCTATACATCCCCATTAACACATGAGAAAGGCATCTGAATTAGCAAAGATAACTCCATTCTCTAGAGTTAAAACTTCAACAATTAGTGGATCCATGATCCGGTGGTCGCCACATCTCACTAGGAACTACCTTTGCTTTCTTTCCATCTATGTCAAGCATATGTAACTCATCCTTGATCATTTTCGGAGATTGGTATGGATGGTACCTTTCTTCACCATATTGCTTGTATATTCCTACATTTGCACAAAGTTGTAGTAAAAAAAATATTCCTATGGCACTCGTAGGAAATACAAAAGGTGTCTCTGAATAGTCATGTTGACGAAAACTGTCTTTTCATATAGCCACAAAAAAGTTCCTTTGTCCCAAATTTTCCACGCAAACATAAAATATCCAGATGTATACGTGATTTTTACGTGAAAAATATGAGCCAAGTGAAAAACTTAGGAGGGAAGGGGGACGAACTTTGTTCCAAATAGAAATGCATTGTCAGATAGATCTTGAACACAACATTGTATGAGACTCGATCTTTTTCGATAAAGGTCACTTCATTACTTAACAGGTTTTACTATTACACCCAGCTTTTGCATAACTTAGATGCATACACCGATTCAATTAACGAAATACAATAAAAAAAATAACTTAAGGCTCTCGACAAGTAATCATGGCCGAACTATGAGAGCGCCTACGGAGATGAAACACCATTATAGATTATGCTGCCATCGATGTAGGGTAAAAGTATCCCTCTCGCGCCTCTAACCGTGTAGACACTGTAGATACGACCAAAACCGGAGCGTAGATGTGCACTGGTAGATGACCTGCATAAGAGAAGCATTATTATCGCTAAAAACTTTGTCATTTCTACATATCCAAAGCGACATAATAATGCCAATCGCCCTCATCCTAATAATTAGCTTAAACATAGGATCCACACCATTAAGCCAATTGCCGAATATATATGCAACGCTTCGTGGAGAGTACAAGGTAGAACCTATCTGGATGGTTGACCATATAGATCTAGCAAATGACACTAGAAGAATAAGTATTTCACAGTTTGGTCCAGATGACAAAAGCAACACATTTTACTTACATGCTAATTGTGTTTTGCAAGGTTATCTTTGGTAAGAATTATCCCTCGACGAAGATACCACGCAAAGACATTCGTTTTAATCGGGATCTTCATATTCCAAATTTTACTATTATTATCAACTGATACATCATGTTGGATTAAATCCTTATACATAGAATCCACCGAGAATTTACCACTCTCATTGAGATTCCATCAAAATTCATCAGATCCCTGTGTCAAATGGGATCGAATCCAGACGATGTAAAGTTACAAGAATCGTGATTCTGAATCGAATTGGAACCTTTATGGTAGGATCACAAATCGTAGGATCTTAAGTTTCAAAATCGTAAATCTTAGATTCTACTCAGCATAATCGTTGAATCATTCCACTCAATTTAGATCGTAAAGTCGTAGAATCGCATAGTAGAATCATGATTCTGACAACTACATGTAACAAATCATTTCAAGATGCTTGTCTAGGACCAACGAGACTTCTTCTGAACGATACATCTGGTGAGGAAGTTTCTATCACCTTAGCGATCATATCACTTTTGTGGTGCACAATATTGGATATTGTTCTTGGAGTGTGGCATTTGCTAGCCATTTATCCTCCCAGAACCTAATTTCCAATCCATACCTAATGGATAAAGACCAATATGGAAAGAAGAACTTCTTCGTCGCCATAAGACCATCCCGAAAATGTGAGTCACCAGATTTCTAAACAACCTGAGACAACACACGTGAGCCAATGTACTTTCTCCTAAGGAGACTTTGCCAAACCCCTTATACAACAAGAAGCTTAAAAAGAAATTGACCAAGAAGGGCCCTCTTCTTTACCTCAAAGTCTTGAATCCCAAGTCCTCCTTGGTCTTTGGGGCGGCAAATCACACTCCACTTAGCCAATCGATATTTCCTTTCTCACTATCACCTTGCCAAAAGAACTTGATCGGAAATAGTCCAATCATTTTAATACTCCTTTTGGAAGTTGGAAAAACAAAATCATATACAGTACCATATTACTTGGTACTGAATTAATGAGGACCATTTTTTCTCCCAAGGATAATAATTTACCTTTCAGCTAGATAATCTAATTTGCAGTCGCTCCTCCACAAGTTTCCATTAAGCATTTTTAAGCCAACGATAATGAATTAGAATACCCAAATACTTAACAGGAATCTGGCCTTGCCCGCAACCAAATAATTCAGCATACAGGGAACATCGTCTTGAGCCTCGCCAAAACAGAATAACTCGCTCTTATGGAAGTTAGTATTTAATCCTAATAATTGCTCGAACGTTGACAAAATTAACTTTATGTTTCTTACCTTTTCGATGTCATGTTCCATAAAGAGAATTGTGTCATTGGCATATTGAGGAATAGACAAACCACCATCAACCAGATAAGGAATCACACCTTTAATTTGGTCATCATACTTTGCGCGTTCAATCATGACGGTGAGCATATCATCCACTATATTAAATAGCATTGGCGATAATGGGTCATCTTGCCTAAGCCCCTTCTTGGTTTGAATTTTTTTCCAATGTCATCATTAACTTTAATGGCAACACTTCCTCCTAAAATGAAGCTATGGATTAAAGCACACCACTCATCAGAAAATACTTTCATTATGAGAGTCTGCTGAAGGAATAACCACTTAACCTTATCATAGACTTTGTCAAAATCAATTTTTAAAATTACCACATTCAACTTTTTTGGATGTAGTTCGTAAACCGTTTAATGAAGGATACTGATACGTCTCCAACGTATCTATAATTTCTTATGTTCTATGCTAGTTTTATGACAATACCTACATATTTTATTCATACTTTATATCATTTTGATGCATTTTCCGGTACTAACCTATTAACAAGATGCCGAAGCGCCAGTTCCTGTTTTCTGCTGTTTTTGGTTTCAGAAATCCTACACAGGAAATATTCTCGGAATTGGACGAAACAAAATCCCACGGCCCTATTTTCCACGGAGGATTCCAGAACATCGAAGAAGAGTCGGAGGCGGCCAGCAGGGGGCCCACCCCATAGGGCGGCGCGGCCTGGCCCCCTGCCGTGCCCAGATGTGGGGAGGGAGCCTCCTGGCTCCCCCGACGCTGCCTCTTCGCCTATATATTCTCCCAGTCACGAAAACCCTAAAATAATCGGTCTTCCTCCACGAAAAGTTACGTAGCCACCGCCATCGCGAAGCCAAGTTCGGGGGACAGAAGTCTCTATTCCGGCACACCGCCGGGACGGGGAAGTGCCCCCGGAATCCATCTCCATCGACTCCATCGCCATCTTCTTCGCCGTTGCTGTCTCCCATGATGAGGAGGGAGTAGTTCTCCCCCGAGGCTGAGGGCTCTACCGATAGCTATGTGGTTCATCTCTCTCTCCCATAGTGTGATCTTTATGTGATCATGAGCTTTGTGATCTAGTTGAATATGTAGATGTTACTCTTGTCTATTATGCACTCTAGAGGTTACTTTAATATGAACTCCGGAGTTCATCTCCACGGTGTGATGGTGACAGTGTGCGCATCGTGTGTGATTCCTTTATGAAGTTGTGGAGCTCGTTTACTCCGGCTTGAGGTGTGCTTTGCAGCCCTACACAATGAATGGTGTTTGTTATCCAACAAGAGAGTGTTTGAGAGTAGCATTTATTTATTCAATTATGTGATCATTGTTGAGAGTGTCCACTAGTGAAAGTATGATCCCTAGGCCTTGTTTCTAAGCATTGAAACACCGTTTCCAACAAGTTCTGCTACATGTTCGCTTGCTGCCATCTTTATTTCAGATTGCAATTACTACTTATAATCATCCATATTACTTGTATTTCACTATCTCTTCGCCGAACTAGTGCATCTATACATCTAACAAGTGTATTAGGTGTGTTGGGGACACAAGAGACTTCTTGTATCTTAATTGCAGGGTTGCTTGAAAGGGATATCTCTGACCTCTACCTCCCTGAGTTCGATAAACCTTGGGTGATTCACTTAAGGGAAACTTGTTGCTGTTCTACAAACCTCTGCTCTTGGAGGCCCAACACTGTCTACAGGAATAGAAGCGTGCGTAGACATAAAGCTATTTTCTGGCGCCGTTGCCGGGGAGTGATACGTCCATTTTGCATCACTATTTTATATCATAATTTACTGTTATTCATTGATATATTTCATATTTAGAGATGATACTTATGTTATTTCATCTATTTTGCATGTTTCATGATTATTGGAGAATCGCGCACCGGAGTCAGGGTTCTGCTGGAAAAAGCACCGTCAGAATGCAATATTTCGGAAGATCAGCAATTGACGGAAATTATACGGAAAATCTTATTTTTCCAGAAGACGGAGACAGCCAGAAGAAAGAGCCGAGGAGGGCCGCCATGGGCCCCCCCCCATAGGCCGGTGCGGGCCCAGGCCTGGCCGCGCCGCCTTGTGGGGAGGGGGCCCACAGCCCCCTCTGTCCTCCTCTCCTTCGCGTACTTCTTCGTCCCGAAAACCTAAGCTCCAGAGGATAGTCGCGAAGAGTCACAGCCGCCTCTGCGGGGCGGAAAACACCAGAGAGAAAAGAGCTCTCCGGCAGGCTGAAATCCGCCGGAGAAATTCCCTCCCGGAGGGGGAAATCGACGCCATCGTCACCGTCATCGAGCTGGACATCATTGGGATCATCATCACCATCATCTCCATCATCATCACAGCCATCTCCACCGCTGCACCTCGTCACCGTTGTAACATCTAGGGTTGAATCTTGATTGTTTGATAGGGGAAACTCTCCTGGTATTGATTACTCCTTGTTATTGATGCTATTGAGTGAAACCATTGAACCAATGTTTATGTTCAGATTGTTATTCATCATCATATCATCTCTGATCATGTTCCATATGATGTCTCGTGAGTAGTTCGTTTAGTTCTTGAGGACATGGGTGAAGTCTAAATGTTAGTAGTGAATTATGTTGTGTAATATTCAATGTTATGATATTTAAGTTGTGGTGTTATTCTTCTAGTGGTGTCATGTGAACGTCGACTACATGATACTTCACCTTTATGGGCCTAGGGGAATACATCTTGTATTCGTTTGCTAATTGCGGGGTTGCCGGAGTGACAGAAACCTAAACCCCCGTTGGTATATCGATGCAGGAGGGATAGCAGGATCTCAGAGTTTAAGGCTGTGGTTAGATTTATCTTAATTACTTTCTTGTATTTGCGGATGCTTGCAAAGGGTATAATCACAAGTATGTATTAGTCCTAATTCCCGTGTGTCCTCAAGAACGTTTGGTCATTATAAGTAAACAAACCGGCTTGTCCTTTGTGCTAAAAAGGATTGGGCCACTCGCTGCAATTATTACTCTCGCATTTTACTTACTTGTACTTTATTCATCTGCTATATAAAAACCCCCTGAACACTTGTCTGTGAGCATTTATAGTGAATCCTTCATCGAAACTGCTTGTCAACACCTTCTGCTCCTCGTTGGGTTCGACACTCTTATTTATTGAAAGTACTACGATACACCCCATATACTTGTGGGTCATCAAGACTATTTTCTGGCGCTGTTGCCGGGGAGTGAAGCGCTATTGGTAAGGAAAACCTTTACTGTACGTGCTGATTTTATTTCTGCCTGCTGCTATAATTCATTATGGAGAGATCTTCTCTTGAATTTCTATTTGGAAAATCTACTACTACTGCAAAGGTAGTGGATGAGGCGCCAGGTGAGAAAGAGGTTCCATACAAAATACCTATGAAAATTATTGAACGTGTTGTGGATAACCGCTATGAAGGGGATGGAACTGTCCATCCTGGTGATCATTTACTGTTTTTACATGAATTATGCGGGTTATTCAAATGTGCAGGTATTGCTATGGATGAAGTTAGAAAGAAACTATTCTCTATATCGCTGTCTGGTAAAGCAGCGCATTGGTATAAATTGCTGAAGAATAGGGATTCTCTTGATTGGGAGGACATTGTGCCTTTCTTTTATTCTAAATTCTATCCTCCAAGTGAAATTCACAAAGACCGGAACTGCATATATAATTTCTGGCCTCATGATGGAGAGAGTATTGCCCAAGCATGGGGGAGATTGAAGTCTTTAATGCTCAAATGCCCCATTCATGAGCTTCCTGGTAATATTATTATTGATAATTTCTATGCAAGATTGTCTTTTCAAGATAAGACTTTACTGAATACTTCTTGTTCTAGATCATTTACACGCAACAAAGAAGAGTTTAAAAGGGACCTTCTTGATCGGATCCAGGAGAATACTGAAGGATGGGAGAACGACAAAGATAGAGAATCAGGTATAAACTATGATTATAAATGCATTGAAGTTTTTATGGATACTGATGAATTTAGTAATATGAGTGCTACTTATGGTCTTGATTCTCAAGTCGTTGCAAACTTTTATAAAGCTTTTGCCTCTCACTTTGAATTGCCTAGGAAGAATTTTGATAAGTATCATGAACCATACAAAGATAAAACTGATTCATCTATAAATAAATGTGCTATAATTGAAACTATTGATCATATTCTTCCTGAAGCATATATTGAAAAAACTCCTTTCCCTGCTAAAATGAAGGAGTACTCTGTTATAACTAGTGCGGTTAATAAAAGTGCAAAGAAACCTATAGAACCTGAAGAACAAATAAAGGTTGAACCTGCTATTGCAATAGTTAAAGATCTTGTGACTGAAAATGTAGAAGATGGTCATATTATTTTCTGTGAAGATGCTTCTAATATTGTTTCGCATCATAATAAGTCTAGGAAAGCCAATGTTCCTATGCTCTCTCTTAGAATTGGTGATCATTGTTATTATGGTTTATGCGACATTGGTGCAAGTATTAGTGCCATTCCTTATGAGCTTTATACGGAGATCATGCATGAAATTGGTTCTTGTGAACTTGAAGATATTGATGTGGTTATTCGGCTAGCTAATAGAGAAACTATCTCTCCTATTGGTATTGTTCGAGATGTGGAAGTTCTATGTGGTAAGATTAAATATCCTGCTGACTTTTTGGTACTTGGTTCTGCTGCTAGTAAGTCTTGTCCTATTATTTTTGGTAGACCTTTTCTAAATACTTGTGGAGCTGTTATAGATTGCAAGAAGGAAAAAATTGTGACTAAATTTGCTGGTGAATCTTATGAGTTTAATTTCTCCAAATTTGCCAAAACTCCTTATAAAGCTGATTTGCCTAATAATGATTTTAGAGTTGAACAATGTGCGTCTATTGCTCTTGCTCCTAATAATCCTTTGCAGCAACATTTGGAGGATAGTGAGAGTGAAGTCTTTAGGGAAGAAAGAAATGAGCTTGATGAAATTTTCCTTCGTCAACCTATTCTTAAACATGACTTGCCGGTTGAAGATTTAGGTACAACACCACCACCAAAGGAAGATCCTGTTTTTGATTTTAAAACCATTGCCTGATAATCTTAAGTATGTTCATATTGATGATAAGAAAATATATCCTATTATTATTAGTTCTAAGCTTTCAGATTTTGAGGAAGAAAGGTTATTGGAAATATTGAAGAAACACCGAGGAGCTATTGGCTACACTCTTGATGATTTGAAGGGGATTTCTCCCTCTATTTGCCAACATGCTATCAATATGGAAGATGATGCAAAGCCTGTTGTTGAACATCAGCGTCGTCTAATTCCGAAGATGAAGGATGTGGTAAGGAATGAGGTATTAAAACTTCTTGAAGCTGGTATTATATATCCTATTGCCGATAGTAGATGGGTTAGTCATGTACATTGTGTTCCTAAGAAAGGAGGAATGACTGTTGTGCCTAATGATAATGATGAGCTCATCCCTCAAAGAGTAGTTGTAGGGTATAGAATGTGCATTGATTATCGAAAAGTTAATAAGGTTACTAAGAAAGATCATTACCCTTTACCCTTTATTGATCAAATGTTAGAAAGGTTGTCTAAAAATACTCATTTTTGCTTTCTTGATGGTTATTCTGGGTTTTCACAAATTGCTGTTAAGACTAAAGATCAAGAGAAAACCACTTTCACTTGTCCCTATGGAACTTATGCTTATAGACGTATGCCTTTTGGTTTATGTAATGCTCCTGCTACTTTTCAAAGATGCATGTCTGCTATTTTTCATGGCTTTTGTGAGAATATTGTAGAGGTATTCATGGATGATTTTTCTGTCTATGGGAATTCTTTTGATAATTGCTTGCGAAACCTTGATAAAGTTTTGCAGAGATGTGAAGAAACTAACCTTGTTCTTAATTGGGAGAAATGCCACTTTATGGTTAATGAAGGAATTGTATTGGGACATAAAATTTCTGAGAGAGGTATTGAAGTTGATAGAGCTAAAGTTGAAGCAATTGAGAAGATGCCCTATCCTAGGGATGTTAAAGGTATTCGTAGTGTTCTTGGTCATGCTGGGTTTTATAGGAGATTTATTAAAGATTTCTCCAAGATTTCAAAGCCTCTTACTAATCTTCTTCAAAAAGATGTACCTTTTGTTTTTGATGATGATTGTAAGGAAGCTTTTGAAACTCTAAATAAAGCCTTAACAACTGCTCCTGTTGTTGAACCTCCTGATTGGAATTTACCTTTTTAAATTATGTGTGATGCTAGTGATTTTGCTGTAGGCGCTGTTCTTGGACAGCGAGTAGATAAAAAGTTAATTGTTATTCATTATGCTAGCAAAACCCTTGATGCTGCTCAAAGAAATTATGCTACAACTGAAAAAGAATTATTAGCTGTAGTGTTTGCTTGTGACAAGTTTAGATCATATATTGTTGATTCAAAAGTCACGATTCATACTGATCATGCTGCAATTAGGTACCTTATGGCGAAGAAAGATGCTAAGCCAAGGCTTATTAGATGGGTGCTTCTTTTGCAAGAATTTGATTTACATATTATAGATAGGAAAGGTGCTGATAATCCTATTGCTGATAATTTGTCTAGATTGGAAAATATTGCTTATGATCCTGTTCCTGTTAATGATAGTTTTCCAAATGAACAATTGGCTGTAATAAAGGTGAGCTCGCGAGATAGTCCTTGGTATGCTGATTATGCTAACTTTATTGTTTCCAAGTACTTGCCTAGCTCCAACCTTTTTAGCTCAGCAAAGGAGGAAATTCTTTTATGACTTGAGGCATTATTTTTAGGATGACCCACACTTATATAAAGAAGGAGTGGATGGTATTATGCGAAGATGTGTTCCCGAATATGAACAACAAGAGATATTGAGTAAGTGTCATGGTAGTGCTTATGGAGGACATCACGCCAGAGATAGAACCGCCCAAAAAGTTCTACAATCAGGTTTCTATTGGCCAACTCTCTTCAAAGATGCAAGGAAGTTTATTTTATCTTGTGATGAATGTCAAAGGGTTGGTAATATCTCTAGACGCAATGAAATGCCTATGAATTATACTCTTGTTATTGAACCATTCGACTGTTGGGGATTTGACTTCATGGATCCTTTCCCTTCTTCAGAAGGTAACACTCATATACTTGTCGCTGTTGATTATGTTACTAAATGGGTGGAAGCTATACCCACAAAAAGTGCTGATGGTGAGACTTCTTTAAAAATGCTTTTAGATATTATTTTTCCTAGGTTTGGAGTACCTAGATATATTATGACTGATGGAGGTTCTCATTTTATTCATGGTGGTTTTAGAAAAACTCTTGCTAAATATGGTATTAATCATAGGATTGCTTCCGCTTATCATCCTCAAACTAGCGGGCAAGTAGAATTATCAAATAGAGAGATTAAATCTATCTTGGGAAAGACTGTTAATAAATCTAGAAAGAACTGGGCTAGTAAATTAAAGGAAGCATTATGGGCTTATAGAACTGCTTATAAAAATCCTATGGGTATGTCACCGTATAAAATGGTTTATGGGAAAGCTTGTCATTTACATTTAGAACTAGAGCACAAAGCTTATTGGGCTGTAAGAGAACTAAATAAAGATCCTAAACTTGCCAGTAAGAAGAGATTGCTACAATTGAGTTCTCTAGATGAATGGAGAAGTGAAGCTGATGAAAATGCTAAACTCTTTAAAGAGAAAGTTAAGAAATGGCATGATAGAAGAATTATCAAAAGAGAATTTAATGTTGGAGATAAAGTCCTATTGTATCGGTCTCGTCTCATATTTTTTGCAGGGAAATTACTCTCAAAATGGGAAGGGCCATATGTCATTGTGGAGGTGTATCGTTCAGGGGCAATTAAAATTAGTTCTCTGCAAGGTGATGCCACACAAGTAGTGAATGGACAAAGACTCAAGCACTATATCTCTGGAGATTCTTATAATGAAGATGTTGATGTTATTCAAGTGGTGACTCCGGAAGCTTTCATCAAAGGTCAAATTGACAGTTCTGCAGAGTTCGACTTTGAATAGGTAACAGTACTGGTAATAAAAAGTCCGCGTTTAACTTTCCGAACTATGTTTTTGCTATTTTCGGAAAATATGAAAAATTACGAGATCGAAACGGAGTGGAGGAGACGCACGAGGGCGTGCCCCCATAGGCCGGCGTGGGCCCCAGTCTGGCCGCGCCGCCCTATGAGGACGGTGCCTCGTTGTCCCTCTCCGACTCTGGTTCGACCTGGTACTTTCCTTTTGTCGTGAAATTTTTCGCTATATAATCCCCCGGACCCCTGGAGGTCCGTATATCGTTTTCTCGTCGTGTTTTGTTTCGAGCTGTTTTCTGCCAGGATTTGTTTTTGATTTAGAAGCATCATGGTCTCCAACAACAAGGACAAGGAGCCTTTGGAGGAAGATATTCAGGACCCCGATTTGAAGGAAGAAGTCGAGAGCAAGGATGAAGAAGAAGTTGAGGAAGTTTCGCGAGTATACCCTCGTGCCACCGTCGCAAGCATAGGAGTGGTGGCAAATCCGTTCAACAGCAAGAAAAGCGCACGGATTAGCACCGGAGGAGGAGTTCCACGTCACTACCTAGCTCCAAGGACATCTCCTCCAGGCACCTACAAACCCTTCCACATTCTAATTCATAATAGTCAAACTGAAAGGGTTCCCAAGGCAGTATTGCCAAGCAACTGGGATATAGATCGTTCTAACACTGCAGGAAGGATGAAGCCTGAAGCTGAAGAGTGGGGAAACAACTCTAAGAGTTGGGATTCGCCGTTGGATATACTTCTTAACCGCGTCGAGCACAATTCGGAGATGATCCGCAACCTCATGTACAAGATTGATGAGCTAAAGGAGCTTGTTGAGAAGCTTATCAAGGATTCATCATCGCCGAAGGAGTAATTCATCATTGGTATTGGCACCCCCTTGGTTTGTTCCAAGCTTGGGGGGGGGGTGCCGCGGTATCACATCATCACTATCTTTTACCTTTTTATTATCAAGTAGTGTCATATCATGAGTAGGGAAGTTATCATATAAGATAGTTTGCGGTATGGAAGTATCTCTCTTTAGTTGATTATCTATGTATCCCTTGGTGTGAGTTATCGTTATGGAATATTAATGAGAAGTTTTATCATTTACATATTGCACATCTTATTTTAGTTTGAAATCTCTATTATATGATTGATCTTGTTGTTAAGTATTGGCATCACTTTGGGAGCATTGAGTAAATCTATTTGGTTTTGGCAAACTTAGCATTGGTCAATAGCAACAACACTTTGAGTTTAAGTAGAGAAGAAGAAATACATGTAGATATGTTGTTTCATTATCTTTCTTTCTTGTTAGCTATGATCTTAGTATACTGAAGTTAAAATTGTTTGTGCTTACAAGGAAGATGCATGATTGTTTCTATCACATGTATGTTTGTTTGTTTCCCTCAACTCTTATGCTTGCTAATCAACCTTGCTAGCCAAAAACCTGTACTGAGAGGGAATGCTTCTCGTGCATCCAAACCCTTAGACCAAACCTATGCCATCAGTGTCCACCATAACTACCTATTATGTGGTATTTTGCGCCATTCCAAGTAAATACTTCATGTGCTACCTTTAAACAATTCAAAAGTTATCATCCCTTATTTGTGTCAATGTTTTATAGCTCATGAGGAAGTATGTGGTGTTTTATCTTTCAATCTTGTTGGGCAGCTTTCACTAATGGACTAGTGGCTTCATCCACTTATCCTATAATTTTGCAAAAAGAGCTGGCAACGGGGTTCCCAGCCCCAATTAATTAACTCTCATTAATAATCCTCTTCACATGTTTTGCTCTGATTCATCAGTAAGCAACTTAATTTTGCAATAGACACTCCTCCATGGTATGTGAAATGTTGGAAGGCACCCGAGGATTCGGTTAGCCATGGCTTGAGAAAGCAAAGGTTGGGAGGAGTGTCATCCTTAAATAAACTAAAGTACATGTGTAAATAAAAGAGAAGAGGGATGATCTACCTTGCTGGTAGAGATAACGTCCTTCGTGGGAGCCGCTCTTTGGAAGTCTGTTTGGCAAGGGGGTTAGAGTGCCCACTACCATTCGTTGACAACAACAAACACCTCTCAAAACTTTACTTTTATGCTCTCTATATGATTTCAAAACTTGAAAAGCTCTAGCACATGATTTAATCCATGCTTGCCTCTGCAAAGGGCCTTTCTTTTACTTTATGTTGAGTCAGTAAACCTATTTCCCTCCATCTTAAGCAAGCAATTGAGTTGTTGTGATCCAACCATCTATATTGTGATCTACTTAATCATGCCTTTTATTCTTCCTTGTTTAGTACAAGTTTTATCTGAATGAATATAGCTTTGAAGATTATCGATGATTATGAGGAGATTATTATGATTGAGTATGCAAGTTTTGCTATAAGCTTTAATATAAGAGCGTTGCTCGATAAATAAGTACAATCTGTTAAATGTTCTCTGACCAAGAACGAAGTTTGCCATCACCAATTATGATTTCTTATGCACTTTTATTTGTGATTTCCTTTACTTGTTTCAAGTTGAATCATATGGGGAAGTTGTTCACTAGAATGTCTTGTGTAAATTAATATGATGCTTCTTGTCCGTATTTTATTTATCGACTCTTCACTCCATAAACATGTGGTCTTGTTTACTGAGTTCAGTTTCGCTTGGGGACAAGCGAAGTCTAAGCTTGGGGGGAGTTGATACGTCCATTTTGCATCACTATTTTATATCATAATTTGCTATTATTCATTGATATATTTCATATTTAGAGATGATACTTATGTTATTTCATCTATTTTGCATGTTTCATGATTATTGGAGAATCGCGCACCGGAGTCAGGGTTCTGCTGGAAAAAGCACCGTCAGAATGCAATATTTCGGAAGATCAGCAATTGACGGAAATTATACGAAAAATCTTATTTTTCTAGAAGACGGAGACAGCCAGAAGGAGGAGCCGAGGAGGGCCGCCATGGGCCCCCCCATAGGCCAGCGTGGGCCCAGGCCTGGCCGCGCCGCCTTGTGGGGAGGGGGCGCACAGCCCCCTCTGGCCTCCTCTCCTTCGCGTAATTCTTCGTCCCGAAAACCTAAGCTCCAGAGGATAGTCGCGAAGAGTCACAGCCGCCTCTGCGGGGCGGAAAACACTAGAGAGAAAAGAGCTCTCTGACAGGCTAAAATCCGCCGGAGAAATTCCCTCCCGGAGGGGGAAATCGATGCCATTGTCACTGTCATCGAGCTGGACATCATTGGGATCATCATCACCATCATCTCCATCATCATCACCGCCATCTCCACCGCTGCACCTCGTCACCGCTGTAACATCTAGGGTTGAATCTTGATTGTTTGATAGGGGAAACTCTCCTGGTATTGATTACTCCTTGTTATTGATGCTATTGAGTGAAACCATTGAACCAAGGTTTATGTTCAGATTGTTATTCATCATCATACCACCTCTGATCATGTTCCATATGATGTCTCGTGAGTAGTTCGTTTAGTTCTTGAGGACATGGGTGAAGTCTAAATGTTAGTAGTGAATTATGTTGGGTAATATTCAATGTTATGATATTTAAGTTGTGGTGTTATTCTTCTAGTGGTGTCATGTGAACGTCGACTACATGATACTTCACCTTTATGGGCCTAGGGGAATACATCTTGTATTCGTTTGCTAATTGCGGGGTTGCCGGAGTGACATAAACCTAAACCCCCGTTGGTATATCCATGCAGGAGGGATAGCAGGATCTCAGAGTTTAAGGCTGTGGTTAGATTTATCTTAATTACTTTCTTGTATTTGCGGATGCTTGCAAGGGGTATAATCACAAGTATGTATTAGTCCTAGGAAGGGCGGTGCATTAGCATAGGTTCACCCACACAACACTTATCAAAACAATGAAGATTAATCAGCTATATGAAGCGAAAGCACTAGACTAAATTCCCGTGTGTCCTCAAGAACGTTTGGTCATTATAAGTAAACAAACCGGCTTGTCCTTTGTGCTAAAAAGGATTGGGCCACTCGCTGCAATTATTACTCTCGCATTTTACTTACTTGTACTTTATTCATCTGCTATATCAAAACCCCCTGAACACTTGTCTGTGAGCATTTACAGTGAATCCTTCATCGAAACTGCTTGTCAACACCTTCTGCTCCTCGTTGGGTTCGACACTCTTATTTATCGAAAGTACTACGATACACCCCCTATACTTGTGGGTCATCAGGGAGGTAAGGTAAAAGGTATTCACATCCTCTGACTACTAAGCTATTTCCTAGCACTGTTGCCGGTGTGTGAGTGCTCAAAGCTATCTCCTTTAGATTCTGCAATTTTATCTTTTTGTCTCTTGTTTTTATTTTTCACTAGTTAGGCTTAATGGAAAACAACAAAGAAATTAGAGATCTTTATGAACTTTATCTTGAGTTAGGACATGAGGTGTTTGAAGAGAAAATTAAAAAACCTATGGAACTTTATATGCATGCTAATGGCAATGTTATTAGTATGAATGCTTTGAACACCATTGTTGCTAATGCTATGGAAAATTCTAAGCTTGGGGAAGTTGGTTTTGATGATCATGATATTTTTAGTCCCCCAAGCATGGAGGAGAAAATTTACTTTGATGATACTTTACCTCCTATATATGATGATTACAATGATGACTATCATATTTTCAGTCCACCTACTATTGAGGAGAAAATTAATTATGATTACAATATGCCTCCTATATATGATGATTATGGTGATGAGAATAATAATGATAGCTATTTTATAGAATTTGCTCTCAGTACAATTAATAGTAATGACTATGCTTATGTGGAGAGTAATAATTTTATGCATGTAGCTCATGATAAGAATGTTTCATGTGATTTATATTGTTGAGTTTGTTCATTATGCTAGTGAAAATATTTATGAGAGAGGACAATATAGTTGTAGGGATTTTCATGTTACTAAAACACCTCTCTTTTTGCTGAAAATCTTGAAGTTGCGCTTGTCTTGTTTTCCTATGCTTATTGCATTATGCTTACATGACTTGTTTATTTACAAGATTCCTTTTCATAGGAAGTGGGTTAGACTTAAAATTGTTTCTTATTTGCTTTTGATGCTCTCTTTTGCTTCAACTCTTATTTCTTGCGAGAGCATCATTAAAATTACTGAGCCCATCTTAATGGCTATAAAGAAAGCACTTCTTGGGAGATAACCCATGTTTTTATTTTGCTACTGTTTTGTTGTGTCTTGGAAGTTGTTACTACTGTAGCAACCTCTCCTTATCATGTTTATTTCATTTTTGTGCCAATTAAAGTCTTTGATAGAAAGTTGATACTAGATTTGGATTTCTGCGCAGGAACAGATTTTTAGCTGTCACGAATTTGAGTTGATCTCTCTATAGGAAACTCGTAAAATCCTGAAAAAATTCATGCGTGATCCCCAGATATGTACGCAACTTTCATTCAACTGGAGCTTTTCCATCTGAGCATGTTAAGTACCTCGAAAAAATTCGTCTTTACGGACTGTTCTGTTTTGACAGATTCTGCCTTTTATTTCGCATTGCCTCTTTTACTGTGTTGAGTGGATTTCTTTGCTCCACTAAATTTCAGTAGCCTTGGGTAATGTCCAGAAGTGTTGGGAATGATTGTGTCCTGATACGTCTCCGACGTATCGATAATTTCTTATGTTCCATGCCACATTATTGATGTTATCTACATGTTTTATGCACACTTTATGTCATATTCGTGCATTTTCTGGAACTAACCTATTAACAAGATGCCGAAGTGCCAGTTGCTGTTTTCTGCTGTTTTTGGTTTCAGAAATCCTAGTAAGGAAATATTCTCGGAATTGGACGAAATCAAAGCCCAGGGGCCTATTTTCTCACGAAGCTTCCAGAAGTCCGAAGGAGAGACGAAGAGGGGCCACGGAGGGGCCACACCATAGGGCGGCACGGCCCCCCCTTGGCCGCGCCGGCCTGTAGTGTGGGGCCCCCGTGCCGCCTCTTGACCTGCCCTTCCGCCTATAAAAAGTCTCCGTGACGAAACCCCCAGTACCGAGAGCCACGATACGGAAAACCTTCCAGAGACGCCGCCGCCGCCGATCCCATCTCGGGGGATCCAGGAGATCGCCTCCGGCACCCTGCCGGAGAGGGGAATCATCTCCCGGAGGACTCTACGCCGCCATGGTCGCCTCCAGTGTGATGTGTGAGTAGTCTACCCCTGGACTATGGGTCCATAGCAGTAGCTAGATGGTTGTCTTCTCCCCATTGTGCTATCATTGTCGGATCTTGTGAGCTGCCTAACATGATCAAGATCATCTATCTGTAATTCTATATGTTGCGTTTGTTGGGATCCGATGAATAGAGAATACTTGTTATGTTGATTATCAAAGTTATGCTTATGTGTTGTTTATGATCTTGCATGCTCTTCGTTACTAGTAGATGCTCTGGCCAAGTAGATGCTTGTAACTCCAAGAGGGAGTACTTATGCTCGATAGTGGGTTCATGCCTGCATTGACACCTGGGACAGTGTGAAAGTTCTAAGGTTGTGTTGTGCTGTGGCCACTAGTGATCAAACATTAGTGCTATGGACAAGGATGTAGTCACGAGTTCCATTACGCGCAATACTTAATGCAATTGTCTGTTGTTAGCAACTTAATACTGGAGGGGGTTCGGATGATAACCTGAAGGTGGACTTTTTAGGCATAGATGCAGTTGGATGACGGTCTATGTACTTTGTCGTAATGCCCAATTAAATCTCACTATACTCATCATGATATGTATGTGCATGGTCATGCTCTCTTTATTTGTCAATTGCCCAACTGTAATTTGTTCACCCAACATGCTGTTCGTCTTATGGGAGAGACATCTCTAGTGAACTGTGGACCCCGGTCCAATTCTCTTTACTGAAATACAATCTACTGCAATACTTGTTCTACTGTTTTCTGCAAACAATCATCTTCCACACAATACGGTTAACTCTTTGTTACAGCAAGCCGGTGAGATTGACAACCTCACTGTTTCGTTGGGGCAAAGTACTTTGGTTGTGTTGTGCAGGTTCCACGTTGGCGCCGGAATCCCTGGTGTTGCGCCGCACTACATCCCGCCGCCATCAACCTTCAACGTGCTTCTTGGCTCCTCCTGGTTCGATAAACCTTGGTTTCTTTCTGAGGGAAAACTTGCTGCTGTGCGCATCATACCTTCCTCTTGGGGTTGCCCAACGAACGTGTGAAATACACGCCATCAAGCTCTTTTTCTGGCGCCGTTGCCGGGAGATCAAGACACGCTGCAAGGGGAGTCTCCACTTCTCAATCTCTTTACTTTGTTTTTGTCTTGCTTAGTTTTATTTACTACTTTGTTTGCTGCACTAAATCAAAATACAAAAAAATTAGTTGCTAGTTTTACTTTACTTGCTATCTTGTTCACTATATCAAAAACACAAAAAAATTAGTTTACTTGCATTTACTTTATCTAGTTTGCTTTATTGTCTTGCACTCTATATTAAAAATACAAAAAAATTAGTTACTTTTGTTACCATGTCTAGCTCTGAACCTGTTACTTCTTCTCCTGAAGAATTAGTCTTCACTTTTAAACAAGGGGATGAGGAGAGTTTTAAGGATGCTTGGTCTAGAATTTTTACTTCTTATCGTAAAACTGAACCTCAAATGACTCTAAGTTTGCTCCTTAGTAATTTTTATTTCGGTATTATGATTCGCTATAGATATGCTTTGGATACTTTAGTGGGAGGAGATTTCCTTCATTGCAATGGGGATCAAGCTTTTAATGCCATAAAGAAGTTGGTTGCATCACATGATTCAGCTAATAACTTTGATTCAGTCCTCACTAGCATTTATAGTAGATTAAATAATCTCGAGATAGGTACATCTCGCTTGAATGATAATTATTGCCACGTTCGTAATCGTCTTGAACAAGTTTTAGTGAACTCTAAACTCTCAATGTGGGATCCTGCTGTTAAAATTGTCATCGGTGATCGAACTCTCCATGCCTACTGTGATATTATGTATGAATTTTGCCTTATGCCTGAAAGTATTTATAAATATTTGAAACTTTGGGGAGTCGAGGAAGGAGGAGAAGAAATAACTCTCATTGATAACTCTACTATAATTCCTAAAGGAATAGCCGCAGGTGTGCATACAACCATTCTTGGAAGAACAATATCCATTGATTATCTTGTTGTTGAAACAGGAAAACTCACACTCGGAAGATCCCTGCTGAAACTATTGGGAGCAGTCATTGATGTTGGAGAAGGCACTCTGAAATTCACCTCTATACCGGGGGAAACTCATAAATTTCCTAAACCAAAGGGAAAGAAAAACAATAAGAAAGGTAAGGGTAAAGCCCAAGGTAATGTTGACACTTCGTCTCTTGATAATACTTGATATACACTTTCTGCGCCTAGCTGAAAGGCGTTAAAGAAAAGCGCTTATGGGAGACAACCCATGTTTTTACCTACAGTACTTTGTTTTTATTTTGTGTCTTGGAAGTTGTTTACTACTGTAGCAACCTCTCCTTATCTTAGTTTTGTGTTTTGTTGTGCCAAGTTAAGCCGTTGATAGAAAAGTAAGTACTAGATTTGGATTACTGCACAGTTCCAGATTTCTTTGCTGTCACGAATCTGAGTCCACCTCCCTGTAGGTAGCTCAGAAAATTAAGCCAATTTACGTGCATGATCCTCAGATATGTACGCAACTTTCATTCAATTTGAGCATTTTCATTTGAGCAAGTCTGGTGCCATTTTAAAATTCGTCAATACGAACTGTTCTGTTTTGACAGATTCTGCCTTTTATTTCGCATTGCCTCTTTCGCTATGTTGGATGAATTTCTTTGATCCATTAATGTCCAGTAGCATTATGCAATGTCCAGAAGTGTTAAGAATGATTGTGTCACCTCTGAATATGTCAATTTATATTGTGCACTAACCCTCTAATGAGTTGTTTCGAGTTTGGTGTGGAGGAAGTTTTCAAGGATCAAGAGAGGAGTATGATGCAACATGATCAAGGAGAGTGAAAGCTCTAAGCTTGGGGATGCACCCGGTGGTTCACCCCTGCATATATCAAGAAGACTCAAGCGTCTAAGCTTGGGGATGCCCAAGGCATCCCCTTCTTCATCGACAACATTATCAGGTTCCTCCCCTGAAACTATATTTTTATTCCATCACATCTTATGTGCTTTTTCTTGGAGCGTCGGTTTGTTTTTGTTTTTTGTTTTGTTTGAATAAAATGGATCCTAGCATTCACTTTATGGGAGAGAGACACACTCCGCTGTAGCATATGGACAAGTATGTCCTTGGTTTCTACTCATAGTATTCATGGCGAAGTTTCTCCTTCGTTAAATTGTTATATGGTTGGAATTGGAAAATGATACATGTAGTAATTGCTATAAATGTCTTGGGTAATGTGATACTTGGTAATTGTTGTGCTCATGATTAAGCTCTTGCATCATATGCTTTGCACCCATTAATGAAGAAATACATAGAGCATGCTAAAATTTGGTTTGCATATTTGGTTTCTCTAAGGTCTAGATAATTTCTAGTTTTGAGTTTGAACAACAAGGAAGACGGTGTAGAGTCTTATAATGTTTTCAATATGTCTTTTATGTGAGTTTTGCTGCACTGGTTCATCCTTGTGTTTGTTTCAAATAAGCCTTGCTAGCCTAAACCTTGTATCGAGAGGGAATACTTCTCATGCATCCAAAATACTTGAGCCAACCACTATGCCATTTGTGTCCACCATACCTACCTATACTACATGGTATTTTTCCGCCATTCCAAAGTAAATTGCTTGAGTGCTACCTTTAAAATTCCATCATTCACCTTTGCAATATATAGCTCATGGGACAAATAGCTTAAAAACTATTGTGGTATTGAATATGTAATTATGCACTTTATCTCTTATTAAGTTGCTTGTTGTGCGATAACCATGTTCACTGGGGACGCCATCAACTATTCATTGTTGAATTTCATGTGAGTTGCTATGCATGTTCGTCTTGTCTGAAGCAAGAGAGATCTACCACCATATGGTTAAGCATGCATATGTTAGAGAAGAACATCGGGCCGCTAACTAAAGCCATGCTCCATGGTGGAAGTTTCAGTTTTGGACAACAATCCTCAAATCTCAAATGAGAAAATTATTAATTGTTGGTATATGCTTATGCATAAAAGAGGAGTCCATTATCTGTTGTCTATGTTGTCCCGGTATGGATGTCTAAGTTGAAGAATAATCAATAGCGAGAAATCCAATGCGAGCTTTCTCCTTAGACCTTTGTACAGGCGGCATAGAGGTACCCCTTCGTGACACTTGGTAAAAACAATGCATTGTGATGACCCGGTAGTCCAAGCTAATTAGGACAAGGTGCGGGCACTATTAGTACACTATGCATGAGGCTTGCAACTTATAAGATATAATTTACATGATGCATATGCTTTATTACTACCGTTGACAAAATTGTTTCATGTTTTCAAAATCAAAGCTCTAGCACAAATATAGCAATCGATGCTTTTCCTCTATGGAGGACCATTCTTTTACTTTCAATGTTGAGTCAGTTCACCTATCTCTCTCCACCTCAAGAAGCAAACACTTGTGTGAACTGTGCATTGATTCCTACATACTTGCTTATTGCACTTATTATATTACTCTATGTTGACAATATCCATGAGATATACATGTTACAAGTTGAAAGCAACCGCTGAAACTTAATCTTCTTTTGTGTTGCTTCAATATCTCTACTTTGAATTATTGCTTTATGAGTTAACTCTTATGCAAGACTTATTGATGCTTGTCTTGAAGTGCTATTCATGAAAAGTCTTTGCTTTATGATTCACTTGTTTACTCATGTCATATACAATGTTTTGATCGCTGCATTCACTACATATGCTTTACAAATAGTATGATCAAGATTATGATGGCATGTCACTCTAGAAATTATCTGTGTTATCGTTTTACCTGCTCGGGACGAGCAGAACTAAGCTTGGGGATGCTGATACGTCTCCGACGTATCGATAATTTCTTATGTTCCATGCCACATTATTGATGTTATCTACATGTTTTATGCACACTTTATGTCATATTCGTGCATTTTCCGGAACTAACCTATTAACAAGATGCCGAAGTGCCGCTTTGTTTTTACTGCTGTTTTTGGTTTCAGAAATCCTAGTAAGGAAATATTCTCGGAATTGGACGAAATCAAAGCCCAGGGGCCTATTTTCTCACGAAGCTTCCGGAAGTCCGAAGGAGAGACGAAGAGGGGCCACGGAGGGGCCACACCATAGGCGGCGGCGCGGCCCCCCTTGGCCGCGCCGGCCTGTAGTGTGGGGCCCCGTGCCGCCTCTTGACCTGCCCTTCCGCCTATAAAAAGTCTCCGTGACGAAACCCCCGGTACCGAGAGCCACGATGCGGAAAACCTTCCGGAGACGCCGCCGCCGCCGATCCCATCTCGGGGGATCCAGAGATCGCCTCCGGCACCCCGGGAGAGGGGAATCATCTCCCGGAGGACTCTACGCCGCCATGGTCGCCTCCGGTGTGATGTGTGAGTAGTCTACCCCTGGACTATGGGTCCATAGCAGTAGCTAGATGGTTGTCTTCTCCCCATTGTGCTATCATTGTCGGATCTTGTGAGCTGCCTAACATGATCAAGATCATCTATCTGTAATTCTATATGTTGCGTTTGTTGGGATCCGATGAATAGAGAATACTTGTTATGTTGATTATCAAAGTTATGCTTATGTGTTGTTTATGATCTTGCATGCTCTCCGTTACTAGTAGATGCTCTGGCCAAGTAGATGCTTGTAACTCCAAGAGGGAGTACTTATGCTCGATAGTGGGTTCATGCCTCGCATTGACACCGGGACAAAGGACATGTGAAAGTTCTAAGGTTGTGTTGTGCTGTTGCCACTAGGGATAAAACATTAGTGCTATGTTCAAGGATGTAGTCACTAGTTACATTACGCACCATACTTAATGCAATTGTCTGTTGTTAGCAACTTAATACTGGAGGGGGTTCGGATGATAACCTGAAGGTGGACTTTTTAGGCATAGATGCAGTTGGATGACGGTCTATGTACTTTGTCGTAATGCCCAATTAAATCTCACTATACTCATCATGATATGTATGTGCATGGTCATGCTCTCTTTATTTGTCAATTGCCCAACTGTAATTTGTTCACCCAACATGCTGTTCGTCTTATGGGAGAGACATCTCTAGTGAACTGTGGACCCCGGTCCAATTCTCTTTACTGAAATACAATCTACTGCAATACTTGTTCTACTGTTTTCTGCAAACAATCATCTTCCACACAATACGGTTAACTCTTTGTTACAGCAAGCCGGTGAGATTGACAACCTCACTGTTTCGTTGGGGCAAAGTACTTTGGTTGTGTTGTGCAGGTTCCACGTTGGCGCCGGAATCCCTGGTGTTGCGCCGCACTACATCCCGCCGCCATCAACCTTCAACGTGCTTCTTGGCTCCTCCTGGTTCGATAAACCTTGGTTTCTTTCTGAGGGAAAACTTGCTGCTGTGCGCATCATACCTTCCTCTTGGGGTTGCCCAACGAACGTGTGAAATACACGCCATCATGTCCTTGCTGAACAACATGTGAATTTTTGATTATGCACTAACCCTCTAATGAGAATGCTTTGAGTTTGGTGTGAAGGAAGTTTTCAAGGATCAAGAGAGGAGGATGATATGATATGATCAAGAAGAGTGAAAAGTCTAAGCTTGGGGATGCCCCCGTGGTTCATCCCTGCATATTTCAAGAAGACTTAAGCGTCTAAGCTTGGGGATGCCCAAGGCATCTCCTTCTTCATCAACAACTTATCAGGTCACCTCTAGTGAAACTATATTTTAATTCCGTCACATCTTATGTACTTTATTTGGAGCGTCTGTGTGCTTTTATTTTTGTTTTGTTATTTTCATTCTCTGAATAAAATCGGATCCTAAACATCCTTGTGTGGGAGAGAGACACGCTCCGCTTTTTCATTTGAACACCCGTGTTCTTCGTTTTTCATGTTCATGGCGAAAGCTGAAAGCCACAGCACTTATTGTTATTTGGTTGGAAATAGAAAATGCTTCATATGGTAATTGGTATATTGTCTTGAATAATTTGATACTTGGCAATTGTTTTGAGCTCTCAAGTAGATCATATTTAAGCTCTTGCATCATGTAGTTTAAATCTATTAGTGGAGAACTACTGTAGAGCTTGTTGAAATTTGGATTGCATGATTGGTCTCTATAAGTGAAAAAGAGTTGGTCAAAGGAAAAAGGGAACAAAAACGACACAAGGAAACAGCAAGGATCTGAGCACTTACTAACAAAACGTCGACATTGTGACTCCAAGCGAGTAAGGATTTCTTGTTCACGAGCAGACTGTTGAGTTATGTTCTCACTCAGAGAAGTTTCCGCGTCGTGAAGTCTTTTTCGGAGTTCTTCGACAGTGGCGGCATCTTCCATAGCCTTCTTGGCATCCTCTTCAGCTTTCTTGCGAGCCTTCTCGCTTTGCTCTAACTTGGTAGCAAGAGCGTTAGTACGTTTGTTGGCCTCCGCAAGATCTCCTGGCAAAATAAACGACAGTCAAATATCATGACAAAATAATGGTACACATGCAACAGAGGAGGAGAATAAAATTAATTCCTTCCAGCTTTTTGGTATGGTCACGGTACCCGACGAATTGAGTACCGAGATGAATAAATTCCTTCATTAAACGCTGAAGAGACGACCAAGGGAGAAAGGAAGTCAATATAGCCAGTATAAATTCGACAACACTTAGCAAAAAACAAAGGGAGATGGAAGCATTGAAAGGCTTGGAACTTACATCATCCAATGAAGGTGTCGAAGAGCTACCAGGGAATTGGATAGGTTCCTTGGATGGCTCGACCCTCGCTCTCTTTGGAGAAGAAGCTCGGGGGCTCTCAACTGGTGTTGGATGCTCGGTGTTTTGTTGGGGAGGCGAAGTTTCGTCCCCATCGGGTCGAGATTCAGAAACAACCAAAGTACGGGACGTGCTCGTTCGAGCAGTCGCGTCAATAGGTGTATTCTCATCTTCGTCGCCACTACAAAAATAAAGTGACAAGATAAGAAACAAAAGAGAGCATTATCGAAAACAAACAAGTATAGTGCATCAAAAACTTACGAGCTGACAAGAGCAGCCTCGTAAGGGTCAAAGGCTCTCTTTCCAGCATCAGGTGCAGATTCTTTGGCACGTGCAGCACCGGCTTCGGAGGTGCCGGAATCAGCAACGTCGTCCCTTTTCCTCTTGTTCTTCGGGGAAGCAGCTGGGAGAGAAGAGCGTGTTGATGCGGTGGCCTCAGTTTCAATCTCTTTTTCAGAGGATGCCGCAGATTTTCGAGAACCCACGACTTCACTCTCAAGGCGAGAAGTACCTTGGTTGTCGTCGGTGACAACGGCCCGTTCTTCGACATCTCCACCTTCAGGAAGGGGAGGAAGAGGTGATGTAGTGTCATGGTTCTGCACAAAATAGAAATATATCGACATAGATTCATATCAGTAATAGCAATCCAAGAACTGGCAGTACCAAAGGAGAAAAAGAAGGAGTCCATGAATAAACATATGACAAAAATATATCACCTGAGGGAGTGCGTTGGTGGCGTTGTATGGCGTCATGCGGCAAGTTGAAGGAACGGTGTCTTTCTTGTTCAGTGACGAGATTTTTCGGACAAGTTTCTCTAAGTCCTTGACCGATAAATCTGTCGACAAGCGATCTACATCTCCATTGCCAGCATACATCCAAAGGGGATTTTTGCGGGCTTGCAGAGGCTGCACCCTGATCCTAAGGAAGTACGCCGTGATTTGGACACCCGACAATTCTTGTCCTCGGGTGTTTTGGAGCTGATGGATGCGCGTCATCAAGGCTTCTGTCGCCGCTTTTTCTTCGTCGGTAGCCTCTGCGTCCCAGGAACGACGGCGACAAATTTTCTCGGTACCATCAAAAGGAGGGATGTTGTCTTCAACAGAGCCATGATTCTCCTCATGAATGTACAACCACTTTTTGCGCCACCCTTGTACCGAGTCAGGGAATTTGACATCAAAGTACTCAACGTCGGGGCGGACGCAGATAACAACGCCACCAATGTTATAAGAAACATTGGCAGAGCCAATACGGAGACAAAATAAAATGTGTTTCCATAGAGCCCAGTTAGGCTGGACTCCAAGGAAAGCTTCGCAAAGCGTGATAAAGATTGAGATATGGAGGATGGAATTGGGAGTAAGGTGGTGAAGTTGCAGTCCGTACATGAAAAGCAACCCCCGTAAGAAATTGTGGATGGGGGCAGAAAGACCACGGATGAGGTGGTCGACAAAACTGACCCGGTACTCCATTGGAGGGGTTGGATAACTTTCTTCGCTGGGGAAGCGAAGCGCGTCCTGCTTCTTGCTGATCCCCAGTTTCTTCAGCAGGTTGATGTCTTGAGGGGAGATTTTGGATCTCTCCCACTCCGTGTTCCCCAGATCTTCGGTCGCCATTTTAGACTCGGGCGTGCTATGCCTAGTGAGTCTGCGCGGAGGCATCAACAATGGCGCCGGAGCAAAGTGCGAAGTGTAGTTGAGCGCTTGAAGCAATGAGAGCAATGGAGGATCTTGCAGAGGAGAAGCAGAGGTGCGGCGTGAGCGAAAGGACTAGAGGAGGAAGACGATACCTTTATATAGAGGTGCGGTGAATCGACGCGCCGTTGGATTGAGAGATTGCGGGACAGATGGTGTACACGTGGACAAGGGGTAAAAAGTAATTTCATACAAACGAGAAAGCACAGAAGCTACAGTACGTGCCCCAGGAAAAGCGGAGGACGTGTGTCCCCCACTTGCACGACGTGTCAACGTGGTATGAAATTTGGGCCCACAAGACAGAGAGAGAAGTTCTCGCGTTTTCCCGATACAGTGATCGTGGCTATCGTCAGCAATGATGTCACCTTGGGAAGAGAAAATCTCGGATACGAAGGTTCGTAGGAACAGCGGCATCAGAAGATTGTTTTGAGAGCTTTTGATCAAATACAAGTTTTTGCCCAAATGCTCGGGGGCTACTTTGGAAAAAAGAAAAAATTCGACTATGGCAAAATAGAAATGTCGGGAGCCTATGACCAAATGCAAGCATTTGTTCATAGCCTCGGGGGCTACTCCCATCGGGAGCGCTGGTCGCGCACCCGATAAATCTAAAAAGTTCGAGAAAGACTGAAAATATATTGACATGAGGCAATAAAGTGTTGAGCCTACAACCAAGCACAAGTCCTTGGTTGTAGCCTCGGGGGCTACTCCCATCAGGAACGCTGTTCGCGTACCCGATGAAATTATTAAAAAAAAGAAGAAGAAAAGAAGAAAAAGAGAAGAAAAAAGGAAAAAGAAGAAGTGAGCATATTTCGAGTTATACAAATAACTCTACATATATTCCCATCGGGAAGGCAAAATAAGTCATACATTGACTCGATAAAATGTGCTATTCCAGCAGCCGAAAAAGCACTCGACAATATATTCTCAGAGCGCCAAAGTAGCGAATAAACTCTGAATGTCGCAAAACATTGCGAAGGTAAGACCCCAGATCCGTTCTGAGTGGCGTAGCGCCGTCTCTGACGTCGGTTTGCTACTTTTTTCCGTATCAACAGATACGAAGAAAAATCCTAACGGACGCGTTAGGTACCCGATAAAATATGACTGGGACTCGACACAATGGTAAGACCTTAAGCGGCACCTGTCAAAGTTTACACCAGTATCCCGAGATCATGTCCAGGGACGTGATCTTGAAGTAGGTTTTTGCGGATTGCCACTAGAGCAGTTAACTAGTACCTGATCCGTCAGATGAACTAGCCACAACTACCATTATCCCTGTACAATATAGAATTGCATATTTAAAAGATATGTGATAAAATTCGGTGGATGTATTGAACGAATATAAAGTTGGAGATTTTCCCTGACTCTGCGATTCAAGCAAAATCTCGGGGGCTACTGACATAGGCATCCCCAATGGGCCTGCCGAAGATGGTACCCGGGGTTTAATGAAGGCCCACAACCCGAAGGATAAGAAGATTCGGAAGCCCAAGGTACTATTAAGGAAAGCTAGAGTTGTATTAGGAAAGGATACTTGTAATCTTGCGGGATGGGTTAGAAACCCTCCCGGACTCAGTAAACTTGTGTATTACGAAACCCTCGGATCCGCCTCCTATATAAGGGGGAGTCGAGGGACAAAGAAAGGATCGAATTTACTATCAACACAACCCTAGTTTTATATTCGTCGAGTACTTTTCGGCTGAAACCTTCGAGATCTACTTGCCCTCTACATTAAACTAAACCCTAGTCTACAATCCGTAGGCATTGACAAGTTGATACCTTGTCACTAAGGTCTAGATATTTTCTGGTAAAAGTGTTTGAACAACAAGGAAGACAGTGTAGAGTCTTATAATGCTTGCAATATGTTCTTATGTAAGTCTTGCTGTACCGGTTTATACTTGTGTTTGCTTCAAACAACCTTGCTAGCCAAAGCCTTGTACTGAGAGGGAATGCTTCTCGTGCATCCAAAACCTTGAGCCAAAACCTATGCCATTTGTGTCCACCATAACTACCTACTATGTGGTATTTTTCTGCCATTCCAAAGTAAATTGCTTGCGTGCTACCTTTAAAAATTTCATTCCTTGTCTTTGCAATACATAGCTCATGGGAAATTAGCCTAAAAACTATTGTGGTAATGAATATGTCGCTTATGTATCTTAGTTCTTATAAGTTGCTTGTTGAGCGGTAACCATGTTTCTGGGGACGCCATCAACCTGTTACACCTTTGTTGAATATCATGTGAGTTGCTATGCATGTTCGTCTTGTCTGAAGTAAGGGAGATTTCTCATGATTAAATGGTTTGAGTATGCATATTGTTAGAGAAGAACATTGGGCCGCCAACCAAAGCCATGTATCATGGTGGAAGTTTCAGCTTGGACATTAATCCTCAAATCCCTTATGAGAATATTATCTGTTGTTGAATGCTTAAAGCATAAAAGAGGAGTCCATTATCTGTTTTCTATGTTGTACCAGTATGGATGTCCTCAAGTTGAGATCTATCAAAATTGAGAAATCAAATGCGATCTATCTCCTTGGACCTTTGTACAGGTGGCATAGAGGTACCCCTTTGTGACACTTGGTTGAAACATATGTAATGCAATGATAATCCATGGAAGTCCGAACTAATTAGGACAAGGTGCAGGCACTATTAGTATTCGATGCATGAGGCTTGCAACTTATAGGAGGTTTTATACATAACTCGTATGAATTATTACTACCGTTGACACAATTGTTTCCATGTTTTCAAAATAAAAAGCTCTAGCACATGAGTAATCCCTGCTTCCCTCTGCGAAGGGCCTTTCTTTTACTTTATGTTGAGTCAGTTTACCTACTTCTTTCTATCTTAGAAGCAAACACTTGTGTCAACTGTGTGCATTGATTCTTACATGTTTACTTATTGCACTTGTTATATTACTTTATGTTGACAACTATCCATGAGATATACATGTTACAAGTTGAAAGCAATTGCTGAAACTTAATCATCCTTTGTGTTGCTTCAATGCCTTTTATTTTGAATCTATTGCTTTATGAGTTAACTCTTATGCAAGACTTTTTGATGCTTGTCTTGAAAGTACTATTCATGAAAAGTCTTTGCTATATGATTCAGTTGTTTAGTCATTATCTATTTGTTAGCAAACTATAGACCATTGCTTTGAGTCACTTCATTCATCTCATATGCTTTACAATAGTATTGATCAAGATTATGTTGGAAGCATGTCACTTTAGAAATTATACTTTTTTATCGTTTACCTACTCGAGGGCGAGTAGGAACTAAGCTTGGGGATGCTTGATACGTCTCCAACGTATCTATAATTTCTTATGTTCCATGCTAGTTTTATGACAATACCTACATGTTTTATTCATACTTTATATCATTTTGATGCATTTTCCGGTACTAACCTATTAACAAGATGCCGAAGTGCCAGTTCCTGTTTTCTGCTGTTTTTGGTTTCAGAAATCCTACACAGGAAATATTCTCGGAATTGGACGAAACAAAATCCCACGGCCCTATTTTCCACGGAGGATTCCAGAACATCGAAGAAGAGTCGGAGGCGGCCAGCAGGGGGCCCACCCCATAGGGCGGCGCGACCTGGCCCCTGCCGCGCCCAGATGTGGGGAGGGAGCCTCCTGGCTCCCCCGATGCTGCCTCTTCGCCTATATATTCTCCCAGTCGTGAAAACCCTAAAATAATCGGTCTTCCTCCACGAAAAGTTACATAGCCACCGCCATCGCGAAGCCAAGTTCGGGGGACAGAAATCTCTGTTCCGGCACGCCGCCGGGACGGGGAAGTGCCCCCGGAATCCATCTCCATCGACTTCATCGCCATCTTCATCGCCGTTGCTGTCTCCCATGATGAGGAGGGAGTAGTTCTCCCCCGAGGCTGAGGGATCTACCGGTAGCTATGTGGTTCATCTCTCTCGCCCATGGTGTGATCTTTATGTGATCATGAGCTTTGTGATCTAGTTGAATATGTAGATGTTACTCTTGTCTATTATGCACTCTAGAGGTTACTTTAATATGAACTCCGGAGTTACTCTCCACGGTGTGATGGTGACAGTGTGCGCATCGTGTGTGATTCCTTTATGAAGTTGTGGAGCTTGTTTACTCCGGCTTGAGGTGTGCTTTTGCAGCCCTACACAATGAATGGTGTTTGTTATCCAACAAGAGAGTGTTTGAGAGTAGCATTTATTTATTCAATTATGTGATCATTGTTGAGAGTGTCCACTAGTGAAAGTATGATCCCTAGGCCTTGTTTCTAAGCATTGAAACACCGTTTCCAACAAGTTCTGCTACATGTTCGCTTGCTGCCATCTTTATTTCAGATTGCAATTACTACTTATAATCATTCATATGACTTGTATTTCACTATCTCTTTGCCGAACTAGTGCACCTATACATCTGACAAGTGTATTAGGTGTGTTGGGACACAAGAGACTTCTTGTATCTTAATTGCAGGGTTGCTTGAGAGGGATATCTCTGACCTCTACCTCCCCGAGTTCGATAAACCTTGGGTGATTCACTTAAGGGAAACTTGCTGCTGTTCTACAAACCTCTGCTCTTGGAGGCCCAACATTGTCTACAGGAATAGAAGCGTGCGTAGACATCAGATACTATCTAGGATGTCACGTCCTTGCATAAAATCAGTCTGAGAAGGACGAACCACATGGTCAACCACGAAGTTTAGCCTTATCGTAGCAATTTTGGTGAAAAATTTAAAACTAACATTAAGAAGGCATATATGCCAATTTGATGGATTATTACTGGTTCATTAACCATAGATAGTAAAATTATTTCACCAAAATTTAGGCGGAAAAATTCTAGTTGACCACTATGAAGGAAGCTAAACAAACGTAGAAGATCTTACTTGATGATATCCTAGAAATTCTGACAGAGCTTAGCCGGGAAGCCATCGGGACCATGGGCTTTGTTGTGTTCCATTTGAAAAATGTTTTTCTTACTTCTTCCTCAATATAAGGTGCAGTAAGTAAGCTAATTTCCTCGTCTAAAACTTAGGAGATACTGCCTATTCGAGACTCATCCAAAGAGAAGTTATTTTCCTCAGGTGCGCCAAACAAGCCTTTGTAGTAATTACTGATATACGACTTTAGTTGCTCATGGCCTTCCATCGTGCCCTCATCCTGAAACAGAGAACGAATAAGTATATTCCTATGCCTGCCATTAGCAATACTATGGAAGTATCTTGAATTCGAATCTCCTTCAAGAATGAATTGGGCTTTAGACCGTTAATACCATTTGATCTCCTCCTCGCCCACAAGTGTTGCTATCTGCGCAATTTATTGGCTTTTAGGTCAATTTCTTGCGTGGACAGCAGGCGAACTTTTGCTAAAGACTCGAAGTCATCTATAATAGATGAAAATCGCAACTTTTCTTTTCTAAGTAGCCTGGTTGTGTGACGAACCCAACCAACAAGGCGTTTTCATGTAGCATGTGTTTATTATTCCACCTTTATATTGGAGTATCACCAAAAATAGGTCTTTATAAGGGTATATTGCCCCTATGTGTGGTTTTAGTAATTAATGACAACCCCTATGGACTAATGTTTTCATTGAGTTTATATGAAGGAATATTCCATAGGTACTACTTGTATTCCATTTGTTGGATTCAAGTATGGATGCCATGAAGATAAAGATATACCTTGTGTATTGGCATCAAGATCATCGATTTGAAGATATATATGTGATATGATCAAGAAGAAGAAATGAAGATGGAGTTCTTATGTGGAACTCAATATTAGCCATGCTCTATCTTATGTGATAAGCAATGAATGATCAAGATCTTGAGAGCTTGATTCCAAGTGAAGAATTCTTTATACACCTCAATATATTATGATAGAGTATGAGAAGATACAAGGTTGAGTTGGGCAAGTTCAAGATGAGCATCTCAAGTGGATCACATGCTTGAAGCTTGCCGTCCATTTGGTGATATTGGACATGTGAAGATGTGCATCAATGGAGCTTTCCCATCATGGTGTATGGGGGAGTATTTTGTGAGTCTTCACGAAGCAACGATGATCAAGTGAGGCATTCCGGCTTGAGAGGAGCTTGAAGAGATATCATCAAGATCAAGCGGGATGCGCAAGGCAAAGGTATGGCCTTGCTAGGTTTTCCTTTTACCGGTCTCAAGGTGGTTGTTGGGAGACCGGATTATAGGATAGGTATCCGCACTATCAAGAGGGGCTTTCGGTTGGGTAACTTGATCGCATCGTATTAGGGAGCTCAATCCTTTGCATACTTTGCATATCCCTATTGCTTCTTGGTGTTTCTCTGTGTGAGGTTCTTGAGCTTGTTGCTATCTTTACAACAAGCCCAAATTCATCAAAAACGGAGTTTGTATGACTCTTCTATGGCATTTTCAAGGTTGGGTGATTTTACCGGTTAGTCATGATATAAGGTTCTACCTTTTATATTCATGATAAAATCCCCTCCTACAGATTCGTGTGCTTTTCACTTTCTGTAGGATAGCATTTGTTGTTACCTTTCAAACAAAATTGGTTTCATTCAAATCGGAGTTCGGGAGCATTTGTTATTTAAGAAAAGGAAAAAGCGATATAAAAAGAAAAAGAAAGAGAAGGGCCAGCCAACCGACCGGCCTGACCGGCCCAGCCGCCGGCCTACCCGGTCCGCGCCGGCCATGGAGCTGATGCCAGCCGGGCCGTCTACTGAGAGGCCGTCCGGCCTAGTCCGGCCCAGGGTCCAGCTGCCGCCGGCCTGCCCGGCGCATGACCCGGCCCGACCGGGCTTCTCCCTACTGGGCCACCTCCCTCGCGTGGCCTGCCCTCCCCGGCGCAGCCCGCTCGCCCGACGCGCCCTGTGCGCCCCCGCTGGTGGCCGTCGATCCGATCCCCCTGATCGAAATCGGGACGTTGGATGCCTATCGGGATTGGCGGTTTTTGGAAAACCGTCTTCGAAGCTGGATATAGCGGTGGCTGCGTCAGCGGTCTCGAACAAACCTCTCCTGGTCGGTTCTAGGGTTCCGCCTGGCTCCCAGACTCTTGTCTGGGTCAGGAAGGATTTGGTTCAGACAAAATCGTCCACTCCAGCTGATTGTCATCCTGCTGGGACCGATTTTCTTCCCAAGCCAACCATGATCAAATTCTCAGATCTATGGGGAGCGGTTGAAGGGAGGAGATCCTTCGTCGAAATCATCAAGATGGCAGGAGGTGGTCGAGGTTCGGGAAGAGCTAGGGGTGCTGGTGATGGGCGAGGCACTGGTGGTGGTCGTGCTCAGCCAACGACAACGGCGACGACGAGCGCGACTCCACCCTCCCTTGGCGCTGCTCCGGATCTGGTTCCTGTCAAGACGGAGTTCCCGCAACCCCTGATGCAGCAGGTGGGAGGAGCTGGACAAGGTATGTACCCGATGATGCAACCCAACATGTGGCCAATGACCCAGTGGTCGCAGTTTTTTGGGAATCAGCAATTTCCTCCACCTGGTTTCAACCCTTTGATGATGGTACCGCAAGGAATCGCTCCTAGCCTTCGCCAGCAAAACAGCCAGAGCAGCAGCGCTAGTCTGATCCCCTCGCAGCAACAACCTTCTGGTAGCAATAAAAGTGAAAAGAAGAATCAGAAAGGGGCTGCCGATGGTTCAAAAAACAGTGGGGATAGGGCTGGGAGTTCAATGCAGATGAATGTTGCTTCTGGACCTGGACCAATGCTAGACCTCAAATTCAAGAATGTGACTTGCTATATTTGTGGTGAGCTTGGTCACTATGTAGGGCTTTGCACAAGGATCAAGAGATGCTTTATCTGCAGTAAGACTGGGCACCATATGGACAACTGTCTGATGTGGTACAATCTACTTCCCACTGCCCAATACTGGGGGAGTGCAAACCCTGGTTTGGGGTTCTTCCATGTGGAGGTAGAAGGGCCTGAAGCTGTGCAATGGCTGAATATGGATAATGTTGGTGTGGTAATGGTAAAGGAAGGAGAAATCTCCGCTGAAGAACTTGAGAAGTGCTTCAGTGACATGTGGAAAGTCAACTGGTTCTGGCAGATTAGACAGCTTGGTCCTAAGAGATTCCTGGTTAGGTTTCCTCCTAGTAAGAGAGTCAAAGAACTGGTGGAATATCCCTCCATCAACCTCAAGAAAGAGGGGGTGGTGATATACTTTGTTAACTAGGAAGGAGAGGCAGAACCCTTTGAGGAATCCCAGGAGGTTTGGGTGAGGATCACTGGTATTCCTGCTAAGTGGCTTATCTGGAAGACTATTTGCCAAGTAGCTACTACTCTTGGTGTGCTTGTGAATATTGACTGGCAAGACATATTCAGAAGCTTCTACAGAGAGGTTAGAGTCAAGGTGGCTGTAAGAGACAAGACAAAAATTCCTTCCAACAAGCTTTTTGAGATGGAACAATGTTTTTTCTTGATTGATTTCTCTGTTGAGCTTGAGGGTGAAGCTATTGATCTGGATGAAGATGATGATGAAGACCCTGGACAGAGTAATGAAGAGAACAAACTTGATGAAGATGCAGATATTGGGTATGACTTCAGGGCTATGGACAAAAGCAAAACTGGGGGGAGTAACAGTAAAATGGAGACTGAACCTTCAATCCCTCATGGTGGAAGAAATGGCTCTAGATCTGCTGCTCAACAGAGTCTGGAGACAAGTGTCCAAGCTAAGGTGTTTGGCAAGGAGGCACACATCCCCAATGATGGTGTGCTGGTTCTGAGGAGTGTTGAGGAAAACATTGGAAATAATTTGATTCAACAGTTTGATGCTGAGAGTGATGATGGTGAGGAGAATCCCAAGGAAAAGGAGGTGGTCCTGGTGAGCAACATCTCTGAACCTACCATGCCTCCCATGGCATGGAAGGAGAAGAAGCGGTGGGGGCCTGTTGAAGCTACTAGGATGAGCTCTAGAATTCCAAGAGATGGCAAGAGTGTTATTGAAAAAGCACAGGACCTTAAGAAGGCAAAGAACCTGGAGATTCCCAAAGGTAATAAGATCTTTGGATTTTCTAATTCTTTTGCTGCTCTTGATAATCCTTTTTTGCTTGATAAAGCAAATAAGGCTGGCATTAGCCTAGGTCTTAAAACAAAAAATGTTGATGCTGTCATTGATAAGACTAAAGAGGTTGAAACTAAAAGACTTCTTGATTTTCATCTTTCTAATCCTGCTAGCTTTCTTCCTAATGACATTAGTCTATCCGTGGAAGAATTGAAAGTAGGCATGGAGGATAGAGTTGAGGTTTTATCTGATCAGGATGATTACATTAGTGATGTACCTGATGATGATGAACCCTGGACATTAGTCCATAGTAGAAAAAAGGGTAGAAGGAAATTGATCTTTAAAAATGGTAGTAGTACTAATTTGGAACTCTAGAGGCTTGAATAGGCCTGATAAAATAACTAGAGTGCATGATCTCATTAGAGAATCATGCCCTGATATTATCTATTTTTTTGAATCCAAAAAAAGAGGATTTCTCTAGCTCACAGTTGCAACAACTAGATCCAGGGGGAGATTCTCCTGGAATTGGTTACCAGCTGTGAAGACTGCTGGAGGAATCCTTGTTGGTATTAGTAGTGAGGTTTTGACATAGTTAAGTGGGACATTTTATCTTACTGTGTCTCTGTACAAATTAAGGCCAAGAAAGACAATGTTATTTGGAGAGTCATTGCTGTATATGGCTCTGCTTATGAAGAACATAAATTAGATTTTATTAATGAACTACACAATGTCATGGCTTGCTGGAGTGGCCCCACTTTAGTGGGTGGTGACTTTAATCTCATTAGAGAAAAATGTGAGAAGAACACTGGCAACATAAACCAGCATTGGGCTAATTTTTTAATGATTGGATTAATAAATTCAATCCGATGGAGCTCAAAAACCCTAGTAGACAATTCTCTTGGGCCAATAATCAAGATAACTTGGTCATGGCCTTGTTAGATAGAGTCTTTGTATCTACCTGTTGGGATGCCTTATTCCCTGCTAGTAGCCTATCTTCAAAACCGTGAGGGTGGGCAGTGACCATACTCCTCTGATTGTGGACACTGGTGCTCTGAAAAATCCTCACACCAAGCAATTTAGATTTGAAAAATGGTGGCTTAAGGTTGAGGGTTTTGAACAAGTGGTTGCCAATTTCTGGCAAGTTCCTTGTCATCACAAGAATTCTCTTGATAGATGGCAATTTAAGATGAGGAATACTAGGAAAGGTTTAAAAGGTTGGTCAGCTAACATTGAATCTGCCGAAAGGAAACTTAAGCAGAGTTTGGTGGCTGAGTATGATCTACTTGATATCCTTTCTGAAACCCAAACTTTATCTCCAACTTCCAAAAAAAAGGATGAAATGTATTTCTGATGAATTGACTAAAATCCGGGGTAATGAGGAGTTAAAAGCTAGACAAAGAGCTAGAGATAGATATATCTTAGAAGGTGATCGTAATACTGCTTATTTCCATGCTGTATCAAATCAGAGGAGGAAGAAGCATATCTGTCAGTTGAAAGGGAGGCAGTAATGGTTGAGGACAACAAAGGTATGTTAGATATTGTTGTTGACTTTTATAAAAACCTGTTCTGTAAGGAATCTTGCCTTGATATTGACTTGGTGGATGATTTTTGGGACCCTGAGGATTTGGTGTCTCAAGAACATAATAATATGCTTAATGCAGACTTTTCTGAGAAAGAGGTTAAGGATGCTATCTTTGGCTCTTATGCTGAAGGTGCTCCTGGCCCTGATGGGGTTTCTTTTCTGTTTTATCAACATTATTTGGAGCTCATTAGAGCTGATTTCATGGCCATGGTTAAGGATTGGAATGAAGGGAATCTTGATCTTTATAGATTAAAATTTTCTCTTTTGACTCTGATTCCAAAGGAAACTGATGCTGTAACTATACAGAAGTTCAGGCCTATAGCCTTAACCAATTGCAGTTTTAATTTTTTCTAAATGTGCCACTAACTGACTGGGGGTGGTTAGTGAGGAACTTATTTCTCCTAACCAAACAACCTTTATTAAAGGGAGGTATATTCTTGAGAGTGTTGTATCTGCTCATGAAGTCATTCATGATGCAGTCCATAAGAGGCACTCTGGCTTTATTTTCAAACTTGATTATGAAAAGGCATATGATAGGGTTGATAGAGATTTCCTGTTGAAAGTTATGAGGATGAGGGGTTTTAGCCCCAGATGGATGTCTATTATTGAGGGTCTCTTACACAAGGGCTCTGTTGGTGTCAGAATTAATGACTGCAATAGTCAGTTTTTCCTCACTAGCAGAGGGGTGAGGCAGGGGATCCCATCTCACCCATCCTCTTTAATTTTATGGCTGATGTCTTTACCAAGGTGCTATACAAAGCTGCTGGTGACATGCAAATTGCAGGGCTTATGCAAAATCTAGGAGGGGAGGGGTTATTAGTATGCAATATGCTGATGATACTCTTCTCTTTCTAGAAAACAAATTACAAACTGCCATAAATTTGAAGCTGATCCTAGCTTGTTTTGAACACATGTCTGGGATGAGAATGAATTTCCATAAATGTGATATTGTCCCTATTAATGTGGGTGAGGAGGATGCTCAACTTATTGCCCAGTCTTTAAGTTGTAAGCTGGGGGTTGATGTCTACGCACGCTTCTATTCCTGTAGACAGTGTTGGGCCTCCAAGAGCAGAGGTTTGTAGAACAGCAACAAGTTTCCCTTAAGTGAATCACCCAAGGTTTATCGAACTCAGGGAGGTAGAGGTCAAAGATAGTCCTCTCAAGCAACCCTGCAATTAAGATACAAGAAGTCTCTTGTGTCCCCAACACACCTAATACACTTGTCAGATGTATAGGTGCACTAGTTCGGCGAAGAGATATATAGTGAGATGCAAGTGATATGGATGAATATGAGTGGTAATAGCAATCTGAAATAAATATGGCAGCAAGTAAACGTGCAGTAGAACAGTTGGAAACGGTGCCAGAAAATAGCTTGCTGGCGTGGGAGGCAATTCTATGTGGTGTAACTTTTCTATTCGGAAACAAGGCCTAGGGATCCTACTTTCACTAGTGGACACTCTCAACAATGATCACATAAATAAATAACTTCTCTTTCTTTGTGCTACATACACTCTTTTGTTGGATAACAAACACCATTCATTGTGTAGGGCTACAAGAGCTCCCTCAAGCCGGAGTTAACAAGCTCCACAACATTCAGAGTTCATATTTAAGTAACCTCTAGAGCATAATAGACCATTGCAATTTAGACCGAGTACTAACATAGCATACACACTGTCACCTTTAAGCTATGAAAGGGGGAATAGATCACATCAATACTATCATAGTAATAGTTAACTCCATAATCTACAAGAGATTACAATCATAACCTACGCCAAGAACTACATGATGCACACACCGTCACCTTTACATCATGAAGGAGGAATAGACTACTTTAATAACATCACTAGAGTAGCACATAGATTAATAGTGATACAAAGCTCATCATATGGATCTCAATCGTGCAAGGCAGTTCATGAGATCATTGTATTGAGGTACATGAGAGAGAGATTAACCACATAGCTACCGGTAGAGCCCTTAGCCTCGAGGGAGAACTACTCCCTCCTCATCATAGGAGACAGCAGCGGCGATGAAGATGGCGGTGATGTCGATGGAGATGCCTTCCGGGGGAACTTCCCCGTCCCAGCGGCGTGCCGGAACAGAGACTTCTGTCCCCCGAATCTTGGCTTCGCGATGGCGGCGGCTGCGTAACTTTTCTCGTCCCGTGGCTTATTCCTTTAGGGTTTTCGCGACGGAGGCTTTATATAGGCGGAAGGGCAGCCTCGGAGGAGTCCTGGTGGGGCCACACCATAGGGGGGCGCGCCCCCCCTTGGCCGCGCCGCCTTGTGGGGTGGGGCCCCCTGGCTCCCCTCTGGCCCCTCTTCGGTGCTCTGGAAGCTTCCGGGAAAAATAAGATACTGGGCGTTGATTCGTCCAATTCCGAGAATATTTCCTTTGTAGGATTTCTGAAACCAAAAACAGCAGAAAACAGGAACTGGCACTTTGGCATCTCGTTAATAGGTTAGTTCCGGAAAATGCATAATAGTGACATAAAGTGTGTATAAAACATGTGAGTATCATCATAAAACTAGCATGGAACATAAGAAATTATAGATACGTTGGAGACGTATCAAGCATCCCCAAGCTTAGTTCCTGCTCGCCCTCGAGTAGGTAAATGATAACAAGGATAATTTCTTAAGTGACATGCTACCAACATGATCTTGATCAATACTATTGTAAAGCATATGAGATGAATGAAGTGATTCAAAGCAATAGTAAAGATAATGACTAAAAAATTGAATCATATAGCAAAGACTTTTCATGAATAGTACTTTCAAGACAAGCATCAATAAGTCTTGCATAAGAGTTAACTCATAAAGCAATAGATTCAAAGTAGAAGGCATTGAAGCAACACAAAGGATGATTAAGTTTCAGCAATTGCTTTCAACTTGTAACATGTATATCTCATGGATAGTTGTCAACATAAAGCAGTATAACAAGTGCAATAAGTAAACATGTAAGAATCAATGCACACAGTTGACACAAGTGTTTGCTTCTAAGATAGAAAGAAGTAGGTAAACTGACTCAACATAAAGTAAAAGAATGGCCCTTCGCAGAGGGAAGCATGGATTACTATTTTTGTGCTAGAGCTTTTCATTTTGAAAACATAGAAACAATTTTGTCAACGGTAGTAATAATTCATATGCGTTATGTATAAGACATTCTATAAGTTGCAAGCCTCATGCATAGAATACCAATAGTGCTCGCACCTTGTCCTAATTAGCTTGGATTAACATGGATTATCATTGCATAACATATGTTTCAACCAAGTGTCACAAAGGGGGTACCTCTATGCCGCCTGTACAAAGGTCCAAGGAGATAAATCGCATTTGATTTCTCGTTTTTAATAAATCTCAACCATGGACATCCATACCGGGACAACATAGAAAACAGATAATGGACTCCTCTTTAATGCATAAGCATTCAACAACAGATAATATTCTCATAAGAGATTGAGGATTGGTGTCCAAACTGAAACTTCCACCATGATTCATGGCTTTAGTTAGCGGCCAAATGTTCTTCTCTAACAATATGCATACTCAAACCATTTGATCATGATAAATCGCCCTTACTTCAGACAAGACGAACATGCATAGCAACTCACATGATATTCAACAAAGGTGTAAAAGTTGATGGCGTCCCCAGAAACATGGTTATCGCTCAACAAGCAACTTATAAGAAATAAGATACATAGCAACATATTCAATATCACAATAGTTTTTAAGGCTATTTTCCCATGAGCTATGTATTGCGAAGACAAAGAATAGAACTTTAAAGGTAGCACTCAAGTAATGTACTTTGGAATGGCAGAGAAATACCATGTAGTAGGTAGGTATGGTGGACACAAATGGCATAGTTTTTGGCTCAAGGATTTGGATGCACAAGAAGTATTTCCTCTCAGTACAAGGCTTTGGCTAGCAAGGTTGTTTGAAGCAAACACAAGTATGAACCGGTACAGCAAAACTTACATAAGAACATATTGCAAGCATTATAAGACTCTACACTGTCTTCCTTGTTGTTCAAACACTTCACCAGAAAATATCTAGACTCAGACAGACCAATCATGCAAACCAAATTTTAACAAGCTCTATGTAGTTCTTCATTAATAGGTGAAAAGTACATGATGCAAGAGCTTAAACATGATCTATATGAGCACAACAATTGCCAAGTATAAAATTATTCAAGACATTATACCAATTACCACATGAAGCATTTTCTGTTTCCAACCATATAACAATGAACGAAGCAGTTTTCAACTCCGCCATGAACATTAAAAGTTGAACTAAGAACACCAGTGTTCATATGAAAAAGCGGAGCGTGTCTCTCTCCCACACAAGCATGAATTTATTCAGAGAATGAAAATAACAAAACGAAAATAAAAGCACACAGACGCTCCAAGTAAAGTACATAAGATGTGACGGAATAAAAATATAGTTTCACTAGAGGTGACATGATAAGTTGTCGATGAAGAAGGGGATGCCTTGGGCATCCCCAAGCTTAGATGCTTGAGTCTTCTTGAAATATGCAGGGATGAACTGACAAGGTATCAACTTGTCAATGCCTATGGATTGTAGGCTAGGGTTTAGTTGGAAGTAGAGGGTAAGTAGATCTCGAAGGTTTCAGCCGGAAAGTACTCGACGAATATGAAAACTAGGGTTTGCAGACAATGATTCGATTGATTCTTCGTCCCTCGACTCCCCCTTTATATAGGAGGTGGAGCCGAGGGATTCGTGCTATACAAGTTTACAGAGTCCGGGACGGTTTCTAACTCACCCCGTCAGATTACAAATAACACTTCCTATTACAGCTCTATCTTTTCCTTAAATACATCTTGGGCTCTTGAATCTTCTTATTCTTCGGGTAGTGGGCCTTCATTAAACCCCGGGTACTATATTCGGCAGGCCCATTTGGGATGCCTATGTCAAGAGTCTCCGAGATTTTGCTTGAATCGTAGAGTCAGGGAAAATCTCCACTGTTTACGTTTACCCGAAAGCTTTAACTTTTTTTTATATTTCTTCACATAAAATTCTATATTGTACAGGGATACTGGTAGTTGGGGCTAGTTCATCTGACGGATCAGGTACTAGTTAACTGCTCTAGTGGCAATCCGCAAAAACCTACTTCAAAATCACGTCCCTGGACATGATCTCAGGATACTGGTGTAAACTTCGACAGGTGCCGCTTAAGGTCTTACCATTCTGTCGAGTCCCAGTCAAATTTATCGGGTACCTAACGCGTCCGTTAGGATTTTTCTTCGTATCTGTTGATACGGATAAAAGTAGCAGAGCGCAGTCTTCGGCGATGCCACGCCCAGCAGAACGGATCTGGGGTCTTACCTTCGCAAATTTGCGGCATTCAGAAATTGATCGCAACTTCGGCGTTCTGAGAATATATTGTCGAGTGCTTTTCCGGCTGTTGGAATGGCACATTTTATCGAGTCAAATATGACTTATACTGCTTTCCCGATGGGAGTATATGTAGAGTTAACTACAACTCGAAATATACTCTCTTGCTTTTCTATTTTTCTTTTGTTAATTTCATCGGGCACGCGAACAGCGTTCCCGATGGGAGTAGCCCCCGAGGCTACAGCCAAGAACTTGTGCTTGGTTGTAGGCTCAACATTTTAGTCCACCTTGTCGCTATATTGTCATTATTTCTCAATATGATCTTTTTCTTCTCTTTTTTTTTTTTTTATCTCTCGGGTGCGCGAACAGCGCTCCCGATGGGAGTAGCCCCCGAGGCTACAGCCAAGAACTTGTGCTTGGTTGTAGGCTCCCGCAATTTCTATATTGCCATAGTCGAAATTTTACTTTTTGTCGAAGTAGCCCCCGAGCATTTGGGGAAAAAACTTGTTTTTGATCAAAGGCTCCCGAAGTATTGAATAATTCTTCCTGTCGCCAATCTTTTTTAACCTTTCTTGTCGACATGCTTCCCTTAACCAAATTTACTTCATCCTTCTCGAATAGTCGTGATTTTTCTGCCCTGTGGGCCCATTGCTTCCACCATGTTGACACGTCGTGCAAGTGGGGGACACATGTCCTCCGCTTTTTCTGGCGCACGTATGCAACGCCTATCTCGAAGAAAATACCTTTTTACCCTTGTATCTAGAAGATCTATTCTCACCACACGATCTCTTCATCCAACGGCACACTGCTTCACCCGATTCTTATATAAACCTTTCTTCAACCTCCGTTCATCCCCTTGCTTGCGCCGCTCACCTGTTCCTCTTCGCAAAACCTCTCCTGCGCCCAATCTTTCTCTGATCTTCCGCACGCACACACATTACTCTGCCATTGCCGTTGATGCCACCGCGCGCGTCGACTCGCCACAAGACTCGGAATCCAAGATGGCCGCCGAGGATCTTGAGTGGGAGAGATCCAAAATCTCCAACCAAGACACCAACATGCTTTGAAGAGGCTTGGCCTCATGAAGAAGGAGGACGCCATCCGCTTCCCTAGCGAAGAAAGCTACCCCAAGCCTCCGATGGAGTATCGGGTTAGTTTTGTTGATCATCTCATCCGCGGCCTCTCGACCCCAATCCACGATTTCCTCCGCGGTCTTCTTTTTGTTTATGGGATTCAATTGCACCAATTGACTCCCAATTCCATCCTTCACATTTCTATTTTCATCACACTTTGCGAATGCTTCCTCGGAATCCCTCCCAATTGGGCTCGTGGAAACGCATCTTCTCGCCTCCGCCGCAATGGCTCCCACAACGTCACTTATAACATAGGTGGCGTTGTTATCTGTGTTCGCACTGATGTCGACTATTTCGACGTCAAATTTCCTGATTCTGTCCAAGGATGGCGCAAAAAGTGGCTCTACATTCACGAAGAAAGCGCCAACTCCGTTGAGCACAACATAGTTCCTTTCGACGGAAGTGCCAAAATTCAGCGCCGCCGCTCCTGGGATGCCGAAGCTTCCGAGGAAGAGAAAAGGCGACAGAGGCGCTCATGTCTCGTATTCGCCGCCTTCAAAACACTCGAGGCAAAGAGCTTTCGGTGTTCAAATCACTGCCTATTTCCTTAGGATTAGAGTGCAGCCTCTTCAGGCTCGCAAAAATCCCCTTTGGACATATTCTGGTAAAAATGACGCCAACAGAATCTCCGGTGATCTTTCCACCAAGGACTTGGAGAAGTTGATTCGAAGACTTTCTCGCCTGGGTAAAGACCCAATTCCTTCCTCTTGTCGCGTGGAACCGTACAGCGCCGCCAATCCACTCCCCGAGGTATTTTGTCTTGCCGAGTTTTTACCTTATTTTGCACTTTCTCTGCACCTCATTATATTGTCATGTCTTTTAATTTTTCTTCTGGTCACTATTTTTACAGAACCATCCTACCATGACTTCCCTTCCTCCTCTTCCGGAGGGTGGAGAAGTCGAAGAACAGGCCATCGTTGCCGAAGATACTCAAGGTTCTTCTATTCGTGAAAGTGAAGTCGCGGGTTCTCACAAATCTGCGGCTTCTCATGAAAAAGAAGTTGAGTCTCGAAGCCGATGAATCGACGCAATCCCTTCCTCCCGCTGTTTCTCCCAAGAACAAAAGGAAAAGGACTAATGTTGAAGATTCTCGGCACCTCTAAGGCTGAAGAAGTTGTTCCTTCTCATCCGAAGGCAACTTACGATCTTTATGCTGGAATCCCTCATCAGCTCGTAAGTCGTCTTTATTTCTCTCTATTTTTGTACTCGAAATATTTAGCTTGTCTTGCTTTTTATGCTGCCGATTTTTTGATTATTAGCGATGACGAGGAAGAAGTTCCAACTACTGACGTGGCTCCTCGGACAAGCACGTCACGCATCGTACTTGCCTCGTACACGCTAGTTGAAGGAGAAGAAACCTCGCCTCCTCAACAAAACGTCGTCACCACTACTCCGCCATCAAGCCCCCTTGCTCCTTCACCAAAAAGGGCAAGGATTGAAAAGATTATTGAACCTGCCCCTCAGTTGGGCAGTTCGTCGACTCTGCTCCTAGATGATGTAAGCTTGTCGACATCTATATTTTCCTTATTTTGTTTTTTCATACCTTTTCTCTTTTTCATGCCGATGTTTTTCTTTCTGTGTTCACGTTGAACAGCCTATGATCAAGGATCTTCTCCGCATCGGTTCCCAATTTATTGGGTACCGTGAATATGCTAGTAGAGCCGAAGGTAACGACTTTTGTACTTGCTGTTTTTCCTTGATTTTTTACTCTTGGTACTTGTCGCGATTTTTGATCTTTCTCCTCTCTTTTTTTTCATATCTCGACAGAAAAACTTGCAGAGGCTAACGAACGCGCCGACGCACTTTCTCGAAAACTTGAGCAAAGTGAGGCGGCTCGCAAGAAAGCGGACCTCGCTGCTAGCAAAGCCAAGACCGAAGCTGATGAAGCCAAGGCGAAAGCTGCTGGTGTCGAGGAACTGCAGAAAAAGCTTAAGGATGCTACAGCTGCTTTAGATGAGCACAAAGCTGCGCAAGCTTCTCGTGAAGAAGGAATCCTCAAGCGCCTGAAGACTCGTAGTCGCCGTACTTTCGGTAATTTTATCGCTCCCTTCTATTTTTATGAGAATCTTTGTTTCTCGTCTTTTCACTAATACTTTGTTTCCTTGACAGTCCAAACAAACCAGGATTTTGACCTGACGAATCCTGTCGATGATCCGGTCCTTGACGCACTTTCCTATCTGGAGCTTCATGGGTCCGAGATTCGTGAAGGTGTATCGAACGCTAACGCAGTATTGTCGGCATTGTTCCCCTACTTCTTCCCGAAGAAGGAGGAGCCTGCGACTTTCCTCAACCTTGCCAAGATGTTCAATACACCGGAAGACCTTGGACTGAAGATGCGCCAAGAGAATATGAAGGTTGCCGTTGAAAACACTGTCGCCTTGGTTGCTGACAGTCGACAGACTATCGACTGGACGAAAGTTGGCGACACCGAGCAAATAGAACAATCAAGGTGGAAGTCGCTGATCAAGGCAGCCAAGCCCAACACGAAGAAGATCTTGGCCTATCTCGGGATTAAGCCAGCGTCGACTCCTAGCTCGTCAAGGCCGGAGGTCTAGTTGCATGCCTCTGTTTTTCTTTGTTTCTTTTGCTTTTGTCGCCAAAGTAGTCGTTTAGCGACACGTATTTCCTTAGCTCCACTGTAATGCCCTTGTAATTATTCCAAGAGATTAATGAAAAATTCTATCTTTGCTTGTCGTTTGATTTTATCCTGTTTATATTTCAGTTGATATTTGATAACTATACTCCAACTTCCGCTCCTTCCAATGTGTCGCCTTCTTCTTCTCACGCGAGGAGAGCTGTTGCTGATACTGCACCTGTCGATGATACCTTGTCGCAAGAACTGAACGAACTTCGACAGCAGCTTCAGTATGCAAAGAGGCAAACACTTGTGATGATGGAACAATCTCGCAAGTCATCTGAAGCCGAAAAAGTTGCTCTCCAGCAAGCTCGCGAGGCCGTGGCTGCCAAGGAATTTGCTGCTTCCGAGGCTGAAAAGGCGACTACTCGAGAAAATTTCATGCTCGAATTAATGAATGAAGCCAGTGCAGATATGTCGGGTATGCCTGTTTCATCCTCTGATATCTTTCATCTTCATGCTATTGTCTCTTAAAGGTTTCCACTTCTTTGTTTTGATAGGTGCCTTTACTGATGCTGCTGCCGAGGAAGAGAGAGTAAGTGCTAGGACAAACCTCCTTGTTAATCTTTCCCTGGATCATGGTTCTTTGTTTTGGGCTACCCTGAGAGGACCCGCCAAATTGTCGATTTCAAGATCGCACCTCTCAAACTCGCGATTTCCTTGACTTCTGTACCAAGACCTTGTCCATGGTTTACAACTCCATGTTTCCTCGGGCGTCCAACCAAAAACTCTTCCTGAATTGATGGAAAGGTTTAAGGATGCTCGCAGTATCCATGATTTTGTCGTAGCTCAACTAGTAGCCGGCGCCGCATTTGCTCTTATCATGCTCCAGATCTGCCACTCGAAACTTGACCTTACCCAGGTTGTCGAGAAGGTTCACCAAAAGGTAAAACGTCGGAGAGTTGGTGTTGACAGGATTAACACGAAGGTTACGCCCATAGCCGAAGAAATGATTGAGGACCTGCTTCGGATGGATGCCGACTTTTTTGCCGATGGCCATTATGCCGATTTTCTTGGTGCTGCTCCTGAGGAAAACAGAGTTACTCTTGATGACATACTGAATCAAGACTAGTTATTTTCTTCTTGTAGATATTTTCTTCTTTGTCATCCATGACTATATTGTAAAGCAATCATTATATTTCTCTGTTTGTCTAGCCCCCGAGTGTTTCGGTGACTCTTTACTATATTTGTATATTTGCGAGGTTTTAAACCAAGGCATATATATATTTAAGGTGAATATGAGCCCCCGAGCTTTTTACTGAGTACTATTTTGTATTTTTATTGACTCACGAGGTATTTGAATACCAAGGCAAGGTTTTTCTTTTGTCGATGAACTATATTGAAATTCGTCGGAGCAAAGATTTTGGTCATGTCGATAAAGACGAAAAGTTATATTGTCACTATCTTTATTATATTGCAGCACCGCGAGCCCGCCTCATTAAAAACCTTCTCCGGCCCCACTCGGTGCCCCGAAAAAGGAAAAGAGTGCGTCTGAAAACTCGCGGGCGTTTCAGTACATTGAAGTTTTACAAGGACTATATTTCGACTCTAGGCGTAGAACCGCCTAAGTTGCGCCACGTTCCAGGGGTTTGGCTCCTCCACCCCTGTCTTCTTGTCCTTTATCCTATATGCTCCTCCTCCGATTACTTCCGTGACGATGTAAGGGCCAAGCCATGGTGACTCGAGTTTTTCATGACTTTTTTGCGTGAGCCGAAGAACTAGGTCGCCCACCTGAAAAGATCTTGGCCGCAAACGTCGACTGTGGTAATTCTTCAAGTCCTGTTGATATTTGGTTACCCGAGATAATACTTCATCTCGAGCTTCATCAAGTGCGTCGACGTCGTCCTCTAGCGCTCTTCTCGATGTTTCTTCATCATATTCAGCGACACGTGGAGAGTTGTGCTCTATCTCGATTGGTAGTACCGCTTCGCTCCATGAACCGTAAAAACGGAGTTTCTGCGTTGCTGTGTTTGGTGTTGTTCGGATGCTCCACAACACGCTTGGTAGTTCTTCTGGCCAGGTATGTCGAGCTTTTTCCAGTGGTCCTAACAAGCGCTTCTTGATGCCATTGCAGATGATACCATTGGCTTTCTCGACTTGCCCATTGGTTTGAGGATGTGCAAGCGACGCAAAGTTCAGCTTGATACCCACCTCTTCGCAATAATCTTTGAATTCATGGGATGTGAAGTTACTGCCGTTGTCCTGTGACGATGCTATGGGGCACTCCAAATCTGAAGACGAGGCCTTTTACGAATTTTATCGCGGATGCTCCATCTCGGTGAATTTATCGGCTTCGCTTCTATCCATTTTGTAAACTTGTCGACAGCTACGAGCATGTACTCCTTTCCTCCCGGCCAGGATTTGTGTAACTTACCCACCATATCAAGTCCCCATTGAGCAAAGGGCCATGACAATGGTATTGGTGCTAGCTCTGCTGCTGGAGAGTGAGGTTTTGCGGCAAACCTTTGACACGCGTCGCAAGTTCTTACTATGTCCTTGGCGTCCTCGATTGCTGTCAACCAGTAGAATCCTGCTCGAAAAACTTTGGCTGCGATAGCTCGACTACTTGCGTGGTGGCCACATATTCCTTCGTGTACATCCTTCAGAATTATTCTTCCTTCCTCTGGTGTGACGCACCGTTGCAAGACGCCTGAAATACTTCGCTTATACAATTCTCCCTTGACCACCGTGAAAGCTTTGGAGCGACGAATTACTCGCCTTGCCTCAACTGGATCGTCGGGTATTTCTTTCCTCAGGATGTATGATATGTACGGCTGCATCCACGGTATCTGTATCACCATGACCAGGTCCTGATCTTCTTCTTCGTCCTCTTTCTTTTCCTTGGTAGCCCCGAGGGTTTCTTCTCCTTCTTTTTGATTTTGTCGACTTGGTGGATCTCTCTGTTATTTCTTCCCGTAATACACCGGGCGGGACTGCAAGGCATTGCGACCCGATGTTTGCAAGAACATCGGCTTCGTCGTTGCTCAATCTGCTAATATGGTTTACCTCGCATCCATCGAACAACTTTTCGAGTTCGTTGTATACCTCCTTGTATGCCATCATGCTATCATTGACTGCATCACATTGGTTCATAACTTGCTGTGCCACCAGCTGTGAGTCGCCAAAGATTTTTAGTCGAGTTGCTCCGCAGGCTTTCGCCATCTTCATTCCATGTATGAGAGCCTCATATTCTGCTTCATTGTTAGATGCGTTAGGGAACGTCATCCGGAGGATGTACTTCAACTTGTCGCCTTCAGGTGATATGAGTACTACTCCTGCGCCAGCTCCTTCCAGTCTTTTGGACCCGTCGAAGTTCATGGTCCAAGTTCTCGATAAATCTGGAGGTCCTGTATTTTGCAACTCCATCCACTCTGCGATGAAGTCCGGCAGTATTTGCGATTTTATTGCTTTTCTTTTTTCATACGTGATGTCCCGAGGGGAAAGTTCTATTCCCCAAAGGGAGACACGACCCGTAGCTTCTGGGTTGTTCAGTATATTTGACAAGGGAGCTTCATTGACCACTATGATCGGATGTGCCGAAAAATAGTGGCGCAATTTTAAATCTTTGTCGTGAATACTCCATATGCTATCTTTTGGTACTGCGGATACCTTTGTTTAGATGGTGATAAAACTTCGCCGACGAAGTATATCGTCTCTGCACGCCGTGGAGTTTTCCTTCTTCTTCCCTTTCGACAACTAGCACCGTGCTCACCACTTGGGGTGTGGCTGCGATATATAGCAGGAGGGGTTCCCTTTCTTTTGGTGCCACCAGAATTGGCGGTGTCGAAATTGTGCGCTTCAAATCCTCGAAAGCTCTGTCGGCTTCTTCGTTCCACTGAAATTTATCTCCTTGTTTTATCAAAGCGTAGAACGGCAGTGCCTTTTCTCCCAGCCTGGCGACGAATCTACTCAAAGCTGCGACTCGCCCCGTTAGCTGTTGTATCTCCTTCAACTTTGTTGGCTTCCTCATTGTTACGATAGCCTGTATTTTGTCGGGATTTGCTTCAATCCCTCTTGCTGAGACTAGAAACCCCAAAAGTTCTCCTGCTGGGACGCCAAAGGAACACTTCGTCGGGTTCGCTTTGAGGCGTAACTTATCAAGGTTGTCGAAGGTTTCCTTGAGATCCTCGATCAGCGTTGCCCCCTTTTTTGATGTTATGACGACATCATCAATGTATACTTGCACGTTCTTCCCAATCTGTGTCGCCAAACACTTCTGCATCATCCTTTGATACGTTGCTCCCGCATTTTTTAGACCAAAGGGCATTGTTCTGTAACAAAACACGCCGTAAGGTGTAATAAATGCGGTCTTTACTTCATCTTCTTCTTTTAATCTGATCTGGTTATAACCAGAATATGCATCCAGGAAGGAAAGACGTTCACATCCAGCCGTGGAGTCGATAATTTGATCGATCCTCGGGAGGGGAAAGTGATCCTTTGGACAATGTTTATTGACACACGTAAAGTCGACGCACATGCGAAGGACCTTAGTGTTTTTCTTCGGCACCAGCACATGATTTGCTACCCATGTGGCCTCTGTGAATATCTCTTTGATAAAACCAGCTTCTTGTAGCCGATTAATTTCTGACAGCATGGCTTTGCGGTTTGGTTCCGAAAAACGCCGCAAAGGTTGTTTGATTGGTCTCGCTAGTGGATCCAAGTTTAGGTGGTGCTCGGCAAGTTCCCTGGGTACTCCTGGCATGTCAGCTGGACACCATGCGAAGATTTTCCAGTGCTCACGGAGGAACTCGACGAGCGCGCTTTCCTATGCGATATCCATGTCGTTTGCGATAGATGTCGTCTTTTTTGGATCTGTCGGATGAATCTGCACCTCTTTTGAATTTTTCTCGGTACTGAAAGTTGATTCTTTGTTTGGCCTTCCAACGTCTGGCAATACGTCGTAATCAGTCATGCTTTTTGACGCCAAGTACTCAGCTTGCATCCCGAAAGTTTCTGACAACCGGTGGAAATCCTTGTCGCATTTATCGGCTAAGGCAAAGCTTCCTTTAACTGTGATTGGTCCCTTTGGTCCAGGCAACCTCCACAACAAGTATGTATAGTGTGGCACTGCCATAAATCTAGCATATGCTGGTCGTCCCAACAGAGCGTGATATTGCGACGGAAAATCCACGACTTCAAACTCGAGCCTCTCGATTCTATAATTTTCTCGGGTCCCAAACTGAACGTCGAGATTGATCTTTCCTAATGGATAACTTGGTTTCTCCGGTGTGATGCCGTGGAACCTTGTGTCTGTTGGTTTCAAGTTTGCTAAGGATATGTTCATCTTCCTCAATGTATCTGCATACATAAGGTTTAAGCTGCTGCCACCGTCTATGAATACTCGAGAGACATCAAATCCCGCGATAATCGCCGTGCAATAAGTGCTGATCGCCCCGGCCGAGGAACTTGCTGCGGATGATCTCGCTATTGTGAAGCCGATATCTTGTCCCGACCAATTAAGGTACTCAAGCTGTTGGTGGAGGCATTTTCTCTGCCATAAACACTGTCGTGAGATTACTTTCTGAGCTCTATTGGACGGCCTTCCCTTCTGAATCATCAACACTGCTCCATTGGAATTAGGATCAACATAAGGTGGTGGTGCAGGTGCTGCCGCTATTCTGAGCTGATGCCGATTGTCGTCTGTAATCGCGGGAGGAGGCGGCAAGTGAATCTCGCTTCTGGGTTCTCGAGGATTTCTCTGTGCTGCCCGCGCATTAGCGTTCTCTGCATACCGCAACATTGCTTGAAAATTTCGACAATCCTTCTGCAAGTGCCCTGACTGTCTTTTTCCGTTGCTATCGAGAAAAAAATGCATCTGGCACGGTCCGTTCATCATCTCTTCAGGGGACACGAAAGGTCTTGGGAACCTAGGCCCGCTATTTTGCCTGTTGCGTGAATCATCCCTGTTATCACCTCGCTGCTCACTGCTTCTCTGGTAATCATCTCTGTTGTTTCCTCCTGTATTTGTCCGAAAACCTGCCGAAATTTGTCCTGGAGCGTCGTAGTTCTGGTACGTCCGAGGAAATCTTCGCCTCGGTTGATAGTTTCGACCGTGGTCCTCCTCTGGCGACCTGTGTCGTTTGTTGTGGACAGCGTCTTCTCCATCTGCCCATTTATTTGCTATCTCCATTAACGCGGATACTGTCTTTGGATTGGTCCTTCCCAAGTCTTCGACGAAATCTCCACGCCTGACTCCTGCGACAAACGCATCTATTGCTCTCTCGTCAGATATATTTTCTGCCGAGTTTTTAATGATATTCCACCTCTGGATGTACTTCCTCATTGGCTCATCTGGCTTTTGTCGACACGCTCTCAACTCCTCTAACGATGCGGGTTTTTTGCACGTGGATCTAAAGTTCTTGACGAACACATCCTCGAAACTTTCCCAGCTGTCGATGGATCCTGGAGCGAGTTTCTTTATCCAAGATCGTGCGGCTCCACTCAAATGCACCTGGATACTTTGCATGGCTGTTGCCCTAGTTCCTCCTGTGAGCTTCACCGTCTCTAGATAGTCGACTAGCCAATCCTCTGGATCTTGAAGGCCGTCGAACTTCTTGAAATTATCGGGTAACTTGAATCCTGAGGGGACTCGAGTTTTCCGGACTCTCCTCGTAAAGCATGGCAAGCCGCACATATCTTCGTCGGTTAATTCCGGAGATTGCCGATGATCCCTTCTGCTTTGCCGCGCTCTGTCGACTCTTGCCTGTGCTGCTGTGTCTCTTGCTCCACTTGGCCCTTCGTGTGCCGCGCTGTTGCTGCTGCAGGTCGTGGACTATTTTGCCTTACCGCTCCTTCGGGAGGCGTTGATACAAACGCTGTCCCCATAGCTCCAACTCCTGCTACCGCCATATTGTACAATGTTTCCCTTGGATCACCTGGAGGTGGTTTAGACGCAAGGATAAAAGCATGTGTCGCCATATACCCAGCCTCTGGTGTCTTGGGGATGATGTTTCCTCTTGTATCTATCGACATGAAGGACATGTCGAGGTTCTGGACCAAGTGCTCTCTTTCTGCTTCGGGTATGTGTTGCAGCCTTGATCTTGCTCTGTTCCGCGCCTCCCGATGGCTATCACCCGTAGTTCTAGATTGTCGACTTAAATCTGCCCTTCTCCTGCTGGATGCAGAAGCTGCCTCCTTTCTCCTGTTCAACTCAGCTGTCTGTTTTTCCAATTCCCTGGCAGCTCGTGCGAGCCTGTATTGATATGCTTGCAGTTCTTCTGGTGTGGCCGTGGTAGCCATTGGTTCTGTGCCGTTCATAGCTCTCGCGGCTCTGTCCCACGCTGCTTGTGAAAGTTGAACTCTATCTCGCGGCTCTGGCCCGACGTATTTGTTGCCCAGGCCTTGCCGCAGATTGGAGGGATCGACGTATGGATTTCCCAGACTGTCGAAAGCCTCGGATGTCTCCTCTTGATCTTCAATGGCGTAAATCTGATGATACTTTGTACTCAGATCTACGTTGGGTTTGGTGACATCATCGTTGAGATTGATGAAGACCTTGCCCACTGTGATAGATTTGTCGATAAAGTCATAACTGTCGACATCGCTTGAGCCATCGCTTATATATGAGTCCGCAGATGACTCAAACGACATGTCGTTGAAGATCTTGGCGAGTTTCTCTCTTGTTCTGGTGCTGACGTAACGTGTCGCCGAGGTTTCTTCTTCTCCTGACTCGGTTGACGATGCATAGCTTGAAAAATCTGAATCGATCACCGACGATCCCGACGAAATCGGAATCTCGACACGATACGACCCTTCCTTCTCGACTCGAAAGTGAAACCTTCCGAACGTCATCTCCATGGGCTCCGCCAGATACGCATATGCATCCAAACGGGAGGGTGGGTGAGGAACAAAATCGACAAGACCAGCAGCGATCTGTTTACCTCGATCCATTGTGTTGCTTGCGGTTGACGATGTCGAAGATCTTGAGCGTGCCATCGAGATCAGCTCCTTACGCCTCTAGTTCCCACAGACGGCGCCAATTGACAAGGTATCAACTTGTCAATGCCTATGGATTGTAGGCTAGGGTTTAGTTGGAAGTAGAGGGTAAGTAGATCTCGAAGGTTTCAGCCGGAAAGTACTCGACGAATATGAAAACTAGGGTTTGCAGACAATGATTCGATTGATTCTTCGTCCCTCGACTCCCCCTTTATATAGGAGGTGGAGCCGAGGGATTCGTGCTATACAAGTTTACAGAGTCCGGGACGGTTTCTAACTCACCCCGTCAGATTACAAATAACACTTCCTATTACAGCTCTATCTTTTCCTTAAATACATCTTGGGCTCTTGAATCTTCTTATTCTTCGGGTAGTGGGCCTTCATTAAACCCCGGGTACTATATTCGGCAGGACCATTTGGGATGCCTATGTCATGAACCACGGGAGCATCCCCAAGCTTAGACTTTTCACTCTTCTTGATCATAGTATATCATCCTCCTCTCTTGACCCTTGAAAACTTCCTCCACACCAAACTCAAAACAAACTCATTAGAGAGTTAGTGCATAATCAAAAATTCACATATTCAGAGGTAACACAATCATTCTTAACACTTCTGGACATTGCCCAAAGCTACTAGAAGTTAATGGAACAAAGAAATCCATTCAACATAGCAAAAGAGGCAATTCGAAATAAAAGGCAGAATCTGTCAAAACAGAACAGTCCGTAAAGACGAATTTTTCTGGGGCACTTAACTTGCTTAGATGAAAAAGCTCAAATTGAATGAAAGTTGCGTACAAATCTGAGGATCACGCACGTAAATTGGCAGATTTTTCTGAGTTACCTACAGACGGGGATGCTCAATTTCGTGACAGTAAGAAATCTGTTTCTGCGCAGTAATCTAAATCTAGTATCAACCTTACTATCAAAGACTTTACTTGGCACAACAATGCAATAAAATAAAGATAAGGAGAGGTTGCTACAGTAGTAACAACTTCCAAGACTCAAATATAAAACAAAAGTGCAGAAGTAAAATAAAGACATGGGTTATCTCCCAAGAAGTGCTTTCTTTATAGCCATTAAGATGGGCTCAGTAATTTTAATGATGCTCGCGCAAGAAATAAGAGTTGAAGTAAAAGAGAGCACCAAGAAGCAAATTCAAAACACATTTAAGCCTAACCCACTTCCTATGAAAAGGAATCTTGTAAATAAACAAGTCATGTAAGCATAATGCAACAAGCATAGAAAGGCAACACAAGCGCAATTTCAAGATTCTCAACATAAAGAGGGGAAACTTAATATTATTAAGATGCATATAACCATGTTTCCCTCTCTCATAATAACTTTCAGTAGCATCATTGATGAAATCCACAATATAACTATCACATGAAACATTCTTATCATGAGCTACATGCATAAAATTATTACCCTCCACATAAGCATAATCAATTTTATTAGTAATAGTGGGAGTAAAACTACCATAACCATCATTGTAATCATCATAAATTGCAGGCATGGTATAATCATAATAGCCTTTATCCTCCATAGTAGGTGGCACCAAAATACCACTATCATTATATTCATCATAAATAGGAGGCAAAGTATCATCAAAGAAAATTTTCTCCTCAATGCTTGGGGGACTAAAAATATCATGCTCATCAAACCCAGCTTCCCCAAGCTTAGAATTTTCCATAGCATTAGCAACAATGGTGTTCAAAGCATTCATACTAATAACATTCCCAGTAGCATGCATATAAAGTTCATTGGGTTTTTTAATTCTCTCTTCAAACACATCATGTCCCAATTCAAGATAAAGTGCATAAAGATCTCTCATTTTATTGTTGTTTTCCATTAAGCCTAACTAGTGAAAACAAGAAACAAAAAGATATAATTGCAGGATCTAAAGGAAATACCTTCGAGCACTCACACACCGGCAACAGTGCTAGGAAATAGCTTAGTAGTCGGAGGATGTGAATACCTTTTACCTTACCTCCCCGGCAACGGCGCCAGAAAATAGCTTGATGTCTACGCATACTTCTATTCCTGTAGACAGTGTTGGGCCTCCAAGAGCAGAGGTTTGTAGAACAGCAGCAAGTTTCCCTTAAGTGAATCACCCAAGGTTTATCGAACTCAGGGAGGTAGAGGTCAAAGATAGTCCTCTCAAGCAACCCTGCAATTAAGATACAAGAAGTCTCTTGTGTCCCCAACACACCTAATACACTTGTCAGATGTATAGGTGCACTAGTTCGGCGAAGAGATAGTGAGATGCAAGTGATATGGATGAATATGAGTGGTAATAGCAACCTGAAATAAATATGGCAGCAAGTAAACGTGCAGTAGAACAGTTGGAAACGGTGCCAGAAAATAGCTTGCTGGCGTGGGAGGCAATTCTCTGTGGTGTAACTTTTCTATTCGGAAACAAGGCCTAGGGATCCTACTTTCACTAGTGGACACTCTCAACAATGATCACATAAATAAATAACTTCTCTTCCTTTGTGCTACATACACTCTTTTGTTGGATAACAAACACCATTCATTGTGTAGGGCTACAAGAGCTCCCTCAAGCCGGAGTTAACAAGCTCCACAACATTCGGAGTTCATATTTAAGTAACCTCTAGAGCATAATAGACCGTTGCAATTTAGACCGAGTACTAACATAGCATACACACTGTCACCTTTAAGCTATGAAAGGGGGAATATATCACATCAATACTATCATAGTAATAGTTAACTCCATAATCTACAAGAGATTACAATCATAACCCACGCCAAGAACTACATGATGCACACACCGTCACCTTTACATCATGAAGGAGGAATAGACTACTTTAATAACATCACTAGAGACATAGATTAATAGTGATACAAAGCTTATCATATGGATCTCAATCGTGCAAGGCAGTTCATGAGATCATTGTATTGAGGTACATGAGAGAGAGATTAACCACATAGCTACCGGTAGAGCCCTTAGCCTCGAGGGAGAACTACTCCCTCCTCATCATAGGAGACAGCAGCAGCAATGAAGATGGCGGTGATGTCGATGGAGATGCCTTCCGGGGGCACTTCCCCGTCCCGGCGGTGTGCCGGAACAGAGACTTCTGTCCCCCGAATCTTGGCTTCGCGATGGCGGCGGCTGCGTAACTTTTCTCGTCCCGTGGCTTATTCCTTTAGGGTTTTCGCGACGGAGGCTTTATATAGGCGGAAGGGCAGCCTCAGAGGAGTCCTGGTGGGGCCACACCATACGGGGGGCGCCCCCCCTTGGCCGCGCCGCCTTGTGGGGTGGGCCCCCCTGGCTCCCCTCTGACCCCTCTTCGGTGCTCTGGAAGCTTCCGGGAAAAATAAGATACTGGGCGTTGATTTCGTCCAATTCCGAGAATATTTCCTTTGTAGGATTTCTGAAACCAAAAACAGCAGAAAACATGAACTGGCACTTCGGCATCTTGTTAATAGGTTAGTTCCGGAAAATGCATAATAGTGACATAAAGTGTGTATAAAACATGTGAGTATCATCATAAAACTAGCATGGAACATAAGAAATTATAGATACGTTGGAGACGTATCAGGGGTTTTCCCTATGAATTATCTAGGGGTTCCTCTTCATCATAGCAAACTTAGGAAGGAAGATATACAACCTGTTGTGGACAAGATCCTCAACAGAGCTGGTGGTTGGAGAGGAAAACTTCTTAACCATGCTGCTAAATTAGAGCTGGTGAAAAGTGTTTTGGCTAGTATCCCTCTTTATCTCCTTAGTGTGATTAAGTTCCCAAAATGGGCCATTACCCTTATTAATTCCCAAATGGCTCACTGCTTATGGGACAATTATGAGGGTCACCATAAGTATCATCTAGCCAACTGGGGCTTGGTTACTAGGAAGAAAGAGTATGGGGGTTTGGGCATTCCTAACTTAGCAGAGATGAACATGTGCCTGTTAGCCTCTTGGATTAAGAGATATCATTTAAATGAGGATAAATTGTGGAAACAAATTGTGGATACCAAATATAATTTGGATAATCCCAACTTTTTCTCTTGATTTTTAAATGGTGCATCTCCCTTTTGGAAATGTGGGCTGCCAAAGCTGCTAAGATGGGGTATCAATGGAAAATTGGGGATGGTAGAAACATTAAGTTCTGGGAGGATCACTGGTTTGGTTCCTGTTCTCTGGCCATTCAATACTGGGAGATTTATTTCCTAGTGAATGAACAGAATAAATCCATTGCCGATCTTTGGGATGGGTCTTCCTTGAAAGTGACTTTTAGGAGATGCTTTGACCATAGATTGATGTTACAATGGATTAAAATTCAACAAATTGCTCAAACTATCTCTTTAGATGGTACAAAAGATAGTCTGATTTGGATGTGGGAAGCTAGTGGTTCCTACAGTGTGAAGTCCATGTGTGCTATTATTAATTTTTGTGGGATTAAACCTGTTAATATTTACTGTGTTTGGAAGCTCAAAGTGCCCCCAAAAATTCATTTCTTTCTTTGGTTACTTTTTCATAACAAGTTACTCACTAGAGATAATTTGGTTAAAAGACATAATGTTGATGACTTAACTTGTGTGTTTTGTAATGAAGTGGAGTCCTGTCAACATCTCTTTTTTGATTGTGTGGTGGCATCAAAACTCTGGAGAGATATTGTTATTGCTTTGGATCTTAATCTTACAATTTTAAGTATGCACGACATTTCTTCTCTCTGGGTTGACAAAAAGAAATATAGCAACATTAACATGATCTTTGCTGCTGTGTTGAGAGCTATCTGGATTACCAGAAATGATTTTGTCTTCAACCGTTCTCAATGGCTTGGCATGCAGAGTTTGTGAAAACACTTGGTTTGCAGCTGTGCTCAGTGGAGAATCCTTCTGAAGGAGGAAGGAAGAGGAGAACTGACAACGTTGTTGAACAAGATGGAGGTTTCAGCTCGGCGGCCACCGCTGCTGTTGTGGCCGGAGCCTGGTTAACCCCTCAGAAGAAAGCTAGGTCAACTTTGGAGGTCTGTGATATGAACAGCACAAGAGGATTTGGGCCGATGCTGATCACTGCCGAGGATTTGAGGAGGACGCTAGAGGCGAATGATCTAATCCTAGTGGGTGATGGCGCTGGGTTTCAGGTCCTGAACCGCCCTTGAGCTTGAAAAGGGTGATGTTTAGTTTGGTAGTTCAGTGTGGTTTGTATAAAGGTGCCTCAAAAAATGTTGGCTGGTTTCCCCTGATGTTAGTGCTTTGAACTGATGTGCTCTGGGTTTGGTTTTGTAAGATAAGGTGTGGGTAATGCGGAGACGTCTGATCGTCCTGAATGCTGAGTGTGTTTGTGGATGGTTTCAATATATTTGGAGCCGGGGCGATGCCCTTTTTCTCTAAAAAAAATGTAATATTTAGGATACAAATAGCTACATACTTCTACCATTTGGGAGTAAAATTCAACTGCACAATGAAATTGAGAAGAACAGAATATTGCCATTTGCAACAATGTCCACTTCCATAGCAGCCTGTTAAGAAGAATAATGAACAGCTAAGTCTAACATACTATGAGTAGAACACAAAAACCTATGCTGACAGGCTGACACACAAGAAATTTTCGTTCCATGCTCTGAGCTTCCAAAATTATTTTCACTTTTTCTAAAAAAATAATAATTTATTTTCACTTGTTGAAAAAAAGTAAATGGTAAATACATAGGCGGTATGCCTGGTAAATGCGTATAATCAATCGCCGCACAGCACGGCACCACACTGTCACCGCCCAATGGAATCCACACGTAGCAACTACAGTCATCTCATCCAACCCAATCAAAACAATCGCGAGATTACGGATTACCTGCTGGTTGGCGAGTGAGAGGGGGTTTTATAAAAATCTACAACCACGCCCAACATCTCTTGTGGAGAATCTACCTCTACACGTTCTTTATTTTGCAAAGAAATAATTTTCTTTTTTCTTCTTCTTTGATTAGCCACCGCATGAAAATAAGTTGTATTTTTGCCTACCTCCATAACATCTTTCTTTCTGGATCTTTGTCTACCATTAATTTCTTCCATGCCCAACATATTATTTAACTCAGCACTAATGTATGCTTAACCCGAAGATGTTCGTCCACGGATAAACTTTGCGTTTCTGAAAGTATGTCAGGATAATTAAACTTGGCAATTAGAGCTTTTTTTTTCTTTTTCTGTTTGGCATTTATATTAATACTCCACTCTCTAAGATATTTTCTCAATCTTCTTTGTTTGCATTGCCACACATCAATAGCCTTCCCAGCGGTACAACGTTGATTCCAATATTTAATTACAAGCTCACTAAAACCTTCGATCTCCATCCACCATTTTACAAAATGGAAAAAGTTTTTTCTTAAGGCTAGAGCCAATTATTATCTACAATATCTGCCGTCGGGTTGGCTTCCCTTGGACAGTGCGCCAACTGTGCCGAAACGAACCTTGCTATGATCGTTCGAAACTTATATCTAGAAACGACATGTCCACTATCAGATTGTTCATCAGGTCTGAGCACGCCGAGAGCCCGAGACCACTTCCATTGAGTTTGTTTCAATGTATGGTCGGTTGCATCCTACTCTCTTTGCGAGACGAAGGCCATCGTGAACTGCTTGCACCTCTACTCTCTAAAGTAGCCACATCGATCATCCTTTGATCTCAAGATTCACGGCGTGTTCAATTTTACTATCCCGGATGGAGGTTTCGAGCGAGAGGAAAGTGAAGACAGGTAGGGTCCCGTAGAGGGAGGGAAAAAATAACGTGAGAGAGAGAGAGAGAGAGAGAGGTGGCCTGCTCGCTGTGGCTTTAGTACGGCTGAGTTGGGCCAGCTTGCATGCGTGCACGCAGGGAGAGAAATATGGCCGGCCAGTTGGGTCGTTAGGTCTCATTTTTATTTTCCAATTCGTTTTTTTTCTGTTTCATGTTTCTTTTAAGTCTTAAAAACGTGCTCAAATTCAACTCAACCAAATTAGGAAAATATATAGAAATTCAAAAATTCTGTTGGATTTAGAAAACATTGTTTTAGTACAAAATTTATTTATAGAAAATATCTATATGCACTTTGGCCGCACATGGCTATTCATGCAATTTTCCAAATATAGTTTGGGTTTTATATAATATCCTCAGTCAATTCAAACATGCGAAAAAATGCAGAAAACTATAAGTTCATACGAGAATCATCTTGACATCCAAATGAAAGGAAGAAGTCATATTATCTTCTCTCTCTTAAAATAAGTTGTGGGAAAACATTTTGAAGGGTCCACAGATTGAAATGATGACATTTAAGAGTCAAATGAGATATTAAAAAGTACTCCACCATAATTCGCAAAAGTTATTTTATTCCCTCTCTTTAATAATTCAAGTGAGATTGGATAATTAATTTTAAATGCCACTGAGGAATCCAAATGGTAGGACAAAGTTACAACCAAGTTGGTCGTGTTAACCCACTCATATAAAATGTTTTTAAATCAAAGTTGAGAAAATTCAAACAGGTCACCAAGAGTTTCTTTTCATTCAAAATTTTCAACGAATTCAAACAATCCAAACAACTTTTTATTTATTAATTTAGCATGGAGCAGCGGACCGCCATCTTGCAACCAAGGAAGGCACGAACGTCGGTGTTGGGCCCTCTTCCATGGAGAGCCGCAGCCAACACCAGTGCCAACACCCGCCACAGATGATCTGATCCCTCTTCCATTTGATTTCCATTCTATTCACTGCGACATTGTAATATGTATGGCTAAACTTAACGGCGTTTGGGTGACGGGTTCAGTAAATTATGGCCGAGACATTTATATTCCCGTGACTTGAGACATTCAACAGCTAGGTCTGGTAGTTCTATCTCGTGTGCCACGGCCGCCACAGCACCACTGTTATGATCAACACGAGTACATTAGCTACAAATTAGCAAATGTCGATCAACTCGTGACATTTGCATGCAGTCGTTAATTGACCTCGCCCTGGATCAGCCCTTGAAGTCACGTTCACGTACATGTGACCTCGGTCCCGAAAGCGCGGCACACTATGAGCAGAGCAGCCCACACAAAGCTCGCCTCTCAACTAGCGCCGGCAAGCCATTGTTTTGTCCCCCCGGCCGGCCGCGTCATGCCATTTCCATTGGCCATTGCTCGCGTGCTCTGCCGATGGATGGGCCGGGGGGAACGTGCCGAGCAGCTAAATATTTCTCTCCTTTGCCCCGGCCGGCGCGTCGCGCGTGCTGCTGCCGCGTGACATCCATGACTCCGTACCTGAGCTGTGTCGATCACATGCTACCTACTGGGCGGACCCAGGACACTCAATTGAATTCTTTTGAGAACCAAAGATGATCAAGTAATTTACTTGTATAAAAAATCACGAGGGAATTGCTATCATTGTATCCTGGGTAAAAAAAGATAAAATCGTAAATTCCCATGTATATGTACTATTCATGCTATATCGTCATAAATTTGTCTTTCTTGCCCAGGATACCATAGAAATCATTTCAAGTCCAAACAATTTTATACAAGTACAATAGTTTGTCATCTTTTGTTTTCAAGAGGACTCGGATCTTCTTTTCAATTTTTGAAATTACTACAAATTTTGAAATTACTACAAATTTTGAAATTACTACAAATTTTGGGGTTTATGGGTACATAGCACCGATGTGCCAAAAATTCACGTCCACTACGGTAAATCCATCCATGCTCTCCCCCACAACTCGATAGCTTTGGTTGTTCTGTAAGCCGCACATTTTCACTTGCACGCCTCCTCAATGCCATCTGCCAAACAATTAGGTGCGCAGCTCCAAAATTATTTAGTCGAAGTGGGATGCATGCGTACGTCCGACACATGTAGCATGCATGATGCGATGGCTTTAGCTGCGCGAGTTTCTCCCTCCCTTAGGGATTATAAGGCCTATGAGTTTCTTTTAAATGCAGCATCACAAAGAGCGATTGTGAGGAATGGACATTTTAATGAACGAAGAATCGTTAGAATTCCTCATCTTTTTCAGCTCTGCTCCCAAACTTGTTAAAGAAATGAGACTGATTTTTACATCGGCGTTGGTTATTCTTTCACGAACTTCCATGACAAATGCTAGTTGCCTTGTAACGCATACACTAGAGTTTTCTGAGGAGCAACATGTGACTTTCTTTTGATTTCCGAACTCAGTAGAGACAGGCCACGAAGGGTGGTCAATAACCCGTTTAGGTGACTTGCATCGAACCTGCAATCCCATATCTTATTAAACAGACGATCCAGCAGACTCGTGGTTTGACATTATGAGGATTATCTTATTTATTGCACCCTTTTCCATAATGCATGTTCTCTTTTCTCTCATGCATGTAAAACTATTGGTGTATGCAATAACTAATGAGATGAATAATGAAATTTCTTGATCTTAACGAATTGGTAGTACCTACTAGCAACTGGCGGCTAATGCCCATGCAGACACATTGCCCACACCGTACTATTCACATTTATTATTAACTTTTGTAGGTTTATCTAAATTGTTTATAAACACGATAGTTAATATGGAATAGAGAAAGTACTCCATACATTCCCTCCATTTTCATTTAGTTAGCGTTTTGCGTTTTTCCAAAGTCAAATGTTATCAAGTTTGACCAGAAAACATAGGGAAAATTATCAACAACCATACTACTAAATGGATATGGTATGAAATATAGATGATGACGATTGTAATACCGTAACTTTTACATTGTGGATGTTGATATTTTTTTCCTACATATTTAGTACAATTTATAAAATTTTACTTCAACTAAACCTGAAATGCAAAAACTAATTGTGAACAGAGGGAGTAGCATGAGAATTGCATTTTTTTTTCAAAAGTCAAGCTAAATAAAGTTTGACCAGACTTTTAGAAAAAACTATCAAAAACCATGATATCATATAGATATCAAATGAAAATATAATTCATTTGACTAAAATGTTACTTTGACTAGACCTGGAACGCAAATTAATTGTGAACATAGGGAGTAGCAAGAGACTAAATAAATAATTGTAAGACTACTCATAGTGGGAGTAACATAGCTAGTAACATCACACATCTCAAGGCATTTTCGTGACATGGAATGCTAATAAATGAAGAAAGAGAGTGAGGTGGTACTCCCTCCGTCCTAGTTTGTAAGTCATAATTTTTGAATATCTTGGCCCAAGGTACTAGATTGGGTCTCATTTTCTCTCTCTCATTGATGCATGCAGCCCCTTTCTCTCACTCATTGGTGCATGCATTCTCTTTCTCTCTCTCATTGGTGCATGCAACCCCTTTCTCTCCCTCATTAAATAAAATTATGCCTTAGAGGTGGAGGTTACGGGACAAATAGTTTTTGGGAATATGACTTACACTCTAGGACGGAGGGAGTAACTAACTATGTTACCATAACATCACACACCTCAAGGCAAGATGAGTCTACAACATAATAAATGATACAATGCATGACACCACATATAAGTTACTACCCACTATGAAGGTAGTAATCTAGACTAGTAACATGTCATATGTTACTAGTCTGAACACTCTGCAGTTCGATTTTGTTTGTGGCTTTTACATCGCGCTCTCGGGTCGCTCCCCCGTGAGCGACTCCAGGGCGACCCAAACCCTAACCTCTCGTCCGTCCTCCTCCACCCTCCCCTCGCTGCCGCCGCCGGCGGGAGCCGCCAGGCAAAGCCCGGGCGGTGCCGGCGGCGGTGGCTCTTCCTCTACCCGGCGCAGGTCCTCCCCAGGCGGGGCTGCCGGTCAGGCGGCGGTGCTCGGTGGACCTCTCCCTCGACGGCGGTGCTGCGTGGCGGCTGGCAGCGGAGGCGGCGGATGTTGCGTGGTGTGGCAGAGTCATGTCACGACGGCGCCGGAGCGGCGGGGCGTTGCGGTGCAGTGGCGGCGGCCGGGTTCCGCTGGCCCAGATCCGGGCCCTGCTGGGCCCATCTGGACTTGGTCGGGCCTGGGTGCTCTCGCTGGCGGCATCACCTGGTGCGGATGCGGTTGCGGCGGTGGTGCTGCGGTGCAGGCCTGGCGGCGCGCGCTCAGGCCTAGATGGGCTCCGGCGGGCCGGCTCGGGATCGCCCCAGGTCGTGCTGGCTCGGCCCGTGGATGTTGGGGCTGAGGCGATGCCCTTCTGCTGGGGAGGGGCGCTGTGCTGGATGGCGGGGCGGCGTCCCTACGGGTGTGCTTGGAGCTCATGTCTGCGGTCTTCGGTGTTCGTCCTCGAGCCCCGTGTTGGTGTTGGTCGGCGTCCCCTCTATGTGGCGTTCCGGCGGCGCCCACGGTGCTCCTCGGCGGTACTTCGTTTGCTACAGGCTGTGCAGCACGGCAGCGGCTTGAGGTTTGAAGATGAGCGTTTGAGGCTGCGGGGCGCCGTCTGTGGGAACTAGAGGCGTAAGGAGCTGATCTCGATGGCACGCTCAAGATCTTCGACATCGTCAACCGCAAGCAACACAATGGATCGAGGTAAACAGATCGCTGCTGGTCTTGTCGATTTTGTTCCTCACCCACCCTCCCGTTTGGATGCATATGCGTATCTGGCGGAGCCCATGGAGATGACGTTCGGAAGGTTTCACTTTCGAGTCGAGAAGGAAGGGTCGTATCGTGTCGAGATTCCGATTTCGTCGGGATCGTTGGTGATCGATTCAGATTTTTCAAGCTATGCATCGTCAACCGAGTCAGGAGAAGAAGAAACCTCGGCGACACGTTACGTCAGCACCAGAACAAGAGAGAAACTCGCCAAGATCTTCAACGACATGTCGTTTGAGTCATCTGCGGACTCATATATAAGCGATGGCTCAAGCGATGTCGACAGTTATGACTTTATCGACAAATCTATCACAGTGGGCAAGGTCTTCATCAATCTCAACGATGATGTCACCAAACCCAACGTAGATCTGAGTACAAAGTATCATCAGATTTACGCCATTGAAGATCAAGAGGAGACATCCGAGGCTTTCGACGATGGGAAATCCATACGTCGATCCCTCCAATCTGCGGCAAGGCCTGGGCAACAAATACGTCGGGCCAGAGCCGCGAGATAGAGTTCAACTTTCACAAGCAGCGTGGGACAGAGCCGCGAGAGCTATGAACGGCACAGAACCAATGGCTACCACGGCCACACCAGAAGAACTGCAAGCATATCAATACAGGCTCGCACGAGCTGCCAGGGAATTGGAAAAACAGACAGCTGAGTTGAACAGGAGAAAGGAGGCAGCTTCGCATCCACGGGAGAAGGGCAGATTTAAGACGACAATCTAGAACTACGGGTGATAGCCATCGGGAGGCGCGGAACAGAGCAAGATCAAGGCTGCAACACATACCCGAAGCAGAAAGAGAGCACTTGGTCCAGAACCTCGACATGTCCTTCATGTCGATAGATACAAGAGGAAACATCATCCCCAAGACACCAGAGGCTGGGTATATGGCGACACATGCTTTTATCCTTGCGTCTAAACCACCTCTAGGTGATCCAAGGGAAACATTGTACAATATGGCGGTAGCAGGAGTTGGAGCTATGGGGACAGCGTTTGTATCAACGCCTCCCGAAGGAGCGGTAAGGCAAAATAGTCCACAACCTGCAGCAGCAACAGCGGCAAGACTCGAAGGGCCAAGTGGAGCAAGAGACACAAAGCAGCACAGGCAAGAGTCGACGTAGCGCGGCAAAGCGAAGGGATCATCGGCAATCTCCGGAATTAACCGACGAAGATATGTGCGGCTTGCCATGCTTTACGAGGAGAGTCCGGAAAACTCGAGTCCCCTCAGGATTCAAGTTACCCGATAATTTCAAGAAGTTCGACGGCCTTCAAGATCCAGAGGATTGGCTAGTCGACTATCTAGAGACGGTGAAGCTCACAGGAGGAACTAGGGCAACAGCCATGCAAAGTATCCAGGTGCATTTGAGTGGAGCCGCACGATCTTGGATAAAGAAACTCGCTCCAGGATCCATCGACAGCTGGGAAAGTTTCGAGGATGTGTTCGTCAAGAACTTTAGATCCACGTGCAAAAAACCCGCGTCGTTAGAGGAGTTGAGAGCGTGTCGACAAAAGCCAGATGAGCCAATGAGGAAGTACATCCAGAGGTGGAATATCATTAAAAACTCGGCAGAAAATATATCTGACGAGAGAGCAATAGATGCGTTTGTCGCAGGAGTCAGGCGTGGAGATTTCGTCGAAGACTTGGGAAGGACCAATCCAAAGACAGTATCCGCGTTAATGGAGATAGCAAATAAATGGGCAGATGGAGAAGACGCTGTCCACAACAAACGACACAGGTCGCCAGAGGAGGACCACGGTCGAAACTATCAACCGAGGCGAAGATTTCCTCGGACGTACCAGAACTACGACGCTCCAGGACAAATTTCGGCAGGTTTACGGACAAATACAGGAGGAAACAACAGAGATGATTACCAGAGGAGCAGTGAGCAGCGAGGTGATAACAGGGATGATTCACGCAACAGGCAAAATAGCGGGCCTAGGTTCCCAAGACCTTTCGTGTCCCCTGAAGAGATGATGAACGGACCGTGCCAGACGCATTTTTTTCTCGACAAAGAACGGAAAAAGACAGTCGGGGCACTTGCGGAAGGATTGTCGAAATTTTCAAGCAATGTTGCGGTATGCGTAGAACGCTAATGCGCGGGCAGCACAGAGAAATCCTCGAGAACCCGTGGCGAGATTCACTTGCCGCCTCCTCCCGCGATTACAGACGACAATCGGCATCAGCTCAGAATAGCGGCAGCACCTGCACCACCACCTTATGTTGATCCTAATTCCAATGGAGCAGTGTTGATGATTCAGAAGGGAAGGCCGTCCAATAGAGCTCAGAAAGTAATCTCACGACAGGTGTTTATGGCAGAGAAAATGCCTCCACCAACAGTTGAGTACCTTAATTGGTCAGGACAAGATATCGGCTTCACAATAGCAGATCATCCGCAGCAAGTTCCTCGACCAGGGCAGTCAGCACTTATTCTGCCAGCAGTTATCGCGGGATTTGATGTCTCTCGAGTATTCATAGACGGTGGCAGCAGCTTAAACCTTATGTATGCAGATACATTGAGGAAGATGAACATATCCTTAGCAAACTTGAAACCAACAGACACAAGGTTCCACGGCATCACACCGGAGAAACCAAGTTATCCATTAGGAAAGATCAATCTCGACGTTCAGTTTGGGACCCGAGAAAATTATAGAATCGAGAGGCTCGAGTTTGAAGTCGTGGATTTTCCGTCGCAATATCACGCTCTGTTGGGACGACCAGCATATGCTAGATTTATGGCAGTGCCACACTATACATACTTGTTGTGGAGGTTGCCTGGACCAAAGGGACCAATCACAGTTAAAGGAAGCTTTGCCTTAGCCGATAAATGCGACAAGGATTTCCACCGGTTGTCAGAAACTTTCGGGATGCAAGCTGAGTACTTGGCGTCAAAAAGCATGACTGATTACGACGTACTGCCAGACGTTGGAAGGCCAAACAAAGAATCAACTTTCAGTACCGAGAAAAATTCAAAAGAGGTGCAGATTCATCCGACAGATCCAAAAAAGACGACATCTATCGCAAACGACATGGATATCGCATAGGAAAGCGCGCTCGTCGAGTTCCTCCGTGAGCACTGGAAAATCTTCGCATGGTGTCCAGCTGACATGCCAGGAGTACCCAGGGAACTTGCCGAGCACCACCTAAACTTGGATCCACTAGCGAGACCTTTCAAAAAACCTTTGCGGCGTTTTTCTGATCAAAACCGCAAAGCCATGCTGTCAGAAATTAATCGGCTACAAGAAGCTGGTTTTATCAAAGAGATATTCACAGAGGCCACATGGGTAGCAAATCCTGTGCTGGTGCCGAAGAAAAACACTAAGGTCCTTCGCATGTGCGTCGACTTTACGTGTGTCAATAAACATTGTCCAAAGGATCACTTTCCCCTCCCGAGGATCGATCAAATTATCGACTCCACGGCTGGATGTGAACGTCTTTCCTTCCTGGATGCATATTCTGGTTATAACCAGATCAGATTAAAAGAAGAAGATGAAGTAAAAACCGCATTTATTACACCTTACGGCGTGTTTTGTTACAGAACAATGCCCTTTGGTCTAAAAAATGCGGGAGCAACGTATCAAAGGATGATGCAGAAGTGTTTGGCGACACAGATTGGGAAGAACGTGCAAGTATACATTGATGATGTCGTCATAACATCAAAAAAGGGGGCAACGCTGATCGAGGATCTCAAGGAAACCTTCGACAACCTTGATAAGTTCTGCCTCAAACTGAACCCGACGAAGTGTTCCTTTGGCGTCCCAGCAGGAGAACTTTTGGGGTTTCTAGTCTCAGCAAGAGGGATTGAAGCAAATCCCGACAAAATACAGGCTATCGTAACAATGAGGAAGCCAACAAAGTTGAAGGAGATACAACAGCTAACGGGGCGAGTCGCAGCTTTGAGTAGATTCGTCGCTAGGCTGGGAGAAAAGGCACTGCCGTTCTACGCTTTGATAAAACAAGGAGATAAATTTCAGTGGAACGAAGAAGCCGAAACGAGCTTTCGAGGATTTGAAGCGCACAATTTCGACACCGCCAATTCTGGTGGCACCAAAAGAAAGGGAACCCCTCCTGCTATATATCGCAGCCACACCCCAAGTGGTGAGCACGGTGCTAGTTGTCGAAAGGGAAGAAGAAGGAAAACTCCACGGCGTGCAGAGGCCAGTATACTTCGTCAGCGAAGTTTTATCACCATCTAAACAAAGGTATCCGCAGTACCAAAAGATAGCATATGGAGTATTCACGACAGCACGAAAATTGCGCCACTATTTTTCGGCACATCCGATCATAGTGGTCAATGAAGCTCCCTTGTCAAATATACTGAACAACCCAGAAGCTACGGGTCGTGTCTCCCTTTGGGGAATAGAACTTTCCCCTCGGGACATCACGTATGAAAAAAGAAAAGCAATAAAATCGCAAATACTGCCGGACTTCATCGCAGAGTGGATGGAGTTGCAAAATACAGGACCTCCAGATTTATCGAGAACTTGGACCATGAACTTCGACGGGTCCAAAAGACTGGAAGGAGTCAAGCGCAGGAGTAGTACTCATATCACCTGAAGGCGACAAGTTGAAGTACATCCTCCGGATGACGTTCCCTAACGCATCTAACAATGAAGCAGAATATGAGGCTCTCATACATGGAATGAAGATGACGAAAGCCTGCGGAGCAACTCGACTAAAAATCTTTGGCGACTCACAGCTGGTGGCACAGCAAGTTATGAACCAATGTGATGCAGTCAATGATAGCATGATGGCATACAAGGAGGTATACAACGAACTCGAAAAGTTGTTCGATGGATGCGAGGTAAACCATATTAGCAGATTGAGCAACGACGAAGCCGATGTTCTTGCAAACATCGGGTCGCAATGCCTTGCAGTCCCGCCAGGTGTATTACAGGAAGAAATAACAGAGAGATCCACCAAGTCGACAAAATCAAAAAAGAAGGAGAAGAAACCCTCGGGGGCTACCAAGGAAAAGAAAGAGGACGAAGAAGAAGATCAGGACCTGGTCATGGTGATACAGATACCGTGGATGCAGCCGTACATATCATACATCCTGAGGAAAGAAATACCCGACGATCCAGTTGAGGCAAGGCGAGTAATTCGTCGCTCCAAAGCTTTCACGGTGGTCAAGGGAGAATTGTATAAGCGAAGTATTTCAGGCGTCTTGCAACGGTGCGTCACACCAGAGGAAGGAAGAATAATTCTGAAGGATGTACACGAGGGAATATGTGGCCACCACGCAAGTAGTCGAGCTATCGCAGCCAAAGTTTTTCGAGCAGGATTCTACTGGTTGACAGCAATCGAGGACGCCAAGGACATAGTAAGAACTTGCGACGCGTGTCAAAGGTTTGCCGCAAAACCTCACTCTCCAGCAGCAGAGCTAGCACCAATACCATTGTCATGGCCCTTTGCTCAATGGGGACTTGATATGGTGGGTAAGTTACACAAATCCTGGCCAGGAGGAAAGGAGTACATGCTAGTAGCTGTCGACAAGTTTACAAAATGGATAGAAGCGAAGCCGATAAATTCACCAGATGGAGCATCCGCAGTAAAATTCGTAAAAGGCCTCGTCTTCAGATTTGGAGTGCCCCATAGCATCGTCACAGACAACGGCAGTAACTTCACATCCCATGAATTCAAAGATTATTGCGAAGAGGTGGGTATCAAGCTGAACTTTGCGTCAGTTGCACATCCTCAAACCAATGGGCAAGTCGAGAAAGCCAATGGTATCATCTGCAATGGCATCAAGAAGCGCTTGTTAGGACCACTGGAAAAAGCTCGACATACCTGGCCAGAAGAACTACCAAGCGTGTTGTGGAGCATCCGAACAACACCAAACACAGCAACGCAGGAAACTCCGTTTTTTCTGGTTCATGGAGCAGAAGCAGTACTACCAATCAAGATAGAGCACAACTCTCCACGTGTCGCTGAATATGATGAAGAAACATCGAGAAGAGCGCTAGAGGACGACGTCGACGCACTTGATGAAGCTCGAGATGAAGTATTATCTCGGGTAACCAAATATCAACAGGACTTGAAGAATTACCACGATCGACGTTTGCGGCCAAGATCTTTTCAGGTGGGCGACCTAGTTCTTCGGCTCACGCAAAAAAGTCATGAAAAACTCGAGTCACCATGGCTTGGCCCTTACATCGTCACGGAAGTAATCGGAGGAGGAGCATATAGGATAAAGGACAAGAAGACAGGGGTGGAGGAGCCAAACCCCTGGAACGTGGCGCAACTTAGGCGGTTCTACGCCTAGAGTCGAAATATAGTCCTTGTAAAACTTCAATGTACTGAAACGCCCGCGAGTTTTCAGACGCACTCTTTTCCTTTTTCGGGGCACCGAGTGGGGCCGGAGAAGGTTTTTAATGAGGCGGGCTCGCGGTGCTGCAATATAATAAAGATAGTGACAATATAACTTTTCGTCTTTATCGACATGACCAAAATCTTTGCTCCGACGAATTTCAATATAGTTCATCGACAAAAGAAAAACCTTGCCTTGGTATTCAAATACCTCGTGAGTCAATAAAAATACAAAAATAGTACTCGGTAAAAAGCTCGGGGGCTCATATTCACCTTAAATATATATATGCCTTGGTTTAAAACCTCGCAAATATACAAATATAGTAAAGAGTCACCGAAACACTCGGGGGCTAGACAAACAGAGAAATATAATGATTGCTTTACAATATAGTCATGGATGACAAAGAAGAAAATATCTACAAGAAGAAAATAACTAGTCTTGATTCAGTATGTCATCAAGAGTAACTCTGTTTTCCTCAGGAGCAGCACCAAGAAAATCGGCATAATGGCCATCGGCAAAAAAGTCGGCATCCATCCGAAGCAGGTCCTCAATCATTTCTTCGGCTATGGGCGTAACCTTCGTGTTAATCCTGTCAACACCAACTCTCCGACGTTTTACCTTTTGGTGAACCTTCTCGACAACCTGGGTAAGGTCAAGTTTCGAGTGGCAGATCTGGAGCATGATAAGAGCAAATCTGGCGCCAGCTACTAGTTGAGCTCTGACAAAATCATGGATACTGCGAGCATCCTTAAACCTTTCCATCAATTCAGGAAGAGTTTTTGGTTGGACGTTCCGAGGAAACATGGAGTTGTAAACCATGGACAAGGTCTTGGTACAGAAGTCAAGGAAATCGCGAGTTTGAGAGGTGCGATCTTGAAATCTGACAATTTGGCGGGTCCTCTCTGGGGTAGCCCAAAACAAAGAACCATGATCCAGGGAAAGATTAACAAGGAGGTTTGTCCTAGCACTTACTCTCTCTTCCTCGGCAGCAGCATCAGTAAAGGCACCTATCAAAACAAAGAAGTGGAAACCTTTAAGAGACAATAGCATGAAGATGAAAGATATCAGAGGATGAAACAGGCATACCCGACATATCTGCACTGGCTTCATTCATTAATTCGAGCATGAAATTTTCTCGAGTAGTCGCCTTTTCAGCCTCGGAAGCAGCAAATTCCTTGGCAGCCACGGCCTCGCGAGCTTGCTGGAGAGCAACTTTTTCGGCTTCAGATGACTTGCGAGATTGTTCCATCATCACAAGTGTTTGCTTCTTTGCATACTGAAGCTGCTGTCGAAGTTCGTTCAGTTCTTGCGACAAGGTATCATCGACAGGTGCAGTATCAGCAACAGCTCTCCTCGCGTGAGAAGAAGAAGGCGACACATTGGAAGGAGCGGAAGTTGGAGTATAGTTATCAAATATCAACTGAAATATAAACAGGATAAAATCAAACGACAAGCAAAGATAGAATTTTTCATTAATCTCTTGGAATAATTACAAGGGCATTACAGTGGAGCTAAGGAAATACGTGTCGCTAAACGACTACTTTGGCGACAAAAGCAAAAGAAACAAAGAAAAACAGAGGCATGCAACTAGACCTCCGGCCTTGACGAGCTAGGAGTCGACGCTGGCTTAATCCCGAGATAGGCCAAGATCTTCTTCGTGTTGGGCTTGGCTGCCTTGATCAGCGACTTCCACCTTGATTGTTCTATTTGCTCGGTGTCGCCAACTTTCGTCCAGTCGATAGTCTGTCGACTGTCAGCAACCAAGGCGACAGTGTTTTCAACGGCAACCTTCATATTCTCTTGGCGCATCTTCAGTCCAAGGTCTTCCGGTGTATTGAACATCTTGGCAAGGTTGAGGAAAGTCGCAGGCTCCTCCTTCTTCGGGAAGAAGTAGGGGAACAATGCCGACAATACTGCGTTAGCGTTCGATACACCTTCACGAATCTCGGACCCATGAAGCTCCAGATAGGAAAGTGCGTCAAGGACCGGATCATCGACAGGATTCGTCAGGTCAAAATCCTGGTTTGTTTGGACTGTCAAGGAAACAAAGTATTAGTGAAAAGACGAGAAACAAAGATTCTCATAAAAATAGAAGGGAGCAGTAAAATTACCGAAAGTACGGCGACTCTGAGTCTTCAGGCGCTTGAGGATTCCTTCTTCACGAGAAGCTTGCGCAGCTTTGTGCTCATCTAAAGCAGCTGTAGCATCCTTAAGCTTTTTCAGCTTCCTCGACACCAGCAGCTTTCGCCTTGGCTTCATCAGCTTCGGTCTTGGCTTTGCTAGCAGCGAGGTCCGCTTTCTTGCGAGCCGCCTCACTTTGCTCAAGTTTTCGAGAAAGTGCGTCGGCGCGTTCGTTAGCCTCTGCAAGTTTTTCTGTCGAGATATGAAAAAAAAGAGAGGAGAAAGATCAAAAATCGCGACAAGCACCAAGAGTAAAAAATCAAGGAAAAACAGCAAGTACAAAAGTCGTTACCTTCGGCTCTACTAGCATATTCACGGTACCCAATAAATTGGGAACCGATGCGGAGAAGATCCTTGATCATAGGCTGTTCAACGTGAACACAGAAAGAAAAAACATCGGCATGAAAAAGAGAAAAGGTATGAAAAAACAAAATAAGGAAAATATAGATGTCGACAAGCTTACATCATCTAGGAGCAGAGTCGACGAACTGCCCAACTGAGGGGCAGGTTCAATAATCTTTTCAATCCTTGCCCTTTTTGGTGAAGGAGCAAGGGGGCTTGATGGCGGAGTAGTGGTGACGACGTTTTGTTGAGGAGGCGAGGTTTCTTCTCCTTCAACTAGCGTGTCCGAGGCAAGTACGATCGTGACGTGCTTGTCCGAGGAGCCACGTCGCAGTTGGAACTTCTTCCTCGTCATCGCTAATAATCAAAAAATCGGCAGCATAAATAGCAAGACAAGCTAAATATTTCGAGTACAAAAATAGAGAGAAATAAAGACGACTTACGAGCTGATGAGGGATTCAGCATAAAGATCGTAAGTTGCCTTCGGATGAGAAGGAACAACTTCTTCAGCCTTAGAGGTGCCAGAATCTTCAACATTAGTCCTTTTCCTTTTGTTCTTGGGAGAAACAGCAGGAGGAAGGGATTGCGTCGATTCACTGGCTTCAGACTCAACTTCTTTTTCATGAGAAGCCGCAGATTTGTGAGAACCCGCGACTTCACTTTCACGAATAGAAGAACCTTGAGTATCTTCGGCAACGATGGCCTGTTCTTCGACTTCTCCACCCTCCGGAAGAGGAGGAAGGGAAGTCATGGTAGGATGGTTCTGTAAAAATAGTGACCAGAAGAAAAATTAAAAGAGATGACAATATAATGAGGTGCAGAGAAAGTGCAAAATAAGGTAAAAACTCGGCAAGACAAAATACCTCGGGGAGTGGATTGGCGGCGCTGTACGGTTCCACGCGACAAGAGGAAGGAATTGGGTCTTTACCCAGGCGAGAAAGTCTTCGAATCAACTTCTCCAAGTCCTTGGTGGAAAGATCACCGGAGATTCTGTTGGCGTCATTTTTACCAGAATATGTCCAAAGGGGATTTTTGCGAGCCTGAAGAGGCTGCACTCTAATCCTAAGGAAATAGGCCGTGATTTGAACACCGTAAAGCTCTTTGCCTCGAGTGTTTTGAAGTCGGCGAATACGAGACATGAGCGCCTCTGTCGCCTTTTTCTCTTCCTCGGAAGCTTCGGCATCCCAGGAGCGGCGGCGCTGAATTTTGGTACTTCCGTCGAAAGGAACTATGTTGTGCTCAACGGAGTTGGCGCTTTCTTCGTGAATGTAGAGCCACTTTTTGCGCCATCCTTGGACAGAATCAGGAAATTTGACGTCGAAATAGTCGACATCAGTGCGAACACAGATAACAACGCCACCTATGTTATAAGTGACGTTGTGGGAGCCATTGCGGCGGAGGCAGAAGATGCGTTTCCACAGAGCCCAATTGGGAGGGATTCCGAGGAAGCATTCGCAAAGTGTGATGAAAATAGAAATGTGAAGGATGGAATTGGGAGTCAATTGGTGCAATTGAATCCCATAAACAAAAAGAAGACCGCGGAGGAAATCGTGGATTGGGGTCGAGAGGCCGCGGATGAGATGATCAACAAAACTAACCCGATACTCCATCGGAGGCTTGGGGTAGCTTTCTTCGCTAGGGAAGCGGATGGCGTCCTCCTTCTTCATGAGGCCAAGCCTCTTCAGCATGTTGGTGTCTTGGTTGGAGATTTTGGATCTCTCCCACTCAAGATCCTCGGCGGCCATCTTGGATTCCGGAGTGCTGTGGCGAGTCAGACGCGCGCGCGGTGGCATCAACGGCAATGGCAGAGTAATGTGTGTGCGTGCGGAAGATCAGAGAAAGATTGGGCGCAGGAGAGGTTTTGCGAAGAGGAACAGGTGAGCGGCGCAAGCAAGGGGATGAACGGAGGTTGAAGAAAGGTTTATATAAGAATCGGGTGAAGCAGTGTGCCGTTGGATGAAGAGATCGTGTGGTGAGAATAGATCTTCTAGATACAAGGGTAAAAAGGTATTTTTACTGAGATAGGCGTTACTGTACGTGCGCCAGAAAAAGCGGAGGACATGTGTCCCCCACTTGCACGACGTGTCAACATGGTGGAAGCAATGGGCCCACAGGGCAGAAAAATCACGACTATTCGAGAAGGATGAAGTAAATTTGGTTAAGGGAAGCATGTCGACAAGAAAGGTTAAAAAAGATTGGCGACAGGAAGAATTATTCAATACTTCGGGAGCCTTTGATCAAAAACAAGTTTTTCCCCAAATGCTCGGGGGCTACTTCGACAAAAAGTAAAATTTCGACTATGGCAATATAGAAATTGCGGGAGCCTACAACCAAGCACAAGTTCTTGGCTGTAGCCTCGGGGGCTACTCCCATCGGGAGCGCTGTTCGCGCACCCGAGAGATAAAAAAAAAAAAAGAGAAGAAAAAGATCATATTGAGAAATAATGACAATATAGCGACAAGGTGGACTAAAATGTTGAGCCTACAACCAAGCACAAGTTCTTGGCTGTAGCCTCGGGGGCTACTCCCATCGGGAACGCTGTTCGCGTGCCCGATGAAATTAACAAAAGAAAAATAGAAAAGCAAGAGAGTATATTTCGAGTTGTAGTTAACTCTACATATACTCCCATCGGGAAAGCAGTATAAGTCATATTTGACTCGATAAAATGTGCCATTCCAACAGCCGGAAAAGCACTCGACAATATATTCTCAGAACGCCGAAGTTGCGATCAATTTCTGAATGCCGCAAATTTGCGAAGGTAAGACCCCAGATCCGTTCTGCTGGGCGTGGCATCGCCGAAGACTGCGCTCTGCTACTTTTATCCGTATCAACAGATACGAAGAAAAATCCTAACGGACGCGTTAGGTACCCGATAAATTTGACTGGGACTCGACAGAATGGTAAGACCTTAAGCGGCACCTGTCGAAGTTTACACCAGTATCCCGAGATCATGTCCAGGGACGTGATTTTGAAGTAGGTTTTTGCGGATTGCCACTAGAGCAGTTAACTAGTACCTGATCCGTCAGATGAACTAGCCCCAACTACCAGTATCCCTGTACAATATAGAATTTTATGTGAAGAAATATAAAAAAAAGTTAAAGCTTTCGGGTAAACGTAAACAGTGGAGATTTTCCCTGACTCTACGATTCAAGCAAAATCTCGGGGGCTACTGACATAGGCATCCCAAATGGGCCTGCCGAATATAGTACCCGGGGTTTAATGAAGGCCCACTACCCGAAGAATAAGAAGATTCAAGAGCCCAAGATGTATTTAAGGAAAAGATAGAGCTGTAATAGGAAGTGTTATTTGTAATCTGACGGGGTGAGTTAGAAACCGTCCTGGACTCTGTAAACTTGTATAGCACACGAATCCCTCGGCTCCACCTCCTATATAAAGGGGGAGTCGAGGGACGAAGAATCAATCGAATCATTGTCTGCAAACCCTAGTTTTCATATTCGTCGAGTACTTTCCGGCTGAAACCTTCGAGATCTACTTACCCTCTACTTCCAACTAAACCCTAGCCTACAATCCATAGGCATTGACAAGTTGATACCTTGTCAGGGTGCGTGCGGCGGCTCTCCGGGGGTCGTGATGCGGCGGTTGCAGGTGGTGGTCTGTGCCGGTCCTTGTTAGGCGGGCGCGAGGTTTCGGGACTCTTTGCTAGGCGAAAGCTTTGTCTTGGCGGCCGGCCAGGACCGATGACGGTGACGCCCGTGGGCGCCGCATCCTTCTTGAAGGCGTCGTCGAAGCGGGTATTTCTTGATCTCCGCTCGGGCTCTCCGGGGGAAACCCTAGATCCTTCGCTGGATCGGACGTGGGCGGCACTATTGTGTCGCTTTGCCTCTTGGGGCCTCGCTTTGGACGTCCACCGGACAGAGAGACTTGTTGGGTGTTTTGGTGGTTCGGCGGAGGCAGGTTCGTCTTCAGCCAGGCGGAGCGCGGCCTCGGGGTCGGCGTGGTAGTTTGAGCGGTGGCTCTGGTCTTTCGCCTCCGCCTGTTGCGTTGAGGTGTGGTGTCGACCTGGTTGGTCGTCGACCCGTGTGGAGCGCAGCCTCGGGGCTGACGTGTGGTGTCGTGTTGTAACGGTTTTTCTGCCAGTTTTCCTCATAAACGGGCAACTCTTTTCTCCTATATCAATGAAAGGCAAAGCTTTTGCCTCGTTTCAAAAAAAAAGTTACTAGTCTAAGTTACTCCCCACTATGACCAGCCTAAGACAACTTGACAATACGGTACATAGTTCAGTTACCCCTAAATTACAATGGATAAAAACTTGACCACACTTCATGTAGTTTGACTTTTAGAAGAAGAAAAAATTTATTTATTGGAACCAAGGTAGTACATACTAATTAAGAAACATACAATGCGCATATAAATATTCACGCAGTTCAACAATTTTAGTGGGGTACTTGGCCGTGGGTACGACGATCAAACTAAGACACCGCGCTCGCACGGAGGGGAGCATGCATGCATCCCACAGGTCGCAGCTCGGTACACGTGTACGTAGGTTATTGTTGTCATGTTGATGCGATGAATCCGATCACTGCGCGTGCATGTCTCCTAAGCTACCCAGGGCGAGCCAGGAGGAAGCTTCCGTCTTGCCCTTCTTCGCCGGCGGCGGCGGCGGCGCCATCTCGACCTCGGGGACGCACCTGTCCTTGCGCTTCGAGAGGAACCGCTGCAAGGACATCTTCCTCGCTATCGGAACGTCCACCAGCATCGGCGGCAGCGCAGCTGGCGTGGCCGCCGCCGTCGCGTACAGGATCAGCTCGGCGGCCCTGGCCGGCGTGCAGCCGTCGAGCACCACCACCCTCCCCCCGTAGAAGATCGTCAGCTGCTGCGCACCCTCGGCCGGCGGGCCGTGGGTTTCCTGCGCTGCAGCCGCCACGCTCGCCGCCGCGCCAGACGCCTTGACGAACTGGCTGAGCGCGCCGCAGGCCAAGGCGAAACGGCGAGGTGCGGCGGCGGAGTCCTTGGTCGCGGACCCAGTCGCCATCGACTGGAGGGAGGGTTTCGGCGGTGGCGATCGATGGCCTCGGTCTGCTGGCTCCACTAACTGTGCTGGATCGATTGATTGGGTCGTGGCCGGGGCCGGGGTCGCGGAGGCGGGGTTTTTTATAGAGACGAGAGACGAGGACGAGAAGGAGGAGGAGTCGGTTATCAGCGATGGCGAGAGGAGGTGATGAGGGAGAACGTGGGTAGTAGCGAGCTGCGGCATGCGCATTGCGCGACGCGATCGACAAGGAGAGGAGAGAGGAGAGGGATGAGTGCGCCGCGTGCGTTTGAACAGGTCATTTTCGCGCTGGCGCGAGCAGCAACCGCTCTTGCCACCCCGTCCTGGGAAGTACGCGGCTGGCAGTAAGAATAGTAAATGAGAGCCTGGATCTCTACCACTGTCATATCCCTAATTCGAGTAACAAGTGCAATTACCTCGTGGTCGTGTGTGTGTGTGTGTGTGGGGGGGGGGGGGGGGGGGGGGTCCTCGTGTGTATGTGTGATGGTGTTGGCCGATCCAACAGCTCGGATGAGGATAAGTGCTGCTTAGTTTCCCTTGGTTAATTAGGGACCCTCCCTACTCTTATCCCTAGTTCAGGTCAACTAAATAAGGATATATAAGAACAATCCTAAACAAAAAACCTGGAGTCTGTATTAGACCGGTGTACAATTTTAGGAAGGATCCTAGAAAAACTAAAATTACAACGCAATATTTTTGTACAATCAGGACCCCACAGAAAATGGCCAAAATGCGATCGAGTGTAGAGGTGTCACGATGATCGTTGGCCAACAAACAAAGCCACCCTTGCCTCCACTGGGGACGAAACCACTTGGGGAAGCCGTGGCGATGACCGCCATGCCGTGCTCGTAGAAGAGCCTCCACTCAAGGAGGAAGAAGAAGCTCAAGCATCAAAGGCCGAGCGCAACATGAACATCCTTATGGCCGAAGATAGCAGCGGCTAAAACTCCTACCACCCTCTCCCTCGCCACAAAGGTCGACCGAGAGGAGAAGCAGATATGCGAGGCTCACCTTTAGAGGGAACTCTGACTTCTTCCTCCAAGGAAGCTCGTTGGGAGCTCTTCTGCCCCCGTCCAGCACCACACCGATGCTCCGGAACGAAAGAAGATCCCAATCATCCTGCAGATCCATCGGTGTCGCCTCTACTCCTTCCCTTCCCCTCGCCACCACGGTGGACAAACAAGAGGAACATCAGCAGATCAACATCCCAGATCAAAGCGTGGCAACGCTTAACCTTATTAACGAACATCGATGCGGCAGCGGTGCTTACCACCGGCTCCATCCATCAGAGCTCATCACTAGGAAGAGACACACCCCATACTGCACCAGATCTGGTCAACGGATATCGGTGTCCTATTCACACTATGGTGGCCAGAGCCACGCCTCAGCCACTCCGAGCCAGCATCGCCGCCGAGGAGGGCCTCGGTCTAGCCCGAATCTGAGGAAAGCTCTCCCAACTACTATAGCGACGCGAAGGGCGGGGGATGAGAGCCTGCATGAATATTAAGCAAAGGACTAGCGGAACAAGTGGAGAACCAGTGGAGATCGTGCACGTGCCTTCATGTTGGTTAATCTAACCTTCCTTTTTGAAAAACAGTACAAACTTTATGAGCACCTTTAAAAGACCGAATCTAGAAAAACTGTTAAGAAAGACGAACTCACCGCAAATTTCTCGTTATCGACGGAACAACACCTCCCTAGATATTCCGTTTTTATGAGACATCTAAGTGTGGCACCGTATCTGGGGATTAATCCCTCGTAGACTGGGATACCATTACACTTTAACCATCCAACCATAATTTAGTTCTTGCTGGTTTATCTAACTAGTTTCTGTAACATAATTGAACACAAAATGCTGATGGAGTAACATATATAATGGTGGCTGGAACGCGTGTTTCCTTGGCCTCCACAGCACACGGGAATGTACCATGGTGATGGTCGTCACATTTGCAACCCCCAGGGCTGGTCGAGTACGTACGTAGCGGCAGCAACAGATAGCAGAGTACCTGGATGGTGTCCAAGCGGGAGCACGGGACGTGACGGTCGCCGTCTCTTCTTTCAGTTTATCTCGTCCCACGAGAGTCACGAGGCGCGGCAAGCCATCGGGATCGACCGGGCTCCCTCACGTAGTCACGTATGTACCTGTGCATTGCCGCACGCGCGGGTAGGGCATGATCGTTCGAAAGCCATCGGCCGGGCACGGGGAAGGCGCCGATACATGCAGCAGCTAAGGGCATCTCCAACCGCGCGATCCAAACCGCGCCCGCACGTCCGTTTGGGTCGAGCCGGACAAAAACGCGGCCCAGCGCGGGGACGCACCGCAAAAGCGGACAGCCGCGGCGTCCGGAACGACGCAAACCCGGCCCAAATCTGGGCTAGGTTTGCGTGGCCGCGGATGGCACGCGCCGTCCGCTCGCGTCCGGGCGCTGGTCGCCTCGTCTCCCTGGGGCCCACCTGTCGGTGACCAGGGAGTCTATTAAATGGGGACTGGACGACTGCCTCTCCATCGGCAGATCCGTCCACTCCAGTCCCCACTCCACTCCCCGCAGCGAAACTGCCGCCATGGCCAAGCGACGGTTCGCTTCCGCCAACGACGACGAGGCGAGCAGCAGCCGCCCTCGGCCGCCGGCGCTGCGGGCTGCGGGAAGAAACCGAGGCGGCCTCCACATCGGAGAGGCCGCCCGCGGCGGTGCGGCATTGCCGCAACCGCCGCCTCTCCTGCTCGAGCCGAAGCCTGAGTCCTCGGAGGAGGACCCGGACCTCCGCGCGCGCGCTGATGATCTCGGCGGCGGAGGAGGAGGCGAAATGGCCGCACCTCCATGCGGCCATTCGCACCTCCGAGATGGAGGAGGCGGCCCGGCGGGAGGTCGAGGAGGCGGAGGGCTGGGAGCTCTACGCCCAGGCCCGCCAGGCGCAACGGGAGGAGGAGGAGGCAGGGCGGGAGGAGGCCAGGCGCCGCGCCGACGAGGAGCGCCGCGAGGAGCAGCGGCGCAGAGGCCAGCGCCGCGCGGAGCAGCGGCGGCGCCAGAGGCCAGGCGCCGCGCCCGGGCAGAGAGGGCAGCAGCGCCTCGGGGAGGAGGCGCTGCTCCGTGCGCCGCCGCAGCCTCGGCTGGCTCCGGACCCCCACTCGGCCTCGGGAGGAGGCCCCGTGGTCTCCGTGGCCGGAGTCCCCGGCGCGGTCGAGCCACAACAGCGCCTCGCCGCCCGGGGACCTCGTCCACGACGACGACGTCGCCGACGACGCCCACAGGGGCTAGGCGGCGCACCGGCGGCCACCGCGCCGCCGACCAAACCCTAATAGAGGGTTTTTAGTTTATATTTAAAAGCCCATATAGGGGCTTCTTTTGTTAGTTACTTGCCCAAAATAGGGCTATGTACAAATTTGCCCAAAATAGGGCATATGTTTAATCAAATATCGTTTAAATTTGCCATTTTCCTTTTGTTTTTGTGTTTCTCCCATTATGCGATGCGTCCGCGCGTTGGGCGTAGCGTGCGACCCAAACGGACACGCGGACGCGGGCCGCTGTCCGCGTGTCCGGGCGGCCACCCAAACGGCCCAAAACGAACTTCCCAGCGTGTCCGTTTGGGTCAGCCGGTTGGAGATGCCTTAAGGCCATCTGCAAACGGCCACCCAAATTTAGCCGATGTCTACCTGTACGTCTGTTTTGGTCGCACGCAGCACTCAACGCTGTCATCCATTTGGGCCACGCGGTTTCATCTTTCGTGGATGGCGCTGCCAAGGCAGGCTCAACGCGGCAGGCTCAACGCAACGTGTCTATGGCAGACGCGATGTCGCTAGGGCGAGCGTGGGAATGTTGCCCCGCGCATGGAACGATGGCTCGGGGCTTCCACCCATGAAGTTTCCCGCTACGTCCACCGCTTTTGAAATCCCGTGCGCGCGGCCTCGCTGTCTGAAACGACTCACAGCGGCCCCGTCCACCTCTTCCTTCTCCAGCGCCCTCGCCTCCTCCGTGCCATGCCTCGTAGGGTGCACACGATATGGGTGAAGCTCATGTTGGCTGCTCGCGAGCGGTTCTCACTGACCACGGAGAAGCGTGGGGCGGAGGAGCGTGAGTGGTCGCGATCGTGGAGGCCTAGGGCACGGAGCAGGAGGAGATGAACCATGTTTTCGACCAGGTCGACAATGATAGGTGGTACGAGGCAGATGAGGACACGCCGCCTGGCCAATAGGTCACCCTGGTCGGGGCAAGACCGCGACCTCTTGTGCGACTCCCGAAGACGGTGAGCATCTACGCGATCACCGACGCTAATCAGAAATATGGCTCCTATTGGGAGAGGATCAAGGCAATGTTCGCTCGACAAGGACTACGCCACGATGATAATGAAGAGGGGCAAGAAGGCAATATTGACGCGCTAGGCCATCATATAGGCGCAGGTGAACATCTTCCATGGCTACCATTCCGAAATCGAGCTAAGGGAGGACAACGGCACTACCCACGTCGACCAGGTATGTGTGACGTCGTCTCTTCTCGCGTCTCTTTCTATGTGGATATACATGATTGTCTTTGCACTTCCTTTGATTATTTGAATCACACTCTTCTCTTTTACCGGAAGAATCCAGAAGGCCATAGAAAATTCGGCTTGCTGCATTGCTATAGCAAACTCAAAACATGTGAGAAGTGGATGTTGACGCGCATCTCCATGTCAAAGGGAAAAATGACATCATTGATCTGGATATGCTGCTCGTAGCTCGGCAGGCGCCCTACATGCAACAAGATGGCCAAGGCTGCCGCGCTTGAAGCAGCATCGACAGAGAAGATCTAGTCGTCGATCAACAAGTGCCTTGCCGATATCTCATCGAACTTGCTCATTCGCGAAAAGAAGGCCGACGAGAGATAGGCGCCGGTACTCCAGAAGGAAGAAAAGAAAATGCAGATCAAGAAGAAGCGTGTCACCATTAATAAACACAAAAATGAATTCATGCTCTTGGTTGTCTCGCGAGCGGGAATGGATTCTCATGTTCCGACGGCGCATAGTTTCTACAAAGCCATGATCCTCGAAGAGATCGAGGCTAAAATGGACGCGTCCATGGCATCATCAACTTCAACTCTAGAGGCACCGGCAGCATACCAGCACACATACATCCGCATTAGCGAGTGCACGTGCGTCGGCATCGACGAGTGCACCAGCGATGGCATCGGCATCACTGACAGAACAGGCCGAGGTCATCATGCTAGATGGGCTAGTGTCAGCTCAACAGGCGCCGTCGACATCGTTGATCTCCTTCTTCTAATTATGTTCAATTTGCATGGTCTGTAATATTGATCGGGTCGACCATGACGGCCAATTAAGAGCATCTCCAGTCGCGTCCCCCAAAGCGTCCCCCAAAGGGATTTGGGGCGCGCCGGACAAAAAAAGCGTTCCAGCCGCGTCCCCCAAAGCCCATTTTTGTCCGGCGCGCCCCTATACGGTGTCCGGCGCCCCGAGCCCGTCCCCGTCCCACAGGGGACGCTCCGGGGACGCCGGACACAACGAAAAGCGAGGCCAACCGACGCGGGGCCGACCCGTCAGCGGCACAGGGAAAAGTCGTCTCACACTCCCGCCAAATCCCGCCGCTCCCGCCAAATCGCGCCTATACCGCCGCGCACAGGCCTCCCAAAACATATCCCGCCGCCGATTCATTTCTCCTATCCGCCGATTTCTTTCTTCCTCCCGCCGTCCACCCGCCGCCGCTACCCTCTCCCCATTCCATGGCGCCGCCGACAGCCCCCAAAAAGATGGCGAAGAAAGCGGCCAAGAAGCCGCCGGGCAATGCGACGATAGGGGCGAAAGCGCCGTTCGCGAAGCCGCGGAAGGCGCCGGCTGCGAAGAAGAAGCCTGAAGGAATGACCGAAGATCAATGGCAGCAAGATTGCCTGCGCCGGAAGCTATCGACGGCGGAGCGGAAAGGACGGAGGGCGGTGGAGCTGGAGAAGAAGGCTCAGGCGGCGCGCCAGCACCATCACGTAATGGCCGGGTGTATCGCCGCCACCAACGCGAGCCCATGGAGTACGTCCATGCCGGTGTACGTTCCCGGAGTGATCTCTCCGTCGCAAGCCGCCTTCTACAACGACGGCCCCTCCGCCACTCCCGGGTGCGTGACGCCTAACTTGTCGCCGCACTACCAGGATGCGCTGCCGCACGGCGGCTTCAACCCCAACAACCTCTACTCCCCGGCGTACGAGCAGCGCGAGCCAGGACTCGGTCCGGACGGCGACCCTTTCACCGGCCGCAGGGGTCCGCTCGAATACGACGGCGCCGGAGCTGAGGAGGACGACGGGGTTGAGGAGGAGGACGACGAGGAAGAGGAGGGGGTGGAGGACGACGAGGAGGACGACGATGAGGACGAAGAGGGCGTTGACGAAGAGGACGACGAGGGTGCCGGTGACGATGATCTCGTGGAGGTAGACGCGGACGGCGTGAGGACGAAGAAGAAGAAGAAGGCGTCGGGCACACGAGGCCCGAAGTGGACGCCTCTGGAAGATCTTTGTCTGTGCGAGTCGTGGGCGACGGTGAGCCATGACTCCATCATCGGCGCCAACCAAAAAGGCGGGAAGTATTGGGCGAGGATCAAGGCCGAGTTCGATGAGCGCAAGCTCATCAACAGCGACTACCAGAAAGTGACAATGAAGAGGAGCCAGAAGCCAATGTCGACGCGATGGGCCATCATCCAGGTGTCGGTGAACTCCTTCCATGGGTACCATCAGGACTTAGAGACCAGAGGCGACAGCGGCGCCGACGTCGCCCAACTGGTACGACTGTTTCTTCCATAATCTGTAGCGCTTACATTGTGTTCGATGAAATGACTCTGCTTCCTTTGGTTAGTTTGATAGGGCCATGGAGGTTTACGCGAGGAATTCAGATGGGCATAAGCCGTTCGCGCTGATGCATTGCTATGGCAAGCTCAAAATGAATGAGAAATGGCGGCTGACGCGCTTGTCGCTGTCCAAGGGGAAGGACGCCATTGATCTGGACGCGCCGCTGGCAACTTCGACAGGGCGTCCTACTGGCAACAAGGCTGCCAAGGCCGCCTTGGCCGACGCTGCGTCGTCTGAGAAGACGCATGCGTCGATCACGAAATGCCTCGCCGACGTCACCTCGACCTTTATCTCCTGCGACAAGAAGGCCGACCAAAGGTGGGCCGAGCTGCTCAAGAGGCAAGAGGAGAAGCTGGAGCTCAAGAAACGCAGGGACGACATGTCCCTGCTGAGAACGTCGACAGAGGGAATGTCTTCCCGGACGCGAGCGGCGCACAACTTCTTCAAAGGCCAGATCCTCGACGACATCGAAGCCAAAATGGCGGCGGCGGACGCGGCGGCCCTGGCAGCGGCAGCAACAAGAAGAAGAGCAGGCTGACGCGTCTTCTACTGCTACACCTGCGTCGGCCTCCGCGTCGGCGACGGAGCAGACGCACCATGCACAGGAACAGGTAGATCGCGACGAGGTCGTCGTGCTCGACGGGCCTGCGTCGACTCAGGACACGACGCCGTCGACCAACCCCTGCCCCTTCTTCTAATTTGCATGCACCACCGGTCTGTAATATGATCGCGCGCCCAGTACTTTGATCGATCGCCGCTACTCTGATCGCGACGAATCGGCGGGAACGATCTCTTTTGAATGCATCTATTTGAATTTCTGATTGGGGGCGGCGTTTGGGGGACGCGGCTGGGGAGCGACGTCCCCCAAACACGGCACGAACAAAACACGTCCCCCAAACGCTCGATCCGGCGCGGTTTGGGGGACGGTTTGGGGGACTCGACTGGAGATGCTCTAATGGTGGGAACAATTACTATTAAATCACGACGATCTTTACTTTTATTTTTATTGCGAAATCTCTTTGGGGCAGGCCACGCAGCTGGAACGGACGCTTCCCAAACGTGGCAATTCGTTGCAGTGCCGGTCGCTCATTCGGCCAATCTGACATAATTGCCGAATGCGGTTTAGATGACGCGAGTGAAGATACTCTTAGATTGCCGCGGACAGCCGCCCAGATACATACCGCGGGCATCTTCCTTGCTAGCTGGTGCCAGCGCGCGCGCGTGTGCACGGTGGCCCGGCCGGCGCGTCGTGCGTGCATGGTGCCGCGCGCGTGACATCCCTGAGGCATGTCGCGTGTGCCGCGTGCTACTCGCTACTCCTACAGCTAGCGCTGCCCTTTGTTAGGCAGGCCAAGGCACGGGCGTGATCGATCGATGGAGACGCCTAACAGTTTGGCGCCGAATGCATGAGTTGCTTGCCTGCTAGGCACATGGAACATGCATCGTGCGATTCGTGCTTCTCCAGCTAGCACCGAATGATCCAGCTCCGGTACGTCAACCATCTTGCCCGTAGTTATCTCAACAAGGTCAACAGCAGATCTATCCGTTATCGGGATGGACAAATCTCACTCTTGATCCATATGCCTCAACTCATACTTTCTGACAAGTCGGAAAGGACGGAACGATAAAACGTTTTTCCTCTTCCGCTCCTGAGAGGCGGCGGCGGAGGCGATCCCCAATCTTCCCAATCTCCGGCCAGGGCGTTGGGCCTGGTTTCCTCTCCCTCCGCTTGCCGCTCTGGCGGCGGCATGAGGGAGGGGGAACCTCGTTCCTCCGTTCTGGCCTAGTAGTTAGGGTTAGTTTTTGTCTCCTATGGTGCGTCGTTGGGGTGGTGGGAGCGGCGCCCGGGGAAATAAATCTGCCACAACTCCACTCCCACACCGGCGGCGACCTTCACGGCGGCGTCTCGGAGTTGTTGGCAACGTGTGCTTGTCGATCTTTCAGGTCGGCGGCTTGGTCTTCTCGTCGTTCTTCAGATCTGGCGAGATCTGTTTCTCAACGTGTCACTGGTGTTTGTCGTTGTTCACGACGGCGCTGGGGGCCGGGGCGAGGTGGTTCTTCTGGAGCGAAGATGTTGGTCCGGAGGTGGTGGTTATGTCGTTCTTCTCCGACTTCGACGATGGGAGGCGGCGTATCTTGGTCCAAGACAGCACGGTGACGTCCCCCGGTCGACATGCCACAGCGACATGTGCCTCGTTGCTTGCAGCAGGCCTGTTCATCGACTCACAAAGCCTCGATGGCGATGATGGTTTTTTGGATCTTGCAAAGGTGGAGGCTCGGCGTCTCTTCTTGCGTTCGTCTCGGCGGCGTTGGAATTGGACGGCGGCCGCTGGCTACGGTGGTTGCAGCAAACCCTAGAGATCGTTTTGTATTTCTCGGTCTTTTAGGTTTTTATCTGCAAATTCAGGATAATCATTTTATCCCGGTTTGTCTTTTAGTTTCCACATGTGTTGCTTCATGTAACTTGGTGTTCAATTAATGAAATATGTGGTTGCTCTCAAGGAAAAAAACAAGGTCAACAGCACCTCAACATGCGGCGCGCACCGTCCGTAACTAAGCTGCTGCGTAAATAACTAACCGGATCGGAGACACGGTTTTTTACCTCACCTACGCACCGTTGAGCTATCTGATCGGACAAGTTCTGTTTGCTTCCTTCTTCTCTGCTCGATCTCTGTCCGCATACGTTAGCACTGGGCAATGCTTTTTTTTGTTCTCGTTCTCGAAAAAAAATACACATGGACACTGTCCGAGATTTTTTAAGCGAAATTTAAAATATATTATATTATAGTTATTCATAGTTGAGTAAATTTTATAAATTTGAGGAATACCTGTATTTTCTTATAGCAATGGGTACCGACAAAAAAAACAGTTACCATCGAGATTTTAGAAATATTGGCCAAGGGAAATCCCCTGGCAATGGGACAAGTTGGAGTTTTGCTTTAATTAATTTTTTCGCTCAAGGATGCTTTTTCACTCTCCTTACAATAGAATCTAGCCATACGTTCGGAGGTTGTTTGAAAAAAATGTAGAAAATGTATCCATTAACTTTGGTGACGTTGATATAATATTGTATGATATTTACAAGATATATGATGTTGTCAACATGTCTTACATTAATTTTGGGGATTCTCCATAATGTCTCCATTTATTTAGTATTCAATTTTTTGGAGACAGAATACCTCTTTTCAGTATTTTTCATTTTTTAGGAGCTATGAGACTCAAAAAAGAGCAAGATCAAAGTACACGCTTTCGAATTCTCAAGAAACATACAAAATGCCAAAGTAGACGCCCATGAGATAAACATGCCGGGAGACCAGGCCCATGGCAGGGGCCCATATCCTAGCCATGCCATCGGGAGGATCTTCCCCACGGCCGTCTAATTCTCCTTAATATTTTGCACACCCACATGTTTTGACATAAAATGGCACTAATATATACCCCATGGTATTTTATTTTTTCGCACATGGAGGAACGGATCAAAAACATCAAAACAGACACACAGTAGTTCGTCGTAGGAGGAAGGTTGGAGGGGAACCACTGCCGGAATCACCTCTAGACTCTGGTGGCCTCTCCATCTTCAACAACGACTCCACGTCGCCCTCCACCATGAGAGGGGAGTAGTAAACCCTCTGTACTTTTGGTTTGTGGTAGTATCTTGATCCAATCCCTCTATGGTATTCACTAATTAGAGCCACATGAGCTGCTGACTGGCCATATATGTGTTACCTTGATGGTGTTTGTGGTGGTGTGAGATAATACATGTTATGCATCTACCGTTGTTTTGGAACTTTTATAGTTTTTCATACTTTGGAAGCACATTATGATTGTCTATTGCGTCGGTTAAGATTTTTGAGTTACACTTAATGCCTTGTTTACCCATGTCATGTTGTGTTTGACAACACCAAGTGTAGATAGATGAGAGGGGTGCGCGATGTGCGCGACAAATAAACCTTTCCATGTGCTTTTGTATTTATATTTTATATAAATTAAGAAGTATGATGTATGTAGATGTGCCCGGTATTGGAGAACCGAGTGAGAGAAACAATATGGCTTACTATCAACAACATTTACTTGGGGCTAAGTGACAATACTGGTAGTAGCGGAGCTTGTGAGGAAAAATTGGACGGGCTAATAGGATTAAAGAGACTAATATGGGCTGTTATTAGGCTAAACTAAACAATATGTAGGAAGAAAATCTTCAAAGTTGATTGGGCCATAGCCTGGTTTTGTTTCAACTAAGCTCCGCCCCTGAATACTGGCATGCATGACAATACCCTTTTGCCATTTTCATTCTCAACTTCATGTTTTAGGACATGCTCTCCATATAACTTTTGTGTACTTTATTATCTATGTGCAGCACCATAGTTGAGATAGAAGGATTGAGTGAACCCATGAACCTATGTCCATTGTTAACTAAGAAATAAAACATTTGTTTAGTCCTCCTGCTCCACAGAGGATTGGGGAATTTATGACATTCTCATAACCACTACTTTGCTTGCTTTAAAACTTAAAAACAACCAACCACAGTTTGCATGTTTATTGCATAGATAACTAGAATTGTGGCACTCTAGTTTGAGAGAATATTGTTTTATCTTCTTTCTCCAACGGTTCGATACCCAATACTTTCACATTGATAGGTGCTACAATTACTCCATGCACTAGCAGGTTATCAGTATCTCGGGATTAGTAGTTAAGTCCAAATTTAAATGAGGCAACTAGAAAATCATGTACTATTCGTGGATCTCTACGTGTGCGTTTAATTTTTATATCCCGGACTTACAGGATGCGGTACACGTCCCTGTGTTGCATGGGCTAGGACATCACAGGGTTCCCAACATGCCACCAGACGGTTATCTCCGACGCCTCTTCCTTGCCATTGTTGCCGCCGTTCCTCATCGCTTTTTCATGTGGCCCCTTCCTTTGAAGGTGACACACTGTGAGTGGGTTGTTGATGGGCGTAGAGTGTATACGCTTAGGTTGAGCTCCAAGTGCTGAGTTTGTAGATGTGGAAGATGTGTTTTCCCCATGAGGGTGACTTGAGGGTAATATCAAACTCTCGGGGAACTGTGTGTTAAGGATTTATCTTCTTATTCTTCTCTTATGAGACCTACAAAACTAAGAAATTTTTTTGTGCCCTCAACCTCACCAAGTGGTTGTCAAGCACAAGGTGTAAGACTAGTCATAGTGGGGAGTAACATTGACTAGTGTCATGCATATGACACTAGACTATGTTACTACCTTCATAGTGCATAGTAACTTAGATGTAGTATCATGGATGAGTGTATTAATTAGATTGTAGACTCATTCTACATTGAAAAGTGTGATATTATGTTAACATATCTAGTTACTTCAACCATCTCTTTCTTCATTCAATGTCATGCCATGTCATCAATTTGCCTAGTTGTCAATGCATGTAGCTCTATGTTACTACCTTAGTTACTCCCACTATGAGTAGTCTAAGCAAAGATGTGAAAAGATAATAAATGCAAACGAGAAATAAATATGCAATGATATGGATGGTAATGCAACAGTGCTAGAAAAAAGTGTGGTGTGTGGAACTGGTGGGATATATCTCTCTACTTGCACAACTCCAAAAAACAACTTGATATGCAAATGATGGTGAAAACAATAATGGATGATACTTTTGGTTTTTGCATTGTGAATGCAAGAAATAAAAGTGTTTTTGTATTTTCGGATTTTAAATAGCTGAAAATAAAAAGTTGTATAAAGTGTTGGAAAGGTGTTTCTTATGATAAAAAATGGACTGAGATTCATAGTTTCACAAATGCACTCTCTCTTTTATAAAGTGGTAAACAATAGAACACTAGAATTGACATATATGATTGCAACATAAAGGTTTCATGACAAGTTACTAGTTATATGGGTATCATGTCCTAACATAGGGATATTTTGTTTATTAATATCTCTTATACTCCACCAAGATGCGAACTAAATCATAACACCCTAGTAATTAAGATAAACCAGAGTATAGCATTAAGTTCTATGCCATGAAGTTAAAATAAGAACATGCTAGATCTAGTAATGGAGAAGTGGCATGGTCACACCACATCCACGGTAGCATGGTATTCTCTTTATCCCTAGTGAGGTAACAAAGTAAGGTAAACACCCGAGTGGATCGCGGAATTTTTGTCACTTTCACCGCACTAGCCACCCCCATTACTCCATCTAATGCATACGTTCCCTCACACGCCCTCGTACACAAGTTTGATCAGAACAAGTAAACAAGAACATGGTACATAATATGAATCTACTTTCATAACTGAAATAAAAATATTGCAATCTCAAACATATATTAACTCATAAAATGATCCACCACAAAGGTATTAGATAGATGACTGTAATCATGTTCAGCAGCTCATACGGCGCTAATTAGTGAAGCTCAAAGAGATGAGAGATACATAAGTTACTTCCACAAACCCATAGTCCAGGGGTGGACTACTCCCTCTTCATCATGGTGACGATGGTGGAGTCGTTGGAGGAGGCGGAGACCACACCGGCAGCGCCCCGCCAGAGTTTTCCCCCTCCAATCTGCAGCTACAGGTCTCTATTTTCGTGGTTCTGTGTTTTGGCGGTGCTCCCCTCCGAAAGGCATCGGGGAGTATTTTTATAGACGTTTTTAGGTCAAGATGGAGGCACGGAGATGAAAACGGACGACATCGGAGGCTCGAGGGCCAGGATGGGGCACCCCACGCGACCAAGGAATCTTGCCGCGTGGGCCTACCCCTTTTGGTCCTCGGACTTCCTTTTTTCCGCTTCCTTGGATCGTACTCCTTCTTTCTTCCAAAAAATGATCCTCGTAAAATCTCAGGTGATTTGGACATCGTTTGAGTCCCTAAAACATCAAAATATAGAAAAGAGGGTTTTCTGACAGTGCAGGGTTAATTCCAGAAAATAGGGAAACTTTGAAATACCCCCAAAATCAATATAAAACAATGATATAACCCTTATATGATGCAAATATGATTGAAATATAAATAATACAATGCAAAGTTCATGTATGCATTTTGCATGCATCAACATCCCCAAGCTTAACTTATACTCGTCCTCGAGTATGAAGGTGATAAAACTAACATGGACTTTACAGCTTAATACAATAAATGGGTATCAAAGATGATTACTATTGCTACATAAAGTCAAATGATTCAATCTCAAAGGAGTAGCAATATACAAGATAGTTTATGAAGTGATATCAAATATTCAATGTAAGGATGTTCAATGATAATTCACAAAGTGTGACATAGGCGAACGTAATATGGACCATATGAATGCATAATGAAAAGTAAAAGACATCCTATAATAGTCATAGCGTATTCTTATAGAAATCTGAATATAAAAGGTGGACACTTTAGAAAGATAGATAAATAAGTAGAGGTAAAACATGAATAAGTCTCGCCTAGCTTCTAAATGCTTCAACTTAAGTTCATGTTTGCGATGGAGTATTGATAACCCACAAGTATAGGGGATCGCAACAGTCTTCGAGGGAAGTAAAACCCAAATTTATTGATTCGACACAAGGGGAGACAAAGAATACTTATAAGCCTTAACAACTGAGTTGTCAATTCAGCTGCACCTGGAAAAGCACTAGTAACAGAGGTGATGTGAAAGCAGCAGTAATATGAGAGCAATAATGTGATAACACAATACGAGCAGTAGCAGTAACACAGAGGCAATGGCACCAGAAAATTATTGATACTACTTCTAATGGCATATAGGACCGAGTGAGTATTTGATGATGAAAGATGGACCGGGGTTCCCAGCTATATACACTAGTGGTAACTCTCCAATAACAAGTGTTGGGTGAACAAATTACAGTTGGGCAATTGATAGGATTGAAATAGCATTAAGACAGAACATCCAGTCTATTAATTATACGTAGGCATGTTTTTCATATATAGTCATACGTGCTCGCAATGAAAAACTTGCACAACATCTTTTGTCCTACCAGCCGGTGGCATCCGGGCCTCAAGGGAATCTACTGGTAATTAAGGTACTCCTTTTAATAGAGCACCGGAGCAAAGCATTAACACTTGGTGAAAACATGTGATCCTCATATCTAAGCCATCCCCTCCAGTTATCCCAGCTGCTGTCACTCTGGGGCCTCGGGTTCCGGACATAGACATGTGCAAACAACTTGTAGATACAATCTAAGCAATAATTATAGAGCTTAAATCTAAGATCATGCCACTCATGCACTAGTGACAAGCATTAAACACAATAAGATTGCAGCAACAATAACTTCACAAACTTATATAGATAGACTGATCATAATGTAACAATTCATCGGATCCCAACAAACACAACACCGATTACATCAGATGGATCTCAATCATGTAAGGCAGCTCATGAGATCATTGTATTGAAGTACATGGGAGAGAGAGTACCAACTAGCTACTGCTAGAACCCGTAGTCCATGGGGGAACTACTCACGGAGTGACGAGGGATCACCTCGCCAATGCCTACGTATTGTAGACTTGGGTTTCAGGAGATAGCGACGATGGAGATTCCGGGAGTGAGATTGGGCACACGATATACCCAGCTTCGGGTCCCCTCGGTGGAGGATCCCTACGTGCTGCTAGCAGTCCACTATATAATCATAAGTATGTTTACAGGGTGCCGCCGTAGCGGGGCTATGTTGTCTATCTGTTGTCCTCTCTATTTCGGGTGCCATGGCTAGCTTTATATATGCAACCAGCCTAGGGTTTTACAAGAGTTCTAGTCGACTACTTCTTCGGGTTGCCTTGTTGGGCCTTCTCCATATTGGGCCGAGCCGATCCAGGTATACCAATAATGGGTACCCGAAGGGTATACCCATGTTAGTAGCCCCCGAGTGTCTAGGGAAGTCGAAGACTTGCGTAGAGACTCCAAGCATAATCATCTCCAAAGGCGATGTCATAGATCATGTGTAGCGTAGATGATGTCGACGATTCTTGAAATTATTTTCTCTCGGGTGCGCGACAGTGCTCCCGATGGGAGTAGCCCCCGAGTCTATGGGTAAGTGTTTGCACTTAGGCATAGACTCAAGTTGTACTACTCGATGAAGAACTTAACTATATTTCTGGAAGACTTGATGAAATCCATGTGCTCCCGATGGGAGTAGGCTCCACTCGAGTCGTAGAATCGAGTTGAGTCTACAAACCTTAATTGCCGTAGATGCTGTCGAAGTTATTTTTCTATCGGGTGCGCGGCCAGCGCTCCCAATGGGAGTAGCCCCCGAGGCTACAGCCAAGTGTTTGCACTTGGGTGTAGGCTCAACTTGCTTTTAATCGACACCACAATTTTTCCTCTTTCTTGTATCTTATCGGGAGGGTGAACAATACTCTCGATAAGAGTAGCCCCCGAGCCTATGCACAGGTGCTTGCACCTGGGCATAGACTCAAGTTGTACTACTCGATAAAGAACTTGACCATATTTCTGGGCGCAACCCCTCTTTTTATCGACTCCAGGCCGTTGCTATTTTTATTTGACTGTTATCACCAAAATTTGACCAAGTCAGAGGTGGGCCACGATCAAGATGGGCTTGAAGATTATATATGAAGAAAATACGTAGATCGGCCTTATATGCAAAGTTGGGCTAGATTGCCCATATATCTGTAATATAATAGATCGTATCTTAGATAGAGTTTTACCCGTGCACGGTTAGGTGCACGCCTAAATTAGAAGGTCCGCTGGACTATAAATATGTATCTAGGGTTTATGGAATAAACAACAACCAACGTTCAACCAACAAATCAATCTCGGCGCATCGCCAACTCCTTCGTCTTGAGGGTTTCTACCGGTAAGCGACATGCTGCCTAGATCGCATCTTGCGATCTAGGCAGCACAAGCTCCACGTTGTTCATGCGTTGCTCGTACTGAAGCCTTGTTGATGGCGAGCAGCGTAGTTATCATAGATGTGTTAGGGTTAGCATAGTTCTTCGCGCAACATGCTATAGTAGTGCAACCCTTGCATGTCTAGCCGCCCTCACACCTATCTTAGGTGTGGGGGCGGCACCCCGCTTGATCATTATTTAGTAGATCTGATCCGTTACGATTGCTCCTTGTTCTACAAGGATTAGTTTAATATCTGCAATAGTTAGGCCTTACAAAGGGGTGGAGGATCCAGCGGCACGTAGGGTGTCGTTCGCTGGCCCTAAACAGGATGTTCCGGGGATCAACCTCGTGTTGGTTTTTAGGCCTTGTTTAGGATCGGCTTACGATCACCGTGCGTGGCCGCGAGGCCCAACCGTGAGTAGGATGATCCGATTATGCGGTGAAAACCCTAAATCGTCGTAGATCTCATTAGCTTTATCTTGATCAAGCAGGACCACCATATATTCGTGCACCTCGTACGAATCATGGGTGGATCGGCTCCCTGAGCCGATTCACAGGATAACCTGAGAGCCGATCGAGGCTCGTATTTAATGTTTACGTGTATGCCATGCAGGAAACTAAGCGAGGCATCTCCATCACCTTCCGACCAGGTATAGGTCAGGTGGCACGCCTGCATCAGCATCGGACGTGTGACCAGAAGGCTTTGCGGGCCGTCGCTCGGAGGGACCTCAGCCAGCCGCAGCTCTAGGTTGTTCCCGGCTCTACGGTGTTGCCCGTCGCTGCCCGCCGGTGGGTTTCTGACGACAACACATTCTGGCACGCCCGGTGGGACAAGCTTCTACATCAACCACATCGCCATCTACATCTGAGATGGCGGACGGCACGCCAGTCACGTACGAGGATCTGACGGACGAGCTCAAGAAGAAGTATGACGAGATCAAAGTCATCCTCGAAGCCGACCTCATCGGCTCATATCACAGAACCCGTTCACATGGCGTCAGGTGGAAGGGGTTCTCACCGGAAGGCGCACTCGATGGAGTGGACCTATCTGTCCCGTCGGAGGAACGCACCAGGGCCGTGCGCCAGGAGATTAGTGGCATGGTGACTCACTCGTTGCATCACCATTCTGAGAACCTGGTGAATACTCTGGAGCATGTCGCCGTTCGGATGATCAAGGAGGTCATGAAGAATCAGCACTCGCTATTAGAACCAGCTCTCGGGACCTACCGAGGAAAAGTGCCACTTCAGTCCCGTCCACCGTCGTCATTCACATCGGCGGCACCAGAAGTGCCTAATTCACCGTCGTGCGCCGTTGACAGGGTTAACGACACTTACCCTGGGAGGTGCCAACCAGGATACTCGTTCAACATCAACATGATAGAACTGGGGCACCCCCCTGATGAGGATAGAGGCGAGGGCAACTGCTCTCATAGCGAAGATAAGGAAGAAGCTGCTCCACGCGATCGGCTCCGACACTGCCGAAAGATCCTGGTGATGATCAAGATGGAAGCCGATTCTAGCGATCGGCCTGTATCATCCGTACCACCTGCTCTCCCGGTATATGGCGTCGACCTCACAGGGGACGGAAAGCTAGGGTATGGGTTTACATCGGCTGACGAGCTGGAGGAAGTCGACATTGGTCCCGGGGATAAGCCGCGACCGACTTTTATCAGCAAGAAGCTAGATCCACAGCTCAGGGGACAGATGATAGCTCATAACGTAATACCCAGATTGCTTTGCCTGGGATTACACGGAGATGCCTGGGTTGGACAGGAGCATCATTGAGCATCGGCTCCCCCTTAAGAAAGGATTTCGGCCGTTCCAACAACGAGCACGTCAGATGAGGGCCGAAATTCTGGAAGAAGTCAAGAAAGAGATCGAGAAAATGTTGGCCGCCGGATTCATCAGGCCATGCAGGTATGCTGAGTGGATCTCCAGTATCGTTCCTGTGGAAAAGAAGGACGGCCGATGGCGCGTGGCCATCGATTTCCGAGATCTTAACAGAGCCACTCCAAAGGACGAATATCCAATGCCCGTGGCAGAAACGTTGATAAACGCCGCTGCTGGCCACAAGGTGTTGAGCTTCATGGATGGCAACGCCGGTTATAACCAGATTTTCATGGCTCCGGAAGATATACACAAGACCGCATTCAGGGTACCAGGGGCAGTAGGCTTGTTCGAGTACGTGGTCATGACCTTTGGGTTGAAGAATGCTGGTGCAACGTACCAACGAGCCATGAATTATATATTTCATGATCTGATCGGCAAGTTGGTGGAGATCTATATCGACGACGTGGTAGTCAAATCAGTCTCCATGGAGGGACACTTGGACGATCTACGGCGCGTCCTGGACCGAACTCGGAAATTCGGGCTGAGAATGAATCCGAAGAAGTGCGCTTTTGGCGTGACGGCTGGTCAATTCCTGGGTTTTCTGGTTCATGAACGGGGAATTGAGATCGGCCTGAAAAGTCAGGAGGCGGTGCGTACCATGCAGCCGCCGACCACGAAAAAGGAGCTCCAACGCCTCATCGGCAAAATCAATTTTGTCCGACGATTCATCTCTAACCTGTCAGGACGAATCGAGCCGTTCATGGCGCTGGTGAAGACTAAATCTGATGACGAGTTTCATCAAAGGGGGCAGAACAGCAACAGGCGTTTGATGAGATTAAGCGGTATCTGACGACGCCGCCTGTGCTAGTTCCGCCCCAGCAAGACAGGCCGTTCTACATCTACTTGTCAGTAGCTGACACGTCCATCGCTTCGGTGGTGGTGCAACTCTACGATGGCGTTGAGAAGGTCGTTTTCTACCTCAGCAGAAGGATGCTGGACGCGGAGACAAGATATCCTGAGGTCGAGAAACTTTGCCTCTGCCTGTTCTTTACCTGCACCAAGCTTCATCACATCCTTTTGACGGCAGAGATCATCGTCATATGCAAGTCGGATGTCATCAAGCACATGTTGTCGGCCCCTGTTTTGAAAGGCCGACTTGGTAAGTGGATGTTTGCGTTGTCAGAATTTAATCTCCGATATCAGCCTGCGAAAGCAGTCAAGGGACAAGCGTTGGCCGATCTTATCGCTGAACGGATCGGTACCAATATAGCAGCACTATCTATACGTGCATGGGCTATGTTCTTCGATGGATCGGTTTGTGACGATGGTTGTGGCATCGGCATTCTGCTTGTGTCGCCTCGGGGGGCAGAATACTCCTTCTCCATCAGATTATCTACCCCTTGCACCAACAACGTAGCAGAATATGAGGCAATACGTAAGGGAATGGAGTTGCTATTGGAAGCCGGAGCTGAAGCAGTAGAGCTTTTTGGAGACTCAAAGTTGGTGATTAACCAGCTCACGGATGAATATAAGTGCGAAAGTGAATCGCTTTTCCCATATTGGGTGGAATGCCGTGAGTTGATGACACAGTTTCGATACATCAACTTTAATTGGGTCCCAAGATCCCAAAATGCTGAGGCCAACAATCTCGCACAAATGGCGTCAGGCTACATAGATACAGCTGACGGATCAGAAGTTCAGATACAATTCCTGGAACAGGATGATTGGAGAGCCGAAATCTTCAATTATTTAAAAGATTCGGCTCGGGGGGCACCTAAACGGATAAGATACAAAGCCATGAAGTATGTCCTTTTAGGAGACGACATGTTCTACAGGACGTTGGAAGGGTTGCTACTCAAGTGCCTGGGACCGACTGAGTCTAATCGGCTCTTACATGAGGTGCATGAAGGCGCCTGTGGAACGCATCAGTCGGCTCATAAGATGAAGTGGTTGATCAGACGATCAGGGTTTTATTGGCCCACCATGCTTGAAGATTGCTTCAATTATTACAAGGGGTGCCAAGCGTGTCAGATGTTCGGGAAGATTCAGATGGTACCAGCATCAGCGATGAACCCCATCATCAAGCCTTGGCCGTTTCGGGGGTGGGGCATGGATATGATCGGCAAAATCCATCCGGCGTCGAGCAAAAAACACGAATGGATTTTGGTCATCACAGATTACTTCACCAAGTGGGTGGAAGCCGTCCCTATGAAGAAGGTGAAATCGGAAGATGTGATCAAATTTGTGAAAGAACACGTCATTCATAGGTTCGGAATTCCCCAAACGATCACGACCGATGGAGGTTCGGTCTTTGTTTCTAAAGAATTCAGGACGTTCTGCGATGACATGGGGATTAAACTGATCCGCTCATCCCCATACTATGCTCAAGCTAATGGACAGGCTGAAGCGTCCAATCAGAGTCTAATCAAGCTGATCAAGAGGAAAATTGACGAGAACCCTAGGGATTGGCATGTGAGTTGTCAGAAGCATTATGGGCCTACCGCATGTCGTGCCATGGAGCTATAAAGACTTCACCGTACCAGCTCGTCTATGGACAGGAAGCCGTATTGCCTTGGGAAATTACGGCTGGATCAAGACGCGTCACGTTTCAGAATGATTTGACAGCTGAAGAATATGCAGCTTTGATGAGCGACACTATTGAGGACGCAACAGAGCTTAGGCTTTGGTCGTTGGAGAAGATTAAGGAAAACAAAGCCAGGGTGGCTCGTGCCTACAATAAAAAGGTTAGACCAAAGGAGTTCCAAGTTGGTGATCTAGTATGGGAAGCTGTGTTGCCATTAGGAACCAGGGACAAGGCATATGGCAAATGGTCTCCTAATTGGCACGGTCCGTACAAAGTTATCCAGGCCTTGAAGGGTAATGCATACATGCTGGAAGAGTTGAGCGGCGAAAAGTTCCCAGTGGCTGTCAATGGTCAACACCTCAAGAAATATTTCCCAAGCATGTGGGACGGTGGGCAGTAAGATGTGGGGGCCGATTTAAAAATCGGCCAGTAAAAAAAAAAATCACAGCCGGTGCGCAGACATCGACTTGAGAAAACGTATGGAGATAACAGTATGCAAATGCAGCCGATGCACGGGCATCGACTTCAGAAAAACAGAGCCGATACACTGATATCGACTCTAGAGGAATAAGCTCAGATTAGCAAGTTAACGGGATCGGTTCAAGCCAGAAATCATGGTATGAGAGACGAATCTCCTAATGGTTGCTGAGGGATTCGATCTGATGGTTTGGACGAGAATTAGGCCTGTTGAGGTGTTTAGGCAACAGCTTGGCCTCGGATAGCAATATGAGCCGATGTTCTGCTATCGGCTCCCTGTACGACAGCGCCATTCGACAATCGGCAAGGTTAACGAGGAAGCGAAATTAATTAAGGGATTTTTCTTCATTAATAGGGGAATTCCTTACAAAGGAAGAGCCGATGGCTCAAGGGAGAAGAGGGCAAAAGCCAACTACTACTACGGATCCCTAATCTAGGGGCCGTTGCTGCCCTCGTCGTCGCTGCCTCCGGCGCAGCTGCTGAGAGGCTCCTCATCGGAGCTTCCGTAGCCTTCTATGGGGGCTTCATTTTCCTCATCGTCGTCCTCGCTGTCGTCGTCCCACCAGGTGCGGAGGCGCTTCGCTGGTGGGTAACCTTCAAGGGAGTCGTCGTCGTCGCCCTCCTCCTCCGCCTCTTCCTCGGAAGAGGTGAAATCGTCCCAGGAGAAGCGGTCGTCTTCGCTCTCCGCCTCTTCTTCCCCTTCGACGAGGAATTGAAGGTCGCCCTCTCCGTCGGTCAGGGATTTGTCATCCTCAGACCAGATGGAGGAATCGTGTTCCTCCTTGTCCCACGTCATCGGGGCGAGAATGTCGTGTGCCGCCAACGAGCCCCACTCCGGCGTCGGCTCGCGGGAGGGGGTGGAGTCATAAAGGACCGATGAGGAAGAGGAGGAAGAGGAAGACATGGCTATGGGAGATTGGGGGTTTTTTGGGTGCCGATGGCCAGAACAGAGCAGGATGATGAAGTGGCAAACTGCTCAGCAGTTTCCGATGGGGCGGTGCCCAAAGACAACGGTCAAATCACGCGGAATAGTTGAGAAGACAGGGCATCATGATGAAGAATGCTGCGACGGTTCTGCTCTGCCATGACATGACCCGACGAAGAAAAAACGGAGTGATTTTGGAATTGATAATTCCAAAACCAGGGGGGCATGTGTTATCACCAAAATTTGACCAAGTCAGAGGTGGGCCACGATCAAGATGGGCTTGAAGATTATATATGAAGAAAATACGTAGATCGGCCTTATATGCAAAGTTGGGCTAGATTGCCCATATATCTGTAATATAATAGATCGTATCTTAGATAGAGTTTTACCCGTGCACGGTTAGGTGCACGCCTAAATTAGAAGGTCCGCTGGACTATAAATATGTATCTAGGGTTTATGGAATAAACAACAACCAACGTTCAACCAACAAATCAATCTCGGCGCATCGCCAACTCTTTCGTCTCGAGGGTTTCTACCGGTAAGCGACATGCTGCCTAGATCGCATCTTGCGATCTAGGCAGCACAAGCTCCACGTTGTTCATGCGTTGCTCGTACTGAAGCCTTGTTGATGGCGAGCAGCGTAGTTATCATAGATGTGTTAGGGTTAGCATAGTTCTTCGCGCAACATGCTATCGTAGTGCAACCCTTGCATGTCTAGCCGCCCTCACACCTATCTTAGGTGTGGGGGCGGCACCCCGCTTGATCATTATTTAGTAGATCTGATCCGTTACGATTGCTCCTTGTTCTACAAGGATTAGTTTAATATCTGCAATAGTTAGGCCTTACAAAGGGGTGGAGGATCCAGCGGCACGTAGGGTGTCGTTCGCTGGCCCTAAACAGGATGTTCCGGGGATCAACCTCATGTTGGTTTTTAGGCCTTGTTTAGGATCGGCTTACGATCACCGTGCGTGGCCGCGAGGCCCAACCGTGAGTAGGATGATCCGATTATGCGGTGAAAACCCTAAATCGTCGTAGATCTCATTAGCTTTATCTTGATCAAGCAGGACCACCATATATTCGTGCACCTCGTACGAATCATGGGTGGATCGGCTCCCTGAGCCGATTCACAGGATAACCTGAGAGCCGATCGAGGCTCGTATTTAATGTTTACGTGTATGCCATGCAGGAAACTAAGCGAGGCATCTCCATCACCTTCCTGACCAGGTATAGGTCAGGTGGCACGCCCTTGCATCAGCATCGGACGTGTGACCAGAAGGCTTTGCGGGCCGTCGCTCGGAGGGACCTCAGCCAGCCGCAGCTCTAGGTTGTTCCCGGCTCTACGGTGTTGCCCGTCGCTGCCCGCCGGTGGGTTTCTGACGACAACATTGACATCCATATCTATATTGTACAGGGATAATGGTAATTGGGGCTAGTTCATCTGACGGACCAGGTACTAGTTAAGTGCTCTAGTGGCAATCCGCAAAAACCTACTTCAAGATCACGTCCCTGGACATGATCTCGGGATACTGGTGCTAACTCGACAGGTGCCGCTTAAGGTCTTACCATCTGTCGAGCCCCAGTCATGTTTTATCGGGTCCACAGCGCGTCCGCTGGGATATTTCTTCACATCTGTTGATGTGAAAAAAAGTAGCAGAGCGCAGTCTTTGGCGATGCCATGCCACATAGGACGGACCCGGGGTCTTACCTTCGCAGAGTTTTGCGGCATTCAGAGATTATTCGCGACTTTGGCGCTCTGAGAATATTTTGTCAAGTGCCTTGTTCGGCTGATGCAATGACCCATTTTGCGGGTTCTACTATTTTTCTCTCGGGCTTGATAAGACAGCCGAATATATTGGTTCTTCTATATTATCGGGTACATCACCGATGCTCTTGCTCGGAACAATATGATGAGTCAATGGACCTGAAGATTTGTCCACCTTTTTTTTTTGGTTCCTCCTTGATGAAAATTTCGTCGAGTTCCTCCTTCAGGAAAATTTCTTCGGGTCCTCTTTGAGGACAATTCTTCGGGTCCTCCTTGAAGATAATTTTTCGGGACCTCCTTGAAGATAATTTTTCGGGACCTCCTTGAAGATAAATTTTCGGGACCTTCTTGAAGATAATTCTTCGGGTCCTTCTTAAGGATAATTCGTCGGGTCCTCCTTAAGGATAATTCTTCGGGTCCTTCTTAAGGATAATTCTTCGGGTCCTCCTTGAAGATAATTCTTCGGGACCTCCTTGAAGATAATTCTTCGGGACGTCCCTGAATAAGATTTTGTCGGGTTCTCTTTTGAAGACAATTTCGTCGGGTTCTCTCAAGATTTCGTCGGGTTCCTCCCTGAAAAAAGATTTCGTCGGGTTCTCTTTTGATTTCGTCGGGTTCCTCCCTGAAAAAGATTTCGTCGGGTTCTCTTTTGAAGACAATTTCGTCGAGTTCCTCCCTGAAAAAGATTTCGTCGGGTTCCTCCCTGAAGACTTTTTGTAGGCGCAATTATTCTTTTTGTCGACCTGAGATGCAAAGTGAAGAAGTATGGTGCAGCCCCCGAGTGTCGGGTGCGGCGAAAGTAAATGATAATCAACTTTATGCAAATCAAAGGAACACTTAGCTTATTGGGCACGAAGGAGTCGGCGCGATGAAGTCTTCGAGTGCAGCGAAAAAGTTGAGCCGAAGTAGAAACCACCAGATAGCAAAAATAGATGCCGCCAAATTGTTTGATGAAGAAATAGCCGAGCCCCCGAGCGCTGCTGGGGCGATGTCATGATTGTTGTTTAGACGCCGTGTCACAGTTGTAACCCGCGGCGAAGTTGTTGTCGAGCCCCCGAGTATTATCCGTGTCGCCGAAAGAAGGCCATTAAGGATGAAATACTGAAGATGAAGTCCGAGATGAAGTACTTGAGATGAATCTATATTGAAGATTACACCATCATATATTCAAGATGAATCCGCCGATATCATAGAGGATGAATCTATTGACCCGAAGAATCCAGTAATAACCATAAAAGATGAATCCGTTGATATCATAGAGGATGAATCCATTGAGCCGGAGAAAATAGTTCCAGTAATAACCATAGAAGATGAATCCATTGACCCAGAAACGCGTCGGGTAATATTGTATAAGTGAACCAATAATAACCCAAAGAAAACCAATCCAGTAATCCAGAGAGAATAAATCCACTGAGCCGAAGAAGATAAATCCACTAAGTCGAAGAAAATAATTCCACTGAGCCGAAGAAAATAATTTCACTGAGCCGGAGAAGATATATCCAGAGCCGAAGAAAAGAAATTCACCAAGTAACCAAGTATATTTGTGGTAACGAAGTAATGGCGCAACCCCCAGCGTTGGGTGAGTTTGCAGTAATAATGCAATTGTGTAGGCCCCCGGGTATTCGGGTGTGGCGAAATACCCATGTCACGAAGCATGATGGAAGCGGTGGCGTCGATGGAGAAGCTTCTGGGTGTCGATCCCCGTCCTGGCAGGGTGCCGAAACAGGAACTTCTTGTAGGATAACGTTGCATAGAAAACAAAAATTTTCGTACGGCGAACACGCAATCCAAGCCAAGATGCAATCTAGAAGACGGTAGCAACGAGGGGATGATCGAGACTCACCCTTGAAGATTTCCAAAGCCTACAAGATGAGGCTCTTGTTGCTGCGGTAGACGTTCACTTGCCGCTTGCAAAAGCGCGTAGAAGATCTTGATCACGGCGCCACGAACGGGCAGCACCTCCGTACTCGGTCACACGTTCGGTTGTTGATGAAGACGACGTCCACCTTCCCGTTCCAGCAGGCAGCGGAAGTAGTAGCTCCTCTTGAATCCGACAGCACGACGGCGTGGTGTCGGTGGAGAATCCCGGCGGAGCTTCGCTAAGCGTGCGGGGAAGAAGGAGGAGTGGGGCGGCTAGGGTTTGGGGAGAGGGGGGCGCCGGCCATCTGGGTGGTGCGGCCACCTTGTTGTGTTGGGGTGGCCAGCCCCCTCCCCTTGGTCCTCATTATATAGGTGGAACACCCAAGAGTTGGTCTACAAGTCTTCGAATAAGACCCCAAACCAAAACCTTCCATATGACATGAAACCTACCCAAGCTAGGACTCCCACTAGAGGTGGGATTCCCACCTTCCCTTGGGAGGGGGTGGCCGGCCACCTTAGGTGGAGTCCACCTGGGACTCCACCCCTTAGGGTTGGCCGGCCATGGTGGTGGAGTCCCTTCGGGACTCCGCCTTCCAAAGTGACTTTCTTCCGGAATATTCTAGAACCTTCTAGAACCTTCCATAAATGCACCGGATCATTTTCAAACACATAAAATGACTTCCTATATATGAATCTTATTCTCCGGACCATTCCGGAACTCCTCGTGATGTCTGGGATCTCATCCGGGACTTCGAACAAATCTTCGAACTCCATTCCATATTCAAATACTACCATTTCAACATCAAACCTTAAGTGCGTCACCCTACGGTTCGTGAACTATGTGGACATGGTTGAGTACTCTCTCCGACCAATAACCAATAGCGGGATCTGGAGATCCATAATGGCTCCCACATATTCAACGATGACTTAGTGATCGAATGAACCATTCACATACGATACCAATTCCCTTTGTCACGCGATATTTTACTTGTTCGAGGTTTGATCATCGGTATCACTCTATACCTTGTTCAACCTCGTCTCCTGACAAGTACTCTTTACTCGTACTGTGGTATGTGGTCTCTTATGAACTTATTCATATGCTTGCAAGACATTAGACGACATTCCACCGAGAGGGCCCAGAGTATATCTATCCATCATCGGGATGGACAAATCCCACTGTTGATCCATATGCCTCAACTCATACTTTCCGGATACTTAATCCCACCTTTATAACCACCCATTTACGCAGTGGCGTTTGATGTAATCAAAGTACCTTTCCGGTATAAGTGATTTACATGATCTCATGGTCGAAAGGACTAGGTAACTATGTATCGAAAGCTTATAGCAAATAACTTAATGACGTGATCTTATGCTACGCTTAATTGGGTGTGTCCATTACATCATTCATATAATGATATAATCTTGTTTATTAATAACATCCAATGTTCATGATTATGAAACTAATCATCTATTAATCAACAAGCTAGTTAAGAGGCTTACTAGGGACTCTTTGTTGTTTACATATCACACATGTATCAATGTTTCAGTTAATACAATTATAGCATGGTATATAAACATTTATCATAAACATAAAGATATATAATAACCACTTTTATTATTGCCTCTTGGGCATATCTCCAACACTTCTGACCCCCGAAACTAGGTTTCGCGATGGCGGCGGCGCTCCTGGAGTCTTTCTGGAATATGATCTGTTGATGTAGGGTTTTCGCGTCGCGAGGGAATATATAGGCAAAAGGGCGGCGCGAGGGGGTGCCCGGGGGGGCCCACCCCATAGGGCGGCACGCCCCCCTCCCTGGCCGCGCCCCCATATGGTCTGGAGGCCGTGGGCCTCCCCCTGGCTTGCCCTTCTGGCTCCGTGTGTCCCTCGGAAAAATAGGAGGTTTGGCTTTTGTTTCGCCGAATTCCGAGAATATTGCCCGAACAACTTTTCTGGAACCAAAAACAGCAGAAAACAGGAACTGGCACTTCGACATCTTGTTAATAGGTTAGTCCCGGAAAATGCATAAAAACATTATAAAGTGTGAGCAAAACATGTAGGTATTGTCATAAAACTAGCATGGAACATCAGAAATTATAGATACGTTGGAGACGTATCAAGCATCCCCAAGCTTAGTTCCTACTCGCCCTCGAGTAGGTAAACGATAAAAAGAATAATTTCTGAAGTGACATACTACCAACATAATCTTAATCATACTATTGTAAAGCATATGAGATGAATGAAGTGACTCAAGGCAATGATCTATAGTTTGCTAACAAATAGATAATGACTAAACATATAGCAAAAAAAATTCATGAATAGTACTTTCAAGACAAGCATCAAAAAGTCTTGCATAAGAGTTAACTCATAAAGCAATAAATTCTTAATAAGAGGTTTGAAGCAACACAAAGGAAGATTTAAGTTTCAGCAATTGCTTTCAACTTCAACATGCATATCTCATGGATAATTGTCAACACAAAGTAATATAATAAGTGCAATAAGCAAGCATGTAAGAATCAATGCACACAGTTGACACAAGTGTTTGCTTCTAAGATAGAAAGAAGTAGGTAAACTGACTCAACATAAAGTAAAACAAAGGCCCTTCGCAGAGGGAAGCAGGGATTAAATCATGTGCTAGAGCTTTTCAAGTTTTGAAATCATATAGAGAGCATAAAAGTAAAGTTTTGAGAGGTGTTTGTTGTTGTCAATGAATGGTAGTGGGTACTCTAACTAACTTATCAACCAGACTTTCAAGAGCGGCTCCCATGAAGGACGTTATCTCTACCAGCAAGGTAGATCATCCCTCTTCTCTTTTGTTTACACATGTATTTTAGTTTCATTATTGATGACACTCCTCCCAACCTCTTACTTACACAAGCCATGGCTAACCGAATCCTCGGGTGCCTTCCAACATTCACATACCATGGAGGAGTGTCTATTTGCAAAATTAAGTTGCTTACTGATAGATCAGGGCAAAACATGTGAAGAGAATTATTAATGAAAGGTAATTAATTGGGGCTGGGCACCCCGTTGCCAGCTCTTTTTGCAAAATTATTGGATAAGTGGATGTATATGCCACTAGTCCATTGGTGAAAGTCTGTCAGAAGTAAATGACAAGGTTGAAAGATAAACACCACATACTTCCTCATGAGCTATAAAACATTGACACAAATAAGAGATAATAGCTTTTGAATTGTTTAAAGGTAGCACATGAAGTATTTACTTGGAATGGCAGGAAATACCACATAATAGGTAGATATGGTGGACACAAATGGCATAGGTTTTGGCTCAAGGTTTTGGATGCACGAGAAGCATTCCCTCTCAGTACAAGGCTTTGGCTAGCAAGGTTGTTTGAAGCAAATACAAGTATGAACCGGTACAGCAAAACTTACATAAGAACATATTGCAAGCATTATAAGACTCTACACTGTCTTCCTTGTTGCTCAAACACTTTTACCAGAAAATATCTAGACCTTAGAGAGACCAATCACGCAAACCAAATTTCAACAAGCTCTACGGTAGTTCTCCACTAATAGGTTTAAACTACATGATGCAAGAGCTTAAACATGATCTACTTGAGAGCTCAAAACAATTGCCAAGTATCAAATTATTCAAGACAATATGAAGCATTTTCTGTTTCCAAACAAATATCAATAAGTGCTGCGGCTTCAGCTTTCTCCATGAATATTAAAGTAAAATGAAGAACACAAGTGTTCATATGAAAAAGCGGAGCGTGTCTCTCTCCCACACAAGGATTGCTAGGATCCGAATTTATTCAAACACAAACAAAAATAAAAGCACACAGACGCTCCAAGTAAAGCACATATGATGTGGAAGAATAAAAATATAGTTTCACTAGAGATGACCTGATAAGTTGTTGATGAAGAAGGGGATGCCTTGGGTATCCCCAAGCTTAGACGCTTGAGTCTTCTTGAAATATTCTTGGGTGACCCACGGGGGCATCCCCAAGCTTAGGCTCTTCACTCTTCTTGATCACATTATATCACCCTTCTCTCTTGACCCTTTAAAACTTCTGCCACACCAAACTTCTCATAAACTTCATTAGAGGGGTTAGTACTCAAAAAACTTTAATCCACTTTAGTTCTGTAGTGACATATTGCAAGAACTCAATAAAACATTAGCTACAGCTCTCCACGTCTAGAAAGCCTTACTTAAAGTCCACAATAGACAATGCAAAAAACAGAGACAGAATCTGTCAAAATAGAACAGCCAGTAAACACGATTTTTTTCGAGGTACTCCCGTTGCTCAAATCAGAAAAATCAAAACTAATGAAAGTTGCGTACATATCTGAGGATCACACATGAATTTTTTCAGGGTTTTACGAGCTTCCTAGAGATAGAAAAGCGCGAATTCGTGACAGCTAAAAAACTGTTTCTACGCAGAAATCCAAATCTAGTATCAACTTCCTATTAGAGACTTTACTTGGCACAACAATGCAAGAAAATAAGGATACAACGGTATTGCTACAGTAGTAACAAGCACCTTGACTCAAATATAAAACAAAAATTGCAGAAATAAAATAATGGGTTGTCTCCCATAAGCGCTTTTCTTTAACGCCTTTCAGCTAGGCGCAGAAGATTTTAATGATGCTCACATGAAAATAGAAAATGAAGCAAAGGGAGCATCAAGAAGCAAATTCAAAACACATTTAAGCCTAACCCACTTCCTATGCATAGGAATCTTGTACACAAATAAATTCATGAAGAACAAAGTGACAAGCATAGGAAGATAAAACACGAGTAACTTCAAAATTTTCAGCATGCAGAGAGGTGTTTTAGTACCATGAAAATTTCTACAACCATATTTTCCTCTCTCATAATAATTTCCAGTAGCATCATGAACAAACTGAACAATATAACTATCACATACAACATGCTTTTCATGATCTACAAACACATAATTTTTATCAAGCTCAAAAATAGTGGGATCAAAACTTTCAAATCCACTTTTTAATAATCTATAACAAGATGATTGATCATTCTCAAGAGATATGGGACTCCTAGATAAAGTCAAGACCTCTCCAATCCCATTTTATTAGTAGTACAATTAATATTATCAATTAACATAGGACCATCATCTAGAGCTTTATCATAAACATTTGCTAAGCAAAACTCTTTAGTACCATGCATTTCGATATCAGGCACAAACAAAGCATTATCATAAGATTTGTCAAAATAGCATGGATTATCATAGATAACAGTAGCATAATTATTCTCACAAGTTTTACTCATAGGGAATATTTCAAGAGAATCCACAGGAACATAACATTCATCCTCCTTTGGTAAGCATGGAGGACAATCAAAAAGTGTAAGAGATAAAGAGTTACTCTCATTAGAAGGTTGGCATGGGTAGCTAATCCATTCTTCCTCCTTTTGTTCATCACTCTCCTCCTCTTTTTCATCCAATGAGCTTTCAGGTTCAGCAATTTCTTCTTTCACAGGTTCCTGCAAATTGTGGGTGCATTCTTGTGCATGAATGAGTCTCTCTTTATAATCAATGATATAAGAATTATTGTTGTAATGTTCTATGCAATAATCAAGGATAGAAGAGACATAATCTTTAAGATCCTTACAAGCAACACAGGTTTCATATTTTTTAGACATGAAGGATTCTATTTCAGAAGCTCCCATAAATAAAACAAATTGTTCTACTTCTTCAAATCCAAGATGAATATAGTTATTCCAATGATAGTTCACAATTAAAACTTCTTTACTAAAGCCACATTGAAATTTAAGATGTTTAGTATCCTGTTCAGAACAACAATTTATATCATGGCGTTTAAGCAAGATTTTAGCAATTGTATTCAATTTTTCTAACATGGCACTCATGACTTTACCCTTTCTTGATTCTCTATAATTCATATATAATTCTATAAGCTCCATACAGGTTGTGGGTTCTTCCATAACAACAGTTTTTAATTTTTCGGTTTTTCAAATTTTTATGAATTTTCGGGTATATTAGAAAAATAAAACAAGACAAAAATAAACTAGACAAAAGTAAACTAAGCAAAATATACTAGACAGAAATAAACTAAGCATAAATAAACTAGACAAAAGTAAACTAAGCAAAACAAAATAAAATAAAAATAGAGAGAGAGGTAGAGTGTACTTCCCAGGTGAACTTATGAGTAGAGCTATGTTCCCCGGCAACGGCGCCAGAAAATAGTCTTGATAACCCACAAGTATAGGGGATCGCAACAGTCTTCGAGGGAAGTAAAACCCAAATTTATTGATTCGACACAAGGGGAGACAAAGAATACTTATAAGCCTTAACAACTGAGTTGTCAATTCAGCTGCACCTGGAAAAGCACTAGTAACAGAGGTGATGTGAAAACAGCAGTAATATGAGAGCAATAGTAACAGTAACACAGCAGCAGTAGCAGTAACACAGAGGCAATGGCACCAGAAAATAGTTGATACTACTTCTAATGGCATATAGGACCGAGTGAGTATTTGATGATGAAAGATGGACCGGGGTTCCCAGCTATCTACACTAGTGGTAACTGTTGGAGATATGCCCAAGAGGCAATAATAAAAGTGGTTATTATATATATCTTTATGTTTATGATAAATGTTTATATACCATGCTATAATTGTATTAACCGAAACATTAGTACATGTGTGATATGTAGACAATAAGAAGTCCCTAGTATGCCTCTTAAACTAGCTTGTTGATTAATGGATGATTAGTTTCATAATCATGAACATTGGATGTTATTAATAACAAGGTTATATCATTATATGAATGATGTAATGGACACACCCAATTAAGCGTAGCATAAGATCTCGTCATTAAGTTATTTGCTATAAGCTTTCGATACATAGTTACCTAGTCCTTATGACCATGAGATCATGTAAATCACTTATACCGGAAAGGTACTTTGATTACACCAAACGCCACTGCGTAAATGGGTGGTTATAAAGGTGGGATTAAGTATCCGGAAAGTATGAGTTGAGGCATATGAATCAACAGTGGGATTTGTCCATCCCGATGACGGATAGATATACTCTGGGCCCTCTCGGTGGAATGTCGTCTAATGTCTTGCAAGCATATGAATAAGTTCATAGGAGACCACATACCACGGTACGAGTAAAGAGTACTTGTCAGGAGACGAGGTTGAACAAGGTATAGAGTGATACCGAAGATCAAACCTCGGACAAGTAAAATATCGCGTGACAAAGGGAATTGGTATTGTATGTGAATGGTTCATTCGATCACTAAAGTCATCGTTGAATATGTGGGAGCCATTATGGATCTCCAGATCCCGCTATTGGTTATTGGTCAGAGTGAGTACTCAACCATGTCCGCATAGTTCGCGAACCGTAGGGTGACACACTTAAAGTTGGATGTTGAAATGGTAGAACTTGAATATGGAATGGAGTTCGAATATTTGTTCGGAGTCCCGGATGAGACCCCGAACATCACGAGGAGTTCCGGAATGGTCCGGAGAATAAGATTCATATATAGGATGTCATTTTATGTGAATTAAAATGATGCGGAAGGTTCTATGGAAGGTTCTAGAAGGTTCTAGAAAAGTCCGGAAGAAACCACCAAGGAAGGTGGAGTCCCGGAGGGACTCCACCTCCATGGCCGGCCAACCCTAGTGGGGGAGGAGTCCCAAGTGGACTCCCCCTATGGGGGCCGGCCACCCCCCCCCACATGGAAGGGGGGAATCCCACCCAAGTGGGATTCCCACCTTGGGTAGGTTTCCCTATCACATGGAAGGTTTTGGGTTCGGGTCTTATTCGGAGACTTGTAGTCCAACACTTGGGGCTTCCACCTATATAATGAGGGGCCAAGGGGAGGGGGCCGGCCACCCCAAGACCACAACCTGGCCGCCCCCCTTGAGTGGCCGGCCACCCCCTCCCAAACCCTAGCCGCCCCCCTCTCCTCCATAGCTCCCGCGTGCTTTAGCGAAGCTCCGCCGGAGTTCTCCACCGCCACCGACACCACGCCGTCGTGCTGTCGGATTCAAGAGGAGCTACTACTTCCGCTGCCCGCTGGAACGGGAGGTGGATGTCGTCTTCATCAACAACCGAACGTGTGACCGAGTACGGAGGTGCTGCCCGTTCGTGGCGCCGTGATCAAGATCTTCTACGCGCTTTTGCAAGCGGCAAGTGAACGTCTACCGCAGCAACAAGAGCCTCATCTTGTAGGCTTAGGAATCTCTTCAAGGGTGAGACTCGATAATCCCCTCGTTGTTACCGTCTTCTAGATTGCATCTTGGCTTGGATTTCGTGTTCGCGGTAGGAAAATTTTTGTTTTCTATGCAACGTTATCCTACAGTGGTATCAGAGCCGTGTCTATGCATAGATGGTTGCACGAGTAGAACACAATGGTTTTGTGGGCGTTGATGCTCTTGTTATCTTTAGTTGAGTACTTTGCATCTTTATGGCATAGTGGGATGAAGCGGCTCGGACTAACTTTACATGACCGCGTTCATGAGACTTGTTCCTCGTTCGACATGCAACTTGTATTGCATAAGAGGCTTTGCGGGTGTCTATCTCTCCTACTATAGTAAAGATTCAATTTACTCTTCTATTGACAACACTAGTATCACCGTTGTGGTTCATGTTCGTAGGTAGATTGGATCTCACTCGAAAACCCTAAACCACGTAAAATATGCAAACCAAATTAGAGAACGTCTAACTTGTTTTTGCAGGGTTTGGTGATGTGATATGGCCATAATGTGATGATGACTATGTATGAGATGATCATTATTGTATTGTGGCAACCGGCAGGAGCCTTATGGTTGTCTTTAAATTTCATGTTGAGTAGTATTTCAAAGTAGTTGTAATAGTTGCTACATGGAGGATAATCATGAAGACGGCGCCATTGACCTTGGTGCTTCGCCGACGATGATGGAGATCATGCCCGTTGATGATGGAGATCATGTCCGTGCTTTGGAGATGAAGATCAAAGGCGCAAAGACAAAAGGGCCATATCATATCACATATGAACTGCATGTGATGTTAATCCTTTTATGCATCTTATTTTGCTTAGATCGCGACGGTAGCATTATAAGATGATCCCTCTCACTAAAATCTCAAGATAATAAAGTGTTCATCCTTAGTAGCACCGTTGCCAAGACTTGTCGTTTCGAAGCATCTCGTGATGATCGGGTGTGATAGAATCAACAAGTGCATACAACGGGTGCAAGCCAGTTTTGCACATGCGGATACTAAGGTGGCCTTGACGAGCCTAGCATGTACATACATGGTCTCGGAACACGTGATACCGAAAGGTAGAGCATGAATCATATGATTGATATGATGAACACTTTGAGTGTTCGCCATTGAAGTTACATCTTGTCTCGTGATGATCGGACTTGGTGTGGTGGATTTGGTTCGTGTGATCACTAAGACAATGCGAGGGATATTGTTTTGAGTGGGAGTTCACCTAGTTTTTAATTATATTGAATTAAAATTTGAACTCAATTTGTCATAAACATTAGTCTAAACTATTGCAAATATGTTGTAGATATGGCGTCCTCAATCAATTTTAACCAGTTCCTAGAGAAAGAAAAGCTTAAGAGCAATGGTAGCAACTTCACCGACTGGTTCCGTCATGTGAGGATTTTCCTCAATGGCGGAAATCTGCAATATGTGCTTGATGCACCGCTAGGTGACCCTCCTGCAGAAACTGAAACCGATGAAGTAAAAGCTGTTTACGCAACTCGGAAAACTCGGTACTCTCAAGTTCAGTGTGCCATCTTATGCAGTCTGGAAGCCGATCTTCAAAAACGTTTTGAGCACCACGATCCACATGAGTTAATCAATGAGTTGAAGACTATATTTGAGACTCATGCGGCCGTGGAATGCTATGAAGCATCGAAACACTTCTTCAGCTGCATGATGGAAGAAGGCAGCTCCGTTAGTGAGCACATGCTCGCCATGACCGGGCATGCGAAGAAACTCAGTGACTTGGGAATAGTGATTCCTAATAGACTGGGGATTAATCGTGTCCTTCAATCACTGCCACCTAGTTACAAGAACTTTGTGATGAACTACAATATGCAGAACATGAATAAAGAGTTACCTGAACTTTTCTCCATGCTGAAATCTGCTGAGATTGAAATTAAGAAAGAGCACCAAGTGTTGATGGTCAACAAGACCACCAGTTTCAAGAAACAGGGCAAGTCTAAAGGCAAGAACAAGAAGAGTGGCAATAAAGCTGCCAGGCCTCCTGTGAAACCTAAGACTGGCCCTAAGCCTGATGCTGAGTGCTATTACTGCAAGGAGAAGGGACACTGGAAGCGTAATTGCTCCAAGTATTTGGCGGATCTGAAGAGCGGCCTTGTCAAGAAAAAGAAAGAAGGTATATCTGACAGTAGCGGAACTACAACACAATTGTTGGGCGGGCCAGCCCAAAGAAGATCATATATTTTTCCAATTTTTCTTCCCACTCTTCAGTGTTTTGGGCTAAGCTGGGCGGGCCATGGCCCAGTTTTGCTTCAACATAGGTCCGCCACTGATATCTGATATACATGTTATAGATGTTTATCTTACTGGTTCTCGTACTAGTACCTGGGTATTTGATACTGGTTCGGTTGCTCATATTTGTAACTCGAAACAGGAACTAAAGAATAAACGAAGACTACTAAAGGATGAAGTGACCATGCGCGTTGGAAATGGATCCAAAGTCGATGTGATCGCTGTCGGCACACTTCCTCTACATCTACCTTCGGGATTAGTTTTAAGCCTCAATAATTGTTATTTTGTACCCGCGTTGAGCATGAACATTATATCTGGATCTTGTTTAATGCAAGACGATTATTCATTCAAGTCTGAGAATAATGGTTGTTCTATTTTTATGAATAATATCTTTTATGGTCGAGCACCTGAAAAGAATGGCTTATTTCTGTTAGATCTCGATAGTAGTGATACACATATACATAACATTGATGCTAAGCGAATTAAATTGAATGATAATTCTACTTATATGTGGCACTGTCGTCTTGGTCATATTGGAGTGAAACGCATGAAGAAACTCCATACCGATGGGTTACTTGAATCACTTGACTTTGAGTCACTTGATAGATGCGAAGCATGTCTAATGGGAAAAATGACTAAGACTCCATTCTCTGGTATTATGGAGCGAGCTACTGACTTATTGGAAATCATACATACCGATGTGTGCGGACCAATGAGTGTAGCATCGCGCGGTGGTTATCGTTATGTTCTAACCTTCACAGATGATCTAAGTAGATATGGGTATATCTATTTCATGAAACATAAATCCGAAACTTTTGAGAAGTTTAAGGAATTCCAAAGTGAAGTAGAAAATCAACGTAACAAGAAGATCAAATTTCTACGATCTGATCGCGGAGGTGAATATCTGAGTTATGAGTTTGGCATGCATTTAAAGAAATGCGGAATACTTTCGCAATTGACACCGCCGGGAACACCTCAACGAAACGGTGTGTCCGAACGTCGTAATCGAACTCTCTTAGATATGGTTCGTTCTATGATGTCTCTTACTGATTTACCTTTATCATTTTGGAGTTATGCATTAGAGACAGCCGCATTCACTTTAAATAGAGCACCATCAAAATCCGTTGAAACGACACCGTATGAATTATGGTTTAATAAGAAACCTAAGCTGTCGTTCCTAAAAGTTTGGGGTTGCGAAGCCTATGTAAAAAAGTTACAACCGGACAAGCTAGAACCCAAAGCGGAGAAATGCGTCTTCATAGGATACCCTAAGGAAACTATAGGGTACACTTTCTATCACAGATCCGAAGGCAAGATCTTTGTTGCTAAGAACGGAACCTTTCTTGAGAAAGAATTTCTCACTAAAGAAGTGACTGGAAGAAAAGTAGAACTCGATGAGATTGAAGAATCTATGCTCGTTGATCAGAGTAGCGCAGTACCGGAAGATGTTCCTGTGCCACCTACACCGGCAACAGAGGAAGCTAATGATAATGATCATGAAACTTCAAACGAGATAGCTACTGAACCTCGCAGATCGACAAGGGAACATGCCACTCCAGACTGGTATGATCCTTGTCTAAATGTCATGATTGTGGACAACAATGATGAAGACCTTGCGACGTATGAAGAAGCGATGATGAGCCCAGATTCCAACAAATGGCAAGAAGCCATGAAATCCGAAATGGGATCCATGTATGTGTTATCACCCGATTTTGGTCAAATCAGGAGGAGGGCCGTAAGAGAGATGGGCTTGGAAGATTACACGTGGAAGATCTCTGAAGCGGCCTTGCACGGGGAATTTGGGCTAGATTGCCTGTGTATCTTTAATTATAGTAGATTATATCTTAGATCAAAAGTTAGAGTTTGTATCGCGCACGGTGGGATATTCCCACGTTAGAAAGTCCCCTGGACTATAAATATGTATCTAGGGTTTATGGAATAAACAACAACTCACGTTCAACCCAAACAAACCAATCTCGGCGCATCGCCAACTCCTTCGTCTCGAGGGTTTCTATCAGGTAAGCGACATGCTGCCTAGATCGCATCTTGCGATCTAGGCAGCACAAGCTCCACGTTGTTCATGCGTTGCTCGTACTGAAGCGTCTTTGATGGCGAGCAACGTAGTTATCATAGATGTGTTAGGGTTAGCATAGTTCTTCGTATAACATGCTTACGTAGTGCAACCCTTGCATATCTAGCCGCCCTCACACCTATCTTAGGTGTGGGGGCGGCACCCCGCTTGATCATTATTTAGTAGATCTGATCCGTTACGATTGCTCCTTGTTCTACAAGGATTAGTTTAATATCTGCAATAGTTAGGCCTTACAAAGGGGGGGAGGATCCAGCGGCGCGTAGGGTGTCGTTCGCAAGTCCTAAACAGGATGTTCCGAGGATCAACTTCATGTTGGTTTTTAGGCCTTGTTTAGGATCGGCTTACGATCACCGTGCGTGGCCGCGAGGCCCAACCTGGAGTAGGATGATCCGATTATGCGGTGAAAACCCTAAATCGTCGTAGATCTCATTAGCTTTATCTTGATCAAGCAGGATCACCATATATTCGTGCACCCCGTACGAATCATGGGTGGATCGGCTCTTTGAGCCGATTCACAGGATAACCTGAGAGCCGATCGAGGCTCGTATTTAATGTTTACGTGTATGCCATGCAGGAAACTAAGCGAGGCATCTCCATCACCTTCCTGACCAGGTATAGGTCGGGTGGCACGCCCTTGCACTTCGCATCGGACGTGTGACCAGAAGAGCATTGCGGGCCGTCGCTCGGAGGGGTCTCAGCCAGCCGCAGCTCTAGGCTCTTCCCGGCTCTACCGTGTTGACCGTCGCTGCCCGCCGGTGGGTTTTGGCAGTCAACACATTCTGGCACGCCCGGTGGGACAATCGTCTACATCAACCACATCGCCATCTACATCTGAGATGGCGGACGGCACGCCAGTCACCTACGAGGAGCTGCAGACGAGCTCAAGAAGAGATATGACGAGATCAAGGTCACCCTCGAAGCCGACCTCATCGGCTCTTTTCAGAGAACCCGTTCCCATGGCATCAGATGGAAGGGATTCTCACCGCAAGGGTGCACTCGATGGGATAGACCTCTCTGCCCCGTCGGAGGAACGCACCAGGGGCCTGCGGCAGGAGATCAACTACTTGGTGGCTCACTCGCTACACCGCCACTCTGAAAACCTGGTCAACGTGTTGGAGCGTGTCGCTCTGCGCGTGATCCAGGAGATCATGAGCCACCAGTACTCGCCGTCAGGACCAGCTCTCGGGACGCATCAAGGGGAGTTGCCACTCCAGTCCCGTCCACCGCTGCCATATGCGTTGGCAGCACCAGCTGAAGTGCCGGCTACACCGGCATTCGTCGTCTACAAGATCGGTGGTGACCCTAGTGACTACCAGTTCTTGGCTGAGGCGCCTAAGGAGATCCCTCAAGGATACGCGTGCACGTATGTGCCAGATTGTGGCAACCTGGCACTCTCAAACCAGGCCACAACATCAGGGACTCACGAAAACAGGAGGAACGTCGGCGACAGAGCTTGAGAAGCGGACGTGGCTAACTAAGTACGCCACCCCGACGAAACTCGAGCCCAGCTCCTGCAGTTGGCTCGAGCTGGAAAAGCAAACATGGCTGGCTAAGTACGCCACCCCGGCAAATCTTCGTAGTGCAACTCCTGCACCCAGCACAGCGGATCAGATCAGTACCACGAGAGACCAGTTCGGCATGGTGCCGAAAAGAAGGGCAATCGGCTATTCCAAGCCGTACCCGACGAGTACGAGATGATCCCGCTGCCACCTAAATATCGGCTCCCTGACTTCTCCAAATTCAGTGGATCAGATGGCTCCAGCTCCATCGAGCACGTCGGCCGATATTTGGCGCAACTAGGACCGGCTTCAGTGTCGGATCAGCTACGCGTGAGGCTCTTTTCACAGTCCCTCACGGGATCGGCTTTCGGATGGTACACCTCTTTGCCAGCAAACTCCATCCGGTCTTGGAAGCAATTGGAAGAACAGTTCCATATGCAATACCATTCAGAAGCTTCCGAGTCTAGCATTGCCGATCTAGCACAACTACGTCAGAAGCGCGGAGAAACGGTGACAGAGTATATCCAGCGCTTCAGGAATCTTAGGAACCGATGTTATTCGGTTCGTATAACTGAAAAGGAAGCAGTCGAGTTGGCAGTAGCTGGCCTTGCAACACAGCTCAAGGACATGGCCTCCCAAGCAGATTATCCCTCACTGGCGCACATGGTTCAGAAACTATCAGCATATGAACAGCGCCACCCGGACCTGTACCAAGACAAGTTCAAGCGTGCGGTAGTCCTGGTCGATGCGAGAGGAAGACGAAGTTCCTGCGGGAGACCAAGAAGTGGCGGTGGCTGAGTGGACTCGGGGAGGAACCCCGTGTCCTGCAAATGGGTAAAGCCACCAGGGCCGCCCAGGGGATTTGATTTTGACGTGACCAAGACTGAACAAATCTTCGACCTCCTGCTCAAGGAGAAACAGTTGACGATTCCTGAAGGTCTCAAGTTCCCCACGGCGCAAGAGCTGAACGGAAAGCCGTACTGCAAATGGCACAACTCGCTCTCCCATGCCACCAACGACTGCAGGGTGTGGCGTCAGCACATCCAAGCGGCGATAGAGAAGGGGCGTCTAATTTTCAACCAGTACGCCATGAAGGTCGACACCCAGCCCTTCCCCGCCGTTAACATGGTAGAAGTCACCTACCCTGAGGGTTGCCAGCCAGGTCCCACGTTCAGCATCAACATGGTAGGACCTGGGAACCACTCTGGCAAAGATGGAGATGAGGGCAGCTGCTCTCATAGCAAGGACACAGAGGAGGCCGCTCCACGCGATCGGCTCCATCATGATGGCAAGCGCTACGTCACAGAGGGAGAAGTGAAGAACATAAGATATCAACGACCTCTCTCTGATCACCTCCTCAACAAATATGTGAGTCAGTATGACCAACGCCGACGGTCCAACTATGATGATGAAGGAGATCGTCTGGCTAGAGAAGCCAGAAGACATCGTCGGCATGATCGCGATGAGGAGGAGCACGAGCGCCGTGCCACGGACAGGTCAAGGGAGCAAGATGACAACGCCGGTTCTTGGGACTGCCCTTTCTTCAGACACTGCTGGGATTCAGGAATGAGCCGATTGCCCACAATCGGCAATTGCCCAGAATGCAACAAGAAGAAGAAGGAGGCAGCCAACGTGTCTGTGTTCGAGCGCTTAGGGCCTCTCCCGCCACAGAGCAAACATGCTGAGTCCCCTCGGTGGGCAGATCTTGAGGATTCCGAAGACGAGGGACCAGAAGAAGAAGACAGGTACCACCGTCCAAGGTGGTCCCCTGACGGACTCAGCCGTTCACAAAAACGTAGGGTTCAGCGGTTGCGCGGCCTGGAGGAAGCCGAAAGGTTATACCTGCATACGCTAAGGAAGGCACGGCCTGATCTGGCTGCAAAGGTTCAGCGAGCCCTGGATGAAGAGGGTCGTCCACGGAGAATGGAGTGGCGTCCCAAGCAAAAGAAAGCCGATGATGAAACATCGGCTGGCACAAACATGGTGCTCGTCTTGCCGACGGAGCTTAGTGCTCCACGAGTCTACGATGCGCTCAAGGTGGATGACAGCAGGCGCATAAAGTCAGAGGTTGGGTTGGTTTTATCCAGCCTGACCGAGTAGCAAGAACGTACCAGTGAGCAAAACAAGGCGAGGCTGATCCTTGTGATCGGCCCCATAAATTTTGAAGGGACATTACAAAACCTTTATCGAACAAGCAATTTGGAGGCCGATTCCAGCAATCGGCCAAAATTAACCTCACCATCCATTCTGCCTGGGTTTGACGTTTGATCCAGCAGGGAGTACCTAACGAGCCGATACCATCAAATCTTTTGACAGAATCGGCTCGGGGGGGCACCTAGGTGGATAAAATACGAGGATATGAAGAAGGAGTATCTTGCAAACACCCAGCAGCCCAAGATATTCTTTGGGTTTTGAAGTATGGGGGCCGACACATACATGAATCGGCCGTAAAAAAAAAACCAATCTCGAAAATTTTTAAGCACAGCCGATGCAGCAGACATCGACTTAAGGGTAGAGAGCTGATGCATGACCATCAGCTCCAGAGGAGGTACAGCTGTTATGAGCAGGAAGTGTCAATGGAGCAGGAAGTGAGTCGCGAAGAGAGATTCTAATGGAAGAGCTCCTCAATTGAGTGGCTTGATGACTTCATTTTTCTCTTCAAGAACCTCTGGTTTCCTTTTGCGAGTAATGTGCAGATCAGGTTAAGGATGGGTTGCATCAGATCCACCAAAGGAAAGGAGCCGATCTGACCTGCAAGGCGCAAGAAGTAGACTGAAGAAACTCGAGGGGGAGCTCGCCCTGGAGGTTCTCTGCTCTGGAGAGCCGATTTTGCTGAAATCGGCTGGTTCTGCATCATGACTTGGGAACCGATGGCGACACATTTGGTTAGTCCACTGATATGCTCGCCTTGATAGAGGCTCGGGGGGCAACTGATGGCGCAGAATTTTCTGTTCTTAAGAAGCCGATTGAGATTTCATCGGGCTGAAAACCCAGTGGTATCGACTTCAGCATCAAGTCGTTTTAGCAGTGGTTCTGGGGCTCTCGTAAGAACGTCGATCTGCCTAGTTGTCCGCCAGAGCTCAAAGTCGTCAGTTGGGAAAAGCAAAAGATCAAAGGGATGAAGAATGGGGCATTGAGATACCGGTGCGTTGTCATCGGCTCGTTAGGCATTGGCTAAGTGACGATCGGCGGGATCAGTATAAAAGGGAATCGGCTGAATTGGCATAAAAGAAATTGGCAAAATCAAACTTCATTGATAAACCAGATTTCTTACATAGAAGAGCTGATTGCTCTCAAAAGGGAGTACTAAGGGGATACATTGCCCCATCTACTGCTGCTGATCCTATTCTAGAGGTCCTATTCTACGGGCTGTCACTGCCCTCGTCGTCACCATCGCCAGCGCTGTCGGCGCTGCTCCCGGCAGGCTCGTCGTCGCTGCTGTAGCGGCCGCCGGCAGGACCTTCGTTGTCCTCGTCCTCCACGTCGTCATCGTCGTCGTCGTCGCTATCATAGTCACTGAGGTTTCCTGGCCAGGGGCAGTGGCGCTTGGCCGGCGGCTCGTCGGAGGGGCTGTCGTCGTCGTCCTCCTCCTCCTCTTCCTCCTCCTTCACCTCAGAGGAGGTAAAGTCATCCCAGGAGAAGCGAACGTCATCGCTCTCCTCCTCCGATTCCCCGTCGGCAAGGAAGCGGAGGTCGCTCTCCCCGTCCGTCGAGGACTTGTCGTCCTCGGACCAGAGGGAGAAGTCGTGGTCTGGCTCCTCCCCGGCCTCTATGGCGCGGCGGGTGTTGGCCGCATGGACCTCTTGTGGGCTCGGTGCTGGCATCGGCTCGGGGGAGGAAGAGGACTCAAAGGAAAGTCCCGACGAGGCGGAGGAAGAAGAAGACATGGTGCGCAGAAGGGTTTTTTGGGGTGCCGATGGCTGGAACAGAGGAAGGGGATAAAGATAACTAATCAGTCGGCACGGTTAAATAATGAGAAACCTGGTGGGAATTACTGCCATTACAGTTTCCGAAGGGGTGATGTCAGAGCTGTCAAATTTTGCAGAGAAGCTGAGAGGACAGGGCATAATGATGACGGATGCTGCAAATGGCTCTGCTCTGCCACGACATGACCCTTCGAAGGAAAAACAGAGTGGTTTTGGAATTATCATTGCCAAAACCAGGGGGGCATGTGTTATCACCCGATTTTGGTCAAATCAGGAGGAGGGCCGTAAGAGAGATGGGCTTGGAAGATTACACGTGGAAGATCTCTGAAGCGGCCTTGCACGGGGAATTTGGGCTAGATTGCCCGTGTATCTTTAATTATAGTAGATTATATCTTAGATCAAAAGTTAGAGTTTGTATCGCGCACGGTGGGATATTCCCACGTTAGAAAGTCCCCTGGACTATAAATATGTATCTAGGGTTTATGGAATAAACAACAACTCACGTTCAACCCAAACAAACCAATCTCGGCGCATCGCCAACTCCTTCGTCTCGAGGGTTTCTATCAGGTAAGCGACATGCTGCCTAGATCGCATCTTGCGATCTAGGCAGCACAAGCTCCACGTTGTTCATGCGTTGCTCGTACTGAAGCGTCTTTGATGGCGAGCAACGTAGTTATCATAGATGTGTTAGGGTTAGCATAGTTCTTCGTATAACATGCTTACGTAGTGCAACCCTTGCATATCTAGCCGCCCTCACACCTATCTTAGGTGTGGGGGCGGCACCCCGCTTGATCATTATTTAGTAGATCTGATCCATTACGATTGCTCCTTGTTCTACAAGGATTAGTTTAATATCTGCAATAGTTAGGCCTTACAAAGGGGGGGAGGATCCAGCGGCGCGTAGGGTGTCGTTCGCAAGTCCTAAACAGGATGTTCCGAGGATCAACTTCATGTTGGTTTTTAGGCCTTGTTTAGGATCGGCTTACGATCACCGTGCGTGGCCGCGAGGCCCAACCTAGAGTAGGATGATCCGATTATGCGGTGAAATCCCTAAATCGTCGTAGATCTCATTAGCTTTATCTTGATCAAGCAGGATCACCATATATTCGTGCACCCCATACGAATCATGGGTGGATCGGCTCTTTGAGCCGATTCACAGGATAACCTGAGAGCCGATCGAGGCTCGTATTTAATGTTTACGTGTATGCCATGCAGGAAACTAAGCGAGGCATCCCCATCACCTTCCTGACCAGGTATAGGTCAGGTGGCACGCCCTTGCACTTCGCATCGGACGTGTGACCAGAAGAGCATTGCGGGCCGTCGCTCGGAGGGGTCTCAGCCAGCCGCAGCTCTAGGCTCTTCCCGACTCTACTGTGTTGACCGTCGCTGCCCGCCGGTGGGTTTTTGGCAGTCAACAGTATGATAACAAAGTATGGACTTTGGTAGACTTACCTGATAGCCGCAAGGCTGTCGAGAATAAATGGATCTTCAAGAGAAAAACAGATGCTGATGGTAATATTACTGTCTATAAAGCTCGACTTGTCGCAAAGGGTTTCCGACAAATTCAAGGTGTTGACTACAATGAGACTTTCTCACCTGTAGCGAAGCTAAAATCTGTAAGGATTTTGTTAGCAATAGCTGCATTTTTCGATTATGAGATTTGGCAGATGGATGTCAAAACGGCGTTCCTTAATGGAGACATTGAGGAAGAATTGTATATGGTACAACCCAAAGGTTTTGTCGATCCTAAAAATTCTGACAAAGTATGCAAACTTCAGCGTTCAATTTATGGACTGAAGCACGCATCAAGAAGTTGGAACCGACGCTTTGATAAGGTGATCAAAGACTTCGGGTTTATACAGTGTCATGGAGAGGCCTGTATTTACAAGAAAGTGAGTGGGAGCTCTGTAGCATTCCTGATATTATATGTAGATGACATATTATTAATTGGGAATGATATAGAACTATTAAGCAGTGTAAAGGGTTATTTGAATAATAGTTTTTCAATGAAAGACCTTGGTGAAGCATTGTATATATTAGGCATCAAGATTTATAGAGATAGATCAAGACGTCTAATAGGGCTATCACAGAGTACATACCTGGACAAGATTCTAAAGAAGTTTAGAATGGACGAAAGTAAGAAAGGATTCTTACCTATGTTACCAGGCAAGGTCTTGAGTAAGACTCAAGGTCCAGCTACGGCAGAAGAAAGAGAAAGGATGAGTCAGATCCCCTATGCCTCGGCAGTAGGCTCTATCATGTATGCCATGCTATGTACAAGACCGGATATAGCACATGTTGTTAGTTTGACTAGCAGATATCAAAGTGATCCAGGAATGGAACACTGGACAGCGGTCAAGAATATCCTGAAGTACTTGAAAAGAACTAAGGATACGTTTCTTTGTTATGGAGGTGACCAAGAGCTCGTTGTAACAAGTTACACCGATGCAAGTTGGAACACTGATCCTGATGACTCTAAGTCACAATCTGGGTACGTGTTTATATTGAATGGTGCTGCAGATGGTGGGCAAGCTCGAAGCAGTGCCACGGTGGCGAAATCCTCAACAGAATCGGAGTACATAGCGGCTTCAGAGGCTTCATCAGAAGCGGTATGGATGAAGAGGTTCATTGTAGAGCTCGGTGTGGTTCCTAGTGCATTGGACCCACTAGTCATCTATTGTGACAACATGGGTGCCATCGCCAATGCACAAGAACCAAGGTCACACAAGAGGCTGAAGCATATCAAGCTGCGTTATCATTCGATTCGCGAGTACATCGAAGATGGAGAAGTAAAGATTTGCAAAGTACACACTGATCTGAATGTAGCAGATCCGTTGACTAAAGCTCTCCCTAGGGCAAAGCATGACCAACACCAGAATGCCATGGGTGTTAGGTACCTTACAATGTAATCTAGATTATTGACTCTAGTGCAAGT